>NC_134207.1:45468374-46786945 GCF_965140235.1 Caretta caretta
ATATCATTGAAAGGCAGGAGCTTGTGACCACCCAGGAGAGAATGTGAATAGGGGCAGTGATTGTATCCCAGACTGGAAAGGAGCACCTCTAATAAAGCAAGGGGGGTTCAATTTTTTTGTCGCCCCTCTGAGATTCTCACTTAGAGCAACTGAAATGCTGGAAAGGAAGTTTGGATGAAGAGTTGCTAGTTTCCAAAAATGATAGATCCTAAAAACAAGAGAGCTGCGGGTCTTCTTGAAACAGTCTGACCTGTTGAACGCCTAGTTTGTGAGGTTCTGCTATGTAGTGTTATCACTGAGACTAATGCAACAGCAGATGGTACAATCTGAGGGACAGGTTAGATGTCCTTTCTACAGATGGCCACCGTGCTGAAATCATTTGTTTCTGTCCTTTTCGTGTTAATTTATACAAAATTATGACTTTTCTGTGTTAAGCACAACTTATTGAAGGAAAATGCAGCACCTTATTGAATCACTTGAATTTCTATTAAATAAATACAGTACTTGTGGAAGTGAATACCTGCAGTGAATACCTCTGTTGATCCACAGAAGTACAGGGCACAACATTAGTGCAGGCTTCCCCACTGTCTCCCGCCAAGTCAAAGTGCCTCAGTCTTTTTCTGGAGTGGTCACCTCTGCGGGTGAAAAGGCAAACTCATTCCTCACCAGGCCCCGCAAAGGCAACTCATTCCTCATCAGCAGACAACTAGCCTGGGCATTTTCCCGATGAGTCAGTGTCGACAATGGGCTGTAGGGCTTGCAAGCCAGCTGCTTTCCTGTTAATAGTGCCAAAGAAACCTAGTGCGTTGTCGAGCCAGCAGAGCCAACAAAGCACTGATCAGAGGTCTTGGTTCATGTGCCTTGCTCTGAAAACCAGCAGACTTTGAGCCGCTACCAGAGTGAACACTCCAGGCCCTTTGCAGGAGGAGCAGAAAAGGAACTTGTCACTGCTGCCATCAGACGTCACCTCTCCCTCACCTCCTTTGTGAGGGAGAGCAAGGGACCCAATATCCCTAGCTCTTCTCCTCTGGCTTCCAGGGGCAGGAAGAGAAGACTGCAAATCAATTGCTGCAGGTCACTTACCAACATGTCACATTAGAGTGAACCAGGAAAAACCATCTCTGACTCCTACCTGCCTTCTGAGTCCTCTGCCCCTCCCTCATACCATCATCAGAATATGTGGTGACTGAGTGGGTTTGGAGACAGAAAGGGAACTAGATAGAGGAAAAAGGTGATTGAAAGAGAAGGGGTGATGCAAAGGCAATGTGGTCCAGTGAACAGGGAATAAGGAGACCTAGAGTTCATTCCTGGCTGGCTCTGTTGCTGACTTGCTGTGTGACCTTGCCTCAGTTTCCCCAGCTATAAAATGGAGATAATGATACTTACCCACTGTGTAAAACATTGTGAGATCTACAGATGAAAGTGCTATATAAGAGCTAAGTATTTATTATTTATAGTATGATACTCATCTTGTGGGCACTCCACCCAAAGGCTATGTGAAGCAAACAATGTAAATAGTCTCTCTTTGAAGGATAAGGCCATCTTGTTCAGTCTCGATTAAACACCAGCTCACAGGCATGGGCACAAACCCATGACTACACAAAGTGCATACAGAGTTCAATGAGCATACTGGAGTCCTCGGGCTGTGCCAGGGAGAGACTAATGACGAAGTACAACTGGAACACCGGAGTGTGATGACAACATTCTGTTTACTGAGAAATCCTGAAGCCCGAAGGCAAGTTGTTTTATAAAGGAAACGCCCCATGTAAAGTGCCAGGGTATGAGAAATGACAGGGAACTGAGGTCAAAAGGTAGCATGAACTGTGAAAATCATCAGATGTAAAATTTTGTATCATGCAACATCTTTTTATTTGCAACTTGCGCTGAACTGGCCAGTCCCACTGCTCTACAGTCTACCAGGCAGTATGACGCAGTATAAGAACAACATTTGCTGTTGCCGCCTCATTTAGTTTGTTAGCTCCCTTCGTGAGCCTCCAGTGCGGGTACATGAGAGGCAGGAATGCACCAAGCTTTACTATTTCACTGCTGAACGTGGTGATGTAGGCTCACCTTGCTGTCGTCTCCGGGGCTATCGCGACCACAGGAATGGACTCCAGGAGGATTTGACGCGGCACTGGTCAAACTAGTACTCTGTCCTTTCATAGCAGGCTCTTCCAACTCTTACTCTGATGAGAGCCACACGTGGTCTGAAGGGGATGTGGGAGGGTTCTCTGTGAGAAGAGACCAGCTAGGTAACAAAATGAGGAATTATGCAGCCTACTGTGGCAAGCTTTTCTGATGCTTCTGTGGTGACCAAGTCACTCCTACTCCTACAGGACTCTCTTCCAAGGTGAACTTTCACTCACCTGTTTATAGTCTCCCAAATACAAAGACCAAACAGGTGCTTTCAGTCTCAATGATGTTTTTAATAGATTAAAGAAAACCACAAGAACAAAATTAAAGGTTCCATGTGTCACCCTTCTCTCTAGCTCGCTCTGTGTGTGTGGGCGTGCGCGTACTCTGTGACGTTCTGTACTGCCCTCAACAAAAAATGTCTGCCACCCATCAAAGCAGAAGCACTGGAATGTTAGATACATAACATTTATCTATTAAATGTTTTCATCATTAAAATAGTGTTCTTTATGTCCAATGTTTTATCTCTAAACAAGGTTCTTTTAAAAGCTTCTTTCATGTTTCATTTAAAAAAAAACAATATAAGCATGACAAAAAGCGTTGTCTAAAATCTGTCTTCAGTAGCAGTCGATGAGGCTTTCCTTATTCATGCCAGTTGGTGGGCTGTTTGCATGAAGGTTCACTGTACTTTCATGAGCAATACTAATTCCTTGGTATGAACAAGTGGGGAGGAAAAGCTGGATTGACAGAGGCAGTTACCAGAGATCATGCTTACACATGTTTGTTTTCAGTAATTAGTACAGTGTTAACAGCAATACCCACTTTGTGCAAATAAGCAGTCTTTACTTAAACAGTGGACCATATGCTCTGGTGGGTGTCGAGGGGGGGGTTGAGACTAAAACTTTTGTGAAATTTTGCTTAATTTAATTTAAGATTGCCATTTTTCATATATACATTTAAATGTCAGTTACATTTTGCAATATTTTTCCATTTGGCAACAGCATTTGAATGTGACGAAACATCAGAAAGAAGACACAGGCATACATGTACACCCGCATGTGCACATGTGGCTAGAGAGACAGATTTTTCTAAAGTGTGCTTAAAGTTCGGCAATGACATATGGACAGCATGTGAAAAAGAATTAGGATGTAGGTGTCACAACATAATTTAGAGGGTATTTTTTTACTAACACATTGCCTTTTTATTTTTAAAAAGTACAAGATGGTTTGCTTCTGGACTGCAAAAACAACTGCTGCATTTGCAAGCATTTATTATTTTTCAGAGATTTGATATGGCTAATATTAGTAACAAAGCAGGAAATCTGTTGAGCTGTTAACTTGCTTCTAAGGCTCTGGCCTAATTTGTACCTGTTAAGTGTAATGGAGAAATTTCCTATATGTTATGCAATTCTGTTCAGTTGTAGTGATGTCTATTTTTTTAAAATAGTAAAACTAATATTCATTACAACTTCAGACAGAAGCCTTTTATTGAAGGAAATTGGGAATTTTCACTTTAAAAGGGAAACTTTTGAGGCTAGCCTATATTTTCACTAGAAATTGAGTATTTCGTTGGTGGTTTGGATTTTTGTGTGGTTGTTTAGTTTATTGGTTGGTGCCTGTTTGCTTGTTGGGTTGTTTATTTTAGGAAACTATAATTTTCCAGCATAGTGGTGTTGGTTTTACATCTGTGACTCATTAGGTACCAAGCAATTCATTCTTTCACAAAGGCACAGATGATTTAAATGGTAACTACCTACCTTGATACCCATTGTAAACCCGCTGATTGTCTCTATGTGTACAGTAGGTGTTGAAAAATGAATTTGTTACATAAGTCATAAACCCAGGTGAAAGAACTGTCTCATAGCAGCACCATCAGAGTACAGTAGTATGTACAGTGTGTCACAGACCCCTTTGGCTTCTAGAGTTGTTTCTTTCTTTGCATCGATCCCAGTGTGACCTGTTATGTGAGGCATATATGCTGCCTTTTCCCCATCACAATGGTCCAAGGGAATAAACAGCAATTTTCTACTGTAAATAATGCCTGCTGCAAATATTATCTTAATTTATTTCATTTACATAAATACATTGGAGAAGGACTCCATTTACATGTCCACTTGCAGATTTATGTGCGGGGACATAGATGAGTATACCAATTGTGTAGTCAAAAGAAGCAAAACACACACACGCAAATGGAAAGAGTGTGACAGAAATGCTGACATGGTGCCTAGCAATAGTGGTCTTCTAGGTTGCCACCTATATTATCTCCTGTGTTCTCTTTCTATCAAGGGCCAGCTCCCACATATTGAATATTCTCTCTGTGTCAGTTAACTACTGGGAGTAAGCGGGAGGAAAAAGGTTTTATGTTTGTAGATATACACCCGTTTTACATAAGACGCCAGCAGCTGCCTTATGTGAAACGGGTCCAGCCACAGCTCCATCTCCATCTTGAGGTGTCAATGCCAAAGTCACCTCCACTGACGAATCTTCATCAAAAGGGCACCAGTGACAGCCCATACTAAATGAATTAAAAACTGGACAACAGACAAATTGCAAAAAGTAATTGTACATGGAGAATCATCATCTAGTGGTGTCCTGCTGAGATATATTCTTGGGCCAATGCTATTCATATTTTTATCAGTGATATGGTAGAAAATACAAAATCTTTGCTCGTAAAATTTGCAGCTGACACAAAAATTGGTGGCTTGGTTAAATACTGCTAAGTACAGTATGGTTGTACAGACAAATTTGGTTCACTTGGTAAGGTATTCTTATTTGAACAGCATGCTTTTAAATATTGCCAAATGCAAGGTCATCTAGGAACAAAGAATGTAGGTCACAGTTTTAGGATGGGAGACTGAATCTCGAATGCAGTGATGCCGAAAAGGACTTCAGGGTCATGGAGGTAACCAATTCCCACAGTGATTCTATAACTAAGATGGCAAATATGATCCTTGGATGTATAAGCAGTTGAACACCATGCAGGAATAGGGAAATGGCATATTTTTGTTCTGTTTTGGAATGGGGAAAAAATGAGAAATTGTGACATTTCCCATGAAATGGAAAATCCAGTTCTACCCAGCTCTATCCATTAGCTTCCCAACTATCCTGATCTTGGGCATCAGCCAATAAGTCAGTTGCTGAGTAAAGGTGCACAGCCACTCCCCGAAGTAAAATGTAAATTCTGTTGGTAAATTTCCTTGGCCAAAATGGCTGCCTTTCCTGGCCTCACTCTGTAGCACTGTCCCCATGTAGAGGCAGATTTCCATTGGTGCCTGTAGTCAAAGAGCCCAATCAGAGCACTCCAGACCATGCTTGGACATGGAAGGGCTGGGAGTTACTGGCAATCTTGGCAGTGCAGCCAGGGTTCATGAGCTTTCTAAAATGACCTAGAATTTCCCTGCAGTGAGGTTTCTGTACTAGACCTCAATCCCTGTGCACAAAAAAGCTGGTTTGTTAATAAACCACACTAAGTCAGCAGAAATCAGCTAGTGTCTGTCTGCAGGGTTGGACAGCTGCTATCATGATGGGTTGAAAGAGGAGTCCTGCCACCCTGTTACAGAAATGTATATTAAATGAAGTTGTATTGTATACCCTCACCAAACCTTAACTTGTTTCATTGTATCTCACTAAGATAGGTGCTGCATGTGGTATAAAATATTATATGAGCTGTAAGCAAAAAAGGTATGAATTCTGGACCTGGTGGCAGGCTGCAGTTGCAAACGTTTTAGTCAAAGCTGAACCGTTTTTCTCTTTCTTTTTATCCCAACATAGCAGCCTCCCAGTCACTTGGATTTGAGCTGCTGTGGTAATTCATGGTTAGAACCATCATTCTTGGCAGTTGCACTGAAGAGTAAAAGGAAAACAACCTCCCAGAATGACAGATATGCATACCAGAAGGAAAAAAACCCACATAAAAATCTGATTTGAAGAACACAATTATAATATTTTACCCTCATTTCACTAACCATTTTATTGACTGAAAGAGGAGCTACCTCAAGACTACAGATCTAAAGTGCTAACAAATTAAAACCATTCCAGACGTAGAAAAGCCCTCTAATCTGAAGCATGCCTCCTGAAAGGGCTTTTGAAGATCTATAAATGCCATATGCTGAATAGACACTATTTCTTCTAAGGTACAAGCAATTTTTGCTGAGTAACTGACCAAACAAAGTCAAAAAAGAAGAGAAAAAAGACGAGGGACACCACATAAGAAAAACAAGAATTCTATACCATTATGAAATACCAGCCAACTTGCAGATGGGAACGCTTATTTTATCATTCAAATGTTTACCTTATAGTGATCGCTTTTGCACTGATTCACTTAGTTTAAGAAGTAAAGTTGGCTAAACATCCACATTCCATAAACAGAGGTAATAAATCTAAGACACAGAATCCTTTCTTCTTGCTAAAATAACATTTAAAATGTGGGACAGAATCGGAGCATGGCAGAAAAGTTCTGGAGAAAAACATGCAGAGATTTTTCAAATTTTACTTTATTCGTCTTTTAAATGAAAGGAAACTAAAGAAAATTTGTTTCATAAACAGATGAATTCTTGGGAGCAGTTCTAAATATTTCCTTTTCTTAAGACCATAGATACAAAAATGTCTTTCGATTTATGGAAACACCCCCTTTGTTTCTTCCCACCCACACGTGTATCTTCTCTACTAATGAGATGAAGTATATATCTTTACAGGGTGTCTGTAGGATCATATTTCATGTTGCGTGTGCTTTCACAAGTTTAATACCCCAAATTACACCACCCACTACAATGAAAACCATGTATTGTATTATGAAATATATAAATATATACTGGCAATACATATGTGCTTTATTATAAATTAGAAAATATATTGTCTTTTACCAGGGAAGTTCAACACCTGGAGAGTTGAACACACACACGGCTTGAAGTTCCACCTGTCCAGGGTGAGGGTCATCAATTTCTGCACAATCTACGCTTTCATTTTAAAAAAAGTTTCTAGTTATTGTTGCAAGGAAATCCTTCAAACATTAACAGAATTTAAACTACCTAAAAACAAACAGTTCCAAAAGCTTCCTCTACTGGTCATAGCAACACGAAAAGTGAGTCTAGTTTTGTTTTCATTGCTGCTGTTGACATTTCTGTGAGAAACAGTGAAACTGACAGGCATAAGGTCAGTTTTACACTACTGCGGTTTGGGAAAGCCAGGAGCATCGGTAGGTAGGCACTGTGTTTTCTACATAATACTACAAAATGTTTGTTAAATCACTAATATTCTCAAGGGAGGAGGACTCAAAGAAGAGGCCAGTGGAAGGGATCAGTAGCAGAAATTTTCTTTACGAAATATTTCCTTGAGCTATCTGCAGAAACAGTACATAGCATTTACAAGTATGATAAGGATTGAGCTGAAATGAGCAACAGTTTTGGAAGCTCACATTCAATACACACTGAGCTGCTTTCTCTATGGCTTTTGTTTGTCTGAGTCATTGAATATGAATATGACCATTAAAGGCTTTTGCAGTTCTTCTCGAAATTGATGTCTTCAACTGTACGTGACTTGATATTCTGTCTGCTTTGGCACATGGAAGCACACCTTTCAACCTGCCAAGAATAACATGGACACTATGTTCTTTAAAGCTTGAATTGTGGACACCAGAACTGGACACTGAAGTCCAGCAGTGGTCACACCTGTGTCAAATACAGAGGTAAAATGACCTCCCTATTTCTATTCAAGATCCCCCTGGTTATGCATTCAAGGCTTGCATTAGCCCTTTTGACCACAATGTTGCACTTGGAGCTCATGTTCAGCTGCTTATCCACCATGAACCCCAAATATTTTTCAATGTCACGGCTTCCCTCAGATAGAGTCCCCTATCATATATGGATGGCCTACATTCTTTGTTCCAAAGATGTGTAAAGAATGCAGGTGAACTACTTTAGCTGGAAGTGTATAAGCCCCCCTATTAAGAGGTTATATGTTGTGTCCTCAAGGCACGATCAGCTCATGAGGGCTTGTTGTGATGGCGTAAGGTCAAATGCTGATGTATGTTGCATCAGTGGAATTCTTGAATAACGTCACTTGAGTTATACCAGATTTACATTAATGCAAATAAAAGCAGAACTTCACATGGAATGTTTCTAGCTTGACTATTTGACAGAATGCTCAGTGATAGTGCATTTTCCATTAAACAGAAAGAGAATTACTTGTTGACAACATTGGAATGACTCTCTTACTCTTAAGAGACGCAACTATTATTTCCAGTAAGAGATCAAGTTCTGCTCTAAATTGCATTAGTATACATCCAGGTGATCTTCAGTGGAAATACTGGAAGCCAATGGAATGACTTTACAGTTACACAAGTATGAGAGTAGAATTTGGCCCCAGATCCTAAGGATCTAATTCCGTCCTGTAGCAAAATTTGTCCCTTATTAAAAATGACTCGAAACAGAGTAGAGCAGCAGGTTTCTGTTGAGCCAGAAATAGACATGAGCTTGTATAGAGCGGTAGTGAGGCACAGACATGTTTCTTGAGATTTCCCCTTGCCTATATAACAAAGGGTATTTTACAAGGAATTTGCTATGGTCCTAATCCTGATGTCCTGATGTAACCCTAAACTGTACAGAGTTAGCTCAAGGTGTAGCAGATTGTGCTTTTAACTCTGGAGATCCCTGGTATGTCAGCCAAGATGAGAGCCATCACACCTACCCACAACTAACTTCCAATGATCCCATTAGGAGTTAGCCCAAGTGAGGACTGAAGAAATATTTGGGCCAGCTTGTGCCTTGTGGAGGCAGCGTGAAGCCTCAGAGGGAGCACTAGCAGGTAGAGTTCTTCAGAGGCAGAATTCTTCCCCGAACTCCCTGGCGCACATACCTTAGTGGGCTGCAGACAGTGACGCTCCCCGGGGGGACCCAGGATTGTAAGGCGCCTCACCACCACCGGTCCTCAACATGAGGAAGCCTTGTATGTACCAGGCTCAGCTTCCTGACAACCCTGACCACAAGCAGCACAAGCACGCCACTCTCAGTCCATACAGGCTCTTCTGTCCCTCATACAGGCTAGTTACAAGCACACTCCAGCCCTGAGTCCTCCGAGCAGCCCCCTGTGGTGTCCAACACCCTAGTCACTGGACACTCACAGAATTACCAGATCCGCTGTTCCCAAAGGAACAGTACATCGCAGCTCTGCTTAACACACAGCACTTACATTTGTTTGTAACGCATGCAAGTATGAGTTTATTTAACAAAGAAGAGAGGAGGTCAGTATCATTATCCCCATTTTACAGATGAGGAAACTGAGACACCGAGAGAGAGAGGAAGTGACTTGCCTAAGGTCACACAGCAAGCTAGTAAAAGAGCTGGGAACAAAATTCAGATCCTAGTCCAATACACTAACTACTAGGCAACACTGCCTCCCTTAAGGTGTCTCAAATTGCTTGCACAAAACTTGAAGCCTCCAAAATACAAGTCACTTGTGGAAATATTGGCCTGTCATTCTAATCTACTAGCACTTTACAGTCATTTGGCTCTTCGGTGTAAAAGGCGACACGGCATGTAAGGCAGTGAAATATCAGGCTCATAGCATACAGAAGAAGTTGTGAGATTCAAGTTTGGGGTACAGAATGCCCACCCATTAGAGAAACAAGCTGTGCAGGTAGAAAGCATGACCTGACTAAGTCCCTCACAGCTCAGTAGCTTGAATAAACACATATGTCCTCTATGTAAGCCAGTCAATTACTTCCTTCTTTCAGATAAGGCAGCAATTATCCTCGAGTACAAAGCATAATAGTTAAGGTGTTCAACAATTCAAGACAATAATCAGGCACCATTTCTAATGACTCATGTCTATTGCCATTCATCATCATCAAGAGAGGGCATCTCAAATCTCAGTTTTAGAATAATACATTTCTCTCTGACCTCTTAAAAGTCAACAGGCATGTAACCATCATATTATAGGAGAGAAAAGTAGTATGCAGACACTAAAGATGTACAATATTCTAATACGATTATAATCCAGCCCCCTAAGGAACAGAGCAACCACAATTCAGACACTGACCAAGTGATTTTCGTGCTATTCATCACACATTATTTCATGAAAAGACTCTGGTCTTATGGAGTTCACAAGCAAAAGTTACAATCTGAAGGCTATAGTCTCATCTTGATGTGTACACCGGTCTTCTCTTAATTTAATAGCCCCAACCCAGACTGCTAACCGAGAGCCAATCTGCAACCACAGATTGAGTAACATTTAGTCATACAAGTAGCCCTGTTGATTTAAATATGAGGAAGGGTTACACAATTTGGTATTTAATGCATGTGTTCCCAACAATCATTCTACACTCTAGTGACCCGATTCTGCAGAGTAAACTGGTACTCAGTGAGAGTAAGGGTGGCAGGATCTGTCCTCAGATGTCTGCAGTCCCCAACTGGCTAATGAGAATGACACATGAGTATCAATAGAATGTACCATTTTATTTCTCTGCAAAGATCTTGGGACCAGCTCTGATACTGAATTTCAACTGAATGCTTAGCTGTGGGAGATCTGGCAGAGTAACTGGAATGGGGTGAAACATTTGGTTTTTGTTTCCCAAACTTTTGACTGCGAAACAGAATTATTTTTAGAATTTTACAAGTCTTGCCGTCATTTTAAACAATGGTTTTCCACTTTTTGCCAAATATGATTGTTTTTGATATCAAAACATAGCGTTCATTTAGAGGAAAAGCTCAGAAACCTGTAATAATGCTGAAATTTTCACACACGCAGAGCCCTTTTTTTAGTTGCAAAAACAGCACAAAAATATCTGCCCCAAAACTTTGTGAGAAATTTTGCTTGTGCTCGAAGGAGAAAGATTTTGTTCATGAATAAATGAATGGTTTCTCTGAGGAGAGAACTGCACGTGCTGCTTTCCTTTTATTTTCTTCTCTCCTCGCTAATGCTTGGTCTCCAGATGCAGTGAAAACTGGTTTGAGCAGAAGAACATATGTTTTCAGCATGGATTCTTGTGACAGGGTCCTGCTCTTCTGTTATGCAAATTTGCTGCAAGTCATCCCTGACAAGTACACTTGCATAATGTGCTCTAGCAATTGTCTTGCTCCATATTTATCTTTTTTACCCTCCCTTTGTCAGACCACTTTTATTCAATGGCTAGGCTTCATGTTCTGCTTCTGTGCGGTACACCTGAGTGCTCCGGCCAAAAAAGAAGTTATAGACGGCTTTCCAAGTCGTATGAGAAGAAGTAGCTAATTTTAATCCACACAGATCAATGTCCCACAACTTTGCTCCACCTGTATGAGGGGCCATGTTTGGCAACTAATTCTTTTTTATAAAGTACACTGTCCTGTATTCTAGATTAAGGTATAACATAACGAATAGCCTAACAATAACCAACTAATCTTTGTTCTCAGTGTGTAGATATCCCTTCCTGCACATGTTAAAAATTGAATAGAACCAGATCGCTTCATCAGGTGTATTTGGCGCCTACTGTTGGGCCTGACTTTGACACACTTACTCGTCTTGAGTTGTCCCTAACTATATGTATAGTAGATTGATTTCAGTGGGACTACTTGTGGAGTAAGGTGCAACTCAGCAGGTGTAAGTGTGAATTTAGCCCCATGGTAGCATTATATGCAAAACAGTACTGTAAAATATTTTTGCTTAGAAAGTAATATATCAGATTAAATATATTTTCAATGACAGAAGGTTAGACTCACACTTTATTCAGTCATAGATGCTGGCTGAGTCACCTGCTAACTTGCTGCTTGCCTTGCTCCTGTCATATATTATCTTTGAATGAACACCATGCACACAGCAATTTCCATACCTATTATTCTTTTGGTTCAATCATTTAGTGCACTCTGCAAGGTATGTATGAGGCCATCTTTCTAACACAACCTCTATTACTTCAGCTGCGAGTGAATTATCAACCCAACAATCCATAAAGCACTTAGAATTCATATTAATTATCAGAGACTGAAAGAGGTAAAAGTACATTAATAGATTCCTTTAATACACACCCTTTTAAATACAAAACCCCGTAAGACAGGAAAAGGTTTTAAGGTGTGCTGTTACTCATCATATGCTAGGCTGATGCACTACAGGAAGCTGAGTTTATTCAGTTAATGAATTAGTTATTTTTATCAGTTTCACTGGTAACATAAGAAAAATACAGTCAACCATATTACTTTGCTTGCTTGCTAATGCTGTGAAAACACTGTAAGATTGAAATCTATGTAAAGCACTTTATAGGTCTGAAATCCAACGGGGAAACATACAAAAGACCAAACATCTTTGAATACTGAAACTCATTTCTAGTCAAGTTAACTAGGCTGAAACTTAACAGCTACTTTAAGTCCTGCTTATGGAAAACCAGCCTCATTTTGATTTCACTTGCACTCTTGTAAAGCGCACTCCATCACCCCCATAGGGCTCTGCCTGTCTCAGTCTCCTCCTGGAGCAATAATGAGGGACCTTCTATGTATAAGAGCCAGGCAAAATCCGGCCATTAATTTGTAATCTCCTTGGGGGCAGGCAGCCTATTCACTGCCAGTTTTCAAGGCCCCACCCCCACACTTTTGAATGCCAGTAGAAATAATAAGTAGGGACTGCTCTTCTAGCAGCTGAGTGACTAGTGGTAGAGACCTTTCACCCTTTCCTCCCCTTTCACTACTTCCTTTGCCAGGTGCTCCGCCCTGAGGGCAGCACAGCCGGGAGGGAGGTACTGAAAACAGGCAGGGCAGCCAAGCTGGGCGCTGACTGGAGCTTGGGTGGAACAAGATGCACTGCGGCAAATGAACAACAACCCCCACTGCAACAATCCCCCCTGGATCAGGCAGTGACTTCTGACATCTCTTTGCATTGCGAAACTACTCACTACATCAGAGACGGTAGCAGGTCCTTTAAGTAATCTCTTCTGATATGACCAAGAGCTGTCATGACACCACGACATGTATTGCATCATGTTTTTCAGGCCCAGCACCCAGACTGTTGGCCAGAGAAATTAAAATGTTATCCTGTGTCAGCTTGCTACGAGTTCTCCAAAGTAGCATGAGCTAATTTGGAACATCTTGAGCCTAGGCTTTCTCATTCATGTTTGTCACCCTGTTGCCAAAAGCATCAATTCGAACTGGTTGCAACAGGGGTCTGTGTTTGCTGAGCCAATATACTGAAAAACCCCCACCAAAACAAGGGTCCAGATCCTTAGCATAAGTGGATACTGTAACCCTGGCAAACCAGGTTCCAGCTCTGGCCCAGGCATTAGGCCTCAGCCCAACACTGACAAATAGAGCCCTGCAAACTGGCAGATATCCACTTTATATCTGTGGATATCTGCTTTATATCTGCAGATAACAGCTTTATATCCATGGACCATTTTTGCAGATCGTGGATCAGGTGCAGTTACAAATTTTGTATCCATGCAGGACTCTAATGACAAATTCATTGCTGGAAACCAGTCCATCTCATCTCTGTGTTGGTATAGTTAAGATGAGTATTGGACTTATAACAATGTGCTTAGTGGTTAAACGTTATGAAATGCTTGTAAATTGCTTCATGCATGAATTTCACTTATAATATCTTTACCACATGCTATAAGGTAATAATTAAATTATTGCTTTATAACTGGAAAAAATGTTTGCCCTGAAATGGTCAACCTGTCAGAATGGATCATCTCCTACTCATTAAGAAGGCTATCAAAACTAAATGGGCGATTGTGGTACATCACAATACAAAGACTATGTTAATTGCCCCTTCACACCCACGAAGAGGCTATGTGCAAAAGGACTCATCTCATCAGCTTGAATTCTGGAAGAAAGAAATCAAGACAGTGAACAAGAAATTTTTTCATCTCTTTTTTCATCTCATTTAGTCTCTCACAGGGCTGAAGCGATGAAACAGAAGCAGAGATCCCCAGGGTCATTCAGTGCTGACAGATTGCTACAACTTGGTCACCTTCTGGAACCATAGACTGTAACTCATTTGTGTGTATATGTTTGCCTGTATTTAGCCTGTAAATAAATCTCTTGTTTCTTTTTCCTAGTTAATAGATCATTAGTTAGTTTACTACAGGATTGGCTACAAGCATCATCTTTGGTGTGAGATCTGAGGAACAAATTGACCTGGTGTAAGTAACTGGTCTCTTGGGACTGGAAGCAACTTGTATTTTCTGTGCTTTTTGGTGTATAGCAACCAATTATCACGAAGTCCAGCTTGCCTGGGTGGTAAAACAGTCTGGAAGGCCCAAGGAGACTGTCTGTGATCATATGGTAAGACGCTTATAGTGCTTCAGATTTGTTACTGGGTTGGTAAAATCTAATAATAGAACACACAACCAGTTTGGGCTGGCTGCCCTGTTTTTTGACAGTCTGCCCTGAGGCTGGCACTCATGGTCATGAACCTCTCCACACAGCATGACAGGCACAACTCCCATTGACTTCAGTGAGAGTTGCACCTGCTTACATCAAGGCAGGATTTGTTCCCAAATGAATAGCACATGAACTCATGCCAGTAAGCGAAATATCATCATGATTCTTGAACTTACAATATAGGGAACAATTCAGCACTGGAAGAGGATGGGACATGATAATCTACCTCATAAGTCTTATTTTCTCTATCTTATTTCTATTATTCTAGGATTTTCAAGTGACACATTAGCCGCATGGAACTGATGTCTTATGGCTTGATTAGCAGAGAGGACTTTATTATTTTGGGATGGGCCTGAGAAACGTAATTATAGGGCACCATTGCATCTCTTCAAATATAACTGATTCCTAACCTCTGTGATTACCCGACTGTGCAGCTTGAGGGGTTGGGTTCAATAAGAAGATTCTTTGGGGTGCACTCAAATTTATCTGATTGTGTATAATAGGGATGGGATGAATTCACAGAAGTGGAATGTGGGTGGTTGTTGGAAGGTTCCATGTATAGTTGCTAACATTTTAAAGGGATTTAAAAACATAAGAACGGCCACACTGGGTTAGACCAAAGGTCCATCTAGCCAATGTATCCAACATTGGCCAATGCCAGGTGCACCACAGGGAAGGAGCAGAACAGGTAATCATCAAGTGATCTATCCCCAGTCACCTATTCCCAGCTTCTGGCAAACAGAGACTAGGGACACCATCCCTGTCCATCCTGGCTAATAGTCCACTGAAATTCAGGAGGAGGAATGAAGAAGTTAAAAAATGCTTTTTTGTCATGAGATGGCTTGAGGAAGAAGGGAGAACACTACACTGCGTTATTGATACATGACTGAAAATAAAAATAGATAAAGAAATTATGGGCCCTGTCATAAATATAAAGGGAAGGGTAAACCCCTTTGAAATCCCTCCTGGCCAGGGGAAAGCTCCTCTCACCTGTAAAGGGTTAAGAAGCTAAAGGTAACCTCGCTGGCACCTGACCAAAATGACCAATGAGGAGACAAGATACTTTCAAAAGCTGGGAGGAGGGAGAGAAACAAAGGGTCTGTGGATCTGTCTTTGCTGGGGATAGACCAGGAATGGAGTCTTAGAACTTTTAGTAAGTAATCTAGCTAGGTATGTGTTAGATTATGATTTCTTTAAATGGCTGAGAAAAGAATTGTGCTGAATAGAATAACTATTTCTGTCTGCGTATCTTTTTTGTAACTTAAGGTTTTGCCTAGAGGGGTTCTCTATGTTTTTGAATCTAATTACCCTGTAAGATATCTACCATCCTGATTTTACAGGGGGGATTTCTTTATTTCTATTTACTTCTATTTTTATTAAAAGTCTTCTTGTAAGAAAACTGAATGCTTTTTCATTGTTCTCAGATCCAAGGGTTTGGGTCTGTGGTCACCTATGCAAATTGGTGAGGCTTTTTATCCAACATTTCCCAGGAAAGGGGGGGGTGCAAGTGTTGGGAGGATTGTTCATTGTTCTTAAGATCCAAGGGTCTGGGTCTGTAGTCACCTAGGCAAATTGGTGAGGCTTTTTACCAAACCTTGTCCAGGAAGTGGGGTGCCAGGTTTTGGGAAGTATTTTGGGGGGAAAGACGCGTCCAAACAGCTCTTCCCCAGTAACCAGTATTAGTTTGGTGGTGGTAGTGGCCAGTCCAAGGACAACGGGTGGAATATTTTGTACCTTTGGGAAGTTTTGACCTAAGCTGGTAAAGATAAGCTTAGGAGGTTTTTCATGCAGGTCCCCACATCTGTACCCTAGAGTTCAGAGTGGGGGAGGAACCTTGACAGGCCCTAATAATCATTTCCTAGATCAAATAAATTGGATTTCATAGGTTTTGAGACAAACTTCAATGGATTATGCAGCAAGATTAGTCAAAGAAGTAGGTTAACCTAAGTCACTGAAAACTTTTAAGATAGTTTCCATTGTATTAGGGTTACTAGAGATCACCTGAAAACAAGAGGTTCCCAGAGGTTGTTGAAGATATGCTAAATAAATGACACTTTGTTGTGAGGATTTGGCATTAGGTCAGGTTTCACATTTCTGACAATGTATGCATCTGTAGGTATGCAAATGAACTATTACTATATATTATTTATATTACATTAACACCGTGGAGTCCCAACCAGGATCCCATAGTAAGAGAAAGTCCCTGTTTCAAAAGTCTGACAATAATCACAAGTCCAAACTGTTATTCTTAGATCACAAATTCATAGCTTTAACATCAGAAGGGATCACTATGGTCAGCTAGTCTGACCTGCTGCATAACACACAGGCCATAGACTTTCACCCAGTAATCCCTGTAGGGGAGACACTGAGTCTTCCCTACTGCATAAATGAATACACTGAGCATGAGGGGGCAAACTATCTGTTCTTTATAAAACCCTAATGTCTCACTAAGGCCTTGGTTACACTTGTGGCGGCGTGTAGGGTACACATATCTAAGTGCTGCAGTGAAAAGAAGGCTGAGTCCACACTGGTGCGTAGCGGCACATGGCAGTGAAATGCACTAGTGGTGGTGGGGCAGCAGGAAAAGTCATTAGCTGCAGGAAGCTGCCAGAGCATCTTCCTGCTACCTCCCCCCTGCCAGGGCCTTTCCCCACTGCCGAAGCCTTTCACTGTGGTGGGAAAGGCTCTGACAGCAGGGAGACAGTGGGACTACACATAGCAGTGTGGATGAGGGAGGCACTGTTTGGGTGTGTAGCGAGCCATGTGGGTATATGCCCGAGTGTTCCAGTGAGTCTTTACTCTGTTCACCATCAACACTGCTGTTTATACCCGTGCTGCAGGGTGTGCAGTGTCTATACTCTACATGCCGCAGTGAGTGTAGGCATAGCCTAAGAGAAGCCTATCTACCCTGTGAGTAAAGCTTTAAGCCCAAACATTGAAATTATGAAGCAATTTACTGAAGGCTGTGGCTAGCGAATTGAAGTGTACTTTCAGCTTCTGTTCTTTTCTTCTTGTAATGACCTATTCTAATTACTTCTTAGCTCAATGCACCGGAAGCCATTTGCAAACCAGAATTTTAAATATTAATACAAGAGTGTTTAAGACATGTCCATTAAGGCTGGTAAAGTTGTGTTTGATTAACGAGCTTTTCATAAATGCACTGACACAAACTTTTTTTGAAATTAATTCAGCCTGCAAATGAACATCATCCATTTTGCTATCATATTTTATCAGTCTGTAAAGTGCATTCTCACTTCAGTTTTCAGCCCTGAATGCAGAACACTTTGTGAAAAATGACAGAATTTTAATGAGAATGTGAACAACATGCCATCAACACCCTTTCGCCAGTAAAAATGGCATAAAATCAAGCTTTAAATCATGTTCCCTCCACACCTTTGGACATCTGTGATTCTGTCTGAGTCCTCAAAATCTGCTACATCTATCACCAGGTGCAGCCTTTAAACACTGAGGCTCTCTCTGCTTCACTGGTTGGCATGGCAACAGTTGTCAAATCATCCCTTGATAATGCTCTTTAATTGATTTTATAAATTATTTCTGAGCTATGTGATTGCGAAATGATGTACTAAAGCTCTTAAGTGAGCAGATCAGACTAGCTGCATTTAAAAATGCACTGCATTCACTGACCTTAGCCAGGAAACTGACCCTCTTACAAAGCTCAGATACTTTGGATGAAGCATAAACATTAAGCATTAAGAAACAGTTCAAAGCTATGGCAAAGGCAATTGCTATGCCAAGTGCATGTTAACTGCCCTTCCAACAGCAAACAGATATGCCAGAGAAGGTCATGTAAAAACACCCAATAGCCATACATTCAATAAGTTTGCTTTTGAACAAAAGAAGGACAGTTGAAAAAAGTCTAAACTGTAGAGGTATGCATAGACACAATACTTAGCTGTCATATACAGGACTGTTTTGGCTCAATAACCAGCATAGACTCAGTAGTTTCATGTGTCTTCCACTGTCTTTCTATCCTGTTTTCTCCATCACTAAATTATTCTGTAATTAACATGCAAATAATTAACTCTTGACATCTTGACCCCAAACCAGCCATTTCTTTTTTCAAACCTTTCTATCTGGTACAATAAACTCTGTGAATACTTAGATAAATGATACATGTGAATAGAAAAAAAACAGAAAAGTATAGATCTAGGAGTACAGGATTGACTAAAGACAAGCTTTCATCATCTCAAATGTTGTCTCTAAACCTTTGTAGATTGGTGAGAAATGATTAATCTGATTGTGGTTTGTAAACTTCAACACAAACAATACAATCAACAATATAGCACTAGCATCAATGTACTACAGTTGATCATAGATCCTTGGAACAAGCAAACAGCATTCAAAGCTATTGTCCAAAGCTTTAAATCCCCAACTGATCTATC
This sequence comes from Caretta caretta, assembly GCF_965140235.1. NCBI lineage: Eukaryota > Metazoa > Chordata > Testudines > Cheloniidae > Caretta > Caretta caretta. The sequence goes on from NC_134207.1 coordinate 45,487,248, forward strand.
ACTGCTGCTTAGACATGAATTCAAATGGATACACTCTTAAAGTGAAATTAATTTAAGATAAGCTGCAGAAATGAGGGCTTGTCTCAGCTGCAGTGCACAAATATTATTCCACTGATTCCAAAAAGAGATTTTCCCTAGCCCTTAACTATATCCACGATGAGACTAGCAGGTATCCATAAGGTGGGGAGGTGGTGCGGTCTGGCAAGTAAGGGGTATTTTGAAATGAAACCACCCCTATTTTAGAACTCAGGGTCCTCATACCAGTTTAAAAGGAAGTCCAGTCAAGCATAAAAGATAATCCACCCATGATGTCAAATAAATGACGTGTACCAGACTCTACAGAAGAGGGGTGCCTGTGGAGATAGATGGCCACGTGTCTACCCACATGTTTATCTTCCAAAGAAAAGCACCAAATAAGCAGTAACCTGCAGGATCATGGTGGTATTGGACTCTATCTGTTCCAACAACCCTGCAGCAGTGGATGTGCAATGCTCAACTGGTACAAAATGATTTACCACAGGAAAGCACATAGTTTCCTCTCACACTGGTAGTCAGAAAATTCAAGTCACAGCTCCATTCGCTTGCAGTCTAATAACATACATGTTGCTTTGTACTAGACTGACATTGACTGTCTCAAGTCTCCAGTTGCTCACAAGGTACTCTACTAAATGTTGCCACTACACTGAATTCTATGCATCCTGTTGCCTGGAAATGCCATCCTTGCCTTAGTGAGTGACCTAAAGCCAGTTAATGTCAGTTCCACCCATCAGACATGCACCTGTTTATATAGACCGCTTGAAAGTTGAGTAAGATTGTTGGACTAGCAACCGCAAGGAGCTGAGAAGCATGATGAGAAGGACCAATTTTCCTAGCACAAGCAAGGGATGTGTGGACCTGGACTGAGATAGAGGCCGTCTGCATCATCCATGTGATGGACATAAGTAATATTTTGCTTTCTTATTGCCATAATTTACTTATGTGCTAGTGAAACCTTTGTTGAACTCATGACGGCCAAATCACTACTGAGCAAAGATGAGACGAGCACTGAGAATGGATGTACTGGCGAGAGGTGCTGCTAAGCATGAGTGTCTGAGATAAAGAACACTGCCACGCAGGTGCTTTCACAGAAAAGGGGCAAGGTACCTGAAGAATGTTTAAACCACAAGGTCACCTGTGAAAAAAGATTCAATATAGGTTCTACTAAAGGTTCAAAAGAATGTTAGGGTGGGAGCTGCAGGAAGGCTTGATAAAGATGACACCAGAGTTCCTTCTGATGCCGAGCTTGAGTGAAGAATATGGAGTTCTTCTAAACTGGAAAATTAGAAGCACTGTCTGCCTCTTGCAGCCGAGGCAAAGAGGCTCAGGAAACAATCCTACCCCTTAAATCATAGGCATAGGGACGTATATTCTCCTGACATTGTATTAGATATGTTGACACACCCACCAGTGAACAAGTAGGTCTGACGATTACCAGCTGCGGGGGGGGGGGGGGGGAGGGAGAGGGGGTATAGATGGCCACTTCAGCTCCAAGAGGGGACCTTGGATCAGGAAAGGACTGGAGAACACCTTCCTGTAACTGTAGCAGAAGACTGCAAGGAGACTTGCGGTCCTGAAGACCATAGATTTATGATAACTTTATGTTATCACTCCACATATCCTTTTGTGTTTGCTGGACAATACACAGAGCCTTAAGTAAAGGGCTATGAACTGATCTCAGCCTGGCTGATTATTTTTCCCAAGCTGCTGATCAAGGCCTCCAGCCTACCTACCCCCCTGGATCCTCTCTGTGATGAAATACCAGAGACGACAAAGCGCAGCCCTTACCACCCTGCAAAAGACCACACGTTTGTCAAATACACACATTGTCTCTCTCAAACCTGGTCAAAACAAAGTGTATCAGCATAGGAAAACAAACAAGCCAGCAAACATGTTACCTACATTTAAAAAAAGAAAATCTCAGGACATTTCAGTTTTGGTTCATTTGGGGAAAAGATTTGATCCGATTCATCAGTTCCTAATCAGCACAAGAACACTTGTGTTAGAATGAAAAACTGCAGATGCTTTTATGGAAGTACGGTCTGATATAGTATGGCAAAAACCCTGCTCTCACCATCTGAATGTGTGGGAAGTGCTCGTTGTTAGGAAACCTCCTTCATCACTGTGGGTGCCTATAAAAGTTCTTGTTATTCTGGAATAGTACTTCCACTTTAGCATTTTTTCCTTGTTTACAGTCAGCTGTGAAATAGCAGCAGCAGCTGATTAATGCCAGGTGTGATTCAGATCCTCACATCTGTATTTATTGCTGCAAACTTAGGTAAACAATGACCAAATGTGGTTGGGTGAGCTGAGCTGGAGCCGTATGGTTATGCTTAATCCTTGTTGAGCTTTTATTGAACACTAGCCACTATATCTCAGAGTGCAGTCTTTACCAGCCACAAAAGAAAGCTCTTCTGTTTTCAGAAGGAAGACAAGAGAAATCATCTCTGAACCTCTTAACCTATCTTGTGATTTGGGAGGGTTTTTTTCAGATGAGCAGGAGTGGGGGGTGATAACCATTTGTAACCTTGAATCTGTCTTTCCTTCTATGGAAAAACATAAGAATGGCCATACAGAATCAGACCAATGGTCCATCTAGCCCAGTAACCTGTATTCCAGCAGTGGCCGGTGCCAGATGCTTCAGAGGGAATGAACAGAACAGGACAATTTATTGAATGATCCATCCCCTGTCATCTAGTCCCAGCTTCTGGCAGTCAGAGATTTAGGGACACCCAGAGCATGGGGTTGTGCCCCTGACCATGTTTGCTAAAAGCCATTGATAGACCCATCCCCCATGACCTTATCCAATTCTTTTTAAAATCCAGTTATACTTTTGACCTTCACAACATTCCCTGTGCATTGTGCGAATAAGTATTTCTTTATGTTTGTTTTAAATCTGTTGCCTATTAATTTCATTAGGTGACCCGTGGTTCTTGTAAAGGGGTAAATAACACTTCCTTCTTCACTTTCTCCACGCTAGTCATGATTGTATAGACCTGTATCATATCCCCGCTTAGTTGTCTCTATCCTAAACTGAACAGTCCCAGTCTTTTTAATCTCCTCTTATGGAAGCTGTTCAATATCTGTAATCATTTTGGTTGCTCTTCTCTGAACCTTTTCAAATTCCAATATATCTTTTCTGAGATGGGGTGACCAGAACTCGCACAGTATTCAAGATGTGGATGTGCCACGGATTTATATAGTGGCATTATAATATTTACTGTCTTATTACCTATTCCTTTCCTCATGGTTCCTAATATTCTATTATCTTTTTTGACTGCCACTGCATATTGAGAGTTTTCATAGAACTATCCAGGATGACTCCAAGATCCCTTTCTTCAGTGGGTAGCAGCTAATTTACATCCCATATTTTTGTATGTATTAGGATTATGTAGTTTGATTAGGTGCGCCAATGTGCATTACTTCACATTTATCAACATTGAATTTCATCTGGTATTTTCTGGCCCAGTCACCCAGTTTTGTAAGATCCCTTTATAACTCTTTGCAGTCAGTTTTGGACTTAACGATCTTGAATAATGTTGTATTGTCTGCAAACTTTGCCACTCACTGTTTACCCCCTTTTCCAGATCATTATGAATAAGGCTACGTTTTAGTCACAGATATTTTTGGTAAAAATCATGGACAGGTCACGGGCAGTAAACAAAAATTCATTGCCTGTGATCTGTCCATGACTTGTCCTTCCCTCAGCTCCTAGCTCCATGTGCTGCCCCTGCTGCAAGCGCCAGCTCTGCAGCTCCCACTGGCTGGGAACCATGGCCAATGGGAGCTGCGGGGGCGGTGCCTGCGGTGGAGGCATTGAGCGGAGCTAGGGGCTGAAAGGGAGGGACATGTCGCTGCTTTTGGGGAGCCCCCCCAAGGTAAGTGACACTGAGAGTTAAGTGCCATCACGGAATCCATGACATCCATGACAAACTTTAAGCCTTAATTATGAATTAGCTGAACAGGACAGGTCTCTATATAGATCCCTCCACTATTTACTTCTCTCTAAGGTGAAAATTGACCATTTAGTCCTAGCCTTTGCATCCTTTCCTTTAACCAGTTTCTGATCCATGAGAGGACCTTCCCTCTTTCCCCACTACTGCCTACTTTGCCTAAGAGCCTTTGGGGAGGGATCTCATCCAATGCTATCTGAAAGCCCACATGCACTATATCCACTTGATCACCATTGTCCATTACTTCAAAGAATTCTAATAGAGTGGTGAGGCATGATTTCCCTTTACAAAAACTATGTTGACTCTTCCCCAACAAATTGTATATATTTATTTGTCTGATAATTCTATTCTTTATGATAGTTTCAACTAATTTGCATGGTACTGAGATTAGGTTTACTGGCCTGTAATTGCCAGGATTGCCTCTGGAGCCTATTTTTAAAATCTGCATTATATGAGTTATCCACTAGTCATCTGGGTTAAGTTATAGGTTACATACTACAGTTAGACCTGGTCCTGGTGCACCAGGGGCTGCTACCGGCCTCACACCACCAACGGACACTTCTTAATGGTTTCACGCTCTCTTGAACTCAAGTTGGGTTGCTTGGGAAACTCCATCTAAGGCTAAATACTGGCACAAGACGATAGGCAACAAGTACCGTAAGGGAAAGTTGAAAAGAACTTTGAAGAGAGAGTTCAAGTGGGCGTGAAACCGTTAAGAGGTGCCTGAGGACGCTGTGAGGCCGGTAGCAGCCCCTGGCGCGCCGGGACCGGGTCTTCTTGGAATTGGTTTGCTTGGGAATGCAGCCCAAAGTTGGTGGTAAACTCCATCTAAGGCTAAATACTGGCACGAGACCAATAGTCAACAAGTACCGTAAGGGAAAGTTGAAAAGATACTACAGTTAGTAGTTCTGCAATTTCATATATGATTTCTTTCAGAACTCCTAGGTGAATACCATCTGATCCTGGTGACTTATTATTGTTTTATCAATTTGTTCTAAAACTTCCTCTATTGACATCTCAGTCTGTGACTGTTCCTCAAATTTGTCACCTAAAATGAATGACTCAGGTGTGGGAATCTCCCTCACATCCTCTGCTAAGACCAATACAAATAATTCATTTAGTTTCTCCACAATGGCCTTGTCCTCCTTGAGTGCTCCTTTAGCACCTTGATCTTCCAGCGGCCTCACTTATTGTTTGGCAGGCCTCGTGCTTCTGATGTACTTTAAAAAAAATTGCTGTTAGTTTTTGTGTCATTTGCTAATTGCTTTTCATATTATTTTTGGCCTGCCTAATCGTACTTTTAAACTTGACGTGCCAGAGTTTATGCTCCTTCTATCTTCTTCAGTAGGATTTGACTTCCAGTTTTTAAAACATGTCTTTTTGTCTCTAACTGCCTCTTTTACTCTGTTCTTTAGCCTTGATGGCATTTTTGGGGGGTCCTTTTAGAGTTTTTTTTATATGAGGTACACATACAGTTTGAGCCTCTATATGATGTTTTTAAAAAGTTTCTGTGTAGCTTGCAGGCATTTCATGTGTGTGGATTCCCTTTAATGTCCACTTAACTAGCTTCCTCATTTTTGTGTAGTTTACCTTTTTGAAGATAAATGCTGCTGTGGTACATGTTAAATTCAATACATTCTGATCGTTATTGAGCAGTTCAGCTAAATTCACCCCTTGGACCAGATTCTGGGCACCACTTAGCACCAGATTCATAACTGCCTCACCCCTTGTGGGTTCCAGGACTAGCTGCTCCAAGAAGCAGTCATTAATGGTGTCTTTAGAATTTTTTTCTCCACATTCCAATCCTGAGGTGACATGTTCCTAGTCTATATGGACATGGTTGAAATCTCCCATTATTATTGGGTTTTCTGTGTTTTGTAGCCTCTCTAATCTCCCTGAACATTTCACAATCACCATCACCATCCTGGTCCTACTATTATACTCTTATGTAGAAAGCTAGGAGGAGCATATATAATCCCATTCAGTCTGGAGAGAATATCCGACATTGGGTGCAGCTCAACACGAAGCGGCTTTGATCCAGGGTTGGAAGCAAAGTGGGAAAGAAGAAAGAAGTGTGCTGTATAATCTTGGACTCCAACTGAGACAACACATGGATCTTTGTAACAAGTTGTGTCACTCCTGAATTGGACTTGTCAGCCATAAGTGAATTCATCAGGGACTTGACTAGACCTCTTACACGTACACCATGATCCAGTGGATCTATGGTTGCCTATCGATACTCTTATTATTCAAGTATGCAATTTCTATCCATAGAGATTCTATGGTACTGTTTGATTCATGTAAGATTTTTACTATATTTGACTCTATGCTTTCTTTCACATATAGTGCCACTCCCCCAACAGTGTGACCTACTTTGTCATTCCTATATATTTTGTACCCTGGTATTACTGTGTCCCATTGATTAACATTGCTTCATCAAGTTTCTGTGATGCCTATTATATCAATATCCTCATTTAATACCAGGCACTCAAGTTCACCCATCTTAGTATTTAAACTGCTTGCATTTGTATAGCAGCACTTATAACATTTGTCAATATTTAGCTGTCTGCCTTTATGTGATGTAATTTATCCTTTTATGTAGAGACTGTCTGGTTTGGCCAATGTATATGGCAGAGGGGCATTGCCAGTCTTTGTGTAAAAGGATAAATAGACACAAATCAGACATCAGGAAAGGTAACATACAAAAGCCAGTAGGAGAACATTTCAATCTCCCTGGACATTCAATAACAGATTTAAAAGTAGCCATTCTTCAACAAAAATCTTCAGAAACAGATGTAAAAGAGAAACTGCAGAGCTACAATTCATTTGCAAACTTAACACCATCAATTTGGGCTTGAATAGGGACTGGGAGTGGCTGGCTCACTACAAAAGCAATTTTCCCGCTCTTGGTATTGACACCTCCTCATCAATTATTGGGAGTGGACAACATCCACCCTGACTGAATTGGCCTTCAACATTGGTTCTCCACTTGTAAGGTAACTCTCTTCTCTTCATGTGTCAATATATATTTATGCCTGTATCTGTAATTTTCACTCCATGCATCTGAAGAAATGGTTTTTTTACCCACAGGTTCTGTGATCCCCTATGAGCAATCAGCCTGGGAAAAGCTTTGCTGGCTGTATTCATTGCATATACTATAGCTTTGTGTATGTTTATTGTGGCAATTGTTTGTGTTCAGGCAGAATTTAAAGACAGGATTTTCATTCCTTACTTTCAAAGGGCCTGATCCAAAGCTCATTGGAAGGCTCCTAAAATAACCCTAACCAAGAATTACAAAAACAATGCACAGGTATTCCTAGAAACTGCAAATAATTCTTGATTTACAGATCTGCCAGGAAGTAGGTGCTAGTGAGAGATGGGGCTAAGGGTTTTCCCTTACACACATACACTAGATTTTGTTGCATATCTGGTAGATGTCTGTTTCTTCTTTTTTCTTTTTATATGTAGCCCTTATTTAAGAGATGCAAAATAGGTTTTCACAAGGCTAGCTTTAAACCCATGAGTCTTACACTAAGCATATTAACACCAAGCTATGAATGTATACTATAGTACATGAAGCAGAGAAAATATGATTGCAGAGTGGGGAAGGATGATACTTGTATGGTACCCTTATGCGTTTGTGAAACAAGCTACTGCCATTTTTTGGTGCTAAAGTGTTTTTAATAACTACATTTTGAGGTAATTTGACCATATTTACATCTGGAAATCTATTAAAGAGAACATTTAACACAGGATTCTGATGTGTCATAACCCCCTCCTTATCAGATTAGGACACTATCATGATCCACCAGGGGTGGTTATGTAAATATCCAACTTAGCTGCAGGCTTCCAGCCATGAAAAGGTTCAGAAGAACCTGAAGTTCACTGACAATCTTCATCCTGACCAATTATGATTACCCTCCCCCTTCAATTACTTTTCAATTGACTTGGAACCCAAGATATTATCAATCTCTGTTCAGATGGGTGATTTACAGAGAATATATCAGAATCTGAAAAAAAAAATCAGAAAGGTGACTAAAGAATGCAGCATGAAAGTACATTTTTTGAAAAATGTGATATAGTCTTTGTTGGACATTTTCTCTCCTTATCTGCTTGTATTTTCACTTTCAAGTTGATTACACCCCGGCTGAGTTGAAACACAGTGATATTTCTGCCATTCTCTTCTGAGTTCATTGTGACTTTTTTTTTTATCAGCAGAAATAGGAGACTGAATTAAACAGGAGCTGCAGAACTTGGAGCATGTGATAACAATACAAATGGATTTTCTCTAACGGAGAAAAACAGCTGTCTCCATTATTTGAATGCTTCACCTTTCTCCATTCCATTAATTGGGTCTTTGATCACAAGCTGAGGTGGAGAGGCCCTGATAAGGAATAGGTTATTAGTAAAGTAGCCTAAAGGAATGAATTGGGCCTAGCACTTGCTGCAGAAGATGAGATAAACCCGTAATGCCTGTGTATGTGAGTGGTAGAGAGTGATAGGGCCCTCAGACTGCCCTGAACTGCTTGCAAAGGGAGATGACTAATACTGTAGTGCTATGATAGCTAATGCAGGATATAAATTTAGCTCCCGGGAATGGAATAGGATAAAAATTCCATAAAGAGTTTTCTGTAAATGGCTTACACTTTTATATCAAACTATGTCAGAGTATTCACCAAAAAAAAAAAAAAAAAAAACCCAGTTTCTTGATCTCACTCTATGTTGAACACAACTGCAGGCTTTTAGTATAAGAAGGGGGGGGGGGGAATGACTATTACATTTTTTTCACCAAGACATTAATAAGAGCACCCTTTGAAGTGCGGTAAAGCTAAATTGGAGGAATTAAATTTGATTGAATCTAAGCCTGTTTATTTTTCATTTCTGCAGAGCAGGCATTGAATGATTTGTAATACTTCACTGGAAATCTTCAGGAACTTGCTATCATGTAATCCATTTTTTGCTGAAGAATACGACCGCAGGGGACAAGGCCATATTGGTTTGTTGTTAATGTACTGGAAAGAGGTACTATGGAGAAAACAGTTAATATTAAATTACGAACACAAGGTTATCTTTCTGCTGCACATGCTCCACTGCCCTAGGCAGGGGTAATCTGTTAATAGCATTCAGCCAAAATGACACCATTAAGGAACTGAAGCTACACATCTTTTGCAAGCTGAATGATGTACAAAGCTGGTTTTCTATCATACTAGATGCAATAAATTATCCGTGCTGCTAAAAATTGATACAAGACAGAAGTTTGATAGAACTAGTACCCCACCACAAATGAAAGGACTGGTTGTCAGGAAAGGACACGAAGATGTGAATGCTTCAGGCCTAGCTTTTATTTCTGTCTTTCTTTCTACCTCTATGATTTTTCATGTGTTAAGTACCAATCTGGCACATTGCCTAAATATGCCACAGTGGCATGTAAATGGTGGGAGAGCGAATGGGGAAGGAGGAGGAGAGAAAATGTATAGCCCATAAAATAATGTAGATTAGAAGACAGAAAAGATCTGCATGCCAGGTCTACATTGAATAAATCATTATATTTTAATATCACTTCCTGGTTGCAGACATATGTGAAGTAAAGAGTATCATAAATGACTTCTACTAGAGAGCATTCTCATTATTCATAGTTGGCCATTACTGCCCCATAACACACTGGAATGGAGCTTGTTATCCTGAGTGCCCTTCTTCCGATAAACTCCCTCCCATAAATGGGCAGGCTAAATGCTGGGAACACAGTTTTAAAAGTATTTCCCCAGGATAGATTTCTATTATTTTTAGTCATTTCGTCTTAGATAGGTATTAAAACACTCTGGAGTTTAGGACCACCTACAGTAGGAGCTTGAAGCCTTCAGCAGCTCCAGGAGAGCGGTGTTTTTCCTACCTGACTCAGAACCTCTGGTGATTTTCATGGAAAAACTTCATAATTTTTAAAACCTACCATCCTAATGAGGCAACACATTACACTCAACAGAGACTTTAAAATGCGTCTCCAATCAAGAAACAATGAATGACATGAGGGGACTTGGCCCAAGATAGAAGAACAGCACTGTTGTTATTGGCCAACATTTTCAAAACTAGGAGGGTAAACTTAGGCTCCCTAATCCATAGGTAGATACCAAAATAAATGGCTTGATTTTCAAAAGTGCGGAGCAGCCAGCAGCTCCCACTGATTTTAATGGGAGTTGTTAGGTACTCAGCATAAGTAAAAGTGTGGGACTAATAGCACTAGCAAACTTCATTGCACCGCGGACCCCATCTGACAACAAAAATTACTACACAATTCCAGGAGGCCTGAGCCTGCCTGAGTCCTGTCACCTTGGGTGTGGGGTCCAAAGCCTGAGCCCCAATGCCCCAGGCAGGGGGGCCAAAGCCCAAGGGCTTCAGCCCCGGGCAGGTGGCCTGTAACCTAAGCCCTATCACCCAGGGCTGAAGCCAAAGTCTGAACCCCACCACCTAGGGTTGAAGCCCTCAGGCTTTGGCTTCAGCCCGGGGCGGTGGGACTCGGACTTCAGCCCTGGGCCTCAGTAAGTCTAATGCCAGCCCTGGCAACCCCATTAAAACTGGGTCACAACCCATTTTGGGGTCCTGACCCACAGTTTGAGAACCACTGCTGACTAGCGCAAAGCTAAGCATAGTTCAGGTAGACGGTACCCAAGTTTTAACAAACAGAATTCAAGGTCCTTGCTCTGAGCTGTAAGACTTACCAGGACAGGGCTTCTGCAACAGATCAATATGGATGTAGTCAGCAGGAAAGTTACATCTGATAGGTGAAACTCTTAGGAGAATGTTCTCAATGACATGAGGGGACTCGGCCTCAACTGTGAGACTCCTTACTAGAGGATATCCCAACAAGTACAAGGCTGACCATTTTTGGAGCAAGGTGTAAACATCTACCTACAAAGGCAGAACAATGAATAAGAACTTTTTATTTAAAATCCCAAAGTAAGCCCCACCCTTAGTATCCCGCCACCACAAAGAAAATAAAGGCAGCTGAACCTAGGCATGATGGAAAATAGGCTTCTTTATGCACAAATTAAATGTCTTTTAATTTGTATTCAGTATCTAGATGCTGCGGTGCGGGGCAGACTATACATGTGATAGATTACATCCAATCTACCTGTCTACTTGAGTCTCAAACTATAGCTCCCTTACTGTATGCATCCAGGGCCTCTCCCAAGCAGAGATGCTGCTGTAATTGTGCAAACCTATGGAATGATTAAGAGACTACTACACTCATTTTCCCTTGTGACCTAAATTGGCCTTGAACACAGATCTCCAGCTTTTATGAAAGTTTAATTCATTAATCCCTGCACTATGCAGAGCAGAGTAAGGATAAATATTTCAGAGTGTCTAAGGTCTAGATCACAAAGGTACTAAGGGACTGCTCCATTCAGCACTGCAAGGCCTAACCTTTAAGTGCTGGGGTTGCCACCAGTCCGGGTTTTACCTGGACAGTCTGTTTTTTGGCTTCTGTGTCCAGAAAGTCTGGTCAAAAAGGGAACCTGGCAGTGTCCAGTCAGCTGTACTGACTGGACACCAAAAGTCAAGATACTGCAGGGCAGAGGGAGGTGCCAGGTCATTAACCTGCGCCAGCCCCTACTCAGCTGGCTCTGCCTCCTACCTGAAGGCAGGCTTCTTGTCATTCTGCAGCAGCGGCCGTCCCAGCCTTGGAGCAGAGGGAACCCAGCTTAGGGGGAGGGAGGTGGAGACGATCCAGCAAGTGACAGGGGGAAGAAGGGTGTGGAGAGAGTGATGGGGTGGGGCCTTGGGGGAAGAGGTGGAGAAGGAGGTTGTGACATTCTGTACCTTGTGGCTGCTGGTGACTAGGAAGGCATTGTGAGAGACAGCCCAGGCTGGAGAGAGTTAAGGGGGCACAGCAGTCCCACAGTCCCAGGCTGCACTCCGGGGATCCCGTCACAGGGGTGTGGCCTGGAAAAGAGGTAGGGTAGGGTGCGGGGCCTCGGGGGTCTGGTTACCAGCAATTAGAAAGGTGGCAACCATAATAGGTGCCCTGCTGCCCAGTGTAATCCTCAGCCCTGCATGGGGAGAATTAGGTGCTTAAGAAAGGGATCCTGAGACTCCAGAAAGCGGCATGGGGAGCCATCTAAGCTTACCAGGTGGGAAAAGCGGAGGAGACATACCTAAGCCCCTGGGCCAGAGATAGGCACCTCCCTCCTACTCAAAATTCTAAGCCATGAACCCTTTTCTGGAGTTAGGCACCTAAACCATGTCAGCCACTTAGGTAGGCCACACCTTAGGAACCAAAACCATCTCTCTCTGTATTCTACTTAAGCTTGACACCTCTCTTACGCTGTGTTTCCTTCTGCCCGTGACTATCTTTTGTGCAGGTGTGGTTCTGCCCCTCCCCGTCTCAGAGGCCTGCATCCGGCCCTCCTGCTACAGGATCTAACATTGTCAGGTTGGAGGCATGGTCAAAGCACCCCTGCAGGACTGGGCTCTACGGGGGCAGCAGGAATTCCCCTGCCTAGTTTGAGAATCCCACTTTAGAACCACCAGGGAGCTGGCCCGAGCAAGGGCTCCAAGCAGACCACTATGGTGGGGCAGTGTCAGGGCTTAGGCATCTTCACAAATGCTGACCAGTGGAAACTTAGGTGACTCACACCAGAATAGCCACAAGCTTGATACTTAGGGCACTCAGCTAGGGTGGGGGAGACCTGGGTTCAAGTTCCTGCTCCAAATCAGGCAGAGCAGAGATTTGAATTTGAGTCTCCCAAATCCCAGGTGAGTGCCCTCTTGTATTAATTTTGATGGAATACACGGGCCCAAAGAATCAAAGGTGTTAGCAACACCCTGAAACTGTCCAATATTAAACAGCATTCAACAAGGTTCAGGGTTTGGTATGCGGAGATGTCATCCCGAAGAGTACCATGGCAAACACACCATTAAAATCCTTTTATTAAAGGCATAGAAAAAGAATGAAAACCAGATAAAGCGTTTAAAATGTAAGTACTAAGCAAGGCTTTCATTTTAACAACATTCTTTATTCCCTTTCCTTTTAGCTGGAGAGTCTTTACTAGGAAAACACCCCTTTTTTGACAGACTTTTATATGGTATTAAAGATGGCAATACCTGTCCTTTTGAGGAAAAGAGAAGTTCATTGAAATGGGCTGGAGCCATTGTTGTTAAGGTCTGATGCCCTTACCTAGAAGATAGAACAAGACAAACGCACACAAAAGGGGAAAGAAACGAACAGCAAAAGATATTTCTCCTGTCTTTGACGCTGACTTTTATTTGCATCTTCACTGCTGGAGAAACTCAGGCACAGCACATGGTTTTCTTTGCCACGCCATAGCCTGACAAATTTATGCCACCTTTGGGCTGTGTAGAGCATTTCTTTTAGCTGCCTTTTCGGTCACAGGCTTACAGCGGTGTTGCAAAATATACAGCCTTGGCTGGCTAAGCCAAACTTTTCTTAGACAGAAAAAAAAGAGAGGGATAGGAAAGAGAAAAAATAAGGTGGGGAAGGAAAGAACACACAAGAAGGTATGTATGTGTCTGAGACTAAGTCTCACATCCCATGAGATATTCAGGACTTATCTGGACCCAGTGGAGGTAGTGATGTCACCTGGCTCCTCTCTGCCCCAGTCTGATCAGGACGTCTTTCAGGGTTAGGATGAAGAATGTCTGGAGTCCCAGGAGACAGTGGGGGCAGCAGCCATGATGGTGAAACTTGCTCCAAAAGCCAATGTTGTTCCCAAAGTCTCTTTCTTGAAGGGCCCTTTTTTTAAGGCAGTGATGGGTGGAATAGCCCACACCCTTATCATTTTATCCACCAATTAGGCCTAATTTCCAACAGACTGATTTTGGTTTACTGGTTTCCAGTCTCACACCATTCTTGTTTACCTAGCAGGATCTTAACACCTTAAATTATATCAGTACGCCTTTTTGTTTGTTGTTCAGTCTTTCTGTCTTGCCTTTGCACTTTTTCCCATCAGCATGCTGCTATAGGTTATTCTGACATTTTTGTGTGAACCATTTTTTACAGTTGAGCTCACAATTAGGGTAACTTTGTAGGCCCAATTATCACAATAACTTGAACCACTGGGCTATTAGCTATTCTGGGGTGCATCTCTCTCCACCACTCCTCTTGGAGCTGTTCCGTTTTGTATAAATAATTAAATAGTCATTGGATATGGACCTGAACTTGCGTCTCCCATACCCCAGCTGCATGCCCTGACCAGTAGGCAGGCACAGGCACCTCCCAACTTGCTCATCCCCTGTCTTTTGTGTGGAGCCTGAGCCTGTTGACTTACTCTGAGGATCAGGCCCCTCTGAGAAGATAGGTGCCAGAGATTCAGCCTGAGCGAGGGCTCCAAGCAGCTTATTAGCTGTGAGGCAGTGTCAGAACTCAGGCAGCTTTATACGTGGCCACTGGCGAAAACTTAGGCACCTCTGGGGATTTCAGAGAATCAGAGAATCAGAGAAGATTAGGGTTGGAAGAGACCTCAGGAGGTCATCTAGTCCAACATCCTGCCCAAAGCAGGACCAACACCAACTAAATCATCCCAGCCAGGGCTTTGTCAAGCCGGGCCGTAAAAACCTCTAAGGATGGAGATTCCACCACCTCCGCAGGGAACCTATTCCAGTGCTTCACCACCCTCCCAGTGAAATAGTGTTTCCTAATATCCAACCTTGACCTCCTCCACTGCAATTTGAGACCATTGCTCCTTGTTCTGTCATCTGCCACCACTGAAAACAGCCAAGCTCCATCCTCTTTGGAACCCCACCTCAGGTAGCTGAAGGCTGCTATCAAATCCCACCTCACTCTTCTCTTCTGCAGACTAAACAAGCCCAGTTCCCTCAGCTTCTCCTCACAAGTCATGTGCCCCAGTCCCCTGATCATTTTTCTTGCTCTCCGATGGACTCTCCAATTTGTCCACATCTTTTCTATAGTGGGGGGCCCAAAACTGGACACAATACTCCAGATCTGGCCTCACCAGTGCCAAATACAGGGGAATAATCATGTCCCTCGATCTGCTGGCAATGCTCCAACTAATTCAGCCCAATATTGCGTTAGCCTTCTTGGCAACAAGGGCACACTGCTGACTCATATCCAGCTTCTCATCCACTGTAATCCCCAGGTCCTTTTCTGCAGAACTGCTGCTTGGCCAGTCGGTCCCCTGCCTGTAGCAGTGCATGGGATTCTTCCGTCCTAAGTGCAGGACTCTGCAGTTGTCTTTGTTGCACCTCAGATTTCTTTTGGCCCAATCCTCCAATTTGTCTCGGTCACTCTGGACCCTATCCCTACCCTCCAGCATATCTATCTCTCCCAGCAGCTTAGTGTCATCTGCAAACTTTCTGAGGGTGAAATCCATCCCATCATCCAGATCATTAATAAAGATGTTGAACAAAACCGGCCCCAGGACTGACCCCTGGGGCACTCTGCTTGATACCGGCTGCCAACTAGACATTGAGCCATTGACCACTACCTGTTGAGCCTGACAATCTAGCCAGCTTTCTAGCCACCTTATAGTCCATTCATCCAATCCATACTTTTTTAACTTGCTGGCAAGAATACTGTGGGAGACAGTATCAAAAGGTTTCAGAGGAACAGCCGTGTTAGTCTGTATTCGCAAAAAGAAGTGAGCTGTAGCTCACGAAAGCTCATGCTCAAATAAATTGGTTAGTCTCTAAGGTGCCACAAGTATCAAAAGGGTTTCTAAAGTCAAGATATATCATGTCCACTGCTTTCCCCCTATCCACAGAGCCAATTAACTCACCATGGAAGGCAATCAGGTTGGTCAGGCATGACTTGCCCTTGGTGAATCCATGTTGACTGTTGCTGATCACCTTCCTCTCCTCCAAGTGCTTCAAAATGGTTTCCTTGCAGGGACTGAGGTGAGGATGACCCGTCTGTAGTTCCCCAGGTTCTCCTTCTTCCCTTTTAAAAGATGGGCACTATATTTGCCTTTTTCCAATCATCTGGGACCTCCCATGAGCACCATGAGTTTTCAAAGATTTAGGTGTGTACAGCATTAGGTGTACAGGTGTAACATGGGGAAAGCCAGTGGTTAGTGGCTGTAGGCCCCTGACGTGACAGTTAAGGGCCTAAGACCCTTTGTGACTCTAGCCGAAAGTACTTTTGTGGATCTACCTACCCCTTAGGAACCTAAATCCCATTGACTTCCAATAAAACAGGCTCCTAAGTGCTTGCCACTTTTGAAAATGGACTTGTCTACATACAGTTTCTGTACTGCTTAAACAAATTCAGTTTCAAACTGGTATAGTTAGATAGATTGGTACAACCCTCTACTATGTACTTAATTAAACTGATATAAAAGTGCCTATACCATTATTGTTTGTTCCAATACATGTAGGAGAATAAGCTGTACTGATATAAGCACCTTTATAATGGTTTATAACTGCGTTCACAGCAGGGGGTGTATTGATTTAACTATTGCAGTTAAAAAAAAATCACCCCAAAATGGTTAAATCAGTAAAAAAGATCTGTGTGTAGACCAGGACTTAGGATAGGAGCCTAAGTCTGTTGTGGCTGAGATGGATTAAGTGAGTATTGCAATACAATATGAGTTTCCTGGGCCTATTGACATCAATAGGAGATTTGCCTTTGAGGTCTGTAGGCCAGGAATTCACACCAAGTGTTCTTAAGCAGCACTGTAACCACCCTGCCCTTCCCATACTGCTAAATAGGAAGGGAGGTTAGTTCCTGGCTAGTTGTGGTGAGTGGGGGAGTTCCCAGTGTGGAAAAGGTGATGGGAGAGGAGTGCTGGCCCGGGAAAGATTGAGAACTCCTGCAGCAGAGAGCGTCGATGTGCGATAATGAGAGTAACTGAGAATTAATTTCTTTATCTCTGGAATTTTGTTTAGTGCAGAGCTAAACTGGTTTTTAAAGATACAGGTACTGTGTGAAGAGTGGGGTTTGTTTTATTTTGATTGGTTGGTTTGATTTTGATAGCTTAGTAAATATCTACATAAACAGGGTACCACTGCACTATTGCCTCAAAATACTTTCATGAAAGACTTGAATTTACAAGCCTAGTGTCAGTCACCTGCCTCTAATTCAGACCTTAAAACATTCAAAGAGCCATCATCACTGCCCTTCAGTTATTTTTATTTCATGTTATTAACCATAAAGCACATAAACTCTATTAGAGGCTTTCCAAAGGAATGAGTATACCACACCCCTGCCCCGAAGCGTGGTGCAGATGAAGTTGTTGTGTACCATAGACAGTGTTGTAATCTTAAATTCTCAAGGCAAGTTACGTGCATTTTAGTTTGTTGCTATTGAAGCACCAGCAGTGTGCTTGGTGGTGTGCAAGACGTAAGTAAACCCAGGCCCTGCCTTCAGGAGCTTACCATGGACGTGAGATGATAAAATAAGACACTGAGGGAGGTGTTCACATTAGACATCTTTTATTTTTAATTTGTGATTCTCATTCTCTTCCCCCCCCCAAACAATATAATTATGGTGAGGTGAAGTAGGTATTTAACTAATGTGTTTGAGGGCAGCATAGAAGATATGATTGTTTAAAGTGGGATTTGTAGCGGAAGGAAGGAAGGGGGCTTTGTACCTGGGGATAACAAGGGAGCTTGTGTTACAGACAGTGGGGGCAGTAATGTTCCTATTGTCCCATCGGTTATGAAGTTGTTTCCCGCAAAGTGAAAGGGCTATGTATAAATAGATAGCATGTGTCATATAATCAATGTGGCCCCTATTGCTGCCCGACAGACCAGTGGGAAAAAATGCAAGCTGATGGCTAGACACTATGGTGGATTAAACAAATCAGCAGAGTCTTCATTCCAGTGGCTGAACTTGTATGTACATACTGTGCCTCATTACAGAAGTCAGCCCTCAATCCAGGATACTTGTGGTCCTTAGATAGCATATATATGAGGTGAGTCAAAAGAGAGTCTCCAACAGGGCCAAGACAGTTGGAGCTATGCTAAACTCTCAGCTGAAAGCCACTCTTTGCATATTTTACTCACATACATGCAGGATACTTTACCAAAAAAAAGTGGTTCCATTTGCCATTCATCCCCAATTAGAGATCATCGAGTTATACCAAATCCTACCACCTCCAGACATAACGAGACACATTGGTTGTATTGCAATAGCCACAATGGGGCAAGAATGTGATTAAAGTACAGTGTAACAGACGTGGTAGCATGGATATTATTTGTAGAGCACGAGGAAGCCTTTGGAAGATTCTCAGAGAATTATTTAATAAATACTGTTGCTTGAAACACCGAGAAAGGGATTGTTACTGGTATATTAAATTGAGATAAAACAGAGGGTGAGAGAAAAGGAGGACCAGGAAAGCTTATAAGGAGAAAAAACCTGAAAGGTAGAAAATGTTTGCAAGAAGGACTCCTGGAATGAGCCTAGAAATACTGGAAAGGTGTACCTAGTGGGGTCCAGCAGGGGTCATTAATTACTTGGATAAGGAGGTGGAGAGTATGCTTATAAAATTTGCAGATGACACCAAGTGGGGAAGGATTGCAAGCACTCTGGAGGGAAGGATTAGTATTCAAAATTACCTTGAAAATTGAAGAATGGTCTGAAATCAATAAGATGAAATTCAATAAAGACTAGTGCAAAGTACTTCTCTTAAGAAGGAAAAATCAAATGTACAGCTACAAAATGAGTAATAACTGGTGCGGCGGTAAAACTGTTGAAAAAGATCTGTGGGTTATAATGGATCACAAATCAAATATGAGTCATGATGCATGATGCAGCTGCAAAAGAGGATAATATCATTCTGGGGTATATTAACAGGCATGTTGTATATAAGACACAGGCAGTAATTATCCCACTCGGGACTGGTGAGGGTTCAGCTGGAGAATATGTGCAGTTCTGGGCAGTATAGTTTAGGAAAGATGTGGACAGTTTGGAGAGAGTCCAGAGGAGCCAGCAATAATGATAAAAGGTTTAGAAAACCAGACCTATGAGGAAAGGTTAAAAAAACTGGGCATGTTTAGTCTTGAGAAAAGAAGACTGAGGGGGAACCTGATAATAGTCTTCAAATATGTTAAGGGTGATTATAAAGAGGACTGTGATCAATTGTTCTCCCTGCCCACTGAAGGTAGGACAAAATGTGATGGTTTAATCCACAGCAAGGAAGATTTAGGTTAGATAGTAGGTAAATCTTTCTAACTATAAGGGTAGTTTAGCTAAGTTAATAGGCTTCCAAGGGAGGTTGTGGGATCCCTTTCCCTGGAGATTTTGAATACGTTGCAGAAACACCTGTCAGGGATGGTCTAGGTTTACTTGGTCCTGCCACAGTGCAGAGGACTGGACTTCTCTAGGACCTGTCTGGCCCTACATTTCTATAATGACTTAAACCTGAAATGAGCCTAGAAATAGTGTTGAAGAAAAAGCCATCAGTGTGAATGCT
The DNA here is from genome assembly GCF_965140235.1 of Caretta caretta. Lineage (NCBI taxonomy): Eukaryota > Metazoa > Chordata > Testudines > Cheloniidae > Caretta > Caretta caretta. The sequence goes on from NC_134207.1 coordinate 45,506,623, forward strand.
AAAATTATAAAGAGAGATAAAGTTTAAAAAAGATATATTGCTTTTGAAATGAGTTATATGGTGGACAGCATGGGGGTCAATCTTCCAGCCAGAAGAAAGAAGCACCACTCAAGGCTTTAAATTGTAAAAGGACAGCATGCTTTTACAGTGTTTCATTTCTGAAACTCACAGTTTATGAAATGTCTATGGGAAAACCTTGGCTGATATATGTGGTAAAGTCACGGTTTGCTAGTAAAAAGATAAATTAAATTCTTGAGTTTATAGTGGGATTCTGATTTCTGGTGGACCCAGTTCTTCAGATTGTTAGTCTCAAGGAATTTATTTATTTTATTTGCACAGGGAATTTATTGTAACCACAGACGGTTAAATTTGCAGCCAAGTCATTTTTTGTTTTACTCAGCTTGCTTCTTTAGTGAGTTATTTAAGTGAGATAAAGGCCAATTTAATAGTTTTAAATTCTTGGGGCTGATTCCAAGGTTATATGTGGTTCAAGAGAGTCTTTATGGGCCCAATTCACCATTGCCGGGAACTTTGTATAATCATTCACACCCATGCAAATTGGATGAAAAATGTTAGCAGATCTGAATGGAACCCTTTTCCTCTCACTTTATCCAGGATATCTGGATGGAAAGGGTGAAAGGCATTGAGAAATCAGTCCCACAATCCCTTAGATCTACTTCAATAAAGAAGTAACTTACACACTGAAGATTAGATGTAGTTAGAAAATGGCAATTTTTTTCCCTGTGAAAATTTCCACTGGAAAAAAATATTGCTTTAGAAACATTTCAATTGATTTTCCTTGGGAATTGTCAAACAAAATGATATCTGAGCAGCTATGAAGGAGCTGGGAAAACACTAAGAGCCTATTATACCACACACTCTACACAAGGTTTTGTCACAATCAAAGTCCTTCTGTCTGCCCCCAGGGGCACACATCATCTCAGGTTGGATGGGACCATACACTTGCTTAACCTCCACAGAGCATGCTAGGGGAACCAGAATGAGTAGGTTGCATCATCACAAAGATGATTGCACCCTGCACAATCTGCCTGCACATCAGGAAGATTAGAAAGGGAATGTGCCTTGCTGAGGAACTTCCCAGTTTCCCCTAGGACAGTACAGCTCCACACTACACCATTATTGGGGTCAGTGGCTAAGTAGCACTGTTTAGTCCTCTCTCTGATATTTTGGGATGAACAGAGATTTGAACAACTACTAGCCTCCCCTATGCATATTTAATGAGACGTGTACTAACATACTGTTCTCAAAGGCAATGCATGTATTGTGAGTCAAGGATTCTAGAGGTGGAAAAGTCATATTTGGGGCCTGATCCAGCAACTCTAACTTACACAAGTGTTCCCACAGAAACCAACAGGAGCATTCAGAGGCCCGCCAATGGGGTGGCAAAGGGGGCAATTGCCCAGGGCCCCAGGTGATTTTAAAGGACCTGGGGCCCCCGGCTGCCGCTGCTGGACTCCTAGGCATAGGCACCGAGGGGGTCCTGAGCACCCACCGGCAGGCCCCTTCTCCCCCCTCTGGCCAGTGGCAGGCCTCGACGATTGGCTCATCCCCATCCCCCCAGTGCCTCCCGCCCACCACTGTCAGCTATTTGGCAGTGTGCTGGAGGCGCTGGGGGGAGGGGAAGCAGCAGAGTGTGGGAAGAGGCAGGGCAGGGGCAGGCCTGGGCGACGCATGGCCCAGATGCCAGGAGTGGAAGGGCTGGGACTAGCCCCTTCCAGCTGCTGAGATGCTGCTCTGTAGCCCTGCCCGGCAGCTGCCTGAGAGAGTTGGGCTGGGGCTGGCATTAAAAGCGGCTCCCTCCTGCTCCCCACCTGGGCTCCTGCCCACCAGGGAGAGCGGTGGAATGTGCTGGGGGGAGGGGCAGGTTCAGCGGGAGGACAAAGCGCCCCCCCCAACAGGTAACATGGGGCGAGGAGACTGTGGTGGCCCTGGCTGGGTGCAGGGGATGACATGTGACTTGCCCTTTAGATCATGCCCCCCCACTATGGCGAGGCACCAGTTGTATATGGGGTGCCCTCAGGGAAGGGGGCGGAACAGGGGTAGGAAGAGGTGGGGCATTGGGGGAAGGGGGCTAGGACAGAGCCGGGGGTCGAGCAGCCCCCAGGAAATTTGGAAGTTGGTGTTTATGCTCCTAGGCACGCACAGGGTGGTACTGGTGGTGGCGAAGGCAGCCGGGCGGGCATGCGGAAGTCCTGGCCATGCCAGAAAAGCGCATCCAGGAGCACAGCCGGCAGCTCACTGGGCACCAGAGGGGGCCCATTGACTGTTCTGTGCGGGGCCTGAACACTCATGTAACTATGGGCTACAGTTACAGGAGTTACAATCTCTAGGTCATCATGGCCATTCTCCTGACAATATAGAATAGTATATTCTCCAGTGCTCTGTCCAACCAGTCACAAATGCCTGGCTGGTTTTGAACAGAGGATTCCATCCTAGAAGCCCAATGACTTTTTCATATGAGACTTTGCTTCATGCAACAGAATTTGTGTTTATTATTATATATATATATATATATACATACATACATTATATATACATATACTGAAACTAATGAAACGCTTTTCTGTCTAATTATTTGATTAAGGTACATTAAATGTTATTGAAATATGGATAAAAACCCATAGTTGCCAGAAGTGAAAGAAAATCGGTTTGAGGCTGAATAAAATAACATACATCACTTGCCATTGCAGCTGCATATGTAGAGGAAATTTAATACCTTGACTGATTCTCTTTAGAATAGCACCTGTTAGTGTTGACTGAAATAAGCTTGTTGCTAAAATTAAAAAGGACATGGATGATGTAATTTTTTGCTCCAGCGTGTATGAGAGATTTTCAAAAGAGATCTAAACTGTTGGCTCAGTACCACTGACCAATCTTTTTAAGGGTTTCTATGCAAATTTACAGAAACATCTTCAGACACCAAATGCCTTCATGTTTCAACTGCTATATAAACATAATGTTTCAATTTCTATATATACAAAATGAACCAGATCCTCTTCTCTTTACGTAAGTATCATTATTAATATTTTATGGATTTCTACAATAACGTAAAGGGACACCTGTCCAGAGATAAAGGGGCTCGTGGCACAAGCTACAAAAACAAAATTTAAAATTATACAGTAGTTTCCCTGACAGCCAGCAGAACCAAATCTCCAGCCAAATTGCACAAAACTCACTTTGGGCCCAGCATAATTTCATCGCCAACAATTGGTCCATTCTACATAATCTAGGTGGAATTACATAGGTAATAATTTATTGTAATGAGCTATATTAGCTATTCAAGTGGTTAGCACATATTTAGGATTTAGATGTATATCTCAACTCTCCATTCTTTCACCCAGAATTTATATTGAAGACTGAGTGAGATTTTAATAACCAGCTCTTAGTTCTGCACTCATCTGTTATGGTATCCCCACACTTCTAGAACCATTAGGGCTACTCATCGAGTAGAGGGTGATTTAACCATTGTAAAGGTGGCCCATAATGAGCTCTCTGAACTTTATATGGAAGTAAAATGGCATTACCAGCCTTTAAACTCCAGACAGAATTGAAATGCTTACCCCATATCTAGAAAAACATTATTAACAATTGACTCTGAAGTTCAAACTAGCATTCCTGCATCCTTTTTCTTTTCTTTGCCGTAGCCCTCCAAACAGTTATTTTCCTATATCATTTAATCTTTTCTTTAACAAAAATAATTCACAAAATAGCTATATTTTGCCCAAAACAAATTTACTGCCTGATGGAGTCATTCCCCAGGAATTTAGCAAGCCTGGTGCTAAATGGCTGAATGAGATACAGAAAGTTGGCATCTGTTTATGATTCAGTTATTGGGAGCCAGGAGTGGTGGTTTTGTTATGTCAATAGTTAATCAAATGCTGAAAAGAACAAACTACCCAGCTAGACCAGAGGTCTCATAACAACTCAGAGGAACTTTGTAATGGTGATCAGGATTTGGGCTATTAATAACTGTGACTATATGTATTTTGATTGGTTATCTGTATTTTCTGTGATTATATGTATTTTCAGGCAAAATTTTCAAAAGATCTGCCCCCCTTTTTTCTGCTGAAAATTTGTGTTTATAGAATGGATTTTGGACACAAATCACAGTAATTGTGCTTCTAAGTAGCTGGTTGCAGATCAGGTGCTCAGAAGAACAAGTGTTAAGATTCATGACTGCAATTCATAATGAGAGTGCAAATTTGGTGAATACAAATTGGCCCCACTCAAATCTCTTGAAAATTTACCTTCCATTTCTTCATGCCATTTTATGCTTCTGTGGACTGTGCAATTATAGATCTCCTACTGTGTCAGTAAAGTATCTTTTCTAATTACCCCCATTTCACTCCTGCTCCCCAAAATGATGTTCATAAATACAGGTGTGCAAAAATCATTAAGGGGAATAATGTTTGCAGTACCCTCTTAATGGTTACTTTACCTCATTCACATTTCAGTCTGTAAGCTTTATTCTCAGTACGACTACTCACATGAGAACTTCACAGATGCTAAAAACATACACTCCATAAATTAATCTATACCACTTGAGGGAATTGAAGAAAAGAAATTCACATAATTCAGTGTAATGATTTCAGATATCTAGAAGTTTGGCTTTCCAACCAGCTTCATTTTCATTTTTAAGTGTAGAAACTGGTAATCAAAGTTAGCACAAAAGTGATAGTCTTTTTAATAAACACACATGTCTGGCTGTTGGATGCTTCTCAGCTGGTAAGCATGGCTCCTCAAGAGTATTTTGGGAGCAAGAACCAAAAAGCAACACTGTATGGTTCAGAGGCAAAGACTGAATAGGAATAATGCTCCAATCAAACAAAAGACTCAATGATGCTTATTAATTGATTATAGGACATTTAAATTTTATCTTAGAATAAAAGAAGTTATTCCACTTACCGTTTTAGAAGGAGGGCCAGTGGCTGACATGATATGGGAATCATAAACACTCCTGAGATTTTTGTGAAAATGTAAAACACACAAGTAGCTGCAAGACACTTATTTCTTTAAGCAACCAAAGATGTCCATGTACTATGATGACCACAGATAGACCATGAAGTATCACTGTCAAGTGTCCCCCTTCATTTATATTTGGGAAGGATAACCAGGCTTCCTAACATGTATGCATATCAAAAGAATATGAGTAACCTCTTGTTTCTGACTCTTCTAGAAATCATGAGTCACAGCTTTTGTGGTTGTCCTTCACATCATATGCATGGTAATAAAGTGTGGAGAAAGGTTATTTGTAGGTATAGACATACCTATGGATGGCACAGTTTAATGGCCAGGACTGATGCCCTCCATCCTAACTTTGATTAAAGGATCTTTGATCCTGCTTCAACTGGATATGATCAGGAAATGAGGAAAAGACAGTGAAGGGAACAGGAGGAGAAGGAGACAGAAAGAGATAGGCTTTGGGGTGCTGTTCTCACAGGAAGGACTCAGTACATATATGCACAGGTCCCAGAAAACCAGCTGGAAGAGCTGCTATCACAGGAACAACCATGCAAATATATCCAGCCTATTGACCTAAAAGGTGTAGCCAACTGTTTGACCTCACTCGTGGGTCATTCTTAGGAATGTTCCAGAGACTAAATAACTGAATTGGCCAAATATATTGTCGAAAGACAAAGCAGTTCAATACGAAAAGGAGACATACATACCCTCTTTCTGGGAAGCAATTCTTATCTCACAGCATGTTCACCTTACACAGAAGGTGTGCTTAAAAGATACTCATTTCAGCTAGTAGTATTTTTAGTATAATTTTACAAGTAACAAAAATTTCATTACACATCACCAAATCCACCAGTTTGTAACAGTTCCTTAACTTCTTGTTTTGTTCTGTACTTCTCTTATCTCTGTTTTGGATGCTACATTCCAAACTGGTTGGGTGCAGGGGTACATCCCAGCCTGTGCCAGACACACCATTTAAGTATCTTGGCTCTGCCAGGCTTCCTATTTTCTAATGCCCAAGCTGACTTCAACTTTGCAAAGTACTGTGGGATACTTGACATGGGTGAACAGAATTGTGGAGAGAGCATAATACATTAAGTTAACATAACTTCCCAGCCCTTATATATGTAAAATGTATACTATATTAATACCACGTGCATAAGACCCATTAACATGGTGTATACTACATCGCACATATAGGTATTGGCTAACAATCCTTAAATCTTAACTAATCATAGAATCATAGGCTTAGAAGGGCCCACAAGGGTCATCTAGTCTAACCCCTTGCCAAGATGCAGGACTTCTTGTGTCTAATAATATGTGCACTATGAGTCGCTAACATGAATATGTGAACAGTGTTTCTATTTCTTTTGACCATAGAGGTAGCTATTATCAACATTTGAAAATACATGTCAATTTCAGAAAAGTCAGAAATGAGTTCAGTGTGAAGAGCTATAACAAATGTGGGGATTAGCACATTTCTACTAACGTGGATAGAATTATTGCAATAGTGGATATCAACGAAATATAACCTCTCTAGCCTCCACACTTCCATGCCTGTTACAGCTTTGCTGTACGTTCCTTTGTATGATAGCCATGGGTATCAGAGAGACCAATAGAAAGATCATCTACAGCTTCACTGGCCCAGGGAGTGACAAATCTAGCAGGATATTAAATATTAGCCCAAAGTTGTCATTCATTGAGAAGCACTGAGATTTGTCTCTTTTCTTGCCTTTCTTTGTAATTCATTAATTTCATAATGTAAAGCAACTTGTCTTTAGCCCCTTGTTCTTTTTTATTTCATAAGTTATAACACATAGACTTGGGATGAAGACTCATCAAAATCATTGTTGTACCATATTTATATGCAATTCACTGCTTTAGTAATCTGTTAGCCCATAAATGATGCCTTTTTTAAAATCTACTTCTATTTTTCCTCATTTGTCACTATAGGTCTCCATTTATTTCTGACTTACTTACTATTTTTCTTTATCTTCTCTTTTCTAGAGAATGACACTTCCTGTAATCACTTACATTTTTAAAGTAACATTTTTATAGAATACTAAAAGAATTACAATATTTTCTTTTACTATTGTGCACCCCCTTCTGCTTAAACAGATTATAATAATATTTTTCATTTACATAATGACTTTCATCTGATGATGGCAAAGCAGTTTTGAATCCTAAATTATTTAAACCTCATGATGTACTGTTAGGTGGGTAAGTATATTATCCCCATTTTATACATGGGCTAACTGAGGCTCCAAAAGATTAAGTGACCTGACCAAGGTTACAAGTTGGTGCTAGAATCTGGAAGAGAATCCAGGAATCTTGACTACCAGTTCCCTGCATTAATAATGAAAGACACTGGACCAGATAATTCACTCTCAGCTTGGCATTGTGCTACAGGGTAAGTCCTCCTAGAGCGTAGAGATCCCACACTTTCTCCATACTCTAGATGCCGTCTTTGGTTTCATGTGACACACATCCTTCTGGGACAGAAACAGAAAGAAACCCAATACCAGGCAGTCACAAGCCACAACCACACAGAGCAGTAGGAAGTTTTGTTACTTCATTGTTGTACATAGTTTCTGTTATAGATACCAGTCTGCTCACAGTAAGATACCACATGGCATCAGGCAAGTAGAAGGCACAATATGCTGGCAGACTCAGTAAGAAAGGTCAAATCGAAATGGCTGCTTCAGAGCCTGTGCAACTTCAAATAACTCCCCCGCCAGCCTGAGAATCAGGGGAAATGCAGAATGTGCCTGGAAAGTAAAGGTTCAAACAATAATTTGAACTGGATATAAAAGACACAAGGGCAAACAAGATGGAGGATGAGCTCTTAACAGTGACAACTTCAAGCCCAGAAGCCCTGGGTGTATAAAATGAATTCCATACAGATGATAGAGGAGAAAGAGGAAAGCTGTGCAGAAATAATGAAAAATGTTTGAGTATCATTGTGTTCCTAGAAAAAATGTTACCTGTGAGAGATATATGTTCAGCATGAGCATGCAGAATGAAGGGGAAATAATAGAGGTGTTTGTCACAGCCTTAATATTAAAAAGTCACACCTGTGAATATGGAATATTAAAAGACTCCCTCATTAAAGACCAGATTTTCCCAGGTTGTAACAATAAAAAAGTCTGAACAGTTACTATGAAGAAGATGGATCTGACACTAGAAAGGGCAATATATATATAATATATATATATATATACACACACACACACACACACACCAAACAGTAGAACAAACAGAAACACAAATAAAAAGCCTAAAGAAAGGCACAGAGTTCATAATCTTGCTAACGGTAAAAGTTCACAGAAATTACACTGACCAAGGAGAGAAACATGGAAAGCAGGAAACAATGCCTGTGATGTAGCAGCCAGCATGAGCTTAGGAAATGCCCAGCATTCAGGCGAATATGTAGAAATTGTAATAAACCCAACCATTATGCTAAAATCTGCAGAGAAAACAGGAAAGTGCATGTATTAAGTGCAGAAACAGATTCCTCAAGTGAAGAGGCAGAGCTGTTCTTAAACATAATAATGGAGGAGACTGAAAACTCAGAAGATTGGCTAATTAAATACAGAGACAGAAAGATGACATATAACCAGTTATGAAAGTATTAATAGCGTCATATAAACGTGCATTAACAGGAAATGGGTGCCTCCCTCTAACATATACAATACAGTTAAGAGAAGCTACAGAATCTGTGGTACATAACGACACAAAAATTCCACAAGCCTTAAGATAGAGGCTAGAAGAAGAGCTGCAAAACATGACAGCAAATTGTATCATATAGAGACTAGAAGAACCAACAGATTGGGTTCAATCCTTAGTAACTGTAGAGAAAAAAGGATGGGGACTATGGCCATGAATGGGCCCCAAGGAGCTGAACAAAAACATAAAGAAAGAACACTTCCACTTGACCACAAGACGTGAACTGTTGTCTGAGATGGTAGCAGCCAAATTATTCATCAAATTAGATGCAAGTGCAGGATTTTGGCAGATTCCCCTTGGAAACTGAGAGCTCCAGGATCTGCACTTTCACTGCTTCCCACAGCTCCCATTAGCCAGGAGCGGCGAACTGCAGCCACTGGGAGCTGTGGGTGGCCATGCCTGCAGACGGTCAATGTAAACAAACTGACAGGCCGCAGGTTGCCCACCACTGATCTAGACCATCCCTGACAGGTGTTTGTGTAACCTGCTCTTAAAAATCTCCAGCGATTGGGATTCCACAGCCACCCTGTGCAATTTATTCCAGTGCTTAAGTACCCGGATAGGAAGTTTTTCCTAATGTCCAACCTAAACTGCCCATGCTGCAACTTAAGCCCATTGCTTCTTGTCTGATCCTCACAGGTTAAGGAGAACAATTTTTCTCCCTCCTTCTTGTAACAACTTTTTATGTACTTGAAAACTGTTATCATGTCCCCTGCCCACCCCACCCAGTCTTCTCTTCTCCAGACAAAACAAACCCAATTTTTTCAATCTTCCCCCATAGATCATGTTTTCTAGACATTTAATTATTTTTGTTCCTCTTCTCTGGACTTTCTCCAATCTGTCCACGTCTTCCTGAAATGTGGCACCCAGAACTTGAAACAATACTCCAGTTGAGGACTAATCAGAGCAGAGTAGAGTGGAAGAATTATTTCTTGTGTCTTGTTTACAGTACTTCTGCTAATACATCCCTGAATGAGGTTTGCTTTTTTGAGACAGCGTTATACTATTGACTCATATTTAACTTGTGATCCACTATGACCCCCAGATCCTTTTCTGCAAAACACCTTTCTAGACAGTTATTCCCCATTTTGTATGTGTGTAACTGATTGTTCCTTCTTAAGTGGAGTACTTTGCATTTGTCCTTATTGAATTTCATCCTATTTACTTCAGACCATTTCTCCAGTTTGTCCAGATCATTTTGAATTTTAATCCTATCCACCAAAGCACTTGGAACCCCTCCCAGCTTGATATTGTTCACAAACTTTATAAATGTACTCTCTATGCCATTAGCTAAATCATTGAGGAAGATATTAAACAGAACTGAACCCAGAACTGGTCCCTGTGGGACCCTATTTGATATGCTCTTCCAGCTTGACTGTGAATCACTTTAACTACTCTTTGGGAATGGATTGTCCAACCAGTTATGCACCCACCTTACAGTTGCTCCATCTAGGCTGAATTTCCCTAGTTTGTTTATGAGAAGATCATGTGAGACAGTATCAAAAGCCTTACTAAAGTCAAGATATATCACATCTACTTCTTCCCCCGGTCCACAAGGCTTCTTAACCTGTCAAAGAAAGCTATTAGGTTGGTTTGACATGATTTGTTCTTGACAAATCCATGCTGACTTACTTATCACCTCATTATCTTCTATGCATTTGTAAACTGATTGCTTATTTGCTCCATTATCTTTCCGGGTACTGAAATGAAGTTGACTGGTCTGTAATTTCCTGTGTTGTCCTTATTCCCCTTTTTATAGATGGGCACTATATTTGCACTTTTCCAGGCCTCTGGAATCTCTCCTGATTCTTCAAAGATAATTGCTAATGGCTCAGATATCTCCTCACTCAGCTCCTTGAGTATTCTAGGATGTATTTCATCAGGCACTGGTGACTTGAAGACATCTATCTTATCTAAGTAATTTTTAACCTGTTCTTTCCCTATGTTAGCCTCTGATCCTACCTCATTTTCACTGGCATTCACTATGTTAGATGTCCAATCGCTACTAACCTTTTTGGTGAAAATTGAAACAAAAAAGTCATTTAACACTTCTGCTATTTCCCCATTTTCTGTTATTGTATTTCCCCCTCATTGAGTAACCCTGTCCTTGATGTTCCTCTTGCTTCTGATATATTTGTAGAATGCTTTCTTGTCAGAAAATTCACAGCTCACCTAAGACATCTCCTCCGCAAGGACTCTGAACGGACGTGGATGCCAGAGCATGTAAGAGAGTTAAAATGATTTAAAGCACATTCTTGCATAAGTGCCAATTCTGGAATTTTTTGACCAATTGAAAAACATCAGACACTCCACAGATGCCTCAAAGGAGGGCTGGGAACAGTACTCTTACAGCATCATGGAACTGATTGGTTGCCAGTCTCATATGCATCTAGGGCTATCACAGTCACAAATTGAAAAAGAGACACTAGTTCTTGTGTATGGATGTACAAGATTTCATGACTTTCTCTAGGGTCACAGCTTCAAACAGAAATTGACCACAAACCGCTGACTGCAATATAGAAAAAGGGACTTGAAGAAATACCACTGAGGAGACAATGATTACTTTTGAGAATACAGAAGTATTCTGTGACTCTGGAGTTCCAACCTGGATGTCACTTGGTAATGGCAGACACAATTTCATGAGCATGCACTCCATCTGTCAGTATCCATCCTGATGATCTGGAACAAGCAGTAAACATACATCTGAAAATAATAAAAGTGTCACATGCTGTATGTGCAGAAAGAGAGGATGAACTGGCAACAGGAACAGCTAAATATTAAACGCTGCAAGAAGTGATGCCACTATAAGTAAAGGAGGAAAACATCAGTTCTTCCCACCTACCTATTTTCACTTATAAAAATTAGCTTTCAGTAATATCTGGAGTTCTCTTGAAGGGGACAGATCATGATTCCCACAGTGATGAGAAGGCAAAGATTGGAACAAATACACAAAGGGAACCTGGGAATGACCAAAAGAAGAGCTAGAGAAATTGTATTCTGACCACAGATGAACAGTGACATAAAAAAAGTGGTGATCAGGTGTGGAACATGTCAGAAGTACAGAGATTCCCAGCAGAAAGAACGAATGATACCACACAAACCACTCAGAATTCCACAGGACAAAGTTGGAATTGACATGTTCAACTTGGGAAGACATGATCATATTGTTATAATGGACTACTTTACCAATTTCCCAGTGGTAGTTAGACTTGAAGATATCACACCAGCAAGAGTTGTCAGACAAATCTGTATTTGCATATCATGGAAATCCAAGAACAGAAATAACTAACAACAGACCACAGCTCAAGAATAGGGAATTTCTGGACTTTGCTAAAATGTACAACTTTCATCATGAGACATCTAGTCCCAGGTATCCTCAAGACAAAGGATTAGCTGAATGTAAAGTATGTAGAGTGAAGAACTTGCTCAAAAAGCAATGGATGCAAGAGAAGATCCATATTTAGCACTTCCGAACTATAGAGCTACACAGCTGCAATGTGGAAGGTTATCTGCTGAACTCCTCTACAACTGACATATAAATATTTGATTACTGGGAAAGTACAATCAGACAAATTGGTACAGTATAAGAGCAAGACCATTTCTATAGGTAAAAAAACAAAGAGTAAAAATTTGGCAAGATGGGCACTGGTCAAAGTTTCCATGATCACAGAAGAGTCTTGTTCATAGTCAATGATCACAGGTGAAGGTAAAATCTTATGAAGGAATCAAAAGCATCTACTCAAGGTATCTGAGAACTTGGACAAGACATGAGAAGTGAGAGCAGACAGAAGTTTAAAACTAGTCACAGACTGACTCTGTTATTGACCATGAGATTGAACAGTCTTTTACAGACAAGGATTTGCCTAAAGAGGGGTTGCAATACAGCAGATCAGAAAGACTGCTAAAATGTCCCAAGAGACTGTTCAAATCCTGTTACGGTTGTGTTTAAGCAACTTGAAGAGTTGTTAAGTCAATTATTGAATTTGTAATGCTTTGTTCATTTAATGTAATAGTGTTTCAGTTCAGCAAGCAAATTTTTAAAAAGGGATCTAAACAAGGGCAGACGTGCTTTAGAGTAAGTCCTCAGGAAGTGTAGACGTGCCACCTTCCTTACACTCTACAGTATGGTTGGTTTCCTGTGACACACTTCCTGCTGAGGCAGAAATAAAGAAGCCCAGGAGAGGGCAATCACAGGCTGTAGCTACCCAGAGTAGTAGGAAGCTTTGTTATTTCATTCTCGTACATAGTTTCAGTTCATAATAAAGGGTTTATCTTGATGCTGATCTGGTCAGCATAAAGATACCACGGCATAGTTGATGGAGGATATACAGGAACTGGATTTGGCTCTTTAGTTCTGGGGTTTATTCTACACTGGTCCTGGAATACCTGGCACTGCTGCAAAGTATTCTGGTCAGTAACTATCCCCAAAAGGGCCATCTTGCAGCTGGGCACCATCTGACCACATGGGTATTCCAGCCTCCAAGACATCTTTCCCAAATGCCCAGAGCATTAGAGGGGTGACATGGGTGCCAACTCTATGCTAGATGGGGACAACTCCCGCAAGTTGGGAGTATCAGCAATTAGGGAGAGCTGGCTGCTTTCTGGACCCCCCCATTCTGACTGGATTGCAGCTCAGAATCTGTCCAACTGCTGCCTCTTATGTTAGGCAGAACAGTCTATAATGTCTATATTAATAGTAAGTACAGGATTCCCTATATAAGCAGAACCCTTACAGTTTTCCTTTTTTTCCTCTATGTGACGCACTGTTTGTTCAGTGTAGGGTGTCAATGTTATTGGCTTCCTTGTGAAATGTTTATTATTAATTATGACAACTATAATCCATACCTGGTGTTAACTGAAATTAACTGAATTACATCAGAGACAAATTGGGCCCATTATGTGTAATATTGCACTCAAGTCTAAAATGTTTGGGATTTGACAAGTCATTTCTCCTAAAATGTTTATCTACTTTTTTTGCATGGATGTGAGTACCTTTTGTATTGGATTATTCCCAGTTAGACTGTTTTTCAGTTGTTAAGGTGAAATACATGCCTGTTCTTATCCTGAGTGGAAACCTTTGCCTCTTCACATATGTCTTCATATTCTATCCTCATGAAGCTCAAGTCCACTCAGAGTACCATAGATTCTCCGGGGCAAACTCTGAGCCAGATCGTTCCATTGATTTTGAAGCAAGACTCCCCACTGAAATCAATCCTTGTGAGTCAAATATTAATACATCAATATCAATATCTTAAAGGAGCAACTCATGCACTTAGTAGGAAGGTCACAGAAGTCTTTCTAAATGTAAATGTGAATTGTCTAAAGGACATGATTCAGCTTGCTTTTATCATGCAAGAATATAAAATGTGTGGTAACAAGAATAGATGATATGACTGATATTTTGATACTTCTATTAAATCAATGCCAAGAGATTGAAAGACCAAGGGTGTGAATCAGAAATGATTTAGAAACAATTTCATGCTCATATAGCCATGATACCAGGACAAAATCCTATAGTAAAACCAATTCATTGTGTTAAGAAAACTCTTAGAAATACAGAGTCTGATCCCTATTCCCATTGGCAAAACTCTCATTGATTTCAGTAGGTGGAAGATCAGACCCACATTTTGGTAAGGAAAGTAGCACTTGATTGGTTTGAGAAATGAGCCACTTGATAAAGGGAACTATTGACCAGTTCACTTAAATCAAAAAGGTATCATGCAACATGCAAACCTGACAGAGATCTATCAAAGACAGTACAGTTAAATTCAATCCAACTTCTATTAAAATCAATGGAAAGCCTCATATTTCACTGGAATGGGCTTTGGCTCTAGTAGAAAATAACCACAAGCTTACAAGTAGTAGAAACCCCAAAAGAAAAATCTCATGAGTAGTTTTTGGCTGGTAACTAATGGATATTCTAAAATGGTATGTGAGGAATAAGAAATAGAGATAGAACACCATTAAGAATCATTGGTGCAGTCTCCCCCTCCAAGTTTTAGAATGGTCCTCAGTCTCTGATTACATTTACAACCCGGACCTGCTAGGTCCATGAGTTGTTACATTAAGTGGAACGATGAAGATATTTATATGCATTATTAAATTTTGTCTCACTAGCATAAGTCCACTGAGATTTTTTTCCAAATCATCTATTTTATAAGGATGTCTCAAAAATTAAAATTTAATGAAAGGCTTATCTTTAATAATTTGCTTCTTATATTCTGTCCTAATTATCAGTCATTTTAACAACAGTTTAAAATATGTAGGCAATTTTTACATGACATTTTAAGCATCAATTTAATATCTGAAATTAAAATTGTTATTGCATTGTTCAGGACATTGTTGAAATTAAAATAATATATTTAAGAATTAATGTTAAATTATATCAAATATTTATCAACTGGTCAGACCCAAGGGAAATACCACAATAAACTAGAATTCTAATGGTAAAAATGTGATTGCATAGTAATAATTCTTCTAAAACTATTGCAACTATCAAGATGTTATAGTAAAACTATAATTTGACACTCTTATAGTAATTTATTGGTAATTTGACTTAGTTTTTAACATGTTTGTAAGAGGTGTATTAAAACTTTGTTGTAATAAGATATGATGCAGATCCTGCAAAGACTTCTGTGCACGTGTATCTTTTAGCATGTGAGCAGTCCCATAGAATACACGTGCTCCTGACCATTCTAAGTTGTGATTCCATAGTCCATAGGGACCAGCAGTGCTAATATCAGGGTCTAGAGTTGCAGAGGTAAAGTGTGCTGCCATGCTACTGCCATGACCTCCAGTGAGCCAGAGGAGAAAATACCCCTTCTCAAACTCTAACAGCCCTTCTCTACAGACTTTGAAAATCAATAGTCTGTTACACAGACCAATCTGGATCAGTTGATAAGGGAGGGCTCATTTGAATAACATGAAAATAGCCAATTGCGAAGTCATATGTCTAGTTCAGTGAAATGAGTCAACATTTTTAAGTTGCCTGGCTTGTTGGCTGCCATGGATCCCATTGGACATCCCCTGCCAGCCACCTACCGGAGTGTTGCTGGGGGACCCAGATTTTTGGTCTCCTGGGTGTTTTAAGCTTCTCTCGGTCTCAGCAAGCTGCAGCACTGTTTTCTCTCTTGGCCTCTCTGGCACATTTCCTGAGCACCGACTCTCAGTCTGCTATTCTGTCATGGAAACAGAGCCCTGCAGCCAATCTGCCTTAGGTCCCCAGGACCAGCACTGATTTCCCCCTCCCCCCAAGATACCCCAGTAGCTTAAACACAATCAGTTCCTGAATCCCACTGAAAGAGCTGAGTTTTCTGGTTGCCGGTTAAGTCTCTCAGGAGGCATGTGGCCATTGAGAAGCATATAAACACACCAAGACAAGTTGCTCAGATTCTGATGCCATTGCTTTTTTATACTTAAAGGCTCAAGAGAGTATGGATCATTTAGAAAACAAATGTCCTAACCACAATAGCCCTCCCTAGCTCACCCTTCTCTCCAGAATCCTTGGAGGATCATCTGGGCTCAGGCAACCAGGCAGGGTCTCTTGCCTCATGTGGCTGCTATATACCAGGCTGCTTCTCCCTCATGGAGTCTTTTCCCCAGGTCCTGGGCAGGGCCAATCAGAGGGGGGACCAGAAGGGTCATTTGGCCTGTGCCTCAAGCTCAAAGGGGGCCTCAAATTTAGACACTTAAATGTTAACTTTTTGGCATTTGATAAGTTTTGCAACTTGTTTTTACGCACATCCCTATCGGACCAAAATGTGACACACTCTCTCAGCTTACAGCTTCAAATTTAAGCAAATAAGAGATGTGATTTGGTAAAAGACATAATTTTTTTTGTTAACTAATATAAATTTTGTCACATTAAAGAGTTTTAAATGTTCATAAATATTAATAAAAATATATTGGTTCTGATGGCACAAGATTAGACCGTGATGAACATGTCCTCTCAGATCAGCTGATTATATAAACAAACCACTACGAGTGAGTGGTGCTGGATCAAGTGCTTGTTGAAAGGTTAGAGAACTGTTACATTTTAGTGTCTTTATAGTTTTACATCTAGTTGACTAAGGAATTATCTATGTGTGAGAATTCCTCCTTATTATCTTCATATGGTAGCTAAAAGAGGTGACTGGTTGGTTGGTTGGTTGGTTGAGCCCTAGATTGGTAGCTTGGCCATCATTGTAGGCTTTTGTATTCTATAGGCCCAAATTCAAATTTGTGAAAATTTGTGAGGACAATCTTGTACAGTGAGTTTTGTGAGGACACACATTTGAAATTTTTGGACATTATCCCTCTGTCTGTATCCGGGGCTGTGTTTACTGTATATATATGTCATCCTTTTGTCTTCAGCTCAACCTGTTATATTATACCTTGCGTGCTTGAGTTTTGATTCAGTGATAAGAATAAAACCTGTCTGACTGTTTCATTTTGTGTTCTTAATTAGTATTCCTTCGTTTTAAGTCTTTTCAGCATTTGTGTACCACTCAGCATTTGTGTGCATGTTTACAGTAGGAGATTTCAAGTGTAGATAAGCTACTTATTTACAGCAGAATATTTCAAGTGTGGATAGGCTATATATTGACCAGATAGATCACTGTGAAGAGGAAATTTGAAAGTGGTACAAGCAAGAGATGGCGAAAACAACTAAGTGAAGCAGCAGCTAAGAGCTCAAAGCCAATAACTTCATTTCTCAAACCACTGGAAAACACATCTTACCCAACAAACAATGCTACAGATAATGAAAACTCCGGAACTGCAACAAGTGTTATTTCAGTGCCAATACCTGAACATGAGGACAGTAGTCAAGAAGGAGATGTGCCAACAGTAACAGATGCAGCAGAAGATCCTATGTACGATCAAGAAACTCAACAGCAACAGGAAGATGTAGATCTTACTCAGCAAGAGCAATTCATGAGTACTACAGGTTTGCCTGTGACTGACACTGGAATTCTTGACAAGAGCAATGCTGCCCAAATGCAATCTTTTCTTCAAATTAGTTGTTTTGAAATTCCAAGTAACATTCCACGAGATGCTGATAATCATGCTTTCCCTACTTGTCTGGAAGAGAAAAACTCTTCCAAATGGTCAGATCTGCACAAGAGACTGGTTATGCTGGAGTATGGAAAAACAATCTCTGTACTGTGCACCCTGCTTCATTTTGAACAGAAGTGCTGCAAATGCATCAGTTCTCTCTGATCAGTCAAGATGGTGCATCAACAGAGGCTGGAGGAAGTTGTAAGACCTAATATCATTACATGAGAGCTCAATGTCACACAAAGAAAACTATGTTGCATGGAAATCAGCCAGTAGGGCAGCATTAGCTGAAAGTTCAGTTGAGAATTTACTCTTGACTGAACTCTCTATAGAAACTAATAACTGGAAAATACTTTGTGAGCACATCCTGAATGTCATCCTTTTTCTTTCTGAGCGGGGATTGGCTTTCTTTGGTTCCAGTCAATGTATTGGTGATCATACAAATGGAAACTTTCTAGGCATAGTTGAGCTCCTCAGCAAATATGACCCACTTTTATCAGAGCATGTTAGATGTGTTCGAGAATTGCAAGAGAGTCAAAAGCACATGCAAGTCCATTATCTCTCCACATGCATACAAAACGAGTTTATTGAGCTATGTGGGTCATTTGTACAAACAACAATTCTTGATGAGATTCGAAATGCCAAGTATTTTTCAATCATTGTTGTTGTCACTCCAGATTGTTCTCACAAGAAACAGACTACTATGGTTATTCGAGATGTTAAGATTGTAGACAGCTCAAAATTTTCAATTGAAGAAAGGTTTATTTTGCTTGATAATTTCACGGGAAAAACTGGAAAAGAAATTGCTGCTTGAGTACTAGCAATTCTAGTAGGTTTTAAGTTAGATTTTCAAGTCTGCATTGGTCAAGCCTATGACAATGGATCTAATATGGCTGGGAAGTACAAAGGTGTACAAGCAGTTCTGCTTGAGCATAATTCAAAGTGTATTTTCTCCAGCTGTGGAAACCACACACTAAACCTTGGAGGGGTTGACTGTGCTGAATCATGCAAGGAGGCAATTACTTATTTTGGAACTGTTCAGCAAATGTAAAATCTCTTCAGTAGCAGGTCCACAAAGGTGGGAAATTCTGAAGCAGTATCTTCCTGTTTCCCTGCATGGGATGTCCAAAACTAGATGGTCTCCATGGATTGATGGTGTTCAACCAGTTGTGCAGCATTTGAATTCAGTGAGAAAGGCTTTAAATGAGCTTGAATCTCTCAATCTCACTGCATAGGCTCAAACTGAACTTCAGTCTACTCAGAAGCACATGTCCAAATTTGAATGCATTCTGATATCATCTTTGTGGATGAAGCTACTTACAATGATCCACCAAACTAATCTGGTAATTGAAGCACTCAGTGCTACCCTTGATGTTGAGAGGGATAACACTGAAAGTCATCAATAACATTCAACAGATTTGCGAACAATGGGATGCGATCCTGACTGAGTCCAAATTAGTAGCACAGAATATTGGCATTTCATCTGAGTTCTCCACCAATTGCAACTTACCTACTGAATCTGATGCTGAGCAGCATTATAGGGTCAATGTCTTCCTTGTCATCATTGACTCTATTCAATAGGGCCTGCTCCTGGGAGATAGTGTCTGTTCCTAGCTTGAGCAAATACACTTAGCATTTCTATTGTCCATTCAAGGCACTGTTGTTAATGTTAAGTATATCCCATTGTGTCTGGTCTGGGGGAGACATGCTTTCAGGCTGGTAAGATCTGATGGATGCACATAGAGAGGGTTTCCATGTCTGATGGGGTATACAAAGCCCCTGCTGGAAAGCCAGGGTTAAGGAACAGGTCTGGGCCCAGACAGACACACCTACAAAGCATGCACAAGCTGGAGGAGGGCAGTTCAGAGGGAGGCAGTGGAAGGGAGCAGATGGCTGCTGTGTGGGGAAAATACTGCCCAGGAACTCACTGCCTGAGGTCTGACAACACAAACTATGCAAACCCACAAAGGAGAATCAGGGGATGCAGTGTGTATCAGAGACTAGATTGGAGTGATTTACTCTGATAAGCTACAAGAGACTGGGCTAGGGAGTGGTCTGGGGGGGGCAGCAGCTTAGCACCCCATCGGGCTCTGGACCAAAGCCCAGTGGAGAGAGCAGGCCGAGGCTCCCCTACTACCCTGAGAGAACAATACAACAAGAAAAGCCTTCACCACCAGTGAGAAGCTAGCTGGAAAAGAGCAGGACTATTCAAGGGTCCAGCCCTCAAAGCCCCTGTGCTAAAGGGAAACCCTTGGGGTGGGGGCACTAAAGGACAGCCCTGTGCTTCAAGGGGAGACCTCCTGCCAACCACCGCCTGACCACTAGGCAGCACTGTCACCTTGTGCATCTTCTACATCATGAAACTACAACTTCATGATACAACTTCATAATATCAACCAGAATTCATAAATTGTACAGACAAACATTCCAAATTGTCACACTGGTAATGGACTGTATTGAATTATACTGCTCCACTTTCATATATTATTTCTGATGCATTTGTAAGCTAGGCCAAGGACACTTAGAGAATAGCACTTGTACACTATAAAGACATGCTAATAAATAAGGCATAGGAGCTGAATATTCCTAGACTATTAAAGGCAGGACTTATTAATTATTAATTAACTATTAACCATTAATTAATGATTAATTGTTGTTTTTAATTATTATTTGTATTACTGTACTGCCTAGGAACCCTAGTCATGGACCAGGACCCCATAGTGCTGGTGCTATACAAACAGAACAAAAAAAATGTCAGCTCCTGCCCCAAAGAGTTGACAATCTAAGCATAAGACAAGAGACAACAGGTGGATACAGACCCTGTGGGGTGTGCAAGGAAACAGTGAGCCAGTACTGGTCAGCATGATAGGCAGTGGTCTCGGCCCACCAGAGGCCTAGCTGCTGTCAAGCTTTTGCAGGCCTCATGGCAAAGGAGAGTTTTGAGGAGGGTCTGGAAGGCAGACAATGAAGTAGCTTTGTGATGAGCACCACCTGAGTGTGAGGGGCAGTGGGGGAGCGGGGTTCCGGTTTGCATTATATTACAGAAGGAAACGAAATAATGTATAACACTAAAAAGAGACGCTGTCTTAAGGCATGGGGACACAGACTTAAAGAAGATGACCTAATTAATTTTGTTTTGATTTTAAGAACCTTAACAGGCACCCATCAAATGCTCTATGGCTCCCTAACATAGTCTGGTTTTCATAACAAAATGGATGGCTCATTCATTTCCATCAAATAAATGCACGTCAGCAAGCAAAGTAATGACAGAAAGCCCCTTCACAGCAGGCAAAATTTTAAAGGGTGGGCTTTGAACTTTAACGCTGCAATTCCTGAATGCTGCAGATTTGAGCCATCAAGTCAAATGCAAATGTTCATTTTTGTCAAGCAAAAGGTTGTGTAGCTGTGGAAGTATGCAGCCTTGGTGACCCCATCCCCCATGCCTATACATTCCGACAGTCAGACTTGACCACAATACAGAATCTGTATTGGTGTAAATAAAAACAATAAATCATTACGAAAGGCCAGCACATTTTGGAAACTCAAGGTAATTTCCTACATTTTTAGAAGATATTAAGACTTTATGCAAAAAATAAATAATGGAAGTTTCTCTATATGCAACTATAACTTGCCAAAAGGAAGTTCTATTCAATTAAAGAATCAACAAACATGGGCCATGGCCAACAAAGTCAATGCATTCCAGAGCACAAAACCAGAGCAGTTTCTCTCCTCTCCTGTCTGCTAATACCCTGTGTGCATATCGCTGCTCACATCACTTACCTTTTTCCTTTCACTTTGCAAGCCTGCTTCCCCCTCCAGGTACAATCAGTCATGGCCTTGGATCAAAAATGATGTTGTGGTTTATTGCAATGATTTGGCACCAGACTTCTTGTATAACACTGAAAAACTGCTTTGACTTTCTGTGTATTCTTCCTACTTTTCTTACTTCACTTCCACCTTTTTGATTTACTTCCTCTGCCTCATTTTCTTTGCCTTTGAATTTTCCCCTTTTCTCCATCTAAATCTCTCCTCTGGTTCATCTTTTCCCTCTCAGTTCCATTTCCCCCTTCATCTCCTCCCAGACTTCTCACTCACTTCCATCTGACCCCACATTCTTCCCTTTACCGCTCCAGTGCACAGGGAAAGGGGAGCTGACAGGGTCAGCTGGTAGTTCCTGGCATTTTTTTTCAAGCTGGGTGAAAGAGGAAGTTGTAGGGATGGAGAGGCAATATGATGACTCTCCTTCTCGTCTTCCCTTAGAGCTGGCAGCAAAATGTGTCTTTCTTCTCCTCTCCCTTTGCTGGGGGGAACGGATGAGGAGTCATCTTTATGTAGAAAAGGAGGATAGGGACACATTGTCTTCTCCCCTCAAGTGCAGCTGTTGTTCCGGCTGAAGGCAGGAAGACTGAGAGCCAAAGAACTTCCCCAGCCAGGCACTTGTTCCTCGTGCTGCTCCCACATCTGATTCCTGTGACTAGTCTCACTTGATCACCAGGAAAGAAGGCACGGCCCTTTTAATAGACGAGTGGGAGCTTTTCTTTATACTCCCCCTCTGAAGCCTTTGTCTATGTGTAGTATAAAGATATCTCTAGAATTAGTGTTAATTTTTATTGCAAGGTTACAAAGTTGACTTGTGTGTGTGGTTAATGAGGAGTGTATGCTGTGGTGAGGTGCTATATGTGTTTGCATTTATTATGTTTGCTGGTTGTGTTGTTGTGTGAGTGGTTTTGAAAATAATCCACCATTTGTGCAGTCTCCATCATACAATCAAGGAAATTGTTGCAGGCAAATTAACTGTAGAATAAAGATGGTGATTAGTTGAGATACATCTGATATCACAATGGTCTAGGACTCTTGGTATGATACAGATAAATACCTTACTATAGCTCTACAATGCATAGGTATATTTCACAAAGGCAAATTGACTAAGAAATTAGAAATTGAATGGTAACAGACTGCAAATTCCAGCGATGATTCAATCTGTTGACATTCTGAACAAAAAGAGCTCTCAGCCATGCTTGTAGTTGTTTCCTTCACTTCACACTAACTCAACAGACATTCTAGACTTCAGAGGGACACACAGGGTGACAATCCTGGAATCTTATTGTGTAGATACAGATATGTATGGATATATAGACTCCCTTTAATTTTTGTTCTATTATAGCCCTGAAGTAGTGCTACCAATAACCATCTACATTCACTATCTATACATACACAATATTTTTCTACTGTAATTTGCCAGTCAAACAAATTACTTACAGAAATTCCTTATTTACTAGGTAGCAGATTTTTATCCTTCTATCTACATGTAATCTTTGCTTCTCCTCCACACAACCCCCTGCTGCTATGATGTATGCTCTTCGTTCTTTCTTCCACCCCCAGTATTTGTACAATATTCCCTGATGGTTATTAAAGAGTAACAGTCATATTTTACGACCAAAAGACTCATCCTTGTCCTCTATCATCTCCAGCCCCTTTAGGAAGAGAACTTATAGTTGTACAAGTCACATGGAAAGGGTTAGAGCTGAAAAATATTTATGTAAGAGAGTTGTTACTTTGACAGAGCCTTAGGGAGTTAGCTGCTAGGGACCTCTCTTGTTTAGAAAATCACAGAGCTTTATGCAGGAGAACATATAAATCTGTGGGTTCACAACGCTTTGAGGCATTCTAAAGCCAAACCTTGGGTTGGGGGGTGGTCTTTTTGGAAATCTTGCAAAGAAGAATGTGCTGTGTTTTTCCACTCTCTCCATCTGTGGTAAATTCCTGAATAGTGTATTTTGATCAAATGGAAAACAGCAGAGAAAAAGAATACCAAAAGTTCAAGAAGACACAGGGAAGGGCTAATAATATACAGAGAAAACGCCAACAGAAAGTTTGGCTAAAACCAAACTTTATCACAGAAAGCTAGAGCTGTGAGAACTGGCTTAGGAAGAAAGGAGAATAAAGGATTTGGAAGGAAGCCAAAGGAAACAAAATTTAGAAAGTGAAACAAGTCTCAAAGTTTAATACCAAATCATGTGAAACTCTCAAGGCTGTGTCAGGAAGAAAGAGGTGAAATTCCAAAAAGAAAAAGAAGACTGAGGAGGTGTAATGTTTAAAATGGTATATAATTTTTACTCATTTGCTGTTTCAATCCACTTAATCATGACTTCCATACAAATCTTCACATCACAGATTCAATAGCTATCCCCTCCAAGGAGATTGAGAGACACTTGCCAAGGCAGAAAAGCTGAAATAGCTCTTTTTAGTCAGGGAAAATTTCCCCCTTTAAATGGAGGTGGGTTTATTCTCCTCGCTGGTTTTGCCTTCTAATATTTTTATATTTAATTGTTTTCTGTTAAGAGTCATTAAGATTTTTCCTTCAATTTCTTTTCTCTGTCATTCCCATTCAATTCTTTACAGTTTTTGTTCCTCAGCTTATCCCATTATCACTACCCTATTCTAATTATCTTCCTAGCCACCTGCATTATCACACATACATTCCTTCCTCTCTCCCCACAGACACACTTATCACTCAATCAATGCTTTTTAATAATCCATGTCTAAACTCCACAAACTTCCAGTTCTCTTTTACTTTGTGTGTATTTCATACTTTTTACTAAAAAGAAAAGGAGTACTTGTAGCACCTTAGAGACTAACCAATTTATTTGAGCATGAGCTTTCGTGAGCTACAGCTCACTTCATCGGATGTATACTACAGACTAACACGGCTGTTCCTCTGAAACCTGTCATACTTTTTACTATTGCTTTTCCTTTTTCTTATTTCTATTGCACTGTTAGAGTGCCCAGTGCCATGCTGATGTGGGCTAACATAAAACAGGTCTTTGACCCAAGGAGTGTACAGTCCTTTGGATAATGTAGGTTTCAGAGTAACAGCCGTGTTAGTCTGTATTCGCAAAAAGAAAAGGAGGACTTGTGGCACCTTAGAGACTAACGCATTTATTTGAGCATGAGCTTTCGTGAGCTACAGCTCACTTCATCGGATGCATACCGTGGAAACTGCAGCAGACTTTATATACACACAGAGATCATGAAACAATACCTCCTCCCACCCCACTGTCCTGCTGGTAATAGCTTATCTAAAGTGATCATCAAGTTGGGCCATTTCCAGCACAAATCCAGGTTTTCTCACCCTCCACCCCCCTACACACAAACTCACTCTCCTGCTGGTAATAGCCCATCCAAAGTGACAACTCTCTTCACAATGTGCATGATAATCAAGTTGGGCCATTTCCTGCACAAATCCAGGTTATCTCACCCCCTCACCCCCCTCCAAAAACCACACACACAAACTCACTCTCCTGCTGGTAAAAGCTCATCCAAAGTGACCACTCTCCCTACAATGTGCATGATAATCAAGGTGGGCCATTTCCAGCACAAATCCAGGTTTTCTCAGTATAGGCCACTTTGCATTTCTAGCACTTCAGACTTCAATAATTTTCATTTGACATTCCTGGATTTGTATAGCGCTAACAGTCTCTTTATTTTAAGGCTAGTAAATGTTACAATTACAAATCACATTTATGAATTTTTTTATGTCTTGAAGACTGTCAAGAGGCAGACATCTGAAGGGTGTGATTTCTTGACAGACTGTTTATGTACCAATGTGTAAAATTTCCCAGAAATATGGTCTGCCATTTCTGTTGCCCATAGGGTTGAGAAATTCAACAGCGCCTTATGTTTGTGGTTGTCTAATCGTCTTAAATGCAAGCTTGTCTGGTTGCACTGACTATCATCATGTTGTAAAATGATTCATTGAAATTTCCTACAAAGAGAAAAGGAGTTTAAAAATAAAAAAAACACCCAATAATTTCCCCTCTGCAAAATGGTGATTTGATTCAACAATTTTCAATGAAGAAAGAAAGAAAGAAAGAAAGAAAGAAAATGTTTTGAAAATGAAGGAAAAGTTGAATCAAAGTATCATGTAACAAATGGGGTTCAGAGAAGCATTTTGTGAATATAAATAAAATCTACGGGCAAAATGCTTCCCTTACTGTGTAAGAGCCATTCTGCTGGTAGACAAACAGTGGAGTTGTGCATTGTTTGGCTGTGAGTTTGGTGCAGAGTCATTCCAATAAAGCAGGGCATGATCGCTAAGAGCGGATGGTTAAAACACATGGTGGGAATCACATCAATTTATTTTAGTGTTCGCATAGCGAATGTTACTGGCAGACCATGCTCCACGTGGCCAGCTTGCATGGTGGCCAGTCCCATAGTTCTTTCTAGCATAGGTTGGAATTAGAGATGGTCAAAAAAATTTCAGTGAAATATTTTTTTCACCAGAACTTTCTGATTTGTCAAAACGTAAACATTTTGTGAAGACAGATCAATTTTGATGAAGGTCTGATGGAACCCAGACATGGGTACAAGCGAACCCTGCCTGCCAGGCAGGTTTCCTGCCAGCTCACCCCCTTGGCTTCTTGGCAGCTTGCCTGACAGACTGCCTTGGAGTTGGGGACTCCAGAGCCTCCCGGGTTTGCATCTCTGGGGTACCCTTGCAGGCACATTGTCCCAGAACCAAGACCCCGCTCCCTTTAGCAGAGAATTTTGAAAAATTTGGTTTTCATAGTGTATCACAATGAAACCAAATTTTGAAATATCAAAATCCTCTGTGAAACAGAATTACCTTTCTCTGTCCAGTACTACTTGGAATTCTGCTCTCTTACTGTGCAAGGAAGAAGATGCTGTCCATGCCCTTTCACCTCACTAGCTCTAAAGTTGTAATGAGATCACTATTTTAATATGTGCAGAGTAATTCATTTCCAACTTATTTTGGTTGTCTCCAACTTCTGCCCTTGGACACTGACTGCGACAGAAAGGGGATATTTTATGCAAGGGAGACAGAGGGCAGAAAACAGAAAAAATCAAGTGGCCAGACAGCTCCAAAAAGGAAGTGCTACCTCAGATGCATCCGATGAAGTGAGCTGTAGCTCACGAAAGCTTATGCTCAAATAAATTGGTTAGTCTCTAAGGTGCCACAAGTCCTCCTTTTCTTTTTGCGAATACGGACTAACACGGCTGTTACTCTGAAACCTCTCAGTTTACTAGAGGATGCTGAGGATAGGCTGGGGTGATCTAGGAAATGGCTTAGCAGGCTCATGTGTGTCATGTTCAGGTCAGCACTGAGTATTTACACCAGGAATGAGTCTGGCCCAATCACTGAAGCCCATATTAAAAGAAAGAAAGAGACAATTTATGCATGTACAGTTCATTTTAAAAAAGGCCATGAGACACCAGTAATAAGTATCTGAGCTAGATATATTGAAACAGATAAAGTAGTAACCAGCATTTATATCAGGTACATTAAAAATAAACCCTTCAATATTCACAGAGCTTTACATATATCTTAGTTATTGGCTATTCCATCACATTAACAACCCAATAATAGCTACTAACTGTAACACCATGAAAGAAGAGAAATAAATGTCTTCTTAGTGTCTCAACAACTTCCTATTTTATGAAAAACAAATACTTTAATATCTTCACTGGGTACAAGATAGTAAATTCTCTTGTACATTAATTTATACATCTTAGGCTAACAATAAATCTTGGTTTTGAAATACAGGTATTTTCCAGTAGGTACAAAAGACTGGACAACCAAACTAAAATCTGGTTATATAATTTCACTGCTGCACACTACATAGTATACAGAGTACTGAAGATAAACACTAAAGATAGAATAATCAATATATATTTTTGCGTCATGAGTAGAGCTGAACAACCAATTCAATTAAACTTAGATTAGTTAATTTCCTGCAGCTCTGTAAAGAGCTCTGTAAGTGTTAAGTAGTACTATTACTTAAAATGTAATAGAACTAAAATACTGTTAGTTTTATATGCCTTTTAGATCCTGGGTTGGAGCTAATTGCATTCACCTGGTTTGAATGACTGCATGAGTCAGGAGAACCACTCTAATTCATGTCAGGTTGAGTCAGAAGAAGAAATCTAAACTCCAGAACCTGACACTCTGCTTTAGGTACCTAGTCTATCTGCTAAAACAGAGATGTTTCAGAAAAGGGTAGCTGAAGTTTCAATCAATGTAGGGCAAAAATACATTTTAAATTAGTACAATAAAACATATACTATGGGATTCTGGACTGAAAATCATTAAACTTTTTTGGTTGAAAACTACTGCCCGTTGGTTTAACAAAGACAGTCTTCAGTGGGAAATAAAAGACGTTGTGTCTATCAATCAATCATGCAGATGATCAATAGATAGATGTCTTTCACTACTTGAAGAGCTGACAGTACAGAAGACATGGTTGAAGTGGACCAAATGTTCACGTACTCAGGTTTAATGTAAACGTACCTTACGGATTGTTGAACTTTCTAGGGACTACTGCTGTGATGATTAATTGCTACTGAATGCTAATGAAGGAGTGAGGTGAATATACACTATGATGTATTTAAGTGATGATTGATTGGATTTAAACACTAGCTGTCAGAAGACAACTTACTACATGCACATCAAGTCCATAAATATGCATCGAACTGTTCATTGTCCCCCTGTGTGTCTCTCTGACCTTTTAAATTGAGCAGCAACAGGGGAAGAACTGTCCCTTTATAATTGTACTGCTAAAGTAAATCCATTCCTTAGAAAGCACATCACCTTTCATGACAGGTTATAATTAAACATTGATGATCAGTGTATAGTTGCATGACACAATGTCATTCCTGGTTCATCCTTTTTTTTCAGAAAAAGTTAAATTTTAGCAAATTAGAATAACGTAGAAAATGTTTAGAGACTGAATACTGAAAGAAAAAGCCACTTTGTTCAACAAAGTTATGAAATATAGAGGAGAGATAGTGGTGAACTGGATTAGGAATAAATAAAAGAAAGAAATATCATTGCCAGCTTAAGAAAATGAGACCACACTACTACGCCCCCTTGAAGAGATGGAGTGAAATAAAATGCAACAACAAACTCCTAGAAAACACTAAGGCCAAGATCCTCAAAGGTATTTAGAGTCCTAAATCCCAAAGGGAACAACTAGCTAACAAATTTGATTGGCTACGAGAAATAGGTGCTGACCAAATAAAGAAAACTACACAAGATTTGGGTCTGGCTGGGGAGAGAAAGAACAAAGCGTGAAGCAGTGTGTGCAGGACAGTGGATCTGGGAGACAGAATGTAGTAGCAAAAAGAAAAGGAGGACTTGTTGCACCTTAGAGACTAACAAATTTATCTGAGCATAAGCTTTTGTGAGCTACAGCTCACTTCATCGGATGCATTCAGACCTGAATGCATCCGATGAAGTAGGCTGTAGTCTGAATGCATCCGATGAAGTGAGCTGTAGCTCACGAAAGCTTATGCTCAAATAAATTGGTTAGTCTCTAAGGTGTCACAAGTCCTCCTTTTCTTTTTGCGAATACAGACTAACACGGCTGTTACTCTGAAACCTGTCAGAATGTAGTAGGTAGAGTTGAACTCAGAGCCAGCTCAGAATAAAAATTCTGAGCAGGAGCTGTTGCTATTTTTATCAATCTAGGTTCTTTCACCTCACCCATCTGGGTGGTATGTGGGTACCTCACAGATCTCCTGAAATGAGCCTCTAACAACTTCAGTATGATTGATATGATAATGAGCTCTAAGGGCACATCTACCTTGTTCCACAGTTCGGACTACCTGGGTGTGAATAGCCGTGCGCATCAAAGTGCTCGGCAGTAACTCCCTGGTGTAGATGCTGCTGATGTGAACTGAAAGGTTCCTAGCTCATATTAACACAGTCCTCCAGCAGGACTACATTAATGCAATGTAAGAGCTAGGACTATCAAATGATTAAAAAAATTAATCGCGAGATTAAAAAAATAGTCATGATTAATCGCAGTTTTAATTGCACTGTTAAACAATAATAGAATACCATTTATTTAAATCATTTTGGATGTTTTCTACATTTTCAAATATATTGATTTTAATTATAAGACAGAATACCTAGTGTACAGTGCCCTGGCCCCCGTGGGCTCCCCACCCCTCCATCACTCCGGCCCTCACGGGCTCCCTGGGCTCTCTAGGCCCCATCACCTCCGGGCCCCGCTGCCTCCTCCAGTGCTTAATTTGTATTTAAAGTGCTGGCCGGGCACCCAGCTCTGAAGGCAACACCATCACCAGCAGCAGCACAGAAGAAAGGAGGGCATGGTATATGGTGTATTGCCACCCTCACACCTGCACTACTGCTGCGGTTCATGGTGCTTGGCCCTCGGCCTGTGACTCAAGGCAGGCTTCACGCTGTCACATGGGGTCTGCATCTTGCCAGAAGCCATAGCCATCCCACAACCCTCTCGCCACTCCTGGCTCACCGGGGCGCCATTTCAGATTTTGGTTTGTTATGAGACAGTGTGTGTGTGTTGGGGGAGGAAGTCTTTGTTGGGGGGGGGGAGTGTATGTGTGTGTTGGGGGGAATTGTGTGTGTGTGTATTGGGGGAATCGTGTGTTGGGGGGAAGAGTGCGTGTGTGTTGGGGGAGGAAGTCTTTCTTGGGGGGGGAAGAGTGTGTGTGTGTGTGTGTTGGGGAAGAGTGTGTGTGTGTGTTGGGGAGAGTGTGTTGGGGGAATCATGTGTTGGGGAAGAGTGTGTGTGTGTTGGGGGGGAAATCTTTGTTGGGGGAAGAGTGTATGTGTGTGTTGGGGGAATCGTGTGTTGGGGGAAGAGTGTGTGTGTGTATTGGGGGAATCGTGTGTTGGGGGGAAGAGTGCGTGTGTGTTGGGGGAGGAAGTCTTTCTTGGGGGGGAAGAGTGTGTGTGTGTGTGTTGGGGAAGAGTGTGTGTGTGTGTTGGGGGAATCATGTGTTGGGGGAAGAGTGTGTGTGTTGGGGGAATCATGTGTTGGGGAAGAGTGTGTGTGTGTTGGGGGGGAAATCTTTGTTGGGGGAAGAGTGTATGTGTGTGTTGGGGGAATCGTGTGTTGGGGGAAGAGTGTGTGTGTGTATTGGGGGGAATTGTGTGTTGGGGGGAAGAGTGTGTGTGTGTATTGGGGGGAATCGTGTGTTGGGGGAAGAGTGTGTGTGTGTGTTGGGGGGAATCGTGTGGTGGGGGGAAGGGTGTGTGTGTGTGTTGGGGGGAAGTGTATGTTGGGGTGAGGGGAAGTGTGTGTGTGTTGGGGGAGTGCTGTCTCTTTAAGCGGAGCACTCAGGAGCCTGAAAGCTTTTTCAGCCAGCAGCAGTTGCTGTCGGCAGCACTCACTCTCGAGCCAGCACCAGACAGGCGCCCTCTGTTCCCTCACCCCAGATCAGCGGCAACTGGGTACACGGGTGGGGAGAGTGGGACACCCCAACATCAGCCCCCTCACACCGCCTCTGCACAGCAGGCAGAAGGCAGGCTCCCAGTCCAGAACATCTTGGCCAGGGGCGGCTCCATGGGGAGGGGGAGGAGTACCAGTAAAGTTGCTATAAAAATCAAGACTTCTCACTATAGGATTATTTTCCACCGGCATCATAACTAGCCTCCTGGCATTTTGCCAAAGAAATCCACATCAGCAGAGGGAGAAGGTTTTTTTTTAAATGTTGACCTGACTGGCATCTGCTGAGCCACATGCATCAGATGTTAGTAGAGTCAGCTTTTTAACTCTGTCCCATTTTCTCTTTTGTTTTCCTAAGATGTTTGCTACTCCAGCATTTTGTGGAGATCTTCATTTTGCCATAGCTTCCTTTACAACTCTAGTTAAACACCTCTAACTTTGATCCACTTTCCTTAATACAGAAATTATCTGAAGTCACTCTCTATCAAACCAAATGACCACAGAAAGGCAAATGCATCTAACCCAGAGTTGGTTTGTTTCATAACAGAATAGAAATGTGAGATCGTGTTATTCACTCAATATGCTAAGAGGAACATCCCTACAATTGAGAGTAATTGTGTGCCCTCTTTATGAGTCAAGGGCTTTCACTGAAGGATTTTAAGATGAAGAATATTTCTGAGTTTAAAACTTTTTTGTAATTCAGTGACATCAACCTTAAGAGACAGATTTTCAAAAGTGGTCACAACCACCACAATTTGGGCTGGATTTTCAAATAAACTCAGCTTCCATTACAGCACTTAATGATTGGGCCAGATTTTCAGAAATTCTGAACACCCAGCAGGTCGTGGTGCTCTCAAGGAGAGCTGCCAGATGCTGAGCTGTTTTGAAAATATGGTCCTAAAAATGTCAGAATGAGGCTGTTTGGAAAGCAGTATTTTGCAGTTTGCCTATATATATATATATATATCACACAAGTCTTACCCCTTGAAATTCGTTCTCTTTCCCCGCAGTTTACACAGGAGACTATTTCTAAGCAGTACATCAAAATCATTCCTATTCACCGTCCTCATGTTTTTTAACATCAAATCTTCTCCCAAAATCCATGAACCCCTCACAGCCATCCCAGTCACCACTAGCCGATAGGAAACACACTTCATGCATCCGGCATAAGCTACCATATGCTGCAGTGCACAGTTTTGTTTGATACTTAATATACATAGCTAGCGCCTTCTCTTGAGCATAACACAGTGTGAATCCATGATGTCTTCATATTTCTAATCTTTTGCTTCCAGTCAACTTCTAAACAGCTCCACCTCCCACCTCTCCAAATATGACCAGATTATGCTTTCCCTGATCCCCACACCTGTGCATTGTGTGGCAATTTTTCTTTGACATCATGTTGTCAATAGCAATGTCCAGAATCACAGAGAGATAATGTGTCCTCTAGTCCTAACGACTTTCCAACCTTGTCTAACACATACAATACACACCTTGCTCAAGGTAGGGAGCACTGCAGTGGGCCACAGTACTGCACAAGGCAGAGTAAGCAACAGATGAACATAATGAATAAGGATTTCACCACAATTTTACATAGAGAGCCCCAGGCACAAAAATGTGCATGTGCAAATGCATGTGTTAATGGGCAGATTAGTTGACTGTGTGTGGAAATATCCATCTTGCACATGAAGGTACTCACATTTTAATGGATCTGTGTGTGCAAATGAAGGTTTGCATGGGCCTCATCCTTTATGTCTGACACTATGTTTCTTTTTAAAGCATATGAATTAGCTACACTCTATATACAAAAATTTAAAGGCTAATTTAGGGCTCTCTTCACACCTAACTTGCTAGAACAGAGGTGGGCAAACTACGGCCCACGGACACATCTGGCCCGCGGGACCCTCCTGCCTGGCCCCTGAGCTCCTGTCCGCCCCCCCCCCTCACAGCCTCACCTTGCCGCCAGCGCAATGCTCTGGGCGGCGGGGTGAGCTCCTGGGACAGCGCAGCTGCAGAGCCGCGGCCTGACTCAGTGCTCTGTGTCGCTGGGTGGCGTGGCTGGCTCCAGCTGGGCAGCACGGCTGCCTGTCCTGGTCCTCTGGGCTGCACGGCTGTAGTGCTGCCAGCCACCAGTGCTCCAGGCAGCGCGGTAAGGGGGCTTGTGGGTTGAATGGGGGCAGGGGAGTTCGGGGTGGTGGTCGGAGGGTGTGGATGGGGTCGGGGTGGTCAGAGGGCGGGGAACAGGGGGATTGAATGGGGGTAGGGGTCCTGGGGAGGGGCAGTCAGGAAGGGGGGGGGAGTTGGATGGGATGGCGGGGGGCAGTCTGGGGCAGGGGTTCTGCGGGCAGTCAGGGGACAGGTAGAAGGGGGGGTTGAATGGTGGCAGGGGTTCTGGGGGGCAGTCAGGAAGGAGAGTGGGGGTTGGATAGGGTGGCGGAGGGCAGTCCGGGGACAGGGAGAAGGGGGGGTTGAATGGGGGCAGGGGTCCGGGGGGGGCAGTCAGGAAGGAGAGTGGGGTTGGATGGGGTGGCGGGGGGCAGTCAGGGGCAGCAGTTCCGGGGGCGGTCAGGGAGAAGGGGTGGTTGGATAGGGCGGGTGTCCCAGGGAGGCAGTCAGGAATGAGAGGAGGAGTTGGATGGGGTGGCAGAGGTCCGGGGGCAGTCGGGGCAGGGAGCGGGGATGTGTGGATGGGGCAGAGGTCCTGGGGGGGCCATCAGGGAACAGGAGGGGTTGGATGGAGCAGGAGTCCCGAGGAGGGGCGGATAGAAAGTGGGGCCCAGGCCACCACTCCCTCCCCTAACCATCCCTCCATACAATTTCCAAAACCCGATGCGGCCCTCAGGCCAAAAAGTTTGCCCACCCCTGTGCTAGAAGATAATTTACATGTTCATAACTGTCACAGTTTCAGGGTTAACTGCACTTTTGACCCCCTCTACTTGTCTTCCTAGAGGGCACCCATTTAAGGTTTAAGGATTCCCAACCATCTCTTCACTTGGGGCAGAGACCTCTGTCTCTCTCCCTTCAGACCAGGGGTTTAGGTTTGCAGTCCCACTGCGCCTCACTGCAGTTTCCCAGCAGGCCTGCCTGGGGTCCAGCACCTGTGGCTAACTTTTTCCAGGGGCCATAACAGTGTATACCAGTTACCAACCAGCCTCCACAAAGCAAACTGTGTTTATTCTTAGGGCAAAAGTACTACAGAGAAAACATAAAAAAACAGTAAAGGAACATACACAGGTGCTAAAAGTTTACCAGAGGTCACCCCAGCTCCAGTGTAGGCTTTGGTAGACGTCAGTCTTTCAAACCCCACAACTGGGTTTTTCCCTTTGGTTACAAGTTCCTGTCAGTTCTTAGATCAGGAACCAGAACCAACTGGACAGTTCAACTGTTTCTTTATACACCTTGGGCCTTTGATCTGCAGTCTTTGTGAACAGGTACTTACCGGTCAATGGTCCTTTTCTGAGGGTGTAGCTTCAAAAGACTGGGGGTTTGCATAACCACGTCTGTGGAATTTGCATTACCCACTCCCCAGGGATTCCCCGGGAAACCCGTTTAACATGTATGGTCCCAAAAGTCCATGCCTTTCTGGCACATGTCAGTATAGTCATTTGACCTCATAACCCTTCCCAAGTCCCATATCTGTCATAACAACATCCATATCAGTTACTGTACTGTACATTTATTGTACAAATTTCAGAAAAGCCCAAAAGATATATGGCAGCAAATTCTCCCCTCAGATATACATGCACAACTTCCACTGAACTCAGTGGAGTTTGCATATGCAAAACTATGTATTTTTCCCTTGTTAAGCTAGCCCCTATTGAAGGCCCCCTGGATTATTACCAGGCCACACATTTCTCTGAGCACTCAAGTGCTATGACACTTGGAGCCTTCTGAGCACATAATTATTTAGAAATGTTTATTGGCACCCACAGCCAAGCATTGACATTAATAAAACAAAC
Source organism: Caretta caretta (assembly GCF_965140235.1). Taxonomy (NCBI): domain Eukaryota; kingdom Metazoa; phylum Chordata; order Testudines; family Cheloniidae; genus Caretta; species Caretta caretta. Next base: position 45,541,553 of record NC_134207.1, read on the forward strand.
ACGAAATTATAAGCCTTCCAACATAAGAGGCCCAATAATTAACCCTCCTGCCCTTGCCCCATAACAAAAGCTCCAATCACATAAAACAAGCCAATAAGTTTTCTGTGTGACCATACTCTCAGATAGTTGTCCTGCAGATCATTTAGGGCTTTATGCAGAACAGCCAGCACCTTGAATTGTGCCCAGAAATTTTAGGGTGGTTATAGTGCTGCCCATCACTGTAGTATCTGAGAAATAAGCAGAAAGCCAGCACAGAATATAGAGCACAGGCTTTTGAGAAAAGAGTCGCTGCACTTTGCACTAGCTAAATCACAGATCCTTTCCAAACACCTGTCCATCCACCTACCTATACTAGGCTGAGATTCACAAAGGCATCCTTATCCAGGAAAGCAGCTATGCTTGGGCCAGATCCTCAGCTACTGTAAATTGGCATTGCTCCATTGACTTCAGTGGTGCTACCCTGATTTATACCAGCTGAAGATCTGGTCCAACATTCTTAACTTTAAGCAGATTCTTATCTCCCACTAAGTGTTACACACGAAGTTAGTGGGACTTGAAACACTTGCTTAAAGTTAAGCACCTGCTTATATGCTTTCCTGAATCAGGGGCCTATCTCTATACTCACTACCATGGTAATCAAGTGCTAAATCATAGCCCCGAGAAGAGCAGATTGCAGTAATCTGACTCTAAGGTTCAAAGGATGGATCACTGGGGTAAGTGCCACATCAGGGAGGGATTCTCACAGCCATAGATTATATAATTTACTATATTCCATAACTGCCACTGTACCTGCGAATCCAGTTGAAACCAATATTACCTCAATAGAAATCACATTCACAACCCTCACATTATTTTTCCAAATGCTTCACATTACAGCACCTACTGTTATCAGTTCCATCTCTCAGTTCCATCAGTTTTCTCTCTTCCATTTTTTTATTTCTCTTAGGCATTGAAAGATTACAGAAACAACAGTATCCTCATTTGATGACAATGAGATACCATATATGTCCAGGTGTCTTGCAAACCAAGATGATTTACAATTTCCCCTACAGACTGCACATATAAAATGACCAGCAGGGGGGACAAGATGGACACATGAGCACACATGAGCATCCATGAAGATGAAGAATGAATGCACCAAACTGTATAAGTAGGGGCATAGCGAGCAGATCGAGGGACGTGATCGTTCCCCTCTATTCGACATTGGTGAGGCCTCATCTGGAGTACTGTGTCCAGTTTTGGGCCCCACACTTCAAGAAGGATGTGGATAAATTGGAGAGAGTCCAGCGAAGGGCAACAAAAATGATTAGGGGTCTGGAACACATGAGTTATGAGGAGAGGCTGAGGGAGCTGGGATTGTTTAGCCTGCAGAAGAGAAGAATGAGGGGGGATTTGATAGCTGCTTTCAACTACCTGAAAGGGGGTTCCAAAGAGGATGGCTCTAGACTGTTCTCAATGGTAGCAGATGACAGAACGAGGAGTAATGGTCTCAAGCTGCAGTGGGGGAGGTTTAGATTGGATATTAGGAAAAACTTTTTCACTAAGAGGGTGGTGAAACACTGGAATGCGTTACCTAGGGAGGTGGTAGAATCTCCTTCCTTAGAGGTTTTTAAGGTCAGGCTTGACAAAGCCCTGGCTGGGATGATTTAACTGGGAATTGGTCCTGCTTTGAGCAGGGGGTTGGACTAGATGACCTTCTGGGGTCCCTTCCAACCCTTATATTCTATGATTCTATGATTCTATGAAACTAGATGCCTTCAGGGACTGTGATGAGAGGAAGGAACAAATCCATTGAAGGGCCTCAACCCACCCATTCCTGCAAAACTTTGCAGTTAAGTCACAGAGTCACAGAATCATACAAATGTAGGGCTGAAAGGGACTTCAGGAAGTCTTCTACTCCAGTCCCTTATGGATAGGCAGGACCAAGTAAACCTAGGTCATCACTGACAGGTGTTTGTCCAGCCTGTTCTTAAAACCCTACAGTGATGGGGATTCCACAACCTCCATTGGAAGCCTATTCCAGAGCTTAACTACCCGAATAGTCAGAAAGTTTTTCCTAATATCTAACCTACATTTCCCTTGCTGTAGATTAAGTCCATTACTTCTTGTCCTACCTTCAGCAGACATGGAGAACAACTGATCACCGTCCTCTTTATCACAGCCCTTAATGTATTTGAAGACTATCAGGACCTCCAGACCTGAGGAAGAGCTCTATGAAGCTCAAAAACTTATATCTTCCCCCAACAGACATTGGTTCAATAAAAAACATTACCTCACCTACCTTTCTGTCTCTCATATCCTGAGACCAACATGGTGACAAAAACACTGCAAACATCAGGACACCCCCGCATCCATCTTCTTTTCTCAAGACTAAAGAGTCCCAATTTTTTTAACCTGTCCTAAAGTGTGGTGCTCTGCAGTGGACACAGAACTCCAGCTGAGCCCTCACCAGCACCAAGTAGAGTGGGACAGTTACCTCCCTAGACTTCCATACAACACTCCTATTAATGCACCCCAGAATGATATTAGCTTTTTTCACAGCTGCATCACGTTGTTGACTTATCTTGTACCTCTGATCCATTGTAACCCACTGATCTTTTTAGCAGTACTACTGCCAAATCAGTTATTCCCCATTTTATAGTTGTGCATTTGATCTTTTCTTCCTAAGTAAAGTATTTTGTATGTGTCTTTATTGAATTTCATCTTGTTGATTTCAGACCAATTCTCCAATGTGTCCAGGTTGTTTTGAATTTTAATCCTGTCCTCCAGTGCTTGAAACTCTTCCAGCTTGGTGTCATCCAACAAAACCTTGTGGTCAGTGATATCAAAGGCAGCTGATAATCTATAGCAGGGATCGGCAACTTTTGGCACGCAGCCCATCAGGGAAAGCCGCTGGAAGGCTGGGATGGTTTATTTACCTGCAGCGTCCGCAGGTTCGGCCGATCACAGCTCCCACTGGCTGTGGGTCGCCGTTCCAGGCCAATGGGGGCTGTGGGAAGAGGTGGCCCAGCCCGCACTGCTTCCTGCAGCCCCCATTTGCCTGGAACAGTGAACTGTGGCCAGTGGGAGCTGTGATCAGCCAAACCTGCGGACGCTGCAGGTAAACAAACCGTCCCAGCCCGCCAGCGGCTTTCCCTGATGGGCCGTGTGCCAAAGGTTGCCGATCCCTGATCTACAGCAACAATAACAGAAAGGACGTTTTACCAGTATTCATCTCTTAAAGGAGATAATCATCCACAGTAAGCAATAATATCTCCATTCTGGAGCATACCCCTGTCTGAAGTTTGACTCAAGGTGTGATGACTGGAGCTGTCCAAGCACTGTTCTCTCAGTAACTTCCCCCTACCTTTTAGAGTAGAGACTGGGTGAAAAATGGCAAAGTTGTTAATATCAAAAGGTGTCTCCTTGACCCCGGACCTGACTGTGCTGTATAACAAGATGCCCCCCACCGGTGGCCAGCATTAGGGAATCACATGACATTAGCAGTATACTCAGGGGCACTTCAGAAGCATAGCAGAGGTAAGCATTTACATGGCAAAGCACATTGCCTAGCAACAGCTCATGAAAATTACTTGGAGCAAATGGAATTTGAAATGAAAATGCTTGGAATATTCTGTGTGCAGCACTTTCAAGTTTTAAAATAGGTTACACAAAAAGCCTTAATGTATATGATTCTCCCATAAAATAATTTACAGAAAACTAGAGTTCAGCAAGGTGTATTATCTGGTTATTTAACAATAACTAAAAGAAACATACAGTGTAAGCACAATGAACATTTAAGTATCTAATATTAAATTTTGTTTCCTGATTGTTAAAGCAGTAGTAGAGGAGGTGGAAATTGATTTACAACCTTTGGGCCAACCCCTAAAGATCTTACTCACAATTTAATATGTTGTTATTGAGACAAAACTCCATTGAGTTCAGTGGGAGTACTGCCTGAATAAGGACTACAAAAACTAACCATGGACTTCCATATTTGTCTCTTTCCCATTAGGCTCCAAAGTGAATTGTTTAAAAAATGATGGTACTTTATTGCAAGAAGGTGGAAGTCGGTTTTGGTGGTCCTTGTAAATAGCAAGAGTTTCTCTCTATACAAACGGTAATCATTTAGAAAGATAGACTTAGGCAAATGCATGCACCTTTATTTTAGAGACTAACCAATTCGTGAGCTACAGCTCACTTCATCGGATGCATACTGTGGAAAATACAGAAGATGTTTGTTTTTATACACACAAATCATGAAAAAATGGGTGTTTATCACTACAAAAGGTTTTCTCTCCCCCCACCCCACTCTCCTGCTGCTAATAGCTTATGTAAAGTGATCACTCGTCTTACAATGTGTATGGTAATCAAGGTGGGCCATTTCCAGCACAAATCCAGGTTTTCTCTCCCCCAACACCCCCCCCCAAAAAAACCCACTCTCCTGTTGGTAATAGCTTATCTAAAGTGATCACTCTCCTTACAATGTGTATGATAATCAAGGTGGGCCATTTCCAGCACAAATCCAGGGTTTAACAAGAACGTCTGAGGAAGGGGGGGGAGGGGTTAGGAAAACAAGGGGAAATAGGTTACCTTGCATAATGACTTAGCCACTCCCAGTCTCTATTCAAGCCTAAATTAATTGTATCCAATTTGCAAATGAATTCCAGTTCAGCAGTCTCTCGCTGGAGTCTGGATTTGATGTTTTTCTGTTGTAATATCGCAACTTTCATGTCTGTAATCGCGTGACCAGAGAGATTGAAGTGTTCTCCGACTGGTTTATGAATGTTATAATTCTTGACATCTGATTCGTGTCCATTTATTCTTTTACGTAGCGACTGTCCAGTTTGACCAATGTACATGGCAGAGGGGCATTGCTGGCATATGATGGCATATATCACATTGGTAGATGTGCAGGTGAACGCGCCTCTGATAGTGTGTCTGATGTGATTAGGCCCTGTGATGGTGTCCCCTGCATAGATATGTGGGCACAGTTGGCAATGGGCTTTGTTGCAAGGATAGGTTTCTGGGTTAGTGGTTCTGTTGTGTGGTATGTGGTTGCTGCTGAGTATTCGCTTCAGGTTGGGGGGCTGTCTGTAGGCAAGGACTGGCCTATCTCCCAAGATTTGTGAGAGTGTTTGGTCATCCTTCAGGATAGGTTGTAGATTCTTAATAATGCGTTGGAAGGGTTTTAGTTGGGGGCTGAATGTGACGGCTAGTGGCGTTCTGTTATTTTCTTTGTTAGGCCTGTCCTGTAGTAGGTGACTTCTGGGAACTCTTCTGGCTCTATCAATCTGTTTCTTCACTTCCGCAGGTGGGTATTGTAGTTGTAAGAATGCTTGATAGAGATCTTGTAGGTGTTTGTCTCTGTCTGAGGGGTTGGAGCAAATGCAGTTGTATCGCAGAGCTTGGCTGCGATTATCACCTTGATTATCATACACATTGTAAGGAGAATGATCACTTTAGATAAGCTATTACCAATAGGAGAGTGGGGGGTTTTTTTTGGGGGGGGGAGGAAACCTGGATTTGTGCTGGAAATGGCCCACCTTGATTATCATACACATTGTAAGACGAGTGATCACTTTACATAAGCTATTAGCATCAGGAGAGTGGGGTGGGGGGAGAGAAAACCTTTTGTAGTGATAAACACCCATTTTTTCATGATTTGTGTGTATAAAAACAAACATCTTCTGTATTTTCCACAGTATGCATCCGATGAAGTGAGCTATAGCTCACGAAAGCTTAAATAAGCTCAAATAAATTGGTTAGTCTCTAAGGTGCCACAAGTACTCCTTTTCTTTTTGCGAATACAGACTAACACGACTGTTACTCTGAAACCTTTATTTTGTAAGTCCTCCCTACTTGCTCCTCCCCTGAATTCACGTTGTTGCACCATGAACTTAAACCTAACCACTGGAGATGTGTAAAATGCTATTGTCATGGAGTCCCTCGCACATGGTAAGGTCCCACAAACATTTACACAGAAACCTTTACCAGGGTTGGCAAAAAAAGAAAGTGAGAACACTAAAAGAAGACAAATATTACGCTTGGCCTGTAGCCATACTACCTCAGGATGTGATCTCAGAACCTAGGCAGGGTCAGTGCTGGCTAGTTGGCTCCAAGGAAAATCCAGCTGCTGAAGGAAGTTGTGTTGTTGATGGACAGAATTTGTAGCATTAACCAATATGTAATGTACATTGAAAGATGTAACATATTTCTTACTTGAACTTTCTTATAATTTTCTAAAAGAGTTCCTGCCCAAAAATAACTAGGTACTATTAATGGACATGAGTCCATGTTGCACCTCTCAGGAGGCACCTCCCTGGAGTCAACAAAAAGGTGGCTTTATATCGCAAAGAAGTCAGGTTGCTAAGGGAGATGGTGCAGCTCGTGGTCATAAGCTAGGGGAGGTTTAGGGGGTGTTCTCCAATGAGCCATTGTGATCAGTTTACATCACTCTGTGCTGCCAGAGCAGTGTAAAGAGGCCGTATGGGGGCCTAGAATGTGGCCTAGTGTTGCTAAGTGCAATTTAGGAGAAAACTCATCATTGAATACATCAATATCAAACCCCAAACATCAACACAAGCCATTATTACAAACAGCTCTCACCTCCCAATTTACCTGTGCATTCCCACCCCCATTAAACGGGAGCATTTTTAGTGACCCTGTATCAAAACACTCATAATAAACGCAAAGTGTGGATGAACTTCATTGATTTATTCTCTCAGAACTCTACAAAAAAAAAAAAAAAACAACATAGGCTCTACAAAACAGAACAAATCTAGATTTTCCACTGGGATTGGTGATATTGGGAGCCCAACTTGAGACATCTTGAAGGGGCTTGATTTTCAGAGTCCTGAGAGCATACCCTCACAAAAATCAGGATCCATTGAGATATCTCAAACTGGGCACGCAAAAATTGATGAACCCAAAATCACATTGGTAAATCATTCTTCATTAATCTTCATACATAAATTGTAAAAAGTTTACTCACTCATCTTCATAAATGGGTTGTAAAAAGTCTGGCCTCTCACAAAACCCTATATAAGCCACAAAATCAAAAATGCTTTAACAATTCAGGACTACCAATTGTAGCCTATATAGGGAGACCAGATAGCAAATGTGAAACATCGGGATGGGGGTGGGGGGTAATAGGCACCTATATAAGAAAAAGCCCTGAATATCGTGACTGTCCCTATAAAATCGGGACATCTGGTCACCCAAAGCCTATAGATATAGGTATTTGCTAGGTAAGGCATAGGTATACATTAAGGCAGTAACGCAATGAGACTACAAGCCTCAAGGCCTATAAGATAATAGCTTAGCTAAACTAATCAAGGCATAAGGCCCAAAAAGTCTTACCATAAGCAGCAAATCAGAAGTAACCCTAGATCATAAAATATTACAAGATAGAATGCTGTAATAAATGGGTATGACTAAACTGCTGACAGGTAACTACAAGATGCCAATTTATACCAACTTGAGATATTTTAAGTTAGGAACTTTAGCAGATATCCAGCCAAAAGAATACCATGATAAGTAATGGATGCCTATGCTAATGAACTTGCGATAAAAGGTCCAGTAACCTATGGGAGAAGGGCACCCAACATTAGTAGGATGAGGAAATACACATAAGGACACAACAAGGGCAAGTGTAGAGTCCTGCACTTAGGACGGAAGAACCCCATGCACCGCTACAGACTAGGGACCGAATGGCTCGGCAGCAGTTCTGCAGAAAAGGACCTAGGTTACAGTGGACGAGAAGTTGGATATGAGTCAACAGTGTGCCCTTGTTGCCAAGAAGGCCAGTGGCATTTTGGGATATATACGTAGGGGCATTGCCAGCAGATCAAGGGATGTGATCATTCCCCTCTATTCAACATTGGTGAGGCCTCATCTGGAGTACTGTGTCCAGTTTTGGGCCCCACACTACAAGAAGGATGTGGAAAAATTGGAAAAAGAGTCCAGCGGAGAGCAACAAAAATGATTAGGGAACTGGAACACATGACTTATGAGGAGAGGCTGAGGGAACTGGGATTGTTTAGTCTACAGAAGAGAAGAATGAGGGGGGATTTGATAGCTGCTTTCATCTACCTGAAAGAGGGTTCCTAAGAGGATGGATCTAGTCTGTTCTCAGTGGTAGCAGATGACAGAACGACAAGTAATGGTCTCAAGTTGCAGTGGGGGAGGTTTAGGTTGGATATTAGGAAAAGCTTTTTCACTAGGAGGGTGGTGAAACACTGGAATGCGTTACCTAGAGTGGTGGTGGAATCTCCTTCCTTAGATATTTTTAAGGCCAAGCTTGACAAAGCCCTGGCTGGGATGATTTAGTTGGGGATTGGTCCTGCTCTGAGAAGGGGGTTGGACTAGATGACCTCCTGAGGTCCCTTCCAACCCTGATATTCTATGATTCTATGATTCTATTATAAGGAAAAGGGGCTGAAACCCCTACTGCATACTTAATAGGCATAGTGGGCATCACTGTAACACATTATAAAAGCTGAATCCTGGCATGCATGCCTTGGGAAATGCCAGGAAGATGATGACTGATGGTGGTGATGATGAGGATGAAGATGATGACTAACACTTCGGGATTTTTCACAAAGAATGGTTGTGAATATATGGAGACTCAGACACGCATTTTATATGATCCCTACTTTCCTTGCTGGGTTAAAGTGTTTGTGATTTTGATAACTGTGCTAATAAAAATATTACAAGGACAAAACGTCTTTCCTAAATGTAAATGCCTCTCTTGTGTACACTGGGGTCCTCATAATAACTCAAACACTTTTGGATCTGGTCATGAGGTAGAACTCTGCCAAACTACAGAGTATTAATTGACATATATATTTAATCAGTATAACTAATACACAATCAATAGACCAGGCAACAACAATATCTAATCAAATCTATCTCTATGTACAGAGAATATAAATACATGCAAATTGCAAGCCTCTTATTTTCTGAGAAAAATAATTCCATGTATCCCAATTAGACAAACATGATCTGAGACAAAGGTAGTATGAACACAGACTCTTATGCCAGGTGATAAAACGATGTCCATTATATTAAAATAGGAACTGTTCATATCATCAACAATCAACCCTGGTACTAGAGACTAAATTATATCTAGCTGTATCTATCTATCTATATAGATACACACACATAAAAAAGGAACCAAATTTATAACGTCAAAAGGTATAAAAGGGTCCAATGTCCATTAAAGTTAGAGAAAAGACTAATGTAAGCTGAATCAAGCTCTAAAGTAGTGGCATAGGGGCAAAATTGATTTTCTTCCAGTGCTAGTTTCTGAAAAAAAATATTTTTAATGGTATTCTCTGGACTTGAGTGTTTAGGTGCTGTCAGGGTTCTTTATGTAACCTTGGCTTCTGATTTGCTTAGTTTGGTATTTTCCAAGGCTCACGCTCAGCTCACTGATTAGCTTGTGTTATGGGCTCTCCTCTCTGCCCAATCTACACAGGATGTGAGTCTGTTACTGCCCCCTGCTATAGTGACTGACTCTTTAGCTCACACTCTGGGTTTTAGCTCTGGAGGCTTCTAGTTCAATCCCCAGTGTCAGCCAAGATGGTGATCTAGTAGATGTCTTCTCTTGCATTGCACTTAGCAACCTTAACTCTAACTAAATGATGTTTTGTTTTTGTAAAAAAATCTGTGATCTAACATGATGCCATACTCCTGCTCTATATACTGACCACAAAATGCCTGAACATGAGTTACAACTTTTCTGTGCTATGTGAGGAGAAGCATCTTCCCTAGAGCACCATAGCTTACATCAACCCTCCCCCCCACCCCCGGAGTGTCGTAGCTTACAACAACCTAACACAGTGTCTACATGGTGCTATGTTGGCAGGAGATGCTCTCCCGCTGACTTAGCTTCTGCCTCTCAGGCAGGTGGAGTATTGAAGTCAACGAGAGAGCGTTCTGCCATCAACTTACCAAGTCTTCACCAAACCCGCTAAATTGACACCGCTGCATCAATCGCAACGGCGCCAATTTAGTATGCCAGTGTAGACAAGCCCAAAGATTTACAATTCATCAGGTCTTCGGCAGCAAAAAAGTGTCAACAGATATCCATGCAAATAAACATTCACCACTCATGGAGAGAAAACATTCTAAAAAGAATCACAACCATTAACAAAAACGGCCTCTGATCCCTGATCATACCACAAAGGATCACTTGGCTTTTCTGAGGTTGATCATTTCTGTTGTCATAAATTCCTCTGGTTTGTTAAAGCCAATCTTTCTGTGTTACTTTTTCACTGACTATGCCCTTCTCTATGTTTCAAACCTCATTGACCTCAATTTCAGCTACAAGCTACATTTATTGTCCTCCAGCTCCACCCTATTCTCTGCTCCTAGGGCTTAAAAAACATTGCCAAGGCAAAGCCTATTATCTGGCTCAACAGTTTCCCAGATTGATGCAATACGCAGCAATAAAGATGGAATATCTAGGTATAAAATTGGTATGTTGCCATTAAATATCTTACAGTATTACTCACTTTATAAAGTTTTAATTTGTGATGTACATAGACCATAATTCCTGGAATGGTTATTAGGTGAATTATGGTAAGGGAGAGTAACTACTGTACTATTTAGAGGTACCTTGGGCTCCTACCACACAGAATCACTATAAAAAATGCAGTTGTTCTATATACTAGAACAGCATATTTTCGCTTTATCCTTCCCTCAACTAAGGAAGTGAAGGGGATGCTGAAGCAAATTTCTCTTTCTGTTGCTATACCTGACCTGGGTCAGGTACTAAACAAGTTTCTATCTCTGTTCTTTTGATATTCATTTGCTTAATCAAAACCAGCTGTTTTCTCCTAAGAGCAGTCTGGGAAATAAATATTGTTTAGTTAATCTTTTCCCAAGCCCGTACATTCTTTGGCTGAGAACTGACTGATCCCTTGAATGATTTACATCTCTGTTTATTCCAAAAAGGTTTTATGGTTTCCTATCATTTTCTTCTTTGTATTGCAAAAGGTTTTCAGAGCAGCAAAATAATCACCTTTCAGGCAGGTGTCATTAAACATATTTCTTTTCCACCAAGACGTTTTAAAGATTAGGAACATAATTTTCACAGCTCTTTGTTTCTGATAAATTTGGAAGAAAAAAACCACTCTGATAAATTTGCTCTGTTATATGGTTTTCCACTATATTCTTTTTCTCTCCTTCAGACAACATTTAACCCAAATTCATTAACTAAAAACTGCAGGGCCAAATTCTGGGTTTGTATGGGCTTGTGCAACCCCACTGACTGTAGTAAAGTTTCACAGGTGCAAATGAATGCAGAATTTGGTCCAGGAATTTCATATTGCAGCAGCACAAGACACCCTGCTACAGAAAGCATTACACAGTATATAGGCATTATTCTCTTTGTCTGATATCTTTAGGGAATTTGATATCTGTGTAAAAATAGTTTTGGTCATTTTTAAAGCCACTGTTCTGTTTAATAGCACAAAGTATTGCATCCTGGTCTATACAAATAACTATGAATCTATGAGGGTTAAAAAGAGGGAATAGAATTGTTCCCATTGGAACCAGGCCCATTGCTCTGTTTCATACCACCCCTCAAGGTTGCAACGTGCTGCCAGATTCTGTCAAGAGCGGAGCACGTGGAAAGGGGAGTGGGGACCTGACAAAGACATTCATGAGGGGGTGTCTGTGACTGTGGGTGGTGTGATTTCATTCTAGTTGGAGAATCCCATGGGGGAGTTACTCAATGAGGTTGCAGGAACCTGAGTGGAATAAGGTGCTAGGGGAATGTGCTGGCTGAGCTGTAATCAGAGATGGTTATAAAGAGACAGGTCATTGATTCAGGGTGATCTGGGATCGCTTGATAAAGTGGTTACAAGCAAACACTATGTGTTTAAAATGTGGCTAAATGTAAATGTATACATCTAAGAATAAAGAATGTAGGCCAGACGTGACTCTGAAAAAGATTTAGGGGTCATGGTGGATAATCAGTTAAACATGATCTCCCAAAGTGATGCTGTGGCCAAAAAAGCTAAGGTGAATCTGGGATGCATAAACAGGGGGCTCTTGAGTAGAAGTATTTGTCACTGGTGCACCCTACACTGGAATACTATGTCCAGTTCTGGTGTCCACAGTTCAAGAAGGATGTTGATAAATTGGAGAGGGTTCAGAGAAGAGCCATAAGAATGATTAAAGGATTAGAAAACATGCTTTCTAGTGATAGACTCAAGGAGCTCAATCTGTTTAGCTTAACAAGGAGAAGGTTAAAGGGTGACTTGATCACTGTCTAAAAATATCTACACGGGGAACAAATATTTAAAAATGGTCTCTTCAATCTAGCAGAGAAAGTTACAACATGATCCAGTGGTTGGAATTTGAAGCTAGACAAATTCAGACTGGAAATAAGGTGTACTTTTTTAACAGTAAAAGTAATTTAATCATTGGAACAATTTACTAAGGGTTATAGTGGATTCTCCATCACTGATAATTTTTATATCGAGATTGGATGTTTCTCCAAAAGATATGTTCTGGGAATTATTTTGGGGGAAGATCTATGGCCTATGTTAATACAGGAGGTCAGACTAGATGACTGTTATGGTCCCTTCTGATTATCTTCTCAAAGGAGATCAAGTTTTGTCTAGCACAATCTACCTTTTGTAAAACCATGTTGTATTGTATGCCAATTACCATTCACCTCTGTCCTTAACAACTCTTTCAAAATTTGTTCCAAGATTTTGCATAGAATTGAGGTCAAACTAACAGGCCTGTAGTTTCCTGGATCACTTTTTCCCCCTTTCTTAAACATAGGAACTATATTTGTAATTCTCCAGTCATATAGTACAACCCTCGAGCTTACAGAGTCATTAAAAATCCTTGCTATTGGGTTTGCAATTTCATGTTCCGATTCCTTTAATATTCTTGGATAGAGATTATCCGGGCCCCCCTGATTTAATCCCATTAAGCTGTTTGAGTTTGACTTCCAGCTCGGCTGTGATAATTTCTACCTCCATATCTTCATTCCTATTATCCAAACTGCCACTAGCTCTAAGCTCTTCATTAGCCTCATTAAAGACAGAGGAAAAGTATTTGTTTAGATGTTGGGCCAGGCCTCCACCCCATCCCCAGTGCTTAGTGGTCCCTCTTCTTCTTTCCTTGTTTTCTTCTTACGTATATGGCTGTAGAACCTTTTACTATTGGTTTTAATTTACATTGCAAGGTCCAACTCTGCTTGGCTTTTAGCAGTTCTCATTTTATCCCTACACTTTCTGACCTCCAAGAGGTAGCTTTCCTTGCTGATCCATCCCACCTTCTATTCCTTGTAGGCTTTCTGCTTTCTCTTAATTGCCTGCTTGGGATGCTTGCTCATCCAGCTTTGTCTGAAAACCTTCCCGATTAATTTTTTTCCCTTGCTTGGGATGTAGGTTTCAGATAGCTTCTGAAACTTTGACTTAAAGTAATTCCAAGCCTCCTCCACATTCAGCTCCTTGAGTTCTTCAGTCCCATCCACTTCCCTAACTAATTCTCTTAATTTATTAAAGTTAGCTCTTTTGAATTCAAGGATCCTTGTTGCAGATCTATTTTTGTTTATCCTTCCATTTAGTTTAAAGTGAACTAACCCATGATCACTCGAACCAAGGTTGTCCTCTACAACCAGTTCTTCTCTGAGGTCCTCACTACTCACCAACACCAGGTGCTGGGTCCTGACTCAATATTAGACATTCATGTTTTTACCTCCAGTTTTCCTTTGTTGTGCATGAGCAGGAACCCCACAATTCCCATTTATTACATGTTATTATTCAGGTCTCCTTGGTGTCAACCTGAAACCTCCTATGGAATCTCTCTAGGCTCTCACAGTTTCCCTCCAGATATTATCAGGTGGTTTGATGATTATCTGCAGAGAGACCTGAGCAACCCCCTTGAGACAAAAAAACAAAACAAAAACGTCTAACATTCATTCAGGAGTTAACTGGTAGGCAGCCCCATGTAGGACTTACCCCAATCTGTTCCAAAATGCATTACAATATAAAAATATTACAACAATGTAGTCTGCAAATCAGCTAAATGAACTGTCAAGATGCAAAGCATTGCTTAAATGAATTTTAATAGGAAGACTCACATACTGGTTTCATGTTTTGTAGGGCATATAGTTATTATGTCTCTTCTACACTTGATCTACTGAACTGTACACATTGATGACTGCATGGGTGTAAGGGGAAGTAATAGGTCCCCCACCCCAACTTCATAGGCAGCCTACCCTTCTGCTGGGAGAGTAAACTGGGGATACCTGCCTAATATTTCACCCAATGCAGGTGAGATAGGGGAGCCTTAGCAGAAGATGGTGTAGCTATCTGCTACTGTTATGGGCTAATAACATGACTGTGCACCAGGGCAGCAAGGAAGATTCATGTCTCTTTGAAACAAACAGCCTGAACAGCACTATTAGAAACACAAAATATATTTAGATCCTTCTCTTCTGAGGGTGTAGTGGGATGAGTTTTCAAATGCCTTTAAAAAAGCCAAATGTCTTACATTTTATAGTAAGATTTCCTCTGGCACTAAGTCCTCATATGCCAAATTTTCATATGCCTGGAGTGATATTTTACAGTCAAATTGTAAACCCTTGAACACAAGGACTGCTAATGGAAATACTGACACAGCCTTAACTATAGCAGAACTTGGAAGCGCTGCTCTAATTACTGTAGCGCTGTATAAATCATAGCTTTCTGCCTTGATTTTTCAAGGCCTCATTGTGAATCCAAAACAGTTGGATATGTGGAAATGATAGAAAGCAAAGCCACAGAACACACCTGAGCTCCCATTTTCTCATGTTCAGTGATTATGAATGTGAGAATGCCAGAATGATAGGAAGTGGCCAAAGTTCTAGCAGAATTTATAGCTCCCAGCTTTGGTCTCTCAGCCTTCAGCAGCTGTTACACACCTGGAAGTGGAATACACAAACAGTCCTCTTCAATTCATCTCTTTTGGATTTGTTTCTTACGGAACTGAGGTGACAGAGAGCTGCATAGCAGACATCTAAACATTCACCTGCAGATCACTAATTCTGTGTGGTAATGCTCTACTATGCTCCAAACAGCTTTCCAAACCCATAGGGGTTTTTTTTAAGCTAGTCAGGGGAAAACTAATTTCTACTTTTGCTAGATTTCATCTCAAATAAGTGTGGTATTGGGGGTTTATTTTTCAGTGCTTTACATACTTTTTACTATGGTAGAGTAATCAAGGTGAAAGCTGTTCCTTATCTCAGTCTTGCAAACATGTGGGTAACTTTTCTCACATAAGTTGTCTCGTTGACTTCAGTGTAAGTTGAGGGCACCCAGCACCACCTGAGGAGTTACTCCACACACTTTGAAAAACCCGTCTCTTGCTGCTCGAAGCCAAGAAGCAGATTTCTACAAGTCAGAGGACATTGGCGGAAAATTTCCAAAGGGGACGAATGATTTTGGGTGTCTCGCCTGATGCATTTTAAAAGAAGCAATTTTCTAAAATGTGCACAGTTTTTAGACTCTGCCCTCTGTTTTTAGATTCTCAAGCTGGGCAGCCAAAAAATGAGGCACCCAAAATCACTAATTACTTTTGAAAGTTTAGGCCAATGTGTTTGTCTCCGGAGAATTCAGAGTTCAAGATATATAAAATCAAAACAAACTGATGAACATAAAAAAATATTCAGCTCAATATAACATTTAGGTCAATATGAAATTATTCATTCAACTCTGTACTCTGAAAAACATCAGGGGTGAGATCCTGACTCTACTGAAGATAATGGCAAAACTCCCAATAACATCAGTGGGGCAAAAATGTCACCCCACATGTTTTGTCTTAATGAATTTTTAAACACTTTGACTGGTACAAGATTTTGTTTTATTAGGATTACAATTCATTTAAACTGAATGATCACAGGCTCAAACACAATTGATACAGTATATCTGATACAATTCAACAGAGATAACTATTGGAATAATTTGTCTAACTAGTCTGTTATGAGAAAATACCCCATTGCTTAGGAATCCTAATTTAAAAATCTCTTCATCTCATGCTCTCTACTGCTATCTATGTAATGGTCAAGGGCACAAAAAAACTGGGACCCAACACAATGCAGATACCCTGTATCAGGCTGTTAACTGTTTACTGTTCTCTCTTACCCAGTCAACTCACTAAACTCATTCTCATTTATCATTGTGCTTAGTGGTCAACAAATGAATAAAAAATTAAGCATTTATCCAATTATTTTATTTTGTTCATGTGTGAGAATCATTAGAGATCAAACAAGCAGATGCAGGTTTACTTGGAAGAATCACTGAATCATTCCATTTAAACACATGGAATTCTATTTTTAGTCCTATGCCATTTATCCTCTTAACACAGCCCTTATCTCTTCCTTACATATTCAAGCTGTTCTCTGAACCAGGACTGGTGCTGCAGCCAAACTGATAAGAGGAGGCAGGAAAATAACAGTGTTCTGCAACCCATGCATCACAATTAGAAAGGTGACTTTTACCCAGATGACTGTAACACTTTTATGAGGTATCTGGAAATGCTATTGCTTCAAAGCTCTGAACACACAAAATCTATGGACTTGAACTGAGTGGAAAGATGGATTAGCAGGCTCCAAGACTAACTTGCTCTAGTAGTAGCACCATGAACTAGGTTCTGCTGAGTGAAGGGAAACACAGATCAAGCAGCAACAGACATTGCTGCATGTAGCAAAGCAGGAAAATAATCAAGGTAGGGTACACAGAGGTAAGCCTCTGCCTCAATCCCATTAAGTTCAATAGCACAGAGGAACAGAATTTGGCTCATCATCTGTAAGGTGCACCTTCATTTTTTTTAAAGTAATAGTACATGGATCTAAATATATAACAGAAACAGAAGTGGAGTTAAATGTCTGATGTGATGAGTGTGTCATCACATCCTAACATTTCTTCTCCTGATGTATGTTGTACCCATACAAGAGAAGTACACACAACCTTGAACTGCTACATCTTTGTTCCTACATAAGAAGCAAGTTTGCGCTTTCTCCCACCTTATTACATACTGCAGTGTCTCTGAATGTGCTTATAATAATTTCACTGATGGAATGGTAAAATGGAATGTGGACTTCTAAATGAGCTTAATGCAAATGCAGAAACAAAGAAGTGGTTCGGGAGTATTTTTAAGGAATCCCTAGCCACTTGGTTATAGCCTTTTCATGCCTTGTCTGAGATCTTGAAATAATTTATTTAATAAAATGACAGCAGTGACTCACAGCTTCTTTAATAGAGTTGTTTTCATTTATGTTGTATGCAGAAACAGCTCTGTTAATGGAAACCATATATAAATAAAGTAGCTCCAGAAAGGAATGTTGATTTGTATAAGAAACCCCTGGGCAATTAGGAACTAATGTCTGTAAAATATCCCATTGCCACAAGACACACACAAACTGATTGAAGACAGACATTTCTGTGAGAGAGGCCACAACTTTCTTGAGGACAGCTTTATAAATAGATGCTAAATAATAGTAGCCAGATGTTCAAAATAAATTGTCAAGCAAGGTTTTTGGTAAGCAAGTTGAGGAAAACCATCAAAGCAGTTGTTTCATGACATCAGATCAAATACTTAGACCTTTTAACCTATTGTCAAATGATGGTCATAGATGAAGTGCCCTCTCCTATCAGAAAAGCTAACGCTTCTTTCAGAAGGACCCCTTCTCCTCAATTGAACCAGCTCAGGTAGGAAGCTGAGTATACAGGGCATTTTTCTATCACTGTACATAGGCTTGGAAGGATTAGATTTTTATTGGTAAATGTTGATTTCATCACACACACACACACACACACACACACACCGACAAAAATATTTCCATCAGTAATAATCTCAATTTACGGATCAGCAAAGTAAGAAAAAGGCTGTTTCTGACTATATTACAGTTTGTTTCAAGGATATTTATTTTGTATACTTTGACATATGATATTCACTTTTTGTGGTTTAGTGGCTATAAAGTTTTAACTTTTTGAATCTCAACATCTACTGTCATGAAATCATTGTCTGACCCCCACCCATAATTTCCCAACTGTGAAAGTTCAAATTGATAAAAATAAAAGAGCTTAAAAATAAACATAGATATGATCTGTGAAAATTATAAAAAAAAATAAAAATCTGCAAAGCGTAACTATACAGTATTTCTCTAAAGAGGTGACTCCTGTGTTTGTCACTGCTGTTACTTTCCAGGTTAGCAACTTATACACCCCAATCCTTCAGCCCTCTGAGTGTTTCTCCGGAGTGTCCAGCCTCTGGTCCACTCAGATTTGCTGATTCCAAAGAAACAATACATCCCAGCTTACTGGTTCCACCTCAGATCACTGCTCCACTTAACACACAGCACTTAGACATATTTGTAGTGAAATTAACTATAAATTCATGTAATAAAGCATAGAGAGGCAAGTAGAAGTATTGGAAACAAATGGCCACATACAAAACAAAATCATAACACACATTCTAGAGCCTAGACTTAATTAACAAGATATTCTCATTTCTTGTAGAGAGTTGCTTGCTCACCCAAAATCCTTGCATCATTGACGGCCAGATTAGCTGTGAATCTCCTTTCATGAGAAAGGTACGCAGATCACTTGCCCCCAGTTGAAGGATCCAAAGTGTTTCTTTTCCCTTCCCAAGATATCCCAGTCCCATCCATTGTCTTTCTTCACAGACATCTACTGCTGTTTGTTTCATATTGTAGAGTTCCTTTCCTGTAGATTTTGCTATCTCTCATTTTGCAACTCGTTTTTTTGTAATTAGGCGTACAGTCAGGCATACAATACAAAAACAGCCAGACAGGGAGATAGGTGTCTGTTGCCACCTGCCTGAAAAGGAACATTTCTGAGGTATGTCATCTCCTGGTGACTTGCCTTAACTCCAAAACCTTAAGCATGTTATTTTAGTCTAGACATGTAACTCCTTATGTTATGTATAATCCCTAGATGCATTGCTCAATGACTATGATGATCAGTGAGCTATCGGCTCTCAGTAGAGATCTCACGTGCCAACCTTTGGTGAATTATTATGCATATATCTGACCCAGGGGATCCCTGTAAAACCCAATGCATCCCTGTGCCCTCTGCCAGTTGGGGTCTCTGGGCTACAGCAAAATATACTAATTAGCCATGCACTATTTCATCTAGCCCAGACTGCTGATTAAGACAGGCTTTACACGGTATAGCAGTGGGCACTCCAGTGTGAGGTACCCCAGCATGGTAAGGGTACATCTACCCTGGAAAAAAAAAAGACCTACAGCAGCAAGATTTAGAGCCCAGGTCAACTGGCTTGGGCTCGCAGGGTTTGTGCTGGGGGCTAAAATGGCAATGTAGACATTCTCACACAGGGTGAAGCTTGGGCTCTGAGACCCACTGCCCATGCCAGGTCTCAGAGCCTGAGCTCCAGCCCCAGTGGGAACATCTACATTGCTAATTTTAGCCCTGTAGCACAAGCCCTCTGAGTTGACCCCAGCTCTGAGGCTCACTGCTGCTGATTTTTTCTTTGCAATATGGATTTACCTTTGCAGTCACGCTATTTGCCTCCCTAAGCAGAATAACTCCAAAGATCTGCCACAGGTGTGATGCCCACCATCATCTCCCCTTGAGTGGCTGTGTCTTTAAAAGCCACAGCCTGGATCAATAGATTTTAGGTAAAACTTTTTCAATGGCCTTTCCACATGAAGAACTTGCATATTTATTTATTTGGATTTCTTTAAAACGCCCCCATCTCAAGCTCTGGGGTGTGTAGTTCTCCATATTTAGGCAAGGAAAGCTTCTGTTAAACAAATAATTTTTTTTATTTTTTAAACTTTGCAAGCACCCAGCAGCCACAAACCAGAGCCAGGTGAAGAGTGACCCTTTGAGCTCTCCAGCCACTTATCACAGTCTTACATAATGGTAGCATCTTCTCTGCACACAAGGCACATGCACATATTTGCAATAAAAGCTACCTAGTTCCATATCATCTTCAACCAGTGTCCAAACTCTCCTGGATCCTCCAAAGCTAAGACTTTCCCACAACCAAAGCCTGGGAGGACAGATAAGCCTTGTGGCATGACCTGAAGGTCAATACATTCAACTTCTGGGGGACCAATGAGGGAACCAAATTTCAAAGCTGAGTCCTCCTCACTGAAAATGCCCTCTATCTAGATACTTTCCATTTAAACCAGGAGCTGCTCTATCTAGATACCTTCCATTTAAACTTCAACTGATCTCAGCTGATGTGGATAGTGTCAAAAAAGAAAAAGGAGTTCTCCTAGGTCCCAAGGGACCAAACTAATGTAGCACCTTATGGTTAGAATGCACTGCAGTAATCCAAGCAGTGGTGATAAAGGTGTGTATAACATAGTCCACACCTGAAAGAAAAGGCTGCAACCTCTTTGCCAACCATAGATTATAAAAAGTATTTTGCCCCACCGGCCAGAATCATATCCAGAATCAGCTGAAGGTCCAGCATACTGGTCATATTGTGAGCTTGAGTAACAAAAGGCGAGCAAAATCTCAACCGAAGGAGTTGATAAATATCTGTCATCTCTTTTGGTTGTTTTCCCACTCTGCCAGGGTTATCTCAGTCATATATCGATGTATCCCTTCTGCCTGATGGAGTCGGCAGCAGCAAGGGCTGGGTTCTATATCCAGAGGTCCATCTTCACAAAACAATACAGAACCAGCTCAAGTCCCCACCCAGTAAACTGGGAAAATTACACCCAACTTCCTGGGTGCCTCTAAAAAAATGATACTTCCCCTCTCACAAGCACAGAATCTGAGTATAGAAAATAAACTTTTAATAGAAGGACGGAAGTAACTCGGCATTAATCTGGGGAAATGCTGTGAGCAGGATTCATAAAGTATTTTGATAACCTAGAATTTTACCAAAAACCACATCTTGACAGGACAGTGATTGTCCAAAGTGTGAGATCCAGAGAGCCGCAAGTAATGATGATTTGCTAGCCATATTTTAAAGGTTATTTGGATTTTATTTTGTGATTCCACTCAGCTGAAATGCATTTATAATAAGGAGATTTGCTAGGAAAGGAGCAGGATGATCCTCCATTTCAGTGCTATTTGAGTGCAAAAGGAAAGAGCAGCCGGGATGTAATATTATTGTTTAAGTGCTAACAGTGTGCTTAGCACTCCATGCAACAGATATTTTCATGCTTCCACTGAAGTCAAAGGCAAAACTGCCATTGGGTTAACTGAGAGTAGGATCAGACCCTTATTTTAAAGTTCTAGTATGTTGACTTCAACAATATCAAGTCAAAGGCATAAAGCAAGCACGACCACATATTTCTATGAACTGAAGATGCCCCTTCAACACTTATAAAATCCATACTATAGACTATTTCAGAAAAGCTTTAAACTGTGGCACTCCACAAAAGTGGAATAATCTGTGATCTTTTGGTACTGCATTATAATACAGAGCCCTGTGAATGTAAGAGAGCAAGTTGCTGGTGTGAAAGGGTAAATGCATAGTTGTAAGGGTTTTTTCCCCCATTCAATACCATCCATACCTCTCTGTGCCTTTTGCTGCTTCTCGTTTGACTGCAGATCACATGCAGAGAAAGCGGGGGAGATTTATTTCTTTCTTTTTCAGGTTAGGCACAGGGGGTCAGAAATCTAAAACATTTTGCATGTCTAAAACCCAGCATTTGGCTGCATTTTTAAAACAACACTTAAAAATTATGCACACAGTCTGATTAGAAAGAGGATGCAAATACACATGCAATTAATTCAGGACCTTTCTTAAATAGATGGAAAGAAGCATGGATCTGGGAACGTAAACAAAATCTTTTAAAAAAAATTATGTTCACAGCTTCCTTTCTGGTCAGCAAACTTTAGATGGCTGGAGCCCACAGCTAAGAAAAAATAAATTTCCTGTAATTGTATAAATTACAACAAGAATGCCTGTAATTGCCCACATTAGCTGCCAAGATGCCTCTACAGGTTTAGATTAGAAGAAAGAGGATCTCTGCAGGCTCAGGAGGACAAATTAACACAGTGGAGGAAAATAGTAATTATTAAGTTTTGGACATTGCAGAGGAAAAAAGTTTTTGTTAAATGAACAAAATAGTAATTAAAAAAAACCCTCCTAATTTGCACAGAAATCATTGATTACTTTTAGTGGCAAAAATATCATTTATTAATAATCTTTTAAACAACAGACTCATTGAAAACACCAGCAACACACAGGTAAGAACCACCAGGGTTTTTGCCAGGTTACTGAGGAGCCTCTTAAAAAAATATATTTAGCTCTCACAGAGCCCATTTTATCCATAGATCTTAGAGGGCCCTATAGAGGAAGGTAAGTATCAGCATTCTCTTCTAAAAATGAGAAAGCTGAAGCACGGAAAGGCAGTGCAACTTGCCCAAGGTCATAGAGCGGATCACTGGGAAAGGTTAGAAGAAAACCTATGTCTCTTACCTACCCATCTAGCTCCCTATCAGAGCACAAGATGATTCTAGTACAGCTGATTGAATAATGCGAAAATGTGCTTGTGAATACGCACACAAATTTCAACTCATGATTTGATTCCACTGTATTCCTGCCCTTGGTGGTTAGGTTTTTTTTCAAGCTGTTTTCTCTGCCTATGAATGTTTATGGAAACAACTATTATATCTATATGGATACACATATTCATACAGGAACAAGTGTATGAAAAAAGTACTCCTCTGCTAGTTATTATTCATTATTCACTATTCATCACTCATTCTTCTCTTGTTCAGAAAGTTTCAGATGCCCAATCAGGGAACAGGGACAGGGATGAATAATCATAGTACTCCATTCACAGATAATACGCAGGCTGTAATTTGTTCAGGCAAATGATGTGAGGAACAATTATAAATAACTGGATGCAGCAGAGTGTCTGATGTACAGTGTTTTCTCAGGTGCTTGAAGATCTTGCCCACAATAGAGGCAGCAGGAGAGGTGAAATGTTCATTCTCTAATTGCAGCCAGTGGCTCTGAGCAACCAACCATGGGGATCACAGCATGTGCATACCTGATAGATCCCTACGTGCCACTCTAGGCATTATGGGTTTCCTCCTGACAATGGCTGCAGAGAGAAAGTAGTGTTTTGTCATCTCACACTGACCTATGCATCTCTGTCCCCTCAAATATGGAATGGTGGCTCTGAGTCCAGGAATGGCTTAAGAATAACTGGGGCCCAGGTCCAACAAGGCCAATGAAAACTGATTGCCTGCTGATGGGCAGTTCCTACTAAGCTCTCTGGCCACCAGCCTGCTGTTTGAAGGGCAGGATCGTCCCATAGCCTATTGTCCCACTCCTATTCTATTCTGAGGGATGGAGAATTAGTTTACGTGCTGCCACCACCAGCCCCGTTACCGGAGAAGGATTTTGTGCCGTTCTCCATCCTGCTATGCGAGTGGCATATGGTCGATACTGTGCCATTTACTGTCCTTACCAGAATCTCGCTCTCGCTGTGTAAGGGGCAGCTGGGCAAGCAAGATGTAACCAATTTGCCTGTAAGCAGCCAGAAACACCTCCCATGCACTGATTTTAAGGCTAGTCTGACCTCCTGCACAACCCAGCTCCACAGGACTTCCTGCTACTAGTCCAACAGCTGAGCTTGAACAAGAATATCTCTTTTAGAAAAACTTCCAATCTTGATTTTAAAATTCCAAGTGTTGGAGAATCTATTGCAACTCTTAGTAAGCTGTGCCAATGATTAATACTCCCACTGTTAAAAATTCCCTCCCACTGTTAAAAATTCCCTCCCACTAGGCTTGCTTGCTGAATTGCAGCCTTCATGCGTTGCGAAGTGGGAGACCACAAAACACAGCTCCTGGTCTTATGGGATGGCCCACTTCCGTTTTCCAAGTGTGTGAGAGAAAGAGAGAGAAGATGGTGCTGTATACCATCTCCCCGCATCTGCCTCCTACATGTAATGAATAGGTTTGGCAATCTCTGGTTACCTAGTCCTGGTGAAGGAAAGGACAGTGTCTAAACTGCACAGCTGGCAGCCAATTATCTAAGAGATGGGCCTCAAAATGCCTGTGTCTATCACCCAGTCTCCATTGGAGGAGGGAGAATTTAGGTGGAAGGTTATTGGAAAGAGGTGGGAAGTATTAGGAGAGGAAACAGGGTGGGCACAAGAGAGAATGAGACCTGAGCATGACTGGCTGGCCAGAAGAGGTGATCCAGGGAGAGGGACATGCCTTGTCATTCACTGATCATGTGTCATGACCTAGGTGGCCTAAAGGATGTGATTAGTGTGCAGCGAGATAAGGGCATGCACATTGCTGACATCGACCTGCTCTCATACACGCTGCTGCTGACAGCTTGTTGATGTTTTCTGTACATGATTAGCAAGCCAGAGTGGGGGATGCAAAAAGGAAGTGAAGCAAAAGGGGTGGGGTGAGGAGGCTGGAGAGTGGAGTTCATGGCTGGTGAGGAGGAGAGGGCAGATAAATCAGGCTGGGGAAGAGGAAGGGGATAAGTTCAGGTGGGAAGAAGGCTTGTTTCAGTGTAGGAGCATGGCTAGGAATAAGCATCTAGCCTGAAGCCCTTAGAGTTTGGATCAGGGTGGGTGGTGCCCGGAACTGTGTATACAGAATTTAAATTCCATGGAAGGATGCAGGAAACCACTATCAGTTAATCTGTGAGCTTCACTAAACATATGAATATGTTTTCAAGAGCAAGTCAGTTGATTGTTTTCTTCAGGAACCAATATATTTTGGGCTGTAGTTATAGCTACCTGCCACTTTGGGGGCTCCCGTTGTGGGCAGGTTGAAGAAATCAATAACTACTTAATCAGGAAAATTCCTGGGGAGTGAGAAGTAGGGCGAGGAGATATGGTCATTGTCCCAGCAGCTAATACAATTGTTCTTTTGCTTTAACTATGGAAGTTAATGAAAGATTTGAGCTTATAGCCATTACCTGTTTTTTTTGGTATTGTCTGGGGTTGGTCAGCCATCCTCTTAAAGAGGTTACTTAGAAAAGCGCATTGGAATATGCTACACAAAGTGTGTGTGCAGATTGCCTGCTGGGAGTTCATGAGATGTTCAAAGAAGCTTGGAAGCATTTATTTTTAATATAAGACGATTTCTTTGTGACCCAGCAGAAAATGTTTGGCTCCTGCAGAGACTGTAAAACTGGAGGATTAAGGACTTGTCTTCACTACTGTGCTAAATCGGCATCGCTGCCATCAATGCAGCAGTGCCAATCTAACACGTCTGGTGAAGATGCATTACGTTGAGAGGAGAGTGCTCTTCTGTCGACATTATTACTCCAGCTCAATGAGAGGCGGAAGCTATGTCGGTGGGAGAGCGTCTCCAGCCAACATAATGCAGAGTAGACACCGCTTTAAATTGATGTAACTTATGTCAATCAAGGGGGTGGGTTTTTCACACACTGAGCAACGTTACTTACATCGACTTAAGCGGTAAGATTGTAAAAAAAGCCTAAGATTATAAAACCACTTCTCATCCTTGCTGTTATTTTTGCTATGTGCCACTCTTTGAGAAGCGCTTGCTACCCAGTTTAGATCATCAGTAAAGATAAGACCTATGACTAGAAGAAGATGACGACTGAAAAATGAAATAGTAATCCAAAGAGATATATGGGATGGGATGTTGCCTGACACAGCACAGGGTTCCCAAGCCCTGGCAATTAACGGAGCTAGACAAGAATCTGATCACACCCCCATTCAACTAAAACCATGCACATACTTTGTTCACTGACTATGGGAATGACAGAAAGGTAAAGGCCAGTAAATGCAATGCACTTAGTATGTGTTATTTAGCATGGGACACTGCGTAACACAGGCAGGGGTAACTTTTCCAAAGCCCCTTGCCAGAGCTCTGGCACAGAAGCAATTAAACAAGCCAGACAAAGGTGTGAGTGCACACTTCACAGCTAGGATCGAAAATGCACCTTGTCACTTGTGTAAATGTGACAAAAGAAAATCAAACTGAAACACTGAACACAGCCAATAAACCTAACAGTAGCCTAGGACGTATATGAATGATGCCTCATATGAGGCCTGGAAGGCCAGGCCAAGAAAGGAAAGAGAGTAACATTTTCTAAATCTCTAAGTCCCTAGCTCTGCTTATCTTCTACCTTTCCCTGAGAAATTCAGAATCACAGGAGATTCTTCAAGTCTTCCTCTTGATTATGGGCCTGAGTCAAAATCCACCAAAGTCAACAGAAAGACTCCCATTGACTTCAGTTCTATATGAATAATACTTGTCTAATCAGAGAACAGAAAAAATCGAATGTGATTTATGTGATGAATTAGGGCTCAGGACACACTCCCACTGTTTTCTCACACCTCTCTTCTTTTTCCTGTCTCCCTTCATGAATGCTTTACCCACTCAGAACAAGTAAAAGACCATGCTGGGAATCAGATCTTAGTCAGGATCCTTATTCTGCCCATCACCTCCTTTTGCCTCAGCAGTTCTTGCTGACTCCCTAAATGAAGCAGTTGGGATTTCCTGTCAGCTTTGGTATGAATTTTTCCCTGTGGTATTATTTGGCTTCTGCAGAGAGGGAAGGACATTGGGCTTGAGGGAATAGTGGGTGTCATTAACTTGTGATAACTGCACCATTAACACATGTCACCCTTGTAATCATGTGCTAACATTAATCAAGCCCAACTCAGTCCTTTTTCCGTCTGCCGACATTATGCTCAGACAAAGAAAGGGAAAATGTGTGCCTACATACAGCAGTCTGTATAACCAGGTTATGCTGCCTGGGGGAGATTATCTTTCAAATAATAGTATGAACATAATTTTATAGTGGAGTTGTCCAGTACTGATAATCAAGGCTAAAGACCTGTAAATCCATATTTCTCAGCCAGTGAGGTCTGGAAGAACACACCTTCTACCCACTCAAGCCGGGGAAGATCAAGGCAGTACTGATTGTTTACTTTTATACGCTAGTGACTCAAGTTAATTAAGGGAGATATCCTGCAATTTCCCCTGAGATACATCAATGGCTCATGGTACTGCAAGTTATTGCTATTGGAAATAATGACTTGCATATGCAGTAACTCACCATAATGCATATTTTTACTGTAGTCTGTCACATTAGTTCATGATGGGACAT
Source organism: Caretta caretta (assembly GCF_965140235.1). Lineage (NCBI taxonomy): Eukaryota > Metazoa > Chordata > Testudines > Cheloniidae > Caretta > Caretta caretta. The sequence continues at coordinate 45,568,619 of NC_134207.1, forward strand.
GGTATTTAACTCATGGCATTGCAATACATTAGGGTGCTCCCTTTTGCTTTTTGTGCAAATTTCTGAGTGCCTTTGACTCTCATTATTAAAAAGAGGAGCTATTTAAAACATTGTCTAGAGAAAAGAAAGTGTTGCACAAGATTCATCATCAAGCTCTGCTTTCAGTTTCATCTTTGACCCAGGCCAAGCTAAAGCAATCCAGGGCTCTAGACCAGTCGTTCCCAACCTTTAACAGCCCATGAACCCCTTTCACTAAATTGTGAAATCTCATGAACTCCCTCCTAAAAATGAATATTTCCAGGGATTTAAGTTTAAACTTCCTCAGTGTGATGGATGCGCTTGCTTTGCTCTGCATAGCTCTTGGAAGTCCGGAACCACTGGAGAAAGATAAAGTCTCAGGTCTGGTTCAGCATCAAGTCTGTTTCTGTATTGGGTTTTCAGATGTGCATATGAGGAAAATGCTTTCTCACACAAGTATGTTGTTGAAAATGGTGACAAAACTGCAGCAGCTAGAGCGCTGGGGTTCAGGCGGCCAGCTCCCCCGCTGATGGGGGCAGGGCTCGGGCTGCCAGCCCCGACTGCCCTGTCCCGCTCTCCCTGGGGCTCAGGCTGCCAGTCCCAACTGCCGGGCCCCACTCTCCCTGGGGCTTGGGTTGCCAGCCCTGCGCAGAGCGCTGGCGTTCAGGCTGCCGGCTCCCCCTCTCACAGGGGCAGGGCTCAGGCTGCCAGCCCCAACTTCCCTACCCTGCTCTCCCTGGGGCTTGGGCTGTCTGCCCTGTAACCGGGTCCCACCTGCTGCCTCCAATGCTCTGGGTCCTCTGGCCGCCATTAGTGAAATTTTCCTGGCGAACTCCCTGTAATGTTCTGAGAACCCGCAGGCATTCGTGAACCCCAGTTTGGGAACCACTGCTCTAGACACATCATGAAATAAAACTCTACTGTGATTTCAACCTCATAGCCCCTGGCCATTTGGAATGGGGTGGCATGGGGCCACTTGAATCTTCCAGAAGTGGTAGCAAGGGCCTACTCTCTTCCCTGGAGAGGCAGCAGTGATAACAATGGAGGGGACCAGTACATACCCCATCAGCTGGGGTATCTGCTTGGGTAAATGGGCCAGGCCAGCTACTCCTCTTCTTCTGCCACAGACAATCCTCTTCTGAGATGGTGTTGACAGAGCACATGGATTCTCCAGTTGAGATGAATGGGACAGTTCACACCTCACAGAGCTATTTTCCAGGCTGTCTACAGACTCAGACAGATGTCTCTACATTGGTTACACTCAGGTCACTTTTTCAATATTTTCTTTGCGACTGTAAGCACTAAAAATTATTTTAAGCAGATAGCTGAGATTGTGATACTCACATGACTCCGGTAGCTGGGACCCTACGGGGCACGGGCCTATAATGTTAATTCCTTAACCCTGTCTTGCTTCTGAATGATCCAACAAAGGGACGTCAGTAGAAATCATTCAAAACTTTGAATTTAGTAAGAGGCAAGCCATGAAATTTGCATGATTGTTAATGTAAAATCTTAAATCTTTCCATGCCCACTTCAGTCTTTAAACCCAGGATCTAAGGTGGCAAAAGCCAGCTGCCTCTAGAAAATCTTTTGACAAACCTCATCTGGCTTTTGAGTTTGTAAAGTAACCTGAAACCAAGCAAATGTTATTTATCTACACCCATATTTCCATTATAACAGGTGCTGTGGTATTTAGACACCAGTTTCTCTTTGTTTCAGATTTCATTGTGCACACTGCCCAGCTCTCTTCTTGTGATCTGCACAAGATCTTTCAAGCAGTGTACACTGTCCTCTTTCATTATAATTTTGCTGGAGTTTTTACATATCTATCTAAAGGAGCCAAGTCTCCTCTCATTTACACTGGTGTCAATCCAGAGTACATCTGCAGCCAATGGAATTACTCCAGATTTACACAAGGGCAAAGGAGAGTAAAATCTGGCACAGCATTTTTTAGTACTTCTAAAATTCCTTGCATTTGACAAATATTTGGCTATTATCTAGTTCTCTAGGTAGGTTCTTATACCACATCCACTGCATGGTAAAAACTTCACAGTCATGAGGGCAAAGGCTTCAATTTCTACTGGATTACCAGCTGAACACAAGCACAGACACAATACTGAAGAGAAAAGAAGCCATGAAGAGCGCAAATAAAGGATGATGGGAAAGCACAGATCACTCATTTCTTTCCGCTCTATATCTGTGGCCACAGTTATTTCCCTGGAGATAGTAAAGGCATGCAAGGTTCATCATTTTTCTCCCGTCCAGGGAGACCACATGAGACTGAGATGAGCAGATGTCCATTCCTATAAGTCAAATTAACCCTCTCAGAAATAAGATGTACTGCATTCAAAAGGATGAGGGAAGCAGTGAAGAAAACAAATTAAATGGCTTGATTTAAATGCCAGTGGAGATGCGTTAAGGGATGGATATTATTTAAAAATAGAGGGTCAGATTGCATTCAGCTTCTGTGGTGAATGGTTGGGGGGTGGGGGGGAGGCAGAAAAAGGTTTTCCTGTTGTGTTATTTCTCTGGGCTCCGAAGTTGTGCTTACAAAACACTTGCTTAGAAAGATCAGTGATTTGGCCTGCGCTGTGTGAGGAGACTGTCGCATTGCTCTATGTCTGAAGCAGGATGTCAGGCAACAGGGCCTGGGGAAGGTTCTAAGTGAAAGTTCTGCAACAAATCAGAGAGACAGGCAAAGTGGCTTTAGGGATTAAATACCGTGCCCTTTATTCTACTGAAGTTCCCTGTTCAGTATTAGAAGAAAGCAACACTGATTATTTTTTTTTACCATTGTCAAATGACACACAGCCACTATCAACTACCACCCTGCTGACTCGTTTAGACGCTCACTTCATCTCATCTGATCTTGTCCCCCTTTAGCATCCTATATACTAATTGCTGCTGCTGGTAGAACTTCTCCTTCCTGCCATTTTGATCACATCACCCCTACTTTTGAATCCCTTTGCTGGATTTCACTCACCTTTGGCATGAAGTTCAAGCTTCTTGTCCTTACCGTCAAGGTCCATTAAAATGCCCTTCCCCATAGCTCTGATCTTTGTTCTCCCTACCTCTACCCCCTCTTATGCTCTCCTTAAGCCTCCTTCCTGATGTCACTTTTGAAACTTTTCCCCATTCATCTTGATGCCTTCCTTCACATCACTTTTACACTTGGAATTCTTGCCCCTCATCACTCAAATCCAGCCTTAAAAATCACTTCTTCCATTAAGACACCAAGAAAGATAAATTTATTTTCATACATTTGCACCACATTAAGATTGAGCCCATTTCCTGCATATGAGATGTCTGAATAATTCCATCTGATCTAAATTTTAAACTTCCTGAGGGAGAGAGAACGTTCTTTCTGTGTTTGTACAGAACCAAACATACAGTTGGTTCTCAATGAACAACACCAATAATCAATAACAATACAAATATGGCATTAAGAACAGCTCTGCTTTGGTTCACAGCTTTGATTTTTTTCTATCATTAGTTGTAGTGAAAAAACACAGACTTTTTGTTTTGAATTTTGGAAATTTTCTAGGATTAATTTTTGATTTCCAAAGTAATAAAGGCTTGAATCGTAAGCATTAATGTGAGATTATAGGACCTGACATTTCATTACTCATCTGAAGCTTTTCTGGATGATACTTGTGAGAAAAGCTGTTCTTCCATAAGCTAAGAGACTGGTAGTATTGGAAGTTAAGTTGAATGAGTCTGGGATACCTGCATTATTGCTTCAGCCCTATAACCTTGCAGCCCCATCCCTTCCCCTCCCTAGAGAAAACTCTGATTAAAGATTGTTTCCAGCTTAGCCAAGGAGACACTCTGAAAAATCAATAAATCCTTAATTAAATTCTCAGCCAAAATTCAAGAAGGAACAGAAACTAATTTTGTTTTAGGTGTGTTTTGCAACAAAGTGACACACAAGATCCTCAAGGGGATTTAGGTGCCTAACTGAGATCCCTCAGGGAGTTTAAAATAGAGATAAATCCCTTGAGGATCTGGTTCAGGTGACTAAGAGAGCTCTGAAAAGGACAGGTCTGTTTGATGTTGGTGGTTTGGAGGTAACACTTTTCCTTTTGGGTTATTTCAGAATTCATGCACCAGCCTGGTGTTAAAGGTATTGTGTTACTATTATTCAATATATCTCAGACATCTGCATCAGATCATAACCTGTGTAAGTTTGCAAATCATTACGTACCGCTCCATAAAATAACTAAATCATAGAGTAGAATAGTCCTTATAATCAACAAGAGCACACTGTGGATTTCTCGGGAGAAGGAAATATAAAAAGGGTGAGAAGGGTGGAGAGGAGGAGAGAGAGGGAGGCTGGTAATAGAGAGAGCGTGGCAGTGGAGAAAGCATTACAGCAGGCAGCTGACATCCATAGTCACAGAACGTGGCAATCTTCACTACAGTCCAAAGGCTGTGAAGGCATGGGCTGCTCCTTGCTGATGGGAAATGGGATATTCCTGAGAGTGAAATCCTGGTCCGACTGAAGTCAATGGGAGCTTTGTCACTGACTTCAGTGTGGCTTGGATTTTACCCTGATAGTTTAACCCCATCCGTGGGAAGTGCTCCTTCCCTCCAATTCATGAAGCTGTGGGAGAAGGGGGCCTCCAGCAGGGTCAGTCACTCTCCCCTTGCAGAAACTGGTGCTCCTTTTTCAAAATAAAAACACCGTCCACTCTCTTACAATGTACAAGTATCTTTTCAACAGGATCCATCTACCCAGTATGCAGCAAAATAAATGTAAAAATAGTGTCATTACTTTATAATGTTGTTTGCGGTGCTGAGGCAGAAATGTTAGTTGGTTGGGAGAACGTGACAGACAACCTGTGAGTCAGACCTCTGAGACAATAGTAAAAGTACCACTTAAAAGTTATTTCCAATTCTAAATCTCTTTTGGTGCAAATTCAAATAGTGAAGATGCACAGCCTCGAAACCCCGAAAGGAAAACAAAATGCTGCATTGCTTTAACTACAGAAAAACAAAAGTAGATACACACGGCACATCATTACATCTGATAGCCACCATTACCTTTGTCCTGGCAGTAGAAAAGGGGGTTACTCAAAAGTACATTCATCCCTTCCGCTGTCTTGTAGTGCCCTAAAATGAACTTTTGGGAGACAGAGCACAAACCCTTCATTTACTTGCGTCTTCCTGTCAGCTTGATTACGCTGAATCACCAAGGCAACCTTCTAGGCCTTTTCTTGACTTGGCCTTGGTAAATCTATCTAGCTTAGTATTTATGTGGTCCCCATTATTGCCATAGTACCTGAGCACCTTGTAATCTGTAATGTATTTATCCTCACAGCGCCCCAGTGAGATACGGAAGTGCTATCATCCCCATTTTACAGAAGGAGATCTGAGGCAAAGATTGGCAAAGTGGCTGGCACAAAGTCCCGAAGGACATCTGTGGCAGAGCAGGTACTTGACCCTAGGTGGTCTTAATCCTAGGCTTATGCTCTATCCACTAGACCATCCTTCCAATAGGAAGGCCATTTAATACCACTGTTAAGTGAAAACGTAGGCACATTACAAATGTTTATTCTGGGACACTAATGTTTGTTCTTGGTCCTGCTTCACTAGACTGTGAAGGGCTTACATTATTATTTACAATAGTGTTAGTTAGCACATATTAACTGGCAATTACACATGTATTATAACATGACATAAAGCTCTAGTCTAGACAAGACTCAATACTGGAGTGTACCAGATTGCTTGCTATTGATTTTCTCCTGACATGCATAATGAATTATGTACATGTTCAGTACATACAATACCACCCATAATACTGGACCAGTGACTTTTGTCTTTGAGTGCATTTTTACCTTATAATTGTCTGATTCACGGAACAAGTGGAAATCAGCTACCTGTAAAATATAATATAAAATATTGGGTATTTATGGTGAATTACTGTTTGTATGGAGTTTCAGGTTGGGTTTTATTTTCCTTTATGATCTACCATTAAAAAAAATCTAGTGCCTAATCTGGGATATAATTTTAAGAACTCAATTTCACCCTGCAACCAAAATACTCATAGAAATGTTCTGATGTTTCCTGTCATGTTCAGACACCCAAATTGTTCACTGCTCAATTTCTGGAACCTTTAAGCCTTCTATTTCTCCACAGGTCAGGCAGCAGCAGCAATCTGAACTGTGCCCACACCGAAACATTTCCCTTAAAAGTATGAGGGGAGCCTACTAATTTGTCCTCGGCCTCTCACAAGCTGAGACTACCGCTTGAGTCCAATTGTATAGTATGTCTTTGTGCTACTGACCTACAATCTACTGAGAGCTGAACTGAGAGCATCTCACCTAGTTCCCCAATGGATTTCAGATAATGATTTTGAATGCTTAGTGAAACATGTAGCCACCTGATTACATCTTCAGCATTTTTATTTAGGAGGGATATTAGGCAGAAGCACTGGGAACCTTGTTGTTATAAAGAAGATTTAAGATATGCAATCTTTACATTGTGGAGGAAAGCAACATTTAGACTTAGATGTCTTTAGCCATGATGAGGGTCTGCGCATGAACGCACACACACACACACACACACACACCATTCCCTATGACTCTCCAGTTCTCTTAGGATTCTGAAGCTAATTCTTAAACTCTTACCTAGTTGAACAATCTCATTGACCTAAATGGAATGTCTCATGTAGATGAGGTTGGCAGTTGGACCATTAATTTACGAAGCTGCCATCTCAAAATAGAATCCGGATGTTGGACATGACAAACAAAAGTTAAACCAAATTGGACTTGGTGTTCAAATAAACCAGCTACCAATACTGAAGTAGGCCAAAAAAAAAGGGGGGCTGGGGCGGGGGAGAGAATGTGTTTCTAAAGGAAGATGTATGGGAGAAAAGGAAAGCTAAAATAGGAAAAGTAGTAGTCACTTGAATAGCAAGGCTTTGTACTGAGCTGAAGGGTACATCCTAAGGAAGTAAGTTCCATAAACATGAGTCTTGAAGAAGGGCAAGACAACCTTGATTCTGACCCAGTTCAGATGGACCATTGAGACAGAGAGCAAGGGCAGCCTGCACAGTTGTAGTCCCAGGAAGTGGTATCAGAATGGCAGGTGAATGTGGTCCAGATCGTATTTGTTATTTGTATTACCATGGCACCTATGAGCCCTAGACTAGGATCCCATTGTGCTAGGTGCTGTAGAAGCACAGAACATAAAGATGGTCTCTGCCCTGAATATCTTTTGACTTGCCCTCAACAGACTAAGTATTTTGTAGACACAGAGGAAGAGAGGGAAAATAGATAGGCTTAGGATATGAGCAAAGGCGTGGTTTAAGGATTCCCTAAATGGGGCCTGGAAAGATGTGCCCGTTCATCAGGGCTGGTTGATAAGGTATAATCTAGCCCTTTTTGCTTTAAATCACCTTCTCGCTGGCATATACTCACCAGCTTCCTAAAATCTCTGAAAAAATAGTTACAACAATTGTAAATATTCTGTATTTTTTTACTAATCAAAATGTTTTCTTTGTTTTGCTCATTTTTCATGTTTGAAGTTGATGTTTGGAAGGGGTATGAAGTAATTCTCTTAAACATAAATGAATGAAAATGTGGCTTTCATTAGTAAACTCTTGGAAGTGCTGAACTTCTGTGCGTTTCAGTATTGTATTTGAAAACATTTGAAACAATTAATCTCTGCATATTTCCCAGTTGTAAAACAAACGGTCCCTTTAGAATACTGTGTAGGGTTATTTAGTAAGATTAAATATATATGACAGAAAACAATTAAAGCAGCAGCACCCTCACATTATTAATGTGAAATAAATATGGATTACAGATGTGCACTTTCATTGTGAAATAAAGCGGGTGATTTATAAATTGTCAGTTATTGCACTGAAATCCCAATCTGCACTGAGCTTCTGAGCTGGATTTATTTTGAAGGAAAACACCAGAGCTGACGGCTTTATGGGTTGCTGTTGTTCTCCTTGTAAACATTAAGGAGAAACAGCATATAAATCACGTGCTGTATACAAAATGTTGTTTACATGCATGCAGTGATTTGCTAAACTAGTACAAAAGGGACAAAATGCCCATTGGTTCTTAGTGGGAGTAGTTTAGGAATCAAGTTATATTTTCTCTTAAGGAAGTATATTCATAAATCAGTTCGTGGTTCAATTCCTGTGGAGAATGTGTTTCTTCTGAGAACCTTTTCTATGTCTTTGTGTTTGAAGACAAATGTAATTGATTTTACAAGACCAATCTTTTGATCAGATTAGGTTATTGAATTAGCCTTTTATCATCACCAGGATTTGTTTGTTTTCCATGATGCATTTAGTTAGGTATTTTATGCAAGGCTTTTGCACACTGCAGAGATTCTCTCTGACAAAGTGACAACTTTCAATTATTTTCTTGGAGTAGAATTTGCACAGATAATAAATGAAAAGTTATTTAAGGTTCACAAAGAACCATAACATAATTTGGTATCTTGAGGGTTTAGCTGGTTAGTAGTTTCAAAGAAGAACCAGCCCAGCCTTCTCCCATCCTTTGGACTGAACCCAAACCAAACCTTTTCTGAAGTTTGAAAAGGCTTGGTTAAATAGTCTTTCCTTTCTCTCTCATCTGCACTCCCTCATTCCCAAAGCATAAGTACAAGCACCAAAATGCTGGTATGAAGACTGTTCTTATGGTATTTCCACTGACAGCAAGTAGGAAGAAGGTGAAATATAGCCAAAAAACAAAGCAACAAAACTTTATATTTTTGCAACCCAGTTTTGCAGACCCAAGAGGTTCAGATGAGTCCATATCTTTGATCTCCCTCCCTACTCTTTAGAGGCTCATCACTGGCTGTTGTAGTAAAATTTTTAAATGCAGGTACAAGTTAGGCAACTAAATCTTTATTCAAGAATTTAAATAAATGAACTGATTTTCTATTATGCCAACTGCCCACAACTTCCAATGACACTATTGTGTCACTATTCGTGAGTGCCAGAATGTTTGTGCCATACGGTATGTGTACACACTAGCACTGGTTGGCCTTTCTTCGACAAAAAAATTTAGTCCAAAAATGGTATGTCCAAACAAAAACTTTTTGTGGAAAAGGTGAAGTTTCAATGAATTTCTTGACCTGAATTTTTTTTTAAATGTCTACATTTTTGAAACTAAAAAATGTCACTCTCCAGTGCAAAGGAACTTTTTGTTTCAAAATTAGGCTAATTATAATAAAAAAAATTTAAACTAAAAAACAGTCAAAATCTAAATGAAATGTTTCAAAATTATTGAAATGTTTCAGTTGGCTAGAACTGAAACTTTTTTTGTGAATTTTTTATTTGTGACAATTTTTGAGATTTCAGCTTTTCGTTCGGATGGAGGACAGGAAAAATGTGTTGAAATTTCACCAGATGGAGAAACTATTTTCTACTCAACTCCTGGATACACTTTTAGTGCACATAACTGAAAATATAATAGAATATTAGACTATCGTACAGGAGTTACTTACCCTGTATATCTCCCTGACAATGCAGGATTATTCTCTAATGTGTTTTGTCTAAGTCAGTTATGACTGGGGCTTCTATACTTCCTTTCCACAGTCTAAAACATCTCAACATCAAGAAACTTTTTCCTTATATTCACCAGAGTGTGTTTTATTTTAGTGGGGGAGTAGTAAAAAAAGGAGGCAGAAATTAACATGAGCTCAAACAAACAATTTGAAACTCCAAGAATTAATGCAAATGGGAAGTTTCAGAGTAGCAGCCGTGTTAGTCTGCATCTACAAAAAGAAAAGGAGGACTTGTGGCACCTTTGAGACTAACAAATTTATTTGAGCATAAGCCTTCGTGAGCTACAGCTCACTTCATTGGATACATGACTACATGCATCCGATGAAGTGAGCTGTAGCTCTCGAAAGCTTATGCTCAGATAAATTTGTTAGTGTCTAAGGTGCCACAAGTCCTCCTTTTCTTTTTCCAAATGGGAAAAATTTTCCCTGCTAACTAACTGTATTTATTTGATACACCCAACTTCAGTCGGCATACAGTTCAAAAACAGTGGCCTTTTTTCAAAGGGAAAATATGTCCACAGATATTCTGTTTCCCCTGAAAAATGCATCTTTTTTCAAATCTTTCACGTCACATCCAAAGCAGGTTGCAGACATCAAATCATGTTGCATTTGTCTCGGTCTAATACAACATGAAAGACATCACATGAAGTGATGCACTACCATGTGAATTGTCACATGTGGGAAATGTATCAGAAATTTTCTGAGAATAGAAAAATACCACAATTAAACATGTCTATTTTGAACATAAAAGCATTATTCGTGTGGTTTTCTTCAGTTTACCAGTGATCTTTTGATCTTGGGAAAGAATCTGGTTTCCTATTTTCTGGTACATAAAGTAGTCCAGGATAGAAAACTCCATCCATGGTAATTGGCTTCTGCAGGGACTTGGTGCCTTGTGGTGACTGCTGCCATCCAAAGAACAATTAGCATAGCTTTGTTTGAGGGATTGTTTTTTGGATGAGACATAAAACCTAAGTCTTCCTTACCTCTGGTCAGTAAAGACTCCATGGCCCTTTCTACAGGAGCGAGTATGTTGATTCTAGTGCCCTGGCAAACTTCCATTTAAGGAAAGTATGTTCTACCTACCCTCTGCAGTTTCAACTAGGTGCAGAATTTTTTGTCACTTCCTATCCAACTTTTGCGAATTATTTCTGGGATGGACTTGGCAATTTACAAATGGCCTGGAAAACAATGTTTGAGGCCCTCATAAATATAATTGATGCCTTGAGGATCCCTCCATTTTGCTCCACTTTGCACCCCCATCTCCTAGAATCCTTCATTGCAGTCACCATCAGTGTGGCCCAAGAGGACTGCATGGGATTCAGGTTGGAACCCACCACGATGCCATTTCTTAATCATCCTGACATTAATGGGGAGTTGTGGGAGCTCAGAATCTTTGAAAATTAGGCCATTTTCAATGGGACTTGTGCTCCTATCTCACTCAGGTGCTTTTGAAAATCCACCTGCAAAAGAAAACACTACTTAATTCCAATATATACAAACCCATAGAACAGAGCTTCCTGGAAGGTTGAGTGTTCATACATCATACAAAAAATATGCCAATGACCACAAATTTACGCTTGTTCAAGCACAGACATAACCTATTGCTCTACATGACTGCAACAGCTGGATCCTTTAGGCAGCAGTGTAGTCACCTGCATAAACAAAAAATTAAAAGAATGTGGAACAAGTCTGCAGCTGTGCATTACTGAGTATGACTATTGGAGATCAAGAGAAGGAACGTGTAATATTTCAGATACCTACTAGATGAGGGAGATATAGAGCCTATCTGGAGAAGAGGGTATAGGAAGAAGGCAAAGACAGATTGCCTTCTCTGCAGAGAAGGCAAAGGAAGCAGAAACAGTGTGGATTGAATACGATAGAGACTGAGATGAGTGCGTAAGAGTGGAAAAGGGAACTGGAAACAAAGTGGAAATATAGCACAAATTGATGTTTGTCTCTACCAATGAAGACAGCCTTTGTTAATGATTCACAACATGGTAACAACACTGATTGTCAATGACCATAACCAATATGGCATATCTACTCTGACAAGACATGTTTTCCTGAAATTAAAGTACAATAAGGAAATGGGAAGAGAGTATGGTGTTACTGAACTTGAATATTTGCAAAATTGTTTTGCAAAACTGAAGTTAGATTTTACTTTAGTTGTGGTTGCCATATGGCCCAGAAAGCCAAATTCATGTCTGCAGTCACAGTCTAACATTTCAGTGTTAGCATAGTATTAATAAGACACTGTCAAACCAAGAAAAAGTACCAGTAGATGAAATGACCACATTGCCAGTCATGTACTTCATAACAAGTGAAAGCTGACAGCATTGTACACAAGTCTGTGAAATAATAGGGGGCATATTTTTTATTTTCTCAAAACTCTGATCTTAAAAATATAAATAATATATTCCCACAAAATGATACCAGTCCCTATTTGTACACAGTAACTAAATCACCACACACTTGCTGAAATTCGGCACGATTTGCAGTGTGCTCAAGAGAAGGCCAGGACTGGAATAGCGAAGGTCAGATTTAAAGTGCATTTTCAGAACAGCATGAAGAAGCTTGAATACCAAGTGCACAATCCTACAATCCTTATTCAGACAAAACTCTCACTGATTTCAATGGTATGATCAGGTCCTATGGGATACCTGCTTATGCAGTACAAAAAAGAAAACAGCAGCTGTAATTCTGTGGCAAAGGGCTGAAAAAGGGTAATAGGAAAGAGGAAACAAAGCTACAAGCTATTTCTGCCGCCACGTACCTGTCTCTACCTTCTGAGCAGCTACTACAGATCTTAGTTCTATGTGGCAAGGGTGGGTGTAGGACTATTTGTTATGGCATGTTCTACTAGAACTCCACTGAGAGTTATGATGCTATCAGTATGTATTTGGAGCTGGTCATAAAATGATTTTTCTTCCTGTAAAAATTTTTTTAGGTTTTCATCACAAAACTGAAAACCTAAACATTAAATACTGGCAAACAAAAACTAAGTTTCTAGTTTAAACCAAAATTTTTTGGTTTTGAGTCGCAGAACACTGAAAAATGTTCAGTTTTTTTCAGTGAAACCTCAACTTTTTTTGAAGAAAACCCAAACTTTTTCATTAAAACGAAAAGCCATTTTCCATCATAAATAGTTTTGATGGAAATTTTTTGACCAACTCTACTTGTACTTCTGGAGAAAGTATTATAATAGAAATAGTGTATCAAAATGAGTGCACAATCCATATTCTATCCTCAGTCACTAAACTGCCTCAAATCTCCTGACTGGAGCTGATTGGATAAATTTGTAACTAACTGGTCAGTGTATTTTGCATCTTTTTTTCCCCTCTTTCTATATGAACAATTTTTGAAATTCATTATTTACAGATTTTTTTTGTTATTTACAAATTTCTTCAGTGAATAAGTTTTGCAGGTCATTCACAGCTCACTCTGAATACTTGAAATTTGGAATTCATGTTGCGTCGGTTATTGAAGCCATTTATTTGTTTAGGTTTAAACAAGAAAAATAATTGCTATACCAAAAAAATGATAGGCCACCCTAACAGTAAAAGTTATTGTATGTAAGTTGCATGTTATATTTCTTCTATTCCTTATTGGATGAGTTGGGTAACTATCTACATTTTGAATAGTATTTTTGGATATAAAATAAGCGGTCTATATTTGCATTAAGTGTGCAATTTGCCTTTGGCCAATAGCATTCAGGATAAAAAAATGTTACTTCTAAGTAGTTGTACTAATAAAGCTCATTCACTAGAGTATTTATGGAAAGTCAACAAGCCACTTAAAAATTCAAGTGAATACTTGTGGGAAGCTTTTGCAACATTCACTCAACAGTAATTGTGACATTATCACATCATGAAGGACACCATTCTGGAAGAGGCTTGGAGTCCTAGAGCCAGTCTTCCCAAGTATGTGAAGAGGGGTAAGGCCAACTGCTTTCCCATCCACACTACATCCTGAAGTGCAGCTTCTCTTGATGTAGAGTCACAATATCAACATCATGACAACAGAGTTTCAAAAGACACCGACACCTTGGTTTACCCCTGAGTCTTGCCTTTTTGGGTTCATCCAGGACTAATTAGTATGTTGCAGATATGTCACTGCAGCTGGTTTCTTTGACCCATACAGGTTAAAGAGTATTTGGCATATTAAATATCAAATAATAATGTATCATGGATACTCCTCAATACCCAATCCAGTATATAAATTCCTACGTTCCTGTACCTTGATAAGACATCTGTGCTGATTTTGTGCTTCAAAGGGCAATGTATATGGACCAAGTTCAACTCTGGGGTAAGTCTAAAATATTAATGGTGTTCCATCAGCAATGAATTTGGGCCTACATGGTTAAAAATGTTTTCATAAGATCCAAGTGAAAACAGAAACCCCCATGAGCTATTTTAAATAATAAAAGAACTAGTAAATAAAAACATCTGGTAGATGATTAAGATCCACATATTGAGCTTTTATTAAGAGTATTGGATGTACCTTTAAGGAAGAGCTTGCAAGTTAGTAGCATTCATTTACGTATCATGCCTGACTGAGAGCACTAAGGAAATGCAGAGAGGAGGCAATCAAGTCAGTCTGATAATTCTTTAGGAGGAGAGAGCAGGAGACCCATTTCTTTCCGTTTTATTTACCTTTGTACAGTGTACTGTTTCTTCAGAAAAGATGTTATGAATCCCTCCCCCAAAACAAAATGATATGCATTGGCTGGGAGTTTGACACTGACATCTGCCTGCCTTGGAATGACTCCTCTGGTAGAAAGGAGATTTCAGCCAACACATTTTTCATAAGAGGTTCCCTGAGAAGATTTGGACACCTCTAGCATGCACATTCTGACCACATCACAGCTGGTATGTGCCAGCTTTAAAGGTAGACTCAGAACAAATTATAGTAACTATAAAAATGAACATTTTGGGAAGAATATTTGTTCTTTTTCTGTGACTGGGTCACTGGATTTAGAATCTCTGTTTCTCACCATGGTTCCTGCGGCAGATCTAGATGAGCATGGATCCCTGCTGGAGACTTCCCTTCTTGGGAACTATGCAACCAGCAGATTTTTGCAGTGACACAGGCCAGCCTTTCCAAAACACACATTATTTAACAGGCAACAGGAATACAATATTTAGGGACATAGGGTTAACAAGGTACAGCAAAGTCTAACCACACAACTCTTACCCCTGACCTGGAATGCAGACTGCATGCTTGCAGCAAACCTCCTTCTGACTCTATGTGTACCAGTCAGTCCCAGCCTGCCATATTTCCCTAGGCCCCCAGCCAATTCTAGAATGGTCTCTCTCTTCCCAACATGCCTGTATACCTGGCTTCTGTGTTTGTGGGGGGTGCTCCTTATCTGGCCTATTGCTTCACTTTTCCTACTCTGCTTCTTTAACAATCCCTTTTGATCTAGCTCTATAGTAAGCAACCATAAACAGAATCACGTACCATTTTCATAAAAAAATTCATGTAGACATTTCCCAGTTTGTCACAGAGAGTAACAGGCATTTGTACTGGTGACATGCAAGATGGAAGAGAATCCAGCTTGCTCATGAATAAGGTTGATTCTGCACTGTTAACAATAGTGAAACTTGTTTATTGTCAAAGGGCCAGATGGTGTGTAGTGTGCAGAGATGGATGAGTTCAAGGAGTCAGACACAACAGCAATTTCTGGCTTGGACTAGCATAGGGACTGCTCCCTCTTTGCACCTCCAGATGTGCCAATGAGTCAAGGAAAAGGCATGCCCAAGGCCCTCTTTCCTTTTCCTCACTGGCGTCTGGGTAAGCCAGTTGCATTAAATTGGAGCATGCTGAGAATGCTTCTGTAAGTCCAATGGATGGTGCCTTGGAAGCAACTGACTCGCCCACTCCCCTTCCCCACCCGAAAAATACCCAAAACAACAACAACCCTGTGATCCACTTGTGGAAGGAATCCTATCTGGATGAAATCCAAGGGAAGAAGATTGTGCATTTACTAAAAACAGATGTGATGTTGATCCAGTAGCTCAGTGGGAAACACAGAGAAAATCAAATGAAATCAGTTTGCTTCCTTGTCTTTTATTAGATGAAGTTCTGAACTAGTGACACTTGTTTTCCCCATCATCTTTTCACAAACAACCTGCACAAAGTGCTTTCTGCGGGGCATGTGCTTGAATCATGTTATTCAGGGTTTTTTTTAGTGCTTAATCCAGCAAAGCCTCATTGAAGCAATCGGTAACATTGACTGGAGCACAACTATGCCTGGGAGTACGGAGTACTCATTGGAACAAGGCTGTGTAGGTTTATGCCCCAGATCCCTAGTAGAAAATGGCATGCAGAGTCTAGGTTTTGTGGACTTTAACACTTTGCTCACCTTTCAGCAGCTAGATCACACTATACAGAAGAGGAAACTAACAGGATAATTAAACAGCCTGAGTGTAGCATGGGGGAATATTTCAATAACAAATATTGCTATCCACACACCGCAACAGAATGTACTAAAGTAAACAAAATGATAGCATAATTATAGTCGTTCCAGTTATGTTAATTAGGCTGTATGTACGCTTCATTGATAAGCAACTGTGCTGCAAAGAAGTGCTGTAAGCTCGATATTTCCTCTTTTAGCAGCTTTGTTGTGCATATGCTGCTGTTCTAGTCCTGGTTACGTTAACCCTAAGCAAAAATAAAAGAATGGAATGGTGCAGATCACTGCAGAGAGAGCCTAAGATTCAGGTAGAATGCACCAGACTGATTTTTATGACACCCCTTCATTAAACCGTCTTGGAACAGACGAACAGCAGAACTCCTCCCCACACCAGCTTCCCAAATAAACCAACAGAAAATACAACCTGGGTCTTAGGGAGCCCATTACTCCTGTGCTCCACAGACTACTATAGTTTCCAGTTATTGGAGGCACAATTCAAGGGGCTGTTTTTTTATTACAGCTTCTCAAGATTTTTTTAACAACATTTTTATGCCCAAAATGGCCTTTTAAAAAAAAATGAAACATTTGGCAAAAAAAAAGGAATTCCACCAGGACCTCACCTGGAATACTGTGTGAAGTTCTGGTCTCCCATGTTTAAGAAGGATGAATTCAAACTGGAACAGGTACAGAGAAGGGCTACTGGGATGATCCGAGGAATGGAAAACTTGTCTTATGAAAGGAGACTCAGGGAGCTTGGCTTGTTTAGCCTAACTAAAAGAAGGTTGAGGGGAGATATGATTGCTCTCTATAAATATATCAGAGGGATAAATACCAGAGAGGGAGAGGAATTATTTAAACTCAGTACCAATGTGGACACAAGAACAAATGGATATAAACTGGCCACTAGGAAATTTAGATTAGAAATTAGACGAAGGTTTCTAACCATCAGAGGAGTGAAGTTTTGGAATAGCCTTCCGAGGGAAGTAGTGGGGGCAAAAGATCTATCTTGCTTTAAGATTAAACTCGATAAGTTTATGGAGGAGATGGTATGATGGGATAACATGGTTTTGGTAATTAAATGTTCATGGTAAATAGGCCCAATGGCCTGTGATGGGTTTTTAGATGGGGTAAGATCCAAGTTACCCGGGAAAGAATTTTCTGTAGTATCTGGCTGATGAATCTTGCCCATATGCTCAGGGTTTAGCTGATCGCCATATTTGGGGTCGGGAAGGAATTTTCCTCCAGGGCAGATTGGAAGGCCCTGGAGGTTTTTCGCCTTCCTCTGTAGCATGGGGCACGGGTCACTTGCTGGAGGATTCTCTGCTCCTTGAGGTCTTCAAACTACAATTTGAGGACTTCAATAGCACAGATATAGGTGTGAGGTCTTTTTTAGGAGTGGTGGGTGAAATTCTGTGGCCTGCATTGTGCAGGAGGTCAGACTAGATGATCATAATGGTCCCTTCTGGCCTAAATATCTATGAATCTATGAATCTATGAATTTCCATCCCACCATCAACCTCAGCTTGGACCAGTCCACACAAAAGATCCACTTCCTGGACACTACAGTGCTAATAAGCGATGGTCACATAAACACCACCCTACACTGGAAACCTACTGACGGCTATTCCTACCTACATGCCTCCAGCTTTCATCCAGACCACACCACATGATCCATCGTCTACAGCCAAGCTCTGCAATACAACCGCATTTGATCCAATCCCTCAGACAGGGACAAACACTAACAAGATCTCTATCAAGCATTCTTAAAACTACAATACCCACCTGCTGAAGTGAAGAAACAGATTGACAGAGCCAGAAGAATACCCAGAAGTCACCTACTACAGGACAAGCCCAACAAAAAAAGTAACAGAACGCCACCAGCCGTTACCTTCAGCCCCCAACTAAAACCTCTCCAGTGCATCATCAAGGATCTACAGCCTATCCTGAAGGACGATCCCTCACTCTTACAGATCTTGGGAGACAGGCCAGTCATCGCTTACAGACAGCCCCCCAACCTGAAGCAAATACTCACCAACAACCACACAACAAAAACACTAACCCAGGAACCTATCCTTGCAACAAAGCCCATTGCCAACTCTCTCCATATATCTTTCAAGGGACACCATCATAGGACCTAAGTACATCAGCCATACCAACAGGGGCTCATTCATCTGCACATCTACCAATGTGATATTTGCCATCATGTGCCAGCAATGCCCCTCTGCCGTGTACATTGGCCAAACCAGACAATCTCTATGCAAAAGAATAAATGGACACAAATCAGATGTCAAGACAACATTCAAAAACCAGTCGGAGAACACTTCAACCGCCCTGGACACTCAATTACAGACCTAAAAGTCACAATTCTTCAACAACAACAAAACTTTAAAAACAGACTCCAGTGAGAAATTGCAGAACTAGAATTAATTTGCAAACTGGACACCATTAAATTAGGCTTGAATAAAGCCTGGGAGTGGATGGGTCATTACACAAACTAAAAACTATTTTCCCCATGCTAATTTTTCCCTACTGTTACTCATACCTTCTTGTAAACTGTTTGAAACTGGCCATCCTGATTATCGCTACAAAAGTTTTTTTTTCTCCTGCTGATAATAGCCCACCTTAATTGATTAGTCTCATTAAAGTTGGTAGGGCAACCCCCATTTTTTCATGTTCTCTGTATATATATCTTCCTACTGTATTTTCCACTGCATGCATCTGATGAAGTGGGTTTTAGCCTACGAAAGCTTATGCCCAGATAAATTTGTTAGTCTTTAAGGTGCCACAAGTACTCCTCGTTCTTTTTTAAAAAAACATTGTTTTCTGTGTAATTTGGGGTGAGGGGTTAAATTAAAAATGTTACTTAAATGGCCATCAAAGGAAGCTTTTGGGTTAAGACAAAAATCCAGTAAGAGTTTTGTTAACATTTTTTATAAAAATTTTAGGAAAAATGTCTGTTAAGACAATTGTGTGAAATAATTCAACACAACCAAAATTGAAGAATGCTGTTCTGCAAACCCAAGTGAAAAACCCAAGAATTCCGAACGCTGTGAAATGCTACCAACTCTGGTTTTGATACATCAAGCCTTTCACTGCTTGGGTCCTTTGGATCTCTAATCATTACTTACTTTGGCAATTAAGATCACTTGGAATGCTTGAGCGGACAGGGTTCTGCATGTTTGACTGGGGCTGAGGGCAGGGTAGTTCTGGAACTCACACTCCGATTTAGTTTAAAAGCAATCAAGTATGTTGACTTTCAGGATATGTTGTAAGGTCTATCTACTCTGCTATTTTTTCTGTGGGGTGATGGGGTTTTCATGGGTGAGAAATGTACTTTTTATTTTGACACTGTTGAACCCAATTCTCCACTATCCTGCCCCTCCTGTAGTCACTTATACTTGTGCATGGAAAGTATGAAACACCACTCTGATTTGGTAGAGTTTTGTGACCATTTTGCAGAGGTGTAAACAAACATGGAAGCCTGATTTTCTACTGCCTGGTCCACTGCCTTTTTTCCATGAGTACTTAAATGTTAAGGGCCACATTTTGAGCCGGTGTAAGTTGACAGAGCTCTATTGATTTCAGTGGAGCTATATTACTTTACACCAGCTGATATCTGGCCCAATGATGCAACATGTAAAAATCTGGAATATTGCAATGGAGAATTAGGCCCAGAATTGTATGAGAAAGTGAAATTCTTCATGGAAACATGTTATAATATAAATTCATTAATAAAGTTAGAGGAGGGTGAACATAAACATTCCCCTCAACATTTAGCTCACATTTGTGCAAGGTGGGTCATGTTTTATCTAGTTCCATCAGCAGCTGGTCTCTCTTTTACATATTAACACAATAGGGGTAATTCTGTATTGTAGGTTTTCCTTTCCCACAGCATCACTGTATGTTTCTTTTACTTTGGGGAGCAAAGGCATTTACTTTTGTTTTTGCCAGTGGGTTCTCCTCTCTGACCCCTCTCTCCCATGTGAACGGCGGGCGGGGCCTCAGGAGGAAGAGGACAGGTGGGGGTGAGGCCTCAGGAGAAGCATGGGTGGAGCAGGAGGCAGGGTCACGGTCCGGAGACTGGGGCCCACAAAACATTAATCTGGTCTTGCAGGTGCTGAGCACGCCCTATGTTTTTGTCAGTGAGTGCTTGCTGTGACTTTGGAGCACCCACAGAGTGTGGAGCACCCACAGAGTCAGCACCTATGTTGGGTAGGATACTACTGCTTGCCTCACTTCTCAGGAGTCAAGCATCAAAAATTCATGAAATTATTTTTTATAAAAGTAATAATTTTAAACCAGTGTTGGATTCTTTTTATTTGTCTTCTTTTTCTGTGCCTTTAGGGCTCACTCAGATCATGTTCACTCAGATCAAGCTTTTCTCAGCAATAGGCTAGAAACTTAATTTTTTAAAAAATGAAAACTGAGATTTTTCACGTAATCACTTTCTTCCCAGAGCTAGGACTTTAAGAAAATCACCAAATGTAATGAGACTCAGAATAAAATCATGAGAGCTGGCATCACCGTGTCTGCTTTTCATACTACCATTTAAGATTCCCAAGACTCTGCTTTTCAATTGCACTGGTAAACACTGATATTCTTAATGCTTTGCCCACAAAATATTGCTGAGAAAACATAATACGATTTTTTTAAAAAAACTATTAGAATGCTGATGGATTTGTAACAATAAGGAGAAATGTTCTATTGGAGTTTTATTTAGTATAGTTTGCAAAAAATCATGAAAACTGGTCACTTTTCTGCAGAAATTATGAGTTAAAATCCAAAGTTTTTGGTCGGATCTATGCAAAATAGATCTATGCGGGGGGAGGGATAGCTCAGTGGTTTGAGCATTGGCCTGCTAAACCCAGAGTTGTGAGTTCAATCCTTGTGGGGGCCGTTTGGGATCTGGGGCAAAAATTGGGGATTGGTCCTGCTTGGAGCAGGGGGTTGGACTAGATGACCTTCTGAGGTCCCTTCGAACCCTGATATTCTATGATTCTATGAAAATGTGCCCTGTCATGCAAAGGCATAGTGCTTACGACTGTGAGTAGCCAGTCCCACTGAAGTCAAGCACTGTTCCTAGGAGTAAAGGTTTAGAGTGCTGGACTCTGTATGTATTTAGGTGTAATAAATAATGTGATGTCTTAAAACAAAAAGAGAGGAGGGTATATCAGTCATTATACCATCTAAAAATGGACAAAGCACTACAACATAGTGCTGCACTGATGAACTCTGTAACCTAGAAGGTCATCTCAAGCACCTTTCATTTTATATTATTTCAAAAATCTGTAGTAATAGAAGCTTTAGATTTCAAGTGTGCCTCAGCGTTGCATGCCCACCTTGAGATACTGTAAAGGGGTCTGGTTTTCAGAGGTCTCAGTATTTCATGAAAATCAGGCCCCTCTATGATGTGCCATAACTGGGGCACCTAAAATTTGAGATACCCAAAAAAACCACGAGTCACATTTGAAAAGCTTGGCTCTCATGTCTTTCTGAGATATGCATGCCAAGGCAATGAATATAAAATGAACCACAAGCATACCAGTGTAGAAAGTATACCTTGTAAAAATTATTCTAAACTGGTCTGCTTTATTAACACAGATATCTCACTAACGTTTGGCTCACGAGAGCTACTTTCTGGGTAGTAGGTTAATTGCTCCTTAACTGGGAATATGATTCTATCAAATAAGAGCAACAGCAGAAAAATCCTACATCTCAGTGTCCTCCACTTAAAAATTAAAGTTAACAATTCCCAGTCTAACTGGTAGGCTCAAAAATAAAGAAAACTCTACTCCAGGTTATACAAATAAAGGGGCTCGATCCTGCAGGCTGCTGAACATCTCCTTTGACTTGCTGAACAACTCTCAGGAGGCACTCAGTAAGTCCTTTCCCTAACGGCATGCTTGAAAATGTGAATCATAATTAAATGTGCATGTGGCATTTTTCACAATATGCTGTGTTTTGTGGTTTTAATTATCATCATAAGCACCATATTTAATCTGTAGTTCGACATGTGAAAATGTTTATATAGTTTTACATTATGGCTTGGTAACACATATAAACATTTAGGCATAAAAGAAAGATCAAGGCTGGTCCGAGGTTTTATGAAACCTTATGTCAGACATCTGGACAGCTATCCCAGCTGTCTCCCTGCCTGTGACTAGGCCACCCAACCACCTCGTAATTCTGACATCACCTTCTCTAGTGCTAGCAGAGAGCAAACCTTTCTGGGGTGCATATTAGCGCACTAGCATTCCAGGTGAACAAGGGAAACAGGGATGGGAGCCAGTAAGAAAAGATGTTAGTACAGTACGGAGCCCACCAGAGATCAGCTAATAACAATAATGAGTAATTATGGAATTACAATAGTCTTTGTCCATAGTTAAGGCTAAAATTTAGCTTTCCGCACTAACTCTAATATATGTCTGGCATAGTGCCTAGCTCATTCAATATGCTAATTCCAGCGCATGTATTATCCCTGATTGGGGTCTCAAGTTGATATAATAATATCTAGGAAGATGCAGGGAGGTTGAGCTGCCAGGAAGAGGCAGTACTGGTCAAAGAGCTAGGATGAGTTGTCAGTGGCACTTTCAGACATCTGGCCCCTGGATTCAGTTTAAATTACCACCCAGAAGTCTTTGTGCTCACCCAAATGGCATGTGAACAATTCAGCATCTTTTCTCTGCTAACATGGGATGAAATTTGCACAAGGACATTCTTTATCTGAAGACCTCTGGTTCTTCTTGCTTCCAGCAGGGCCATACAATACTGCAAGAACAGTCACTCATGGTATTTTGGAATTTCGACTTCCAGTCCTGACTTGAACCAGGAAGGAGAGGGGAAGGTCAAAATGCAAATTGATTAATTATTTAATTTCATTGACCAAATATTTTTGAGCTTCAAAAAAGGTTTGATTTTAGTTCTAGACAAAGGTTTGACTCAGGCCTTATTTTAACCAGACTGGCTCATCCATGGGGTCGGTCCTGGGGCCGGTTTTGTTCAATATCTTCATAAATGATCTGGAGGATGGTGTGGATTGCACTCTCAGCAAATTTGCGGATGATACTAAACTAGCAGGAGTGGTAGATACGCTGGAGGGCAGGGATAGGATACAGAGGGACCTAGACAAATTGGAGGATTGGGCCAAAAGAAATCTGATGAGGTTCAATAAGGATAAGTGCAGGGTCCTGCACTTAGGACGGAAGAACCCAATGCACCGCTACAGACTAGGGACCGATGGCTAGGCAGCAGTTCTGCGGAAAAGGACCTAGGGATGACAGTGGACGAGAAGCTGGATGTGAGTCAGCAGTGTGCCCTTGTTGCCAAGGAGGCCAATGGCATTTTGGGATGTATAAGTAGGGGCATAGCGAGCAGATCGAGGGACGTGATCATCCCCCTCTATTCGACATTGGTGAGGCCTCATCTGGAGTACTGTGTCCAGTTTTGGGCCCCACACTACAAGAAGGATGTGGATAAATTGGAGAGAGTCCAGCGAAGGGCAACAAAAATGATTAGGGGTCTGGAACACATGAGTTATGAGGAGAGGCTGAGGGAGCTGGGATTGTTTAGTCTGCAGAAGAGAAGAATGAGGGGGGATTTGATAGCTGCTTTCAACTACCTGAGAGGTGGTTCCAGAGAGGATGGTTCTAGACTATTCTCAGTGGTAGAAGAGGACAGGACAAAGAGTAATGGTCTCAAGTTGCAGTGGGGGAGGTTTAGGTTGGATATTAGGAAAAACTTTTTCATTAGGAAAGTGGTGAAACACTGGAATGCGTTACCTAGGGAGGTGGTGGAATCTCCTTCCTTAGAAGTTTTTAAGGTCAGGCTTGACAAAGCCCTGGCTGGGATGATTTAATTGGGGATTGGTCCTGCTTTGAGCAGGGGGTTGGACTAGATGACCTCCTGAGGTCCCTTCCAACCCTGATATTCTATGATTCTATGATATGCCTGCATCCCTCAACACAGTTTATTCCAGGCTTCTCTTTCATTGCAGCCAACATGCTATTCATCCAGTGCACTACATCGTCATCAGTCAGTTCAAGGTACTCTTGCATATACCATATTTTTTCCCCCAGTAGGCATATAGGTATAATCTGGCAGAGACTAACTATATCATTGCTTAGGCAATGGACTGCAAAAGGTGCCATTTCTAATCAGCAGGACTCATATACAAAGTATCTTATGACCTGCATTATGAAGCCTATAATGGCTTTACATTGCTCACAGAATTATTCACACAAACAGGCAGAATTCCAACTATTCTTTCCTTCTGATTTGAACTATTACAACTGCAGGACATTTGAGCTGTTAAAGTTATGACAAAGTATCATGGGCAATGGGCTATATAGCAGTGGCTGAAAAGTTCTTCTGCATATAACTGTTGTCAAGGTTCCTACATGCTTATTTGCTTTAAGCTATTCTATCATGGATAATCACCTTTATCACACAAACAAATTCCATCACTGTACATTTGCCTGACTGTGACCGGGCATCTGCCCCACACTGGCCTAGTTAGGGTCCCAACCTGGAGGGCTGCAAGGAAACAGCCAGTTAGGGCAGTGCCTGGACCAGCAAATCAGGGCCCAGCCGGCCCATATAAAAGGAAGCTGCAGGCCAGAGCAAGTCAGTCTGCTGCAGAAAGCCCAAGGGAGGGGACTGGCTTTGAGGGCTGCAGAGACTAGGACCATGAACAAGGTTGCTAGGACTTGCAGGCCTGAGGAAGAAGGTGAAGGAGCCAGAGGCAGGAGTGGAAGGTGCTGGGGCTCTGAAGAAGTGGCCCAGGGAATTGAGACAGTCCGGTAAAGAAAGGAGAGGCAGCAGGAAGCTGTTGTTTACAGGGTCCCTATGCAGGGACCCAGAGTAGTGGGTGGGCCTACGTCTCCCCACTGCAGCCTTGCCGCTGAAGAAGTGGCCAGGCTATGGACTGCCAAGCTGCTGCAAGGAGCAGCTAGACTGTTGGGAAAGGAGTTCCCTGGAAGGAGGAAACCTGGGCTGTGACATGGCCAGAGGGCTATGCCACGAAGCAGGGGCAGTGAGACTGGAACTGCGGTGGGTCTGTAGGCGGAGACAAAGATGGGAGAGCCACCACCACTGGAGGGGCACACCCACTGATCAGAGCTAATTCCTGAAACGGCCAGTAGTAATAAGTGACCCTGTGACATTGATGATCAGAGGTAATGCAGAGAGAGAGAACAACAGGAAAGTGACTCTGTCTTCCTGACACTTTTACAGCAATATGGAATTTTATTCAATGTGTTAAGGAATGATGAAGTGACTGATTCCCCTGAGTCACTTCCTATTATAGCCTTAATGGGTGAAGTAGCTGGTTAGTCTTGCTGATCTGGCATAAAAAAGAGAACTTGAAAGGCTAATTGTAAGAGCACCATCTTGTGGCACCCAGATAATACTTACAGGCCTGTGGCTGCCGTTGTTGTTTAATCTGTATGTCAGTAAGAACTCTAAAAGAATATTTAATTGGTATGTGACTATTTGTTAGATTTCAGGATTTATTAGAAGATGACAGACTGACTTTTGCAGGTTTGATTCTATGAGCCACCAGCACAAAATGGAACAAAAATTGGACAAGTTCAGTTATGCTCTGAAAATAAAATGTTCTGTATGTTCTTTAGTGCAACAGAACTTTAGCAGCAGATTTTGACGCTGGATTCTTGCCTGGTATGAACATATCATAAAGCATTCTACTTTGGAGATAAAGAGAAATCAAAGTACATTACTGCTGTGAATACTTCCCTACATTGAAATTTAATGAACCAAAGGCCAGCAGTTGTGTTAGTTGATCTAGGATTGTGTGGCTATAAGTGAAGAAAGGGACAAAATATGTTCAGCAATATTTCAGTTAAACAGCCATGGCTGGGTGAAGTGGTACTGAATATGTTTGCGTCCTCATAAATATTTAGGATACTGCTAAACTGTGTTAGATTAACGCAACTGTTGCTGGCCATGTTCAGACATAGTTAAATTGTGTAGTATTGACATGACTTGATATAGTAGGTATATTTATTTTCACATATAAGCACATTGCAAAAAATCCAGGAAAATGTTGAAATCCATTTAAGTAATCTTCAAGGGCAAGCTCACAAGGAGAGCACCATCCCTTGCAACAACCTGAGACAGATGCTGAGCTACTTGAGGCTTAGTTCCTTGAGGCACTTTTTGTTCTATAAAGTAGCACACCCAGATGCTGCTACCTGGAAGGCCTTCGACATCTATTGTTCTTAAAGTAATATCAAGATGTCCAAACATTCTTCAGTGCTGAAGAATAAATGCATCAGAAAATGTAATCTACAATTAGTTCAGCATGGTACTATGCATAATCACTGATGACTGAGTTCTGAGCTTTGTTACACATAGCACTGATATGGCTGAAAATAGGAACATTGTTCGAAAATACAATAGAATGGAAGACTTGTATTGATACTTTTCAGAGGACTGAGGCAATGTTGGTCCCAAAGCTAGTGATAGTGATCGGGAATTGCTTTGTTGACCACTGATGGCCAAGAATCTTAGACCTAAACTGACAACAGCTAAGATATTATTTTGCTAAATTTCATTTGTATTATTGGTAGAACTAGACAGAAAGTGGAAATCCCTTTCAAGTTTTTAAAACAATTTTCAACCTCAATCATGACAAAGTAAAATACACAATATTTTTCATAGGAAGGGATTTCCAGAAAAAGCAATAAATGCTAAGGCTAGAAGGGACCAATATGACAATCCTGAATAATGCAGGCCACACAACTTCCCCAAAAGAATGCCTTTTGAACTAGAGCATAGCTTTTAAACAAAATCCAATCTTTATTTAAAAATTGCCAGTGATGGAGAATCCTTCATGATTCTGGAGTAAATGGTCCCAATGGTTATACTACTATTTTACTATTATAAAGTTACACCTTATTTCCAGTCTGAATTTATCTAGCTTCAACTTCCACCCAGTTGGATCCTGTTATCTTTCTGTGCTAGACTCAAGTGCCCATGATTAAATATTTGTTTCCCATGTAGATATTTACAGACCGAAAACCTCACCCCCTTAACCTTCTCTTTGTTAAGATAACTAGATTGAGCTCCTTAAGTCTATCACTATAAGGCATGCTTTCCTATCCTTTAATCATTCTTGTGGGCTATTCTCTGAACTCTCTTCAATTTATCAACATCCTTCTTGAATTGTGGACACCAGACTCGGACACAGTATTCCAGCAGTGGTTGCACCAGAGCCAAATACAGAGATAAAATAACTCTCTACTATTAAAGATTCCCCTCTTTATGCATCCCAGGATCACATTAGGCCTTTTGGCCACAGTGTTAAAAGGGGACCACATGTTAAGCTGATTATCCGCTATGACCCCAAATCTTTTTCCAGAATCATTGCTTCTCCGAACATTCCAATTTGGGAGAAGCAAAATGGAATTTTACTGCTTGCTGTCTGCCATCTCAGTGTACGGGCAAGTTTCCCATCTCTGGCTTGCTGGCTGACCATCTGTAGTTATTATCTGTATCACAATAGCACCCAGAAAGCCCCAACTGATTAAGGTGCTAGGCACTGTGCAAACACATAGCAGGAGACCAGAGATGGTCCTGCCCCAAAAAGTTTATAATATAAATAGAGGAGTCACAGGGTGGGAAGAGAAACAGAAGCCAGAAAGGAGAAGAGATTTGTCCAGGGTCACATAGTAGATTACTAATAAATCCAGGGATAGGACTCAGGTCTCCTAACTCCCAATCCAATACACTGTCTTCTAGATACTGCTTTTCACTTTGTTTGCAGAATGTCTATGAACAGATGCAATTTGTTCTCAAGTTCATTCTTCTAATGTTTTCAGAATGCTTAATTTTCTGACTATTTGAAATTTGATCTGTGTTGCTTTGTGATTGGACACAAGTCACACATTGCTGTTTCTCTTTGCTAATTGGTTGACTATCAAGGGTCAACAAAAAGTTAATTTAAAATTAATTTCCCATGATATCTCAGAGCGCAAGCTTATTCAGTTTCTGTGAACGCTCATGCCAGTAAAACCCAAATGTACAACTGTTTGCAAAAAGGGAACGTAAAAGGAGAATGAATAATCCTGAAGTTAATTTGTTTAAAATTTTTAATACATATAAACAGAAAATGTTTTGCATAAGTCACTCACATCTAGAATCAGCATTAATGGCTGGCTGCCTTCAGTTTTTTGGCTTCTAAAGCAGAGTGGACATGACAAAATGACATTGTTAACTGATGAATTAAAAATTGTTGTGAATTAAAAATATAGAAGCTTTTTAAAATATTTTAAAATAGGAACAGTAGAGCTGGTAAAAACAATTTTTAAAATGTCATCAGGATTTAACTATCAAAATCTTGAGAATATTTTTCAATTGTCAAAAAAAATAAACCCCACACACTTTCAGGGATATTATTGTTGTCATAAAAATCCGATACTCAGTAAAAATGTTGAAAATGGGAAATTGAGAATTTTGAGCAGCTTTAGTTGACTGTAATGTACTTAGCTACTATGCACATTTAGGTCTGGATCCTGCAAACACTTACAAACATGCTTTAAGAACGAGTAGTACTTGTGGCACCTTAGAGAATAACAAATTTATTTGAGCATAAGTTTTCGTGGGCTAAAACCCACTTCATCAGATGCATACAGTGGAAAATACAGTAGGAAGATATATATATATATATATATATATACACACACACACAGAGAGAACATGAAAATGAGGGTTGGCATACCCACTATAACAAGAGTGATCAGTTAAGGTGAGCTATTTTCAGCAGGAGGAAAAATAACCTTTTGTAGTGATAATCAGGATGGCCCATTTCCAGCAGTTGACAAGAAGGTGTGAGTAACAGTAAGGGGAAAAAATAAGCCTAGGGAAATAGTTTTTACTTTGTGTAATGACCCATCCACTCCCAGTCTCTATTCAAGCCTAAGTTAATTGTATCCCGTTTACAAATTAATTCCAATTCAGCAGTCTCTCATTGGAGTGTGTTTTTGAAGTATTGCCACTTTTAGGTCTATAATCGAGTGACCAGGGAGGTTGAAGCGTTCTCCAACTGGTTTTTTGAATGTTGTAATTCTTGACATCTGATTTGTGTCCATTTATTCTTTTATTAATAAATGGACACAAATCAGACGTCAAGAATTATAAATTATTCCCCAGACTTCTTTTTCCCCGCACTGTCACTCACTCCTTCTTGTCAACTGTTGGAAATGGCCCATTCTGATTATCACTACAAAAGGTTTTTTTTCCTCCTGCTGGTAATAGCTCACCTTAACTGATCACTCTCGTTACAGTGGGTATTGCAACACCCATTGTTTCATGTTCTCTTCCTATTGTATTTTCCACTGCATGCATCCGATGAAGTGGGTTTTAGCCCACAAAAGCTTATGCTCAAATAAATTGGTTAGTCTCTAAGGTGCCACAAGTACTCCCCGTTCTTTTTGCGGATACAGACTAACACGGTTACCACTCTGAAACCAAACATGCTTTATTTGAACCATGTGAATAGCCCTATTGACTTCAGTGGGACTATTTTTGTGAGTAAAGGTTCTCTGAAGAATTGTGCCTCAATCAGAAAAACAGAAAAAGAAAATGTGTATATTGTGATTAGTTGTGCAGTCTTAGGTGTCTGGTCCTGAAAGCCATTTGTCCATAGTGTTGCCAGTGAACTATGCAGAAGTTCTAGGTGCAGATGGTTTGCAGAATAAAGCCCCTAGTGTTGCATTATCAGGGGTCTTATTTGCATTTAATTGCCTTATTTCATTTTTTGGTTTTGTTTCGGGGTTGTCCGTTTGTAGAATACAAACAAAACTTTCTTTAGAATAGTCTTATTTGCATGGTCCCAGTCACGTGCCTAAATTCATAATTCATTTCAGGGAAGGGAGTCTGCAAAGGATGAGTTCCCACTTTTGCTGCTCCTGGCATTGCTTGGTGGAGAGGATTTTTTTCATGACAGAGTTGTAGCAGCATCCCATAGAATTCCAACATGTCTGCTGTATCTTCACAAGAGCAAAAGCAAAGGAGTAAAAATTTCTAAATGAAAGCTCAGAATTTATACAGAAGATTATAGAATGGAAAAAGAACTACAGAGAAACTCTACAACTGTGGAATCTCCAAATCAATTCTGCATCTGCCAATTTCTCTGGAACTTGTTCTTCAGTCAGGTTTGGTTGGAATTTACTATGTAAATGTGTGTTTCACAATAAGACCTTTACAATCTTCCTCCCACACATTATCCCAGCTGCAGTCTGTGTGATCTCCTTGGGCATGTCAGATAAGGAGAACGTGCAGTGATGCTACAAAGAGAAAAGGGCTATGTTAGACTATTCTATAATCTTAGCAAATCCTTTCTGAGCAAATAGTTTTATTCTGTTTCCCCAGCTACATCAAATAAAAATGGTGAAGACATCTTATGTCAAGTTTCAAACTTCTTCTATTGTTTACTGTTGCCCTATTCTGAAAGGTAGGTCTAGAATTTATGTTTTACAATGGGAAAGTGCATTTTGTTTAGAATTGATTTTTTTTATTATGGGAAAATGCATTTTTCCACTCTCCCATAACACAAATATTCTGTAACACAGAAGCCTGTTGGTGGTTCACTACTCTGTGTCAGCTACTCTTGTCAGGCCTGATATAGTCACCACACTTAACGTACTGTTGTCATGATATATACCCAAAAAGTGGCATGTAACATATCCTTGGAAAACTAATACCTCATTGATCATTAATATTCTTGCATTATGTATGTATGGTAAACTTGCAAAGGACTTTATAGATAGGGTGACCATATTTCCCAAAGGGAAAACTGGACACCACATGGGGCTAGAAAAGAGACCCAGAGACTGACTTTATAGGTTAGTAGTCAGACACATTCTTGGGATGGGGGAGACCTGGATTGAAGTTCCTGCTTCACATCAGGCTGAGCAGGGACCTGTATGCAGGGAGGGCCCTGACCACCGAGCTATTGGCTATGATGGAATTGGTTGCTCTTTCTCTCTCTCTCTCTCTCTCTCTCTTCGCCCCCAGTTCTGGACCTGGGAAAACAATATTTCCGTGCAATATGGGAAATGAACAGGAAGAACTTTAAATGCTAGTAAACACAACTGTAACACAGTTGGGATCACAGACACTTGGTGGGATAATACTCATGACTGGAATATTGGTATAGAAGGGTACAGCTTGCTCAGGAAAAACAAGCAGGGGGGAAAAGGAGGAGGTGTTGCCTTATATATTAACCATAACACGGAGGTTGAGATGGAAATAGGAGACAGACTTGTTGAAAGTCTCTGGGTAAGGATAAAAGGGGTTTTTTGTTTTGTTTTTTTTAAAAGGGTGATGTCATGGTAGGGGTCTACTAAAGGCCACCTAATCAGGAAGAAGAAGTGGATAGGGGTTTTTTTAAACTACTAACAAAATCATCCAAAGCATAACACTTGGTGGTGATGGGGGAATTTGACTACCCAGAAATCTGTTGGGAAAATAATACTGCAGGTATCCAACAAGTTCTTGGAATGTATTGGAGACAATTTTTTTAGTTCCGAAGATAGAGAAAGCTACTGGGGAGAGGCTGTTCTAGATTTGATTTTGACAAATAGGGAGAAACTGATTGAGAATTTGAAAGTGGAAGGCAGCTTAGGTAAAGTGATCATGAAATGGTAGAGTTCATGATTTTAAGGAATGGGAGGAGGGAAAACAGCATAATGAAGATAGTAGATTTCAAGAAGGCAGATTTTAGCAAACTGAGGGAGTTGGTAGGTAAAATCCCATGGGAAGCAAGTCTAGGGGGAGAAACAGTTCAAGAGAGTTGGCAGTTTTTCAAAGAAACATTGTTAAGAGCACAAGAACTAACTAGGAAAGATAGGAAGTGTAGGAAAGATAGAAAGTATGGCAAGAGACCACCTTGGCTTAACCAGGAGAGCCTCAATGATCTGAAACTTGAAAAAGAGTCCTACAAAAGTGAAAACTAGGTCAAATTACAAAGGTTGAATACAAACATAGAACCAGTGTGTAGGGACAAAATTAGAAATTCCAAGGCACAAAACGAGATTAAACTAGCTCTAGAAAGTAATAAGACAACATTCTACAAATACATTAGAAACAAGAGGAAGGCTAAGGACAGAGTAGGCCCATTACCCAATGGGGCGGGCAGGACAGTAACAGAAAATGTGGAAATGGCAGAAATGCTAAATGACTTCTTTGTTTCAATTTTCACCAAACAGGTTAGTAGCGATTGGATATCTAACATAGTGAATGCCAGTGAAAATAAGGTAGGATCAGAGGCTAAAATAGGGAAATTAGTTAAAAATTACTTAGACAAGTTAGATGTCTTCAAGTCACCAGAGCCTGAAGAAATACAGCCTAAAATACCCAGGGAGTTGACTGAGGAGATATCTGAGCCATTAATGATTATCTTTGAAAAGTCATGGAAAACAAGAGAGACTTCAGAGGACTGGAAAAGGCCTTCTGTAAAAAGGGAAATAAGGTCAACCCAGGGAATTACAGACCAGTCAGCTTAAATTCTGTACCTGGAAAGATAACGGAGCAAATAATTAAGCAATCAGTTTGCAAACACATAGAAGATAATAAGGTGTTAAGTAACAGTCAGCATGGATTTGTCAAGAATAAATAATGTCAAACCAAACTAATAGTTTTCTATGACATCGTAACAAGTCTTGTGGATGGGAGGAAGTCATAGATGTGGTATATCTTGACTTTAGTAAGGCTTTTGATACTGTCTTCCATGACCTTCTCATAAACAAATTAGGGAAATACAAAATAGAGGGAGCTACTATATGGTGGGTGCATAACTGGTTGGAAAACCGTTCCCAAAGAGTAGTTATAAGTGGTTCACAGTCAAGTTTGAAGGGTATATTGAGGGGGGTCCCGCAGGGATCAGTCCTGGGTCTGGTTCCGTTCAATGTCTTCATCAATGATTTAGATAATGTTAGAGAGAGTACACTTACAAAGTTTGTGGATGATACCAAGCTGGGAGGGGTTCCAAGTGCTTTGGTGGATAGGATTAAAATTCAAAATGATCTGGACAAACTGGAGAAATGGTCTGAAGTAAATAGGATGAAATTCAATAAGGACAAATGCAAAATAGTCCATATAGGAAAGAACAATCAGTTGCACACATACAAAATGGGAAATAACTGCCTAGGAAGGAGTACTGCAGAAAGAGATCTGTGGTTATGGTGCATCACAAGCTAAATATGAGTCAACGGTACAACACTGTTGCAAAAAAAAAAAGCAAACATCATTCTGGAATGTATCAGTAGGAGTGCTGTAAGCAAGACACAAGAAGTAATTCTTCCACTCTATTCCATGCTGATTGGACCTCAAGTGGAGTATTATGTCCAATTCTGGGTGCCACATTTCAGGAAAGATGTGGAGAAATTGGAGAAAGTCCAGACAAGAGCAACAAAAATGATTAAAGGTTTTAAAAACATCACCTATAAGGGAAGATTTCGGGGGGGGGAGGGGGAAGGGTTTGTTTTGTCTGGAGAAGAGAAGACAGAGACAGGACATAACAGTTTTCAAGGACATTAATGCTTGTTATGAGGAGGGAGAAAAATTGTTCTTGTTAACCTCTGAGAATAGAACAAGAAGCAATCGGATTAAATTACAGCAAGGGAGGTTTAGGTTGGACATTAGGAAAAAATTCCTAACTGTCATGGTGATTGGGCACTGGAATAAATTGCCTAAGGAGGTTGCGGAATCTCCATCATCATTTTTAAGAGCAGGTTAGACAAACACCTGTCAGGGGCATCCCTGAGTTCAGGGGACTGGACTAGATGACCTTTCAAGGTCCCCTCCAGTTCTACGATTCTATGAAAAGCTTCAGATTTGATGAATCAGCATTTCCTGATGAAATAATGTTTTATTGGAAAGTTCCTGAAAATAAACCCTTTTCTTACCATAACTGTGGTGGCCGTGATGAGCACTGCTGCAATGCATACATAAGCTAAACCCAGGCAAACTGATTTTTGCAAACTGTTAAAAATACCCACCCAAATCAATTCCATGCTGAAGGTTCAGTAATATGTACAACTGAAGAGCACACACAGCCTTAACTATAGTGATGCTATAATAAATGACCCTTCTGAAATACAGCAACTGAATTCCACTGGTGTTATTAGAAAACTGTCTCCAGTAGTGAAGGAATGAACCAGGACAATATTATTACTTATAATTCAGAGCTAGCTTGTATTAAAAAAAAAAAAAAAAAAGACATGTGGCATCAGGAAAATGTAATTAATTTGGTGGTGTAAGCTTTCATAAATTATCAAGTATTCCCAGTAGCAGACCTGCAAAACTTACAGAGAACATGAGCTGCCTTTAAATTACTTCGTTTGCGTGCTACCAGAATTCTCTTAAGGTGGTGAGATACTGACAGTATTAAAGAGGTTTAAGCTATTGCCATGGTTGACATACCAATCCACCTTTAATTAAGACTATAATGTTCCTTTGGGCTATACATAAGACAGTAATCTGTGTCCAGAGGCTGTCACTCTCTTCTCTAATGGACTGCAGCACACAAAAATTAATTATAGGGGAAAGGTTGCTGCTCCAACTGGGACTGGAGCCTCTAGATTCCAAAGCAAATGTTTTGCTGTTGATCAAAATGAGCAGCTGCATTCGCAACAGCCAGTACAGTTTGTCACACTGCACTTAACCCTCAATTCCAGCATTAAAATCAGTAAACGTGCTGCCTAGGGGGAGATTTAAAAAATTGTATTTATTAATTCATGGTCAGTTTTATAGTGGCCACCCCCTTAGCATCTGAGAGATTGTTTTCTGGAGTGATTTTGCCTGCCAGACAAAGTGGGGGAAATTATTTGAAGAATGAAAATAAAAACTTCAGCCCAGAGCTACTGAGTTTGCTCTTCTTGTCTGTCAATAGGTTATAATTACACAGTACATCTAGGTGACTATTTCAAAACATTTTCCATTAATATTGGTCTGAATTTTTAAACAAATTAGCTTAGAAAGTGTGAGTACCCCTCTTGTGTTTGCTTTCAGCAAATATTCTATGGTAAATGATTTGACTAGCACAGATGTTTGCAGGTACAATATACTTTAAGCAAAATTTGAGGAATATTCCTTAAAAGCAAATGTGAAATCTTAATCCTGAGTATTCATACCAGAAACTTCATTACAGGAGTTTGACTCATCCACTCAGGAAACAGAACCATACCAAATGATTTCTGTGTCCAATCACAACAGTTTGAATATTAAATATTTACAATGAGGTTGTGATGTTGAAGTTGTGATACATGCCTTTGATTTCTCACTTTAACAGTTGTTCATGGATGCTGATCCCTGTCAAATGAGAGGGGTATTAATGTTTTGTAACCCTGAACCATTTAAAAAAAAATCTCTTACCAGTACATCTGTGTGTCACACCCCAATTACGTTTACTCAAAGGCAATTCTAGTATTGTGAGTCTGCCATGCAAATTTCTTGTGCCACCATTAAATTCACTGCTCAGTAGCTCACTACCTGCACTTTGACTAGGTCCAGGGTATCAACAAGACATCATGGAGAAGGACAAGAATACTTAATATGTGGCATAGTATCAGAGTGAAATGGATTAGGACTTATTTTCACTATGAAATGGCTTCAAGGCATGAAGCACAAGTTCTGTGCTTGAACTTGACACTATGTTTGTTACTGTCAAGAAAAGAACAGAGAAAAACAAGCAACAGTATTTTGCAAATATGGAGGATGAAATAAGAGGATGGAAAAGAGAGGAGACAAACTAAACTGCAAGCAAAAAACAACTGAATACAGACTAAAGGAAGAAGACAACCATGATAGTCCTACCACGGACTTGCCACATCCTACAAAGAATCACAGACATCAGCAGAAGTCCAGAGCTGAGCTACCAAAATGATCTGATTTGTGTAACCTTGCTAAGTAAAAGCAGCATGATACAGAGGGAAAATTACATTTGCAAACAGTTTCTGAAGTGAATTCTCCCATGTATATTGTTGCCCTTGGATGACATTTACCTTGACCCTTTCCTAAAATCATGGTGCCTTCTTTTCCTCTTGCAGGGTGCCAGTAACTCTCATTGACCCATGGGGAAAACTGTGCTAGCAGGGGTCCCTAGTAGTCTGCAGTACCACCTGAGCTAATTAGACGAAGAATGAAACACAGCTGTGAATGTTCAGCAAGGTGACAGTTTGCAATTTGAATAGTATTAGGGAGGAATTAAATATAAATGGAGTCAGCATTCACAAGGATAATGCAAATCAGATGCAAATAGGCTCCTATTTTATTTGTCTTTTTTTGTTTCTTTCTGATAGTTAATTGATCAGGTGTTCATCACTTGTTTTAAAACTCAGGGCCTCTATTGTTCAAGAAAAGGTCCTGGAGGGTGAGAGCAGAGAAAGTTACTGTGAACTAAATGAGCCTGTGTCTGTGCCTGCAAATGACTACAGAATGCAAAGCAGGAGTCAAGCACACCATGGAAGTGCCCACTTCATTAAACATCACAGAAAGCAAGTGTTTGTTTATGAAGGCTTTCGTCATGGTGGCACAATTCTGTTGTAGTTTATGAAAGCCACCTGGCTCTGATTTGCATCTCAAGGAAACAAACCCAAATGATGAACCTGAATATCACAGTATTAGTGTGTAGAGCTGGTCAGGAATTTTTGGGTTCAATTAGTTTTGTAAGAATGTTTTGCAGAATGGCAGCGGACAAGATGATGAACTAAATGGACCACACCGCTTTTCCAGGCTGGTCATTCTTAAAAGTGAATCTATCTTACAACTGCTCTGCTATTCTTTCCAAATAGCAGTTTACTCTTATTCTTGTTCTGTATCCTCCTCCATTTAGCTTTGTGCTTTCTGCCTAGCCGATTGGCCTATGGGATGGCAGGAGTCTTTTTCAGCTTCCTGTCACTTTGTGGGAAAGTTAGGGGGACAAGTCCTTTTCCTCACTGGGCACGGCTTCCCATTTTGCCAAAAGCAACAGCAAGCAGACAACTTAGGATTTTTCCCCATTCTAGGCTGAATGTTTAAAACCGCTTCCCCACTCCTGAGCACCAGGAGCCCTCTCTCTCCTTCTCCTTCTCCAAAGCCCTCTCACCACTTCTTCAGTTCAGGTTCCAGAGCTGAAATGCTCCTCCCCAGGGGACTAATTCAGAAAAGTAAAATACAAACAAGAAAAGATCTGTTTGTAAATTCCTTTCAGCCAAGTGATGCTGGCTTACCTGTTTGAAAAGTCATGTCTGTGCTATGCCGGTGATGCTCTCTATACATGAATATAGGAGCTACTGTTTGTTTGTTTTTCTGGCTGGAGATGGGACTTAAATCAGGCATGGGAGTCAAGCAGGCTGGTCTAGATATTGAAGTCACCTTGGATCCACCACCTATTCTAGTTCATTGACATTATCTCTTAATTATCTTGTCTTGTTTATTTAAACAAGATAATTAAAAGACATTGTCAATGGAACAGAACATTGGCACAGGCAAGTGGCATTTATCAAACAAACATCAGTGCAACGCTAGAATGTTTATTTCCCATGCATTGGACAGGGATCATGAGATAGTACTGAATCCCATTGGCTTTATAACTATTGGCCCTACAGGCAGACAGAGTGAAAATGTGCACTGTTACTAGTGCAGGAGACTGTATGTGCTCATCTCCTGCTGATGGGCACCCATGGAGCAGAAAAATAATGGTTCTTGGTTCATGGTTCAGGTGTAACTGCATCTGGAATACTGTGTTGGATTTGGGCACCACATTGCCAAAAGATGTGACAGATATTATATATGACAAATTCAGTATCACCAACTCCAAATGTTCAAAAATCACAGATCAGGCTTACCAAAAATGACGAGATTGGCTTTAAAATCATGAGATTATGTAAAAATTATAGATTTGGTGTTCTTTTTATTCGCTTTTTGAGCCTTTAGGGTGCACCAGGATCACATTTTGAAGCTTTCGTCACAGCCATGAGGACTAGAAACATCAAGAAAAAGTAAGACAAAGCCAAAATCATCACATATCCACTTGACTCCAGGAGCTGAGACTTTAAAGAAAACAATAATTCTCTTGAGATTCATGACAAAATTATAAGAGTTGGTAACACTGAAAATTGAAGAGAGCTCAGAGGAGAGAAAACACAAATATCAGGGGATTGGGTGAACTGACTTATGGGGGAAAGAGTTAATTATAGCTTTGAGGAGAGGCTGGGGAGGGACATGACAGGGAAAGAAAAATTATCATATCTAATAAACCAAGTGATCCATCTAATCCTGCATCCTGTCTGACTGCGACCAATAGCAAATGCTTCAGAGGGGGATATTATACCCTTATAATGGATAATTATGGAATAATGTGTCTGTGGGAGAATGTTCTTCCTAGGCCTTGGCAATCAGGGGTTGTCTTGTGTCCTGAAGTATGAAGGGGGATGTGCCATATATTTTGTTTATCCTAGCTACTGTAATTGAGAAAGGACATGTTATCCTATACATAGCTAATTATTTTTGAGAATATTATTACATTGTTTACTCCAAGAATGTCTTACAGTGCTGCAATACAACTGGAAATACACACCTGCCACATGAGGAAAGACAAGGTGGTTTAAATATCACAGCACAGTGGAAGGTCCCAAGGAAGATAACCGAGAAATTTCTCCTCAGACACGGTCAATCCCTCTAGGCTGCTTGTGCCTCGTGGCTGGGGAAAAGGGGAAGTAATGTGCTGACACACCAGATTGCTCTGGCACCATGTGGTGTCCTGCTCTGTGGGCAAGTGCAGGGAAGGAGAGACAAGGCCATTCCCCTGCCTCCTCCCTGCATTTTTCCTCTTCCATGTTGCCAGCAGGAGAAAGCAGTCCCTGTCTGTGTACTGTGGGGGCAAACACATGCGATGTTTACCATGATTTGCACTTGCACATAGGTGCATCATGGAGGGCTTCTTACTCTTTGCCTCCACCCTTGTCTGGCCAAGCAAGGATATCCACCATGCACCCCAATAATATATGGCACTGCTGACCCACTAGGGGCATACAACACAGATTGTGGCTGAATAGGGAATGCTAGAGAGGAAGGATGCGCTTGTGGTTAGGACAATGGACTGAAAATTTGGATTCAGTTCCTAGTTCCATCTTGTGTGACCTTGGGCAAGTGACTTAGTCTTTCTGTGCTTCAGTTTCCCTTCTGTAACATGCAAATAATAATACCCACCCCCCCAAGGGGGTGTTTTGAGGATAAATCCATACATATTTGATAGATGCTGAGATACTACAGGAATTGGGACTATATAACAACCTAAAGAGAGGCAAGTTGGTGCTCAATACTCTGAATCATCTTTCATGTATATCTATATACTTTGTTTCTCCTCCACATTTTAGCAATGATACTAAATTCTGACAAAGCACCGATGCTTACAATATATAATTTACTGTACTAATGAATGCCTGATCTTTTCTTTCTGCTCCGTCAGATGAGTTGGACTGCCTGATTAACCATTTGGTGCTGTCCTACCTCAATTACTATTACTTATTAAATCAAGTTTGAAACTTGAGGAAAATAATTAAATGCTTAAATCAAGGCATTCTGCTTTGTCGCACACGTGGGTCTGTTGGCAAGTCTATGGAACAGTTGTTAATACTGAGAGATTGAGATGAAAGATGTTCTAAATTTGTCTCATGAATGTTTCCATTCAGCATAATAATGGACGTTTGACAGTAACATGTTGTTGCACTCGTCAGAATTATTTCTAAAATGAAACGCATGTACACCTTTGAATATGGTCTCACAGAAACCTGGAACCATCCAGAATAGAGCAGATAAACGTTCATTTGCCTGGAAGCCATATTTTGGGTTGGCTTATGGCTGGAGTAAAAATGGAACAATTTTCAAATGAATATAAAGATCAGATTTAAAAGCTTTCAAATGGGAAGTATATATGTATTTTCCAGCATCGATATATAAATTAATGTGTACCATCTGGGTTACATCTGGTGTTATAAAAGTGTTGTCTCATGAGCAGTATAGGTGTGAGAACCATCAAGCAAAACTGAGCAGCTCTGGCACTTCAGCTACAAAGGAGACAACACTCAGATGTAGTTCTGACAGTACGTCACCCTATCTTACCAGCTCACATCCTTGGCCTTCATTTTGACTCTTTATTTTCCTTCTTTCCCCCACTGTCTATAAATCCTGCCCTTTTTTTAAACTATCTACATCATCTCCACAAACCATCCTTCTCTCCCTCTCCATTCCTTTTGAAACCCTTGGTTCAGACCTTGGATCACGTCTGGTCTCCCCTGCCACCCACTCCCACCCAACCATTGCTGCTCTGATTATGTTCAGTCCCTCTGCAAATCCTCTCCCTGGCTTCCTGTCTCCATCTTTATAAAATTCAGGCTTCTCCTCCTTGCCATTAAGACCCTGCACAATGAAGTCCTTGCCTCGCTCTCTTTGTCCTGGCTGTGCAGGGAGAAGGACAAGATGCAAGGCATGTGATTTAATGAGGCTGCAACTTTATTAACTTAACTCACTGGGGAACTATCTTGCAATAAATTATACCGTGCAAGTCACTGTTCCTTCCTTAATGGTTTTCGCCTATCCAAGGGCTGTGGTCAGCCTGCTCCCAGTCCAAACCTGATCCCAGCCCATTGCTGGGACCCCACTGCCCTCAACTCATATGAGGGTAAAGGGGCTGAGGTCTACTTGCTGTTCCAGACATTAGAAACTCCAACCCCATTCCTCTGCTTCTTTTGGGGATGCCTTCCCTTAGTCCACTTCCAGCTCTGGTTTATCAGGGAACCCGACTTTTTACTGAATGCCTACCTACCCTAGTCACCTGCCGCCAGGAGAGCCAGCAATTAAGTTGGATGCTTCCCCACATCTGGTTTCCCAAATAGTAAACAACTCCCTCCCTCACATCCATGAAAAATAGATATCCATCAGTACCCCCACCTCAGTGATACCATCCCTGCCACTCCCCCCAACCCAAGGGAGCTGGGGGAACTCAAAAGGCCACAGCCCCTTTCTTCCAGCTGGTCAGACAAAGCCCCCCATATTCCAGGTTGTGGAGAACACACTTTACTCTCTCTGTCCATTCCTTTAACTCAGCCCAATCAGTATGCCTTGTCACCCCTTTTATTTCTTTCTCACTCGCCTGTCTCTGTACCCTCAACCACGTATCCTGCTGTGCCTGGAATCCCTGGCTCCTTCAGTCGGGCATTCACCCTCTCACTCTTAAAGACCATCCTTAGAATGCACTTCTTCCCTGAGGCCTATTTCCTCAGCATTAAGTGTAGAAAACAAACTACTCACCTAAGTTGCTATGGGACCTTGTTTTCATCACCCTCATTCTCCCTCCTTCCACAACCCAGTGTTTGTTGCAATCTTTTCTCATCACTGTCTCAATTTAGATGATAAAACCTCCAGTCTAACAGGGAGGAGTTTCAGAGTGTGCAATAATCTCTCCAAGGGAAACCACATCACGTGAGACACTTAAAAATATCATTAGACCAAACACTGGAGGACATGTTTGTATGAGGATGGACATGAATATCTGACGGGTCATTTCTTCTTCTAATTTCAGTTTCTTTATACGGTGAACTTTCATCCCATGAACAAATTCCCATAAACTCCTGAGAATATCTGTTTTCTCATGCAAATACTTGTGAATTGATAACTTCCACACAGCTGTGTTGCTAACAACAGCAAAGCTGAAGTTGTCTGGCACCTCATTACGCCAAGATATCTCAAGGTACTTTACAAAAGATGTGCAATGATTTTAGCATGCATTCCATAATGCCAAGCTAAAGATTGAAAGCAGAGGAAAACAAATCTTCTGTGTCGATTTAAGGAGTGAATGAGAAGCAGTAGCCCTACCCTCAAACAATCCCTGGAGATCAACAGCACACACACTCACCATGAAAAACAGTACAGAGAGGGATGGAGGCATGGAAGAAAATCTCACGAGAAAAATGGCCAATGTGCTACAGTATACACTGCAGGCACTATGCATCCTGAAAGGTGCTGAGCAATCCTCATTGCAGGCAATGGCAGCTGCAGATTTTCAACTCTTCTCAGGGCTTAACCCAGCAGTTTTACAACATAACCTAACAAAAACTACATAATTCAAGATGGTCATAAAAATAAAGATTTGTCTCCCATGGGAAGTTTACATTTTTTTTGTCAGAAAAACCAAAATCAATCAACATTTTGATTGTCAGCTTTCGGGGTTTGCAATGAAAAAGTAGAAATTTTTGGAGGAAAGCCAACAACATGAAAACCTTCATTTAGTCAAAAAAGCCAATTTCCATTAAAAACAGTGCAGATGGAAAAATTTCAACCAACCTTGAAACCAATTGTTTTGTAAATAAATAATCTAAGTAAATAAATAATAAATCTAAGTGCAAAGACAAAGACATGAATAAGCATACGTAACCACTTTGCCATTGTTTTACAGCTCAAAGCACCAAGTGCAGGAAAGCTAACATTTCTGAGGAGGTGCTGGTAGCTCTGTAACCTGACATAAAAAAATCAAACATCAGACAACATCATACAAAGGCATTGGACTTTGTTTGGAAGCAGATGCTTGGATTCTGATTTATAGCCGGTCAGAGTAAAAAGCTGAGGGGGAAGCCTTGAAATTAGAAGGGAAGTGTAGTACCAGATTAAAGAGAAAGGGACTAAAATAAATTTGCAGTTAATTCCCCCCTCTGATCTGTATGCAAATTGAGTAGACTACTTGCTCTGTGCATTGTAAGCAAAGGGTCCGGTGCTGTTCCTTTTACTTATGTTAAGACGTATTTCTTCAGTGGTGTTGTGCTGGTTCAGTTTGTACCCACTATGCAAAAATCTGATCATGAAAGATTAAAATTGTTGGCAGAAATTTTTAAAGGCCTTTTTTGAAAATGTAGCATCCCAAAATCAAAGTTGTGTGCTGTTTTATTAGTTGTTTGGTTCTGAGAATGCACTAAGCAATGGAGACATCACAATCCCTGTCCCAAAGAAATCACATTCTAACGTGTCACTCCACAGCTCACCTTTGCTTTCAGCACCACTAGTGTTGGAATCCTGTCCATTTCACCACTAATTCTTCAATGGTTTTAGCCACTTAGGGTTTGTTTACACAGACCAACAATGTACACTAAACAGGTGTGAAGTCTCAAGCACACTGGCATGCTAAATGGCCCGGGTAGTCCCTGCGGGCGTGCACTAAAAGTTTCCTAGTGCACATTAACATAGTACTGTTTGAAACCGGACTACATTAACGTGCACTAAGGAACTTTTAGTGCACGCCAGCAGAGGCTACAGAGGTCAACCGCAGATTGATGTGCTTAAGAATTCACACCTCTCTAGTACACAGTGCTACACCATGTAGACAAACCTTTCACACTTCCAGCAACTAGACAGTCATGATGTACGTTTTTAAACATGGTACTTGGAAAGGAAAAAATAAACACACCAAAAAGCTAAGGTATTGCATTCTGATCCAAGGAAGGGAGCATTAGCAACCCCATTTTACACATGAGATGGGGTGGCACCAAGAAGTTAAATGGCTTGTCCAGAGTTACACAAGGAAGTCTGTTGCAGAGCCAGGAACTGAACCTAGATCTCTGGAGCACAGCTGGGGGAAAAACTGATTTTTCAGTTTGCTGATAGTTTAAAAAAAGTGGGGGGTGAAGCCGCTTTTTGACATAAAAGCAAAGGAAATGAAGGGCTAAATCCACAAAACAGCCAGACGGAGATGGAGGTAGTGGTTGCAGCTCCCTTGTAACATTTAGTCTAGGCTACCTGGAACAAGGGAGCCCCACGTTTATGTCCCTGCTCCAGTGACCATCGCATTCTTTATACAGAGTGGAATAGCTTCTGCAAGAGCGATTGAGAAAGCTCCACACCAGAATATCCCAGTGGCTAGGGTACGGTTCTGCACTATGGGAAACCCAGCTTCAAAAATCCCGGCTCCAGATAACACAGAAAGAGAAATTGTACCTGGGTCTCCTACCTAGTGTCCTAGCCACTGGGTTAACAGTTATAAATGAGGTGACTCCTCCATCCCTCCATTATGTGAATGGCACCTAAATAAAAAAAAAATGGCCAAAACTATTCCACAATTCGGGTCAAATTTCTGATTAATTCCAGGAGAGCCAAAACTGTATTTTTCAGTGACTAAACTATTAATCCAGTTTTTTTTTTTTTTTGCCCTGCTCTATGCTTAGCGCTAGCATAGTACCTTAGCC
The DNA here is from genome assembly GCF_965140235.1 of Caretta caretta. Classification (NCBI taxonomy): domain Eukaryota; kingdom Metazoa; phylum Chordata; order Testudines; family Cheloniidae; genus Caretta; species Caretta caretta. Next base: position 45,612,812 of record NC_134207.1, read on the forward strand.
ACAAGATCCTCCTTCCTCTCTAAATTGAGCGAAGTTGTTACATGTTCTGGACATGCTGTTGCAAACTAGAGTAAAATTAAAGGTGTTTCTTCCACTTAGATGAACTATTACCCAGGTTCCAAATTTTGTTTGCATTTTAAAATAAGCATTAAAGAAGCCAGCCCAGCCAGGCAGAATATTTTTTCAGCTTTTTTCCTAACCCAAGAGTAGCTGGAAAACCTCAGCAGTTAAAAATGTTTGCTCTGGCTCCGAGTCTAATGCAGCCATAAAAATGACATTTTAAATAAAGAAAACAGTTTTTGCTCCAACTCCAACTCAGCGTTAAGACATCACATATTTTTTAAAAATGCATTTTAGACCTATACTTTTAAAACTGGGCCCTAATGGCTGACTGAATGATTTGTGTAAAACAACCCACATATTTTAGTCTCCCAATTGCCAGCCCAGTGCCAGTATTTGGGACCTGCAAAAAAAGTTGGTTTGAAAGTTTGTCACTGATTTTCCCCATAAAAATCACAGATGGCTCATGCCTCATGCCAGACATTCAGGGCTGGCATTTGTGTTCTATGAAACCTGTGTGCACAGCTTCCTCTGTTTTCAGGATAATGCCAGCTGTTTTTAAGATGACCCAAGTTGGGCTGGAGACTGTGGTGCCAACAAGAATGTCACTGAGCTATCTCCTGTTCCTTCCAAGCCAACTCTTTGTAGCTGCATTAGTTCCTCTGCTGAGTAGCCCATGTGAATCCTGACTAGAAGGTGGGGCAGCTCATGGATTCTCTTTAGCCTTCTTGGTCAAGTCACATAACCTGTTTGATTAGCTTTCTTCTCTGTAGGATAGAGAGGATCGTTCTTACTTACCCCTCAGGGAGTGTTGTGAAGATTCACCCATCAACATTTATAGCTCTGTATATGGGTTTAAATTCACACTCATGTACATAAAGTGTTCCAGCCTCCAGAAGCACCGTGATCACCTCTTTGGACAAGTGTGTCTGGCAGAACTTTCTTACATATTGAAAAGCAGGTATGGAGAGCAGCTCTGCGCTTGAGCGCTTGAAGGCAAGAGATGCTGTGTTCCCCTCACCACATGTTTTATAAAAAATGATTTTTTTTAATGTTTGCGGGGTGCCTGAAAGAACCATCTTGCTAACTCTCTCCAAAATCCTTAACCAGCCCTGTGGGAAGGAATGCAAGCACTGTGGGCAGCAGATGGTTATGCTGGAGAAAAAAAGGAGTGAAAAATAGTGTCACACATCTACGCTCTGACTCAGGCAGGAGTGCACACTAAGTCAGCGACAAAGCCAGGGTGACCATTGAGTAGCCTCTTCAGGGCTGTGGCATAAATCACTCACACTACCATATTGTTGTGTAAAATGTGTATTTGGGATTATCTCAGAGCTGGTCAGACTCTCCCTGCTTGCAGCCTACGAGCTTGCTATGGGGGGAATCCAGCCTCTGGATCCCCATGTGTTTTAAGCCTCTGGAGTAGGAACAGAGCCCAGGCACTGCCCCTGTCATGGATTCCCTAGGCATACTCAGAGGGCAGACCTCCTGTGTAATATCTCCTCCCTAGCTGTAACCAGGCAGTCCACTGTAACTAATGCTGATTCCTCAGACTCCTCCGGCAGCCAGGGCCAGTGAAAGAAAAAGAAAAAAAAGAAAGAAAGATCATGGCTGGGCAGACTGACCAAGTGAAAAGAAAAGTGCCAATCGATGTGGTGCTCCCCTATCTATTGATTTGAACCACCCCCTTGAAGTTGGTACCCAGGGGAACCATCCTGACCACCCACCTCTAAAGCCCTCCCTCCCTCTCCCAGAATCCCTCCAAAGGTGTGAGCCTTCTGGGTTAGTTTCTCTCTCTCTCTCTGGTGGCACATGGTAGGTATAGCATATAACTTGCACAGACACTTTGAACAGAGTTTTACAGTGTTGTTGCTCTTAATCACACAAAAAATACAAAGATCCATACAAACAAAATAAACCCTTCATGCATTTCCCTACCCTCAGTTTCCCCACCACTCTAGAACATTCTTTGGGTTGAGGTCAGGGGCCTTTGGGTTGTCCACAGTCCCTCTGCTCGAGGGCTTAGTTTGTTCTGCAGCTGGAGCCTTCTTCCCCAGCTCTGCTAGTCTAAGTTTGGCTGGATTGTGCCCTTGCTTTCTCCTGCCCAAACTCCCCATCTCTCTCTCTCTCTCTCTCTCTCTCTCTGAGGATTTTCCTTCCATGAGTCCTTATTTAATCCCCTAACTGGTCACCTAGCTTCCTTTTTCTACTCCTGGTAAATTTCCAATCTCCACTGCTCTGCTCCCTTCAGACAAGTAGGCTAAAACTGCTTTATTTTCTAAGCCTGAGCTCATTACCTTAATGGTCAATCACTGAGTTGTAACTCCCCTCCATAGTCACTGCCCTAGGAGGATGTAGCACAAGTCATATCAGGTGGTAACATGTAAAGAGGGACATTCATGATGCAGCAATTTTCATAGCAACAGCTTCTCAATAACTTCATAAGATCAACCATAATTCATACATTGTACACACACAGACTCTACAAAACCATCACAAGGACTATGAGTTTATTATTTAACCTGGCATAATGTGCATGAGATCTCTGCAAACAGCACTGATTCAAAGGGGCTGGGAAATTTGTGATGGAGCAGCACCCAAAGCAGATAAATGCATCTCTGAAAACTAATTCCCTTCTGCTGCACCAAATCAAGTGTTCTGTCTGCAGGGGACACTTTCCCTCCCTGCCTGGAGCTGGGATAATGGGAGATGGTAACAGCCTCACATAAGGAATAGAACATTGCTATCAAGGAGAACATTGATCATCTTATTCTAGCAGCTTTATTATAATGGTTACTTGCTATCATGCCCTGGTCTTGTACCTGACTGCCTCAGCCCATCTCCTGCTTCCTTCTGTACTGATAGTCTTACAATCATAGCAATGTAGGACTGGAAGGGACCTCAGTGGGTCATCTAATCCAGTCCCCTGCACTCAAAGCAAGACTATGTAATAACTAGACCACCCCTGATAGATGTCTAACCTGTTCTTAAAAACCTCCAGTGACAGAGATTCCACAACCTCCATAGGCAATTTGTTCCAGTGCTTAACCACCATGACAGTTAGGAAGATTTTCCTAATGTCCAACCTAAACCTCCCTTGCTGCAATTTCATCCCACTGCTTCTTGTCCTATCCTCAGAGGTTAAGGAGAGCAAATTTTCACCCTTCTCCTTGTAACAACCTCTTATATACTTGAAGACTGTTATGTCCCCAGTTTTTCCTTCTCCAGACTAAACAAATCCAATTTTTTCAATCTTTCCTCAAAGGTCATGTTCTCTAGACCAGCAGTTCTCAACCAGGGATCCACGGAGGTTGGAAGTCTGTTTCAGGGGGTCCACAAAGCAGGGTCAACATTAGACTGCTTAGGGCCCAGGGCAGAAAATTCAGAACCCCAAGTCCCGGTTCCCTGCAGGGCAGAAGCCCTGGTGCCCCCGAGCCCCATGCCCACAGGGCAGAAACCCTGAGCCCCCACCCGTGGTTTAAGCCCGATCCCCAAGCTATTCCCCCTGCCCCCGCTGGGCCCTGAAGTTTTTATAGCATGTTGAGGCGGGGCCTCAGAAAGAAAGGTTGAGAACCTCTGTTCTAGACCTTTAATCATTTTTGTTGTTCTCCTCTGGACTTTCTCCAATTTATCCACATCCTTCCTGAAGGCACCCAGAACTGAACACAGTACTCCAGCTGAGGCCTTATCAGTGTGCAGTAGAGTGGAAAAATTACTTCACGTACATAGGTGCTGGAACTAAGAGTGCTACTAACCCCCTGGTTTGAGGTGGTTTCTATTATATACAGGGTTTACAGTTTGGTTAAATGGCTCTCATCATTCCCACTAGAGGCGGATTGCAGTTTTGTGGGGCCCTAGCCAGAGCATGTGGGGGGCCCTCCTCAACCCTTCTGCCTGCAGTCCCCGCCCGACCCCTGGCCTCTCCCCAGCAGGAGTGCCGGGCGGGAGGAGCAGAGAAAGCCCCCATGCCCTGACCCCGCTCCCCAGCAGGAGCACTAGGTGGGCAGAGCGGTTTGGGGCATGGGGGAGCCCATTTATCCAAGGCCCCCCAGTTGGCCAGGGCCCCTGGGCATGGGCCACACTGGCCCAGTGGCGAATCCACTACTGATCCCCACTATAAAAATTGTTCCAGCACCCCTGATCACATGTCTTGCTTACAACGCTCCTGGTAACACATCTCAGAGTGATGTTTGCTTTTTTTGCAAGTGTTACACTGTTGATTCATATTTAGCTTTTGATTCACTATAACCTCCAGATCCCTTTCCACAGTACCCCTTCCTAGACAGTCATTTCCCATTTTGTATGTATGCAACTGACTGTTCCTTTCTAAGTGGAGTACTTTGCATTTGTCCTCATTGAATTTCATCCTATTTCCTTCAGAGCATTTCTCCAGTTTGTCAGATCATTTTAATTATAATCCTGTCTTCCAAAGCACTTGCAAACCCTCCCAGCTTGGTATTGTCCACAAACATTCTAAGTGTAAGCTCTATGCCATTATAAATCATAGATGGCAGGTATTGAGTAGAACCAGACCCAGAACTGATCCCTGCCAGGACTGCACCTGAGAGGCCCTTCCAGCTTGACTGTGAACCGCTGATAACGCCTCTCTGGGAACAGTTTTTCAACCAATTATGCACCTACCTTATAATAGCTCCATCTAGGTTATATTTCCCTAGTTTGTTTATGAGAAGGTCATTGGAGACAGCATCAAAAGCCTTACTAAAGTCAACATATACCATGCTACTGCTTCTCTCCTATCACAAGGCTTATTACCTTGTCAAGGAAAGCTATTCAGCTGGTTTGACATAATTTGTTCTTGCAAATCCATGCTGACTGTTATTTATCACATTATCTTCTAGGTGTTTGCAAATTGATTGCTTGATTATTTAGTCCATTATCTTTCCGGTTACTGAAGTTAAGCTGACTGTTCCGCAATTCCCTGGGTTGTCCTTATTCTCCTTTTTATAGATGGGCACTATATTTGCCCTTTTCCAGTCCTCTGAAATCCTCTCATCTTCCATGAGTTTTCAAAGATAATAGCTAGTGGCTCAGACATCTCACCCAGTTCCTTAAGTATTCTAAGATGTATTTCATCAGGCCCTGCAGTCTTCATTTAACTTTTCTAAGCAATTTTTAACTTATGATCTCTTTTCTTGCTCAGTGATTCTCCCACAAGTCTCCTTACTGAAATATGTTTCGACTAAATTCAGAGCTGCAGATTCCACTCTCGGATCTTCCCTACTGTTATGTGATCAAGACACTGATCTTCACTAGTTCTTGTCTTGGTTAAGTAAAGGATGCTGTGGTGAAGTATAGAGTGGGACATAATGGTCGAGGGTGAATCTAAGCATTGTTCCATCCACAGGATTTGAATAGCACATAAAACCAATTCTTCAGTAATAGCCATCAGGGAAATTAGCACTGCAATAGTCTTTTATTTTTCTAAATGCACCATGAAAACATTTCCACAAGAGACTGTTTGATATATTATAATTAAGCAGATAGAACAAAGTGCACAGTTTATTTACCCAGCAAAGTTCAGATCAGATGCAACATCTGGTTTTCATTGAGATCTTCCTTTTTTAACCAATTCTGCAGCTGGGTTGATAGAGACTCAAGGAGGGCAGGTGGCTGGCATGTGACTGTAAGTGAGTTTATGATTGAACTGGAATCAAAATAGGAGTGTCCACTGAACTCTTGGTTAGGGTTATGCATGGAGACTGTACTGATAACAGGCCTTGGGAACTAATTCACTGGCTTGAATAAATATAAATTTTGCCTGTAAAATAAAATGAGCAGAGAATTCTATTTCATTCCTTACGAAGAAAACAGGTTTCTTTTCATTAAGAAAAACATCCTTGGAATTTCTTATTACAGATGACAATTTCCTAACTCAAAAAAATTGTTGCATCTAACATGAAGACATTCTAATTTATATCTCGTCTTGACAAATAAAGAAGAACTGATCACAGAATTAAAAATTAAAGGTAGCTTAGGTATAAGTGACCATGACATCATCATATTTATAATGGGCAAATAGAATAAAGTTCAGACCAGTCATATATATACTTGGTGCTTTAAAAGGGCCAATTTCACAAAACTGAAAACAATTATGAGCCAAACCAGTTGGGTGGAAGAAAAAATGTGAATGATAATTGGGAATTGTTTAGGAACATTTTACTAGAAACCTAAAAAGCCACAATCAAAAAAGATGGCCTATTGGTTTAAAAAGAGACCTGGTTTAGAGGGGAAATGAAGGTAGCTATTATTTATTATATATATAAAACAAATGGAAGAAAAGGGTAGTAATGAATATAAATCCGAAGCTAGGAATTGTAGAAAATTGATAAGGACAGCAAAGGAACACAAGAAGAAATCTATGGCCAGCAGAAATAAGAATAATAATGAGTTTCTTAGTATATTAGGAACTAATGAATCTTAACAATGGTATTGGTCCATTATTATTGATAATTCTACCATTTCCATCTAGTAATGTCAGAGAAAATGAGGTAAGATCAGAGGCTAAAGTAGGAAAAGAACAACTTAAAAATTACTTAGACAAGTTAGATGTCTTCAAGTCACCAGGGCCTGATGAAATACATCCTAGAATACTCAAGGAGCTGACTGAGGATATATCTGAGCTATTAGCAATTATCTTCAAAAAGTCATGGAAGACAGGAGAGATTCCAGAGGACTAGAAAAGGGCAAATATAGTGCCTAACTATAAAAAGGGAAATAAGGACAACCCGTGGACTTACAGACCAGTCAGCTTAACTTCTGTACCTGGAAAGATAATGGAGCAAATAATTAAGCAATCAATTTGCAAACATCTAGAAGATACTCAGGTGATAAGTAACAGTCATCATGGATTTGCAAGAACAATCAAGTCAGACTAACCTGATAGCTTTCTTTGACAGGGTAACAAGCCTTGTGGATGGGGGGGGAAGTGGTAGATATGGTATATCTTGACTTTAGTAAAGCTTTTGATAAGGTCTCTCATGACCTTCTCATAAACAAACTAGGGAAATGCAACCTAAATGGAGCTGCTATAAGGTGGGTACAAAATTGTTTGGAAAACCATTCCCAGAGAATAGCTATCAGTGGTTCACAGTTATGCTGGAAGGGCATAACGAGTGGGGTCCCACAGGGATCCATTCTGGGTCCAGTTCTGTTCAATATCTTCATCAATGATTTAGATAATGGCATATAAAGTTTGCAGATGAAAGTTTGCAGATGATACCAAGCTGGGAGGGGTTGCAAGTGCTTTGGAGGATAGGATTAAAATTCAAAATGATCTGGACAAACTGAAGAAATGGTCTCAAGTAAATAGGATGAAATTCAATAAGGACAAATGTAAAGTACTCCATTTAGGAAGGAACAATCAGTTGCATACATACAAAATGGGAAATGACTACCTAGGAAGGAGTTCTGTGGAAAAGGATCTGGGGGTCAGAATGGACCATAAGCTAAGTATGAATCAACAGTGTAACACTGTTGCAAAAAAAGCAAGCATCATTCTGGGATGTATTAGCAGGAGTGTTGTAAGTAAGACATGAGAAGTAAGGCTCCATGCTGATTAGGACTCAACTGGAGTACTGCGTCCAGTTCTGGGTGCCACATTTCAGAAATGTTATGGACAAATTGGAGAAAGTCCTAAGAAGATCAACAAAAATGAATAAAGGTCTTGAATACATGACCTATGAGGGAAGATTGAAAAAATTGGGTTTGGGTTTGTTTGAGAGAGGACATGATAACACTTTTAAAGTACGTAAGAGGTTGTTACAAGAAGGAGAGAGAAAAATTGTTCTTGTTAACCGCTGAGGATAGGACAAGAAGCAATGGGCTTAAATTGCAGCAAAGGGAGGTTTAGGTTGGACATTAGAAAAAAACTTGCTAACTGTCAGGGTGGTTAAGAACTGGAATAAATTGCCTAGAGAGATTGTGGAATATCCATAATTGGAGATTTTTAAGAGGAGGTTAGACAATCACCTCTCAGGAATGGTCTATAATACTGAGTCCTGCTATGAGTGCAGGAGACTGGACTAGATGACCTCTTGAGGTCCCTTCCAGTCTTATGATTCTATGATTAATGTTGATTTTGAAGCCTTGGAATACTGGAAAGTTCCAGAAGACTGACAGCAAGCTTATATTGTGCCAAAATTTAAAAGGGGCAAATGGGGATGAGCCAGGTACTTATAGGCCTGTCAGTCTAACATAAATCTCATGCAAGATAATGGAGTGGCTGATACAGGACTCTATTAATAAAGAATTACAGGAGAGTAATATAATTAATGCTAACTGGTGGGTCTTAACGATGATTTCTTATTTATAATTACATTTTAAGTGGGTGTGTTTCCAGTAGAGTCCCTCAGCGATCAGTTCTTGGCCTGATCCTATTTAACATTTTTATCAATGACCTGCAATATAACATAAAATCATCACTGATAAAGTTTGCAGATTACTCAAAAATTGGAGGACTGGTAAATAACGAAGAGGAGAGGTCACTGATGCAAAGTGATCTGGATCACTTGGTAAACTGGGTGCAACTGAACAGTATTTATTTTAAAATGGCTAAATGTAAATGTATACATTTAGGAACAACTAATGTAGGCCATAATTACAGGATGGGGGAAGCAGTGAGTCTGAAAAAGATTTAGATGTCATGGTGGATAATCAGCTGAACATAAGCACCTAGTAGGACACTGTGGCCAAAAGGGCTAATGAGATTCTGGGATACATAAACAGGGGGATTTTGTGTAGGAGTAGAAAGGTTATTTTATCTCTATATTTGGCACAGGTGTGACCCCTGCTGAAATACTGTATCCATTTCTGGTATCTAAAATTCAAAAACATAAGAGCAGCCATACTAGGTCAGACCAAAGGTCCATCTAGCCCAGTGTCCTGTCTTCTGACAGTGGCTAATGCCAGGTGCTTCAGAGGGAATAAATAGAACAGACAATCATTGAGTGATAAATCCCCTGTCTTTCATTCCCAGGAAGGATGTTGATAAATTTGAAAGGGTTCAGAGAAGAGCCATCAGAATGATTAAAGGGTTAAAAGTCATGCCTTCTAGTGACAGACTCAAGGAGCTCAGTCTATTTACCTAAACACAAAGAAGGTTAAGAGATGACTGGGTTATAGTCTATAAGTACCTACATGGAACAATATTTGATTATGGGCTCTTCAGTCTAGCAGGAAAGGTATAACATGAGCTAATGGCTTGAAGTGGAAGCTGTAATATTCAGACTGGAAATAATGTGTAAATATTCAACAGTGAGGGTAATTAGCCATTGGAACAATTTTCCAAGGGTTGTGGTACTCGCCCCATCACTGGGGATTTTAAAATCAAGATTGGCTGTTTTTCTAAGTTATGTTCTAGAAATTCTCTGGGAGAAGTTCTGTGACCTGTGTTATGCAAGAGGTCAGACTAATGATCACAATAGTCCCTTCTAGCCTTGGAAACTCTGAATTTATGATGAATATTGTTATGTCGCGGGACCAATTGCTCCACTGCACAGGTTCCAAAAGCCAGGCTCAGCTGGGGCTGCCAGCTCATCCCTTTATTACATAGATGCAGTAATAATACTAAGTTCCATGAAGATTGCTGCCTACCGCAAGGGTGGGTTTTCCCTTTCCTAGGAGCCACGCTGTTACTTATGTGGCTGTCTGAGAGCTGCCTCTGTCGAGATAGAGCATGACTGCCACTGCAGCTAGGAACAGGATGCCCTGCAACAACGATCAAAGCCAGGAAAGAATGCTGAAAGGGCCACTTCTCCCTTACATACATTGTGTCCCTGGCGGGAAGTTCTATTCCAGGGAGCAGCCACAGGAAAGAGAATGTAAAGATTCCCAACAGTGCAACCTCAAACCAACCGGTAAGGGCAGGAGGGAGTGTCTCACTTTGCTTCTGTCATCCATGACGTGATATAACTGCTCCACAGTCAGAGCGTAGGGGCATGGATACCTACCACCTCCGATAATGAAGGCAGTTGAACTCCCACCACCTTCTCCAGCAAGCTGGGTAGCAGGGATTTCCACACCCATGCAGCTGAATGTTATGGTGTATTTAATAATAAAAACATAATGATCTGGGTCACATCCACCACCCCCTTTTAATTCCATTTGAGGACTTTAACACCCAAAGAACTTGAAGCCCAAGTGAGATGAAACACATGGATGCAGCACTGTGCAGGCAGATGCTAAGCATGGGAAGAAGACTGCTCACTTATGACATCCAAACTCCACCAGCAGCTCCACAAATCCCTGCTGTGGAAAATTTATTGAGGTTGTGCAGCAGACCACATTTTCCAGCGCATAGCCCACCACAGACAGCCCTCCAGGGCTTGCACAGCATGGTAGGCCACAGTTATCTTCTTCTGAAATGAGCCCTAGGGAAAGGATTTCATCAAGTTATTGGAGTGATTTCACTTGAAGGTCAATGAGAAATTCAGCTCTGAATTGGAGGGAACACTACTATAAGCAATGGTTGATGATAAGCAGATACAATAGTTACCATTTCTAAAGTCTGCACCTGCCAACTTCTAGTGTACAGTGGAATCTGAGATTAACATTATTTTTCTTCTGCTTAGAAAAGGAGATAATTGTGGTGACTGTGTAGTAACAGCTGACAAATGTTGACTTTTTATTGGTTTCTATTGGTGGTAGAAGGAAAGGATGTGTCATTGTTAGTGACTGTTTCACAACCTTTCGTGACCAGGACAGGGTGGAGTCAGTCCATATTTTGTCCCCCTTTCCTTCCCAACCCCCAAAGAATTTTTCTTTTCATGTTATTAAAGGTAGCATTTAGGTTTTAATCAGCCAACAAAATGGAGTGCAACTTTATTATCTACAGACAGATTTTTATAGATCCCCTGTGTCTTTCTCTGAGGTTTTTCAAAACAGCTAGTGGTATCATCATGAAAGGACTTTGTAGATGTCTTTGTTACCACTGCTTCATTGAGTGTGATACTGAAAATGACAGAAAACAACAAGAAAAAACTAGCATAAACTGAACATAAACACAGCAATGGGAAATTAGTAGCTAGTTCCAAGCACCAGCAACAGCTGTCTTGGTCAGGAAGGCCCTTAATGCAGGAAAGCTTCTGAAACAACTCAGGGTTTTGATTTCGCAAATATATAGCAAGCTTTCCAGACCTTTCTCACTGGAGGATGGAGAGGAAGAGACACAGAGCTAGAACAAACCAGAAAGAACTGGGAAAAGAAATGAAATGAAAATACCAGGAGATACTGGCTGGCCACGATTTTTAGGATTCAAAGGGAAAGAGAAGTGTCACTTAGGCCCCACACCTAGCAAATTTCTCTGAAAAGCCAAGTGAGTACTTGTACTACCCTGAAAAGTATTAGCTTCTCTCTTTGAAAGAAGACTTGGGTTTTCCAATCCATCTCACCTCTCTACACAAATGGGCCTCTGTGTCACAATAACACATTATGCTTTTTTTGAGAGGCTCAAAGTACTTTACATACATAAGTTAAACTTGAATGAATATGTTGTGAGATTGAGTCTTGCTTTCTCCATTTTACAGATGGGGAAACTTAGACACAGATCTACTAAGGCCAACATTTTGCAAACTGATATGTTTCCACTAAAGATATTTTATTAACTGTAGGTAATATACAGGAAATCTAGGAGGTAGATTATTTCATGCCTTTGTTATTCTGACATTAAATATGACAAGATTGTGTTAGGTGTAGTGAGTATGTCACACCTGACAAGAGCTGCTGAGACTGCCCTCCAGCTATGTCACACTTTGTGTTCCCCCACTTCTGGGGGACAAGCAATCTCTGTCCAGCCACTTCCTCGGTGGCAACTGAAGTCTATCGTCCCAGGGCCACTTCCCATGCGGCTCCAGCACTCTCTTCTGCCGTTACCTTGGGACCTCAGCCTGCAGGCCCTAGCAGCCAGCTAGGAGCTCTCGCTAGCTCCCCCAGTCCCTGCTTGCAGTACTGCCTCTATCCCAGGTGCTGGTGCTCCTTCCTCCTGCTAGGAGCCTGATCTTCTCACCAGGAGCTCCAGTCAGCTACTGAATTCTTTTCTGCCCTGCATTCTTATATGGGGCTGCTGAGCCATAACTGGCTGCTTCCTCTAAGCCCCTCTCTAATTGGCTGCCTCCTGTACAGCCTCCCTAGGGCTTTATTAACCTTTTATGGGCCAGTGTGGGGCAGGACACCCCCCTCCCACAATCACTGCCCAGGAGGCTGTGGCCGCATGAACAGCTCCTGGTGGCCTCATGCGCATTTGAGAACCACTGCGTTAGAGTTTATTATTACATTAGATCTAACTGAACCTAAAGAAGCTGCAATACTAATTTTAATCCAATGTGTTGCCTGGCAGTTAAGAAGAAACTGAAACCCCTGCATCTGATGAAGTGGGTTTTAGACCACGAAAGCTTATGCCCAAATAAATTTGTTAGTCTCTAAGGTGCCACAAGTACTCCTCGTTCTTTTTGCTGATACAGACTAACACGGCTACCACTCTGAAACCTGAAACTCCAAAGATAATCTGACTCACCTTCATTTAGAAAAGAAAATGCTCTCTTTCAGCAAAGACCTGTAAGTCTCTTAAAATGTACCTCCATTCTGAAAAGTAATGGTCAAAGAATGGCACATTCTCATTCAACAGCTCTCTTCCCTGTGTGTATTTATATCTGATAAATTCAATGATTAAAATATATTTTACTGTTTTTTTCCTCCAGTTATAAAATTGACACAGCTCTTAGAGAATGAGTTGGCTTCTTTTTGATTCATGTATCTCTAGAAGAACTATTAACAGCTTTCCAATTCCAGGGTCAAATTCTGCATCAGTTACACCTCTGGAAACTCAGAGGACAATTGATTTGCACTGGTTTAACTGAGGGCAGAATTTGGCCCAATTATTTATTCCTGGTGAAGTTTCACGAGGCAGAAGACATACAGCTTGACTTTAAGATCCCAGGTTGAGCCTGCAGGTCTAGCAGTTGGGGAAAAAACATTTTCCCTTCTAAACTGAGAAAATTTAATTCAAATCACTGAGCTGCAATAACATATGTCAAGGGATATTCTGCAAGGGGTAGACACTCTTTTATTCTGTATTTAAATAGATTAGAGAAAATTTTTTCTCTATCAGATAATTTATCCCCCTAAATTACATTGTATCATAGTCTTATTGTGTAGAGTAATCTAGTCTAGACGCGATAAATCGATCCCCAAGCGCTCCCCCATCGATTCCAGAACTCCAGCGCTGCGAGAGGCGCAAGCAAAGTTGACGGGGGAGTGGCGGCAGACTTCACCGCCATGAAGACGCCGCGGTAAGTCGATCTAGGTACGTCAACTTCAGCTACGCTATTCTCGTAGCTGAAATTGCGTACCTTACATCGGTTTCAGAGTAACAGCCGTGTTAGTCTGTATTCGCAAAAAGAAAAGGAGTACTTGTGGCACCTTAGAGACTAACCAATTTATTTGAGCATGAGCTTTCGTGAGCTACAGCTCACTTCATCAGATGCATACCGTGGAAACTGTAGCAGACTTTATATATACACAGAGAATATGAAACAATACCGTCTCCCACCCCACTGTCCTGCTGGTAATAGCTTATCTAAAGTGATCATCAGGTGGGCCATTTCCAGCACAAATCCAGGTTTTCTCACCCTCCACCCCCCCACACAAATTCACTCTCCTGCTGGTGCTAGCCCATCCAAAGTGACAACTCTTCACATAATCAAGTCGGGCTATTTCCTGCATAAATCCAGGTTTTCTCACATCCCCCCACCCCCATACACACACAAACTCACTCTCCTGCTGGTAATAGCTCATCTAAACTGACCACTCTCCAAGTTTAAATCCAAGTTAAACCAGAACATCTTGGGGGGGGGGTAGAAAAAAACAAGAGGAAACAGGCTACCTTGCATAATGACTTAGCCACTCCCAGTCTCTATTTAAGCCTAAATTAATAGTATCCAATTTGCAAATGAATTCCAATTCAGCAGTTTCTCGCTGGAGTCTGGATTTGAAGTTTTTTTGTTTTAAGATAGCGACCTTCATGTCTGTGATTGCGTGACCAGAGAGATTGAAGTGTTCTCCGACTGGTTTATGAATGTTATAATTCTTGACATCTGATTTGTGTCCATTTATTCTTTTACGTAGAGACTGTCCAGTTTGACCAATGTACATGGCAGAGGGGCATTGCTGGCACATGATGGCATATATCACATTGGTGGATGTGCAGGTGAACGAGCCTCTGATAGTGTGGCTGATGTTATTAGGCCCTGTGATGGTGTCCCCTGAATAGATCACAGACATGAAGGTCGCTATCTTAAAACAAAAAAACTTCAAATCCAGACTCCAGCGAGAAACTGCTGAATTGGAATTCATTTGCAAATTGGATACTATTAATTTAGGCTTAAATAGAGACTGGGAGTGGCTAAATCATTATGCAAGGTAGCCTGTTTCCTCTTGTTTTTTTCTACCCCCCCCCCCCCCCAAGATGTTCTGGTTTAACTTGGATTTAAACTTGGAGAGTGGTCAGTTTAGATGAGCTATTACCAGCAGGAGAGTGAGTTTGTGTGTGTATGGGGGTGGGGGGGATGTGAGAAAACCTGGATTTGTGCAGGAAATAGCCCAACTTGATTATGTAAAGAGTTGTCACTTTGGATGGGCTAGCACCAGCAGGAGAGTGAATTTGTGGGGGGGGGTGGAGGGTGAGAAAACCTGGATTTGTGCTGGAAATGGCCCACCTGATGATCACTTTAGATAAGCTATTACCAGCAGGACAGTGGGGTGGGAGGAGGTATTGTTTCATATTCTCTGTGTATATATAAAGTCTGCTACAGTTTCCATGGTATGCATCTGATGAAGTGAGCTGTAGCTCACGAAAGCTCATGCTCAAATAAATTGGTTCGTCTCTAAGGTGCCACAAGTACTCCTTTTCTTTTTGTACCTTACATCGACTCCCCCCCCAGCGTAGACCAGGGCTAAGTCAATGTAAAACTCCCTACAAGGTGAGACTGTAATACAATGATTTTTAGTGGGACAAATCCGTTGTATAATTAAGTCTGTAATGTATTTATTTATTTGCACTTAAATATTACTATGCACTTAGCAGTATCTTTCCCTTTTTCAAGAGCTGTACATTTCTTGACTGTTTTATTAGCCAGTTCCAAGGCTTTCTTGCAGTAAGAGCAACCCCTGTATTTTCAAAGCTTTGCATGACGTTTTAGCCACCCAGCTCTCATTCAAATCAATGATAGTTGAACTAAAACCTTGAACAGTCCCTTGAAAATCTCTTAATTTCCCTCTTACCTACTGTTGTAAGACAGACAAGCCTATGATTATATTTTTCTCCCAGGAGCAGAATGTTAACCTGAAGTCTACTAAACATAGTTTTTATTAGATAACCCAGGGTCCTTCCAAGCATTACTGAGTGCAGTACAATGCATTTTGTTTAGTCCCATGTTACAGCAAGAGGAAATACACTGCTCCGGTGTGTTCATACAAACTGCAATGGGATCTGTTCTCATATTCCATTGTGTTAGCAAAAAATCAACCCTATATATTTGCCAAAAAGCAACTTTATTTTATTCTGATGATAGCAAAAGTGATAGTTTAAGGGTTCTTACCATTTTCAAAGTAACACCCATCCCCAGGGTCAAATAAACTCCAAAGCCCAAAACCTAAGATTATAGCAAATAAATTTGGCCTCAGAAATTATTAGAGCCATATACATCTATTTCTTAAAAAATGGGAAGGGCCAACAGGTTATTAAATTAATATTAATCTGAATGGTGTATTTAAATATTTATTCTCTCCTCTTCTATTTCCCTGTGAGCCACATTCACCTCTCTTTCTCAATACATCCATCTAGATGAGGAAAGGTCTCGTGTCAAGAATATGAGTAATGTGTTGTGCTTCTAACTGCAAGTGTGGGATTTTATTCTCCAAATTCAGGTGTGAAAGTAGCAGCAAAGATACCAAGTAGCAAAGGCACTGAGGCAGTAGCCCTGCTCAGAGTGGTCTGGAGGCCTATGCAAGCAGAGCTGCTGGAACTAGGATGCTGCTGCACGCTCTGGCGTGAAGTGGTTTCCATCATAGCCAGGGTTTATAGTTTGTTTCAATAGCTATCAGCACCCGCACTATAAAAATTATTCCAGCACCCCTATACACAAGATAAAAAATAAGCAGCCACTTGTCGGCTGCTGGCAGAAGCAGCTCTGAACTTCACCCCTCCTCACCACCACCATTATCCTGCCTCCCATCTTGCTTACCCAGCAGTCCTTAAAGAATAAGAATTTGCCCCTTAATGCCACACATTTGCCTACATAGTCTTTCCAACTAACACACTAATTTAAGCACAGTCCTTTCAATCAAGCTGCTGCCATCTCTCTCTCTCTCCCTAAATGGTGAGAATATTCTACTCTCTGATGCATTTAAAATTCCTTCTATTGTTTCACAAAAAGAAAAGGAGTACTTGTAGCACCTTAGAGACTAACCAATTTATTTGAGCATAAGCTTTCGTGAGCTACAGCTCACTTCATCTGATGCATTGTTTCAGTTGCCTAGATGTGAAAAGGTGGTGTGACAAAGCTCTGTCCTTGCCTCCGTGGGTCCCGCATTTCCTGGCGGATTTCACTAGCCTCAGAGGCTCACTGTGACCCTGCACGGAACCCTTCTCTCTCTAGAGATAAGGGTCACAGTCTACTGAGCCATTTTCATCATAAGCCAGCAAGGGAGGTGAGGAGAAGTTATCCTTCCTTGCACAGTCTCTGTTGTCTCCCAGTCTCAGTGATTAATCAGGGGGCAAATGTGGGGGGGAGCCCAGGCCCACCCTCTACTCCGGGCTCCAGCCCAGGGACCCTAATAGTATCAGCTATGGTAGCTGACCTTTTAGAAACATGACGTGTACAATTCCCTGGGCTACTTCCCCCACAGCAGCCCTCACTTCCTCAAGCTCCACTTCACCCTTACCTCAGGGCCTCCTTCCTTGTGCCTGATATGGTGTGTACTACTCAGCCTCTCCAACAGCACAAGTTCCTCCCACAGCTCCTGACATCCACACCCACCTGACTAACTGGGAGGCTTTTAACTAGTTTCAGCCAGCCCCTGGTTGGCTTCATGTGTCCCAATCAACCTAGCCTTCTCCCTGCCTTCTGGAAAGTTCTTAATTGGCCCCACGTGTCTTAATTGACCTGGAGCAGCTGCCATTTCACTTATCCTGGTACCAGGGATTTGTTTTGCCTGGAGCTAATATATCTATCTCCCACTACTTTTCTATAGCCATCTGGCCTTGCCCCATCACAGTGGATAACACTACGCATGTGAATTAGACTGTCCTCTTCAAATATGCTGGTGTAAAAACTCAGCTGAAACCACTGGCTTCCTACGAAGAACCTAGGAGGTTGGCCTTGAACTATAGATTCCCTTTCTTCACATATAAATTGGCTGCTAGAAAGCAGAAGTCTTTCAGGTAATTTAAACACAGAAAGCAATTTTACATCTATTTCTAAAATACAGTTACATGCAGCTATTCCTGGTAATTAAATACATAATTGAAAACCATAATATGAATGTGATCATTTGGATTCACACTAGAAGGAAATAAATTATAACACTATCTTCCCCCATTTTTATTATTACAACTTTGCTATGAAACTAAATGTATTTGCTCTCAGCGCCAAGTAAATGCCTTCAGTTACTGCAACCTTATCAAAGTCTTTCTTAAACTAAAAAGGAATCAAATATTGGTTAGGTAATGTCAGCTTCTAGATATGGTCAGTCTCCTATAAAATGCCAGCGCCTGACAAGTGAGCCAGATTGAGCAAGAGATTACAGAGATGCATGTGGATATGTTTGATTTGCTCTATGTATCATTGTCACTGGCATGGTAGTGAGCCCCAACTTCAAACCAAAACAAGACAATGTCTATGATAAATAACATTATCTTTCTGATACCTCATTGTTTCTGAAAGATCTTGGAATGTTGAAGAACAAATGATACATTGTGTTTAGAGCAGGAAATGCCTAAATTATCCTGAGTAACAACTATCCTGTCTCAAAATAAAATTCCAGGAAAATTACTATGTACTAACATTGGTATTAGTATTTGAACTACATAGGTTATTCCAAGTACCCCAGAAAAGACCATCTGTTGGAAGAGTAACATAGTAAAACACAACATTTCTAGGAAATTCTTGGAATGTACTGGGGACAATTTTTTGTTTCAGAAAATGAAAGTAGTAACCAGAGAAACAGCCATTTTAGACTTGATTCAGACCAACAGGGAGGAATTGGTTATAAATCTGCAGGTGGAAGGCAATGAGGGTGAAAGTGATCATGAAATCTATCATTTCATGATTCTAAGGAAAGGAAAGAGTGAAAGCAGCAGAATAAAGACAATGGACTTCCAAAAGCACAATATTTAACAAGCTCAGAAAAGTGGTAGGTAAAGTCCCATAGATAAAGGAGTTCAGGAGAGCTGGCAGTTTCTCAAGGAATATTAAATGCACAACTGCAAACTATCCTGACACAAAGGAAAAATAGGAAGAATAGTAAAAGGTTAATATGGTTCCTTCAGGAATGCCCTGAAAATCAAAAAGGAATTATACAAAAAGTGGAAAAATGAACAAATTGCTAAGGAGGAGTACGAAAGAATAGCACAAGCATGTAGGGACACAATCAGAAAGGCTATGACATAAAATGAGTTACACCTAAAAAGGAACATAAAATGCAATAAAAAGAGATTCTTTAAATATATTAGGAGCAAGAGAAAGATGAAGGAAAGTGTAGCACCTCTACTTAATGGGGAAGGGAGGCTAAAAACTGATGACATCAAGAAGGCTAAGATGTTTACTGGCTGTTTTCCTTCAGTCTTCACTGAAAAAAATTAATGGTGACTACATACTCAGCACAATATTAACAAGAAGTGGGAAGGAATGCAAACCAAAACAGGAAAATAACAAGTTAAAGAATATTTAAATACTTTAGATGTATTCATGTTGGCACAGCCTGTTGAAACTGATGTACCTAAGGACTTAACTGAAGCCATCTTGGAACCATTAGCAATTATCTTCAAGACCTCATAGAGGACAGGTGAGGTCCTAGAGGACTGGAGAAGGGCAAATACAGTACCTATCTTTAAAAAAGGAGGCCAAAGATTACCCAGGCCAGTATTATACACCAGTCACTCTAACTTTGATATCTAGAAAGGCACTGGAACCAATTATTAAACAATTAATTTATAAGCACCTAGATGATAACAGAGTTATAAGGAACAGCCAGCATGGACTTGTCAAGAACAAATCATGTCAAACCAACCTAATTTCCTTCTTTGACAGGGTTACTGGTCTAGTAGATGGGGGAAACCAGTAGATATGATATATCTTGATTTCTATAAGGCTTTTGACAGTCCCATTCTTATAAGCAAACTAGGAAAATGTGATCTAGATGCAATTACTGTACAATGGGTGCATGACTGGTTGAAAGATGGTACTCAAAGAGTAGTTATTAATGATTCTCTGTCAAACTGGGAAGGGTCACAAAGAGGTCAGTCCTGGATCTGCTTCTATTCAGTATTTTCATTAATGAGTTGGATAATGGAGTGGAGAGTATGTGTATAACATTTGTGGATGACACCAGACTTAGAGGGGTTGCAAACACTTTGGAGGATATTATTAGAATTCAAAATGACCTTGACAAATTGGAGAATTGGTCTGAAATCAGCAAGATGAAGTTCAGTTAAGACAAGTGCAAAGTACTTCACTTATGAAGGAAAATCAAATGCACATCTACAAAATGGAGAATAACTGGCTGGATGGTAGAACTGCTGAAAAGCATCTGGGGTTTATAGTATATCACAAATTGAGTATGAGTCAACAATGTGACGCAGTTGGAAAAAAGGCTAGTATCATTCCGGAGTGTATTAACACAAGTGTCACCTGTAAGACAAAGGAGGTAATTTTTCCGCTTAACTTGGGACTGGTGAGACCTTATATGCAGTACTATATCCAATTCTGGGTGAAAATATGTGGATAAATTGGAGAGAGTCCAGAGGAGAGCAACAAAAATGATAAAAGGGTTAGAAAACCTGATCAATGAGGAAAGGTTAAAAAAACTGGGCATGTTTAGTCTTGAGAAAAGAAGACTGAGAGGGGAATCTGATAATAGCCTTCAGATATGTTAAGGGCTGTTGTAAAGAGGACAATGATCATTTGCTCTCCATGTCCACTAAAGGTAGGACAAGAAGTAATGGGCTTAATCTGCAGCAAAAAAGATATAGGTTAGATATGAGGAAAAACTTTATAGCTGTAAGGGTAGTTAAGCACTGGTGTTTCCAAGAGAGGTTGTGGAATCCCCATCATTGGAGGTTTTTAAGAACAGGTTGGACAAACACTTGTTAGGAATGTTCTACATTTACTTAGTCCTGCCTCACTGCAGGGCACTAGACTTGATGACCTCTTGATGACCCTTCCAGCCCTATATTTCTGATTCTGTTATTATCTGTACGGTTCACAGTTGCTGTATTCTGCTGGTCCGTTGCATTTATGCCCTCACAGACGTACTTCGAGGGCCTTTCACCTCCCCAGTTGCCCCATCAGTCAGAAAAAGCTGCTAGAACAATAGTTTAGATTCTTTCTTCAAGGCATCATTTTGTGGTACAATCTACAGCAGCCTATGCAAAGTGATTAAATTCTGCAGAGTTTAAAGGTCACCTTAAACATGCTTGAAAATCATTTGACCAAGTCAGCCTGCAACTAATTCTTTTTACACAAGGTAAAAGTTAGATACATGCAATAACAGGTATAAATCACACTTTGTGACTAATGATAGTTAATAGTGGCTTTAAAAAAACTGGATTTCTAATGTGTTTACAAATTACAAGAGGACAGTTTGCAGAATAAAATATAGTACTGGAGCTTCAAATTCAATTCACTATTTCAATTACTACACTTTTTTATTAGCACACCAAGAAATCTGTATAAGCATCCAATACCTTTAGTAACAATATACCCTAAGCAATTGTCAAATGTTATTCAGTGCTGCTAATGTGCCCCAGTTCTAATGAATAACTTTTTGTTAAGAATGTGGCAAACTGCTATTTATTTGCAAGAATTGCAAATGACAGTAATGTATGGGTCTTAGTATCTAGGTATGGAGACAATAATTTCTAAACAGATTGAAGCCCACAAAGTTCTATAATGGAATTTGCTTATATAAAATAGGGATGGTGACACACAGATCACCAGAGAATGATGCACAATTAGGCTGCCCCCAAAATGAATGACATTTTAGAATATTCCTTTTACTCTTATAAACATGTTGGGTTTTTACCTTGAGTCATTGTTTATTAAAGCTAAAGATCCAATTCAACAGATAGGTTTGTTCACATTCACTTATGCTGCATCTATCAAGATGAATAAATGACCTTGAACTGACAATGGGAGTGTTAAGAATATTTAAAGGGTAAAGGCAGATAGAATTTTGATTTTCAATGGCAGCTGGGCTCCCAGATCATTTTAGATGCTTTTGAAAACTTTGCCCTTATTATTTATATCACAGAAAATGTGTTAAGTTACACTAATAATTAAAAAAGCCTATAAGAAATATTTGAATTACTTGTATAATGTACATAGTTACAATAAGACTATTCTGAAACGAAGACACAGAAATACATTTTCAGCTCAGTCTTTACCTGGTGTCCACATATGTGCATTCAAAGTTGTACATATGCTTCACAGATGCAGATACCCATGTGTGCACTTTGGAAGTTTCTGACAGTTTGAGCAATTTATGAATTGTCTAACATGTTCATGGACAAATGCAGAAGTTTACATTGTTAAAATTGGGGCCAGTTGGTTTTGCAGGTGAATTTTTGCAAATACAGGTGCTACACTGGTCTCATCGTACACATATTGTGTCAGGGTGAAACAGCCACGAAAGGGATAAGGGCTATCTGCCTACCATGTGACTCAGCAACGGATTTAAGCAATGTCTATGTCCTCTTTCCTGGAGCTGAGAGAAGAGGCCTAAATACAGAGGACCTGGAGGATACGTCTACACTGTGATTAAAAAACCCATGGCACTCAGAGAGCCCTGGTCAGCTGACTCAAGTTCAGGCTTCAGGGCTAAAAATAGCAGTTTAAACATTCAGGCTCAGGCTGGAGCCTGGGCTCTGAGATCCTCCCTGTCACAGGGTCCCAGGGCCCAGGCTCCAACCTGAATCCAAATGTCCACATTGCAATTTTATAGCCCCACAGACTGAGTCCTGCAAGCCCGAGTGAGCTGACCCAGGACAGCCATGGCTGTGCCATGGGTCTTTTATTCCAGTATAGACATACCCAGAGAGACTTGCTGTGAGAAGTCCAGTCTGCAACAAGGAATGACGATAGAAAAGTAAGGGACACTGAAGCTAAGGCAAGACCTGCAACAACAGTTTGCTTCCTGGAAGGGCCTGACCACCTTATTCCACAGGAAGGCAGAAGTCTGTAGCCCAATAAACCAGCAAAAATGGTGATATCTGATCCAGCCTTTTTCTAAGCAGCACACCTTCAGGCAGGAAAACTGAAACAAAGAACCACAGAGCAGCTAAAAGCCTCAGCCCTAAGCTCAAGGGGAGAGAGAAGTAGTGACTACAAGGAAGCAGAATGAACCCCCCAGAAGCAGGAGGCACCTGGAATAAGATGAATCTGCCTTAGCTTTGGGAGAAAGGCTAAGGCCTACACGTGTAGGCCTTTTATTGCTTTAACCTGTTTCTCTGAATGCTATGTTCATAGGGATTAAGAAATAATTTGTTCTGAAGAAGGTGTTTGGTGTCACTGCCGTTAACTGCTGGTCAAAGCTCTCAAAGTGAAGTCTCTTGCAGGTGCCAAACCCAGCTGGACCTGCTAAGTAATCCTGGTTGGTAAATGGAGTGTTTCAGCCCAGGGACTATGTCTGTAAGTGGGAGAACTCCGGGATTCAACACAGAGAGAACTGAAAGCACAGGGTCTGTCACTTAAGAGAGACTGAAGAGGGATCCAAAGGTTTAGCGAGCCTGGTACTCATGATGCTTGGAATGGTAAAATAACCCACTAGGGTTGCCAACTTTCTAATCGCAAAAAACCCAACATCTCTGCCCTGCCCCACCCCTTCCCCAAGGCCCCGCCCCTGCCCTGCCCCTTCTCTGAGGCCCCGCCCCTGCTTGCTCCAAATCCCCTCCCTCCGTCGTTCGCTCTTCCTCACTCTCACTCACTTTCACTGGGCTGGGGCAGGGGGTTGGGGTGCAGGATGGGGGTTAGGGCTATGGCTGGGGGTATGGGCTCTGGGGTACAGGAGAGGGCTCCGGGCTGGGGCAGGGGGTTGGGGTGCGGGGAGGGTATGGGCGCTGGCTACACTGACATGCTTCCTCCTCCTCACCCCGACTCCAAACTTTGTGTCAGAAGGATTTTTGACATCCTCTCACTGTATTTTTGACAAATGTGAGACCGCATTCTTACAACTACAATACCCACCTGCGGAAGTGAAGAAACAGATTGATAGAGCCAGAAGAGTTCCCAGAAGTCACCTACTACAGGACAGGCCCAACAAAGAAAATAACAGAACGCCACTAGCCGTCACCTTCACCCCCAACTAAAACCCCTCCAACGCATTATTAAGGATCTACAACCTATCCTGAAGGATGACCCAACACTCTCACAAATCTTGGGAGACAGGCCAGTCCTTGCCTACAGATAGCGCCCCCCCCCCAACCTGAAGCAAATACTCACCAGCAACCACATACCACGCAACAGAACCACTAACCCAGGAACCTATCCTAGCAACAAAGCCCGTTGCCAACTGTGCCCACATATCTATTCAGGGGACACCATCACAGGGCCTAATAACATCAGCCACACTATCAGAGGCTTGTTCACCTGCACATCCACCAATGTGATATATGCCATCGTGTGCCAGCAATGCCCCTCTGCCATGTACATTGGTCAAACTGGACAGTCTCTACGTAAAAGAATAAATGGACACAAATCAGATGTCAAGAATTATAACATTCATAAACCAGTCGGAGAACACTTCAATCTCTCTGGTCATGCGTTTACAGACATGAAAGTTGCTATATTACAACAAAAAAACTTCAAATCCAGACTCCAGCGAGAAACTGTTGAATTGGAATTCATTTGCAAATTGGATACAATTAACTTAGGCTTGAATAGAGACTGGGAGTGGCTAAGTCATTATGCAAGGTAACCTATTTCCCCTTGTTTTTTCCTACCCCGCCCCCCCCCCAGACATTCTTGTTAAACCCTGGATTTGTGCTGGAAATGGCCCACCTTGATTATCATACACATTGTAAGGAGAGTGCTCACTTTAGATAAGCTATTACCAGCAGGAGAGTGGGGGGGGAGGAGGTATTTTTTCATGCTTTGTGTGTATATAAAAAGATCTTCTACACTTTCCACAGTATGCATCCGATGAAGTGAGCTGTAGCTCACGAAAGCTTATGCTCAAATAAATTGGTTAGTCTCTAAGGTGCCACAAGTACTCCTTTTCTTTTTGCGAATACAGACTAACAGGGCTGTTACTCTGAAACCTGTCAAAAGACTATTATACTGAGGTATGCCAGACACTATTGGCACTGGAATTAGTCATAAACTCTAGTATCTATAAATGTTATGTGTATCTTTGAGAGCGAGACGCTGTAATCTTTACTCTATGGGGGAGGGTCTGCAAATATCTCCCAGGAACTAAAACTAGTGGAGGTGATTACTGCAGATCCCACAAGAGGTAAACAACTCCTGAGAAGTACCAACCCCCTGGGAAGAATTTCATATCCTGATCCAAACCGGATTCAAGAAATCCAGGAGACAAAGAAAGAACTTCTGATATAAAGGATCAGGGTGAACTGGTTGAGGAACCCTCTTTAGATCTGATCTAACACCTGAAATGATGTTGTAACAGAGAGCACAGCCCTCCTGCAAAGGTTTGAAAGACTGCTAGGCTTAATATACATGTAGATTGTTTATCATTTTATATGTTTTCTCTTCAATTCTTTTAAATAAATGTACTATGCATTGTGAAAGCTGGGAGATCACTGGTAACTACTGTCACCGCCCCTGGGGAGAGCAGAATGGCAGGTGCTGGACTAAGGTCAGACCTGCTGGAATAGTCATAATGCACTGCAAAAAGACTGTAAGCCTAAATCTTCGGTCTAAAGGGAGAGGCAGACAGGTCCCCCTTCATAGAGATGGCCTGACTGGACTCCTGAGCCCCACAAGGGCGCCATTGAGCCACTCAAGCTGCAGTGGGGGAGGTTTAGATTGGATATTAGGAAAAACTTTTTCACTAAGAGGGTGGTGAAACACTGGAATGCTTTACCTAGGGAGGTGGTAGAATCTCCTTCCTTAGAGGTTTTTAAGGTCAGGCTTGACAAAGCCCTGGCTGGGATGATTTAACTGGGAATTGGTCCTGCTTCGAGCAGGGGGTTGGACTAGATGACCTTCTGGGGTCCCTTCCAACCCTTATATTCTATGATTCTATGATTCTATGACCAGACCATGGTGGGGACAGAAGTTCAATTATCCCTGGAACTGTGACAGTACTTTTTTGACATCATTTTGAAGTGAAAATGTGACTAAGTTTAACGAGCAGAGCTGATCATGATCCTTTCAACAAAATTGTTCCCATCTCAAAATTGTGTTTGTTAAAAATGAATTTTGAAAAAAAAAAAAAAGCTTTTGATAGGAATTTTACCAAAAGTCTGAAAAACTACCATCTCAGACCTGATCTACACAAGGAAATGAGGTCTTTATAACTACATCGCTTAGGGATGTGAAAAATCCACAGCTCTGAGCGATGCGGTTAAACCAGTGTGGGCAGTGCTAGGTCAACAGGAGTATTCTCCCATCGACCTAGCTGCCGCCTCTTGGGATGCTCTCCCGTCAACATAGGTGGTGTCTTCAGCGGTGCAGCTGTGCCACTGTTCCTGCCATAGAACCAGGCAGGCCTCTCTAGTCAAGCAGTCTCCAGCATCTAACTGTTCTCTCTGAGAAGTCTCCATTGCATGCAGTTTCTGGGATAGTGGATTCTCATTAATGGGCCAGCAGTGCATCTGGCTACTCCATTGTTGTACCTATAAGGCTGGTTGTGGTGTTCCTAACCTCAAAACATATTTCAGTTACACACACAGCAAAACTTCATAACTTCACGTACAGTGAGAGCATATACAATCCAACAGGACATTAACATTCACCAGATCAAGACTTTCAAATTGATACCTCACAAGGCATACTTTGTACAAAACATATCAGCATTATATGACAGAGGTGAACATCGGGGTTCCAATGTGTTGCTTTGAGGTACAGGAGTGCCACACAGAG
The DNA here is from genome assembly GCF_965140235.1 of Caretta caretta. Lineage (NCBI taxonomy): Eukaryota > Metazoa > Chordata > Testudines > Cheloniidae > Caretta > Caretta caretta. The sequence continues at coordinate 45,639,205 of NC_134207.1, forward strand.
GCAGAGATAGAAAACAGTTCTTGAGGGTGGCACTCAACTATCCTAACCATGTGACCCTTCTTTCTCTTCCTTCTTCACTACACACCTAATTTCTTCAATAAATGAGGCAGGGGTCCTATAGACAACAGCCTCCTTCATGACACAACCCTATTCATTCCCAGAGCACCATCCATCTTGTGCACTGAATGAGGCAGGAGTCCTGTGGAAAAATATGTGATCATGTAGTAAAAGACTATGATAATGCATATGTATGAGGATGGAAGGGACTTTTAAAGTTTCATGGGCAACCTTAATCCTGGCCTTTTGCAACTTTTGAATGCTGAATTTTGTAACCTTAATGTACTTTAAATGCTTTTTTTAATGTAATATAGCTTTTAAATGCCCCAACCCCTTGTTATTTAAATAAATCTAAAACTTTCCTCAGTTATCACTACTGTACTTCAGTCACCGAACTGTTTTCCTGCACCCAGTGCAGGTGGAGAATTTTGATTTGGTAGCAATTTACATCTGCTATGCACTTGCTTTTTGCTGTTGTTAATGATTGAATAAAGGTACTAAGAAGTGGACAGTCAGGCCCTAAAATCTTAAAAATGGATTCTGCAACCCTCACTCACTTGAGTCTTTGTTTGTCTATCAGTTGTGTTGAATAACTTATGTGACCTGAGGTTGCAAGATTCTGAAGTGGAACCACATGGTAAGTGAGAGGAAGCTCTCTAGGGAGAGTAAATTGAAAATAGAGTGAATCAGAACTTTTGGGTAATACCTCCGCTGTTATCAGTTTCTGACCTGCTATGTAATACTGTTCCAGATGCACAAATTGAAGTGGGATCCTCGCAATTGTCATGAAACAGTAGAAACTTCTCCGTCCTATAATGACTGGTAAAGTTATGCACAACTGGGAGCATGTGCTACAGTGACATTCTAGAGTTTGGCAGCTGTTTGAATCCCAGTGATCCATTTCAGTGCTAATCTAAATACACTATTAAGCAAAGTGATTGTGTTTATTGCTAAATTCATTCACCGTATATGTTAAGAGATTTTTAGCCAAGAGAAACTATTTTGTTTGAACCCAAATCATTTGCACCGTAAGTGACTCTTGACCCTGCTGCATCTGTACTCCCTTCAGAAAACAGAGCGTGGGTTACAATGGCAGCAGGAGCGCTGCCAACACAGGCCTTACAGAGGCAGCCTTTAAAGAAGCCATCCCAATCTACTGTGCATGTGGAACTGCAGTGAAAAGGACAGAGAAGCAGATGCAATTTAACTAATTGAGTGTCTCATTAAGATTTGAGGAATAGGTGGGTGGTTGAATGTTCTTAAAAAAACAAGTTATTGAAAGGAAATGAATGTGAAAGGTCTCAGTGGTGTTTAATAAACAGAATTACACTGATATGCTTTTGAAAAGGAGCAGTCCTCTTTCCTCTACTGTAACTCACTCAGGCTTTGATCACTTCTCTCTGGTCTAGGTCACACCTGGGTTTGTTGTTGTTGCTGCTTTTGAGCCATGCTGCCTAGATTGTGCCATGGCTCAGTGGATAATCCAGACTGTGATATGTCTCTCACTTCAGTGCCCTGTGGAGCAGTGGTGCTGAACTGCACAAATGGGAGTTATAGATGCCTCACAGTAAGATTTAGGGACCTAACGGATATTTGTGCCTTTGAAAAGCTCCCCTTAAATGACCAAGGCTGGTAGCTTGAGCACCATCACCACCTATTTCCAAGAACGAGTTGAGGAGACAATAGTGGGCACAGTGTCATGATGAGTACTCCGGAAAATGTAAGGAGGGAGTTACACTGACTAGTCCTTTTTTGACCCTATGATTTCTACAAGATAATCTCCCACTTCCTGAACTTTCCTTTTAAATAATCCTCAGCCAGATTCAAGACATGCTTGTTAAAACTTTTGTTTTATTACATGATTAAAACCTCTCTGTTATGCTCCACCTATGTAGCAACTTGTACGAGGCAAAGACTACAAGGCCATACATTCATCCCTGAATAGAGAAACTCCTACATTGCATTCTTTTTTACCACTTTTTGACTTTCTTGTCCCATTACATTGTAAGATCTTTGGGGCAGACTCCCTCTTTTACCTTATGTTTGCACAGTGCCTCAGACAATGAGGCTTTGATCTCAGTTGTGTTCTGCTGGTGTTACCAAAATGCACATAAATTATATAAGTATAATTATAGCTCCATCCAGACCTGAATTTAGCATTAGGTCTGTCATAAATATAAAGGGAAGGGTAAACCCCTTTGAAATCCCTCCTGGCCAGGGGAAAGCTCCTCTCACCTGTAAAGGGTTAAGAAGCTAAAGGTAACCTCGCTGGCACCTGACCAAAATGACCAATGAGGAGACAAGATACTTTCAAAAGCTGGGAGGAGGGAGAGAAACAAAGGGGTCTGTGTGTCTGTCTATATTCTGCCTTGGCCGGGGATAGACCAGGAATGGAGTCTTAGAACTTTTAGTAAGTAATCTAGCTAGGTACGTGTTAGATTATGATTTCTTTAAATGGCTGAGAAAAGAACTGTGCTGAATAGAATGACTATTTCTGTCTGTGTATCTTTTTTGTAACTTAAGGTTTTGCCTAGAGGGGTTCTCTATGTTTTTGAATCTAATTATCCTATAAGGTATCTACCATCCTGATTTTACAGGGGGGATTTCTTTATTTCTATTTACTTCTATTTTTATTAAAAGTCTTCTTGTAAGAAAACTGAATGCTTTTTCACTGTTCTCAGATCCAAGGGTCTGGGTCTGTAGTCACCTAGGCAAATTGGTGAGGCTTTTTACCAAACCTTCTCCAGGAAGTGGGGTGCAAGGTTTTGGGAAGTATTTTGGGGGGAAAGACGCGTCCAAACAGCTCTTCCCCAGTAACCAGTATTAGTTTGGTGGTGGTAGCGGCCAATCCAAGGACAAAGGGTGGAATATTTTGTACCTTGGGAAGTTTTGACCTAAGCTGGTAAAGATAAGCTTAGGAGGTTTTTCATGCAGGTCCCCACATCTGTACCCTAGAGTTCAGAGTGGGGGAGGAACCTTGACATGGTGGCATAGTGGTGGGATTAACCTGAAATCAATTTGAGATCCAGTTGAGATTTTTTGAACTAGAAATACAGATTTTAAAAAGGAATTTTTTTTTCCTTTGGAGCTGCTGGAAAAGCAGCTTGTTTTCTCTCTGCTTTGGAGCCAGAGCTGAGACAAAAGGGGATTATCTTTGTGAATTGCAGGTTTTCTTTGCCTGGAGGCAGGGTACTTAACTCCTGCAGGGAAATTCACAGTCTTCCAACCCAGAGGTTTTTTTTTTTTTCCCTAAAAGTAAATAGGGAGGGGGGTGTTCTACCCATTTGCCTGGAGACAAAAGTGGCAGGGTTTTTTTTTTTAGGATTTTGATTTTTTTTTTTGTTTTACAAGGAGCACAGGTTTGAAAAGGATTTTTTTTTTCCGTTGGACTGCTGGTAAGTAGGTTTCCAAGTAGTTGGAGGTTTTTTGCTTTGATTTGGGCCCAGAGCAGAGACAAGGGAATTGTCTTTTTCTGTAGGCTGACAATCACTATCAGAGAATAGGTATTCTATTCCAGCACAGCAAAATTTTACAGCCAAGTTTTGTTTATTTCTAAACCTTGGGTGTAAAGTTAGTTAAAACAGAGAGGTTAGAATGACAAAATCCACGGCTCGACACAAGCTGGAATTAGCCAGATTTCAGGCGGCGGAAAGACAAAGGGAACATGAAAGACAGATAGAACTCATGCGGCTGAAGAAGGAACAAGCGAGAGAGGCAGAACAACACCAAGCGGCTGCTCACAGGAGAGCTATGGAAGCAAGGGACAAAGAACTGGAGGAGAAGGAAAAAGAGAGGAAGTATGTGGAGGAGATGGAGAAGATAAAGGCTCAGCAGAATATCCCAACAAACCCTAGTAATCCTTCTCCAAGTACCACTTCCCATCCCAGAAAGTTCCCCACCTACAAGGCAGGCGATGATACTGAGGCCTTCTTAGAAAACTTCGAAAGGTCCTGCCTTGGGTACAACATCTCTGCTGACCAATACATGGTAGAGCTGAGGCCGCAGCTCAGTGGACCCTTAGCTGAGGTGGCAGCTGAAATGCCTAAAGAACACATGAACAAGTGTGAACTGTTTAAATCCAACGCGAGAGTCAGAATGGGGATAACACCCGAGCAGTCTCGTCAGAGGTTCAGAGCCCTAAGGTGGAAACCAGACATGTCATTTACCCGACATGCCTACCACATTGTGAAACATTGGGATGCCTGGATATCAGGAGCAAGTGTTGAATCTCCAGTAAATTTGCCCTTCCTAATGCAAATGGAACAATTCTTAGAGGGTGTTCCTGAGGAAATAGAAAGATACATCCTAGATGGGAAGCCCAAAACTGTAATCGAGGCAGGAGAGATAGGAGCCAGATGGGTGGAGGTGGCAGAGAAGAAGAAAACTGGTCGCAGTTGGAGCGGAGACCAGAAGGGACAACCCCAGACCACACCCTATTACCGGGGGCCGCCCAAGGCCCCACCTACCTCCCAAAGAACCCTCCAGACCCCTTATCGTCCCACCACCCCATTCTCCAGCAACCCACCTCGCCCCAGTGACCTGTCAGCTGGACGATGTTTTAAATGTAACTAGCTGGGGCATGTAAAGGCCAACTGCCCCAAGAACCCCAACAGATTACAGTTCATTGCACCGGAATCACACCAGAGGTCCGCAGGCCCAGATACCTCCCAGATACCCTTGGAGCGGAGGGAAACTGTGAGTGTGGGCGGGAAGAAGGTCACCGCATGGAGGGACACCGGAGCACAAGTGTCAGCTATCCATGCTTCCTTAGTGGACCCCAATTTAATCAACCCAGAGATCCAAGTGACGATTCAACCCTTCAAGTCCAACTCTTTCAATTTGCCTACAGCCAAGTTGCCTGTCCAGTACAAGGGCTGGTCAGGAACGTGGACTTTTGCAGTCTATGATGATTATCCCATCCCCATGCTGTTGGGGAAAAACTTGGCCAATCATGTGAAGCAGGCCAAGAGGGTGGGAACGGTCACCCGCAGCCAGGCTAAACAAGCCGTGAGGCCTAGCTCTGTTCCGGAAACTTCTATCAGGACCCGGTCAGAGGTGATGGACCCGGACCCCAGGCCAATGTCTGCAACAGCAGTAGTGGATCCCATCCCAGAGACCCAGACGGAACCAGTCCCAGAACCGGAACCAGCCGAACAACCAACACCAGACCCCGTGTCAGCACTGAATCCAGTACTTGCAACCTCAACACCAGAGGGCCCCACCGAACCTGAACTGGCAGCAGCCGATAACCCTACCCAAGAGGCTCAGCCAGAGCCTGAATCCCAACATAGTGACCAGCGGAGAGTGGTTCACAGTCAACAGAAACAGCTCCATCCCCTATATCGCTTCCAGAGGGACCAAGCCTAGGTCCACAATCCCATGAGGAACTGATGTCTCCAACATCAAGGGAACAGTTCCAGACAGAACAGGAAGCAGATGAAAGCCTCCAGAGAGCTTGGACGGCGGCACGGAGCAACCCACAGCTCTTCTAATCGATCCAGGTTTGTTGTAGAAAGAGGACTTTTATACAAGGAAACTCTTTCTGGGGGACACCAGGAAGACTGGCATCCTCAGAGACAGTTGGTAGTTCCAACTAAATACCGGGCCAAGCTCTTGAGCTTAGCACATGATCACCCTAGTGGCCATGCTGGGGTGAACAGGACCAAAGACCGTTTGGGGGGGTCATTCCACTGGGAGGGAATGGGCAAGGATGTTTCTACCTATGTCCAGTCTTGTGAGGTGTGCCAAAGAGTGGGAAAACCCCAAGACCAGGTCAAAGCCCCTCTCCAGCCACTCCCCATCATTGAAGTTCCATTTCAGCGAGTAGCTGTGGATATTCTGGGTCCTTTTCTGAAAAAGACACCCAGAGGAAAGCAGTACATACTGACTTTCATGGATTTTGCCACCCGATGGCCGGAAGCAGTAGCTCTAAGCAACACCAGGGCTAAAAGTGTGTGCCAGGCACTAGCAGACATTTTTGCCAGGGTAGGTTGGCCCTCCGACATCCTCACAGATGCAGGGACTAATTTCCTGGCAGAAACTATGGAAAACCTTTGGGAAGCTCATGGGGTAAATCACTTGGTTGCCACTCCTTACCACCATCAAACAAATGGCATGGCGGAGAAGTTTAATGGAACTTTGGGGGCCATGATACGTAAATTTGTAAATGAGCACTCCAATGATTGGGACCTAGTGTTGCAGCAGTTGCTCTTTGCCTACAGAGCTGTACCACATCCCAGTTTAGGGTTTTCCCCATTTGAACTTGTATATGGCCGTGAGGTTAAGGGGCCATTGCAGTTGGTGAAGCAGCAATGGGAGGGATTTACACCTTCTCCAGGAACTAACATTCTGGACTTTGTAACCAACCTACAAAACACTCTCCGAACCTCTTTAGCCCTTGCTAGAGAAAACTTACAGGATGCTCAAAAAGAGCAAAAAGCCTGGTATGATAAACATGCCAGAGAGCGTTCCTTCAAAGTAGGAGACCAGGTCATGGTCTTAAAGGCGCTCCAGGCCCATAAAATGGAAACATCGTGGGAAGGGCCATTCACGGTCCAGGAGCGCCTGGGAGCTGTTAATTATCTCATCGCATTCCCCACCTCCAATCGAAAGCCTAAGGTGTACCATATTAATTCTCTAAATCCCTTTTATTCCAGAGAATTAATGGTTTGTCAGTTTACAGCCCAGGGAGGAGACGATGCTGAGTGGCCTGAAGGTGTCTACTATGAAGGGAAATGTGGTGGTGGTGTGGAAGAGGTGAACCTCTCCATGACCCTTGGGCATATGCAGTGACAGCAGATCCAGGAGCTGTGCACTAGCTACGCGCCAACGTTCTCAGCCACCCCAGGACTGACTGAACGGGCATACCACTCCATTGACACAGGTAATGCTCACCCAATTAGAGTCCAACCTTACCGGGTGTCTCCTCAAGCTAAAACTGCTATAGAACGGGAGATCCAGGATATGTTACAGATGGGTGTAATCCGCCCCTCTGAAAGTGCATGGGCATCTCCAGTGGTTCTAGTTCCCAAACCAGATGGGGAAATATGTTTTTGCATGGACTACCGTAAGCTAAATGCTGTAACTCGCCCAGACAACTATCCAATGCCACACACAGATGAACTATTAGAGCAACTGGGACGAGCCCAGTTCATCTCTACCTTGGACTTAACCAAGGGGTACTGGCAGGTACCACTAGGTGAATCTGCCAAGGAAAGGTCAGCCTTCACCACACATCTCGGGCTGTATGAATTTAATGTACTCCCTTTCGGGCTGCGAAATGCACCCACCACTTTCCAAAGACTTGTAGATGGTCTCCTAGCGGGATTAGGAGAATATGCAGTTGCCTACCTTGACGATGTGGCCATATTTTCGGATTCCTGGGCAGACCACCTGGAACATCTACAAAAAGTCCTTGAGCGCATAAGGGAGGCAGGACTAACTGTTAAGGCTAAGAAGTGTCAAATAGGCCTAAACAGAGAGACTTACCTTGGACAAGGTCACCTTGGGTCAAGGAACTATCAGCCCCCTACAGGCCAAAGTGGATGCTATCCAAAAGTGGCCTGTCCCAAAGTCAAAGAAACAGGTTCAATCCTTCTTAGGCTTGGCCGGTTATTACAGACGATTTGTACCGCACTACAGCCAAATCACCACCCCACTGACAGACCTAACCAAAAAGAAACAGCCAAATGCTGTTCAGTGGACCGAAAAGTGTCAGAAGGCCTTTAACAAGCTTAAAGCAACACTCATGTCTGACCCTGTACTAAGGGCCCCAGACTTTGACAAACCCTTCCTAGTAACCACAGATGCGTCCGAGCGTGGTGTGGGAGCAGTTTTAATGCAGAAAGGACCTGATCAAGAATTCCACCCTCTAGTGTTTCTCAGCAAAAAACTGTCTGAGAGGGAAAGCAACTGGTCAGTCACTGAAAAAGAATGTTACGCCATTGTCTACGCTCTGGAAAAGCTACGCCCATATGTTTGGGGATGGCGTTTCCACCTGCAAACCGACCATGCTGCACTGAAGTGGCTTCACACCGTCAAAGACACTAACAAAAAACTTCTTCGGTGGAGTTTAGCTCTCCAAGATTTTGATTTCGACATCCAACACATCTCAGGAGCTTCTAATAAAGTGGCTGATGCACTCTCCCATGAAAGTTTCCCAGAATCAACTGGTTAAAATCATCCTTGAGATGTAGAAAATATTGTTAGTCTTTATGTACTTGGTAGTATATTTAGAGATGCATGTGTCTTATTAACTCTGTTTTTCCTAGAGCTCCAGGAAGAAATCCCAGCCAGTGTTTCACCCTAGCTGAGATTTGGGGTGTGTGTCATAAATATAAAGGGAAGGGTAAACCCCTTTGAAATCCCTCCTGGCCAGGGGAAAGCTCCTCTCACCTGTAAAGGGTTAAGAAGCTAAAGGTAACCTCGCTGGCACCTGACCAAAATGACCAATGAGGAGACAAGATACTTTCAAAAGCTGGGAGGAGGGAGAGAAACAAAGGGGTCTGTGTGTCTGTCTATATTCTGCCTTGGCCGAGGATAGACCAGGAATGGAGTCTTAGAACTTTTAGTAAGTAATCTAGCTAGGTATGTGTTAGATTATGATTTCTTTAAATGGCTGAGAAAAGAACTGTGCTGAATAGAATGACTATTTCTGTCTGTGTATCTTTTTTGTAACTTAAGGTTTTGCCTAGAGGGGTTCTCTATGTTTTTGAATCTAATTATCCTATAAGGTATCTACCATCCTGATTTTACAGGGGGGATTTCTTTATTTCTATTTACTTCTATTTTTTATTAAAAGTCTTCTTGTAAGAAAACTGAATGCTTTTTCACTGTTCTCAGATCCAAGGGTCTGGGTCTGTAGTCACCTAGGCAAATTGGTGAGGCTTTTTACCAAACCTTCTCCAGGAAGTGGGGTGCAAGGTTTTGGGAAGTATTTTGGGGGGAAAGACGCGTCCAAACAGCTCTTCCCCAGTAACCAGTATTAGTTTGGTGGTGGTAGCGGCCAATCCAAGGACAAAGGGTGGAATATTTTGTACCTTGGGGAAGTTTTGACCTAAGCTGGTAAAGATAAGCTTAGGAGGTTTTTTTATGCAGGTCCCCACATTTGTACCCTAAAGTTCAGAGTGGGGGAGGAACCTTGACAAGGTCTATAACTGACTTCACCAAAAACCTAGGATTGAACATCCTAAAACAATCATGTGTTCAGATTTCAGAAGAGAATCTAAATGTTGGCACTCAGGACCATCTGGGACAGTCTGAAGTAGTTACCCCACCTGAAAGGAAGAGGGTTGAGAGGTATTTAAGGGAATGAATGAACCTATACATAAAAAGTCAACATTTAAAAGAACATATTTCTGATGGAAGTCAAGTGCATTTCCTCAACTGTCATCTCTGATCAGAAATATTGTGCACATTCCCCCCCACCCCCAAAAATGCCAATTAGTCTGAAAAATAGTCTACTGGCAGAGTGCACACAGTTCACACTGAAGTGGGTAGTATGCTTACATTTGCTTCAGGGTTTAGTATCTCTCAGAGTACTAACACCTACAGTGTATTTGTATTAAATTAAAATGATGTAGAAATAAGCGGAAAAATACAACTGTCACATTCCAGGCTGCAATCCAAACCAGTGAGTTTTGTCACCACCTGCCCTACAACTTTGGGTGCCTTACTATGATTTTATTCTGCAGCTCCCCACTTGGGCTGCTCACAAACAGCCAAACAGCATGGAGGTTGTCAAGGTTCCTCCCCCACTCTGAACTCTAGGGTACAGATGTGGGGACCTGCATGAAAAACCTCCTAAGCTTATCTTTACCAGCTTAGGTCAAAACTTCCCCAAGGTACAAAATATTCCACCCGTTGTCCTTGGACTGGCCGCTACCACCACCAAACTAATACTGGTTACTGGGGAAGAGCTGTTTGGACGCGTCTTTCCCCCCAAAATACTTCCCAAAACCTTGCACCCCACTTCCTGGACAAGGTTTGGTAAAAAGCCTCACCAATTTGCATAGGTGACCACAGACCCAAACCCTTGGATCTGAGAACAATGAAAAAGCATTCAGTTTTTTACAAGAAGACTTTTAATAAAAAATAGAAGTAAATAGAAATAAAGAAATCCCCCCTGTAAAATCAGGATGGTAGATATCTTACAGGGTAATTAGATTCAAAAACATAGAGAACCCCTCTAGGCAAAACCTTAAGTTACAAAAAAGATACATAGACAGAAATAGTTATTCTATTCAGCACAATTCTTTTCTCAGCCATTTAAAGAAATCATAATCTAACACATACCTAGCTAGATTACTTACTAAAAGTTCTAAGACTCCATTCCTGTTCTGTCCCTGGCAAGAGCAGCATACAGACAGACACAGACCCTTTGTTTCTCTCCCTCCTCCCAGCTTTTGAAAATATCTTGTCTCCTCATTGGTCATTTTGGTCAGGTGCCAGCGAGGTTACCTTTAGCTTCTTAACCCTTTACAGGTGAGAGGAGCTTTCCCCTGGCCAGGAGGGATTTCAAAGGGGTTTACCCTTCCCTTTATATTTATGACAGAGGTCATATCCTGAGTGTCTGTGTATAACCACAGCCTTGGTCCAACAACACTGATCCAGAAGCCTCTCAGCAACATACTAGTTACACTCTGGCTTCCGGCAGCCTTGGTTATTACTTACAGGGTGGCCACAACACACTCTCAGTCCTGAATTTTCCACAAAACGTGTGTTCTGCACTGTCCAGCCTGCTCCTGGGCAGTTCAGATATTAGAGGTCCATCGCCCTTGAAAGGGATCAATATTCAACAGTTTGCTGCTTTAATTAGAGTTACCCAAACAGCTCAGTTTAACCATAACACTGGATTCATTTTGATTAAAAACATTAAACAAGTTTATTTAACTACAAAGAGAAACCATTTAAGTATAAGGTATTAAAGTCAGAAGTGGTTAAAGAGAACTAAAGATAACATACTATCTAGTAGCCAAAACTTAAACTAGACTTTGTCCAAGGTAAAACCCTTACCACTGGTTACCAGCAATATTGCTGACCATATATTGCGGTCAGCTTCCTTCCCAAAGTCAAAAGGCTGGTTCCTTTGTTTTCTTAGGGGAGAGAGAGAGAGAGAGAGAACACCTGGGGTGATTTGCCCTCACTTTTATAGTCCAGTCACCCTTTGAAATGCATTGTCCTGAGGGTTACCCCTAGACGAAGTTTCTTCCAGCTGTGAGGATGGAGACATGGAGTCTCATGGTGGAAAGAGTTTCCCTGTAATTGTTTGCTAAAATGTAGATTGGTCTGTTCCTGCCCCTCTCTTTGTTGCTAAAGAACAGCCATTTGACCAGTAATTACCTATCAACTTTAATGACACCTGCTTGTCTTTTGTCTTTGAAAAATCGGTTAACCCCTGCTTGCTGTCCCAAGGACCCTGTTCACTACTTAGATGTACATTGACATAAGCAGACACTTCTTTGTTTAAGATAGACCCATTAAACAACTTCCGCCTAGACAGGGCTACATGGGTTTGAGCAGGTGTTAACGTCGTAGAGAGGGAATTCATAACTTCATATATAATGTGGCTATAAATATTTCACTATTATATTATTGACTAGTGAGTTATTAGTTTTCAAATGATACCTCACAAGGAATATTTTGTACAAAGATCATTACAATTGTGCGTAGGGCAGGGGTCAGCAACCTGCGGCACATGAGCCGATTTTTACTGGCACGCTGCTGCCAGCCGGGGTCCCAGCCACTGCCCCCGCTCAGCCCGCTGCCGGCCTGCGTGACCAGAACCCCAGGTCGGCAGCGGGCTGAGTGGGGCCAGCAGCCGGGACCCCGGCTGGCAGAATCAGGCAGACGGAACCCCAGACCAGTGGCGGGCTGAGCCGCTCAGCCCGCTGCTGGCCTGGGTGAATGGAACCCTTGGCTGGCAGGAGGCTGTGCGGAGCCGACAGCTGGCACCTCAGCTGGCAGGAGCTGGTGGGACCCCAGACCGGGAGAGGGTGAACCGCTGCCAGTCTGGGGTTCTGTCCACCACCCCACTCAGCCCACTGATGGTCTGGGGTTCTGGCCGCCAGCCCCTTGCCAGCCAGGGTCCCAGACATCGGCCCTACTCAGCCTGCTGCCAGCTGGGATACTAGCCACCGGCCCCAGATACTAGCCACCGGCCCCACTCACCTCACAGCTGGCCTGGGGTTCCAGCCGCCCTGCCCTCTGCCAGCCAGGGTCCTGGCCGCCAGCCCGTTGCCAGTCTGGGGTTCTGGGGGCCCCGTAAATGTAAAATTTATTACTGGCACATGAAACCTTAAATTAATGAAGACTTGGCACGCCACTTCTCAAAGGTTGCCAACCCTTGGTGTAGGGTGTGAATACAGGGGTGCAGTCTGTCACACCAACTATAAAAGGGATACTATTAAGGTCTTTGGACCTTAAAATAGGAAGTTGTAGCCACAGAGGCTGGAGCACCTTCTTGTCCCTGGAGCGGTTTCTCCCATGCTAGGGTTGAGGCACGTTGTCAGGAGTCTTGTGGAGTTCACCTTTTCAATGCCTTCAGACTCCAAGGCTCACATCCCACTGTCATTGCCGAGGACAAAAGTCACAAACTGTTGAAAATAAAAATAACTTGCACTCTCTCTCTATCTATAAGCACAAGTTTGAAAGCAGCTATTCAAGGATTTGCTGGTGTAACTCATCCCACATTATGGCTTCACAGTGCATCTGAGGTGTATGTGCATATATAATAATTATATATTGCATAAGGATTAGATACAGATAGCTAGAAAATACAAATAATGGGCCAGATTCTGCCAACCTTACTCTGAGAGAAGCCCAATTTAAATCAATGATCACTGAGTAAGGTACTACACTCAGTGTAAAGTGGCAGAATCTGACCCAAAGTGAAGGTCAGAGAGTGACTTAAAGTTATTACATATTGGTATGTCATGCAGCCACCTCAAATTCATACCACAGCACCACACCCCCTTGTACGCTCTATACCTTAGAGGGCACTGTCCAGTTTCTACGAGTCTCTCTAAAAAAGTGGCAGTGAACATTTTCTAGCAACAAGTGCCACCACATATCTTGTTCATGGTACTTGATTTGTTCCATTTTAACGTTCCTCCCACCCCATCCACCCCCCACAGTCCCCTTCACTTTTTCCCCTTTGAAGTACATTAGTTATTATAGCAATAATGATGCCATTTTCACAGGCAGAGCTCAGTGGCATTCGTACTTGCAGTATAGAGTTCCATTTAGAAAATGGATGGAAATTTATACAATGGTTTGTTAAATGAAAAATTTGTTCGTGGGCCAAATCCTGATCCCACAGAAGTGGATCGAATTTTGCCATTTACTTGAATAGGATCCAATTTTGTCCTTATGTCAGACACAGTAAATATAGTGTGTCTCTCTGACCACCTCTCCTGCTGGGTGGTTTGCTTTGTGTAAGGAATACCAGTGTGACACTACAGATTCACAAAGACTAGACTAATAATTTGTCAAAATGATTGAACTGTAGGAGCCCTACAGCAATATTCATTTTTAGTGCCGTGCAGAGCTACTAGGTGTTCTGGTTCCTGACGTTGGAAAAACTGTCTAGCTGTTCCCTCAGGTACTGTGTTACATCCTGTATTGTGTAGCTGCTGTTTTGTACTACCTGCTGGCCATCACTTTTAAATGATGGAACAGAAAGCATTTCAGATACAAGAGAGATGGGACTCAATCCAGTGGGAGAGCTCAGTTGGCTGAAGGATGAACCTGGAAATGATGACAAATCTTCCTACATCTATTTCACATGCAGTCCCATTATGGGAGTGAAATAGAGAGACCCTTTCACTTATATAATTGAAAATAGGTGAATAGTGGGATGTGAGCCTTGGAGACCGACAGCCGGTCTTTATCCATTGAAAAGGTGAACTGCACAAGACTCCAGCCAATGTACCTCAACCCGAACCTGGGAGAAACAGCTCCAGGGACAAGAAGGTGCCGCAGCCTCTGTGCTACAACTGCAAGCCTCTCTGCTGAACCGGCTGAGAACTGTGCTACTTAGTACCAGAGTGTGGACATCTCTCCACTCGGAACTGGACTGAAGTCACTAAACTCATTTCACTTTGGCCACTGAGAAGCAGAGTTTATTATTTTAAAATAGACAAGGTCAATCTACTTAGGCCACAAAATGTACCTTCCTTAAAGGAAAGCAAATCCCCTCCTAAACACTGGAGGGTTTCCTCATGAACTTTTAAAGTATCATTGGGTTCTTAATATTTTGATGAGGTTATTAAAGACACACGCAATAAGCCAATTTCCCCACTGGTGAAGCAAGTGCAATTCCACCAAAGCCAGTGGAGTTATATTAGTAACAAGTTTGGCCTGTTCCATGCAGTGGGGCAAATTGTTCAACCAGTGTAAATTAGAGCAGCATTTGGTCCAGCATATTGCTGCATGAAATTTCTGCTCTTTAGACTTCCTATTTGGAGGTCCAAAGAGCTTAATAGTGTCCCTTTTATAGTTGTTGTGACGGAATGCACCCCTGTATTCACACCCTACACACTATTGTAATTATCTTTGTACAAAATATGCCTTGTGAGGTATCATTTGAAAACAATTCACTGGTCAATAATATCGTGGTGAAATATGTGTAGCCACATTATATATGAAGTTATGAATTCCCCCTGTATGACGTTGTTACCACATGTTCAAACCCATGTTTCTAAAAGTCAAAAGACAAGCAGCAGCATCTAGCCAGGTGTCATCAAAGCAATTGACAATTACCGGTCAAGTGGCCATTCTTTAGCAATGAACAGACCAATCTGCATTTTAGCAGACAACAACAGGGAACCTCCTTCACCACAAGCCTCCATATCTTCATCCTCACAGCAGAAAGGAACTTCATCTCGGGGTAAACCTCAGGACAATGCATTTCAAAGGGTGATTGGACTAGAAAAGTGAGGGGGAAAACACCTCGCGTTCTCTTTCCCTTTCTCTCTTTCACCTAAGAAAACAAAGGAACCAGCCTTTTGACTTTGGGAGGGATCCTGACCTGAGAATTTGCTCAGCAATGTTGCTGGGAACCTGTGGTAAGGGTTTTACCTTGGATCAAGTCTAGTTTGTTAAGTTTTGGCTACTAGATAGCATTGTATCTTTAGTTCTCTTTAACCACTTCTGACTTTAATACCTTTATAACTGTACTCACTTAAATGCTCTCTCTTTGTAGTTAAATAAACTTGTTTTATTATTTTAACCAAAATGAATCCAGTGTTGTGATTAAACTGAGCTGTTTGGTAATTCTAGTTCAGGTAGCAAACTGTTGGATATTAACCCCTTGCAGGGAAAACAGACCTCTAATATCTGAACTACCCCCATGAGGGGGCTGGCCAGTGCAGAACACACGTTTTGGGAAAAATTTGTGACAGAGTGTGTTGGAGTCACCCTGCAAGTAGTAACCAAGGCTGCTGAAAGCCAGAGTGTGGCTGGTGTGTCACTGCCTGGCTGCTGGGTCAGTGTTGCTGGACCAATGCTATAGCTATACACAGAGATTCAGGGTGAGGATTTACATAGCTGGCATTACTCGTGTCAAATCAAAAGTACTTTCACAAAACTGTTTGCAAAGTGCTTGCTCGCAACATTGATTTCAATTGCCCTAATCACCCAGTTTCAATTAAAAAGTATCCTACTGAAGGCCAAGAGACCACATTCATGTGTAAAGGTCCAAACATCTGGATGCTTTTGGGTATCATAGGATGCTAGTTTATCAGTAGTTTTAACAGGGAGAAAATATAGTCTTACATTAATTTTGTCATGAATGTGCCCTCAACTCAACACTGCCCGATTCCTGGTGCAATATGGGACAGGGTCTACTAAAAACTCTTGTAGACTACTGAATCTTATATTGTTGTGCAGCATAGACAAGGCACTACCCAGGTTGATTCACACATACAAAAGGAAATGCTTTACTTAATTTCTGTGCTTTTAGGTCATCTTAGGGAATCTGGTCTATTTTCAATATGTCGACCCTGTTTCTTGTGAAAGAGAAATAGTGACATCTTGTGGGGAAACTTGATTCTGTAACTTTTTTCCCCACACACATTGACATTTCTTCAATGAGATCTCTATTTTACCTATCAGTCTAGCAAAAACATTCCAGAATTTGGCCATGAAAAAGTTCAACCGTTAATTAGTTAATATCTATACAGCATTTTAGAAATACAAAATGCTATGCATACACTATGGATAAGGTATTAAAATCTTTATCATAAACAAGACAGCTTATTTTGAGAAAAAACAATGAGGAGTCCTTGTGGCACCTTAGAAACTAACAAATTTATTTGGGCATAAGCTTCTGTGGGCTAAAACCCACTTCATCAGATGCATGAAGTGAAAAATACAGTAAGCAGTATAAATATTGCAGCACATGAAAAGATGGGAGTTGCCTTACCAAGTGGGGGGGTCAATGCTAACGAGGCCAATTCAATTAAGGTGGAAGTGGCCTATTCTCAACAGTTGACAAGAAGGGGTGAATATCAAGAGAGGTAAAATTACTTTTGTAGTTCTAATGAGGCCAATGCAATCAAGGTGGACATCGACCATTTCCACTGCTTACTGTATTTTTCACTCCATAGAATCATAGAATATCAGGGTTGGAAAGGACCTCAGGAGGTCATCTAGTTCAACCCCCTGCTCAAAGCAGGACCAATCCCCAACTAAATCATGCATCTGATTAAGTGGGTTTTAGCCCACGAAAGCTTATACCCAAATAAATGTTAATTCTCTAAGGTGCCACAAGGACTCCTCGTTGGTTCTGCTGATACAGACTAACACAGTTACCACTCTGAAACCTTATTTTGAGATTCATGATAATCAAAATATAGTACAACTATTGTTAACTGTGTACTCTAATTATAATTGTTTTAAAAATGTGTGGTGTTTTTTCTGCATCTATAGGCAGTGGTTTGTTCTGATTTCATAAGCTAAGCCACATCAGACCTAATGTCCAGTCCTTGCTTACATAAGTAACTTTGTGTTGTCTGTGAAGTCAGTTGAACCACTTGCATGAATAAAGCTACTCACATGCATTTGTGTTTGCAGGATTTAGACCCACAGTCAGTTCTGGGTGGAAAAATCTCCAAGGGAGCCGCAAGAAGGAGTCATAGTCATTTTTAAGGAGTGCTTTCCCCTCTGAGTCAGTATTGATCCAATATTGACCTGGAAAGATCATTGTTGCAAAGAAAAAAAAAAGACTATGGTATTTCAGTGTGAAAGGTCACTTTTTCACATACAACCATTGTCTAACCCAGGGGTGGGCAAACTTTTTGGCCTGAGGGCCACATCAGAGTGCGAAACTGTATGGAGGGCAGGATAGGGAAGGCTGTGCCCCCCCAAACAGCCTGGCCCCCTCCCCCTGTCCACCCACACCCACTTCCTATCCCCTGACTGCCCCCCTCTGAACCCCCGACCCATCCAACCCGCCCCCCCCCCCACTCCTTGTCCCCTGACCACACCCTCCCGGCACCCCCCACCCCTAACCGTCCTCCTGGGACCCCACTTTTATCCAACCCCCCCTGCTCCCTGTCCCCTGGCTGCCCCGACCCCTATCCACACCCCCGGCCCCTGACAAGCCCCACTGGTTTTCCCACCCCTATCCCCCCCGCTCCCTGTCCCTGTCCCCCTGAGCCCTATCCACACCCCCACCGCCTAACAGGACCCCACCCACTATCCAACCCCCCATCCAACCCCCCCTGCTCCCTGTCCCCTGACCCCTATCCACACCCCCACCCCCTGACAGGCCCCCCAGGTCTCCCACTCCTATCCAGTCCCCCCTGTTCCCTGACTGCCCTACCCCAGAACCTCCGAAACATCCAACTGCTTCCTGTCCCCTGACTGTGGGACCCCCTGCCCCTTATCCAACACCCAGACTCCTTGTCCCCTGACTGACCCCCTGACCCCTATCCACACCCCCCGCTCCCTGACAGGCCCCCCGGGACTCCCATGCCCTATCCAACCCCCTGTTCCCCGACCCCTTACCACCCCGCCCCAGAACCTCCAAACCGTCCAACCGCCCCCTGCTCCCTGTCCCCTGACTGCCCCCCCGGGACCTCCTCCACTGCCCTGACGGAGCCAGCTGCGCTGCCCGCTCAGCGGCATAACTACGGGGAAAGGGGGACAGCAGGGAAGGGGCCAGGAGCTAGCCTCCTGGGCCAGAGCACAAGGGCCAGGCAGGACGATGCTGCAGGCCAAATGTGGCCCGAGGGCTGTAGTTTGCCCACCTCTGGTCTAACCCTATTACTTTGTCATTGCAACAGAAATCTCCTGATGGTCCTATGTTGATACGAATGGTATCTCCTGAAAAGGCTGTGACAAAGAAAGATCCTGTAAAGAAGAGTCATCCTAATGAAAGTAATGAAGATTTTGTTATAGTACCAAAATGTTGTTAACACAGAGGCAGAGGGCCTGCAGCTGTGGAATTCTCTCCCCTTGGCATATGCTAGCATTGTGTATTCATGGCATTCTTCAGGACTAGATTTAAAAATTTGTTTCTATTTCAGATTGTATGTTTCAGCAGGATTGTTTCCCCCATACTTTGTTCCCACTGTGGAATTTATTCACCCAGATAATGTATTCTCATACTATTTGCTTGTAGCCCAATTGTAAATTTGTTTCTAATTTACATTTAGTTTACTTTTGTAAAGAGAAAAGGAGGACTTGTGGCACCTTAGAGACTAACCAATTTATTTGTTAAATAAAATTTGTAAAGAGGCCTTTCAGCATAGGAACTTTTACATACCAATGGGTCTCTGATCCTGATTGGGACCTGGGGACACTGCTGCCATACAAGTAGTAAATGTTGTTGCATCTCAAAACTCTGAAGCCCAAATGGGCAATACAATGCGTGACAAAGATCCCAAAGGAAGGTGCTGGGGAATACAGACGTTTTTAAACAGAAAGGCTGAAAATTACAGTCAGAGTCATTCCCTGACTGTGACTCGAGAACTTCAGTGTACTTACCTGATCCAAATAATTTCCAGCAGGAAAAGTGAGTGGGGCCTCACTTTGGGTGGGATGTCGGTAACTTTGGGAATAAAAGGAGCGACATCCCTTGATGAAAGGTATGAATGTTAAATAAAAAAAAATGCCAATGGATTATTTATAAACTACCATTAAAATGTAAACATTTTGGCTGTGCACCTTTTTTATACATCCAAATAAATTTCAGAGCCTGCATCTGAGACAAATATCCTTACGACTTCAAATTTCTAAGACAAAAAAATAAGTCATCTGACATTTGCATTTATTTCATTATGTTTGACTGGCATTTGGTGATCCATAAGCTTGCTGTTAATATATTGGTGATAGATTTTAATTAAATCAGTAGTCTTTAAAAAAAAAAAAAGCACCTCGTCTCTTGAGTAAGTTATAATCTATTCAGTTTTGAAAACGCCATGGTCTCAGACACCATCATCACTTCAGTGGTGCTAAGATTGTTGCAGATTCTGAAAGTTACCACTGAATAATTTTTAATATAGTCTTGGAAAAGTGTAGCAATGGACCGAGCAAAACTCTACCACCAGGGATTTCCCCACAGAAAGATGAAACCAAAGAACAGAACAAGCTATATTTCAATCTGTCAATTTGATTTGACTCAAAGGAGTTTGAAAATTAAGTTTTTAATTTCCACATACCCCTTCCACTAATTAGGTTTGTGAACTTGTCAGATTGTCAGCTGAGAAGCCAAAAGAGGAAAAACTAGACTCCCTCTTGAATCAGCCAGGGCTTGAAAAACTCCCCCTGGTCATGGTGCTCATTATAAAGAGAATGAAGTCCTGGTTTCTTGCGCAGCAGAGCAAACATCTGCATTCTGCAACAAGCCAGGTGCTCTAAATCAAGGCAAAACTCAGTCAGCCCAAGCAGCAGAATCTGATCATCTCTCTCTCTCTCCAGCCTCCATGTGTCCATGTTGTGAGTGTGTCTCCAGCTGCAGTGACCACCCAACTGAATAAGCACACCTGCAAATAAGGATGAGCAGCAGCTGTCTGGCACCCACAGCTGAATTCCCAACGGGTGTCAGGTGTTTGTATGACTTTTCCTAGAGGAGCAGGGTGCATGTTCACTGTGCAATCATTTAAAATGTCATTGCATTGTATCAGTGTATCATATTTGGGCCTTGAACTGATATGACCATGGAAAGGAAGGTTCTAGAGGAGGGGTGCCCATTAATGTCATAGATGCATGCTACTTTTTCTCATGAACTTCCTTTGAATAAGCTTTTCAAAGAGCTAATTACACCCTTTTGTCTATAGACCACTAAAGAAAAAAGTCACGGTGTTTACAAATTTATTCAAATTATTTTGCATGGTGACCAGTCATATAAACATATTTGTATCTATTGACTGCTTGCTATTTGTTCTGACCATTGTGCCAAGTATCTGCTATTTATCCTATGTGACTGATCACCAAAGCCACATAGGGTGACCAGATAGCAACTGTGAAAAAACAGGACGGGGGTAGGGGATAATAGGCACCTATATAAGAAAAAGTCCCAAAAAAACGGGACTGTCCCAATAAAAACAGGACATCTGGTCACTCTAAAGCCACATGGTATCTGTTCCTTAACTTCATGACTCCCAAACCTACAAGAGCTTTCAAGAGGGCTACCCAAATACCCAAGAAGTGAAAATATATTTGCATGCAGACTTGAACACAGAGATATTTGCATACAACTGTTGTATTAGCAAGAGTAGTCAAATTCCTGCAGCCGTTCTTCCAAACAAAATGTTACATGCTTAAATGTTTGAAAAAAGCAAAGAGATAGCAAATAGCATCTACTGCTGCCTTTGTGCATGTGGGTCACAGAGCGCTATTTCACTGTGAATCTTTGTGAAGCTGGGAGCTATGTTGAACTGCTTCAGCTGTGCACATTTGCCTTCAGCTTGGCTCCATTCTCATCTTGGCTCAGGACATTTGTGTTAAAAACCTTTATTGTTACACTAGCTTGAATCAAACATATTTGTTGTGCTCTGACTCACTACTTTTATAATCCGTAAAAGGTAAAGCAGGGACATTTGTTAGGGTCCAGCTTAAGAGCCAGATTCATTTCTCGGGTCAAGTGGATTTAACCAAGGAATGGATTTGGTAACAAGTGCAGATCACTGTGACATCTCCTTTACCTGTCTGACCTGCACCATGTCATGGCATACACTCACCATGTGCACAGTAGCTGCTCAGTCACATAAGAGAGAGCTAGCATGTTTAAACTTCCTTCTTCTGAAGCTATTCAGGTTGTTTCCTTTTTGTCTTGTTTTTAATCCTAATACTGACTATGAGATTTACTTGCTATTCTTGGTGCATATTTTTAATTCTCTACTAACAATAACTAGAGGAGCAAGCAAGGTTAGACAGCTTGCCTGACACGTTTACCTAGACAGGCTCAGTGGAGGCCTGCATAATGCAGTGGCTGTTTAGATATGGGAAACAGGGCCAGCCTTAGGGAAAATGGCACCCTAGAAGAACTTGTATTTTGGTATCCCAGCCCCATGGGCACAGCACCCCCCCCATTGCCCCTGGCCCCCGTGGGTACCACCCATTGCTGCTAGACCCTGTGGGCTCCCCACCTCCCCTTTCCCACTAACCCCTGCACCCCCATTCTGCTCCCCTACATGGTGCTCCTTTGCCCCTAATCCCTGCACCCCCCTCCTGTACCCCAACCCCCGCCCCCCCAACACCTGCATTGTGCCCTTTTCACACCAATCCCTGTACCCCTCCTGTACCTCTAACCCCTGCCCTCTCTTGGATCCTTAACACCTGCACTGTGCCGCCTTCACACCAGTCCCCGCACCCCCTCCTGTACCCAACCCCTGCCCTCCTCCTTCACTCCTAACATCTACACTGTACCCCCTTCTCACCAATCCCAGTACCTCCTCCTGTACCCCTAACCCCTGCCCACTCCTGCACCCCTAACGCCTGCCCACTCCTGCACCCATGTGGGGAAGCTGAACTGGATGCACGGAGCAGCTGGCATTGCTGCTCGCTCCCCACCCTCAAATGCTGCTCCTCCATGCACCCCGAGGGGGCTGTAAGGACAGGAGCAAGGAGCAACACTGGGGCTCCCTGCATCCAGGTCACTGTCCCCACCTGGGCTGCATAAGGGGAGGGCAGGAGCACCTGATTCTCGCCTCACTGCACAGCCCAGGTGAGGAAAGTAACCTGGATGCACGGAGCACTTGGAGTTGCTCCTCGCTCCCCCTGTCACAGCCCCCTAGAGGGGCCCAAAGGAAAATGGGGGGAGCAGTATTTGTGAGACACCGCTCCCCTCCTCCCATGTTCATCCACTAGGAGGAAGTAGGGAGAAATCTGGGCACCCCCACACGTCACTCTCTTGCCAGTCAGGAGCATTTTCTGACTCTACACCGGCAGCGCGCACCTCTGTGCTGCCTCACGGCGCCCCCGGGCAGTCGCCTGGGTGGCCAACCCCTGAGGCTGACCCTTATGGGAAAATAGGAATCAGGTTATTGGGGATCAGTTGCACACAAAATGTTTGACAAAACTTGGCTATTTGTACATTTCCGTCAGTTTGTTTTCACACCCTTTGCCACCAGAATGCTGAATAATTTAGCTTGTCTCTGACAATTTCAGTGGACTATTTGACATAAACATTGAGTATCTGTAGCTTACCATCACACAGTGGACTCCCATTATTCATCCCCAATTTAGTGGCAATAGTAACCTGATGCCTTGCCAGTCTTGTCTGCTTCTACAGTTTTATGCTCACTGATGAGATGAACCTGCTTGTTATTGATGGAAAAGTTTGTCTCATGAGTTTCTGCTTGTTGGCAATGTGTAGTTTACAGAGCAGAGTTGCATTTATTGGGTGACCTTCGCTGTGCATTTCTATACTTTCCGGTGCTTAAATTTAACCTTTGACTCTGAATTTGTCTATAACTTTTGGATAACTACTGCCTTTTGTGGCAAGGTTTTTAACATTTCAGATGATGATATTTGCTTTCAACTCTAACTTGGCCAAGTGAAGTTGTTTGCCTCAGTTATAAGTATCCATCAGCCAGTCTAGGAAATAATATCTTGTAAAGAATATGGTGTTGGACCTTGATTTATGACAGCTAGACAATTTATAGGACTTTTTATTTTAAAAGAACAGATGTCTGTCTATTCCAAGGCAAACACATTCAGTTATGATTTTGTATCTTAACTGATGTAAGGTAGCAGATATCAATTAAGCTAAAACATTATTAGAATGTTATTTAAAAAAACCCTCACAGATATTTGAAACTGTTTTCAAAAGTTAAGGCTCCCAAAAAACCTTAACTCTGAGTCCTATTTCCTGTCCATTATCTACCTGTATTACACTGCAGTACCTGATTAGCATCAGGAAGTTACTATGCAGTGTATTCCATTTACTATATATTGTGAAGATGGCAAGTGGTGTTCCTTGGCTCATAATACAATGGTAGGGTGTTTAAGGGATAATAATTGAGGTCTTAGGGTTTCTTCTTGGCTGTGGGTCTTTGATCTCAATAGTTCCAGGTCTTTATATTTTTACTGTCATTAAAGTACATTACTAGATGGTCTGCATACTCTATTGAAAAGGTGGCTGAGCTGTGAAATGATGAGTATGTGAAAGGATATTGCTGATGGATAGGAATTAAGTGAGGGTTTGATATGAGGTCAGAGTGAAGTATTTTAAATTGTTTAATAAAGTAACTTCTCTCTCTCGAATAAAGACGATTGACCAGGAATTCCCCTACTTTTGTAAGGAAGTATGATGTGTGGAATTTGTTATACACGGTTATAAAGGAGAGACTAAAATGTACAGCACTTCTTTGTGCTAGATTAGATTGCCTTCTGTGTATAAATATTACCTGAAAAAAGACAATACATGTTAATCAAACAAACAATAGTCAATGTAGCATTGCCATCAACAATTCTGCCGGCAGAGTCCTTGAATTGAAGTGTTTGGCCTCCATGACTAACCTACCAGTTCTACTCAAGTAACCTCCATGAATTCTGCCAGTTCAGCGGATATCCATTACAAATTCTGTCAGCTGCACCACAGCAATTACATTTGTAATTGGAACTTCTTTGGGCACAAATGGTCCTTCTAAATGGAGCTACTGTACTCCACAATATGTGCCGTAAGTGCATCTAAAACAAGCCCTTTGAGCAGTGGGGTTGACAGTTTGCTGTGCTTCTTGAACCAGAGCAGTTTAGATGTCAGAACTTCTTCTGAGGGATTTAAGGAGGGGACAAAATCGATGTCAAACCCAGGTCCGCAGGAGCAGCCATGCTGCACCCCTCAACTTGGCAGCCCGCTGACAATTGCTGACCCAGGACCCATGAAGCCCAACCCCAGTTTCAGGCTCCGCCCAGTGCTTAATCTGTGCCGAGGTTGAGCCCTGGTCCCTCTAGGCTTGGAAGTTTATAGCCCCAGCACCTCTGGGCTCCTGGCCAACAGCCACTGCTCTCCGGCTGCCCAGCTCTGAAGCCTGTGGTGCCACCAGCCAGCAGCAGTGCAGAAGTAAGGGTGGCAACACCATAGCATACCACCCTTACTTCTGTGCTGCTGCTGTCCGCAGAGCTGCCTTCAGAGCTGGGCACCCAGCCAGCAGCCACTGCCCTCCAGACACCCAGCTCAAGCCCCAGCACCTCTTTCATAACAAATTAAGCATGGGCTCTGCCCATGAACCCCCACTGGCAGCATCCCAGAGCAGCCAATTGGCCTGCTGTCCCTACTTACACCAGGCATAGGAAGTTGTCTGAACAACTGGGATCCACCCTGCTCTGGACTGCGTACCTTGTGCCTCCCGTTCCCACAGCTTGACTGGCTTCCAGACCTGGTTTGGCTCCAGACCTCTGACAAGCAGTTCTGATCTCTGGTATGTCTCCTGCCTCTGACCTCCTGGTATCCTGACCCACCCTGACTCCTGACTGTGGACTCCGACTCTGACCACTAGGTCTGGCTGCCCACAATCCTGCCCTGACAATCAGGCTTATAATGAAAAAGCTAGGTCTCACCTTAAATACAGATTTTCTAAGTTACTTCCCTGTCACATCAATGGTATCAAAAACTTTGCCATCTCTTAATATTTCACTCTTTCTTATTCAGTCTTTAGCCATTACATCTGGCTGTTCATTGTAGTTTAACTTTCAGGAAGGGAGAAGTCACCTTAAGGATAATGGCTTTTTTTGTGTACTCACTGAAGTCTCACTCCTTTCATTCCTGCAATAAGTGCTCTACAAGTGAATGCTAGCAAAGGAGCTAATGGGCAATTGTCATTGTGCCTGTGTATCAAAGTTCAGGTCTCTCTCTAGGATTGCTGCTGCTCAGGACCTAGCAGTTATTCAGACACACGCTAGAATCAATTCAATGTTTTCTTTATTGTTGCTTCTAGCCTACATTGTACGGACTCTTCTGCTCAGATAGAGAAAACCACAGGGCTTACGCTCAATGAGCAGTATTAAAGTAACCTTAGGGAATGGAACCCAAGTATCAAAAACATGCTGTTTTAGTTAGACACTAATTCATAAAAATGACAAACTTAAAATAACATGGATGCTGCACATTTATATTCCCCTGGATTCAAAACAGAATATTCAACACACATTTAATCAGTTTTGCGGTCTCTGGGGCTTATTAATATTTGGCACTCTCCTCTTGTCAATTAAGAACTGCTTCTCTAGCTCTTAAATAGAGCTGGTCAGAAAATTTCTGTGTAAGCATTTTGTTGGAAGATGCAGGTTCTGCAAAATTGAAGTTTTCTACAGGAAAATTACTATTTTTCCAACTTTTTTTTTTAATTTGGGAAAATCAAACCAAAATATTTTGTTTGGGGTCAGGTCAACCCCAACTGAAACACATCAGTTTGTCAAACTGATTCAAAACATTTTGCTGGTGGGCAGTTTCATGTTAATCTGTGTTCATCTGAGCTGCTGCGGTGTCTCAGGGGAACTATAGTTCTGGTACCTGATGCCCCATTTCTTCTCTATGGGCCAGTCTCCCTGGCAGGACTACATCATCAAGGATGCATTGTGGTCTCATCTCTGGTGGAACAATTCAATTATGGAATATATAGTCCAGATGGGGAGCCCAGCCCATAGAGCAAATGGGGGCATGAGGCATTGTTGTATTGATTTAAATGGAATATATGGGCCAAAGATGTTACCATAATCCAGTCATTGTCTAACATTAAATAGTTTTAAAGGTTTGGGGTTTGCTATACAGAGACCTCAGCCTGCTTAGTACCATAGCAAACACACCATTCAAAATCCTTTTAACCTATTAATAAGGATACAGAAAAGAAGGAAAAACAATGAAAGCTTTTGAAATGTAAACTATTAAATAAGGCTTTCATTTTCACAACATTCCTGTTCCCTTTCCCGTTAGCTGGAGAGAGTTTTTAGAAGGAAAACACCCCTTGTTTGACATTCTTTTAGATGGTAATAATGGTCCTTTAGGGGGGAAAGTGAAGAAGTTAGTTGAGATTGGCTGGAGCCAGCATTGTTGCTGTTGTTGTTAAAGTCCAATCTCATTTTCTAGCAGACAAAACAAGACTTACACAAAAGGGAGGAGAAAAGAACAGCAAAGATAGAAAATGCAGCTTCTGTCTCTCATGTTAACTCTCACTTGCAACCTCACTGTTAGAGAAACACAGGCCACTACATGGTCCATCAGCCACTCTGAGACCTGGCAAACTTGAATGAGCATCGGCTGTTAAGGACATTGCTTTTAGCTGGCTTTTTGGTCAGAGGCTTACAGCAGTGTTGCAAAATATGCAGTCTTGGCCAGCTAAACCAGACTCTTATTAGACAAGAGGAAAAAGGAGCGGGCTAGGAAAGAGAAGAAATAAGCTGGGGAAGGAAAAGGATGTATGAGGAGAGAGAGAGGGAGACAAACTCTTACATCCCAGGTGCTGTTTGGAATACAGCCAGAGCCAGATAGAGGTAGCAGTGTCAGCTGGGTCCCTTTCTCTGGGCCGGTCTGGTCAGCTCATCTCTCAGGATGACAAAGGCCCAAGTAACCAGAAGACAGCAAGGGTAGAAGCTATGATGCTGAAGCTTGCTCCCGTAGCAATTTTTCCCCCAAAGTCTCTTTCTTTAACAACCACAGAAGGGACTGATGAGTAGAATATTTTGTCCATCTAGTTTCTGACACACCAATTTTGGTTCATTGACTTTCCGTCTCATATTGTCTTGTCTACCAGGAATGATCTTAACACAGTCCTTGAATTATATCAGTAGTGCTTTTTGTTTGGACTAATTCAGACTGTCTCCCTTTTTGTACCTTTTCCCATCAACATTTATTATTATAGGTGACTGACGTTTTATAAAATGTCAATCACTTTTTACAGTTGAGCTGGCAAAATTAGGGTAAATTTGTAGGCACAATTATTATAACAGCACCTGAACTGTAACTCCTATGTGGCACCGCAGCTGTGAAGAAGGACCCAGAATATCATCAAACTGATGTGAAACAATATGTTTAGATTCAGTTCAACAAATTAAAAGGAAATATTTTGATGTAGGAATGTCAAAATATTTCATTTCAATCAGAAATATAAGAAGGGACTGGTCAACTTATCCAAATAAAATTTTTGGAAATTTTCATTCCATAAAAAAAAAAAAAGTCTCGCTCCTGTTCATCCCAATTCAGGATGAAGACAAATTTTGAAACATCAGAATTTCTGCAGAATAGAAGATCCAATTTTTTACTTAAAACAGGTGGTGCCATACAGTACACCAAAAGCAGGACTTTAGCCATAAAAATGGTCAATCTTTACACAGAGCCATAGCATTTGAGGCCCAAAGGGTATTTGGATCATCTAGTCTGACCTCCTCTATAACATAGGCCATTAAATTTCACCCTGCATTTATATCAATAACTTGCATTCAGCTAAATCATATCTTCAAGAAAGGCCTCCAGTCTGGATCTGAAGAGATGGCGAAGCCACCACCTCCCTTGGTAGTTTGTTCCAAGAGTTAATCACTCTCACTGTTGAAAAATTGTGCCTTATTTCCACTTTGGATTTGTCTGACTTCAGCTTCCAGCCATTCGTTCTTGTTATTCTTTCCTCTGCTAGATTAAAGACCCTTTAGTACCCAGTATTTTCTCCCCATGAAAGTATCTAGACACTGATCAAGCCACCTCTCCGTTTTATTTTTAATAAGCTAGACAGATGGAGTTCTTTAAATCTCTCACTGCAAGGCATTGTCTGCAGCCCTCAAATTATGTTTGTGGCTCTTCTCTGCACCATCTCTGATTTTTTAACTTTCTTTTTAAAACTTGGACACCAGAACTGTACACAGTCTTCTAGTATTGAACTCACCAACACCATATACAGAAGTTAAATCACCCCCCATTCCTACTCAGTAGCCCACTGTTCATACATTCAAATATTGCATTAGCCCTTTTTGCCAGGGCATCACACTGTGAGCTCTTGTTGAGTTACATGTCCACAATGATCCCAAAATCCTTTCCAGAATAACTGCTTTCCAGGATACAGTCCCCCATTCTGTAAATGTGGCCTGCATTCCTTGTTCCTAGATATATTCAATTTTGCATTTGGATGTGGTAAAACACATTTTGTTTGAATGGGCCAATCTTACCGAGCAACCCAGATCACTCTGCATGGCTGCCCTGTCCTCATCATTAATTACCACTCTGCCAATCTTTGGGCTATGACAGATTTTACCAGCAGTGATTTTATATTTACTTCCAGATCATTGATGAAAACATTGAATAGCAACTGTCCTAGTAGCAATCCCTGTGGAAACCCACTAGAAACAGCCCCATTTGATGATAATTCCCCACTGATGACTACTTTTTGAGATCTGTCTGTTAGTCAGTCCTTAATCCATTTAACATGTGCTTGATTGATATTATACAGTGCTAATTTTTGAATCAGAATATCATGCTGTTCTAAATCAGATGCCTTACAAAAGACTGAGTATATTACATGTAGACAGTTATCTTTACTGACCAAGCATGTAATCACCCCAGAGAACAAAATCAGGTATGTTTGACAGGACCTATTCTCTATGAAACCATGTTGGCTAGTATTAATTATGCGCCTGTCTTGTAATTCTTTATTCATTTTATCCAGTATTAGCTTTTCCATTATTTTACTAGGGATTGATGTCTTGCTAACTGGCCTGTAGTTACCCAAGCCATCCCACTTGGGTTTTTTGCATATTGACACAACATGAGCACTCTTTCAGTCTTCTGGAATTTCCCCATCATTCCAAGATTATAAATCTACCACATTGCTGTAAAGTTCTAATGATGAGAATTAATTAATATTCATGAGAGCTCACCTGTAGTCTTCACACATTCCTTAACTCCCACTCATTATATTTGCCTTCCTTACACTTTGGAAACTTTCCTTGGATAGTTGAACTCTCAACATGTACTACAATTTCCCCTTGAATAAGTGTACTTTACTCTGCAGCAATAACTCTAATGTAGTGTATGTTCTCAGGGGATTCTGAATTTAGACATGTTTTCCTGTACCACATGTAATTCTTTCCAAAGCAGGATTTCCATGAAGAATCATTAGTGTGAGAATTTTTTGTGCCTACGCCCACTGGTACTGTTGCCAGCCAATTTGTAGCTCTTATTTTGGCAGTATGGTACAAATACATGACACACTTTCATGTCAGATAATATATATAAAATATGTTCCACCACAACACTACAAACTAAGGTGGCTTAGCCTGATGATCAGCTATGGGAAAAGTGTGTTTTAAGGAGGGATCTGAATTTTAAAAAGGGTGAGGGTTTTGCACATAAAAGCAGGGAGAGATTTGCCAGCCAGAGGTGACAAAATACGAGAAGGTGAAAAGATGATGGTGGTAATAGAGTACAAAATAAGAGAAAGTGGGAGAATCAAAGGCAGCAGGACTATGAGGAAATAGGGCAAAGATATTTCTAAAGGAAGTATAATCAGATCCTAGAATTCTGGACTGAAACTGATTTGATACATCCTCCCAACAACATGCTTATTTCTAATGTTCCAGGCAAATGTAAAACAAAACAGTGGAACACATTTGATCTCTTGTGGTGATGATTTCAAGGGCCACGATGGGTACAGAACAGGCACTTTAAAATTCCTCCTAAAAGGAGACAAACGGCTATTGGTATTTCTGAGGTGTCTGAGGCGAACAAGAATATGTGAATCAATGCTACATCAAATGCTCAAAAGTAAAAGCAAACAGATAAGCATACGGTGTGGTGCTGCTGCTCTGAAAATGGAGTGTAAAGGGGAATTGTGGGATTTCATGTTTGTGTCTCAATGCCTTCCAGAGCAAATAGGCTCAGTTTACAAGCAAAAAAAAAAAAAAAAAAAACTTCCCTGCCCCCATGCCTCCACCAATCCTATAAACACAGCCCTACTGTATACAATGACAAAATTCCCATTCACTCCAATGGGCCAATATTTCACTCACTGTGTGTTTTTCTGGCTCATGCAACATCACCAGCAATAAAGACCCTCTGTAGCTCTCCCCTGGGCAACCCCAACAGTTCTGCAGCTTCACTAGGAATGTGGAGGTACAAATGAGGGTGGCATTTGGCCCTGTGAGGAGAATTGAATTAGCAGTTCTACTGATGCTGCCTGCACACAAACAGAATTCAGCTCACTCCCATAGCACTGCAGGGCCAGCAGAGCTAACAGGAATAAAAATCAGCAGAAGCTTCTGACTGCTAGTAAAGAAAGCAAATATGACTCAATACACACAGGGATGGTGAAATTTTTTCACTTTCAGGGCAATTGCACATCTATTCCACAGTCCACCAAGTGCACCCACTCTGGGCTCCCAGCCACCACCTCTCTTGGGTGGAGACATGCATCTCTCTTGCTCCTCCTGACCAGAGTGTTTTTAGTCAGCACGCTTCCTGTCTTCACTGTGATATTCCCAGCAAACCAGTGTCTGCACTCTACTTTTTCTCTAAAGGCGATGAACAGCATAACTAAGCAGTTACAAGTTACCACACAGCTCTTTCTAAGCAAGCACATTTATTCTTAAGGTGCGAGTGTTACAAAGAAAACATACTAAAAACAATAAAAGAACCTACACACCTACTAAAAAGCTTACTGGAGGTCACCCCCCAAGTCCCACCTCAGGCTCTGGTAGATGTCAGTCCTCCAAAACCTACAATTGGATTTTCCCCATGTTTTCATGTTCAAAACGGTCTCAGATTCAGAACCAGAAACCAGGTTGGGCAGTTCAATCATTTCTTATTACAGCTCAGGCCTTTGAGCTCTAGTCTCTGGGATCAGCAGACAATGACCCTCTCCTCAAATTTTAGCTTCAGAAGGCTGGGTTTTTGCAGAACGAGAGATGGGGAATTGCATTTCTAGGTATTCCCCAGGAAATTCACTTCACACTTATCGTCCCAAAAGCCTATTCTTGTCAGACACATTTTCAGTGTAGCCCTTTGAACTCCCAGGCCTCACATCACATCTCCCCTCAGAGAGGTTACATATAATCTGGGCCCTCAATAATGCATATCTTTGCATTTCATACAATGGACTCCCAAGATACTTCAACTTAATTCAATATGTTTTTTCCCGACCAAGGATACTGCATGAAGTTGCCATCTCTGTTACAATTACATTTCAGAATGAAAACACATTTTAAAAAAGGAACCAGAGAAATGTACCAGGTCAAAATAGGTAGGAGGAGAGTTATTGAGCTCTGGATACTCAGATGACATAGGAGATATAAGCAAGTTCTGTGTGATTTTAGGTCATGTATCACAAAATGCAATGCAAATATAATGAGCCAGACCCTCCATTGGTGTAAATGGGAGCAGCTCCACTGAATTCAATAAAGCTGCTGCCATTTACACCAGTTAAGGATATGACCCATCACATCTGTGTTTTCTTAAGCTCAAAAAAGAGCCTGTACAAATAAAGGTTTCAGAGTAGCAGCCATGTTAGTCTGTATCCGCAAAAAGAAAAGGAGTACTTGTGGCACCTTAGAGACTAACAAATTTATTCGATCATAAGCTTTCGTGAGCTACAGCTCACTTCATCAGATGTGGAAAATACAAGTGGGGAGATTTATATACACAAAGAACATGAAACAATGGGTGTTACCATACACACTGTAACAAGAGTGATCAGGTAAGGTGAGCTATTATCAGCAGGAGAGCAGGGGGGAAAAAATCTTTTGTAGTGATAATCAAGGTGGGCCATTTCCAGCAGTTAACAAGAACATCTGAGGAACAGCAGGGGGTAGGGAGAGGGTAAACATGGGGAAATAATTTTACTTTGTGTAATGACCCATCTACTCCCAGTCTTTATTCAAGCCTAAGTTAATTGTATCCAGTTTGCAAATTAATTCCAATTCAGCAGTCTCTTGTCGGAGTCTGTTTTTGAAGTTTTTTTGTTGAAGAATTGCCACTTTTAGGTCTGTAATCAAGTGATCAGAGAGATTGAAGTGTTCTCCAACTGGTTTTTGAATGTTATAATTCTTGATGTCTGATTTGTGTCCATTTATTCTTTTACGTAGAGCCTGTCCAGTTTGACCAATGTACATGGCAGAGGGGCATTGCTGGCACATGATGGCATATATAACAGTGGTAGATGTGCAGGTGAACAAGCCTCTGATAGCGTGGCCTACCTACATGCCTCCAGCTTTCATCCAGACCACACTACACGATCCATTGTCTGCAGCCAAGCTTTACGATACGACCACATTTGCTCCAACCCCTCAGACAGAGTCAAACACCTACAAGATCTCTATCAAGCATTCTTACAACTACAATACCCACCTGCTTAAGTGAAGAAACAGATTGACAAAGCCAGAAGAATACTCAGAAGTTACCTACTACAGGACAGGCCCAACAAAGAAAATAACAGAACGCCACTAGCCATCACCTTCAGCCCCCAACTAAAACCTCTCCAACGCATCATCAAGGATCTACAACCTACCCTGAAGGACGACCCATCACTCTCACAGATCTTGGGAGACAGGCCAGTCCTTGCTTACAGACAGCCCCCCAACCTGAAGCAAATACTCACCAGCAACCACACATCACACAACAGAATCACTAACCCAGGAACCTATCCTTGCAACAAAGCCCGTTGCCAACTGTGTCCACATATCTATTCAGGGGACACCATCAAAGGACCTAATCACATCAGCCACAGTATCAGAGGCTCATTCACCTGCACATCTACCAATGTGATATATGCCATCATGTGCCAGCAATGCCCCTCTGCCATGTACATTGGCCAAACTGGACAGGCTCTACGTAAAACAATAAATGGACACAAATCAGACGTCAAGAATTATAACATTCAAAAACCAGCTGGAGAACACTTCAATCTCTTTGGTCACTTGATTACAGATCAAAAAGTGGCAATTCTTCAACAAAAAACTTCAAAAACAGACTCCAACCAGAGACTGCTGAATTGGAATTAATTTGCAAACTGGATACAATTAACTTAGGCTTGAATAAAGACTGGGAGTGGATGGGTCATTACACAAAGTAAAATTATTTCCCCATGTTTATTCCCCACCCCCACTCCCCACTGTTCCTCAGATGTTCTTGTCAACTGCTGGAAATGGCCCATCTTGATTATCACTACAAAAGGTCCCACCCCCCGCTCTCCTGCTGGTAATAGCTCACCTTAAGTGATCACTCTCTTTACAGTGTGTATGATAACACCCATTGTTTCATGTTCTCTATGTATATAAATCTCCCCACTGTATTTCCCACTGAATGCATCCGATGAAGTGAGCTGTAGCTCATGGAAGCTTATGCTCAAATAAATGTGTTAGTCTTTAAGGTGCCCCAAATCTTCCTTTTCTTTTTGTACAAATAAAGTTTTCATTTTGCCTTGATGCACATACAAGCTGATTGTGATGCCCTAATATCCTTGAGATGAGGAGAGCATTGATGCACAATAGGCAACAGGAGGCAAATCCATCCCTCTGACTTCAGTGGGGCTACAGCAGGCTCTAATGGCATAGCCCTGGAACACACTCAGCACTAGCTCTCCTGGCTGTGCCCTAGCAACAGACATTGTAGTAGATGAATAAAGAGCCTTAGCCAGAGTGTAAAAAAGCTAAAAGGTCAGAAAGGTAAACAGAATCAGAACCGCCATGAGCTTCATAGATCAGTAAGAGGATTTTAAAGCCATATGCTGCTTAACAGGCAACCAGGGTAGAGGGAACACGACATGGCAGAAATATGATCTGCAGATCATAGTAACAGTCCTGGGAACATTCAAAACCATCTGCAGCCAGTTTAGCAAACAATCTGGAAAGCCACCAGGAACAAATTAAAATAGTCAGCCCTGGAAGTAATGAGCGCCTAGACAAATGAGAGCATGGGTGAATTCAACTGTGTTTGCGGGAAATGGAGAGCCCCTGTTCTTGCAATAGTCTCAAAAACACCCAAACAATTTCTCACCACAGCTTTCTTATGAAGATGGGAAACTAAATAAAGGGCCATAAAGGGAAGGCTGAAAGAAAACACATTGCAGTGCTGCATCTCAGAAGGGTTAATCAGGCTCTCACAGTACTCATCAGCAGTAATGTTAATGCAATTCAGAAATATTCCTCACATACACTGCAGTGTCTTGGACCCCTACACACTGCACCGCATGTTGAGCGTGGAGTGCTGGGAAGTGTGTTGACAAATCCTGCTGAGAGCGTGTGTGCTTGAGAAAAGAAAAGGAGGACTTGTGGCACCTTAGAGACTAACCAATTTATTTGAGCATAAGCTTTCGTGAGCTACAGCTCACTTCATCAGATGCATAATGTGGAAAATACAGAAGATGTTTTTATACACACAAAGCATGAAAAAATGGGTGTTTATCACTACAAAAGGTTTTCTCTCCCCCCACCCCACTCTCCTGCTGGTAATAGCTTATCTAAAGGCTGGCTAATGTATATGGTGCTAGTTCTTGAAATCCCAGTACACAGGTTCATCGCATGGTGCCAACATCAGGTTCTCAGCCATTTAACTCAGATACAAAGACCCACAGGCAGGCGCTTTATGTATTTTTATAAAGAGGTTTTGACCCATGTGTACAACAAAGCATGGAGTGAAACATGTGACATAAGACTTAGATTCGGTGCTCATTCAGATACCACAATGTTGAGAACAGTTCATTGCCTAGTGTGGAGGAAAAACACAGTAGACCCAAGTAGGCCTAAAACTTTGGTCAAGCTAACTGTGTATATGAAGGCTAAGAAGAGAGTAAGAAAAATTCCATTGTGGGGCAAGTGCAGCAGCACCGCTTAAGAAATATCACCCTAACAGCTAGAAATTAGGAAAGACCGTTAACCGCAAAAGAACAACTTGTCAATAACAGGAAAAGCTTGTTTTGTTGTATTCCAAATAAGGCAAAACTACTGTTAAGGCTCACATTATATGCCAAATAAGGGAAAGCTCCATTGGTGGAAGTGTGCTTGACCAATTGTGGTTTTCAGCTATATAAACTCCTGCATTTTCTGTTCATGCCAAAGCAGCTCTGGCTGACTCTCCCTGTATGCGCATGCTTGAATAAAGCTGGCCTCAGGCTTGTTCTGAACCAAACACAATGCATGGTTAATTTTCCACCATACTAGGTATACAAAGGCAACAGGAACCATTTTGATTTTGTCAGTATATGTAAAGCGAGAATGGTATCATGATATCTTTTTCTAAAAAAAACCCCTCACTTTCTTTTTTAGCTTCAAGGAGAATGGTACAACAAAATGATTGAAACAGATTTGAGCCAAATTTCACTGTTATGCACTGCTAAATTTTCATTGATTCGTATTAAATATTACTGGTTCCAAGAAATGACTTCAAAATATAAGCTTTAAGGATCAAACCTTTGTCGTAGTCCTGAGAAAGGCATGGTATGTAGCTTCATTGTCCCAGAAGTAGACCCAAGAAGAAATTGTGATTCAAGGATAGCCTATGACTGCACTTGCAAGCCTCCATGGGTAGTTGCCCATATATGGTTAGCAAGTGTACCCCATACTTGTACTGAGTGTCCACATATGTTGCACTGGGCCTGGCAATACACTGTGTATACATATATACCCATGTTCATGCTGCCCCTCGTTGGTACGCAATGTTAGTGTTACCATTTATGGGGCGGTATCCCAGAGTTCTGTGCATCATAGGAGACACTCTAGGAACCAACTTCCTGCATGTTGCTGGAACACATTTGGTGACAGCAGCTCCCGCTCACCTCTCCCTTCTGCCAGAAGACATGGATCAAGTCCTGGATGATGTGGCTCTGTTCCTACTACTTGTCACGAGAAAAATGCCCATGAGAAACAACTTGCTAGATACTTGAAGGAATCAGGCCAGAACTTTTTTACAAGCCAAAGTTGCCTGACCAAGAGGGTGAGTGACTATCCACGGTGATCCCTTGGACCAGATGTTATCACTGCTGGTATCACCACAGTGTGCCGCTGGGTGGACCACCACTTCTGGTCCAGGAAAACCAGCACAAAGTGGTAGGATCACATCATTCTGGAAACCTGTGATGACAACCAGTGGCTTCAGAACTTCTGAATGAGGAAGCAAATCTCCAGAGAGCTGGGAGACAGCCTGTACCAACCCTTCAGTGCTAGATCACTTGTTCTCAGAGATCCAGACTGTCCAATGCCCTTTGGATACTGGTAGCACCTGACAGCTACCAGTCAGCTGCAAACCAACTGGTTGGGAGGGAGGGTGAGGTGGGAAGTCCACTGTCAGGGTGGGGGTTGCCAGGCTATCCATACTGCCATCTACCCCCAGGTGGCTGCCATAACTCAAGTACCAGAAATTACAGCTAGATTTCAGTAGATGGAGTTTCTGAAATGTGCAGCCACGTGCACACTGTTCCTGGCAGGCAAGGGAAATCCTGGATGCACTGTGCTCACACATCCTGGAACAGCCAGAAGCCAGAGGGTAACTTCTGTGACTGTGCTGCTGGACATGTCACTCCAGGCTGCTGTGGGAAAAGCACTAGACAACATCGGCACTTAGGATTTGTCTACACTTAAAATGCTGCAGTGGTTGATTCTTCCATCAACCTAGCACTGTCTACACTGGGGGTTAGGCCAGTTTAACCGCATTGTTCAGGGGTCTGCATTTTTCACTATGAGTGACAGTTATACCAACCTAATCTCCTAGCGTAGACCAGGCCTAAGTTTCGTGCCCAAATACCTCTGAGTTTTGATCCCCTGCAACCGATGTCTACACCTATTGGCCACAGATAATTGTACGAAGGTACCTCCTCAAGGTTAACATCTTTGATGGTGCATTTGTTCTGTGGAAGGTTTTGAGGCAGCTCAGTTGCCATCGTAGTGAAACATTTTTGTTTTATAGTAATACCTGTGGTAAAGAGTGATATTGGGAGCACTCAATCAGTTGTGAACATCTATAAAAACAGTTCCGTAAGAGATTGGGAGGGGTTTCAGAACCTGCTGTCTTTACACTGTTCCCTGACAGCTGTGACTATAGCACTGATCAGCTACTTAGCATGACTACATGCAAGGTTCACAGTGGTCAGGGTTTGGTGGGGGTGGAGGCAGGCCCACCGACAGGGGCCGGGGGTGGAGGGCAAAGGGGGCAATTGCACAGAGGTCCAGGCAATTTAAAAAGGCCCAGGGGCCCCTGGCCACTAGCAGCGCAGTGGGGCTAAGGCAGGCTTCCTGCCTGCCCTCACCGCTCCCAAAAGTGGCCGGCACATCCGTGTGGCCCTTGGGGAGGGGATCTCCGCGCACTGCCCCTGCCCTGAGTGCCAACTCCACAGCTCTCATTAGCTGGGAACTGTGGCCATTGGGAGCTGCAGGGGCAATGCCTGTGGGCAGTGGTGCACGAAGGCCCCCTGGGACTCCTGCCTAGGAGCCACTGCCAGAGGGATGTGCCGGTTGCCTTCGGGAGCCGTCCAAGGTAAGTGCCAACCCCCTGACCGCCTCCTGCACCGCAACCTCCTGTCCCAGCCTAGATCCCACATCCTGCATCCAAACTCCCCACCAGAGCCTGCATCCCGCACCCCCTCCCACACCCCAACCCCCTGTCCCAGCCTGGTGAAAGTGAGTTGGGGGGGGGATGGAATGAGCAGGGGGCAGGGCCTCAGAGAAGTGGCGGGACAAGGGCATGGCCAAAGGGAAGGGGCAGGGCAAGGGTCTTTAGGTTAAACAGTAGGCAACCCTACCAGGCGGGCATGTGGAAGCCCTGGCTGTGCCGGAAGAGCGCGCCCAGCAGTGCAGCTGGCAGCTCGCTGGGCACCAGCCAGCAAAGGCACAGCACTGCCCAAACATCAGACGGACCACGTCCGCACAGGTGCGGCTTGTGCGTGCATGGGGGCCCATTGACTGTCTGCCCTGGGGCCCAAAATTGTTGTCGGCAGGCCTGGGTGGAAGAGTAGGGGCCATTTAAGCACTAATCATTGTTTGATGTCTTCAGTATAAATTTAATATTGTGTCCTTTCGCTGTACAGTCAGTTAATAGATTACCAAAGCCATAAAGATGTTTATCAAAACTTTTCTTGTGGTTTTCATTCTGCTGCTGGTGAGAGGAGCAGTTAGTTCTAAGCACCACTCTCTATCCGTAACCTTCTGCTGCTTTCTTTGACATTAGGATATTTTCGGCCCAGTGACGCAGGGGTGGAAGCGGGCATGGGAGAATCAGAGAACTAGTTGCAGCATTGTGGTACCACAGAGTTGCAGAAATAAAATTCATATGCTGTGAATCTTGGGGACCTATCCCAAAACTGAAAAAAAAAATCCCATTCATCGTCGTCAGGAAGAAGGATCTACATACAAGTAAACTGAACACTAACATTTCTGACAGTGATGCATGGAATAGAAAAACTCAGACTTCCTGAACAACATACATGTTATTGTCTGTGAATCCATCTCCTTGCCCTTCCTCTACTCCTCCCCCTGACAAGGGGTGAACAGATGTGGGAAAATTGGGCCAGCTCGTCATGGCACAGGTCCCTCTCAGATCCTCGCTAGGCACTGTCCTTCAGGGGAGTTATGGCACAACAACATCCATGCAGGTGTAACGCCAACAGACCCCTGTCGTCGGCGGGCGGGATCAAACCTGGAACCTCTGGAGCTTAGTGCATGAGCCTCTACCACATGAGCTAAAAGCCAGCTTCCTGTTCGTGAAGGCTGTAGAGCAGACTCATTAATCTCTCTCTCCCGCCCTCCCCCAATGGGACAGAACACCACACCAAGGTGGTGTGTGGGTTGCGTAGGCATGTACAGTCTAGATGTAGATACATTTACTTCCCTGTCCCTAAGGAGAAGTAATTTATTGGGGCCCCTGACAAAGTGCAGCTCACCTTTTTACTTTTCCCAGTGTCAGCTCAGCTCGTGGAGGGCTCTAACTCCTCATCCCTCTTGACATCCCCCTCACCCACTTTGATCACAGGCCATGGCACAGATTAGAATTGAGTGGTTTAATAGCTGACTCAGCTGCATGCCTTTGATGATGGTTTTATTCAAATGAAGGACAAGTTGCACCTGCTAAGCATTTGCTGAGAGGTTTGCAGGAATAGATGGCAGCATCCAGAGTGGGAACAAGAATCAAGATAGGATCCAAATCCTGCAGCTTTGTGCCAGAGTGTGGGCTCCCCACCCCACTCCCTCAGACCTGGCAGCACCGCTTCCCTCCAGTGCTGTGGAATGAGGGACTGGAACAGGCCCTACTCC
Source organism: Caretta caretta (assembly GCF_965140235.1). Lineage (NCBI taxonomy): Eukaryota > Metazoa > Chordata > Testudines > Cheloniidae > Caretta > Caretta caretta. The sequence continues at coordinate 45,678,919 of NC_134207.1, forward strand.
ACAGTGTGTCATAGCTGCCAGGCACAGAGGTGGGAACCTCCAGGAGAAGCTGATTTTCTCCCAGCAGAGCAGGAAGCAGTTGAGAGCAATGAAGGACCCTAAATAAAGAGGAGGAGGAGAGCTGCCTGAGGTCTCCTGGGGAGGTTTTTTTGCAGACAATAATAAAAATAATATACAGTTGTATTTTGGTGCCCTTGATCCCTGTTGCCTCCCCTGACCACCAACCCTTTGCCTCTGGCCCTGGCTGCCTCCCCATCTCCCCACTGCTTTCTCCACCCATTGCCCCGAGCTCCCTTCTGTGGCATCATACCCCAGGTTCATCCTGCTCCTTGTCTCTTGACCAAGGTGCCTGGTAAGGTCGGCCCCCTGGAATGAAGCCCAGAGCCGGAGCTCCACAGCTGAATCATAAGTACATAAGAATGGCCATACTGGGTCAGACCAAAGGTCCAGCCAGCCAGTATCCTGTCTATGGACAGTGGCCAATGCCAGGTGTCCCAGAGGGAGTGAAGCTAACAGGTAATGATCAAGTGATCTCTCTCCTGCCATCCATCTCCACCCTTTGACAAACAGAGGCTAGGGACACCATTCCTTACCCATCCTGGCTAATAGCCATTTATGGACTGAACCTCCATGAATTTATCCAGTTCTCTTTAAAACCCTGTTATAGTCCTAGCCTTCACAACCTCCTTAGGCAAGGAGTTCCACAGATTGACTGTGCACTGAGTGAAGAAGAACTTCCTTTTATTTGTTGTAAACCTGCTACCCATTAATTTCATTTGGTGGCCCCTAGTTCTTATATTATGGGAACATGTAAATAAACTTTTCCTTATTCACTTTCTCCACACCACTCATGATTTTATATACCTCTATCATATCCCCCCTTAGTCTCCTCTTTTCCAAGCTGAAAAGTCCTAGCCCCTTTAATCTCTCCTCATAGGGGATCCGTTCCAAACCCCTAATCATTTTAGTTGCCCTTTTCTGAACCTTTTCTAATGCCAGTATATCTTTTTTGAGATGAAGGGACCACATCTGTATGCAGTACTCAAGATGTGGGCGTACAATGGGTTTATATATCATCAATAAGATATTCTCCATCTTATTCTCTATCCCTTTTTTAATGATTCCTAACATCTTGTTTGCTTTTTTGACTGCCACTGCACACCATGTGGACGTCTTTAGAGAACTATCCATGATAACTCCAAGATCTTTCTCCTGACTAGTTGTAGCTAAATTATCCCCCATCATATTGTATGTATAGTTGGGGTTATTTTTTCCAACGTGCACTACTTTACATTTATCCACATTAAATTTCATTTGCCATTTTGTTGCCCAATCACTTAGTTTTGTGAGATCTTTTTGAAGTTCTTCACAGTCTGCTTTGGTCTTGAGCAGTTTAGTATCATCTGCAAACTTAGCCACCTCACTGTTTACGCCTTTCTCCAGATCATTTATTAATAAGTTGAATAGGATTGGTCTTAGGACTGACCCTTGGGGAACACCACTACTTACCCTCTCCATTCTGAAAATTTACTATTTATTCCTACCCTTTGTTCCCTGTCTTTTAACCAGTTCTCAGTCCATGAAAGGATCTTCCTCTTTTTCCATGACAACTCAATTTACTAACAGCCTTTGATGAGGGACTTTGTCAAAGGCTTTCTGGAAATCTAAGTACACTATGTCCACTGGATCCCCCTTGTCCACATGTTTGTTGACCCCCCTCAAAGAACTCTAATAGATTAGTAAGACATGATCTCCCTTTACAGAAACAATGCTGACTTTTGAGCAACAATTTATGTTCTTCTATGTATCTGACAATTTTATTCTTTACTATTGTTTCAACTAATTTGCCCAGTACTGACGTTAGACTTACCGGTCTGTAATTGTCAGGATCACCTTTAGAGCCCTTCCTAAATCTTGATGTTACATTAGCTATCTTCCAATCATTGGGTACAGTAGCTGATTTAAAGGACAGGTTACAAACCATAGTCAATAGTTCTGTAATTTCACATTTGAGCTCTTTCAGAACTCTTGGGTGAATGCCAGCTGGTCCCGGTGACTTGTTATTGTTAAGGTTCTCAATTAATTCCAAAACCTCCTCCAGTGACACTTCAATCTGTGACAATTCCTCAGATTTGTCACCTACAAAAGATGGCTCAGGTTTGGGAATCTCCCTAACATCCTCAGCCATGAAGACTGAAGCAAAGAATTCATTTAGTTTCTCCACAATGATTTTATCGTCTTTAAGTGCTCCTTTTGTATCTCGATCGTCCAGGGGCCCCACTGATTGTTTAGCAGACTTCCTGCTTCTGATGTACTTAAAAAACATTTTGTTATTATCTTTTGAGTTTTTGGCTAGCTGTTCTTCAAACTCCTTTTTGGCTTTTCTTATTACATTTTTACGTTTAATTTGGCAGTGTTTATGTTCCTTTCTATGTACCTCACTAGGATTTGACTTCCACTTTTTAAAAGATGCCTTTTTATCTCTCACTGCTTCTTTTACATGGTTAAGCCACAGTGGCTCTTTTTAGTTCTTTTACTGTGTTTTTAATTTGGGGTATACATTTAAGTTAAGCTTCTATTACAGTGTCTTTGAAAAGTGTCCATGCAGCTTGCAGGGATTTCACTCTAGTCACAGTACCTTTCAATTTCTGTTTAACTAACCTCCTCATTTTTGCATAGTTCCCCTTTCTGAAATTAAATGCCAGAGTGTTGGGCTGTTGAGGTGTTCTTCCCACCACAGGAATGTTAAATGGTATTATATTATGGTCACTATTTCCGAGTGGTCCTGTTATAGTTACGTCTTGAACCAGATCCTGCGCTCCACTCAGGACTAGATCGAGAGTTGCCTCTCCCCTTGTGGGTTCCTGTACCAGCTGCTCCAAGAAGCAGTCATTTAAAGTATTGAGAAATGTTGTCTCTGCATTTCGCTCTGAGGTGACGTACCCAGTGAATATGGGGATAATTGAAAGCCCCCACTATTATTGAGTTTTTTATTTTGGTAGCCTTTCTAATTTCCCTTCGCATTTCATCGTCACTATCACTGTCCTGGTCAGGTGGTCGATAATAGATCCCTACTGTTATATTCTTATTAGAGCATGGAATTACTATCCCTAGAGATTCTATGGAGCATGTGGATTCATTTAAGATTTTTATTTCATTTGATTCTACATTTTCTTTCACATATAGTGCCACTTCTCCCCACCCCCACATGACCTGTCCTGTCCTTCTGTTATATTTTGTACCCCAGAATGATTGTGTCCCATTGATTGGCCTCACTCCACCAGGTTTCTGTGATGCCTATTATATCAATATCCTCCTATAACACGAGGCACTCTAGTTCACCCATCTTATTATTTAGACTTCTAGCATTTGTGTACAAGCACTTTAAAAAAATTGTCACTGTTTATTTGTCTTCCCTTTTGTGATGTATCAGATTCTTTATGTGAATGTTTCTCATCGGATCTGGCCCATACTTTATCCTCTTCCATCCTCTCCTCCTGACTAAAACCTAGAGAATCTCTATCAATAGACTCTCCTCTAAGAGAAGTCTCTGTCCAATCCACATGCACCTCTGCAGCAATCGGCTTTCCCCCATCTCTTAGTTTAAAAACTGCTCTGCAACCTTTTTAACGTTAAGTGCCAGCAGTCTGGATCCACTTTGGTTTAGGTGGAGCCCATCCTTCCTGTATAGGCTCCCCTTATCCCCAAAGTTTCCCCAGTTCCTAATAAATCTAAACCCCTCCTTCTCTACACCATCGTCTCATCCACGCATTGAGACTCTGAAGCTCTGCCTGCCTACCTGGCCCTGCATGTGGAACTGGAAGCATTTCTGAGAATGCCACCATAGAGGTCCTGGATTTCAGTATCTTCCCTAGCAGCCTAAATTTGGCCTCCATGACATCTCTCCTTCCCTTCCCAATGTCATTGGTACCTACATGTACCACGACCACCGGCTCCTCCCCAGCACTACACATAAGTCTATCTAGATGCCTCAAGAGATCCGCAACCTTCTCACCAGGCAGGCAAGTCACCATACGGTTCTCCCAGTCATTGCAAACCCAACTATCTATGTTTCTAATGATCGAATCTCCCATTACTAACACCTGCCTTTTCCTAATGACTGGAGTTCCCTCCCCCAGAGAGGTAACCTCAGTGCAAGAGCATACCCCAAGATCATCTGGAAGGAGGGTGCCGACTATGAGCAGGTTTCCCTCTGTTCCCGTTGACTGCTCTCCTTCTCCGGGCCTTTCATCCTCCTTAATGGGGTAGGGGCTGTCTGACCGGAGGTGGGACAAATCTACAGTGTCCCAGAAAGCCTTATCAACATATCTTTCTGCCTCCCTTAGCTCCTCCAGTTCCGCCACCCTGGCCTCCAAAGCCCGTACACAGTCTCTGAGGGCTAGGAGTTCCTTGCACCGAATGCAGACATACGCCACCCACCCACAGGGCAGGTATTCATACATGCTACACTGAGTGCAATAAACAGGATAGCCCCCACTCTGCTGCTGGGCTTCTGCCTGCATTTTCTCCTACAGTTACCTAGGTTAATTATAGGGTTTTTGTTTAAATCAAGAAGTTTTGATTATAGTTTAGTGTAAAGGTTTTAAAGAATGGCAAGCATACCTTGCCCCTTTCCAACTCCCCTTCCCAACTCCCTCTTGAAACTCCCTGTTAGCGGCCCCTGGTCGCAAAGCTCCCTGGTCGCTTGCTCACTGCTCTTTAAAGTCCTGGCTTGGGTGGGGAGGCTGAAACCCAGAGCCCCACCACCCTGAGGGCCTGAAGCCCAGAACCCAACAGCCGGAGCCTCCAGCTGAAGTGGGGGAGGAGGGCGCTGAAGCCCACTCCTGGAGTCCCGCGGCTAAAGTTGGATAAAGAGGGCTGAAGCCTGCCCCCAAAGCCCCTGGGCGCTGCAGGAAAAAACCCTGGCGGCCACATGCAGCCATGGTGGCTGCATTTGAGCAATGCTGCCCTAGATTGATTGCTGTCTGATTTCGGGGCCACACCGCTGGCCAAATACACAACCCAGGCCAACAGTACACTTACTAAGACAGAAAGAAAAGCAGTGCTTATGAGATGGGCAAAGGGAGTACCTAAATACATAGGTAGTTCCCTTATATTTGGAGCTGTCAAGTCCGTATTCACTTACATAAGAGAAATGAGTGTAGCTAAAACATGACTTCTGCACTCATCCCAGCATTATCCTCCACTTCCCATTACACACACACCCTTCTCCAGCATACCTGCAATCATGTAACCATGACACTGAACACACTGATCGCTAATATGGGTCAGATAGATATGGAGATCAAGAAGTGCACAAAGAACCAGCTCCAGGAATCTAAATTGGCATGGCCGTGGGCTACATGCCATGGGGCAGATTAGACTTAAGGAGAGCTAGAACAATGTTATCAGAAAATCAGCTGTCAGCCTTGGTCTATCAGTACCCTTGATAAATTAGAATTTTCATGAGTCCCTTCCCCACACTTATTTGCCCTAAAAAGCAAAAACCATACCTCAGGTTTTGATCTCCCAAAGCCCAGCCTTAATGAGAAAGATCACATATAACTATATTGCACCTTGGCTTGGAATGTGGAAGATTTAGAGCCAGCCAGGTAAAATGCTGTGAACTCTTGGGGGCAATGTATTCTCATCCTGTCCACAAACCTGTCCAACCACTGGCTTCATACACACCCTAATAATCTAAAGGGCTGCAGGAAACAAATGTTCTTCCAACATTGATAAAACCAGCAACAAATACATTGAAAAAATGTAGATAACACTAAAGTGATTTGAATAACCTCACTCCAAACTTCCCTGTTATATTGTTCAGTTCAGAGAGGTCAGAACTCTGTGAAACTTTTGTTACAAAACCAGAAATCTGGGGCAAAGATTTTGTGAGTATGTGCCATCTCCTCAGGAACAAGACAGGAAAACCGGGTGAGAACATAAAAGGAGCTAACAGTACTTACCAGATAGAAGGAAAGGAAATACACCCTACAGCTTTCAGATCAAAATGAACACTTTAGGCCTGCTGCTGCTTTTATCTCCCACATTTAAAAGGACAGCTACCAGAAAAGCATGCTGGGAAAAGGTGAACTGACACTGAATTTTTTTTGGGTGGGGGGGGTGTAGTGATCACAGGAATAGGGAAGGGTTTGGTTTGCCTCCTTTCTGAGTTGAGGTGTCTGAGTGGAAGACATCCTTTCAAAGCTGGAGTCTAGTGTGTTTTGAATAGTTACACCCATTTGTTTTCCTTTAGCATTAGGGGGATACTATTAGAGCTAATTTTTCAGTTTGCTGGCAGTTCCAAAAAATTGCAACAAAATTTGGTTCATGTTGAACAGAATCCAAAAATTGCAAAAAATGTCGAGGAATCAAAAAATCCATTTTGGGTTGAATAAAACATGTTTGACCTGAAATGTTATGATGTGAGAGACTCATCTTCAATGCATCCTTCTGCCTGAGGAGAAGTAGGGATTTGAACTTGTGTCTTCTATATTGCAGGAGAGTGCCCCAGAAACTGCCGTATTCTGAGGCATTACTCTTTCAATCTCTCCTATTGAAGATGTCCCACTCTATATAAATCATTAAAGAGTGATTGGAGCAGGGACTCCAACAACGGCACCCACCTTTAGGCTTCCAGCTCCCAGTCATCACCTGTCTTGGGTGGAGACCTGCATGTCTCTCTCTCCTGACCAGGGGTTTTCCAGGCTGCATGGTTCCCTTCCTACACTGTGCTATTGCCAGCAAACCAGACTGCCTGAACAGGCCAGAGTCTGCACTTAGCTTGCTCTTCAAAGGCTATGAATAGCTATACACATGCTAAAAGCTTACCAGAGGTCACCCATTATGGGAACTTAGTAGGCCGAAGTCCTCCCAGCCCAATGGGGTTCCCCCTTGGACAGAAGGTCCTGGATCAGAAAGAAGGCCCTGTGTCCACTGATCCAAACTCAGGCTATTGATCCCAAAGTCCTTGCTATGTTGGTCTCTGAGAATCCAGTTGGAACCAGTATTTGTGAGCCTCTCCAGATGATGCTACCTCTCTGGAGATGTCATAGAATCATAGAATATCAGGGTTGGAAGGGACCTCAGGAGGTGATCTAGTCCAACCCCTACTCAAAGCAGGACCAATCCTCAACTAAATCATCCCAGCCAGGGCTTTGTCAAGGATGTCACACCATGAGTGAATTTTCCTAATCACTCCCCATTGTTCTTAGTTCCTAGAGGACTGTGGTCATCCTCCCCCATGGTATTACATGCAGTCCCTGGCCCACAATTGCACATAAATGTAATACAGCGAGATCTCCCAAAGATACTGTAGGAAATTACCCTGTCTGTCACAACATGAACTTGATTCAAAAAGTATCCTGATCCTACTGAACTAACTGTTCTCTGAATGAAGCATACAATATTTTCTAAACTGTTCATAAATTCATAATTTTAATGCCAGAAGGGACCATTAAGATTATCTAGTCTGACCTCAACCATTCAGAATACTGCTTTTCAATAACAGCATGTGAAACAATGTATCTCTTGTGTATTGACATCCATCAGACAAAATGAATACATTACCATCAGTCATCTGGTAAAAGAAAAATAGGGTTATTGTAATAGCTCAAGATCAATATCTCCTGCTTTGAAAATAAATCTCATTTCAATAAATGCCTTGGCTATAAGAAAACAGGGAAACTACTGCCCTGTGAAAATGTTCTATTCCAGTCCGATGCATTCTTAATTAAAGTTTATGGGTATTCTATTAAGAGAACGGTCAGGACAATAATCTCTTCCAAAAAGCTACAGCTAACCAGCCTTACGGTAGGAATTGGAGGACTATGGACAATTTAGCTTCTTTTCTCTAGTTCCTGTGGATGGTGGAAAGGCTCATTTCAGAGCCAACAGAATCTCTCAGTTTCAGCAAATTTCCATTTTGAATAATAATTCTTTATAATTAAATATCACGCTATCTAAAAGCACTTCCTGAACATTTAGATAAGCCTTTCCACTAGAGGTGTCCAGGAAATAGATTTTCCATCCCATCAAAATTTTGAATTTCTTTTCATCCTAAATTGGGGAAAAAGCCAAAACTGTGAAATGTTTCATAAAATGGATTTTTTAAATTGTTTCAGATCAGTTGAAATGTTTCATTTAAATAAATTTGAAACTTTTCATTTGAATTCAGTTCATTTTTAAAAATTCCTATAAAAATTCCTATAAAATAAAGTAAATTTCTCAATGAAAATTTCTTTCAAAGCAAAAAAAAAAATCAACATCTTTCATTCAAAAAATATTTGAAATAGGATGTTTCAACATGTTCTAAACTGTTTTCCATTTTTCCCCAAAACAAAATGTTTTCAAAATGAATATAATTTTGTGAAAAATTTCAGTTTTATCAAAATGGCATTTTGCAACAGAAAACTGTTTCAACACAAAATTTTCAACTAGCTTTAATCTTAGCACACCTGTAAGTTAGTAAATGTTATTATTCCCATTTTATGGAGAGATAAACTAAGGTTCAAATGGCCTGATCCAAAACCTACTGAAGTCCATGAAAAGGTTCCCTTTTTAAAATAAGGGGAGTCTTTTCATGGGCTTCAATAGGCTTTGGATCCAGCCTTCCATTAGTCTCTTTAGACTAAAGAGATTATCATCCTCTGACTTTCGCTAGGTGCTAAAAGAAAGCAATGGCAAAGATGGGAATAAAGGACAAAAATCAATGGCAAAACTACCATTGACTTCAGTGGGACCAGGATTTTACCCCAGGGATCCGGATTTGCCATCCTGTGTCCTAATCCTAGAGAGCACTTCATGGCTCAAAATCATACCCATTTTTTACATCAGGACAAAGTCTTGAATTATTTAGAATTAATAGAATTATGCTGGATAGATAGATTAGATAGGTATGCTGGATAAAATTTTACAAAAGAAAATACACACAAAATTTCCTCCCACAATTCTTTTTTCCATGGCAGGAAAGCCAGCAGGAAGCATCATGAAATGTAAATAACCTAAATTAACAGGGATGTGTTGAAATGTCGTATCCTTGGGAGTTTGCAGTAACTGAGAAGCTTTGAATCAAGAATCTAAAATCTGCTCTCAGACATTCATGTGATTCTTCCCTCCACTACACCAGTTTTACACAGTGCTTATCTCTGTTGCTTTCAGTGATGTTAAACTGATATCGCTGAGTAGAGAAACAAGTTTATGGACTTCCAAATGATTTCAAAACAGCTTTAATTGATTTCATTGGGAATTGCATTAATGTATCTGAGGGAAGAATTTAGCTCTACGGCTTTAAAATGCAGCATCTTAACATGCCTACATATTGTTAAAAAACCTGGTGAACAGAATAGTCATACAGTGCTTTTGTCAGGAGGTGCTACAGATTGATTATTCATTTTGAATGGGTAATTGCAAAGTATTTGAATAATTGGGATTCTTTATGAATTTGTAAAGTATTTGAATAAATTGGGAATTTTTATATTTTGTAGATGGTTCACTTCAGGAGACCAACCTTAATTTCATGTAAGAATGTCAGATTAGAGATAATTGCGGTTCACAGTAGCTAGCCTCCCAGAAGATTCTATGAATAGTACTGGGAGAGTCAGTGGTTAAGGGTGACCATACAAATACTATCACTGGCTAGAACAGTATAGTAGACTTTCTTGTTATGGCCTGCATATAAGTGAATTTCATTTAAAAACCATTTTGGTTGAAATTATGGAGCTGGTGGCCAGATGTTCTCTGTGGAAAGTCTGCTGGCTCTGGAATTCACTTCCTCTTATAGTCCATGAGAGCCCTGGTTTGGCAGCCTTCATAGTCTATGGGATATATTTATTCAACCAGGTATTTCCTTTACTGTTAGCAAGGCAGCTCTGGGGGATGCGCTTGTCAGTGGGTATGGATTGTTAATGGTGGGAATTGTTTTGTTACCTATGGTGACTAACATTTATATACGTGTGTGTGTTTTATTTGATTGTTAACAGATGCCAACTCAATGGGTAACAAAAGCAGCAAGTGGTAGTATTTATTTCCTGTTTACACCTTCTTTTTAAGACAACCTGTATTCAGTGGAGCAACACTCACTTTATGTCAGAAATGAGTTTGGCCCACTCAGAGCAACTGCCTATTACTTCTCTTTTGTGTTTCCATATGTTTTACATCCATTGTGCATTAACTGAAGCAAAGGACTCCATCTCTGTTTCTTCTCAAAATTTGTCTCAAGGAATTTTTATATCAGGTAGGTTCTTCCTGCAGAAAGTGCAAAAATGATCTTTTTGAGAATGAAATGTTGTCAGTGTCATCGTGCTCTCACTCACTTGAGTGTCGTTAGCTCACAAAACTCCTTTGGGCAGTGGTAGCATAATTAAGAATTCAAAGATTTATGACTTCACTTGTTTAGCTAGATGGCACTAATGCATCATGTCAGGACCAGCTGTTGGAAGAGTCAGCTCAGATACTGTTCCTTTATGAAAAACTGGAGTTTGAGATAAGGAAGGGAAAAAAGAAGTCTCTGATGAACATTATTATTTGCTGGAAATTCTCCAAAAATTTTTTTTTTTGCAGTTTCTCTATAGAATATGGCCAGAGTTCATTGATCCACAGACTATCATCTTGAGTAACAGATTAAAAACAGATGGTCATGGATCAGCGCTTGGCTACAAACCTCAGGAGAAACTGGAGGGCGTATAGTAGTGATGGAGCACAATTGAAAATAGGGGTTGAATTGATTTTTTTCCTCTTTTGGTTTCCCCATAGTTTTATACAGAGTCCAATATACTTAAAATTTAAATAATGTTATCACACAGAAAATACATGAAGTACACTGAAAATAGACAAAAATTATACAAAGTACACTAAAAGTACACAATAGACTTTTTATATGGGGTCTGTTAGGTTATTTTCCTGGAATGTCTTATTTTTCAGTAAGATATTGTCAGTGAAAAGATACTTTGCATAAACTGTTTGAAATTGATGGTGGGATCTTTGCTTCACTGAGTCTGATCATTTAAAGAGAGGGCATAATTCATATGTCCTCATAAAGAGGGTAAATACACACTAACGGATAAGGAGATACTCTACCACAGAGTAAGTGTGTGTAGAGTATTCAGACATATTGTATATTAAATTATAATGCATAAATATAACAGTGAAGCTAGTGTGTTAATATATTAAAGTGTAAACAAGATGAGTCAAAATAATAGTCAAATCAACATTTTAGCTTATCAAGATGGAATATTTCAACATTATCAGAACAAGAAGATCTAAACAATGAACTCTGACTTTTTCCCCATCAAAAATTTTGTTGAAATCAACATGTTCCCGCAAAACACGTCCATTTTGATGAAATCACATTTTTCAACAAACAAGTAAGCATTCTGTTGAAAAATTTTCAACCAGCTACACAATTTTGGATATAGATAGAGCTGAGTTAATAATGAATCCAATTAATTTAATCTCTTTCTGCTCATCAAATATCTGTGAGCATATCACAGCTTCCTCAATTTATGATAAAGAATATTCCAATTTCCTTTGCATTTTTAAATTATAGATTAATTGCGAACAGTTCTCAGCAAGTGTTTGATGTATTCATTGTTTGCTATTGAAACTGATTGGTTAGTGTGATTGGTCGGAGACATCACATGGTATCATTCTTAGATTGGCTTAATGCACAGACACTTTTTGCATGAATATTCACCTATGTACATTTAAAATTCAGATTCCAAGAACACTTGTGCATGCGATTTTGAAACCCATTGTCCACATACACCAGTTACTTCTGGAGGATTTCTGCACCACTGCACAATGCAAAATTTTGCAGAAATTAACATTGTGCATGCAGAATTTCCTTTCCCCCACATAATGACAGGTTTCAGAGTAACAGCCATATTAATCTGTATTTGCAAAAAGAAAAGGAGTACTTGTGGCACCTTAGAGACTAACCAATTTATTTGAGCATAAGCTTTCATGAGCTACAGCTCACTTCATCGGATGCATACTGTGGAAAGTACAGAAGACGTTTTTATACACACAAACCCCCCATGAAAAAATGGGTGATTATCACTACAAAAGGTTTTCTCTCCCCCCTCCCCACTCTCCTGCTGGTAATAGCTTATGTAAAGTGACCACTCTCCTTACAATGTGTATGGTAATCAAGGTGGGCCATTTCCAGCACAAATCCAGGGTTTAACAAGAACGTCTGAGGAAGGGGGGGGGGCGGACGTTCTTGTTAAACCTTTGTGTGGGGGGGTGGAGGGTGAGAAAACCTGGATTTGTGCTGGAAATGGCCCACCTGATGATCACTTTAGATAAGCTATTACCAGCAGGACAGTGGGGTGGGAGGAGGTATTGTTTCATATTCTCTGTGTATATAAAAAGTCTGCTGCAGTTTCCACGGTATGCATCCGATGAAGTGAGCTGTAGCTCACGAAAGCTCATGCTCAAATAAATTGGTTAGTCTCTAAGGTGCCACAAGTACTCCTTTTCTTTTTGTATTGTTACAGACATACTTGCTGACAGGTATTTTGAAATAAATTACCAAAATAATTGAAACTGGTGTGATTATGTAGTGTTATTTTGACAAATAAAATTTGCAGAATTTTGCAGAATTTTAAAATATTGAGCCCAGAATTTTTAATTTTTTGGTGCAGAATGCCCCCAGGAGAAACTAGCGTCTGCAAAACTCAACCACAAAAATATTGGTGGAAAGTGATTACAAAAGAGCAAAAGCACAATGAAACACATTTAAAACTGTGGGTGAATACTGAAAGTTCCTGAAGCAGATATATAAAAAGTTTTATGACAACATTTTGCTGTTGATCATTGATGAAGTCTGAAACAAGATTTGGGTCAGATTGCATCTATTTAACTGAGACAAGCATTTTATATTGGATGGTGGCAGCACCTCAGAATCTGTGTTAACCATTGTCGTTTGGGATGACTAAATGAGCAGGAACTTGGTTGACTTTTTATGTGTGTATGTGTGTGTGTGTGTGTGTAAAATTTCAAAATGAAAAACGTTCAAAATTTTCAGAAAGTGTTTCATTTTGGTGCAGGAAAATGCACAACTTTTTCGTAAATTTTTATTTTCAACCGCCTTTTTAAAGTGGAAAAAAATAAAGTGTTTTTCCAGCAATGAAGAAACTTTTTGTAAAAGTACCCCCCCTACAAAAAAAGCAAATGTTAGGAAAATGTATGAATTTGAATTTTTTTAATGATATATACTTATCTTTTTCCAACCAACTCTAATTTATTACAGTGTCTGTAAGATCAGAATTATGACATTGTCTTCTTGGCCAGGAACAGGAAGGTCAAAGGGACTCTAATTCCTCCCTCTTCATGGCGCAACCTGGAGAATTCACTTCTTTTGATGGCCTATGTTGGTCCCACTCCTCTCTCTTAACAAACCATTCTGGGGTAGGCCAGCATGCTCGCCTCTTCCCTTACTAGTAGATTTGTTCCCAAGAAACCCCAGCCTGGTGATGGCTGGAAATAGCCCATCTCATGACACTGTGGCAGTTGCAGGTTTAGCTCTATGCAGACATTTCAAAACACTCAAATACTTCAAAACCACAGTTATTGTTAGCTAGGATAATGAATGCTCTTCTCCAATTTCCATCTTTTACAACCTGCATTTTGGGTTAAATTATGGGTCAACTTTCTAAAGACTCGACATGATGGGGGGTTAATTAATAGATTAATTTTCAATATTTAATCCCTCATATAATCCAATTTTTCTGGTCCTGAAATGATCACTGAGACCTTGGCTGCTCGATAGAGTGTGCAGCCTGATTCTTTATTGGTTACCAGCTGCTACTAATTTAATAAACTGGGTGTTTAGTCCCAGATTCTAGTCCCAGAATCAGACACAACAGAATTAAAATTAACAAGCTCAATATCTTGAGGGAACCCTGGGGTGTATGGCAACAGCCCTCACACTGAGGGCAAGCAAAGCCTTAGCCACTTTTATTAATACAATCAGTAAAAACAAGAAAGCCCATACCTCATAAACAAATAGTAGTAATATAGTATTGGAGATATCTTTAGTACCATCCTTTGTACATGCTCATATACCCACATCCTTCTATGGGGATCTGGTGGTAAGACACAAAGAACCAACCCTGTTTCTGGCATGCAAAAATGAGTCCAGTGATCGAGACCTCATGCCAAAAGGTTGGTGGCAGATTATGACAATTAAGAGCTGACGGGTCAGTGATGGAAAGCTCGCCACCCAGCTACATGGTGGCTTGGCCTTTTATAGGGCCTGAACACTATCATGAATATTCATGCAGCTGCCCAGCCTACCAGGTCCACATCTAAGTTCCTCACCCTCATAATATTGGGGTACCTGTATCCTATAGGTTAACATATTGGTGCCTTTTAGCTCACTACCATATACATGAACTGTTGCTAAAGCAAGTTTGTGGGTTAAACATCTGCCAACAATTTTATCCTAAAATATCCAAGCTTAGTATCAGTTGAATATTCCTGCAGTTACCTGGTATCGTTATGTACCTTCCCAGTTCCCCCAAATCAGGGTAACTGTCAGGCCATTTTATCTATGCTAACTTGCATAAGCCAGCGTCTTACAGGATACAGGCCTGTAGATCCCTTGTGTTAAGACTAAGCTATCTCTATTGGCTACATGTGGCAGCCTTCCTCCTGGGTGAGTAAAGGTGAGTATTAACGGGCATTATGGAAAGCTTTCAAAAAGTGTAGGCTCTTCTGAAATGCGGAGGGAGGGAGTATCTATGTATTCTGACAGGGCAAGGCCAGATGGCTATAGAAAAGTAGTGGAAGATAGATTTATTAGCTCCAGACTAAACAAATCCCTGGTACCAGGATAAGTGAAATGGCAGCTGCTCCAGGTCAATTAAGACACCTGGGGCCAATTAAGAACTTTCCGGAAGGCAGGGAGAAGGCTAGGTTGATTGGGACACCAATCAGGTGCTGGCTGAAACTAGTTAAAAGCCTCCCAGTTAGTCAGGTGGGGGTGCATGTCAGGAGCTGTGGGAGGAAGTTGCGCTGTTGGAGAGGCTGAGTAGTACCATATCAGGCACAAGGAAGGAGGCCCTGAGCTAAGGGTGAAGTGGAGCTTGAGGAAGTGAGGGCTGCTGTGGGGGAAGTAGCCCAGGGAATTGTACATGTCATGTTTCTAAAAGGTCAGCTACCGTAGCTGATACTATTAGGGTCCCTGGGCTGGAGCCTGGAGTAGAGGGTGGGCCAGGGCTCCCCCCCCCTTTGCCCCCTGATTAATCACTGAGACTGGGAGACAACAGAGGCTGTGCAAGGAAGGATAACTTCTCCTCACCTCCCTTGCTGGCTTATGATGAAAATGGCTCAGTAGACTGTGACCCTTGTCTCTAGAGAGAGAAGGGTTATGTGGAGGGTCACAGTGAGCCTCTGAGGCTAGTGAAATCTGCCAGGAAACGTGGGATCCATGGGGGCAAGGACAAAGCTTTGTCACAGTATTTAGGAAATGCTGGGCAATTAGATGTAAATTAAATATATACAGAGAGTTAGCTTGATTATTCTGGTTCAGTGGCTTTGTGCAAAGGGAGTTTATTCTGCTTAATTCATCATAAAACAAAATTAATTCTCTTTTAATCTTGATTAATCAAGTTAGGTCTACAATTCTATGAATGCAAATACCAAGAAATTAGCTATCTCATCTGGACAGGTCCAAAGCATGGGAATTCAATAGGTCATAATCCTTTGGTTTCTCTTGTGACAAAGAGGGTCCAAGCCTTCAATACTAAATAGTCGATATTTTGGAATTTATATACACAGTATATACTTTTGAACTTTGTTAAGGAGCTGGATAACAATGAAGGTCTTTCATTAAAGTGACTGTTAGCCAAGTTCACAATACTACTTTGATTAGCAAAACTGGTTTTGCATGTTATGCCTTGGGATGTTTCCTCAAGTTCCCATTTCCCACATTTTCTATACTTTGACTTCATTAACTCTTCGTGTGCTGATGTGTTTTAAGTGAGCACTACACCTCTATAGTTTTGTAAACACAAAATCTAAACATTACTTAGATCCTTGTAGCTAAAGCAAATGCTTTGACAGTATTTCTCATTTTATATACTTTTTTTATTTTTTTCCATTCTCCCTCTTTTAATACAGTATCTTTCTCCAAAGGAGAGATTGATCCAGTATTATACTTAGGTGGTGGTGAGCATTTATTTTTTTGTTCTGTAAGCCTAAATATGGGACTAAGTGTGATATTCAGATACAGATCTGTGTCTGGATTCTGAACACCTTCCCAAAGTTTGGGATTCTTCTAATCAACATAGTTAGGTTCAGATCCATCTTTGATTGTAACAGCAGCATGGTTCCAACTCACTTTGAATAGAACTGTTAGGTAGCCTGATCCCAAATTTTGAAGTTGTTATATAGTGAGGAATGTCTAGAAGCACGGGTCACTTGCTGGAGGATTCTCTGCACTTCAAAGTCTTTAAACCACGATTTGAGAACTTCAATAGCTCAGACATAGGTTAGAGGCTTCTTACAGGAGTGGGTGGGTGAGATTCTACTAACAGACCCTATCCCAAGAGATCTATTGACATCATTATGCTTTTGTGTAAACATGGAAATTATCAAAACATGACAGAAAAGAGTCATGCTAGTTTCAACTTTGTTGAAAACATCCCAGGAGTGGGAGCAAGGGGAGGGGAAAATAAATGGAAACGGACGGCATAATCGGAAGGGAAAAACCATTTTGAAAGATTATGAGGAGAAACTACCAATGAGTAAAATAAAATAAAACTTTTTAAAAAGTGGATGGCGTAATAGAACGTTACAGACATGGGTGGCAGGTGGAGCCCCTCTTTGGGGAGGCTAGCCTCCAGCTCCACCCCTTCTGCCTGGTGCCCCCCCAAGCCAGAGAAGCCCCATGTAGGCGGGAGGCCTGAGCACCTCCCCACCTGCCCAGAAGTGCCCCAAGCCCCCCACACACACCCAGAGGAGTCCTGAGCCAGCCCCATTGCGCCTCCACAGACACCAAGCTGTCACAAGGAAAAGTGTCTTGGAGTCCAGGGAGATTACTGATGAACCCAGGAAGCTGAACAGCACATACCATCTCCTCAGCTGCCCTGGAACCTGCATGGGGCATAATAAAACAAAAACTTCCCCCACCAAATCCTGCAACCAGGGGTCCGGCGGCCACAGCATTGGGAAACAATGTAAGTTGGGAAGGCAGCGGCCTCCATGCAACATCTTACCAGCTTGAAATGGCCAAAATAACAGATCCTGAAAAAGGGGTCAGATACTGTATTAAAATGTTATACTCTAACACTTTTCATAGTAATAACACCAAACACAGGGGCTAATCCTGCCATCTCCATATGCCCAAAAATGCCACTGACATCAATGGGAGTATTGTGTGAAGAGGGTTTACAGAATCAGGCTCAGAGGCAGTAGCTGTTCCTCCAAAAAGTAATGTTTGAGCCAAGTAATAACTATTTTAAAACATCAAAACTGGACCAGTCCCCACGAAGAAATCTTTTACCACCTTGACCTCTCCCAGTAAATAGTCACTGTAATGTAAATACTGAATGTAAAAACTTCCACAGAAATATTGAAAACAGGGTCTTCAATTCAATATATATCACATAGACAAATTCTTCTAATTTCAACACAGGGCAGAAGGTATATTTGAATCTGCAGCAACACCAAATGATAATTTTGGCCTCAAATCTTTGAGATGAGGTGGATCTATTATGGGTAATAGCAGCATTTGCTACTTTCTGAGTCAGTTTGTGTTATGTCATAGGAAGCACCACCAATTAGTAACTGAGAGCATTTACACATCAGCTAAATTACTAAACTGGGTCCATAAAATATAAAGCAGCTTGACTCATAAGGTAGATGCAGTAGTTTAAATAGATGTGAAATTCAACACTGAATAAACAAAACAATGAAAATAAACCTTAAGAAACAAATCAATGTGGTAAGTGGGTTTTTTTTTCTCCCCCTTTAAATATGTCAAAGCACCATGTAGCCTCACAGCATCCCTTTAACTGGCTTAGCCTGGGAGAATTAAAGGAGACATTTGGCCTTCATGGGTCTTTGTCAGAACTTGCATGTCCTGAGGAGAAAAGTAGCTGTTTGAGAACCTGTAAAGCAGCGATGAACAGGCAAAGATTTGGAATGTCTGAATTAAATTTTATGGAACAGATGTTGTATCCCAGAGTTCCCTAGCTGCCTCAGGCTTTGTCTGGTGTCAGCCCTTTGGCAAATTGGTTTCCATAATGGATTTAGTTGTTAATTCACACAAAAAAATCTATGTTAAAGTAATAAGGGACTGTCTTAAATATACAAGAGCCAAGGAATTCAGGCTAAAGGACCGAACTTGACTTTGCCCTAAACTTACCTGATACTTCCTAAGTGTTGCGGAAATATCTAGTACTGGGTGATGTTACGTATTGTGGAATAAATAATGACTGTTTTGTGTTGGGACATAGTCACACAAATCCTATTAGTGCTAATGGTAGTTGTGTATCTAAACCCCCAGGCAACACGAAGAAAGCGTACGCTAATGTCAGCTATAGTACCTTGGCAAAGAGCAGTATAATGCAACACATCCATGAGCAACCTCACTTTTTTAAAAGGGTAAACAGGCAATCATTTCCAAAAATGAGTGACAGGTGCCATTTCAGCCTTAGTTCTGAATTTCCTGAACACTGGTAGTTTAAGATAAATTGTCCAGAATCATAGCAGTTAGAGATGGGAAAGACCTATTAAATCTCGATCCTTTTACAATATTCCAACATTGTTCTCCTGTGTGTGTATATCTTCCTCCCTCCCTTTATTAGGGGACAGGGCAGGGACAGTATCTAAATGTTAATGGCCACCATAGCATATAATGCTCACAGCTGCTGCCAGGCTGTTATTATTTATTTACTATGTATGTCTCCCAAAAGCATGGTAGGCACCAAAGAGCCCATATGCGATGACACTGTTTCTATCCTGAGAAGTATACAAGCAAATTTGAGACACAATGAACTGAGCAATGGTAACAAACAATAGGGGAAAAAAACAATTTTTATGATCAATTGTCTCATTTTGTGTAAGTGATACAGCTAGGGGTCCCGTATACATGCTAAACAAATACTGTATTCATACGCTTCAGAGCCTCCATTACTTAAAACAAAATATGGCTAGAGAATCAGCCTACACTGAATGCTTGTTTTTATTCTAAATGTGGCTAATTGGCATTAATAGCATTGCTGTCACTGGAAATCTGAAGCCTGCTGTGTCTCCTAGGGATTCCAGCTAACAGAGAGAGTTTGGCATTGATATAGATCTCAATGCTAAGCCAAAGCTTCTAATGGAAGATCTGGGCAATGCTGCTCGCAGAGCTGGATAGCAACAACAAATGGTATTACTATCAGCAATGCTATAGAGTCTTTTCTGGACTAGTCGGTGCTAAATAGTGTCTGTTCATTTTCACCTGCAGTGCTTTATGCCACCTAATTAATTTATTTTGATATCTACAAAACATATCCAGTGTACGGCCAATGGGGAAGTCACCAGCCTGGGTGTCAGGACAAGCATTCACATAGATAAGGGATTGCCAGACTGGGTTTCTATGTAATGCTTCTTACTGATGTCAGTGGGGATTGACAGCCTTAAGGGACTGGGCCCATAAATCACCCAGTTAAGGAACACCAAAAGAGTTATATAACTGATAAATAATAACACTCCCCAAATTAATGACTTTGACAGGTAAAACCCTACTGATCTCTCACATGATTCTAGCTCTGATTAACTGGTGCCTATCTGTTTTTCTGGATTGGCTTTATATCTCCCACAAGCCCTACTCTCACCTACTTTTTATCAGACTTTTTCTATGCCTTGTACACTGCCCTCCACTTCCTGGGTGCATGCCATGAATGGTTTAGTCATTATTCCCTGCTGTTGTCCAGATAGCATTTGAAAGGTAATATTGAAAGAGAAATGGCTCTGGTCTATGGGTGAATGATGGGCATAGCCTACTTCTTTAGATGATGCTTGTAATGGGTGTCAGTAAGAAGTGGTTGGCAGCTTGAAGGATGCACTATTCCTGCTGCCTCTGAAGATACAGCATAGAAGGTATCGTGTGACTGAAATGAGGAGGCCGTGAGCTGAGTTAAACACCTGTTTCATGCTTCTGTTGATGAAAGATCTTATGAACACGTCATTTGTCTAAAAAAAGTAACCAGGTCCAGAAAAACCTATCTCCTTTTTTATTGCAACGAAGCACTTTATAAGCTGTTTAAGAGCATATGGTTAGGATCAATGGATGTGTCAGGGAATTTTGCTCATACCAGTCAGATTATAGATATATATAAAAAAAAATAACCCACATGCCTTGCAAGGGATTATCAATGGCAACCTATTTTAGCAGGCACATGTCATATATTATATATACATCTTTATTATATAGCATGTCATGCAAAGTAGAAGCCTCTTTAGAAGCCAATGCTTGATGCCATTTAAATGTACTCCTTTAATAGGAATACATTCACTAGCATGGGGCGGGATGATATGCCAGTGAAAATGGTATGTAGAGAGATCTATTAGCTTTGATAGTTGTCCTGCATTTCTCTTTGGTACTCAGGTTTTCTCATTCTGCTCACCTTTCTTTTTCTCAAAAATCTTTTTCTTTAAAAGATATATTAGATTGATAAAATTATGGGTAAGATGTGATGCATATTGTTCCCTTTTTACCCCACCCTTTGCTCCCATTGTCACATAGCTACTGGATTCATGCATGCAAGCACAGCGGCAAAATATTTTACAATCCAGCTGATAACAAGGATGCATTCAAAATCTGGCCATACAGTTTATTTTCTCATTTGGATTTCACTAACATGATTATCATACAATGAGCATGAACAATTATCATCAGATCTAAGTGTGGATTCCACTACAGAAAATAACATGAAAATGATCTTGAATTTGGGATAACAAATGTAATATCCCAAGAACCTTTTCAGAGCAAGAAAATGTTTTTTTTTTCCAGCATTGTTCGCAGTTGATTTATTTCCCAAAAGACCCTCTTTTTAGAGGTAGTCTAAGGACATATTTAATCAAGGGTATACTGCATATAGAGAACAGGCGAAAATAGTGAGACAAAAGGAAATATCAGGAATTTAAGCAAAGTGAGAGACTGATTTTGAGGTTTTTAAGGTCAGGCTTGACAAAGACCTGGCTGGGATGATTTAGTTGGGGATTGGTCCTGCTTTGAGCACGGGGTTGGACTAGATGACCTCCTGAGGACCTCCTGAGGTCAATTCTGTGATTCTATGATCATGGGGGAAATTAACTTTAGAACAAAGAAAGTTGTGGCTGTCTGTTACAGTTAGTTTATACTAGAGAAGATTTCAATAAAGTGACCAATAAACTGTTGGATAGGGAATGTCACAATGTTATTTTTAGTTTCTTTTATTATAACAATGGTCTGCTAACAATGATGTAAACATAGCTAACAAATACTAACAGATGAATTCTCTGGTCCATCGCAATGTAAGGTAAATGGACCCGTGGCAGAGATTAGGGTAAAGACCCTGCTGCTCTAATTTCTACTGGTGCCAGTTCGGTGTCTAAATACCTTTAGATGATCTGGGCCAAAGTCCCCTATTCTCCACTACATCTGAATGCAGTGCCAGCCTTGCAAAGTTGGTTGCTGCTCCCTGATCCATGGCTGCCACTTCACTGAGATCCTCAAAAAGTATTTGGGCACCTGACTCCCCGTGACTTGTCTTTAGTGCCTTCCAAGGCTAATGGTCTGAGAAACACTACACATTCCTCTTCATTGGTGAAATGTAATGGCCTGTGTTATTCAGGAGGTCAGACTAGATGATCTAATTGTCCCTTCTGGCCTTAGACTCTATGAGTCTATCATTGAAGGCAAGCAAGACAAAAAGCAATGACTATTTGCCCAGGGTTTTATTCCCAAGGCTGAACCAGTGAACACAGGGTAAGTGCCTCCCAGCTCCTGGGGGAGAAAAAGAAGGAAGATTCTGATCCAATCCATAACCCAGAGGAAGTAGTCTCCAGAGTGATTGGATGCTGGCTGGTGTGTGTATATGTGAGGAGGAAAGATAGAAAGTGACAGAAAGGAAAGTGATGGCTGATGGCTAGGTGGAATTGTGAGGTCTTTTGTTTTCTGTGTGCTGCACCATTACATTTCTAAAAACTCTTCCCATTTGTAGATTTCAACAGCCATGTTGTTCTCAAAGCTATTGGAACCTATGCAGAGGGGCAGTATTCCCAACCCCCTCTAGTCACAAATCACAAGTCAAGCCTCAAACAATCGTGAATTAAAAATCATAAGGTTTTTTTTTAACTAAACATTAGATTCTTTTTATGTACCTACTGGTCTTTTAGACTTTAAGGTCCACTTATGGCAACTCTTCTCGCTTTTCTCTGCAATTGTGAGGGACTGAAACATTTTTTTTCCCAAAGGAAAGCTGAGATTCTCACCTAATCACAGGATACCAGAAGCTGAGGCTTTAAGAAAAACATCAGATATTGTGAGACTCATGGTAAAATTGCAAGATTTGCCAAAACTGTCAAGCACACACATTGTGTTCTCTCATGGTGGTTTTACTTTTACTCTTTCTTGCTTGGTTTTTTTTTTTTTTTTTTCATTAATCTAAAATAAACCATTCAGATTAAAGGCATGTGTTTTTCTTCGTGTGTGTGAGCATCACATATTAAAGAAAGTAAGTAGGGGCCTGCTGGCTGGCTGATGTTGTGTGTCTGAGTAAGAGTTGGCTGACTGGCGTATTGGACTGTGAATTTAGTGCAGGTTCACTCCTCTGGTTGCTGGTGCAAGTTCAGCAAAGGTTGGAAGCACAGTTATTACTATTTGATAGATGTTCAGGAGCCATCTCAAAAGACCATCCACAACTGACAACATTAACTGGTAATCTCAACAAAGGCCTAGTACTAAACTGGCCTGGAGACTGCACTCCTTCTATCATTCAAGGTAGTAGGCCTATTCTGATCTCACTAACTCAGATATCAGTCAAAAGTCAAAATAGCACAAACCACTGAGAGAGCAGAATCAGGCCTCAAGCCTTCATAAACCTGTTTTCTGAACGTTTAATGAATAACTCATTCACCCTCCCCCCAATTTATCAATCATACAAGAACTTTTACCAGGCCATAATGGATAACTGTGGAAAGATGATTGACTGGCAGCACTCTATTTGGCAGGTGATGGGATCTGAGTCTAGGATTCAGCTTCATGGCTGTGCTCTTGACAACTTTTTATTCATGCACACAGTTGGGTGCTGCGATGCCTTCTCAATAATTGGGGCTAGGCTGTGGTATCATTCTAACACTTGTATTTTACTTCGAGAGTAGTCTCTAAGTACAGCCTACGTTAAGATGATGGATTCTCAGACCACAACAGAATGTATGATTTGAGTTCTTGAATCGGGGTTAGGCTCCATACCTCCCCTATATTTTGCTGAACAGAGTCTACTTGTGTAGCATAGCTCAGAAAAATAGCCTTTAGTAACAGGAAGAAAAACGGAGGCCAAAATACTTCCCATTTAATTCAATACTGATTTACACCATTGAAGTAATTTACCCTTGGTGTAAAAGTGAGTGTAAAATACTACGAGCTCAGCATGGCAGTGTGTTGCACTCACTTTGCCTCGAAGTAAATGCCTTCATAAATTGAAAGGCATGGGAAAATTAGTCTGTTAGTCTGAAGTGGCCAAATTTTCAAAGGGATCTTAACCTTAGAATCATAGAATATCAGGGTTGGAAGGGACCTC
The DNA here is from genome assembly GCF_965140235.1 of Caretta caretta. Lineage (NCBI taxonomy): Eukaryota > Metazoa > Chordata > Testudines > Cheloniidae > Caretta > Caretta caretta. Next base: position 45,702,699 of record NC_134207.1, read on the forward strand.
AGGAGGTCATCTAGTCCAATCCCCTGCTCAAAGCAGGACCAATCCCCAACTAAATCATCCCAGCCAGGGCTTTGTCAAGCCTGACCTTAAACACTTCTAAGGAAGGAGATTCCACCACCTCCCTAGGTAACGCATTTCAGTGTTTCACCACCCTCCTCGTGAAAAAGTTTTTCCTAATATCCAACCTAAACCTCCCCGAATGCAACTTGACACTATTACTTCTCATTCTGTCATCTGCTACACTAAGAACAGTCTAGATCCAGTTGGAACCTTGCCTCCATTTATACCAAGCACAACGTTTGGTGCATTTTTCCTTACTTATGCAAATGAGAGAATATATTTATGTAACCTCCCTTAACATATACAAACTGCATATAGGTTTCAGAGGGGTAGTCGGGTTAGTCTATATCAGAAAAAATGACGAGGAGTCCTTGTGGCACCTTAGAGACTAAAAAATGTATTTGGGCATAAGCTTTCGTGGGCTAAAACCCATTTCATCAGATGCATGGAGTGAAAAATACAGTAAGCAGTATATATATTACAGAACATGAAAAGATGGGAGTTGCCTTACCAAGTGGGGGGTCAGTGCTAACGAGGCCAATTCAATCAAAGTACAAGTGGCCTATTCTTTATTTCATATACAGTCTGTAGCATTTGCAGACAGAAGCAATAGTGCAAAGAAAATGGCACATACAAATGACTATGTGCCAACTGTGTGCATGAATAAACAGGCCACATTCTGAAAGCCCAGCCCAAGATTTCTGTGTTTGGTTACATGGAGGTAGAAAGAAATATCTACCAAGCGAGTTTCCTTGCAACCCATGAGGAAGCAGATCTTCTGGATATAGTGCAACTTTTCTATATCCTTAATAAGATTTAATACATTATGAGGCTAGAGAAGGCATCATACATCATTACAGAGTGTTTAGTACTCAGTGTAAAACCTGTTAAGTATTGAAATAATGAGGACATTTTTCACCTTCCACTTGTAAATTTCCATGTTTCAATTTATTTCCATATAAATGTATTGTTGCATAGGCTAATACAAAAAATTACAAACAAAAAAAATCCAAGTTAAATGTATTGTACAACATATGGCAATGTGCAGATTATGTGATCTTTACTAAAAATCCATCTTAATGATGAAAGCACCATTTAACATCCAGACTGGAACGGTACTCATTCATTTATTTATGAGAGAGCACTTTCTGTAGAGAGAGGGAAGTATGCTTCCCTGCATAGGAGTGCATTATTTTCGAGGGATACGGTATGTTCACCAATTCATTAATTTATTTTTGTAACCAGTAAATGTCAAACAATATCCATACACACTATTGACACATTAAGGTTTTCATTAAACAATGAAGATACCTTTCCTCATTACATTATATATTTATAGTATATAGTGCTGTCAAATAAATTACGGCAAAGCAGCTAAAGCGAGACCTTGTGACACCTGAATCATAGAATCAGGGCAAATAACCTTTACAATGAAAGATATATGATGAAAATTAAGGACATTTAATTTGCATAAATATAATGTTAACAATCTTCCCCTTACTACATATTTTATGCCTAATTTATAATTGTCACCATGTTTGTTTCTTAACACTGGTTTCAAATTCTATTTTTTTTTAATTTTCACTTGCTTTGTTTTGGAATGAGTGAAATGCTATTGCTTTAAGAAGTAGAAGCTGATAGCCGTGTTTTAAATAACTGTCGAAAGACACATTCTAAGAGGGGAAAATCATAATTCAAATTATGGGGATTTGGGATTAATGCCTAAAAAAGGAAACACCAAAATGTCAAATATAAGAGCTCTGAAAATACTAACCTCCTCTTGAAAACAAATACAAGTCAATGCCCTCCTATAAAGTGCCACATACCAAAACTCCAAATACTGTACTACTGATTTTCATAAGCTACATGAAGTCTAAGTTTACTGCTTTGAGACTTGGGAGTGCAAAGTTGGGCATCTACATTAATATTTAGACACCTAAATTAGTGACCTTATTTTTAAAGGCGCTTAGCACCCAGAGCCCCCATTTACTTCATTATTATATGCCTCCTTTACTTGTTTAATAGTAAACATGAAGCTTCCTCTAGCCTGTTGACCCCAGCTCCCTTTGAAATGCCTTTGAATGGGAGTTGAGGGAATTCACCAAGACTTCAGGACAAACTCATTTATCCAAACCTCACTTATCTAAAAACCCTATTACCTAATACAGTGGCAGGTCTCCAGGTGTTTCAGGGGTGTTCAGATAAGGCTAGAATACGGAAAGGCAACTGTCTGGCTCAATAGGTGCAATAACTAAGTCCCTACATTCTACTGGATGAAATTCACCCATGTGCAGTGGGCCAGCACAAGGCCAATAAACCAGGAAAAGTTAGTAAATAGTGCATAGATTTTGTACTGACCCTCTGAATAGGGGTGAATTTCACCCACTATACCCTGCTGAGTCAGCTGAATAATTTTGGGGAAGCTAGTTTGCAGTCTTTTACTGAAGCGTATGAGCACGTATGTCTCAGTTCTGCTGCATCCTGCCAGCTGGCCTTGGGGAAGACAGCTGATAATCTATAATAAAGTGAAAGTGTTGTGCAGGTTTCCTGTGAGGATAAGGACTGATATGTCAGACAGAGTGATTGCTTTGTGAAAAGTGTTCACCTACATGTGATATGGGGTTTTTGTCTTTTATCATTTTCCTGTGTTCATTCAAGAGAGTAGTGATTGTCTGATTTCACCCACACAGTTGTTGTTGGGATTTTTAGTGCACTGTTGTGATATGCACGTGTAGAACCCCTGAATCCTAAAAGGTGTGTTGATCATTGTAGCAGTGGAGATATGTTTGCAGGTTTTGCATCTGTTGTTCTGGCAGGGTCTGGCATCACTTTGAGATGATGTGTCCTGGTCTGTGGGCAACTTACTTCTGATGAGCTTGGAGAGGTTAGGGGGGTTGTTTGCAGACCAGAAGGGGGGGGGGAGGATTCAAGAAAGATTTCCTTCAGGATGAGGTCCCCATCAAATGTGGGTCATAGTTGTTAAAAGACAAATGACAAAAGACAAAAACACCCTATTCACCTATGCGTGAACACTTTCCACAAAGCAATCACCCAATATATGACCTATCAGTCCTCATCCTCAAAGGAAACCTGCACAACAATTTCAAAAGACAAGTCTGGGAGCTTAAATTCATGGTCTTAATAAAGACAGGATTTATGGCTTATTACAACAATGTCTAACCCACTAATCCCCTTTATATCCTATGACTACAGGGGTGCTAATGGGTCACTTCACCTTGAATGGTCTCTTAAAATATGTGCAAATTACTTACGTTAAGCTATCTGTTCAATCCTGTATTTGTCTGTGATGCTCTGGACATGTCTACACAGCAATTAAAACCCTGCGGCTGGCCCGTGCCAGCTGACTCAGGGTTGTGAGGCTTGAGTTAAGGGACCCAGAGCCTGGGCTGCAGCGCGAGCCCAAATGTCTACACTGCAATTAAAAAGCCCCTTAGCCTGAAACCCACGAGCCCGTGTCATCTGGTATGGGCCAGCTGCTGGTTTCTAACTACAGTGACATACCCTCTGGGTATCTTCCCCAGACTTCAAAAAGAAAAGGAGTATTCCTTTTCTTTTTGCGGACACAGACTAACACGGCTGCTACTCTGAATCCTTTCCCAGACTTGCAGAAGAGCTCTGTGTAGCTCAAAAGCTTGTCTCTCTCACCAACAGAAGTTGGTCTAATAAAGGATATTACCTCACCCACCTTGTCTGTCTAATATCCTGGGACCAACACAGCTACAACAACGCTGCACACAGCAAGGCATTATCTCATTCTCACTGAAAATAAATGAAATGGAAACTATTTGGAAAGAGGGTAGTTCTGTGTTGAATTCTCTGTAGTAGGATATTATTTGCTGGCATCTGTTGTAAGAGGATCTTTTAGTTATGAAGAATAACAAGGAGAAATGAACATTAATCCTACTAAATGTTTTCAAATGAAGCTTATGCAGAAGATTTCAGTGAGTTTTAACAATAAGTGAAGTTTGAAGCACGTTCGTTGTTCCATTATTAAGGTACTTCAAGATAAAAAATGGTCTGATCCTGAGTGCTGAATTTCTTAAATAACCCTCTTTTTAAATTGTCTTCTAAGTTAAACTCATTAGTCAATTTATTTTAAAGTTCTCAGAAAATACACCCCCTTACTCAAAGAGCAAATGGTGTAGTTTTGGGGAGGAGATGCTGCATCTTTCATAGATAAAGAAGGGGGTCATTTATATGCAAAACTTAACTACAGAACTACAAGTGGTGCTTCCACAGTTAAGGGTACATTTAATAATAGTTTACAAAGGGTTAATAAATTAATAGCTGGTTTAGTAAATGATTAATCAATTGTTACAGACTGTTAAAGTTCAACAAGGCAACAGGTTGCTTGCAACCATCTAGAACACTGATGTACTTACAACTACCTGTAGAACATACTATTCATGCCTGTAACATGCTTTTAACATTTATTAATCAACCCTTTACCAAACATTTATAAATGCAACCTCAGTGATGTCTGACTTAGAAACTTCTGCAAGGCAGTGAGGGAAACAACTCCAGGATTCCCCTACGTCCTGCGAAATACTGAATTATACACCTCCATTCCCCCAAATCTTTATTAATCAGGCAAAGGGACAGAACAAACATGAGGGAAAAGCCATCCTTGGCATAGACATGCAGAGGGTTGGGAAGCAGTGATACTCCCTAGGCTCCTGCAATACACACATCTGCTGGAGATAACTGGTTGGGGTTGGTGTAGCAGGGAAAGTCTAGCTAGACTCTGCTGCCAGGAACTGGCTGCCTGGACTTTGATCTTGCCTGTTTCCTTCCATCTGAACAGGGCAGCCTGACACTACCATTCTCTCTGTGTTGCCAAAATAACTCTTAGAAGTAATGTGTCCTGCTCACTTTCCTTTCACCCTCCCTACCTCTTTAAGTCGGCGGGAGAAGGAATCCACAGCTCGGAGTGAGGCTGGGAGAGTGCTAGTGGGGAATATATGCCCCCTGTTTCCTCTTGTTTTCTCTTTTTTAAGTAAGCTGGGCTATATAACTTACTTGACCCTCCCTTTTTACTGCAGTTGTTTTACAGATCAACAAATACCCCACAATACCTATAACCATAAACAACATTATCCAACATATTTCAAGATACATATTTGAACTGTGGGTTTCTTGAACCCTTTAACGTAAGCGCATTTCTCTTGCATTCTGTGTGTATCACAGATACACAAATACATAGCAGCATGGTATGTTGTAGATGTTTTTGGAATAATCTTACTCTGTATTGCACATTGTTTTCAGTTGTAATGTGACTTGTGTGTTATGGTCTTGACTGTCACAGCAGCTTACAACAATCTATAACACCTTGCAAATGTTGATGAAACTCAAGTCAGACCTCAAACTAATAGGGCAACTTTGGGCTGGTTGAAACAAGAAACCATTCTGGCAAAAACGTTGCCAAATTCTTCCTAGCAAATTTTAAAAAACTGATGAAAAATTATGTTAAAATCTCAAACCTTTTGTGATGAAACTCAAAGCCAGTACAAATCTCAAACCTAGTTCTCTGACAGATTCATAAACCTTTTGGTGTGCCTCTTCTGAGGTTTGAGTGACTAGTCCCCCAGTGGGGCTGCCTTTCCCTCGACATGAGATTCCTACCCCTTGAGGTCCTGTGACCATCCATACCTGTTGCCCTCTTCTTCCCTTCTCCTGGTTGTCACTATGCTGCATATCATGGCCACTTGGAACACAGAGAGAGAACTAGATGATTCTGCTCCAGAAGGACAGATTCCTAACAAGCAGTAGCACTGGAACTAAAAGAGAATTTCCTTTAACTGTTAAGAGGTTAGCACCCATAACAAACAATAGAGCAGCTGTGATTGCATCCAGTAAAGGAACAATCATTTACATACACACTATCCAGCATATTACAGTATAAATGAACTACCTGAAAATTAAATAGTGGGTGCCATCTCTGTGATGTGGAACCCATAATCTCTTGGGAGAGACAGACTTCAGTACTTCTGACTAAATAGCAAATCAGTAAAGTTTAAATAAAGCATTGAAGGTACCTCAGACTAGCTACAAAAAGTCATCTTCCCTTATTTTGCAATCCTTTGGGGGCTTAATTTAACTACACTAACATTTACCTTTAGAAAGAAGGAACTAGATAACAAGCAGCTATCAGTGTACTCTAGTAATCACTTCATTTTTTAATCATAAGGTTAATTATAAATTAGGCCAATTTCTCAATTTTACAGAGGGACAGATTAAGCTGTACACTGCCCCACTCCAGCACACACTGATTTACTCTGGTAAATCTGGCCCAGAATTTACAAGGCCAAACTTTCAAATTGCTGCCCTGAAAATGTTCATGCATCTGCTTCTATGTACAAGATCCACATTTACATGTGCAGCTGGGCAGCGGAACACCATTATCCCACCTGCGTAGTGGGCAATTGCTCATTTTTCCCACTAAAATGTATGTCCTGCATGTGCAATTTTAGGTGCACTTTTGAAAATCTGTTCCATGATATGATGTTTTGGCTAGATTCTCAAGTGGTGTAAATTTGTGCAGTTCTATTAAAGTCAATGGAGCTATGTGGATTTATACCAATTGAGAATGTGGCCCATAATATTCTTGGGCCTGAGATTGTGTATTGAGCCAGAGTCACATACATATGCAGACTCCACATGCACCAGTGAGGATCAAACCTGGGACCTTTAGAACCAAAAATAAAAGCCTCTTCTTCCACTTGAACTAAAGAACTCCTTTGGTTTAACAAAATAGCAAGCTGTAATAGTCACTGGCACTGGTCTCTGGAGGGAGACATGATAACATATACTAAGCCAGTATATTCTTTGCACACTCAAAATGCCCACTGACCTCCCATTGGGCATTAAATAGTAAAGAAGGATTAAGTGTACAAGAAATGCAGGACTGGGTTAGGTGCACAGGGTCATACAATATGATGTTGCTATTGCATGTGTTTGGTTTTAAGAAGAAAAGGATTAAAGCAGACATTTGAAACAAAATTGGGTTTTGTATATGGTACGCTGCATATACCACACCAGTCACTACAGATCATTTGCTAAAGTTCATAATGTCTTATTCTTCCATGCACAAAACTATAGTTGTGCATTACAAATTAAGTTACTATAGAATGAGCTAAAACAATATAAATCACTTTAAAAGGTTGCTATCCCATGTCTGCTTTCTAATATTTTGTATCTAAAAGTGTACAAAAATACTAATATATCCACAATAGAACAATCCATTGTATGAACACTCTCTCAGCAGCGGTAGCTGAGGAGAAATCTTTGGTAGCACTGATTGCCTATTAAACATATTTGGCATATAAAATACTACCTACATGATCTCACAAAAAAAGATGTAAGGAAAAGCAATGGCGTAGTTCATTCTGTATGTTAGCAGATCAAAATAGCCACCCTGTGTCATGTCGACTTCACACTTCATCGTGATCACTGAGTTTGCGGAAATTCTAAAATTGAAGAAACAGAAAGGTTCGCCTTATTATCATGTATTACCAAATTATCATCCACATTGTGAGTGCACAGCACATGAAACAGTAGGAAAGCAAGTACCTAATTTAAAAATCTACATCAAACACTGCAAAGAGAGATAAATCCAAAGGCTACACAGCTCCTCCTCATTATAAACAAAACAACAGATGAGCCACAAGCCTCTTGGCATGATTAATGAAATTCAGACAGTATGACGTTACCACTGGAAAACAGATATATGTGGAAGAGCCTTGATATTTCGGTATGACAGAGTTTGATGTAGGAGGTAACCATTATCTCAGTCTGTCCACCTCCCTACCAATGCAAGACTATTCTCCCCTGCAGAGGCTCAAGCGTAAAATAGAACACCACAGACACTTTCTATCAGTAGGAGCTCCTTCTACTCCATTTCCAGTGGTGTCTTCCTCATCTCCCCTTCCCCCATACTGCTTCTCTGCCCTTCTCCAATCCCCAGGAGTAATGAGAACAAGGAACATATCAAGACACCTAATTCCAGTAAACTGAATGCTCTCTGTTGAGGTTTGCAATTCCTTCACACAAGTGAAGTATAACGGGCCAACCGAAGCATTTAGCTAGTGGCCTGGGTTGGGGATGTGTGTATGTGGAACTGCAACAATCTGGAGGATCTTGGGGACAGATTGTGCCTCAAGAGGGTTGATCCTTTTCTGAGCCCTTTGAGAATTCCTTGGCTCGTCTGGGTAATTTTTAATTGGCCCTGTTCCTTGCTCAGGAAGATGGGTGGAGGAAGGAAGGTGAAGACTCCTTGACTAAGGCATAAGGGACAAGCTAATCTAATACCTTTCAACATTTCTAACTGCCTAGTATGTGTCCTTCCTGTTGCTCTACACCCCTGTCTCCCTTTCCTCAAGTATTCCATCCTATTTCCTTCCTCCTGCCGTGATGAATACCTGACTGTGATGAATACCACTATGCTGCACTGTGATCTTACATACCTCGGGGTAGCTCCTAGGCATGCAATGTACCATGAAGTACATTTAAATGTGGGAAATATTACAAAATGCAATAGTTGCCATTAAAAAGTCTGAGTTTGCCAACAGTTACCAGTAGCTACCAGTTTTCCCCGACACAAAACAGGAAATAACTCTGTAGTAACTACATAGGATCTATCTGGCAAACACTGAGTTTTTAACAGTAGCTCTAATGGCCACAGTGCAACTGGCTCAAGATAGAGAAGGAAGTGGTTGGTTGGAGCAGATAGCACTAAAGTCTGTGGGATTCTAACAAATAAAGAGTAAGTAGGAGATCAGGAGAAGGGAAGAGCTAGAAGGTGAACATCTGGGCAAATTTTATCAGTCGCTTTAGGAAGATAATCCCTATTATAGGAAGGAGAAGTGAGTGGTCAGCAGCAGCCCAGATATAGTGGTGGAGGTAGATAACAAAAATCAATTCCTGGTTCAGACTGGGAACTTGGTCCAGGATCCATCTTTTGGGGGGCCCACACAAGCTTTTTAAGGCACCTCTGAAATGTTTGCATTTTGCAGCATCACCAGAGGAAGGTGGCACTGGACATCAGGATTCTATTCACAGGTTGCCACCAACTGCCTCTGTGGCTTTGAACAAGTCAATTGGGATTATGTTTTCCAACGTACATTACTTTGCATTTTTCAACAGTGAATTTCATCTGCCATTTTGTTGCCCAATCATCCCTTTGTAACTCTTAGCCAGCTTTGGACGTAACCATCTTCAGTAATTTTATATCATCTGCAAACTCTGCCACCTCACTGTTTACCGCTTTTTTCAGATCATTTATGAATATGTTGAACAACACTGGTCCAATACAGATCCTTGGTGGACCCAACTGTGAAAACGGACCTTTTATTCATACCCTTTGTTTCCTATCTTTTAACCAGTCCTGATCCATGAGAGGACCTTCCCTCTTATCCCATGACAGCTTACTCTGCGTAAGAACCGTTGCTAAGGGACCTTGTCAAAGGCTCTGACTGCCAAAAACAGTTTATATTATGAGCACAGAGCAGCTTTTATAGTTCTTTTAACAAGGAATACAAGAACTGGTTTTTACCGAATAAAAACTGGTTCAGACTTCAACCCTTGTTTCCTGAACCAAGCCTCCCTCTGCGCACATATAGCTCTCTCTGCTGTCTTTCAAGCATAGTCTGTTCTCTCATCTGCGGACTCTCACCAAAATGCCTTCCTTCCCTAAGGTTCCCCCTTTCATCCTTTCCTGCGCCCTTTTAAATTCAAGCTGAGGAACTCAGTAGCACCTGTGTAATTCTGTTTTGGTGTAACCTAGATAGTATTACACACCAAAGCATAGCCCCAAAAGTTGCCAAGATCCATAAGTCATCACCAAAGCAAGGGGAGGGACTGGTGCGAGGAGAGAATCATTAATAATGGAAGTGAGTTGTTTGGTGGGAGAGGGTGGGTAGAAAGGTAGGTTTGTGTCCAAAGGACTCACTGGATGTATGGGACTTCTACACTGCGATAAAATTTTATAAGCACCCAAACCAAGCCTTTGAACCTTTTGGATGTCACCTATCTCTGCTTTAAAACTCACCCTGTTTACATGAATGGCACCAATTGCAGAAGAAATGGATTCAAAGAAGATAGGATTTTCAGATCCTAGATTTCCACTGTACTGCATTGCTTTTACCAAGGAAGCTGTAATAAGACACATACATGAACATTAAAAAGATAATGTAAGAATTTAAACTACTGTTAAAAATTTGTCTGTGGCCTGATACTTGCCTTTACAATGTGCTAGTAACACGTCGATACTTCTGTTTTTAAAATCCATGCAAATCTAAAGGAGTGACAACAATAAAGATTTTACAAAATTGTTTGAAGCATCGACTGTGAATAAAATACTCAAAATAATTTAGATATTCAAAACAAAACAAGGAACATGCTGTAATGGATTCAAGTTTTATCAAAAACTGACACCAGAGGGAGCCATTCTATAATATTAACAGTACAAAGCTATTGGTACAGTAATTTCCCCAGTATGGCATGACACTGTTCAATACAACAGAAGAACAATCCTTCATTCCCTTTTAGGATTAATCCAGCTATTCATTTATATGTTCAGCAGCTTTATTTTCATTTGGAAATTTCCATGAAATTGGATCTGTTCTACAGCCACCCATATCCATTCTACATTACAATTGGGCAGCTCAAAAGCTACAACCAGAACTTGACGGATCAAGGATTGGCAGGTCAGACTGAAGAGCAAAAGTTATTTAGGGCCAGCTTGTGCCATCCTAATTTAGTCATTGCCCAGTAAACATCTTCTGCTAAATTCAATCCCAACAGCACCAACAGGAATTAACTTTTGGAAAGTAATTTCTGAACTACAGTATATAGCTGAATGATCACTATTATCATTAGATTTATTTTTTGTACTGTAGTAGCACAAAGGGGCCCCGTTCCTGGGCCAGAACTCCACCATTCTAAGCACTGTACTAACACAGATGTGAACAAAATGTGGTGATCACTAAAACCTAACTCCAATGGATTAGCTAGAAAGCAATATTTTCACATAAATAAAAGCCAAAAGCCTAAGGGCCAAGTTTAGGCTTCTTGTAAGTATATGCCACTCCACTGAAGTCAATGCAACTCCACGAGGTCTGATATTGGCCCTAAATCTGTTTTAGATGAAAAAAGGAAGGGGTTTGGGGGGAGTGATTGCAGAAGATCTGGTCCCAAACAATTAAACATTAATTTTCAATGTAAACACATTTCAGTTTAAAGACGAAATCTACAATCACCTCTCTCACACAAGGAATCCTATTGGATCTACTTGCGTGAGTGAGGAGAACATGGCTTTGGCTCCAGTTTTGTATATATAAAATGTATATAAATACCTGAAGAAGCACAGAGATTCCGGTATAGTCAAAGAAAGTCAGTCCACTGCAGTCTAATATTAAAGCACATCTCTCGTTGGGGCATGGCTGTAATGACAGCTCACCTATAGATTTGACAGAAATATTGTTAAGTGTGAAATGCCTACTGGAATCTCCATAGGAATATGAACATTTTTCTGAAAATAAATGAAAAATACCATGTTACAAAACTTTCTGTTGTATAGTGAGAAGCATGGGAATGGCTCAGTTCAGGTGCACAGCAGAAAAATTGGTGTGAAGCAGTATCAGTGGGATAATGGGATGAAATTAAGAAAGGGGGAAATTAGTCTGGATATCAGGGAATGTCTTGCCAGTCAGAAATATTAGACAGTAGAATAGTCTCCCTAGGGAAATGGGGGAAGCCTCTTTGGTCATGAATTTCAAAACTAGCCTGGTCAATATTCTAGCAGATGTAGGGAATGAGCCTATAGTGGCAAGGAGATGGACTGGATCATTTAATAGTTCTTGTCCACTGTAATAAGAATAATTAGCATTTATATAGCACTGTACATATTCAAAGCAGCAAATAAACATTAATCAGTCTGTGATTAAGGCCCCAGTCCAGCAAAGCCTTTTAACAAATGCCTGAGTTTAAGCCTATTAAGTATGGATACACAGGGATAAAAAAGGCATGGCTGGCCCAACTGACTCGGGCTCATGGGGCTCAGGCTGTGGGGCTAAAAATTGCTGTGTAGACATTTGAGCTTGGACTAGAACCTGAGCTCTGGGCCTTCCAGCCTTGCAGGGCTTCAGAGCCCAAGAACCATGAGCCTGAGTCAGCTGACCTGGGCCAGCCATGGCTCTTCTGCAGGGCTTTTAGCCCTGTGTAGACATACCCTTAGGATCCCATTGGAATCAAATGGATGAGACACATATTTAGACCTAAGGACATATTTAACTGCTTTGTTGGATTGGACTAAGTATTTTAGGGCTTTCGTAATGGACGAAAGTAGGAAACAAAATATATTTATTGATGCCATACTGTGAATAAATGTTAACTTTAAAGATAATTACCACAACATACAAAGCACTCCAGAAAAGATGGGAGCTTGAATATAAAGAGGGGTTAAGTTAAATAATTGTGACAGAATAGATAAAGAGATTTAAAATTCTTGAAGGGATTAAGAGTTCCAGAATGGTGTGGAATTATATTGGCACTAATTCCATCCTGTGAGTAGTCTAAGACACACAGGTAATCAAAGCCAAGAATGCCTTATTGCTATGGCAGCATCCTCTACAGCTGCTTACGCCAGAGCTGAATTTAGCTCAGGGTGTGTAGTGTGGAACAAAGTTAATGTTTATTTTTTATTGATTAAACCAATCCCATGCCAGATATAAACGTATGTTGATATAGCACTACACTGGTACTTAGGCTCCGTGCCTACACAAGAGAGTGAAGGAGGAAGAATAAGTAAGAATTCCTCAGCCTTCCACCCTGGTATGGGCCACCCAGATTTTGGGTCTGGGCATACAGCACATACTTAGTCCCTTTCAGAGTAAGTGAGGAGGCCATGGGTGGGGAGGGGTAAGGCTTGATCCTTGGTTTCATTTTCTTCCCTTGTTCACTAACTAGCACAACTAAGTAGGCACAGTGATGTCTCAATTTGCTGTTGGTATAGGCCAATGGTAATTTACTATTCCCCTAGAGCAAAAAGGGATCAGGGGAAGAACTGAGACAGTGACAATGTGTCTTCCTTCCAGGGCTACTCTTGGAGTGATGCTCAGAGTCTAAAATCAAAATGTAGTCCATAGGTTACTGGTATAACCACAAACATCCACAACTATATTCCAGACATATCTCTCTTTTGAAGAACTTCAGAACTATTTGCTGGTACTTATTCTCATGCTGCTAGAAACTCTACTACTATGTTGGTTTCTAGAAGTGGAAGTCCACCTTTTCTTCTCTTTCTCATTTAAATGAACCCAAATGAAATTCACTGCTCTGCAGAGATTGAGCACCACTTAAATCCTCACAATAGGGCTTAAGTGTGATCTAAGTAGTACAGGTCTTATGCTAGCTTTCAGCATGGACACAAATTTTACACACTGTGTAGAATCAGTTCATCCAAATGAAATCTGCACTCCATACTGGTTGACATTTCTGAGCTTTTAGGGAAATGCTGGTACGGTACTTTATAGTCTTTACTAGAAGTTCTTACAAATTGCTGTGCTTTACAGCTATACCATGCACTCAGTTGCCCCAAATAAAACAATCTAATGCAATATAAACATCATAAACATAGTTAATAAAGGTTAATAATTAATAACAGTCAGATAATAACCCAAATTCAAGTTTTCCTCCATAGCCTGAATGCTAACAAGCTTTCTCAATAGACGTAATAGCTGAACTCCTTCCATGCTTGAGATCATCCATATAAAGAAGAGCCTGCAATTTTGCTTAGCCTGTATGAATGTATGCACTATGTTCTGACATTTTATGAGGCGTAGTATGAGAGGGGTTTATGCATTTAAGTCTTAAATAAAAACAAACCTTTAGTTTGTTCCATATGCTGAGGTAAGGTACCACTGTTAATTTCAATCTCCATTTTCTTTGCTTTTACTGTAAATGGCTTTAAAAGCCATAAAGTTAACATGGTTTTAATCCTTTTGTACTTTTCAGTCTTGTACTAACTAAGGCTCCGATCCTGCAGTGAACTCTGAATAGGCACAGGGGGCCCACCTGATGCAGATGTTGTTGCATGATCAGGGCATGCAACTGTGTTATTTCCTCATTTTACCAGCAAACACTGTACATTTGATTTTTGTGTTGAGAGAATAGGCTTCCTGCATGCCCGAGCAATATTTTTATACTCATCCCTGGTCATTTGTCCAGGAAGAGCGGTGGGGAACCAGCTGAGCAGCGGCAAACAGCAGAGCAGCTAACAGCAGGAGTTTGCCTGGGATCTGTGTTGGTGAGTATCTGAGTGTGTGTTTGTTGTGAGGATCTGAGTGTTGTATCTGAGTGTTTGTTGTGAGGACAGTTTGACCGTGTGTTTGTTTGTTTGGTTGAAAAGGACGGGAATTGGGAGTGCTTTGTTCCAGGTGAGCCTGACCGTATAAAAAGCTAGTCAGCAGCGAACCAGCTGAGCGGCGGGGAACCAGCAGAGCAGCTAACAGCAGGAGTTTGCCTGGGAGTTTGCCTGGGGAGAGCCCACTGAGGCTTACATCTTGCCAGCTTCTCTGAGTAGTTACTGCATCTCCTAAGGAAGCTCGTAGAAGGAAGGTAATATGGATGGGGGGTGTTCAGCTGTTGTGACCTGCACTGGATGTGCTATGATTGTCTTTCTTCCACAGGACAGAAGCGACTTTGTCTGTACAAAGTACAAACTGGTCTCCATATTGGAAGAGAAGGTTCAAGGTCTGGAGCAACAGGTATCGACCCTGCGTTGCATAAGAGAAACTGAAGATTTCCTGGACAGACGTCAGGATATGCTTCTGCGGGCACAAGGTTCTGAAGATTCAGAGCAGGCTGCACAGTGGGGACAGGAGGCCGGTGAAGAAATTTGGCATTATGTGACCTCCAGAAGAAGAAAGGGGAACGTCCATGTACCAGCAACGCAGATGCAGATAAGTAACCATTTTCATGTTCTCTCCATAGATACCAATGCGGAGAGTGGACCAGATGATACGTCTGAGGGAAGGGAGCAGAAGGAGACTCCGCCAGTTGGAAGGCATGAGATGCACTGTCCTAGGGTTGGGGATTCCACGACCACCGCTCCCAAGAGAAGGATGCGGGTGGTGGTGGTCGGGGACTCTCTCCTCAGGGGGACAGAGTCATCTATCTGCCGCCCCAACCAGGAAAACCGAGAAGTCTGCTGCTTGCCAGGAGCGAAGATTCACGATGTGACAGAGAGACTGCTGAGACTCATCAAGCCCTCGGATCGCTACCCCTTCCTGCTTCTCCACGTGGGCACCAGTGATACTGCCAAGAATGACCTTGAGCAGATCACTGCAGACTACGTCGCTCTGGGAAGAAGGATAAAGGAGTTGGAGGCCCAATGATGTTCTCGTCCATCCTCCCTGTGGAAGGAAAGGGCCTGGGTAGAGAACATCGAATCGTGGAAGTCAACGAATGGCTATGCAGGTGGTGTTGGAGAGAAGGCTTTTGATTCTTTGACCATGGGATGGTGTTCCAAGAAGGAGGAGTGCTAGGCAGAGACGGGCTCCACCTAACGAAGAGAGGGAAGAGCATCTTCGCAAGCAGGCTGGCTAACCTAGTGAGGAGGGCTTTAAACTAGGTTCACCGGGGGAAGGAGACCAAAGCCCTGAGGTAAGTGGGGAAGTGGGATACCGGGAGGAAGCACGAGCAGGAGAGCGTGAAAGGGGAGGGCTCCTGCCTCATATTGAGAAAGAGGGGCGATCAGCAGGTTATCTCAAGTGCCTATACACAAATGCACAAAGCCTGGGAAACAAGCAGGGAGAACTGGAAGTCCTGGCAAAGTCAAGGAATTATGATGTGACTGGAATAACAGAGACTTGGTGGGATAACTCACATGACGGGAGTACTGTCATGGACGGATATAAGCTGTTCAGGAAGGACAGGCAGGGCAGAAAAAGTGGGGGAGTTGCACTGTATGTAAGAGAGCAGTATGACTGCTCAGAGCTCCGGTATGAAACTGCAGAAAAACCTGAAAGTCTCTGGATTAAGTTTAGAAGTGTGAGCAACAAGGGTGATGTCGTGGTGGGAGTCTGCTATAGACCACCAGACCAGGGGGATGAGGTGGACGAGGCTTTCTTACAGCAACTCGCAGAAGCTACTAGATCACACGCCTTGGTACTAATGGGAGACTTCAATCACCCTGATATCTGCTGGGAGAGCAATACAGCAGTGCACAGACAATCCAGGAAGTTTTTGGGAAGTGTAGGAGACAATTTCCTGGTGCAAGTGCTGGAGGAACCAACTAGGGGCAGAGCTCTTCTTGACCTGCTGCTCACAAACCAGGAAGAATTAGTAGGGGAAGCAAAAGTGGATGGGAACCTGGGAGGCAGTGACCATGAGATGGTCAAGTTCAGTATCCTGACACAAGGAGGAAAGGAAAGCAGCAGAATACGGACTCTGGACTTCAGAAAAGCAGACTTTGACTCCCTCAGGAAACTGATGGGCAAGATCCCCTGGGAGAACAACATGAGGTGGGAAACGAGTCCAGGAGAGCTGGCTTTATTTTAAAGAATCCTTATTGAGGTTACAGGGACAAATCATCCAGATGTGTAGAAAGAATAGTAAATATGGCAGGTGACCAGCTTGGCTTAACAGTGAAATCCTTGCTGATCTTAAACACAAAAAAGCAGCTTACAAGAAGTGGAAGATTGGACAAATGAGCAGGGATGAGTATAAAAATATTGCTCGGGCATGCAGGAGTGAAATCCAGAAGGCCAAATCACATCTGGAGTTGCAGCTAGCAAGAGATGTTAAGAGTAACAAGAAGGGTTTCTTCAGGTATGTTGGCAACAAGAAGGAAGTCAAGGAAAGTGTGGATCCCTTACTGAATGAGGGAGGCAACCTAGTGACAGAGGATGTGGAAAAAGCTAATGTACTCAATACTTTTTTTGCCTCTGTCTTCACGAACAAGGTCAGCTCCCAGACTACTGCACTGGGGAGGAGGTGACCAGCCCTCTGTGGAGAAAGAAGTGGTTTGGGACTATTTAGAAAAGCTGGACATGCACAAGTCCATGGGGCCGGATGTGTTGCATCCGAGAGTGCTAAAGGAGTTGGCGGATGTGATTGCGGAGCCATTGGCCATTATCTTTGAAAACTCATGGCGATCCGGGGAAGTCCCGGACGACTGGAAAAAGGCTAATGTAGTGCCAATCTTTAAAAAAGGGAAGAAGGAGGATCCTGGGAACTACAGGCCAGTCAGCCTCACCTCAGTCCCCGGAAAAATCATGGAGCAGTACCTCAAGGAATCAATTCTGAAGCACTTGGAGGAGAGGAAAGTGATCAGGAACAGTCAGCATGGATTCACCAAGGGCAAGTCATGCCTGACTAATCTAATTGCCTTCTATGATGAGATAACTGGTTCTGTGGATGAAGGGAAAGCAGTGGACGTGCTGTTCCTTGAATTTAGCAAAGCTTTTGACACCGTCTCCCACAGTATTCTTGCCAGCAAGTTAAAGAAGTATGGGCTGGATGAATGCAGGTGGATAGAAAGTTGGCTAGATTGTCGGGCTCAACAGGTAATGATCAATGGCTCCAAGTCTAGTTGGCAGCCAGTATCAAGCAGAGTGCCTCAAGGGTCGGTCCTGGGGCTGGTTTTGTTCAATATCTTCATAAATGATCTGGAGGATGGTGTGGATTGCACCCTCAGCAAGTTTGCAGATGACACTAAACTGGGAGGAGTGGTAGATACGCTGGAGGGTAGGGATAGGATACAAAGGGACCTAGACAAATTAGAGGATTGGGCCAAAAGAAATCTGATGAGGTTCAATAAGGACAAGTGCAGAGTCCTGCACTTAGGACGGAAGAATCCAATGCACCGCTACAGACTAGGGACCGAATGGCTCGGCAGCAGTTCTGCAGAGAAGGACCGAGGGGTGACAGTGGACGAGAAGCTGGATATGAGTCAACAGTGTGCCCTTGTTGCCAAGAAGGCCAATGGCATTTTGGGGTGTATAAGTAGGGGCATTGCCAGCAGATCGAGGGATGTGATCGTTCTCCTCTATTCGACATTGGTGAGGCCTCATCTGGAGTACTGTGTCCAGTTTTGGGCCCCACACTACAAGAAGGATGTGGAAAAATTGGAGAGAGTCCAGCGGAAGGCAACAAAAATGATTAGGGGACTGGAACACATGACTTATGAGGAGAGGCTGAGGGAACTGGGATTGTTTAGTCTACAGAAGAGAAGAATGAGGGGGGATTTGATAGCTGCTTTCAACTACCTGAAAGGTGGTTCCAAAGAGGATGTATCTAGACTATTCTCAGTGGTAGCGGATGACAGGACAAGGAGTAATGGTCTCAAGTTGCAGTGGGGGAGGTTTAGATTGGATATCAGGAAAAACTTTTTCACTAGGAGGGTGGTGAAACACTGGAATGCATTACCTAGGGAGGTGGTGGAATCTCCTTCCTTAGAAGTTTTTAAGGTCAGGCTTGACAAAGCCCTGGCTGGGGTGATTTAATTGGGGATCAGTCCTGCTTTGAGCAGGGGGTTGGACTAGATGACTTCCTGAGGTCCCTTCCAACCCTGATATTCTATGATTCTATGATTCTGCTTGGCTCTGGTGAGGCCCCAGCTTGAGCACTGTGTCCAGTTCTGAGCACCACAATTTAGGAAAGATGTGGACAAACTGGAAAGAGTCCAGAGGAGAGCAACAAAACTTATAAAAAGATTTAGAAAACCTGTCCTATGAGGAAAGGTTAAAAAACCCAACCATGTTTATTCTTGAGAAAAGAAGACTGAGGGGACCCGATAAGTCTTCCAATATGTTAAGGGCTGTTATGAAGAGGATGGTGATCGATTGTCCTCCATACCCACTGCAGGGAGGACAAGAAGTAGTGGGCTTAATCCGCAGCAAGGGAGATTTAGGTTGGATATTAGGAAAAATCTTTCTAACTATAAAGGTAGTTAAACTCTGAAATAGTCTTCCAAGGGTGGTTGTGGAGTCCCTATCATTGGAAGCTCTTAAAAACAAGTTGGACAAACACCTGGTCTAGATTTACTTGGTCCTGCCACAGTGTAGGGGGCTGGATTTGATGATCTCTTAAGGTCTCTTACAGCCCTACATGATTCTATGCTTTACTTGGTGTGTGTCTATGGAATGAAATCTCATTTACAAATAAATGGAAAAATTTGGAACCAGCTGATGCACTTGAAACCCCCTCTTACTTTCAACTTGTATCTTACATGGTAAACTCACCATGACAATTTCCATTGGATACTGGATTGAGCAACGTGTTCTGTTCACACTGAAACAAAAGCAATGAACAATATAAGTACTGGGGAGGGGGGTACTCAGGTCTCATGCCTCCTTTGTTGATTTCCTTACTGAGAAACAGAATTAAGAGTCCAGAAAAAATATCAAAATTGTCTTTCTGTAACTCAGTGTTGTGGATCCATTGTATTTGTGGAATAAAGGAAGCAAGCATTTCCCAGTTATCTCAACCTGTTTACTATTGCAGCTGACTTTCACCTTCTGAGCCAACCACCAACCTGAATCTGGGTTCAGCAGATGTATTATTTTAATGACTCTTCAAAGGATGCTAAACAGGGCTGGTCAAAAGACAGGAAAATAATTTTTTGAAAAATTTCAGTATTTCAAAGTTGTTTCCATTTCACAGGATTCAAAATGGACCCATTTTCTGTAAAATTATGTGCAATATTTTCAATTCAATTCTACTGAAACCATTTTCTAAATTCTTCATTTACCAAAAATACAATTTACTAAAAAGAGTTTTAGATCAACAAAACTGTTAATACTTTTGAAATATAACATTTATGATAAATATTTCAGCAAAAATATCACTGAAAATTTCACAAAAATGGAAAAAATCAATGCTGATAATTTTTTGCGAAAAGTTTTATCTTTTGAAAAAAGGCCAATTTTCTACAAAAAACTGTGCAAAAAATTTCACCCAGTTCCAGTGTTAAGCTCTTTTTAGTACAGAGAACAGACTAAATCCCTGCACCAAGGAACCTCTAAACTAATTTCAGACACAAATCAAATGCATTTCTCTCTATTTAGGTATTTATATGGCTCCTCTCACTACAGTTTTGCAGTACCTTCCCAGTATTAAAAGAAAAAGCATCAGCAACAGTAAAATTCTCTCACTCCCCTAAAACTGGAATAGGTATGAGTGGGTAAATTGGAATTGCAGGATGCCTTTGGTGACACTCCCTAGAACCACAGTCATATGCATTTGTTTTCAAATATTCTATTTATTTTCCCCAAAAATATTAGCAGTGCAGAAAATTAAGCAGAGTTATTACTTTCGGGCCTGATTCTCAACAGTTTTACCAACCTAACTCCCTACTGGTTCCAAATGAGTTGCTCCTGATTTACAGTAGCATGGGAGGAGAATTGGAAACTGAGAGTTCAATTTCCAGAGATGTTGAGCACCTGCAGTAGCCATTGACTACAGCTGAAGAGTGGGTAATCATTTCTTTTGAAAATCAGGCCTTTAAATCCTGATCCAAAGTTCACTAAAGTTAATGGAAGGCATCCCATGGACTTTGGATCAGCGCATTAGCATCTTTCACTGAATCACATAAACAAATATATTAGAGATATTCTTTCAAAATAATAGAAAAAACTAAATATATTTAATCTCCTGAAGCTTAAACTTGAATTTTATTCCATGATAAACAACTAATTTATAGTATAATCTGATTTTTCTACTGCATTATCTAATTAAATGCTATGAAATCTTCTGATGGAATGCACAAGAGAAATGCAAGTAAGTCTCATCATTACTAACGCATGCAGTATAATCTACCTTGTTTAGATCATCATGTGGCTGGGTGCTTGCACTGTCCTTCTGGATTATCCTTATTAGGTCACGATGGAACTTCTTGGCATTCAGAAATACTAGCGGGTTGTTCACTGAAACTATCTTTACCTGTTGTAAAGATTCCTTTGGGATGGAATAAACAAAAGACTTAGTTCCTTAAGATTTAAAAAGGGGAAATTTCTTTAAAAACCCTAGATAATACCAAACAACAATCCTGTGACAAAATTCTGAGTTACCATGGTGCTTTAACAGATTACTAATTTGATCAGTCTTCACACATGATTCTATCTTAAATTGAGGAGGAAATATAAGTAAAATTAAAAGAGTATTTAAAGGTATTTACTGAGTGTCACCTAAAGAATTTCTACCCAGTAGATAAAATTACTGAGCTTTTTGTGCATCTAAAGCTCTAACAGATGAAGAAGTAGGCTGAGCTAATCTGAAGCAAGGTTGAATCATCTGTGAACTGCAGAAGCCATTTCTGATCTTCCCAATATTATCCTCAACTACAGGCATAAAGCTAGAACCACTCTCAACTAGCCAGAATAACACAAGTTAGAGCCAACTCCAAGGGTCCCAAAGTAATATGAGCTTAATTGTGCCTTCCAGACACATCCCTAATGGTATGATAAACAGCTTCCTATTGGGGGTGTTATTGTATGATCGTGTCTAGGACCTAAGAGAATTCTACTTTCAGGAAGCAATTGATGCGAGAACACTGGAGATGTGGAGCAAGGAGTATAGCCTGCATGTCGCACTGTCTCAGTTCTCTCTCTCTCTCTTTATGCTTGCACATAGAACCTTGTGTCAGAAGTGAGTCATCTCCTACAGATAGTCTTAAATTCTGATTTCACCTATTACAAACCAAACCAAGAGAAAACCATAATCATGGCAACATACCAAATTCCTGTCCCTGAGCAGATGGACATGAAATAGAATGTGTTTAGCAACTGTATATTTTTTAGATCACAGGGGGAAAGCTATGAAAAAATGTCAATAGAGCTGGATAAAAAGGAAAACAAAGTAAGAGCAACCACACTATTAGCTGAATTAGGAAAGACTGCCTCATGCTCCAACAGCCTCTGGACATGTTAACAGCACAGCCGGAGGACCCTGGAAACAACCTAGAAGTGCTTCAAAAATGTTTTCAACCCACAAAAAGAGTCACATACAAAAGGCATCTTTTCAACAAGGGTCATCAAGAATCTGGAGAAACAAAAGATCAGTATATTGCCAGATTGTATGAAATAGCTGACTCATGAAATTACTAAATCTTGAAAGATCTAATTTGTACTAGGTTAATAATTGGGACAATAGATGCAGGAACTGGAATGAGAATGTTCAGAGAGCCCACTCTAACTCTAGCAAGAATCATAGGTGTGAAAAGCTAATGAACAAACTTCCGGTAAATTGCAGAGAATAAGTAGAGCAAACACAAAGATAATTCACCAAGTAGCACAGGGAAAGCATGAAATAAACCTACTGTGTACAATGAAAATACACAGCACATTCCCAATAGACCCTGGAACAAAATGGCAATGGACCTTTTCACTGCAAACCACACAAACTACCTAGTTACTGTAGACTACTTTTCAGACCTCTGGGAACTAGTCAAATTGTCAGACAGTACTGCAGCGACCATCATCATAGACAAAGCCATGAAGCGTTTCACATTTCAGCAGGCACAGTATCCCAAATTGTGTAGTTTCAGACAACTAGTCTAGTTTACTTGCAGAGTATTTGTGCAATTTACCCAGGAATGGGAATTCAGTTATATCATTTCACTTCATCACCATATCACAGCCAACTGAACAGAAAAACCTGAAATGGCAGTTAAAAATACTAATACGGCATTAAAGAAAGCTGAAGAAAGGAAAAAAATATAGGGCAAGGGATTCTTGAATGGAGAAACACTCCCACAGGAGGCGTTAACAGCAGCCCAGTACAATGCTTGATGTTCAGACGAACACGTACCCTGGTCCCTATCATCCCAGCATTACTATAACTGGCAGCAGTGGATGGTGTAACATACAAAGAGGAAAAGAGACCTGCAAAGGCCAAAACCTACTCTGACTGAGAAGCTAATGTCATGTACTTCTTGTACACAGTAGGTTGCAGTGCTGCTACTAGCAGGTCAGGCTTCTGTATCAGATATGCCAACTACAGAGCTTCTTTCTCAGACAGAGACACACACACACACACACCAGAGATATGTCTTTCATAAGATCCTTTAATGCTCTCCCAACATGGCTGAGGTTAGCTTAAATAAGGAGAGGTTACTTGAGTTCTGCAAGGTGTTTTGTCCCTATGGGTGCTCCACCATAGAAGGTCCACACGTCCATGCACTCTTGACCAGAGACTGCAACCAGGGCACATAGGGAGGCCCGGGCATGCTGCCAGTCAGTTCCTTCTCAATTGCAAAGCCTAACAGTTCAGAAGAAGGGAAGGAGGGCAGAAGGTAAAGCACCCATAGGGATAAAATATCTTGAAGAACTAAAGTTTCTGTAATGTAAGTAGCCTCTCCTTCTCTGAGTATATGTCCCTAAGGAGGCTCCACCATAGGAGACCCCCAAGCAGTAACTCAGTGAGGAAGAGGGTGCTGAGGAAGTAAGTCCAGGTCAGTTCAAAGGACTGCATTACCAAAGCCAGTATCATCTCTGGAAGCAGGTAAGATGGCATAGTGTTTGGCAAAGGTATGGATAGAAGACTAACAAATCTCTGCTATCGGAATGTCTTTCAGTAGAGCTATAGATGGAGTCTGAGCTCTAGAATTTACTGTCACTCATGAGAGGGCTGTACCCATGCATTCTCATAACAGGTCCTGATGCAACCTGAAACCCACTCAGACAGTCTTTGTGTGGAAATCAGTTGGCTGTTCATCCTATCCACAATCATCACAAACAGTCTAAGAGAGGCATGGAATAGTTTAGTCCTGTCCACGTACAAGGCAAGGACCTTCCTGACATCCAAAAATGAAGGCTTGATTCTTCTCTGGAGGCATGAGGTTTTGGGTAGAAAACTGGTAGGTGAATTTCCTGGTTCAGGTTATGTTCTGAGGAGCCCTTTGGGAGAAAATGAGGATGGAGATGTAATATAACCTTGTTTTTGTATAAGGTGGTGTATGGTAGGTCCACCATAAGCACTCCCAGCTTCCTCATTCACTTTGCTGGGGTGTTGGCAATTAGAAAAGAAATTTTGAAGGAGAGATGGAGGATGGTTCACTATAGGTTCCTCAGGGCATTCAAAACCAGGTTGAGGTACCACTGGGGAACTGGTTGTTGAACAGGAAGAAATAAGTTGCACAGGCCCTTAAGAAATTTGGCTATTGTAGAATGGGCAAAGACTAAGCAGCCCTGGCTGGATGAGTGAAAGGCTGTGATGGCAGCCAGATGTACTCTGATAGAGCTCATTGAGAGACCCTGTATTTAACTCAAAGACTCATAGTCTTTAAGGCCAGAAAGGATTATCATAATCATCTAGTCTAGTCATAATCACACGGCAGGCCACAAAACCTCACCCACCCACTCCTCTAATAGACCCTTACCCTTGACTGAGTTACTGAAGTCCTCAAATCATGGTTAAAAGACTTCAGGTTACAGAGAATTCACCATTTACACTAATTTAAACCTGAAAGTGATCCATACCCCATGCTGCAGAAGAAAGAAAGAAAGAAAAAAACCCAAACCCTGGGTCTCTGAAGTCTGAGCCAGGGGAAAATTCCTTCCTGACTCCAAATAATTAACAGGTAGATCAGGATCTTGGAAAGCAGAACTTCTGATGCTTGAGAAGATGGGAAAGACCACCAGGACTGGAAGAACTTCCACTTTTGTAGGTCAGTCTTGGGAGTACTGGGCGTTATACTGGATATGGGGAAAAAGGTCAATTCCATGCTTGAGAGCTACTGACGAGCCATGCTCTCAGATTTACTGAGGAGGAGTTAGAATGAACAAGTAACCCTGAACTCTGTATCAACAAATCCTTTGTGATAGGAATTCTGAGGGGTATTACCTCTGAGTAGTGGATGTGGTTTGAGTACTACACTTGCCTCAGCCAAGCAGGTGCTATGATAATAACTCTCGCTCCTTCTCAATGCAGCTTGAGAAGGCTCTTGAGCATTAATGGTATAGGTGGGTATGCATAAAGAAGGATAATGGTCTAGAGAACCATGGCCGTGACCTCCCTTAGAGCAGAACAGGTAACATTTTGCATTGTTCAGGGTGTCAAAGAGCTCTACTCCAGTATACTCTGGCAGATGCTGCAGAAGACAGTCCTTGAGATCCCATTTGTGATCCTGACAGAAGTGTCTGCTCAGGGAGTCTGCACTTGTACTCTGGAAGCCTGGTAGACTGCTGACATTTCTATCTGATGAGCGATGCACCAAAGCCACAGCCTTAGCAACTCTGCACATAAGGCCTGGGAACTTGCTCTGTCTTGTCAGCTGATATAATACATTGCTGTCCTGTTGTCTAGAATTACTGTGACTAAGAGACCTCGTATAGCACAAAGGAAGTGTTGGCAAGCATATGAGATTGCACAGTGATATGTTTGGATAGGCTGTTTGTTTGAAGTATATGCTGTTCTTACTCATGTCTGGAGGCATCTAAGAGGCATCTTCGCATGGAGAGTCATATACATAGAGGCCAACATGTGGCCCAAAATATTAGGCAAGTCCTCACTGTTGTTTGCAGACTGCACTGTAAATTTGAGATTAGGGTGGATAGGGTGAAGAACCTCTCCTAGGGTAGGCAGGTTCTTGCTATTGTGGAGTCTAGAGTAGCTCCTGTAAAGTCTATTCTCTGAACTGAAGATGGTATGGGGTTTCTTTGTGGTTGACAAGGAGGCCCAGAAACTGGAATAAAATTAATGCTCTGGATGTTGCCTCCTGGGCCTCTTGGATGACAGACTATGACAAAGTGGGAATTTTATGTAATATTTTTATGACACCTGTGTGTTCCTCAATTTTCCCTATATGCTGCATTATTACCCACTGAGTGGAAAAGGACTGTTTGTTCTCAGCGCAGGCGAAGAGAGATAGGTATGAATGTCATTTAGCTGTCTGAGCTGGGATGGGTCAATAAAAAAAAAACAGCCGAGGTTGACCCCATATCAATGGAGAATCCAAGAAAACAACAGAAAACCCAAACACCAGGACACTGACACCTAGCAACCAACAAATCACAGGGAGAGAGGTTTCTCTACCCCACAGCAGGAAAACTGAGCTGTATTTTCCAGCTTGAAAACAAAGGACTGGGAAGGTCTTGGTTGGGGGATAAGCGTTGGCTGCTGGAAGGTGTTGGGGACTCTCACCTGGGATCTGACCAAGAAGGTCAGATTGAGAGACAGACACAGCTTGAACAATGGGGTTCACTACAGCTTGGTTTGGCTCTGGGCTAACCAAATTGGTCTATGCTTTAATATTCATGTGCTAACCTAAGGACGTCCTATGATGTGTTCCAGCTGACTATTAAACCCTACCATTTTGACGATGCTGTTTGTGTCACTGCAAATGCTTGGTGAGCTGCATTAATCCCTGAAGAGTGCATAAGTCTCTACCAGGAATCTATCGCGGTTGGACTCACTGAACAGAGTTCACCATGTTAAGCAGGAGTGCTGAAGCCCCAGAAGTTCAGTCTCAGAAAGTAGAGAGGCCATGTGGCTTAACCTGGAGAAAGAGTGAGATCACTTGAGGTCTGGCACACTGAAGTGGTTCCTCCAAGAAACTGCCCCAAAGCTAGGGGTGTAGCACCAATCTTGTGGATCCATGACACAGGTCCTTGAGAAGCCAGTCACCAGATATGGGAAAAATCTATATTCCCTACTGACATAGATGGGCTGCTGAGAGACTCTTTGTGAACATTCTTGGGGAAATGGAGAGGCCGAAAGGAAGAACCTGATACAGATAAAAGAAAAGGAGTACTTGTGGCACCTTAGAGACTAACAAATTTATTTGAGCATAAGCTTTCGTGAGCTACTGCTTATGCTCAAATAAATTTGTTAGTCTCTAAGGTGCCACAAGTACTCCTTTTCTTTTTGCGAATACAGACTAACATCGCTGCTACTCTGAAACTTGATATAGATAGTGATCTTCCCCTACCACAAATCTTAGGAAATGCTTGTGTGACACATGGATGGCTACATGGAAGAGGTGTCCTGCAGATTGAGGGTAGTGAACCAGTCTCCTGGATCTAAGGATGGAATTATGATGGCTAGTGTCACCATTCTGAAGTGTTATACTAGGACGCAGTTGTGCTGGTTCCTGAGATCAAGGATTGGTTTCCACCATTCTCCTTTCTGGAGAACCAGGAAGTAATTGGAATAGAACCCTCTTCCGATGAACTCCTGAAGGGGTTCTGAGTCTTAGGAAAAGTGTACTGATGGTAGCAGAATGGTCTCGATATTTGAGCAGTTTGGGATCTCCTAAACTGTCTTCTCATTGCAGGCACATAAATTCCCAGTAATAGCAGCATTGCCCTGGAATCCTTGACTGTGTGGACAGAGGAGTCTATATGCTCGCTAAAGACCTTAGGTTATTCAAATAGGAGATGTTCCGCCGTGTTATGACCTTCTCTTGGAAGTCCTGAGGATTGGAACCAGAATGCTCTCCTGGAAGGTTCTGAAATCTTTTGCATAGGAGGGTACTGGTGGTATTACCACTTCATCTGGAAACGAAGAGGACCTTCCAGAAGGTGAAATCTCCTCTGTCAGAGACTCCAGTTCCTCTTGTATATCTTCCAGTACTGGAGAAGTGTTGGGTACTAAGCTCCACAGTGCTGATGTGTGCTGTACAATAGGATGGTTTGTAGAAGCCGGTTGCTGGTACAGTACTGGTGGGTACTGGTGCTTTCTCTTAGATATCTGATGAAGCTGGTTGCCATAGTGGCCTCACGGGTCCAGAAACTGAAGGGGATAACGGAAAGAACCCCAATGACAATCATAATCTCTGGGCCTATGATATCTGGTAGGTTCCCCAGGCTTATCTTCATGCAAAGGGCTCACGGGGGTAGTGGAATCCATGTACAGAAATCTGAGTCTGTGCAGTCTTTCCCTGAACTAAAGAGGGCGGGGGGGAGCTCCAATGTCCCTATTGGTACTGAAGGCTGGAGGTTTAAATCCGTCCCAACGTGCTGCTTTTGTAGCAGTAGCATGGAGATGGTACTGGCAGATCCCTCCATAATTGGTGATTCAGGTTCATCAGCAATGAGACCCTCTGAAGAAAGAAACCTGGAAAGATGTTGAGAGCTCTGATGTCTTCACCCAAAGTTAGAGTCAGTATGAGGTGGTGAGATAGAGGCTTCCGCATTACAAGATTATTATAGTGTCCTGTCTCTTTCAGAGGTACTACAAAATACCAATACTGGCATGAATGGTAGCCCTGTGTGTCTCACTATGCTGCCAGGGAGCAGATGGTGCCGCTGCACTAGCTGCTCTTGTGGTAGGCACATTCAAGTGGAGCTTCTTTCTCAGTACCAACACCTCAGTACCAAACTCACTCAGAGCCTCTACTGTACCCTTACGGGGACGAGAGGTCTCCCGAGAGTGGGTCATGTGCAATGATCTGCCCCATTCTTTATTTCCAAGTTGGGAGAGGTATATTTCCTCTTTTCTGAAGTCTTATTGTCCAGAGCTGCAGATGAAGCAGCAACAGTGACCTGGGCTGTCTTTGACATAGATGTCAATGTACAGAGTAAGAGGGCCTCCAGGAGCTAAGGCACGGTCCATTAGTATAAGCTTAAGTCTATCCTACCTGCCTTCTTGGCTCTACCCTTCAAACACAGATAGACCCCTCAAACACGGACAGAGAAAGGACCTGTGGCAACTCTTATCGGTCTTAAACCCTGAGGTCTTGGGCACAATTATGCTCCAACACAAAAAATCGGAGAAGAGGAAGGAGCCCCCCCTTGACCAACACAAAATAAAGGGAAATAAAGGTATAATGAAATTAATTAAAAGAACAAAATTACTAAAACAAATAAGTAAAACAACAATTCACAAGTTAAGGTGGGATGCTGAATACAGCAGGCAGTAGAACTCTCCATCTCATGCTACAGGCAGTTGAGAACAGAGTGGTGATGGGCTCGTGCCTTCCTATATTCCCCTGTTCAGAGCAGGCACTGCTTTGTGCAGGAGCAGGCCTGCGAATACTACTTTGCAATCTCTGTTTGAGAGCACACAGGGATATGTACTTGAAGAAGAAGGCATGTTATACACAGCACCACTTAGAGACTGAACAGTATGGTACAGCTTAGTATTCCATTACATCAGTCCCTTTAAGTTCTACATTCTTACCATTTATAAAATTTACACTATCATGCTGTCTTTGAAGTTCAATATGGATCAGTCTGTTAGTCTCTGAATCATACTGCTTATCTAGTTACATGACCCAAACGCATCACAGCTTGATCGTCTGACTGTCCATTAGTTGCACTGACTGGCTGCTGTTGGTATGGAATCTCTAAGTCGTCGTCGTCTTGTTCCACATCCACGATCTATAGAGTTTGCTCTGTTGATTGTTCTTTTTGAGGGACACGCCACAGATGTTGAAGGTTTCTACTGAACTCTCCAAGTCTGTTGTTCTCAATAGCATAGGATATTGGCAATGAATTATTTTTCTTTACTACAGCTGGAGTTGTCTATCCTTTTTCTCCATCCAATTTGACACAAACACAGTCACCAGATTCTGGGCCCAGCAGTTCTCAAACTGAGTGAGGCCTGTTGTAAAAGTATACATAATTCTTTAAAAAGAAAAGGAGTACTTGTGGCACCTTAGAAACTAACCAATTTATTTGAGCTTAAGCTTTCGTGAGCTCCAGCTCACTTCATCGGATGCATTCAGTGGAAAATACAGTGAGGAGATTTATATACACACAGAACATGAAAAAATGCAGGTGTACTTTTCTGACACTGGTCTGCATGAGTCCATAGCATCCACATCCTTTACATAATTTTTGAGCTCATGAGTAATTGAGTACAATACTAAGCTCCATGAGAGAGTGTCTGCTACTATTAGATTTCTCCCAGAAACGTATTTAGCAATTGTATTAAACTGAATTGACCTTTTCAATATATGGTGGCATCTCAACAGCACTTAATCCAGTTCTTTTCTGCTGATCAGTGGTTTATGATCTGTTATAAGTGTAAATTAATCCAATCTGCACAGATATCTGTAAAAGTTCTCATATGCCCATACGTTTGCTAGGCACTCCTTTTCAATCTGTGCACATAGTTTTTCTGCTTCTGTTTAGTGTGTGTGAGCAACTTTCAACTGGCTTCCACCCAGATCCATGTTGTTGCAACAATACACCACCTAGGCCATAGCTGCTTGCATCAACCTTGGCCACTGTGGGTTTGTTCACATCATAATACTTGAGAATCAGATAATGTTGAGATAATTTCCTTAATGATCTCTCACTCTCACATATTGGGAGACAGACAAGTCCTCGCTTACAGACAGGCCCCCAACCTGAAGCAAATACTCACCAGCAACCACACACCACACAACAAAAACATTAACCCAGGAACCTATCCTTACAACAAAGCCCAATGCCAACTCTGTCCACATATTTATTCAAGTGAGACCATCATAGGACCTAATCACATTAGCCACGCCATCAGGGGCTCGTTCACCTGCACATCTACCAATGTGATATATGTCATCATGTGCCAGCAATGCTCCTCTGCCACGTACATTGGCCAAACCAGACAGTCTCTACGCAAAAGAATAAATGGACACAAATCTGACATCAGGAATCATAAACCGGTAGGAGAACACTTCAACCGCTCTGGCCACTCAGTAAAAGACTTAAGGGTGGCAATTTTGCAACAGAAAAGCTTCAAAAACAGACTCCAACGAGAAACTGCTGAGCATGAATTAATATGCAAACTAGATACTATTAACTTGGGTTTGATAGAGACTGGGAGTGGCTGGGTCATTACACATATTGAATCTATTTCCCCATGTTCTCACACCTTCTTGTCAACTGTCTAAATGGGCCGTCTTGATTATCACTACAAAAGTTTTTTTCTCCTCCTGATAATAGCTCATCTTAATTAATTAGACTCTTACAGTTTGTATGGCAATTTCCACCTTCTCTGTATGTATATATACATATATCTTCTTACTATATGTTCCATTCTACGCATCCAATGAAGTGGGCTGTAGCCCACGAAAGCCTATGCTCTAATAAATTTGTTAGTCTCTAAGGTGCCACAAGTACTCCTGTTCTTTTTGCGGATACAGACTAACACAGCTTCTACTCTGAAACCTAAGAATGGCTGAGGTTAGCTTAAATAAGATATGTTACATACAGCACTACCTAGTGGCTGAACAGTATAATACATTTTAGTATTTCATTATAGCCAAAACCCTCCCAGTCCAAGAATACCAACCAGGAGACCCTGTCAAAATCAAACTTTTCCTCAGGACATGGTTGAGGGGAACTGTGACAAATTCAGATCTGGTTTAGTTCTATCTGCATTCTGGATGCATTTCAAAATTTGATCTCTATCATTCTGAGAAAAACTGAGATC
This sequence comes from Caretta caretta, assembly GCF_965140235.1. NCBI lineage: Eukaryota > Metazoa > Chordata > Testudines > Cheloniidae > Caretta > Caretta caretta. The sequence continues at coordinate 45,734,139 of NC_134207.1, forward strand.
CTTTACAATGTATCCTTCCCGAGGAAAGAAAACTGTTTGAAGCAGCCTATTCACTAGTTTCCTAAGGACATCCACAGCTGCTGCATCCATTACTCAGCACCAGATACATTTTGGCAAGAGTTTGATCTTAACAGTGTCTGTGATGTGACATGTTTCACATATGTTTTTTGAGAAGCATTCTCTCAATCTTTTTTCCATATTGAAGTTTCTGTTTGCTTATTGATGGAATAATCCCTATAAATCCACAGTACCTTGATAGTATGACAGCTGATTAAATTTGCATATTTTCATGTTTAAGTATCCTGTTTATCTCTAAGTTGTCATTTTCAAGGGGAGCCTCAACAACTCCAGCATTCACACATTTAAAAACTCACTGTAAACAACTGCAACCCAGCAGTTCTAAATTAAGTTAAAAGGCATGTGCCAAGGCAGATTTCTTAATCTTGAAAATGTTTTTCCTCTTTGTTTTTTGCAATAAAATCTTGAGAACTCTGCTTCCTTACTAAAACTTTATTCCCTCCACTGTGTGTATGCTAGTTTGTTGTTGTATGTTCTCAGGAATTGATCTTTCTTGGTGATTTAGGAAAAAAGAGAGCTAAAGCAGAGACTTGGAGAAAAGAGGAGATATAAGGAATTTTTAAAAATATTTTTCAAGAGAAAGAAATATAGATCAAATTTTGGGTCATGTAACTCTAACAAAGTTCCTTTAACTTTTTTTTTCTTAATACTGAAATTTGATCTAATAATCAACAACTGGGACAGGTGTCACACCATTGTTTTTAATTAGTGTTTTAGAATCCTCCTCCCTCTCGCTTACCATTGTTTTCAGCCTTGTCACTCAAAATGTTTCAGCGTGCCAAATAGTAAATCCTCTTGGGCAAACTCTCAACTTTTTAGTCCAAGATAACCCAGATTCAAGACATAATTCAGATATCAAAAAATGAATGATTTGAATGGGAGAGTCTCACTAATGAGGTAAAAAGAAAAGGAGGACTTGTGGCACCTTAGAGACTAACCAATTTATTTGAGCATAAGCTTTCATGAGCTACAGCTCACTTTATCAGATGCATTCAGGTACGGATGTGGGTACCTGCATGAAAGACCCCCTAAGCTTATTTTTACCAGCTTAGGTTAAAACTTCCCCAAGGTACAAACTTTTACCTTTTGTCCTTGGACCTTATGCTGCCACCACCAGTGTTACACAAAGAACAGGGAAAGAGCCCACTTGGAAACATCTTTCCCCCCAAAATATTTTCCACTGAATGCATCTGATTAAGTGAGCTGTAGCTCACGAAAGCTTATGCTCAAATAAATTGGTTAGTCTCTAAGGTGCCATAAGCCCTCCTTTTCTTTTTGCGGATACAGACTAACATGGCTGCTACTCTGAAACTAATGAGGTAATAACTGTCAGGCATGTTGCTAACTGAACTATTAAGAAGACTGGATGGATGCATACTTGAAAAGTCATGTGGACACAGCAGAAACTGAGAGGCAGAATGGTTTATTAGATATGGCATTGGACTAGGAATCTGGAGAGGTGGGCTCTGTTTCTAGCACAGCCACTGACGTGCTGTTTGATTTTGGGCATGTCACTGCACCCATAGGTGCTCAAACTGGAGAAGCGAGGGGGAGGGGAGTGCTGCCACATCCTCTGGCTTGAAGTGGTTTCCATTATATACAGGCTTTACAGTTTGGATCAATGGCTCGAAGCACTGACACAATAAAAACTGTTATAGAACCCCTGACTGCACCTCTGTTTCCCATCTAACTTTTTGTCTGTCTGTCTGTTTGAGCAGGGTGTTTCTGATTTTGTATGTGTGGAGTACCTGGCACAATGGAACCCTGATCTCACCTGGAACCCACAGGTACTACTGTAATACAAAGTAATCATAACTATAATGGAAAATAAGCAAAAAATTTGCAATCTGTGATTGGGAGGATAAAAGACAGGTGAGAATGCAAGTTCAGAAAACAGTCTCTTGAGGTAGGATCATTCCATCTACTTCTCAAGTGCATCCTGACCAAGGTGATCTTGGCTGAGAGGTGTTTAAAGTGGTCTGTGCCAGCTCCATGCAACCCACCTCCCTTTTCCCACCACATGTGGATGCACTGTGAAAAATCAGGCTCAGGATGAGCAGATGGGACTGAATCATGGCTGGGAAGGGGCTCATGCACATACAGAGTGCCAAAGGGTTGCAGAGAAATAGAAAATCAAACAGAAGGAAAGAGACAAGTAGTAACTGTTTGGAAACCACTGGTCACTAGTAGATCCCCCCAAACCTGTGGGACTCAGGCAGCTTTTCCCATGAGAGACAAACTCCAACAGAAGATGAACTTCCATAAATTGAAATTCACAGAATTTCATATCCATGGAACCAAAGATAACCATTGACTAGAACCCTTAATTTTTTACATAAACTTTATATTCTTCATACATAATAGAAACCCATAAAGAGACCCAAAGCACGAGATCTCCATGGCATATATTTCCACTGGTTTTAGAAATGGCCATGTAATTGTAATTTTTTGAGTGCACTTACTCTTATAACCTTTGTAACAAACTATGGGAGATAAAAAATATATAGATTAATAAGGGACAGAAGAATCGAGGAAGAGTACACTTACACAATCAGCTTCTGTTTTGAATTCACATTCCACTTCTTTCATATTTTTCAAACTCAGTGTCTTTGCTCTGTAACCAATACAGGGAGAAAAGCTGTAAAGCAGATCATCAGTAATCTTGAATATGGGTAGGTAGAGATACAGGCCTAAAATATAACATAGAGAGCTACAGTGTTCTAACAATAGAATTGCTATATATATTTTTGCATGTTTAAAGTACATTTCATATTGTAATCACTCTATAAAAATCAGGACAGCCAGTTACTAGGAAAAATATCCTTCAAGTGTACAAATGCTAGATAGGCTTAGGTTGGTTCTGTAGCCTCTTTAAATTCTGAAAAGTTGTTATAGTATATTACTTTAAATTGAAAAGTAAAAGTACAGAAATTTTAAAATAAGAAAAATGGGACTTTTTTGAAAAATAATAATCTTCAATTATGTAAATGTTACTCCTGTTATGCCTCTGATACTATATTAATAGGCACTGACTCCAAGGGTGCTTTAGGGCTGGAGCACCCCCAGAAAAAAAATAGTGGGTGCTCAACACCCACTGGTGGTGCCCTCCTTCCCAGTAGCGTAGCTAGGCCCTCACCGACCCCAAGTGGCGCCTTTTTAATTCTTTGGCGCCTTTTACAGTGTGAAGGAGCCAGTGAAGCACCCCACGCGAAAGTGCTGCTGAAGACCCAGAGCACCGCCGGGTGAGTACCAGGGGGAGGTGCCTTTTTTTTTTTTAATCTCCGCTCCCCCTGTTTTTTCCACCTGGCTAAGCCACTGCTCCGCCTCCTGCCAGCAGCGGGCCCTGCCGATCAGCGCGTCCCCTCCTCCACAGTGTCTCCAGCCTGCCTGCTGCAGAACAGCTGTTCAGCGATGTGCACGAGGTGCTGGAGGGGCAGGACAGGAGGCAGTAAGAAGGGGGGGGAGGCCGAACATGGTGGGAAGCAGTGGTGTGGGAGTGGAGCGGGGACAGGAAGAGGTCCTGTGGGGGGAGGGATAGCTCAGTGGTTTGAGCATTGGCCTGCTAAACCCAGGGTTGTGAGTTCAATCCTTGAGGGGGCCATTTAGGGATGGAGCAAAAATTGGGGATTGGTCTGCTTTGAGCAGGGGGTTGGACTAGATGACCTCTGAGGTCCCTTCCAACCCTGATATTCTATGATTCTAGGTGGGGTGGGGGGCCCAGGGCAAGTGCCCCAGATTCCAGGGAGTGGAAGGGGCGGGGAGGCCAGGAGTGGAAGGGACAGGACCAGCTCCTTCCAGCCACTCGGAGACTGCTCTGCAGTGTGGCGGGCTGGGGCTGCCTGAGAGGGCCTGGCTGGGGAAGTGGCTTCCACGCACCGCCCAGCTTCAGGTGCCTGGGGGGTGAGCAAGCTAGAGACTCCCTCCCCACAGCACGTTTCTGGCCCATTCAGCAGTGGTTCCCGGCAGCCGAGCCCAGGCAGGGAACAGAAGCTGCCTCCCCAACCAGGCTCTCTCAGGCAGCTGCGAGCTGCAGAGCAGTGACCAGGAGGAGCCAGCATTAGAAGCAGCTCCCTCCTGCTCCCCCCCCGGGCTCCTGCCTGCCGTGGGGAAGGAGAGGGGCTAGGTGCAGTGGGAGGTCAGAGTGTTCCTCCTGCAGGTAATGTGGGTTGGGAGAGAGTGGTGGCCCCAGGGCGAGGTTGGCAGGTGGGGGGACACGTGACCTCCCCTTTAGATCATGCCCCGGCCAGCATGGGAGGCACCAGTCGTCTCTCAGGGCTCGGGGACCTTCTGCCTTTCATCATCCTTATTACAATGATGATCACATGGAACCTGATTCAAAAGACTCCCATTGACTTCAGTTGGTGTTGGTTCAGACTTATGGCCAAACTTTGGGCCAAATTCCCCCCTGTGGAAAACCAAACACCCAGTCACAAGATATAACTGAAATCAGAATTTGGCCTTTTCCTTACTAACAGGACTTTCCAAACATGTACATTTTGTTCATTAATAAGTAATTTCTAGCTCTTATGCAGTGCTGGTCATCAGTGGATCTCAAACAGGAGGCTGCCAAAACTGCACTGATGAATTCAATCAGAAGTCATCTACTGTAATTATAATCACTGAGCATTTTTATCCTATTTTCACCCTAATCCTGCATCATGCAAATCATTCTGGAAGGACAGACCCCATACCAGCAGGAGCCCCATTAGTTCAACATGCATTGAATCAGGCTCTCTATACTGTACTTAACTTCAATGAAGTTCTGCATGCATGCTGGCAACCCGTCACATGGGGTTGGTAACTTATAAGTTCATTGGTTTACCAGCATTGGGAGGATCACTGACCTCAAAGAATATTTTCCTTTATTCAAAACCTAAGCATAGTTGTTTAGTTGCACTGTGAAAATAATACATATTAATATTTGCTATTTGTAGTTTTTTTCCCATTGTTTATTTTTTGGAACTTATACACAGAATTTTCAGTGTGTGGATTTTTTTTCTTTAGGCACTGGAATGGTTTTCCTATTGGTTTTTATTACAACATTTTAAAATGTGTAGAATGTCAGCTGGCATCTCCTTCAGTACAGTAGCTAGAGGTTGATGACAACACTCAGTAACTAAGGCTTGCCGGATACCCTGTACTTTTCAGTGAGCAAAAAAAGGCTCTAATGGCAGGAAATTTGTATTGATTTTATTATTGATCTTACCCTAGCTTTGGTTTATGTGTCATAGAGATTTGTAATTATTTTTAAAAAATCATAAAATAATTTCACGTTATGAAACTGTTTTAGAATTCTTTAATGTCCAGGAAATGTACCGGTCTGACTGGTTTTCTTTTTATTTGTAAGTGTACATTCCTTTTTATAAGAGCATTAAGACATTCCAAGCAGTGCATTTCAAGGCCATTATTGTACTTAGTAGTTAGGGCATTATAAAAATAATCACTCATTTTTAGTGTCCCTATATCTACAATTTTCTGTTAGTTACAAAAAATGAGGTTTCATTATTTAACCCAGTGTATTGTACATCTATACTGAGAGTGGAGCAATATATGTCACAATGATTTGCTTCTAGAACATTTCAAGAACAAATGATGTCTCACCTTTGGAAGCGGAAAATCACAATAACTATAGTGCAGACAACTCCATACAATAGTCCCACGTTAGCAGCAAAGCAAACTGTAAATACATAGGTACTAACCCATATGCTCTTCAACGAAGGAAACAAAAGACACAGTTAGTTTAAGCTCTCCATAAAGCTGTATAATTATTTTTAATTGGGAATAAATATGTTTAAAGTTACCAGCAAGAGCTTAAATTAGAACGATAACTAAAGATTGCAGCCAGACATCTCTGAACTGGCAAATGAGGAAAACTGAATTATCCATTAAAATTTTACCTCGCCCTCTGAGAACACAAATGATCTGACACTCTAACAAGTTTAGGGTCATGGAAGTCCATTTCTGAAGTCCTTGTAATGACATACATTGCTACAGTAGCAATGTTATTCAGGCTGAACACAACTTGGTTTTTGCCAAGGCTCTATACATTTCATTTTCCAGGTTGGCAAGTTAATGACAACTTGTTCACTGCACACATTTTAAAAAACCTGCCTCCTTTTACACAGTGCCACATGCAGTATGAACTAGGGGTTCTTTTTCACAGTGAAGTAGGAAAGGAATTATAAATTAACACTTATTCTACTCTATAACTGGTTTAACGATCAGCAGAATGTGTAAACATGATTGCTCCTAATAATTAAAGGTCATTTGTAAAACTTTTGACAAAACTTATGCTCATCTATTGCAATATATGTTGGAAACTTAGCCAGGCTAAGTGAGTGATTCAGCGCATTACATTTTAAAGGCCACATTTTTCAGCCAGGCCTCTCAGTAACTTCCAAGTGAGCACATGCAAACACAGATTCACAGGTACAAACACACTTTAAAAACTCCTACATTGGTACTCTTAAAAGGAGTCAGACTGTCCTGTCAGTTACACATGCACACTAGACAGTACCCAAGTGTTAGAATTTGCAACAGTATTCATTCATTCATTCGTGTGCATGCAAGTGTAAACATTGTTCAAGAGCGCATATACATATTTACAGAGGCACAATAATGTCAACAAGGAATTTTACACCTTCAGAAGTAGAGGCCCAGGCTGAAGATTTGCACCTCGGAACTGACTTTGTTTTCATTCTTAATGTAGGTCCAACAGCTCTGCTCTGTTATGAAACCCCAGAAAGTATTATGCTGCTCATGTCACAATTACTATAGAAGTTTGCTGGAGCATGGATCGAGCCAGGAGTGGTCAGAGATTGTTAACATCTTTTTTAAAAGTATATTTCACTGGTATGCAAAACTGTTGCCACGTGTAACTGGGTCCTTCAATAAAGGGAGCAGATCTGGACTGGTTACCTGCTGCCCAACTGGGCTCAAGGAAAGGCAGCGGGAACTTATAAAGGGGAGGACAGCTGTAGGTGGGCTAGGCCGACACCTGCAGACACTGCAGGGAATAAGAAGGTTCCTTCAGGGCCAAGAGTTAACAAGCATCAGAAAGGAAGCCTGTGGAGGAGGCCAAACTCCAGGGAAGAAGTGCCAAGAGAGCAGGAAGACAGACCCTCAGCGAGGAAGAACTGTGCCCAGTTTGGGATTGGGATGAAATAAACAAAATTTTAAAGAAAGGATAGGCCCTCAGGGAGGAGGGTGGGAGAGAATGCTGGGCAATAACAGCTGAGCCAGCTTTCTGGTCACTGAGCTTCAATTAAACACTGCAAAACAGACCTCGTTAAGAAGAACTGTACCTACCTAATGGGGGAGGAGGGGAAGAAAGGGGGTGGAGGAGAGCTGGGAGGCTAATTAAGCCACTAGGCAAAAAAAGGAAGTAGGGAGAGAGAGATTGATCTTCCCCGCTTACCTCTGGGGCTGAAGGCTCCCAAAGTCTGTGGGAATAAGGCTGAATGGTGTACAAGGGTGGTGGGAATCAACATTGTAAATAAACTGCACTGGATGTTTTATCAGCCTGAACGTCTCTGAGAGGTATGGAGTACTTGTGGCACCTTAGAGACTAACCAATTTATTTGAGCATGAGCTTTCGTGAGCTACAGCTCATTCACCTTAGTCTCTAAGGTGCCACAAGTACTCCTTTTCTTTTTGCGAATACAGACTAACACGGCTGTTACTCTGAAATCTGAGAGGTATGTGGACTTGAGCAGGGGCAGGAGCAAGTGAGCCTGCGACATGTGGGGGCTTGTCGCCAGCACAAGGTTTCGTGGCCTGGATGATGGAGGAGACCTTGCAATGGCTGGTAAAACAGTAAGAAGAAATGCGGAAGACCCTGCAAAGATTTGAACAATCCCACCAACATGGAAAAGCAAGCTTTGCTTACCTGGCAGACAGAGCAACAGAATAGCTTGCAAGATTTCATAAGGGAACAAACTAATGTGCAGCAGCAGCTCCTACAGAAGGTGGTGAGTCCCATGGTGGGGGATGATGCCTGGATACAGGGCCTAGGACTACATAAGATTGGCCCTGCAGATGACCCTGATGCATTCCTGGGCACTTTGGAGAGGATCACTATGGGTGCAGGTTGGGACAGAGCAACCTGGGCTCTGCGGCTGGCTCCCTATCTGGCAAAGGAAGCCCAAGCGGCCTATATGGCTATGAGGTGATGAGGGCAACCATCTTGGATCAGGCGAGTCTGTCCACTGAGAAGTACCACCAGAAGTTCTGATCCACAAGGTGGACTGGGCGTTTACAGGCCCAGGCATTCACCCAAGGCTTTATAGACTGGCCACCTGCTGGTTGAGACCAAAAACCCAAGCAGTGGGGGAAATAATGGATGCTCTAGGGCTAGAACAGTTCCTTCAAGTCCTCCCCAAGAACCTGTGAGCGTGGGTTAGATGGCATCGACCAGGTAAAGTGGATGCAGCTGTGAAATTGACTGAGGAATACACAGAGCCAGACTTTTCTGGGAAAGAGGGACAACCGTATAAGGGTCTAGAGCTTGGGAGGAATACTGGAGAACACACAGCAGGAAGGGGTGTAGAGAGCAAGAAAGAAGAACCCCAAGGAGTTCTGGCTGGGGTTCAACCCGTTACATGTTATTAGTGTGGGTGACAGAGACACACAAAAAGGGACTGCCTGTATATGGACTGTGGTTTTGCTGAGTTTTGTGGCTGGGCTGGGACTAGGAGGAAACTCCAGCGTGGCCTTGTGGATACAGCCTCAGCTTGCTCCCTTGTCCAGAGGGAGCTGGCGAAGCCTCACTGTATGATTTCTGAAGCAACTATCCCCATGGACACATTCTATGTTCATAAGAGAAAAGACTGAGCCCATAGGAGAAACCGTATAAGCCCCTAGTCAACAGCACCCAAGCCAGGAGGAAAGGAGAGTTCCCCAGGCAACTGAAGGTGGGGGGTTGGGAATTAAGGAAGCCCAAGCTCCTTATTGAGGGACTAATGGAGTCATAGAATATCAGAGTTGGAAGGGACCTCAGGAGGTCATCTAGTCCAACCCCCTGCTCAAAGCAGGACCAATCCCCAACTAAATCATCCCAGCCAGGGCTCTGTCAAGCCTGACCTTAAAAACCTCAAAGGAAGGAGATTCCACCACCTCCCTAGGTAACCCATTCCAGTGCTTCACCACCCTCCTCGTGAAATAGTTTTTCCTAATATCCAACCTAAAACTCCACACCATCCTCCAGATCATTAAGGAAGATATTGAACAAAACTGGCCCCAGGACCAACCCTAGGGGCACTCCACTTGATACCGGCTGCCAACTAGACATGGAGCCATGGATCACTACCCGTTGAGCCCAACAATCTAGCCAGCTTTCTATCTACCTTATAGTCCATTCATCCAGCCCATACTTCTTTAACTTGCTGGCAAGAATACTGTGGGAGACGGTGTCAAAAGCTTTGCTAAAGTCAAGGAACAGCACGTCCACTGCTTTCCCTTCATCCACAGAACCAGTTATCTCATCATAGAAGGCAATTAGATTAGTCAGGCATGACTTGCCCTTGGTGAATCCATGCTGACTGTTCCTGATCACTTTCCTCTCCTCCAAGTGCTTCAGAATTGATTCCTTGAGGTACTGCTCCATGATTTTTCCAGGGACTGAGGTGAGGCTGACTGGCCTGTAGTTCCCCGGATGCTCCTTCTTCCCTTTTTTTAAAGATGGGCGCTACATTAGCCTTTTTCCAGTCGTCCGGGACCTCCCCCGATCACCATGAGTTTTCAAAGATAATGGACAATGGCTCTGCAATCACATCTGCCAACTCCTTTGGCACTTTCGGATGCAGCGCATCCGGCCCCATGGACTTGTGCTCGTCCAGCTTTTCTAAATAGTCTCAAACCACTTCTTTCACCACTGAGGGCTGCTCACCTCCTCCCCATACTGTGTTGCCCAGGACAGCAATGTGGGAGCTGACCTTGTCTGTGAAGACTGAGGCAAAAAAAGCATTGAGTACATTCGCTTTTTCCACATCCTCTGTCACTAAGTTGCCTCCCTCATTCAGTCAGGGGCCCACACTTTCCTTGACTTTCTTCTTGTTGCTAACATACCTGAAGAAACCCTTCTTGTTACTCTTAACATCTCTTGTTAGCTGCAACTCCAAGTGTAATTTGGCCCTCCTGATTTCACTCCTGCATGCCTGAGCAATATTTTTATACTCATCCCTGCTCATTTGTCCAATCTTCCACTTCTTGTAAGCTTCTTTTTCTGTGTTTAAGATCAGCAAGGATTTCACTGTTAAGCCAAGCTGGTCACTTGCCATATTTACTATTCCTTCTACACATCGGGATGGTTGTCCCTGTAACCTCAATAAGGATTCTTTAAAATAAAGCCAGCTCTCCTGGACTCGTTTCCCCCTCATGTTATTCTCCCAGGGGATCCTGCCCATCAGTTCTCTGAGGGAGTCAGTCTGGTTTTCTGAAGTCCAGAGTCCATATTCTGCTGTTCTCCTTTCTTCCATGTGTCAGGATCCTGAACTCGACCATCTCATGGTCACTGCCTCCCAGATTCCCATCCACTTTTGCTTCCCCTACTAATTCTTCCTGGTTTGTGAGCAGCAGGTCAAGAAGAGCTCTGCCCCTAGTTGGTTCCTCCAGCACTTGCACCAGAAAATTGTCTCCTACACTTTCCAAAAACTTCCTGGATTGTCTGTGCACTGCTGTATTGCTCTCCCAGCAGATATCAGGGTGATTGAAGTCTCCCATGAGAACCAGGGCGTGTGATCTAGTAGCTTCTGCAAGTTGCCGGAAGAAAGCCTCATCCACCTCATCCCCCTGGTCCGGTGGTCTATAGCAGACTCCCACCACGACATCACCCTTGTTGCTCACACTTCTAAACTTAATCCAGAGACTTTCAGGTTTTTCTGCAGTTCCATACTGGAGCTCTGAGCAGTCATACTGCTCTCCTACATACAATGCAACTCCCCCCACCTTTTCTGCCCTGCCTGTCCTTCCTGAACAGTTTATATCCATCCATGACGGTACTCCAGTCATGTGAGTTATCCCACCAAGTCTCTGTTGTTCCAATCACATCATAATTCCTTGACTGTGCCAGGATTTACAGTTCTTCCTGCTTGTTTCCCAGGCTTCTTGCATTTGTGTACAGGCACTTAAGAGAACTCGCTGATCATCCCTCTTTCTCAGTATGAGGCAGGAGCCCTCCCCTTTCGCGCTCTCCTGCTCATGCTTCCTCCCGGTATCCCACTTCCGCACTTACCTCAGGGCTTTGGTCTCCTTCTCCCGGTGAACCTAGTTTAAAGCCCTCCTCACTAGGTTAGCCAGCCTGCTTGCAAAGATGCTCTTCCCTCTCTTCGTTAGGTGGAGCCCATCTCTGCCTAGCACTCCTCCTTCTTGGAACACCATCCCATGGTCAAAGAATCCAAAGCCTTCTCTCCGACACCACCTGCATAGGCATTCGTTCTCTATGCAGGCCTTTTCCTTCCACGGGGAGGATGGACGAGAACATCATTTGTGCCTCAAACTCTTTTATCCTTCTTCCCAGAGCTACGTAGTCTGCAGTGATCCGCTCAAGGTCATTCTTGGCAGTATCACTGGTGCCCACGTGGCAACAAGGGCACACTGCTGACTCATATCCAGCTTCTCATCTGCTGTAATCCCCAGGTCTTCAGGAAAGGGACCAATATGTATTTCTCTCTTAGTACAGAACCAAATGCAGTGGGGTCCAATCCTGACTGGGGCTTCCGGGCACTAAGGTAATACTAAGTAATAAATAATTAAGATACTTTAAATGTCTTTCTCCACTAGTGATGTCAATGGATTCTCTGAATCTTTTTGCTAGACCCTCTATTTGATAGGAAGTCAATATATAAACTGACACTAAAGCCGCCTGCTACTGAGGATGTTAGAGATAGAGCAATCTAAAAGACAGTGGAAGGAACAAAAGCAGTATTTGATTTTAGGAAAGCTGGTGAGTGCACTTAGAACCCTCCTTTGACAGACTTCCATTCTTCATCTTAGTTGTAACAAGAGACACAGAAAGCTGGAGTGGATGAGCCAAAGCAATCATCCTCTTACATGTCAATCACCCTTTCCAAGGTTTACGTTGGCCATGAGTCAGTACTTTGTCAGTCTGGGTAGCACTCAGACTCTTAGAAAAGCAATTTTGTTGATAATCTGCTGGACATTCTAATTTATGGATTGTTGTAAGGGTCAACAAAGAAAACATAGAAACCTCAAAGATTTCTTTGGCAAGCCACTTTGAGAGAGATAGCAGAGGCTTATAATTTAACTACAGCATTCTTCAAACCTTAACAGTAACACATTCCACGTATGCAGTGTCATTGTAGCCGTGTTGCTCCCAGGATATTAGAGAGGGAAAGTGGGTGAGGTAATATCTTTTATTGGACCAACTTCTGCTGATCAGAGAGACAAGCTTTTGAGTCCCCATTAAATATACACTGTAGTTGTTTGATGACACCCTGTATGCGTTCCAGTGTGGAGTGGTAGGTGACATCTAGAAGGGTGCGGTTGGAGGGGGTTTTATTTCTGTATTGATGCAGGTTCTCTTGGGGTATTTGGGTTGCCTGTTTCATGTTGTGATCTACTTCTCTGGTGGAGTGTCCTTGTTTGGTGAACACGGGTTTGAGTGTGTTAAGTGTAAATCTCAGACTTTCTCCTCAGAGCGTATTCTGTGCCTGGCTGTAGATAACAGATTTCTTGGGGTGGTTACTGGATCTATGAAAGTAGATGTGGTGATCCATGCATTTCTTGTATATAGTTGTCTGTAGGGTTCCACTGTTGAAGCTAATCATGGTGTTCATGAAGTTGACACTGGTGTGGGAGTGTTCCAGTGAGAGTTTAAATGGATGGATAGTGGTTGTTGACATTGAGGTGGAAATCTATGAGGGTGTTTAAGTCATCTGTCCAGGGGATTGAAATATCATCGATGTATCTCAGGTATATTGTTGGTATAGTGGTACATTTGTCCAGACATTCTTCTTCAAGGTGGGCCATGAAGAGGTTGGCGTATTGAGAAGCCATCCAAGTACTCATGTCTGTTCCCATGGTTTGGACAAAGTATTCATTGGGGAATGTAAAATTGTTATGGGTAAGGATTAAATGAATGAGTTTGGTGATGTGTTTGAGGCGGATATCTGCGGGTTGTCTATTGTCTTGTAAATATTTGAGGCAAGCAGCTATGTCGACTTTGTGAGGGATGTTGGTGTAAAGGAAGGTGACATCCATGGTGTTAAGGATGGTGTTCTGAGGGAGGCAGTTAATGTTGCGAGGTTTGTGGAGGAAGTCAGTTGTGTCCTGAAGGAATCTGGCCCTTTGTTGGTTTGTGGTTTGAAGATGGTTTCTATGAGTCCTGATATTGTTTCAGTAAGAGTGCCACGGCCAGATATAATGGGTCTGCCTGGGTTCCCTTGTTTGTGTATCTTGGGAAGCATGTAAAAGATCCCTGGAGTGCGTTCCTGGGGGATGAGTTTGTAGAGTTTCTCTTGGAGTTGTTTGGGAACTGATTTGATGATATCCTTAAATTCCTGGGTAAATTGTGCTGAAGGGTCTTCTTTGAGTTCTTTACAATAGGTGGTGGTGTCAGAGTGTTGTCAGTTGGTCTCGTAAATGTAATCATCACAGTTGAGGATTACAATGGCACCCCTTTTGGGTGTTGGTTGGATCACTATCTGGTAGTTGGATTTCAGGGACTGTATAGCTGTCCTCTCAGTGGTGGTGGAGATTGTGGTGGACATGTTGTTTGTTAAGAATTTCAGTCAATTTTCTTCCTGAAGCAATCAATATAATGATCAAGAGCATGGTTTCACCCACTATTTGTTGTCCAATCAGATGATTCCATAGGCACCAACTCTGTGGGTGCTCTAGCCCTGGAGCACCCATGGGAAAAAAAAGTGGGTGCTCAGCACGCATCGGCAGCCCATGGACCAGTGCCTCCCCCTCCCACCGTAATCAGCTGTTCAGGAGTGGGGGGAGGGGGCGAGAAGAGGTAGAGGAGGGCTTGGGGGATGGGGTGAAATGGGGGCAGAGCCTGGGGCAGAGTGGGGGTTGAGCACCCCTCAGGATCTGAGTAAGTTGGTGCCTATGTATGATTCTTTTTTCTTATGATTGTCGATGGGACGTGGTAATTGTGAGTAGTGTCATCACTGTTGTGCAAGAATTCTTTCAGGTGGAGCCAGGGGAAGAATTCTTCTAGTTTTCCACATGCTAGTATGGAATCAGGTTCTGTGGTGGGGCAGATGTTCAGTCCCTTAGAGAGTACAGATAATTCACCTCCAATTAGGGGTAGTATTCATAAACTGATGAGGTTTAGGTTTCGTGTAATGTCCACATGATGGGTACTGGTGCCATAGTTTCTCCTGGAGTTGGTGTTCTGTGGGTTGTGGAGTAGTTGTAGTTGGTTCAATTTTTTGTTTTTGTGTTGGATGGCTCTCGTCAGGGATTTTTTAATATATAGTTGTTTTGGATTTCTTGTATGACTTCCAGGTAACTTTCCTGATTTTTTTTCTTCCAGTGTGTGGGAGCACGTCATGATTTTTTGTTCAAGGTGGTTCCTTCCAGAGTATGTGAGGTGCAGTAAGTGGTTCCTCAGTTTTTCTGAAGTTCATCTGGAGAGCTGTTCAGCATATTTGGAGTTGTATGTAGTGGTCAGAGGGTTACAGATGGTGAGACCTCTGGGAATAATGCTTTGTTTCTTGCATTTGCTCAGGAAGTAGATGTCACTGTTAAGTTTTGTTTCCTTTTTGTTCATGTTGTGGAGTTTTCATTTCAGATGGCAGAATTTGATATCTTCCATTGTTTTATGCAGTGTTGTTGTAGCCATGTTGATCCCAGGATATTAGAAAGACAAGCAGTCTTGTGCCTCCTGATACTGGGGGGCACAAAAAAAGGGGGAGGACATGTGACCCCTCATGTGTTGTCTCTGGGAGGAACTTCAAGCCCCACCTCCCTGGGCCAGGGCAGCCAGTCCGCCGGCTCCTTGGGGGCTGGGGCCATAGAAGTGGGAAGCACGTGCCTCTGGTCCCAGCCCCAGCCTGGGGAGACTCATAGCTCCCCCCAGAGCTTGCGGACACCTCAGTAGGGGAGGTACAGGGTGCAGACAATGCCCTTACTTCTGGCTGAGCAGAGGCTAGGGAACCTGCTCCAGGTGCCTTCCCCAGCAACCCCCAACCCTACTCCCAGCCTGGGACCTCAGCACTCTCCCCACCCCACCAGAGGTACCTGTAGGGGGCTCTGTCCTTCTCCCACTGTGCCCTCCCTTCTCCCCAGCTTGCTTGACTGCTCTCCGTGGCAGCTGGGCCCTGGCAGGGAGCAGGATGGAGCCACTTCTCATGCCAGCTGAAGGTGGCCACTCCGGATCGCTGACTCTGAGAGACAGCCCAGCAGGGGAGACGGTGGCGGCCCGCCCTCTCCACTCCCTGTCCAGGCTGGCTGCCAGGGACAAGGGTCAAGCAAGCCAGAAACATGCCAGGATGTGGCTTTGTCTTGCTCGGCCCATCCCCAGCAGCCAGGCCTGGGCGGGGAACAGCAGGGGTGGGCTGCTGCCGCCTCACCAACCAGGTTCTCACAGGCAGTCACCACATTGCACACAGCAGCGGCCATCCTCAGCTGGTATGAGAAGTGGCTGATCCCACACCTTCTGCTCCCTACCCAGGCTCGGCTGCCAGGGACAGGGCCAAATGTGCTGGGGGGGTGGGGGGAGGCAGGAGTGGCAGGAAAAGGACAGAGCCCTCTCCCTCCCCCCGCAGGCTGAGCAGAAATCTGGGGTGGGAGGCACTGGACCCTCATGTCCCCCATATGCGTTGCCAATAGTGAGGTAATATCTTTTATTGGACCAACTTCTGCTGGTGAGAGAGAGAAGCTTTTGAGCTTACATGGAACTCTTCTGCAGGTCTGGGAAACTAACTCAGTGTCACTGCTAAATACAAGGTGGAACAGATTGTTTACCTTAGTAGTTAACACATATTTCAAGGGACCATTCAAGGTGAAGTGGCCCATTAACACCCATCCAGTCATAAGGAGGAAAGGAAAAGCAGAGGGGAAGTAGCTGGTGGGGAAGGGGGCATTATTAGTGGGTTGCAGCAAATTGTTGTAATAAGCCATAAATACAGTGTTTCTGTTCAATCCTTGATTTTTAGTATCTAGCTAAGTTATGAATTTAAGCTCCCAGGCTCATCTTTTGAAAATGTTGTGCAGGTTTCTTTTGAGGATTGGGACTGACAGATCAGATGTATGACTCCTTGTGAAAAGTGTTCACCCAGAGGTTTTTGTCTTTTACCATTTTCTTGTGTGAGTTCATTCGAGCGCATAGTGATTATCTGGTTTCACCCACATAGTTGCTATTGGGGCATTTAGTGCACTGGTTTGAAGTAAACCATGTATTGTGATAGACATGTGCAGGACGCATGGATCTCGAAAGGTGTGTTGTGAGGGGTGCTGATCATTGTAGCAGTGGAAATATGTCGGCAGGTTTTGCATCTATTGGTCTGGCAGGGTCTGGTGCCACTTTGAGTTGGTCGGTCGGTCCTGGTCTACGGGGAGGAAGCTTGCTTCTGATGATGAGCTTGGAGAGGTTGTGGGGGGATGTTTGAAGGCCAGAAGAGGGAATCTCCCTTTCCTTTCCTCCCTATGACTGGTGAGCTGCTACAGATTATAAAGCCATTACTACTTCTCTTACCTTCAGTGGACAGGAAGAACAATTGATCCTCAAGAGCCCTTAAATTCTTTCAAGAACCCCCCTCAGCCTTCTTTTCTCAAATCTAAGCATGCCCAGTTTTTTTCACCTTTCTTCATTAGTCAGGTTTTCTAAACCTTCTGTCATCTTTGTTGCTCTCCTCTGGACTCTCTCCACTTTGTTCCCATCTTTCCTGAAGTGTGGAGCCCAGAACTTGACATAGTATTCCAACTGAGGCCTCACCAGTGCTAAGTAGAGGGGGTCAATTACCTCTCGTGTTTTACACACAACACTCTTATTAATACACCCCAGAATGATATTAGCCTTTTTCACAACTGCATGACATTGTTGATTCGTATCCAATTTGTGATCCACTTCCCCAAGTCCTTTTCAGTGGTTCTGTACCTAGCCAGTTATTCCCCATTTTTCAGTTGTGCATTTGTTTTTCCTTCATCAGCAAAATACTTTGCACTTGTCTTTATTGAATTTCATCTTGTTGATTTCAGACTAATCATCGAATTTATCAAGGTTGTTTTGAATTATAATCGTGTCCTCTGAAGTGCCTACAACCTTTCCCAGCTTGGTGTTATTTGCAAATGTTATAAGCATATGCTTCACCCCATTATCCAAGTCATTAATAAAAATATTGAATAGTACTGGACCCAGGACTGACTCCCGTGGGTTCCCACTAGATACATCCTCCTAGTTTGACAGTGAACCATTGATAGCTACTCTTTGAGTACAGTCTTTCAACCAGGTGTGCACCTATGTTACAGTAACTTCATCTAGACCACATTTCCCTAGTTTACTTATGAGAATGTCACGTGGGACAGTATCAAAAGCCTTACTAAAATCAAGATAGATCATGTCTACTGCTTTCCCCTTATCCACTATCCCAGTAACACTGTCAAAGAAGAAAATAAGGTTGGTTTGGCATGATTTGTTTTTGACAAATCCATGCTGGCTATCTCTTATAAACCTATTATCTTCTAGGTACTTACAAACTGATTGTTTAATCATTTATTCTAGTGTCTTTCCAAGTAACAAAGTTAGTCTGACCTGTCTATAATTCCCCAGGGTCTGACTTGTTCCCCTTTTTATGAAAAAGAAAGATAATAATTTGACATAATATCTAATATTCTATTTCCAGATACTGTATTTGCCAAACCAATGAGCATAACAATCTTGACTTCTATGTTACATGAAACACACCCTTTTAAATGCTCTTTATTCACATCTGTTCCAAAAGGACAGTTGCTAATTATTTCTAAATGTTTTTAGTATAGTTCCTATCTTCAAAACACTTAAAAACCTAGGCAATAGACTGTTTTCATTTCCAATATACTGTCAATTGCTGCTGGGATCCAATACATTCCAAAATCAGCACTAATTGTAGTCACTCATATTACTTGGGTCTTGGTGGGTCTCCTCAAACAATTCTATTATATAAGCTCAGCACTTCCATTTACAAAAGAAGACAGTCTTTCAATTTGAATTGTACTATCTAGAGCAATATTCTTTACCATTTCATTTTAAAGACTGAACAGAGGTGATGATACAGCTAGCCAAAGATGAATTATTGTTCTAATATATTCAACAAACAAGAATCCAGAGATGGAATCAGCATGGAAATTATACTGTTCCATACACAAGCCTTCTTGGTTCCTTTAGGAGCTAACAGAACTACTGACAAGCCTGGCACTGGATAACCTAAATTATTCTCCTAGGAGACTTCAACACATATGCTGACAACACCCACATCCCAATGGCTCACGACCTCATGTCCACAATGGTAAGCTTGAGATTCTCCAAGACACATTCCAGGCATATTCACAGCTGAATACACTCTTGATTTTATCTTAACATTAGTGATAGATAACCTGGGTGTAATAACCATGCTTGTAGCCTTGTCTGACCTTCACTTCATCTAAACAGGTTTCAGAGTAGCAGCCATGTTAGTCTGTATCTGCAGGAAGAAAAGGAGGACTTGTGGCACCTTAGAGACTAACAAATTTATTTGAGCATAAGCTTTAAGTGAGCTGTAGCTCACGAAAACTTATGCTCAAATAAATTTGTTAGTCTCTAAGGTGCCACAGGTCCTCCTTTTCTTCTTTCATCTAAACAGATATCAAAGATTTCTAACCTTGCCACAAGGGAAAAAGAATCAACCAGGCTAATCTGCCTCTGAAAGATTATGAGACAGGTGAGCTTCCAGAATATCCTGGTCGAAAACACCATCTAGTCATTAGAATAACGTGTTGATGGAATAGTTATATAGTCTCCTACCGATTGACATCAATTTACTTCTCCAGAAATACAACCTCTCTCCACATCATCCACACAGACCACTTGGGATCTCTGGCAACCAGTATCAAGTATATAAAAGACAGACTAGAATGTAGGTCGCACAACACAGGCCCAGAACTTTACCACTTGCAGCACACAGAATTCATAAAAGACTAAGCCACACCTGTGGATGAGACCCAGCGATCCTCCTCCTCTGTTAGTCTGAAAATTATCACCCAGCTGAACTATCCCTAAAAGTTATCAGTCCAGACTTTTAATGCAACTCCTGTGAACAGCTCCTGCCATCTGAGATCCTATTTCCCTGAAGAGACCAGAAGAATCTAAGATGGCCTCCCATAAACAGAACAGAAGGATGCAACCATTAACACTCTTTAACGGAATTACATACAGTGATCACAAACAGACTTTTGAAACGTTTCAAGAGATATCCAAACCAATAGCTATAATATAGAGTCTTGTAAGGAACTGCAGTTCCACTGCCGGGCAAAGATATACAATGTCTCCCTAAGAAAGGGAAATCTACTGGCCCTCCTGAAACATGTGATAATCAGACCAACACTCAACAAATCACCACCACCACCACCAGTTGACTGGATGTCAGCCATGTTTGCTCTGAATATTTGATAGGGATTCTTTGCTGTGAATACTAGTGTCCTGTTCTGATTTCTATTAGAGTATGACTGCATTACTTTTTGTTTCACCAATCTGCTCCATTTAGGGTGACCATACAGAAAGTGTGAAAAATCGAGACGGAGTGGGGAGTAATAGGCACCTATATAAGAAAAAGCCCCAAATATCTGTCCCTATAAAACAGGGACATCTGGTCACCCTAGCTCCATTTCACATTCCTTTCTATGGAGTCTTTTATTTTAACCAAACAAAATCTGTTTTACTCTGCAAACGGGAAAGCATCTACCATATCTAATACTATTTTCATCTGAATTAAGATCTATGCAACATCATTAGAAGCACACAATATCTATTTCCACATCTTTTGTACTTTTATTTCTATATGTCCTGTATAGTTTTCATTCCACGTACCAGGGTGGAATACCAGATTTTTTTACACTTCCATACCAGCAAAACTGTGTTGACTAGCTAACCTAGGGATTTGTATACATACAAAATTGGACATTCTAAATCCATTCTGATTAAGCAGGTCTGACTGCATAAACTTTTTTCATCTTAAATTATGCTTTATCCTTAATAATTTGCCAAAATTCCATTCCTGTTTCTTATAAAGGCAATTAAAATGTCAAATGCTGCTATTTTGTGATTGAGAAAATAAGCTGGCAGTATATAAAAAACTGGCTTGCACTGGCATATCTGTTTTCAGCCTAAAGCAGTATTAAGGTTTTGTTTAGCAAGCATGTGTTTAAGCCTCCGTCTGGAAAACATCCTTAGGTTACATTTCACTTACCCAATCTATTTTATCCACATTCCAATATTTTTTTAAATCACGGAACTGCATTAGCATTCCCTTTAGACCTACAACAATGATACTTGCTAGAACACACTGAAAAAGAAGAAAAGGGAAAAGGCTATTAGGGAATTGCTAGGTAGCAACATTGGCATTTTTCCTAAATTAGTAACTGATATTATAAATTAATCCTAGAAATACCAAGGAAAATGTTTCAAAAATGTAATGAGTACAGATATCAAGGGCACAGGCACCAGACCCGCTCCCGTCACCTTAACAGACCATATAGGAGAGGCCCTGGACTGAAGAAAACAGGAACTTCTGAAGAGAAATACCAGGCCCATCTGCCTTAGTAGCAGCAGGCCCACATTCTGTTGCTGTCTGGGGAGGGTCTCCGGAGCAAAGGAGCTAGTAACTTCCAGGCACTGATATGATTCCTGCCCTATTAAGCAGCAATCCCACTCCTCACAACCTTCTGCAGAAGGGTCCTGGAGTGGAGAATCCAGAGACTTAGCAGGCAGAGTGGAGATACCAGGCCAACCCTGCATTAGTCTTTTTAATTTATGGGCCTCAGAGCAGGAAGGAGGAGGACTGAATCAAAACAGGAATAGGAAGGGATAGACTCAAAATATGGAGGTAGGAAAGGGGGAATAAGAAAGATTCAAAATAAGGGTAATAGGATAGAGTTAAATAAAAAAGGAAAAGGGCAAAATGCTAAAAGAAAACCACCACAAACAGGAAAACAGGCAAAGGTTAAAATACAAGCTACACACACATAAAGGAAACCAGGAAATGATTAAAACAAAGCCACATGGTGCATCCGTTATCCAGTGGCTCAGAATGCAAATTATGTAATTAGACTTTAATCTATTTCAGGTCTGGACCCCATATGTGGAAAGCACCTTGCACTCCTATGGCACTGTATCAACAATAAAACACTGTAAAAGTAAGACATGGCTGACCCCAAATACCCAATATGAACACCCTCAAACTTTGGAGAAGTTTGGATGTGAATTTTAGTGGCTTTGGCCTTTTTCTAGTAATGAATTGGTGTTAACTTACAACGTTTATGGCTAGATATTTTACATGGTAAACTCTATTTGGACTATCCACCTCTCAGTGCAGGAGAGACTGAGTTATTTATCCATAATTCCTTGTACAGCAAAACAAGAACAGTTCATAACTTTCTGTAATAAAGGTTAGATCACTGGCTACTAGCTTCAGTGTGGGACAAATTTATTTGTAAAGCAAAATCACGAACATTCTGTGCTGCAGTAAACTTGTGCAACTACTTTGACTTCAGTGGAGCTATGCCAATTTACGTGAGCTAGAATCTGGCCCCATATATTTAGACCAGTGACAGATCAAAATTAAGTTAAAAGAAAATATTTCCCAACACAAAGGAATTTGGGGGTAATCTAGGTATTTTAAGACTTTCAGAGGTGTATTCTCCTCTTTCTATTATGCCATTAACACTAGTGTTTATGGGAGCTGTGTATTCATTTCAAAAGGAGGACCATCTTCTATGAAAGACGTATATGTTGTTTGGAAATGTGCAATGAAACTTCTAAAAAATAAAAACAAGTACTGTACCATGGGCAGCCAGTATAGCATTGGTCCTATTGCATAGATCACCACAAGTATCAAAATACAAGATATAAGGCAAGCCACCTAAAAACAAACAAACACAGGGAAAGCACAATAATGTTATTCAATATTTATAGCCAATTGAAAGTCAGTTGAATATGCTGGGTTTGTCAGAAATGGTCAGAATAACAGAACATTATAAACACAAAAGATAAAGGAGACAGGCTAGAGATTTTGGCTATCAAATCTGTGGATTGGAACCATGTGTGGATAATTTAAATTTTCACCTCTGGTGAAATCTGTGGATTGGAACCATGTGTGGATAATTTAAATTTTCACCTCTAGCCACTAAACGCACAAATATCTGGATCAGATATCAACAATGGGCTTGGTCTTGATGTCAGATACATAGGCACAAACCACTACATGACCTGTAAAATCAGCTACTGAAATGGTGCATGTGTGTGCAGTAATTTCACAAGATCTGCAGTAATGTATGCCCATTCTGTACTTGTATTTATGGTAACATGCCCTTCATATTGTGTCGTTTCACAAAAGTTTATCCCTACATTGAACAATGCAACAGTGATATTTGAAGAACTCTAGATCTGTTAGTTGTTTTTTGAATAGGAGGAGCTCTTTTCTTCTTTTATTAGGAGAAAACATTTCCCTTGTACGATCAGGTATCAACAAAGATTCCTGTATTATCACTGAAGTATTTTACCTTTGGTTGATGCATCAGTAAATCATAATCCCCAATATCAGAAAGTTAATGGTTTATGCAGGAAACATGAATCTAGATAAATGCATGTATTATCACATAGTGTTAATCTGGTGGAAAATTACAAAACAAAATAATCCTGTTTTAACAGTAGGAATATTTTAACAGTAGGAATAAAACCTCAAAATGTACTCTAGATCTCAATCAAATCCTCTCCAGGTTTTGGTGATAAATATATGCCTGCTTGCTTTATTATGATACTAATAGTGTGTGTTTTTATTAGAGTTATCAGAGTACAATTTAAGAGATGATTTCACCAAAAATAAAATGTCAGGGAAAAGAGAGGTAAAAGACAGATGCCAGTATCACTTGAGGGAATATTTATGAGGCCTGGGATCCAGGTCTCACTTCCTGCAGTTGCTAGATTAAGGTATCATGAAGAGGAAAATGCTCAGGATCCTACTAAGTCCAAGTAGAGGTTCTTGGAAAACATGAAGTCCACTATAGATTCAAATAGGGCTGGTACTAGTCCTTGTGGGGCTCCTTATATCTCTCTCATGACATACGAACAAGTCCACTGACTTCTATGCATTCAGAACACCCCCTGTCTCTGCTCTGCTTTTTGTCATCAACAGTTGTTTGTGACAAGCCTGTGCTTGCCACTCCACCTATATGGACCAAGAAAAAAAACAGTTACTCACTTTCTTGTAACTGTTGTTCTTTGAGATGTGTTGTTCATGGCCATTCTAAGCAGGTGTGTGTGCGCCGCGTGCACGCCAGCCGGAAGATTTTCCCCCTAGCAGTGTCCGTAGGGTCGGCCTGGGCGCCCCCTGGAGTGGCGCCTTCACGGCACCCAATGTCGGGCCCCGCCGACCCTTCCACCCCCTCAGTTCCTTCTTGCTGACTATTCCGACAGAGGGGTAGGAGGGTGGGTATTGGAATGGAATGAACAACACATCTCGAAGAACAACTGTTACGAGAAAGTGAGTAACCGTCTTTTCTTCTTCTAGTGATTGTTCATGTCTATTCCAAGCAGGTGATTCACAAACTAGAGCTCAGGAGGTGGGGTCAGAGTTATCCACAGAAAAGAGCACGGCTCGCCCAAAAGCCGCATCGTCCCTGGACTGTTGTGTAATTGCATAGTGCAATTGTGTAAATGTATGTATCGAGGACCATGTGGCTGCCCTGCAAATTTCCTGAATAGGGACTTGTGCCAGGAATGCTGCAGAGGAGGCCTGGGCCCTGGCAGAGTGAGCGGTTATCTGCGGAGCGGGCTCCTTTGCCAGGGTATAGCACTCCCTAATGCAGGACGTTATCCATGACAATATGCATTGAGAGGATACCGGAAGGCCCTTCATTCTGTCCGCAACTTAGTTCTCTCTATGTAGAAGGCTAAGGCCCTACGCACGTCCAGTGAGTGCAGCCTGCACTCCCTATTGGAGGAGTGTGGCTTGGAATAAAACACTGGGCGGAAGATGTCCTGGGTCATGTGAAAATGGGAGACGACCTTCGGGAGAAAAGCCGGATGAGGCCTGAGCTGGACCTTATCCTTATGAAAACTGTGTAAGGGGTCTCAGACATGAGGGCCCTGAGCGCCGAAACCCGTCGACCCGAGGTAATTGCCACAAGGAACGCGACCTTGAATGAGAGATATAACAGGGAGCAGGTGGCCAGAGGTTCAAATGGCAGGCCTGTAAGCCAGGAGAGGACTAAATTGAGGTCCCAGGCAGGGACAGGCTGACTTGTGTGTGGGAAGAGCCTGTCCAAACCCTTGAGAAAACAACTGGCCATAGGGTTTGCAAAGACCAAGAGACCATCTGAGCCCGGATGGAAGGCAGAGATAGCGACCAAGTGGACCCTTATTGATGACCAAGATAAGTCTTGATGCTTTAGGTGAAGGACATAGTCCAGTATGAACGGTATGGAGGTGAGGAGTGGCGACTGACTACGCTGCTCCGCCCAGATGGAAAACCTTTTTCACTTGGCCAGATAAGTAGCCCTGGTGAAGGGCTTTCTACTACCCAGGAGGACTTGTCTGACCTGGTCCGAACAAGACAGCTCTGCGGCACTTAGCCATGGAGCATCCAGGCCGTAAGGTGGAGCGACTCCAGATTCGGGTGCCGGAGTCAGCCCTGGTCCTGTGTGATCAGGTCGGTGACCAGCAGTAAGGTGAGTTGGGCCACTATAGACATTTCCAGGAGCAAGGTGAACCAGTGCTGATGCAGCCATGCCGGCGCTATTAGTATGACTTGGGCCCAGTCCCTGCGGATCTTGAGGAGCACCCTGTGGACTAGGGGGATGGGTGGGAAAGCATATAGCAGGCAGCCCTCCCATGAGAGAAGGAAGGTGTCCCTGATGGACCCCGAGGCGTGGCTCCCGAGGGAACAAAATGTCTGACATTTCCTGTTGCCCGGAGTGGCGAACAGGTCTACCTGGGGATAGCCCCAGAACCAGAAGATTGAGCTCACTGCGTCTGGCCGAAGGGACCACTCATGGCCATTGACGGTCCGGCTGAGGCTGTCCACCAGCGTGTTTCGCACCCCTGGGAGGTATGAAGCCTGCAGGTGGATCGAGTGCTCTATGCAGAAGTCCCAAAGCGCAAGGGCTTCTCGGCACAGAGGAGAGGAGCGTGCACCCCCCTGTTTGTTGATATAAAACATTGCCGAGGTGTTGTCCATGAGGATTGAAACACATCTGCCCATTATGTGCATTTTGAAAGTGTAGCATGCCAGACGCACTGCCCTCAGCTCTTTGACATTGATGTGAAGAGCGAGGTCCACTGGAGACCAGAGGCCTTGGGTCTTGAGGTCCCTTAGGTGAGCCCCCCAACCCAGATCTGAGGCGTCTGACACCAAGGTGAGTGAGGGCTGGCAAAAGGCACCCCTGCGCAAACCATTTGAGGGTCTAGCCACCATAGGAGGGAATCCAGTACCAGGCGGGGCAGGGTTACGATCCTGTCCAAAGCATCTCTGACTGGTTGGTACACCGATGCCAGTCAAGACTGGAGTGGGCGCAGCCTGAGCCTGGCATGCTGCACCACGTATGTGCAGGAGGCCATGTGTCCCAGCAGCTTTAGACAGTTTCTTGCTGACATCGTGGGGAACCATCTGAGGCTCTGTGTGATGTCCTGAAGTGAGTGAAACCTGGCCTTTGGGAGGTACACCCTGGCTTGGGTAGAGTCCAGGACCGCGCCTATGAACCCTGTCCTCTGCACTAGGGACAGAGTAGATTTCTCCTCATTCAAGAGAAGACCTAAGTCAAGGAAGATCCTCCTTATAAACTCGACCTGAGCCTCCACCTGGGCTCTCGAGCGACCTTTGATCAGCCAGTCATCGAGGTATGGTAAGACCTGTATCTGGCGCTTGCGCAGGAACGCCGCGACGACTGCCATGCATTTTGTGAATACTCAGGGGGCAGTCAACAGTCCGAATGGGAGGACGGCAAACTGGTAGTGGCCTCTGTTCACCACGAACCTAAGGTAGCATCTGTGATGTGGGACTATTGCGATATGAAAATACGCATCCTTCAAGTCGAGGGTGGCGTACCAGTCTCCTGGATCCAGTGAGGGGATAATGGAGGTTAGTGAGACCATGCGAAACTTGAGTTTCTTTATGTATTTGTTGAGGTGTTGCAGGTCCAGTATGGGTCTGAGGCCCCCTTTGGCCTTCAGTATGAGGAAATACCGGGAGTAGAAACCCTTGCCCCTTAGCTCCTGAGGAACCTCCTCCACTGCCCCTACCGAGAGGAGGAACTGCACCTCTTGAATTAGAAGTTGCTCATGAGAGGGATCCTGAAGAGGGATGGGGAAGGGGATTGGGGGGGGTGGGAGGGTACAGAATTGGATGGAATATCCCCTCCCTACCGTGCAGAGCACCCATCAGTCTGAATTCGAGACTAGGCACGGTAGAAAGGGGATAGACAGGATGAGAAAGTAAGATGGGAAGGATCCAAAGGTCGTACTGGCAAGCTGTCCTCGACCGTACCCTCAAAAGGGTGGTCTAGAGCCCGGTGGGGCCCTGGGCTGGCCCGAGCTTTGTCCAGAGGGAGGGCGTTGCCTCCTCCGAGTGCTCCTGTTCTGCCTACACAGTCGTCCTGGCAGTTTTGGGGTTGGTAAGGACGAGGGGCAGGTTGAGGCCTAAAATATCTGCGCTGGGTAGCAGGCGTGTAAAGCCCCAGCGAAAGAAGGGTAGCCCTCGAGTCCTTCAAGCTGTGAAGTCTCTTATCCATCTTCTTGGAGAAGAGAGCTACACCCTCGAAGGGAAGGTCTTGAATGGTCTGCTGGACCTTGTGGAGAAGACCAGAGACCTGTAGCCAGGAGCCTCTCCCCATAACTACCCCTGTGGCCAAAGTGTGGGAGGCCGCATACACTGCATCCAAGGCCGCTTGCAAAGACGCTTGGGAGACCAGTTTCCCCTCCTCCATGAGCGCAGAGAACTCCCCCCGAGCTTCTTCGGGCAGAAGTTCTGTAAACTTAGCCATAGATGAGCAGGTGTTATGCCCATAGCAGCTTACTATGGCCTGCTGGTTGGCTATACGAAGTTGCAGGCCTCCTGTTGAATAGACCTTCCGGACTCAACTGGACCCCAGCCGGGGCAGGAGTCGACAAAACCCTGGGCAGAAGCGAGGCGGAGGTGGTCTGTCCCGAGCCACTCGCGGACAGCGCTGGCCCCTTAGGTTTCAAGGGCAGTGATTGGTCCCTCACTGGCCACTTCTTCTTTACCGGCACTGGAGATGGAGAATGGTGCCAAACTGAGGCCGACACCCTATGGCCCGAGTAGTGGCGATGCCGGTGGGCTTTAGAGTCCTTATCCGGGCCCGTTTCGCACGCCATTGGCGCCGGAGCGCTGCACACCGAAGAGGACGTGCTCGGTGCTGGGTCCTTGGGTCCCAAGTCGGATTGCGGTCTCAGAGCCGCCTCCATGAGCAGGAGTTTTAGTCTCTGCTCTCTGTCCTTATGGGTTCTTGTGCGGAAACCCTTGCAAATGCGGCACTTGTCCTTTTGGTGAGTCTCACCAAGGCACCCCCAGAAAGACGACTGAGGATCACTCTTGGGCATAAACTTTCCACAGGACTCACAGAGTTTAAATCCCGGAGACCCGGGCATACCACTGAAGGAGAAACGAACTATCTAACAAATCACTACTAACTATATGAAAAAGTATAACTCTAGAGAATAACTATTGAACTATGTACAGTAAGAAGAAAGACACTACTAAGGCGCTTGCTCTAAGAGTGAGCAAAGTTCCAGCTAGCCATCACAGGCGGTAAGCAGGAACTGAGGAGGTGCGGGGTCAGCGGGGCCCGATATTGGGTGCCAAGAAGGCACCACCCCAGGCTGACCCTAAGGACGCTGCTAGGGGAAAAATCTTCCAGCTGACGTGCACGCGGCACACACACACCTGCTTGGAATGGAGCACCCATGGGGAAAAAATGGTGGGTGTGGACCACCCACCTGCAACTCCCCTATTAGCTCACGGACCACCCACCCCCAGCGCCTCCCACCTGCTGGTGGGCCTCATGGATCAGCGTCTCTGCCTTTCTGCTCATGCCTCCCGCCCACCGCGAACAGGTGTTTTGTGACTGCAGGAGACTGGGAGAGAAGTAGGAGGAGTGAGGACACGGCATGCTCAGGGGAGGGAGCAGAACTGGGTGGGATGAGGCAAAGAGGGGGCGGAGCCTGGGAGAAGGGGTGGAGTGGGGGCAGGGCCTGGGTCAGAGCCAGGGGTCGAGCACTCCAGCACTTTGAAAAGTTGGCGCCTCTGGCTCCTTGGTACTTTTAAGTTACGCCACTGACAGAGCGAAGCAAAGCTCCAGTTCGCTGTTCCTACCCTGGGCGGAAGGAGTAGGGCTTGCCAGGGCAGAGGTGTGCCAGCAGGTAGTTCCCCTATGCCAGGGAACTCTCTGCAGGTGACTTACAGATGCATTTTGGCATCGTTATGCCACCAGACAAACACAAAGGAGTTATAACCAATCAAGTCCATGGGAAACATCATGATTTCATTCTCTTTATACTTCCCTTCAACCATACAGGCCTCTACAACTTCCTAGAAGATGGCTGGATAAGAGGGAAGGTCCTCACATGTATCAGTAACTGATTAAAGAACAGGAAACAGAGGATTGAAATAAATGGTCAGTTTTCAGAATGGAGAGAGGTAAATAGCGGGGTCCCCTAAGGGCTGTACTGGGACCAGTACTAGTCAACATTCATAAATGATCTGTGAATAGGGGTAAACAATGAAGTGGCAAAATTTGCAGATGATACAAAACTACACAAGATAGTGTAGCAGACTGCAAAGAGTTACAAAGGGATCTCACAAAACTGGGTGACTGGGCAACAAAATGGCAGATGAAATTCAATGCTGATAAATACACATTGGAAAACGTAATCCCAACTATACATATAAAATGATGGGGTCTAAATCAGCTGTTACCACTCAAGAAAGAGATCTTGGAGTCATTGTGGAGAGTTCTCTGAAAACATCCACTCACTGTGCAGCGGCAGTCAAAAAAGCAAACAGAATGTTGGGAATCATTAAGAAAGGGATCGATAATAGGACAGAAAATATCATATTGACTTCTATATAAATCCATGGTACACCCACATCTTGAATACTGTGTGCAGATGTGGTCGCCCCATCCCAAAAAAGATATATTGTAATTGGAAAAGGTTCAGAAAAGGGCAACAAAAAGGATTAGGGGTATGGAACGGCTTCTGTATGTGGAGAGATTAATAAGACTGGGACTTTTCAGCTTGGAAAAGAGACGACTAAGGGAGGATATGATCGAGGTCTATAAAATCATAACTCCTTCTCATAACACAAAAACTAGGGGTCACCAAATGAAATTAATAGGTAGCAGGTTTAAAACACACAAAGGAAGCATTTTTTTCACACAACACACAGTCAGTCTGTGGAACTCCTTGCCAGAGGATGTTGTGAAGGTCAAGACTATAACAAGGTTAAAAAAAACTAGATACATTCATGGAGGATAGGTCCATCAATGACTATTAGCCAGGATGGGCAGGGATGGTGACCAGAAGCTAGGAATGGGCGACAGAGGATGGATCACTTGATGATTACCTGTTCTGTTCATTCCCTCTGAAGCACCTGGCATTGGCCAATGTGGGAAGACAAGATACTGGGCTAGATGCACCATTGGTCTGACCCAGAATGGCCGTTCTTAAGTTCTTATATGCAGGAACTAAAATGAATTCTACAGTGAACTGTGGGTCTGAAGCATGGATACAATGGATCTGGGTGGATAATGGAAAATGATGCTGCACAAGGATGGTGAAGCACTATATGTTGTCAGACTCCATTACTTGAAACATTCAATAAACAGCGTTAGAACTTTCTTTGAATATTAATGCTTTTTAAAGATGTTTATTGTTTAAATTATTCAGTATAATTTACCTAGCTCACAGGGTACTGTATGGGTTATCAATAAATACCTGAACAGTGTTTTGGAAATATAAAGACCTAAATAACTTCTAGGTATTATGACAACTTGTACAAAACAAACATGATATGATAAGGGTTCTGCATAATCTACAAGTGTACACCATGGGTAATAATCTACCCTCATTTAGGTCATGAACTGCCATTAGGGACAAGCATAGCTTTGCCCCAAATGGTGTTCATATGGTTGAGTTAACATGATGAGCACAATTAGTAAAGTTATACTTTTAGAACTGTAGTTCTGATCAATCTCAGGTTTAGTTCCTGTTATCTGAATTGCTTTGTCAAAAACTGAAACAGCTAATATCTGCCCTGGAAAAGCTGAACATGTCATCTCCACAGGCTTGATATGTACAGGACAATATAAGCACATTGTGACACAATACAAGCACACAGCGACACAAACCTTCAGTGGGCAGATTACGACTTTTTAGGAGTGGCTTTCAAGGTTGATTTTCAAAATAAAGAGAAAATAAAACAACTGGAAAAGTTGGATTTAATTAATTTTAGTCACAATCTGATTTATTTATTTAAATCCAATAAAACTAAAACTAAAAACCAGCTCAACATATAAAGTGAAATCCCTCACACACCACTACAGGGCCCTTTAGTCATGATGGTGAAAAATGCAAATAAAAATGCAAGAGCGTAAGTGTAGTTTCTTCAGTGTATCCAAGCAGGGGAGAAATACAAGGTCTGGAGTTCTGTTTACCAGACTTGAAAGCTCATAATGAATTAAAATCTAAGTAGATTAATTAATAAATCAACCCATTTGCTTTTTTAGCATGGCTGTAGCACATAACTGTGATGCCATACAGATTATTAAAGCTAAAGAGCAAATTCATGCCTCTCCCCACCTGAGTTATTAAACTGAAATTGTGTATTGGTGAGACATGCTTGGTTGCTGGGAGGAATGAGGGGCATCCTCCTGTCACCAACTGATTTAATCTGAAGTTTGAAGGAATGGTATTGATAATGGCTTCAGAAGTTGGTTCCTGAGACCTCCACATTACAGGTAAATGGAGAACAACAAAATATAGTGGATACAATCAGTATAGTGCATGATAAGCAGCACAATAATCTCAGCTTTCTTACCAATTTAAATCAAATGAGTTACCTGTGTTTTTGCTCCGGTGCTATATAAAAGTGCAGTACGTCCCATCGCTGCAGCGCTTGGTATGCAAAAGAAAAATGAAGGAATCACATTGCTGAGGCCATGAGCCAAAAGCTCCTGCAAAGTTTTTAAAAAGAATATATTATTTTATTCTATTGTTCTGTCATTTCAACATTTCTTGCCAACACAGGAATTCTCTATGTAAATATTAGCAATTATAAAGAACAAACTTTTAGGGAAAAACTGTAACATACAGTGTAATAGATCTTCCAGCACTGTATGCTTTCTCATGACTCTGTTATAACCTGAATGATCCAAATGCTTAGCTAGATTCGAAGGTAGATCAGGGAGTTATATTGTGTTTGGAGAATAAATGGCATTCCTAGTTGTTAGAGATTGGCTCCAACCACAACATTTACATCCAGATCCATTTTGAACAGCCCAAAGTTTGGGGGTGTTTAGCTCTGAAGTATGCTCAGGCCAATCTCCACTTTCAATAAGAAATATTGAAAAAGAATGGTTAATTACCTTCTTTGAGAGCAAGCTTTAATGGAGTAGTAGAAATGGTAACTTGCATTTATATAGTATCTTTCATGACTAATGTGCTTTATACCTCACCCAGGACTGAAATGCAGCTACCTCTGAGCAAAGACTTAGACATGAAAAGCCTAGTTGGGGCGAGGAAGCCATCCAAGATCTTGCAAGCTGCATACTGAGGTGAACATTGTGTTCTAATACAGTGTCTGATTATGGTTCTTCAGCATCAGTGCACTGAGGCAGGGAGAGAGCCCAGGGAGACCTTTTTCCTCTTCCCCAAACACTGAGACCACTAATGGCGCTGGCAGTACTTACTGCCCCATAGGTGGCATATCCAGCCACCTGCATGACCACGTGTCCTCCCACCTGCAGACCAGCAAGCTGCTGGAGGGCTCAGCTGTGCATGTGTATGCTACACATTTACTAAAGACACAGCAAGGGCTGCAGACTAAGTCCCCCTGGAGGCATTATCTTATTCCTGCCATTTGCAGCTATAATGCCTGCCATCACTCAGGCCATCCATCTTCTCTCTCCCTTCCCCACAAAACATGGCTTTGTGACATAAATCAGAACTAATGGAAGATTGCGCGCAGAAATATTTTTTAAAACATGAGCAAAGAAGACATTCACACATCCATGTCTCAATGACGTACTGATGTCAGAGTTTGCAAAAGACATGGGCTGGTTCAAGCAAAACTGAGGTGTCTGCAAAGACATTCAAATAAGTCTCCATCTACAAGGCCAATCATTCACTGTTCAGCCATGGCTTATCCACCTCAAACTGCTCCACAATGGGGCAGGAAGGCAGGGTTGGCATTTCAGTCCCACAGGCAGACAGAACTGGGAAGGGAACAGTTTTCCCATCCTGTTAGTATTTTAGAGAGTTCAAACATTTTTACAGTCTTGACTCATGATGAAAAGCCAAAATCTCAAAATAGTTAGCAAGCTGAACATTTTTTCCCCACTTTGGGTCAATCAAAACATTTTCTTTTGATAAGTTCAAAATGTTTTGTTTTGATTCTGACCTTTTTTCTTTTGTTTAACCTTTTTTCAGTCTATTTAGCTTACATTTCAAAACAAAAAGTCAGTCTGAACTGGAAAACTGAACGTTTTTGTTTTGAAAAGGTCAAAATGGAATATTTAGATAATTTTAAAATGTTTTTTCAACATTTTTTGGAGTTGGGAGATTCAGCTAAACTGACTTTGTGTTTCATGAACAATTTTGGTTTTGAGTAATGGACTTTTTTGACGAAAAAGGATTAGCTGAAAAATTCCCCATCAGCTCTACCTATGGGACCATATCCAACAGAGAACTTGACCCTGAGTACATGTATTTCCCACCAACTGCTTAAGTTATTATCTTCCCAGAGCACTCAGCCAACCTGACGTAGCTCCTATGCCACATCCAGCAGCAGAGTGGCATAAGCAGTAAACAGTCCACTGACACTTCAGCCTGTCCCTTGAGGATTGGAACCCTTAGGACTGGCAGCCTCTGCAGCTGAGGGTTTGGCAGCGTTGTCTTCTACTTCTTATGAAGAACAGCCTTTATAGTGTCTTCAGCACTGCTTCTACTTCTTATAAAGAATCATCCTTTACTTGAAATGGAACTCATACTTTGCACAAGCCCCATTTTGTAAGAAGATCAGGTGAGCATATGGGCCTGTAAGTTCCTGGCTCACTCCAGTTACTGCTCTGTTTCTTCAGTCTGTGGCCCATGTAAAATTCTTCTCTCACTGAGTTGCCTTGGAAGAAGCTGCCTCATGTTACGTCACTGAAGAACACACTGAAACCCAAGTTGACCACTGTTGGTGCCTAATGCAACATTCCATGGCTGCTACTGAGGCTTGTGTCCCCTTAGAATTAGTAGCATCCTTCACAGACTAGGAAGCTTTGCAGAGCTCATTTGGACTGCACTGGGTGTTTACTACTATCATCTAAAGTCCTCATGATAACATATGAAATGCCTCAGTCACCTGCTAAGCTCCTGACTACTGCGTGTTCCCAAAACATCACAGTCATTTTATGATCTGCTGGCACTGAAAAGAAAATGCTTTACCTGGTTATCATCCACAGAGTATTTGAACTGTTTAGCAGAGCCTTGAGCCAGGGCTAGTGATGCTACATAACCAACTAATGCTACTCCAAAAGCTTCAGTAACTACTTCAGAGAGGATGTTCATGGATGGGGCTTTCGGTGCTGGTATCCTGTAAAGGTAAATACAATCCTTTTTATTGGACTTGTGTGATATTGGACTTGTGTGATACATGTGTGATAAATCCTGAACCAAAGTTATATTTAATTGAAATGCAGACAAGCTCACAGAGACACAGGGCTTGTAGACACTGAGGCTTTTTGCCCTAAATGTCACATCATTGATACCACTTTTTCAGTTGCATCAAACAGTGGTAACAACAGCAGGAGCACTAGTGTAAAAAGGATGCTGGCAGCCACTAGCATTTTGAGAACCATGTTGGGTAGAACTCCTTTAAAGTACACAGTGCTTAAAATGCCAATGTAGCCTGTCACCTTGACAACATTAGTGCTCCTTCTGTTGACAGTGGGTGGTAGCCACAGTGCCCCCTATCTGAAAGATATATCAGTGTTAAATAAGAAATCTATGCCCCAAAATATGTATTTTGCTGACTTAATATGTGGGAGATAGGAGAATGGGATGACTAATAATAATAATAATAATAAAGTAATACTTCACAACAATTTAGGAGAGGAAGAATACCATATCCATTTGAATCTGCAGCCTGAATGAAACTATCTCAAATGGAATCTGCCATATGTAAAACAATGAACTAGTGAACTGCTAATGGGTCCACATAAATCAGCTCAGCCCCTGAAATCTTGTTTCCTGATTTTGTAACATACAACAATTTAATTTAAGCCTCTCAAAGCATTTACTGGTTTTTGGAGGTTACAGGCTGCATTTGCATTTCTTCAACACTTTCTGTAGCAATTCTTTATGAGTTATGTAGCACACAATAAGCTTCTTTTAATTAAAGCTGCACAAATAAATCGTAACTCTTCATGATACATATTAAAGAGATGCATTTAGCCTTATCCAAACCCTGAGTTTAGATATGTGATGCCTAATTTGCCCCAAACAGCTCATATAATTGGCTCTCTCAACAGATTCCAGTATCTTCCTCCTATTGCTGCAAGTTCCCAATACACACATGGTCTCCTGGGCTTCCCAGAATGCACTGGGCCTATGTCACATGGGGAAACCCTAGAAGTGGTTGGAAAACTAACGGGTGAACTTGCTAAGCCCCATTTTTAAACCTTATCAACTGATAATGATCATGAGAATCAGGCGGTATTCTGGGATCATGGACCCCAATGAAGTAGGTTCTCTCTATCTATAATATGTTCATCACCATAGTAACTATGGTGCTTCTATATTTGTTAAAATACTATTCAAAAATACATCCTTTGGTAACATATTCCCGTAAAAAAAATTATTTCATAGGAAATGTCCTATTAGACACCAATAGATTACTTGGGAAAGTAGGGGGAGAATGGCTCAATATCCCAGTTTAGAAATAAAAAGAAAAAATAAATAAAGTGAAAAGGTGTAGAAACACTGCTGCAGAAGAAGGGTGCTAACTACCCACCCTCTGCCCATGGCAAGCTCCTCCATAACACCTGGTCTGTGGCAGCACAGAGAGAATTATTTTGGTAGGTGTACTGGCGAAGGAGGCCTGGCAGTTTGTGTTGTAGTAGGGGAGAGTGTTTTACCACCCAACCTTTCTTATATCCACTGGACATCTTAGGGCATCATTTGTCCTATAAAATAATGAAACAGTCCCCACAGGCACCTGAACTTCTGCATTGCTCAGGATGGTATCAACAAACTTCTCCAGTGAGGGGCTATATTTGAGGGCTGAAACTTGAGTATTTGAAGTATTGCAGTACTCTCCATTTTCATTTTATTTGATCTTTTCATGGACTGTTCTCTAAACATACATACATTTAAAAACCATAAGCAAATAAAGAACACATTACCCTTCTGGAATATGTCCCACAACTGCTAGGCCATAGGTGTACTCCATATCAGCACAGTAGCAGCCAATGGATGTAGCAATGATCTATTTAATTCAGTACAGAAATGCTGTTAATGTTCCATTTATTAGGTACCCAAATTGCTGCAATATCTGAGTGCTTCACAGTATTTAATGTATTTATCTTCACGATATCCATGTGGGGTAGGGACATGCTATTATCCTCATTGTACAGAAATAGAACCGAGACACAGAGCGGTCTAGTGACTTGCCCAAGATCACACAGGAAGTCTGTGGCAGAGCAGAGAATTGAAACCAGATCTCTGAAGTCCTAAGCTAACACCCAGCCACTGGACCATTCTTCCTTCCTAAAGTTGCCTACTAGAGTCCTGAAAGATACCTCTCTAAATATTCCTTCCTAAAGATGCCACTCTAATGTCTTGAAATTTGCATACTAGTTAATAAAAATACCTTTATTTAAGCTTTAAGTACAATATTCTGTTTAGAAAGGATGACAGCCATATTAGTGGAAACTATGCCAAAAAATATATATCTTGTAAGTTTCACTACAAGATGCCATAGTATATAGAGCCAAAACATGTTGCTGCAACCCACTGAGGGCACAGCTAAGAAAATCAATGCATAGAACCAGAATCTGTAGGGATTATGTTGAGAAAATCTCATACTTCACTAAAATCCAACAAATATTAAAAAGTTTTGCAGAACTGGTCCAAAAGAGTACATCTGCAATGTGTTGAGCAATTACTGTAGAATATTACAGTATTTTGGTACGGGAACATGAACGTTTATGGTATTGGAGATTAAAGGAGATTGTGCTTATTTAAGTACACATCTGCCAAACATGAACTGCTGCCCCCACACCCACACCAGTTATAGATGTTCAATTTGTGTCCACCGACCCACTAACAAAATGCAGCACAAAACTGTATCCTTCCAAGTGCATGTTAATATGCAGCCTGTCAATGCCGAAGTCTTTTTTAACAAATTCTAGTGTTTTGAAGTAGCAACATGCTCATAGACTTTCAGGTCAGAAAGGACCATCATGATCATCTAGTTGACCTCCTGCACAGTGCTGTTTAGGTTGCTTTCCTCTGGGCTCCACCTCATGTTTTGTGTTTCAGAGAACTGGAAAACACATGTGCGAACTATTATTTGTACTAAGTATACGCTATTCTCTATAAGTTTTCTTATCCAAATGTGACTGTCCCCCTTCAAATCTGCACACCAAGGGGACAATCCATGCATGTGGCTACTAGTAGGGAAGCAGCACCATAATTCCCACCCTCTCAGGACCAGCACATGTTGTTCTTTGGGCATGGGATCTACACGATTTGGTGGGTCTCTGCACAGTGATGCTAGGAGAAACTCAGCAAGGGGATCTTCAGAGTTTTCATTCTCCCACATACATTTTTCTGTGGGTTTTTCAGGCCATTCATGTCCTTTTCAGTTTCTTTTTTTTAATCAGTTGCAAAGTGGCTGAAGAATTCCACTGTAACCTGACACGTTGCTGTGTATCTTACCTTGAACAATAGCATCTCCCTTAGGCTGCGGTGGTTTAGGTCTACTGGGTTTATTGCCTGTGCATTTCCACAACTTCCCCCTGACTTCCCCTCTGTCTGACTCCCTTGTATCTGACTAGGTCTCTCATGGTTCCTGGGACATGCTATACAAACACTTTTCTGACTGAATAATAACTCATCCTTTCTTGCTCAGACATGAAATTGCTTCTAGCTTAGGCCTTGTCTATTGTGTACTTCCTGCCATTTTGGGGGCATGTGCCACAACATAGTAATCCCTCAACAAATAGTTAGGTCTTTCAGTGTACATGGGGCCAAGCTATGTTGTAACAATATTTCTAAACCATGCTAGAGTCTCAGGTGTTCTAACACCAAAAGTCTCTGGTCTTTCAAGCTGCTACGTTTCTAGATCAAACTTCTAAACTAAGTTTGCGCCTCTCAGAGGGTTTACATATGTGGCTAAGAGACAAAAATGTTAAATTCTATCCAATCTGCATTCTTAAGCACACAGCTAAGAGATACAGTCATGGGCGGTCGGTATAATAAGCCAAGGAAAACTAAGCCTTCCCTGGTGCAGCCGCCGCTGACCCGCCACCAGACACCTGGGCAGTGGTGGCCCCGCCTCTTTCCCTCCCTGCGCCCCTTCCCCAAGGACCCCACCAGCTGCCTGCCTGGTAAGTCTTCCTCCTATCCTCCACTCCACCCCCCTCTCTGGAGGTCCCAGCCGTTCGCAGCATCCCTCCTCACTTTCCTTCCCTGCGGGAGTAAGGGAGTGAGGAAGGATGTGGCAAGCCAGTGGCAGGCAGGGGAGTGAGGAGGCCAGCAGCGGGTGGATGGGCAGGGGAGTGAGGAGGCCAGCAGTGGGGGGTCTCACAGCAGACAGGGGAGGACTGGCAGGGGGTGAGGAGATGAGTGGCAGGCAGGTGCAGGGGTGAAGAGGCAAGCAGAAGGCGTGCGGCGGTCTTATGGCGGGCGGGGAGGCTCTGGTGGGGGAGTGAGGAGGCGACCAGCAGATGGGGCAGTGAGGACAGCAGCAGGCAAGGGGTTCTTGCGGCACCGGAGTGGTGAGGAAGGATGCAGCGGGCAGGGACAGGGTAAGGAGGATCTTGGCATCGGGGGGCTGAGTGGGGAGGGAGCCAAGTAGAGGCAAGGTGGGGGTGGAGTCTGGTCAGAGCCAAGGACGGAAGAGGCAGGACAGGGAGCTAGCCTCCCTTAGGGAAACCCACCATGGATACAGTATTCTAATTATCTCTCCAGTCAACTATAGCAGAAAATTCAAAGGGACAGAGTCCATTTTCATATTAATTTTGAAAAGCACTTCCAAACTTCAATAGGGTCTTACAAGAAGCCACTTATCCATATGGAGAAAAAAAGTGTCACTTCTTTCTAGAAACAATATTTTAAAATTATGAAAGCAAAGTGAACGTACAGTCTACATTTATCTCAAGGACTGTGGCTTAAATAGTTACTCTACACAAAAGGATATCTGGGCACAGCTGTGAGAATAACTGGCTTTTCTGTCCGCTGGCCTTTCTGAAAAATCAAAACAAATATTGATTTCAGATCAACCCAAAATGAAAATGTTTCAAATGTTTTGGCAAATCAAAGAGTCAGAAAAAAATCGTTTGGGCCTGAACAGAAATTTTATTTCAGATTGAATGAAACAGTTTTGTTTTCAAACTTTTTAAAAACATTTTTAATTTTGTTAATAAATAATACATTTCAAAATGAAAAATCATTTTTAAATGAAACATTGAAATGTTTTATTTTGAAATTGTTGAAATGAAATTATTTGATTTTTTTCAGAATTGTTTTAGAGGGTTTTTATCCAACTGACATTTTGGCAAAATTGACACAAATTCACAAAATGTTTTGGTTCACCCAAACCTGCATTGTTTGGCAAAAAAAAAAAAAAAGTTTCATCCAGTTCTAAGTACCACAACTCCATCTGCCTGATGAACATAACACCTAGGAAAGGACACAAACACCGATAAGAAGAGGTTCTAGAAATATATTAAGAGGAAGAGAAAGCCAAAGGAAAATGTAGGTGTAGTGGGGAAGGAGAGCTAATAAAAGACATCAAGAATGCTGAGGTGTTTAATGACTATTTTGTGTCAGTCTTCACTAAAAAATTAATTGTGACCAGATACTAAACACAGTTAATATTAACAAGGGGAAAGGAACACAAGCCAGAATAGGGAGAGAGCAAATTAAAGAATATTTAGACAAGTTAGGTGTATTCAAGTCAGTGGGGCCTGATGAAATTCACCCTAGGGTACTTGAGGAACTTGCTGAAGCAATCTCAGAACCATTAGTGATTACTGTTGAGAACTCATGGAGGACAGGGGAGGTTCCAGGAGACTGGAGAAGGGCAAACATAATACCTATCTTTAAAAAGAGGAGAAAGAGGACTCAGGGAATTATAGACCAGTCAGCCTAATTTTGATACCTAGGAAGTTACTGGAACAAATTATTAAACAATCAATTTGTAAGCACCGGGAGGATAACAGGGTTATAAGGAATAGCCAGCATGGATTTGTCAAAAACAAATAATGACAAAACAACCTAATTTCCTTCTTTGACAGGGTTACAGACATAGTGGACAAGAAGGAAGCAGTAGACATGAATTATCTTGATTATAGTCAAAGCTTTTGACACATTCCCACATGACATTCTCATAAGCAAACTAGGGAAATGTTGTCTAAATCAGCGGCTCTCAACCTTTCCAGATTATTATACCCCTTTCAGGAGTCCGATTTTTCTTGCGTACCCCACATTTTACCTCACTTAAAAACAACTTGCTTACAAAATGAGACATAACACAAAAGTGTCACAGCACACTATTGATTAAAAATTGCTTACTTTCTCATTTTTACTATATAATTATAAATCAATTGGAATTTCAGTATTATACTTACATTTCAGTGTACAGTATACAAAACAGCATACACAAGTCATTGTCTGTATGAAATTTTAGTTTGTACTGACTTTGCTAGTGCTTTTTATGTGGCCAGTTGTAAAACTAGGCAAATATCTAGATGAGTTGATGTAGCCCTTGGAACACCTCTGTGTACGCGCACCCCTGGTTGAGAACCACTGGTGTAAATAAAACTACTTTAAAGGGGGCACACAACTTGTTAAAAAATCATATACAAAGAGTAGTTAACAATGATTCATTGTCAAACTAGCAGGACGTACCTAGTGGAGTTCCACAGGGTTCAGTACTATTCAATATTTTCATTAATGACTTGAATAATGGACTGAAGACCATGTTTATAAAATCTGAACATGGCACCAAGCTGGGAGGGGTTGCTAGCACTTTGAAGGACAGGATTAGAATTCAAAATTGACCTTGATATATTGCAGAATAGTTCTAAAATCATTAAGATGAAATTCAGTAAAGACAAGTGCAAAACAAAGTACAAATACACAAATAAAAATGGAGAATAAATGGCTAGGCAGTAGTACTGCTAAAAAAGATCTAGGAGTTACAGTGGATAACAAATTGAATACACATCACCAGTGTGATGCAGTTGTGTAAAAGGTTAACATCGTTCTGGGGTGTATTAACAGGAACGTTGCATCTAAGGGCTTGTCTACACTACCATTTAAGTCAATGTAACTTACGTCGCTCAGGGGTGTGAAAAAGCCACCTCCTGAGCAACATAAGTTACATCAACTTAAAGTGGTGTCTACACGACACTATGTCGTTGGGAGACACTTTCCCACCAACATAGCTTCCACCTGTCGTTGAGGTGGAATAATTATGTCAATGGGAGAGTGCTCTTCTGTCGACATAGTAAG
Source organism: Caretta caretta (assembly GCF_965140235.1). Taxonomy (NCBI): domain Eukaryota; kingdom Metazoa; phylum Chordata; order Testudines; family Cheloniidae; genus Caretta; species Caretta caretta. The sequence continues at coordinate 45,775,375 of NC_134207.1, forward strand.
TCTTCACCAGACACATTACATTGGTGCAGATGCATCGATGCAGCTGCACCGATGTGACACGATAGTGAAGACAGGCCCTAAGACACAGGAGGTAATTGTCCTGCTCTGCTCAACCCTGGTAAGGACTCAGCGGTAGTACTGTGTCCAGTTTTGGGTACCACACTTTAAGAAAGATGGAGACAAACTGGAAAGAGTTCAAAGGAGGGCAACAAATATATATATATATATATATATATATATATATAAACCTTACTCAGGAGGAAAGGTTAAAGAAATTGGGCATGTGTAGTCTTGAGGAAAGAAGACTGAGGGGGGACCTGGTAAAAGTTTTCAAATATGTTAAGGGATGTTATAAAGAGGACCATGATCAAAAGTTCTTATGTCCACAGAAGGCAGGACAAGAATTAATGGCTTAATCTGCAGCAAGGGAGATTTAGATTAGTTAGTAGGATAAGTTTTCTAATATAAGGATAGTTAAATACTGGAATAGGTTACCAAACAAGGTGGTGGAGTCCCCATTATTGGAGGTTTTTAAGAACAGGTTAAAATCACAGTTGGTCTAGGGATACATGGTCTTGCCTCAGTGCAGGGAACGGACAGTTCTTCCCAGCCCTACATTTCTATGATTCTATATCCTTTGTATTTTTGAGACTAAGCAGATGAAATTGGGTGGTTCCATAATCATCAGACATACAGAGAAGTACATACTACCAAGTAACTGGGAACAAACAGTAAACCAAATAGGTCACATGTCTGGCATAGTTTGAAATCAGACAGTTTTGTGCATAAATAGAAGCACAATTATTCTACAGTTTTCTAGATGCCATGTCATTCCAGAGATAGCTTGCAAAAAATCCAGTCAATTCAGCAGCATACAGAATAGTTAGTAATTAATTCAATGTGATTCCAAATTGGCCCCAGTTCTTTATGAAAAAATGCCCAACATAGTTTGTTATAATGACCTATGCAACATCAGTTGATTGTGCTTCAGCATTTTGCTTCCTTAGAAAATGTCTCCTTTTGTATAAGAGAGTCCAAAGAAAGCAAAAGTACAAGGTTGGTACACTGTGAAGAGCACATGGACTTCAGAATTCTTCTCTCAAAATCTGTTTGCTTTCTGTAAGAGGTTCTGAGTAAAACAGAATCCCAGCTCTGGGTGCAGGGAAATGTCTGAATTACCACTTGATGTCTGAATGTAGAGCACTCACAGCACTGTAGCTAATTTCTATTTACCCTACACCACATGAAAAGAAAACCGGAAGTTATAGAAAATGATAGTTCAGGTACTGATTTTGTCATAAATAAATGTAAAAAACAGTGTTTGACTACAGCTAACCAGCATTCGTCTCTTATGGCTTCAGAGCAAAAACATAGCAATTACATTTTTGTTTTTATACTTAAAATTGCTCATATTAACATTTTAGGCCTCATGTTCTTGTATATATGTAAGAAACAGTAAACATATGAAAAATGTTTTATAAATTGAAAACATGTGTCACTTCTATTTTTAATTATTTATCCAAACTGTTTCCTGTTCATACATTAACATACAGCCATGCAAATTAGCTCTGTATTTAATAAGTGGCAGGTGTGGCCCTGGGTAGCAATCGACAACACAGTAAGCTTTAGCAGTTTAGTTAAACAACTGCAAGCTTTGAAAGGCAATAAGTCTGATACTTGATTTCATACTTACCAGAATTAAATCAATGGGAAGAACTACTTTAATTTTTCTTTTAAATTTTTCATTCAGTTCTTTAACCAGAACGAGCACCACCAGGCTTACCAAGGACAGAAGCAATGCTTCTAATTGAACTGATTTGATGTTTTCAAATATGTAGGCATAAATCTACAGTGATAAAAAACAAAAAACAAAACTGAGATGACAATAGAATTGTATATGTGACAAAATACCACATGCTAGGATGCAACCTAATACATTCTCAGATGTACAGAACTATTCTTAAAAGCTGAACCAATGCTATAGGAGTTAAGCAACCTGACATAGTGGTATTCACTCAACATTTTGGAGGGAAAAAAATCATGGATCTACTATTACAAAAGGACTTCTGCTTGAAACAGTTCTGAAAGATGTGAATAGCTTTACAATAACTTTTTAATACAAACAATACTATACATTTCCACTAACAAAAACACACTTAATAAAGCAAAATTATCCTGGAAGTATGATAGAGCAAATCTTGATGTCCTTACTGAGATTTTATTCAGTCCTTATTCATTCAAAACTCCCATTGAATTCAGTCAGAGAATGACTGTGTAAAAACTGAGTAACGCCTTCATATTTGACTCCAGGATCATTAATTAAATATTTCAATCCTGTCAGTAAACATATGTATGTAATATGCTTCACAAGAATGCAAATTTTCCTTAATTCTGGCACAACCAGTAAATGTGATCAATCCATTTTAATGATATTTAAAGGAAAAATACAATTACCATATCAAATAATTTCATGTTGCCTATCCTGTATTCGGAATGGCTCACTGGTACCATGAAAGCATCCATCCACTCACAGAAGTGAATGTGTGATTATCTGCCATAAATACTGTATTTAAGCTACTGTGAAATGGATAGAACCAGATCTCTGATTCACTAACTCTGAAATCACTGATTACCCCTGGTTTAGAATATCTCTAATTGCATCCTGAGAATAACAGGATAAGCTGAAGAGGTATACAGCCCTAACCTGTTCCAAATTTGAGGATCCAGAAGAGACACATCTCTGCGATTAAAGTTGATGAAGAAATTTCCAAATCCATTGAAGAGGTTAGAAGATCTGAGGAAAGATAGAGATAACTTCTACAGGATCCTGTCCAGAAAAATAGAGAAAGAAAGAAAATCTGCAGTCAAATTTTTCATGCCTCTGATGTGTAACAAGCTATTTGATAGAGGAACAAAAGTGATAGGAGCATATATAGTACACATCCTTTCTGAAGCCTTAAGAAGAACAAGTTAGGCCTCCACCTGAATTCTGATTTTTCCCAACAGCCATGTAGGCTGAACTGTAAACTGAATATAGAAAGGTAGTTGAGAGAAGGGATGTGCTCTGAAGGGAGTCAAGAATCCTGGATAGTTTGTATGGAAAAGACCATTTGTCTAAGGCTAATGATTCTGAATGTATATCTAACAAGAAGCCCCCATTATTCTTTGACACATACATCTTGTGGGAGGGAGAAAGAAATGAAAGGAGAGACTATGGAAGAAATATAGGTTGGACACCCAACCAAGTTGTCTTAAAAAATTCCATTTCATGTCACACTTATCCCACATATATCTGTATTATAGCATGAATGACAAACATGTCTGGAAGAAAGCCATTCAAAAATCCAGAAAATTCATTAGTCCATTATGAGAAAATAGGAAAAAGATAACAATAGGTAACAGAGATTTAGATGACTGACAAAGCTAAAGTATTTTCTGTTTCTTTGAAAGAAAAGTCTCCAAAAGGAATGCTGAAAGCCTATACAGAAGAAGAAATCCAGGAAACTCTACAAATCTAGGCTGTAACATAAATAATCTCTTATTTATATGCTATAAAATGCAAGACAATAAAATAAAGAGAATTGAAGCTCAGATATGAAAAGTCAGGGTGTCTGTTCTAAGGGCAACTAAAAATATCCCTAAAATAAATGAAGACAGAAACCTCCACTTTGTTAGAAAGGTGATTAATGAATGCATTTTCAAATGTACTTATGATGGTAAGAGGACTTCTTGACAGTTCGGGGATTAAACAAAGACATTTAAAACTGGACTGGACAAAGCACTACAAAACTTATCTCAAGGAACAATTCTACCTTGGCAGGGGAGTTGACTAAACCACCATAGAGGACTTTTCTATTCTAATTTCTATGATTCTGTCATTCTTGGATAGGACTATGATACTTTTTTTTAAATGAGCAAGTTAAAAAGCTCCAATGTTTGTTAGATTTTATGAATATTTCAGTTTTCCATTATGGAAAACAATCACAAGAAAAATATGACAATGGGAAAGAAAAGAAACCTGTTGATAGTTCACAAGGGGAAAAAATACTGGAACCCAGGCCAGAATAACAATAAGCATATTTCAGTGGGAATGTTTCTCAGAGCCTGGAAAAAACTCTCAAATTTTAAAGTCATCTTATTCAGTCACTGTCTAGCCTTTGTAAATAACATTATTTTATAAGAGCAATACGCAATAGGTGAACGAGGAGTAAAACAAAAACCACAATCTAACCACACGGTGTCCTTGTGTAATGCATCAAGGAGGATGCTATACTGAATGGTTTGAGACTTGGCTATTAATATATCATCACTGCCCAAAAATGTACATTACACACAGCATGGGACTTTTCCTCTGTGCCCCACAAGAAGCTGGGATCAATTAGGACAAAAGAAAAAATTTGGAAAGCTGTGTCAAAGTGTCTACAAAGTCATCCTTGGCTCAGAAACTATGGAAATACATATCCATAGCTAAAGTAAAGTTGATAAGGAAAAAGAAGAGCTAGACTGATTCCCATTCTCAGAAATTAAAGAGCTGCAAGCTTATTTCAAATGACCAGTTTCTGCTGAAGTGTCAGCATTTGATGATCCATGTGTAGCAACAATGAATTTAAGTGTTTACTGGATGAACTGAGACCTCCTGGATGTATTTAATTTAGGCAAATCAGAGATGTCTATCTACACTGTCCAAAGATAATTTTTATGTCTTTCCTCTGTAGTAGAAATTTTTAAAAGCAGATAAAAAATTCATTTCCATGAACTTGAGGGAATCACTGTAATGTTTAATCAAGGATCTCCATCAAATAGAAGGTTTATAAGTACGCAGGAGAGTCACAATCTAATGTACAAATCAGAACATGGAATATTCTTACACTTGGACATCCCCTGTAGTGTTCCGTCTATGAAGAATATAGAGGCTACTGTGTCTGCCATTTAATCTTTAAAATACTTCAATTGAAGTTATAGCCAAGGCTCCCAGACGTCCGTGGCAGTTATAGATCCGTATCCGTAACAAACATTTCTGCAGGAAATTTTTATTAAATTCTATGACAATAATAATCTGTGTCCATAGTATTTCCAAGAACAATAAAACTTTAATCTCTTTGTATATTCATCTACATGCATAAATACATACATACACATACATTACACAGTGTTGTACACATGCACACACACATACACACACACATAAATTCCCCACATGCATGGTGGAGACTCTGTCTAGACTAGGATTTAAAGACAATGTTAGATAGAGTTAGCTAGCTTCATTTAATTAACATCTTATAAAGCTCTAATCAAGACAAAGCAACTATACCTTAGAACACGGTCAGTACCATTGTTGTCTCTTGGCTAGAGGTTCTAGAGTTGACTAGAAGGTGTTATTAGATTGAGCTAGCTACTGGATCTCACATCACACCTTTACACCTTACCCTAGACAAGGTCTATGGGATCAACTGCAGAGCTATGTAATGAACTGCATTTATTGTGCACCTTCAATCACATCACTTTATTGATCTCTAGCTATATCTAGCATTCCAGCCCCTTGAGCAGGTTCAAATAAATGCCATTTTAAAAAATCCCTAACTTTCCAAACTAATGGTTCACCTTTCCCCTTTAAATCTGGAATTCCAAAACCTCCCCCTTGCAATTACACCATACAGGGGAAGGCTCATGGGCCAAAAATACAGCTTAATACCATTGCAAATGAAGAATTCCCAGTATTCCCTGGGATAAAAGCTTTGTTTCTGGCCCCGGTTGGTCCAACATCTCAAAACATTCAAATGGTGACATTATATATAGAAAAGTTATTTTAGGTAATTTTTCAAGGTTTTGAGGCATGTACAGTGGGAATCATTGACAGAGAGATCCTGGCTTTTGATAGGAAGGAATTATATTAATAATATTTTTAAACTAATTTTTCTCTAAAAAATGTGACATATACAGAAAATTATTGTTATTATTTTTTTACATCACCTAAAAATGTACCAGGCAATTTACAGTACATGTAAAGGATAATGTGCCAGCTCTGCATTTGAGATAACCTGGATTACTTACTTCGGCTTTACCATTAATTAGTAATGTGATCAAACCAAATTTAGATTGATGACACCTTTATGCCATACTACCCCACACCATCATGTATTTACTCTGTACACAAGGGGATCTACCCTTAATCTCAAATTCAACCAGCTAAAAATGGTCCTCCTTCATGGTTGTAAAAAGAAAAGGAGTACTTGTGGCACCTTAGAGACTAACCAATTTATTTGAGCATGAGCTTTCGTGAGCTACAGCTCACTTCATCGGATGCATACCGTGGAAACTGCAGCGGACTTTATATATATACACAGAGAATATGAAACAATACCTCCTCCCATCCCACTGTCCTGCTGATAATAGCTTATCTAAAGTGATCATCAGGTGGGCCATTTCCAGCACAAATCCAGGTTTTCTCACCCTCCACCCCTCCACACAAATTCACTCTCCTGCTGGTGCTAGCCCATCCAAAGTGACAACTCTTTATGGGCTAGCACCAGCAGGAGAGTGAATTTGTGTGGGGGGGTGGAGGGTGAGAAAACCTGGATTTGTGCTGGAAATGGCTCACCTGATGATCACTTTAGATAAGCTATTACAGACTAACACGGCTGTTACTCTGAAACCTGTCTTCATGGTTGTGATGACCACAGAATGCTGTACTTCCTGACTGATTTAATTCCCATGAAATATGAGTTCAACCTGCCTTTTAAAAAAAATTACCCTACTAACGGCAACTTTTCAAACAACTCACCAGTGCTGCGCTTTACTTTTTAGCTTAAGATCTTAACTTGGATATTTGAAAACTTCCAATTAAGCTTTATAAATAACTAAATGTTAAAAGATACGTGTTAATGAAATCCACAGCCGCTTAGAGAGGAAACATTGCCTTTTTAAGAACTTAAAATGCAAGCTAGTGTAGGTTTATCCAGAGATTTATTTACTTACCAAGGTCAAGGTAGCATAGTACATTAGTTTTTTCACCTCTAGACCTACTGATTGCAACTGTACTTCTCACACACTTAAAAGTTAAGCAAGTGAATAAGTGTTTGCAGGATCCAGGCCTTAGATCAGATAATAAGTTAAAGTATACTTCATTACCCACATCATAATACTACCACTCAGTTCAGTATTATGGACAGTCACTGTTCAAAAAGGTCCCAACCTTTTTATAGGTTTAATCTGCAGTACACTGAAACAAAGGTGGCAGAGATGGGTCATATTAAAGTGCTTCCATTAGTAAGTGCACACATATGAAGCCATGCCTTGGAAAGCCTGGGTTTATCCATTTCATTGGAATGATATCAGAATAGCAGAATCAACATCTTATTTTTTAAGAAACTATGTGCATGCCCTTTGCAAAATATATAATATACCTCTTAGTATTAAAGTATTTAACCACATATTACACTATACGGTACACTCCATCAGTAAGCTCAAAATGTTTTATAGAGTTAACACTGAGCATTTTTATATTACAGGTCTGTGATAACACTGATGTCTGACCCATAAAACATATATATATTTTCAACAAACACATCATGAATTGCATATTTAAATATATACATATATTGGTGATGTATATACTGAAAGAGCTCCATAGTTAAGGATGTTATTACAATATTATCATTAAAAGAATATACGAACTATAAGGGTAATCAGATATTCATGGTAATTATCATAACTAGTTGTTTCCTATCTTCTTCTTTTTTGCATGTCAGATTTTTTTTTTTACTAGAAAGAGGCATAGTAATATTGTGGATTACATTAATTATTTCAGGAGTCTTATCTCCTTCCAAATTTTAAAAAAAGTATTTTGGAATTTACAAGTTCATCCCCCCTCCCAAAAATAAATCTGAGGATCCATGAAAGTTAAAATTAGGTTGATGTAACTTTCTGCATAATTTTACTATATACACAGTGTATATTTAGTCAAGATTGTACCCAAAATCTTAATGTCTTATAAGGAGCCATGCATATTTTTGCAGGAATTCAGTGAAATTCAAGGTAATTCCCCTTGAAGTCCAGTAATTTCTCAGCAGAGCAGTAAGTAAAACTTCAGGCGACCTTCACACACAAGTAAACATATAGAGTGAAAATCACTCTGTTGGAAAATTACTGGCCTGCAAGGAGAATTACCTTGAGTGCCATTGAATTTCTTTAAAAATTATGCACTGGCCTTGCAGAGTAATAACACTTTTAGGTGACCTTAACTATATGCACACTGTATATAAGGCAAATGTGCATAGGGTTGCCTCGTGTCCATTTTTCAACCAGAACGGGCCATTAAAAGTCTGGTTGGAGTCACAGCAGGGCTAAGGCAGACTCCCTGCCTGCCATGGCTCTGCGCGGCTCCAGAAGCAGCAGCATGTTCCCCCTCTGGCTCCTAGGTTTAGGACCAGTCATGGGGCTCTGCGCGCTTCCCCCACCCCGAGTGCCAGTTCTGCAATACCCACTGGCTGGGAACTGCGGCCAATGGGAGCTGCAGTGGTTGCACCTGTGGATGGGGCAGTGCGCAGAACCTCCTGGCTGCGCCTCCACATAGGAGCCAGAGACGGGACATGCCGCTGCTTCTGCTAGCTGCCTGAGGTAAGTGCAGCCTGCACCCTGACCTCTTCCTGTTCCCCAACCCCCTCCCGCAATCCTGATCTTCTCCCACCCTTCGCAACCCTCAATTCCAGCCTGGAACACGCTCCTGCAGCCCAAACCTTGCAGCCCCATCCCAGAGCCTGCACCCCCAGCCGGAGCCCTCACACCCACCCCATGCCCCAGCCCTGATCCCCCTCCTTCACTCCAAACCCCTCAGCCCCAGCTCAGAGCCCCCTCCTGCACCCCAAATCCCTCATCCTCGGACCCCACACCAGACCCCACACCCTGAGCCAGAGCCTCACCGCCCTCCCGCACCCCAACCCTCTATCCCAGCCTAGAGCCCCCTCCCACACCCTAAACCCCATATTTCTGGCCCCACCCCGGAACCTAAACTCCTGCCCAGAGCCCATACCGCCTCCCAGACCCCAACCCCCTGCCTCAGCCCAGAGCCCCCTCCCATACTCCAAACCCCTCAGCTCTACCCCTCAGCCTGGAGCCCCCTCCTGCACCCCAAGTCCTTCATCTCCAGCCCCACCCCAGAGCCCACATCCCCAGCTGGTGTCCTCAACCCCTCCCACACCCCAACCCACTGAGCCAGCCGCGTGAAAATGAGCGAGTGAGTGAGGAAGGCCTCAGAGAAGGGGCAGGGCATTAGAGGAGGAGTGGGGCAAGAGTGTTTGGTTTTGTGCGAGTAGAAAGTCACCAACCTTAACTGTGCATAGTATAGAAAGACTGTGTACTCTGAAACATTAGTGAGTTCCTCTGCCTATTTTAAAGAGGTTAAATTAAAACCATGAAGATTAGCTCCAAAAACGGGTGCAGATGTTAAAACAAATAAAATAAGAGAATAAAAACAACAAATTAGTCAAAAGAGTGGCATCTGGTCTCCAATCAATACAACTTAACTGCCAAAAAGAACCCATTACATTTTTTTAAGTGTTTCTTTCCATTGTTTGGTCAGCAAATGCAACCCACATTGAAAATAAATCTACTGGCAGCTGCTGTAGATGATTTAAGTCTAAAATCTGAACAATTTAGTTAGGGAACACGTTAAAAGTTAGAAGGCCAATATGAGAGTGTACACAAGAAAATAAGATTTTAAAAAATCACAAAAGTGTGTTCTTTACTCAGAAATCCCACAGACCCCTGGTCTTCAAAGTAGATTTGTTCTCCACATGTAAATCTCATTTGTACATATTTAATTGTGAGCTCATTCTCATTAAAAGAAAATGTTTCATTGCCTTGTTTTCCTTTTGACTTTCCTATCCCACTTCATTAACATTCTTGATTCCTGCTTTACAGCCCTGAGGGGTATCTGAATCAGAAAACATCCTAAAGTAGGTGGGAGGGAGGTTTGAGTGGAATGAAGAAAAAAAGAGGCTGTGCAGCAGTATTAAGATTATGTGAGTTTCAGAGAAAATACAAGAAAATGTTCAAAAAGAGTAGTTGGCAAACTCGTCTTTTACTCTCTGGTCACGTGCACAATTGTACATAATTATTTAGTATAGTTCTCATATAAAACTAATATCATGGCAACTAATGTTGCCAATTTTATTGCCTGGTGCTTCTGACTGAGATACTGGTGCCTTCTCAAACCAACCCATATGTGCTAACATGCCCAAGGAATTTTTCTAGTTTTTATAGTGCCTTTAAAGCAAAACCATGCCTTCTAATAAACAGACATTTCTTTATTTCACAGTGGTGCAACAGGGGAGGCCTCCTGATTCATACTGAGAAAGCAGGGCAATCGGCTAGTTATCTTAGGTGCCTGTACACGAACAAAAGAAGCCTAGGAAACAAGCATGAAGAATTGGACGTCCTGGCACAGTCAAGGAATTATGATGTGATTGGAATAACAGAGACTTGGAGGGGTAACTCGCATGACTGGAGCGCTGTCATGGATGGGTATAAACTGTTCAGGAAGGACAGGCAGGGGAGAAAAGGCGGAGGAGTTGCACTGTATGTAAGAGAGCAGTATGATTACTCAGAGCTCCAGTATGAAACTGGAGAAAAGCCAGTTGAGAGTTTTTGGGTTAAGTTTAGAGGCAAGAGCAACAAGGGTGATGTTGTAGTGGGTGTCTGCTATAGACCACCAGATCAGGAGGATAAGGTAGATGACTTGCCCTTGGTGAATCCATGGACAATTCGGACAACTAACAGAAGTTTCCAGATCACAGACCCTGGTTCTAATGGGGGACTTCAATCACCCTGACATTTGCTGGGAGACCAATACAGCAGTGCACAGACAATCCAGGAAGTTTTTGGAGAGTGCTGGGGACAACTTCTGGGTGCAAGTGCTGGAGGAACCAACTTGGGGCCGTGCTCCTCTTGACCTGCTGCTCACAAACAGGGAAGAATTGATAGGGGAAGTAGAAGTTGGTGGCAACCTGGGCAGCAGTGACCATGAGATGGTCGAGTTCAGGGTCCTGACAAAAGGAAGAAAGGAGAGCAGCAGAATACGGACCCTGGACTTCAGAAAAGCAGACTTTGACTCCCTCAGGGAACTGATTGGCAGGATCCCCTGGGAGACTAATATGAGGGGGAAAGGAGTCCAGGAGACCTGGCTGTATTTTAAAGAAGCCTTATTGAGGGCGCAGAAGCAAACCACCCCGATGTGCAGAAAGAATAGCAAACATGGCAGGCGATCAGCTTGGTTTAGCAGAGAAATCTTCGGTGAGCTTAAACACAAAAAGGAAGTTTACAAGAAGTGGAAACTTGGAAAGATGACTGGGGGGAGTATAAAAATATTGTTCGAGCATGAAGCGGTGTAATCAGGAAGGCCAAAGCACAATTGGAGTTGTAGCTAGCAAGGGATGTGAAGGGTAACAAGAAGGGTTTCTACAGGTATGTTAGCAACAAGAAGGTCAGGGAAAGTGTGGGACCCTTACTGAATGGGGGAGGCAACCTAGTGACAGATGATGTGGAAAAAGCTGAAGTACTCAATGCTTTTTTCCCCTCGATTTTCACAGACAAAATCAGCTCCCAGACTGCTGCAGTGGGCAGCACAGTATAGGGAGGAGGTGAGCAGCCATCAGTGGTGAAAGAATAGGTTAAGGACTATTTAGAAAAGCTGGACATGCACAAGTCCAAGGGGCCAGGTGCAATGCATCCGATGGTCCTGAGGGAGTTGGCTGATGGGATTGCAGAGCCATTGGCCATTATCTTTGAAAACTCGTGGCGATCAGGGGAAGTCCCAGATGATTGCAAAAAGGCTAATGTAGTGCATCTTTAAAAAAGGGAAGGAGGAGGATCCGGGGAACTACAGGCCAGTCAGCCTCACCTCAGTCCCTGGAAAAATCATGGAGCAGGTCCTCAAGGAATCCATTTTGAAGCACTTGGAGGAAAGGACGGTGACCAGGAACAGTCAACATGGATTCACCAAGGGCAAGTCATCCCTGACCAACCTGATTGGCTTCTATGATGAGATAACTGGCTCTGTGGATATGGAGAAAGCGGTGGATGTGATATACCTTGACTTTAGCAAAGTTTTTGATACGGTCCCCCACAGTATTCTTGCCAGCAAGTTAAAGAAGTATGGGATGGATGAATGGACTATAAGGTAGATAGAAAGCTGGCTAGATTGTCGGGCTCAATGGGTAGTGATCAATGGCTCCATGTCTAGTTGGCAGCCGGAATCAAGCAGAGTGCTCCGGGGTCAGTCCTGGGGCCGGTTTTGTTCAACATCTTCATTAACGATCTGGATGATGGGATGGATTGCACCCTCAGCAAGTTCGCGGATTAGACTAAGCTGGGGGGAAGGTATGTAAACTGGAGGGTAGGGATAGGGTCCAGAGTGACCTAGACAAATTGGAGGATTGGGCCAATAGAAATTGGATGAGGTTCAACAAGGATAGGACAGAAGAATCCCATGCACTGATACAGGCTGGGAACTTAATGACTAAGCAGCAGTTCTGCAGAAATGGACCTGTGGATTACAGTGGATGAGAAGCTGGATATGAGTCAACAGTGTGCCCTTGTTGCCAAGAAGGCTAACGGCATACTGGGCTGTATTAGTAGGAGCATTGCCAGCAGATCGACGGAAGTGATTATTCCCCTCTATTCGGCACAGGTAAGGCCACATCTGGAATATTGCATCCAGTTTTGGGCCCCCCACTACAGAAACGGTGTGGACAAATTGGAGAGAGTCCAGTGGACGGCAACGAAAATGATTACCTGTTACCTCAGTCTCTCCTCATAAATCATGTGCCCATGATTTATGAGGAGAGACTGAGGTAACAGGGTTTATTTAGTCTGCAGAGGAGAAGAGGGGGGATTTGATAGCAGCCTTCAACTACCTGAAGGGGAGTTCCAAAGAGAATGGAGCTTGGCTGTTCTAAGTGGTTACAGATGACAGAACAAGGAGCAATGGTCTCAAGTTGTAGTGGGGGAGGTCTAGGTTGGATATTAGGAAAAACTATTTCACTGGTAGGGTGGTGAAGCACTGGAATGGGTTACCTAGGGAGGTGGTGGAATCTCTATCCTTTGAGGTTTTTAAGGCCCAGCTTGACAACGACCTGGCTGGGATGATTTAGCTGGTGTTGGTCCTGCTTTGAGCAGGGGGTTAGACTAAATGACCTCCTGAGGTCTCTTCGAACCCTAATCTTCTATGATTCTATGATCATTTTAAAAAAAACTTTTTCCAAAAACTTCTGCACAAGAAAATATCTTTTTTTTTGCAAACTGAACAAAGGAGGAAAAGGTTTGATATCAGCAGAAGTAAAGAAGTGTGGCAAAGACAGCTAGGATATGTCAGAGAAAAACAAAAACACAAAGGATAAGGAAGAAAATTTCCTCAAAGGTTTTTAATGACCTCATTTATAATATCACTGGCATTCTAAGATAGAATTATTTCCTTGTATTACTGCTGTTCTCTAAGAACATAACATAAGAACGGCCGTGCTGGGTCAAACCAAAGGTCCATGTCGCCCAATATCCTGTCTTCTGACAGTGGCCAATCCCAGGTGCTTCAGAAGGAATGAACAGAATAGGTAATCATCAAGTGATCCATCTCCTGTCAGCCATTTCCAGCTTCTGGCAAACAGAGACTAGGGACATCATCCCTGCCCATTCTCGCTAATAGCCATTGGTAGACCTATCCTCCATTAATTCATATAATTCTTTTTTGAATCCTGTTAGTGTCTTGGCCTTCACATTATTATTTCTTATATTGTATGATCTAATTGTCTCTTGGCTGCTGTACTTAATGTTAGTCATCTCCACCAGATGACAATATTCCTTTATGTAGATATGCTCTCCATGTAACTGGCATAGCAGCTCTAGAAGAGCCATACTTTATATCAAAGGTACATTTGATATAAAGGGTTAATAAATGGTAAATCATTTGTTATAGTCCAATAGGTTGCTTATGACACCTTGCACTTATGTGCCTATAACCATCTGGAACTTGTATTATTCATATTTGTTACATGCGTAATAACAAACATTAACAATTTATTAACCCTTTATCAACTACTTATAAATGTACCCTTAATATAAAAGTATGACCAAAAGAACCTTTCTAAAAAGCAAAATCCCCCCAATCAGGGAGATCATTAGACCAATCTCCCCATTGCGTGGAGATTTTCACAGAGAACTCATCTTAAATCTTCCCCTTGCCTGACTCAAATATGGGCATTGAATCAAATGATGATTGAGGAGCAACAGTGACACAAGGAAATCTGGTCAATGTTAATGAAATAACTAGTTCTACTTTAGGGTCTAGACAAACTGCATATGTTCTAAGTAGAAATGGGTGCGAATTTTTGACCAAAATTTTTTTTCAGCAAGACATGCAGATTCAGAGGCACTGAAACATTTCTTGAATTAATGTCAATTACCACAAATTGTTTCAATTACCTCCCTCAAAATTCAGAAGGCATAGAAATCCTTTATTTCAACATTTTCTAAATGAAAGGTTTTGATTTTTCAATTCAAAACAACTTTTAGTATAGAAATTTTCTTTTATTTTTAAAAAAATTTAAATGTTAAAAACTACTCAAAATTGAATAAAATGTTTTGTTTCGAGTTGAATAAAACATTTAGATTCAAAATGAATTGTTTTCCTCAACTTTTCTATTTGCAAAAAAAGTAAAAAATATTGTTTTTAAGTCCATCTGAAACAAACATTTTTTCAATTTTTTTCAATTTTGTGGCATTGCCAACCAATAAAAAATTCTGCTATTTGTACACAGACACTCATTCTTTAGTTGCCCATCAGCTGAGTGTACACAAACTATCACCCTAACAAGGGGCAATGCTATTATTTATACTGTGCTGGAAGAACAAGGTCAAATGCCTACAAGGGAAGCTTTTTTCTACCGTGGATTATCCTAGAGAATGTGTTCTCAGAATTGTGTTTCTCATGTAAGGCCATGTAACTTTGCCGTGGAAGGCTCTGTGCAATCATGTTTACCTTCAGAGTTTAAATTCCCAAAGGACTGCAGCTTTATGAGGCATGCTGCACGCATGATACGGTGATTAACATAAAGTGATAAACTTGACGTGTGTTTGTGATAAGAATGTGCCGTATCATAAAATAGCAATAGCATATCCAAGGTAACTCTTGCACAGGACATCCACAAGTCATGTATCATATTTCTTTCACCTCACTAATATTCAAGAAAATGTGACATGAAACATGTCTGGAATGAAATCTGAAATGCTGTGGTATTCCCTCAGACCGGATATTCAACAAAGGTTAACACTCCCTGTATCACCCTGTAAACTGGGTATTGTTTAGCCTTGGTTGAATGAAAAATTATGAAATATTTCAAATTTTTACATCTAATAATTAGAACGATTGACAAAGCTGCAAAACTTGACCACTTATTTTTAAACCAGAAAACACAAAGGATCAATCTGGGGCCTAATCCTGCTAGTTCTTACTCACTCAAATAATCCATATTAACAAATCCTACTGATTTGAATGGGACAGATAACATGAGGGTTCACACAATCATGTCCTTACCTCTACATCTCCCTTTCCAAAAACTATAGATGTTAAACAGAATGTTAGCAAACCAATGTGATATCTCTGCTCGTGAACTCACATAAAAGAATCCCAGGGGCCCAGATATATATGGCATTTTCATTCCCAGCAGATACTTGACTTGTGAAGTCACAACATGCGTAGCTGCTCCTGTTGTCATTGCGCTTATCACCGGTTCCGTCAACAAGAATGTGGCGCTGCCCAAGTGCAGCACAAACATTGCTACCTAAGAAACCAAAGACATATATCAGTGATTACATTAAAATTCAGGTTTCCCAGTGTTAATGCAATGAGAAATACCCTTTTAATAAACCAGAAGATAAATGGCTGTGTTAGCAAATCAAAAGGAGAAGTTTCAGATGCATGCTGTGAAACATGAATATAGCTTAAAGTGAAATACATTAAATCTTTTTGTAAGTTTTGTGACAGGGTCAGTTCAGATGGCTACAGGAGAGTGATAGAAGGCAGATATATTAGCCCCAGGTTAAGTAGGTCCCTTTTCCCTGGGTAAGGTAACAGGGAAGAATCCAGAACAATCAGGAACTTTCTGAAAACAATTAAGGCAGACAGGCTGATTAGAACACCCGCAGTCAATCAAGAAGCTGCCAGAATCAATTATGGCAGGCGAATCAGGGCACCTGGGTTTTAAAAAGGAGCTCATTTCAGTTTGTGGTGTGCGTGCGAGGAGCTGGGAGGAAGAGGTGCAAGAACCTGAGAGTGAGAAGGCTGAGGACTGAGAAGTACAAGCATTATCAGACATCAGGAGGAAGGTCCTGTGGTGAGAATAAAGAAGGTGTTGGGAGGAGGCCATGGGGAAGTAGCCCAGGGAGTTGTAGCTGTCACACAGCTGTTACAGGAGCCACTATAGACAGCTGCAATCCACAGGGCCCTGGGCTGGAACCCAGAGTAGAGGGTGGGCCTGGCTTCCCCCCATCCCTCCATTCCCCCAACTCCCTACTTGAAACCGGAGGAGTTGACCTGGACTGTGGGTTCCACCAGAGGGAAAGGTCTCTGGCCTGTTCCCCGATCCACTAGGTGGATCAGCTGAGACTGCGGGGATTGTTCTTCTTCCTTTTCCCCATGCTGGCCAGTGATGAGGCTAACTGAGTGAATGGCAGATTTGAGCCACGAAAGTGGCCAAACTGAGGGCTGCTGTGAACCTCTGAGGCGAGAAAATCCGCCAATAAGCGCAGGACCCACCAAGGCAGAGGAGGAACTTTGTCACAGTTTATTTTATACTATCTCACTAACATCACTAGTTTACCAGGCTCTAAAATGAGATTAGTTACAACTGCTGGGTCAGTCAAAGTATGTTCACACAATGACTTATCTAAATATTGGCTCTACTTGTTATTCTCCCCTGTTCAAATATATGAACCCAGTGAACAATGTAAAAATCATCTACTCGTCAGGGCAGCATGAAGTCAGAGAATTCACATTCAATGTTTGATTAAAGTATCTGAAATCACAAATGACTAAGAGCCAGATCTGTGTAGTTTTATTCTCACAATAGAGCCATTTCACATTTTTTAGAAACTTGTATAGAAACACAGCAATTGACATATTGAGACAGAACAATGACCTAGCTAATCCAAAATCCCGTTCACATCAGTTGCTGTCACACCAGATGCTTCAGAGGAATAAACCACCATCACCTCCAAAGGTACAGAATCCTATAATACTATAATGTGATCAGTTTGATAGCCCTAGTAATTTTCTTCTAGCAGTGAGTGTAACTATGGATGCTATTATTAATCTTGTAATATCTAACACTTTTGTGAATCAGACTGAACCCTCTGCCTTAATTATATCCTGCTACAAACAGTGGGTTCCACACATTGTACGTTGGGTAAAAAATGCATCCCCTTTTATCTGTTTTATTTTTTTCCCTTTTACATTGTGTATGTCCATGTGTTTTTGAATTACTGCACAGATTAAAAAAGAGATGACCAGCTGACCACCTCCCTACAATTTGTTATGATGCCTTTATCACTTCTTCCTTTTCATCTAATTAATGCTCATCTTTTAAAATTATCATAGTATAGAAACCCCACCATGCCTCTAATAACTTTCACTGCCTTTCTTTAGACTGTTTCTACTACAGTATGGAATTTGTGTGAGGGATTGCCCAAAGCTGAGTGCAGTATTCAAAGTAAGTTATACCAGTGTAATACAACTGACACTTTAATATTTTTTTAGTACTCTGTCCCTCTGTAAATACACCCTAACCTCTTATTAGCATGTTTCCCATTCCGACAGATATAGCAGACGTCCTAACTGAAGGGTATACAGTGACACCTTGATCCTCTCCCTGAAAACTCTCCAATCTGTTATGTATGAGTAGGTAAAACTGATAATTTCTGTGAGGATTAACTTGTGCTTATCCATGTTGAATTTCATCCTTCTGGAGTTCCTTACAGGCTCCTTAGTACTGACTAATCTAAAGCAATTACTTGCATATATTATTGCTCTTTGCACACAAGTATCATTTAATTTTTCACCTGCATTTCACAATGAGTAGTCATCTGTGCATCTGTATTGAAACTCCCAGAGTGGCTGGCTTTTCATTTACCTGACAAATCTCTAGTGATGCAGTGTTGTTACCGTGCTGGTCCCAGGATATTAGAGAGATAAGGTGGATGAGGTAATATCTTTTATTAGACCAACTTTTGTTGGTGAGAGACAAGCTTTTGAGCTCAGACAGAGCTCTTCTTCAGGTCTGTGAAGAAAAGCTCTGTGTAAGCTCAAAAGCTTGTCTCTCTCACCAACAGAAGTTGGTCCAATGAAAGATATTACCTCACCCACCTTCCTCTCTAAAGTTCTAGTGAGCACACTTCCTACTCCATCTGAGAGTAAGGAACCTCATATGAAATTATTTCTCTATACTTCCCTCAAATAGCTAGCAAATTGCTCAGTGCCATAAGAACTGAGAGCACTGATACCCAATACTGGATCCTACTAAGGACAATTGCTGATGTACTTATGGTGAGTATTATTATTATTAATTTGTATTACTATAGTGCCTAGAAGCCCTAGTCAGAGACTAAGACCTGATTGTGCTATGAGCTACACAGACAGAGCATACACAGATGGTTCCTGACCCAAAGAGCTTATTACAGAGCCTTCAGGATGGGGCCATTGGGCATATCAAAGGTCATCACTCCACATCCCCTAGGAAGAGGGGACGTTTATGTGTAGGGAGCAATTGTGACCTTGTGACCTTGACCAACAACTTTGTGTGCTGAGATCACCCAGGTGGGCTCCCCACCCCAGATCCGAGACATTGGAGACTAGGATAACCGACGGGGATGGGGCCGCAAAGGAAACTCCCTCCACCACCAATATGGGATTCCTCCACCATGTGAGTGATGACAGTAAGGGATCCGGTACCCTGACTACACGGTTAACATTGTGTCTGCTGGGGCCGTAGACCGACGCCAGCTATGCCTATGGGGCCTGACATGGAGCCGTGTGTCAATTTTTTCTTGTTT
The DNA here is from genome assembly GCF_965140235.1 of Caretta caretta. Classification (NCBI taxonomy): domain Eukaryota; kingdom Metazoa; phylum Chordata; order Testudines; family Cheloniidae; genus Caretta; species Caretta caretta. The sequence continues at coordinate 45,794,470 of NC_134207.1, forward strand.
ATCAACAGCCCTAGATCATGACAGGTGGAGCGAACCAGATCGAGGTGCCACCGCACCTGATCCCGGGACCGGCCCTTGATTAGCAAGTTGTTGAGGTACAGGTAAATTTGAACAGCCCGACGCCTCGGGTAAGCAGCCACTGGTGCCATGCACTTTGTAAACACTCTTGGGGATGACGAGAGACTGAAGGGTAGCACTGTGAACTGGAAATGGCACTGGCCCAACACAAAACGGAGAAACCATCTGTGCCCTTGGAAGATATGGAAATATGCATCCTTCAAGTCGAGGGCAGCGTACCAGTCTCCTAGATCCAGGGAGGGGATGATGGAGGTCAGGGAAACCATGCAGAACTTCAACGTTTTGAGGCGTCGCAGGTTCAAAATGGCTCTCGGGGCCCCTTTCGCTTTCGGGATTAAGAAATAATGGGAGTAGAATCCTTTTCCCCTCATTTCCCAAGGGACCTCCTCTACTGTCCCAATGCTCAATGGTGGATTAACCATTGGGCTGACAGGGCCAGGGGCCCCAGCCTATTGGGGGGCCCTGGAAAAATGGGCACCCTGTGCCCTGACCCCGCTCCCTGACTCTACTCGGCCTCGGGGGGGGCGGGGGGGGCTTTGTTATTCCCATGCTTGTCTCCCCCCCCCAACCCTTCCCCCACATGTTTCAGCTCATGGGGGCGGACAGAGCAGGATGGAGCAGTTTTCCCCTGCACTGTGGGTCCTGTCTCAGCAGCTGGAAGCCGCCTCCTGGATCCTAGTGCCTGCCTGTTTCCTCTACCACCATGAGTGCAGGGCGGGGGTGCAGGCAAGGGAGGTGGGGTGAGGAGAAAAGGGGAGGGGACGGGAAAGAGAAGAGCATTCGGGAATGGGTGGGGGGAAGTAGGAGCCCAGCATGTTGCATTCCCTGGGCAGCAGCAGCCACAGCAGGGAAGCAACTGCAGCAGCACCTGAGCAGTGACATCACTGCAGCAGCTGGTGTCGGAGTGGTTGCCAGTAGCAGCTGGGGCGCCCCCATTATGTCGTCCCGTCCACCCCAGCACCAGCAGCCCAGGTACCGGTGCAGGCGGGGGGAGAGAGCCAGTGAACCAAGGAGACTGGCTTCAGCATGCATGTGTGCATGTGTCCCCCCAAATATAGCAGTCAAACTACACCTATGGCCCCAGGACTGGAGAAGTTCTAGCTCCCTGCTGCGGCCCCAGGACTGGGGAAGCTCTCCCTGCTGTGGCCTGGGCCATAGGGCAGGAGGGGGACAGAGCTTCTTCGGTCTTGGGGCCGCAGTGCAGGGGGGGAGAAAGAAGCAAGGCTACGGGGCTGCAGTAGAGGGGCAGAATGAGGCTGACTGTATGTGGAACAGGCAGAGAGGTGAGGGGAAGGGACAGAATGGGATGGGGCCGTGGGCAGGGCCGCAGGCGGAAGGGACAGAAGGGGGGTGGGACTGCAGATGGAAGGGGTGGGGAGGGCCCCCCCACTTGCTCTGGCCCCACAAAACCTTAATCTGTTTCTGCCCATGCTGAAGAGGCTGTCGACCTCCTGGGCGAGCAGTTACTCATGAGAAAAGTCCCTGAAGAGGGATGGGGAAGGGGCGTAGGAGGGACGGGCGGCCAAGAACTGTAGGGTGTAGCCCAAAGAGATTATGTTGAGCACCCAACAGGCTCAGGTTAGCCAGATCAGGCCGACTGGAAGGGGCACAGGCAGTTGAGGAAAGAGTAAGAAGGTGGATCTTGGGATGTGACGGGGGCGCCGTCCTTGAGCGCACCCTCAAAATGCCTGTCTCTGGCTTCCCAAGTGACTCGAAGGGCTGGGCTGAGCAGGCGAACGGGAAGACGAGGGGCATTGTTGTTTAAACCCCTTCTCTCTGTCCTTTTTCTACAGGTGCTCTGCCAGGGAGGTCCCCAAGACCTAGGCAGAGGAGGTGGAGAATGGAACTGCTTCCTAGTCTGCTGAGGGGTATGAAGGCGCAGGGAGCGGAGAGTGGCAGAGGAGTCTTTAAGGCCATGCAGCCTTGTGTCCGTGAGCTCGGAGAAGAGTCCTGCTCCCTCAAACAGGAGGTAACTAGAGAGTGGACTGCATTTACTGGGATAATCCCGAGGATTACAGTCAAGAGCTGTGCCTCATTACCACCGCAGAGGCAATAACCATGGCCGCCAAGTCTGTTGCGACCCAGGCCTTCTGGAGGGCACTTTTGCCACTGCTTTGCCCTCCACTAAAGCGGCAAACTCCTGGGTATGGTCCTGAGGGAAGGCCTGCTTAAATTTACCAAGAGAGTCTCACAGATTAAAATTGTACCTGCCCATCAGGGCCTGGTGGTTAGACACCCGAAATTTCAGACTGGTCGTCGAATAAATCTTTCTGCCAAATAAATCCAGTTTCTTGGCATCTTAATTCTTTGGTGTGCTGCTCACCTGGCCCTGCCTGGCCCTCTCGTTAACTGTGGGTGCAATATGGAGGTATTTAAACCCCTTTGAGGGGACATAATACTTCTTTTCTTCCTTTTTAAAAGTGGGTGGAATGAAAGAGGGGGTCTGCCACAGAAGTTTTGCAATCTTAAGGATCCTAGGTGGACAGGCAGCGTGATTTGGGCCGGGGTGGTGAAAGATCTGACGTTGAAAAGGTCATCCAGTTGCTCCACCAACTCCTCAATTTCCAGGTTTAAGTTGGCAGCCATTCTTTTAAGGAGAGCCTGGTGCTCTTTAAAGTCGTTGGGGGGACTGCCAGTCAGGGAGTGCCCTGCCACCACTTTGTCCGGCGATGAAGATGACAAGTGCATCGCCGAGGGAGGGGCAGGGTGGGTGAGGACCAACGCCTGGGAGATCATCTAGGCGATAGTGACCTGTGCTGGGGCAATCTCTAGCGGGAGGCTCACAGGTACCAAGCATACTGAGACTGGTGTCTTGATTCCAGCATTCCATGCCTCGTAGAAGGAGAGCGCGGTGCCAGGGACCTGGGTCTTCTGGCCAGAGATAGAGGTTGCAGGACTGGGGTCCTAGGCTTGGGGATGGGGATATACACCTGTGATCCGGGACCAATGGAGCCCCACTGCCCTTTGGGACAGTCCTATGGCTGGCTTGCCCTTGGATTGCAGGGCTTTAGCTAAGTCCAGCGCTTGGCACGGCAGCGCCTGCGGTGCTGGCAGGCTCATTAGGTCTTTAGTTGCCTGAGCCGCTTTGGACAACGAAAGCCCCTAGGTCCCCTGCTGTTTCTGGGAGTCGGAGGCGGCTCCCTGGCTGGGCTAGGGGACCCAACTGTAGCGGTCCCCTTTGAAGCTCCGGGGCAGGCACATGGCCTGAACTGGTCCTTTGCCCAAAGCCCCCCTTCCCCTCCTTAGATGGTGCCGGAGAGCCCTTTTTCTTCTTCTGCTTCTTAAGCACTGGAGAGGGGAAACTGCCGGGCAGAGCCCGGTGGCGGCAGTGCGCTCCACACCAACATCATGGTACTGGAAGCGGAGTCCAACTGGGAGGGTTCTGATGCCAGATGACACGCGGCCTCCATGAGAAGTGCCCGCAAGCGGATATCCCGCTCCTTCTGGGTTCTAGGGGGAAAGCTCTTGCAAATCCTGCTCTTATCCTTTATATGGGACTCCCCCAAGCACTTTAAACAGCCACAGGGGGGTCACTAACAGGCATCAGCCTGTTGCATGACGAACACGGTGTGAAGCCCAGGGAACGAGGCATGCCCCACTGTGGGGCAAAGTCCCAGCCAGGACTCTAACTACTAAACTAACAACTAACACTTAATCTAATGGCTAAATAAGTACCTAGAGAACGATATACAAAGAAGGTAAACAAAGGGCTGTTAAGAACCGCAAGAATGTGAGACAAGGTGCTCCAACCAACTGTCGCGGGTGGTAAGAAGGAACTGAGAAGGCGTAGGGCCGGCAGTGCCTAATATGCCGACACATGAGCACGGCACTCAAGAGGGTGCTACAGCCGACCCTACAGATACCGCTAAGGCAAAAATCTCCAATGAACTGTGCACATGGGAATACACACACCTAGAACAGAATCGACATGAGCAAGCACTCAAAGAAGAAGAAAAACTCCAGACAAAATTGCAGAAAGTTTTCTAAGAACGAATAGCCCTTGCTTTGCCTGCTTCTGCCATTACCAGATGGAGACTCTAGCAGGCTCCTCTCTGCAGCTTACTCCCAAGTCCACACGGTGGGTGGAGAGGGAGGGGAAGGGAGCGAGAAAGATGTAGGGAGGCATGGTCTCATTCCTAGAGCCCCCAGCATGGGGGAGGAGCGTGTCTCTCCTGCACAGTTCTGAGTCCAGTGAAATGCTGGGGAGAGGGTTGGCCCTGGCTGGGCCCCATTTTCCCCCCACTCTCTTCCTCCAACCTCTCCCCACCCCACAGGTCAAGCAGTCCCTGCTTTGGCTGCTTCTGCCCCTACCAGCTGGAAACTCCCACCTAACTCCCTTCTAAGATCCAACAAATGGTTGCTTCTACCTACAACATTTTACTAGCACATAAATTTCTGTACACTCAATGCAAAACAGGGAAGGAACTTTGTTAAAACATTTACCAGGATGGATAAAAGATGTGACAGAAAACTTAAATTAGGGCTCTGTACAGTCCTGTACAACTAATTTGAGTATTCTGACACAATTGTCTATTACACACTCACATGTGTTATTGTTAAAGTTCCTTCCCTGTTTTGCATTGAGCGAATGAACAGTTATTTACTAGTTAAATTTTGTAGGAAGAAGCAACATTTTATTGGATCTGTGGTAGTCCAGTGACCATTCTTTCTAGATTCAAGGTTTAAAACACCATATTCCATTCTGTTAGCACTATTCTGAGGATTCGTTATCAATCAGTAACATTGAAATAGCAACAGAAATTTCTGAGATCACATTAATAAATGAGTAGTACAGCTTATAGAGAGCCATTATAAAATACACAACCTTATATACCAAGATTTATGAATATGAGAGCTAGGTTACATCTGTTACAATGTTAAACCAAAGAGTTATGAAATATTAGGAAAGAAGTTAGTGCCCATCAATTGGAACTGATTTTCAAACAATGCCACAACCATTTTAGATTTTAAAGACTAAAATACTTCCATTGTAAAAATGCAGAGTTTTTCAAGAAAAACAAAACACAATCCAAACCTTGAAGCAATTTATCTGTATCTGATCCATTAACAAATGCTTATTCAGATAATAGATTACTTATTCTTACACAAGGAATGCCAAATTAAATTTGTATCTCAAAGTGCAAGCATATTAAAGAGGCTACGAAATATACCCATATAAACCAACACAGAAAAAATAACGTGAGAAATATAGAGGGAGTAGAACTGGTAGAAAAGGTAGTAAAAAACTGCATAGGAACATTTCAAAATGTTTAATTGATTTTTCAAAGTTTTGCAAAATGAAATTTTTTTTTAACAAAAATCTGTATTGAAAATTTTCAGGGCCCTTTCTCTGTCAAAAATCAAATTTTCAATAAAACATTTAATCAGTTAAATCATTTTTCAACTAAAAATATAATTGAAAACTCAATTTGGAAAAATTGTACTTCTACAAAAAGAGAGTTATTGCTTAGGAGTCTCAACACTCAGGTGGGAACCAGAGTCCTGCATTCTAATCTAGGCTTTCACACCCTCCATGGTTTCAAGCAAATCTGCACTAGAGTTGGGTGGGAAATAGGTGGGAAATTCCTTTTTAGTGAATATTTTCAAGAGTTTGAAAATTGTCCCAAATTGAATTGGGATGAAAAGTCTACCTTTTGAAAATATTGACAAACCAAATGAATAGATTTTTTAGGAAAAAGTCAATCAAAACATTTTGTCAAAATAATTCTATAACACTTCATTTTGATTGTGAGTTTTCTTTCTTAAAAAAACAAATCAATAAAAAAACATTTTAGCGTCTTAGCTTAAGTTTCTAAACAACAGGTCATTTCAAACTAAAAAAGTGAAAAACTGTGTTTCAACAACTTCAGATCTTTTTTCTTTACTCTTTTTTGAGTTAGGAAATTCATCAACATCAACCCTGTTTCATGAAGAGTTTCAGTTTTGACAAACTGGCATTTTTTTGACAACAAAAAGATGGTTTGTCAAAAAATTCCCAATCAGCTCTAGTCATAACCTTTCTAGCTCCATTTTTCCATCTTTGAAATGGGGGCAGAAATATCTCTACCTCTCACAAAGGAGGGTGCTGCGAAGATTAATAAGTTAATATCTGAAGATGAAAAGTGCTATTATAAATGTGAATGTATTTGGAAAAATTATTTTTATTCAGTATTTCATCATATATCCTGAAAAGAATGAAAGAAGGCATGTTTATCTTGCTAATGGGGAACATATGCAAAGATGTTTTTTATTGAATCTCTTACAGAAACAATTATAGAACTAAAGTGGATTTGGGAGAAAGATCAACTGGTCATATGAGAAGGTAAATAACATTTTGATCTCAAAAATATTAATAATAGTAATAATAATAACAACAAACAACTTAATCTATTAGTTTTCTTTTGGGTTGAATGGTTTGTCTGAACAAAAGGTAAATGAGATTATCATACGGTTTGTTAAATGCTTTTATGATGAAAAGCACTATACACATGAAACCCATTGGAAACCTGTGTATAACAGATCTCCCACTGTCCCAATACACAGAGGATATGAGTAAAAGCTGTAGCAACTCATGCTTTTACCTCTGGTGGTCCCCAGTACAAACCTTGGTGTATCTGCCAAAATGGCAGCCCTCACACAAGCACTTACACCTTCCACTGAAGCATCTGGTACTGGCAACTGTCAGAAGCAGGACAGACATGGCAATTCCTATGTCAGTAACTGCTAAGTATTACTATAATTAATAATAATAAAAGTTGTTGTGGGCTAGCTGCATAAGGCAAATAAAAGTAAAAATAGAAGGGGATGTACCCATTAGGCCCTGTTCTTGGCTCTAGTGAAGTCATATGCAAAACTCCCATTTACTTTATTGGGAGAGGGATTTGTCCCTTCATGGCCACCATAGCACAAGCATAATTAAGAACTGATTGTTTGTCTTGACATAAAATGGGATAGGACATGACTTTGGCACCCGAAAAAAAGCAGGAGTAATTTAATTCTGGCAAAAATAAATTTAAAATGTCACAGGATCAACTTTATTTTAAGCAAGATGACCCTTTATTTTGCAAGTAAATTATTTGAAACTCAAAAGTCAAATCATATTTGCAGACTCCAAAGCAGTGGACAAATATAGAGCCAAATTTGTAAAAAACCATGGTAGAACCCTGCTCAACAGCCAGCTGGCCAAGGTTCAAAGAGCTGGACTTGTTATGAAATAAAACTAAGTTATGTTTTTCATCACCAAAGTCATAGCTGTGACAGACAAAGACTTAGCTATAGTGTACTTCTTACGTTTGTTAAAATAAATGTTCGTTAACTATTTAGAGTACCTACTTGAATAATTCCTCCTAAAAATGAAACCGCTGCAGCAACTCCAATCCTCTGCATTTCAAACTCTGATAAACCTAAGACTCCCGAATTATTGCTTGTAGTGAAATTGTTGCTTGCTGGAGAAACAAGACGCTCAACTGCATTGGCAGATATCAAGGAAGTTAAAGCAAAAGTTCCTGTAAAAGAAAAGTCACATATCAATTACCAATAAGTAGCTCAATATTTGTTAGAGTCACTAACATTAATTTTTCAAAGTACAGCCTCTATCCAGAAATGTGAAATTTGCACACTCACTTCAGGTGTGTGTTTTTAAAGCACTTGCACTTGTTGGGTGCAAATTTCTATGTATAATATGCCATATGAGCGGATAAACTGAGTGCAAATGGTTTTTTGTGTGCAAGTTCTCTTCTGTGTGCCTGAAAATAATGGTGCTCAAAAATGCACAAGCAAATAATGTGCACACAGACAAACAGAGGCAGGGTTGAAGCCCTTTTGAAATCTTTAATCACATTCAATCTTTAATCAACGTTAAAGGCATTAAAGCATCACGGAAAGCTTTGAACAACATACTGTTTGGAAAATGTTTTGCATATATTAGTTCCACCTGAAATCATAATTTCTATTACCGTATCCCAAATACATTAGGCTCCTGAGTTCAAATGGAGAAAAAGCAGCCAGAATAAAGGTTCAATTCTAGCAATTTATTGCTCAGATGAATAATCTTTTACATAAGACTAGACTAAGTGAGGTACCAGGGACTATTTATGAGTAAGAATTAGTCAAGTAGGCAAAAGTTTACAGGACCAGGCCACAGATGAACTCCATTTTTCATGCAAAAAGTCTGACTAAAACAGGTCCCAATCCTGCATCCTTTACTTAAACAGAGTTCCACTGACTTCAGAGAAGTTATTACAGGGGAAGGAGATTGTCACCTCTGAGTAAAGGATATATGGGGCATTGGCACATGGGGAGCTGTAGTACATGGTTTAGCCGTGATTCAGGAAAGCATCTTTATTTGGGAACGGAATTAAGCACATGTTTAACTTTAAACAATGAATCTTTAGCATATGCTTACGTGCTTTCCTGAATCAGGGCCTTTGGGATGATGGGATATGTGCAATAGCAGCATACTTCTGCTAAAATGGTTATCATGAAAATACATTGTGTTCATATTTATAATATTTTCTTCACAACCACGAGGGACAGAAACATTTCTGTATGACAGCTTAGATTGTGAAGCACAATTCTGTAGCAAGGGCTGGAGTCCAAAAGGTGAATTCTACAGCAAATCCAAAGCCATAGAATTGTAGGATACAGGGCTTTGAGTATACTCCACAAATCCTAGGCTGAATGACATTTGCTCCATTTCACCCCATGGATACCGTGTCAGTCCTGAAGTCCTGCCCTTTGTCCATTTCACCACCTTCATGCTACATAACAAGAGTTTATTACCACCAGATATTTTTTCTGGATATTAAGGGTGCTATGTAAGATGATGAGTGAGGTACTTTTTTCCTTTAGTGACCTTTAGTTTAAAAATCAACTGCTCGTGGAGAAATTTGTAAACATTGTCTATTTTGAAACAATTTTGCTTATATAGCCTCATATTTTTAGCTTTTTTAATGAAAAGGACAAATAAAGGAACTATAAGGCTATATAGTAACCTACCTTTATCCCAGCTCCTGCCACAGAATTATTCTCCAAAATCTAAGCTTTCATTTAAAAGAATGTTTCTTGCTCTCCTGTGAACTGAGTATACTGATCATTTTAGCAGAAGCATCCATCTAATGTGCTTGTCCCACAATCCCAAACTGCCTTCCCAGGTATCAAAGGCCCCAGAGACTTCCTCCCTGACAATTTTTGTGTGGAGGACAGCTTTAGACAAATTGAATTTAATATTAGAATGCATAATACAAGGGATACTGTAACAATGTTATTCATGTGAATAGTTCATTGATTAAAACAACTTTTTTTTTCAAAAATAAGCTTCTGCAGAATTTCTAGTTTGCTACATCAGAGCAACAAAACCCAAGGACCTTGACACAGAATTCATGTCCTGTTTGATGTAAATTATCTGGAGGTTTGACAATATAACATACATATGTTGGGAGACAAATTCTATGTACTTTGGAATGTACATTGGTTTCCCAGTAGACCACATAGCTCTTACGGAGCTGTTAACAGTATTGATTTCAAAACCATCTAGTTATTCAAAAGACAGTGTTTGCTTCTTAGAAAACATATTAGCCAGAGTGGAGATGTATGCAGTTGGGCTATGTGAGCCCTGCAGGGTGTGGTTGCACATGTGGTTCCAAATTGGTTGCACATGTGGTTTGTGTGTGGTTGCACACGGTTCCAAATTTCCAAGAACCATCTTCCCTCCCCTCAAAAGGCTCCCACAGCCATTCCCCTTCCCCTAAGGTGCAGGATACCCCTTTCACATTTTATCTTTGGTTGACTGGGGGCAGGGGCTACGGCCCTGCATTTAAGCTCATTGTACTCGCCTACTGGAACCAAGTGCCTGTCTCTATACGTCCCCTGGTCTTCGAGAGTCACTGGGAGGCCACCATTCCCACAGACAAATTTCTTGGTGGTCCAACCTGATGAATACAATTCCCTTTCTCAGTTCATAACAGGTTTCCTTAGGGAACAAAGCAGTCAATCTAGCAGGAGCTCGGAAACACTTCTTGCCACTGTGGGTAGCTCTGCTCAAAGCAGTGGTGAGGAGGCCACATAATCATGAGCATGGCAGCTAGGGAACTCCTAGTGGTTCCTTAGCTTCTACAGTGGAAGTGATGGGGCATCTTCACCCTTCAGCTCAACAGAAGCATCTGATCAGGGGTAATCCCAATTCTACTGAAGTATATGGAGTAGGGAGAGGGTATGTTTTGGTGAGAAGTACTGGGGTTGTGTTATAGCAATGTGAGAAATAATGAGGTGTTTCTATAGTTTAGGAACAGTCAAACTTTTAGTTGTTCCTGTTTATATTTAAAAAGGCTCTCACTAGCTGAGCTCTTGTCTGTTAAAGTTTTAGCTTCCAGCAAATTTATATAGTCAGGTGCATAAGTCCCTGATAAACTATATTTATAAAGGAAGTATTGATGCAGTATTCAATTATAGTGGTAGGAATGGCTCCAGTATAACCTTAGGAATGGCTCCAGTATAACCTTAACAAGGCTTTTTTTTCTTAAAAACACTTTTCTTAAGCAGAAAAAAGATGTAGCTGTAAAGAAAAGGCACAAGAAATGTGAACAGGTTAATCTGTTTTAAGACACTTCCCTCTTTCTCTCCCCCATAACTGATCCTGTGACGCTTAGTACCTTCAACTTGCAATGAACACACCAGTTGTTGAGGAAGCGCCTCATTTCACAGAACACACTCAGCAACTTGCACGATGGGAGCCTAAATGTTTCCAGACACTTACCTGTTGCAACATGGCGTCCCATTCCAAAAATAGCATAAAGGATGACAGGAAAGAGAGATCCATATAAACCAAACACTGGATGGACTGAAGACAGAACAGCAAAGGCCAGCCCTATAGAGAAGGATAATGGAAATTAGTAAACAATACATTGCACCAAGATATCAAATTACGTTACATTTGGTTTTGGTCGGGGGAAAAGTCCACAGCTTTAACACTAGGATTAAAACTACCTACAATGATAATTACATCTATAAAAAGCTAAGGCATAAACCAACCACTAAGCAATGGGGTTTGGAGGAATCTTCTGTTGTGGGTGGATTTCTCCATAATTATCTATTAATAATACCTAGTTCTTATATAGCACTTTTCATCCATAGATCTCAAAGCACTTTACAAAGGAGGTCAGTATCATTACCCCCATTTTACAGATAGGGAAATGGAGGCACAGAGAAGGGACCTGACTTGCCCAAGGTCACTAAATAGGCCAGCAGCACAGCTGGGAATGGAATCCATGTCTCCTGAGTCCTTATCCAGCACCTTCCTCTAAAGCATCTGGGATTAGTCCCTATCAGAGATAGGATACTGGACTATATAGGTCACTGATCTCATATGGCAATTCATATGTCCGTGTTGGGGACAGCAGGACAGAATTCGCAGGCCAAAGTCCACAGAAAAGAGAAGGCACAAGGTGAAAAGAAACACACCAGAAACTCCAGAAGAGGCAGAAGAAGAGGAAAGCTTGCCCTGTCTAAAGGGGCAGGCAGGAAGAAGAGCGGAGCATGGGGAAGGAGGAGAAGACTACTTAAGTCTGATCTACACTTGAAAGTTCTAGCAGCACAATTATTTCAATTAGGATGGTGATTTTTTTTAATCAAGATAGTTATACCAGTACAACTCCTACTGTGTATGCAGTTGTGCTGGTATAAAGGTGCTTTATTCAGGTATAGCTTATCCCCTCTCCTGTTTGGGAATTAGCTATACCAGTATAACTTCATCCACTCTAGAGGAGTTGTACTGGTTAAACTAAACCACTGCAGTTAAAGTGGTACAACTTTTACGTGTAGATAAACTCCAAGGAAATAGACAATGGACCCCTTACTGAACGGCTAGAATCAGAGGTCCATTTTCTAAGCAGTGTGTGTGAAATGGGTCCATAAATCCTGGCTAAGGTGAACTGCAAAACTTCGTATGTTTAAGATCCAATATCATTAAAACAGTATGCACGTGCAAACTAAACAATTACAAATAAGAACATTTACATTTAAAAACAAAATAGTAACACTTCAGTGCTTGGAGTGCACACTCTGAACTACTTTGGTAACCTCGACACTGCTCTATAGAATTTAGTTCTCATGTATTGTTTTCAGTGTCTGTGATACTATCAGTTCCTTCCTGCAGAGGAAGTACAGAAAAATGGCCTGCTATTTAAATCATAATAATTTTCACATATAAATTTTAATGTATAAAGTCAGATGGGGGGTAGTCCTTGTATTGGTTTTTATTCTGCACTTACGGTCACTTACTGATTTGGGATCTTAACCAGTGTTAAGATTAAACAAAATTTGTGCAGTTTACCTTCAAAAGGTGTTCACATGCTTAAATAAATAGATTTTAATCACTCAGTTCAAGAGGGATTAACTGAGGAATTGCAATGGCTAGTGGAGTGTACTGTAATGACTCTCAAGCTAAGTTAAGAAACTTCCTGCTGTAGGACGTTTACATATTTGCTACTCACAGCTACCAATCAATATGGGATTAAATACAGTATTACTTTGTTTCCTCTTAGCGCTAATGAGGGAAATGAGGCTTTAGCTATTGGGAAGTAAGCTGTCACCATCTAGTGATAAATGTCAGATTTACCAGATTCTCAAACCTCTGCAAGCATTTACTTTGTTTTTCAGTTTCCAAAAATGGTTTGAATCTGAGACTTGTGACTACTGTGGCCAGACTGTGTTTGGTCCAGCACACATGAACAAAATGTGTGCAGGGCACAAGGAGTCCAAGCCCAGGTCTACACTATGGAATTAGGTCCAATTTAGCTGCGATAGGTGGATTTTAAAATGAATGCGTCTACACAATCAACCCCGTTCTGTCGACCTAAAGGGCTCTTAAAATCAACTTCTGTACTCCTCCCTGGTGAGGGGAGGAGCACTAAAATTGACCTTGCTGGGTCAAATTGGGGTAGTGCAGACGCAATTCGATGGTATTGGCCTCCAGGAGCTTCCCAGAGTGCTCCAATGTGACTGCTCTGGACAGCACTTTGAACTCCGATGCACTAGCCAGGTACACAGGAAAGGCTCCAGGAAATTTTGAATGTCATTTTCTGAGCGTGGCGAGCTCAGCAGCACAGGTGACCATGCAGTCCCCCCAGAATTGCAAACCAGCTCCAGCATGGACTGAAAGGGAGACACTGGATCTGATTGCTGTATGGGAAGAAGAATCTGAGCAGGCCGAACTCCGATCAAAAAGAAGAAATGCCAATATATTTGCCAAAATCACACAGGGCATGGTGGAGAGAGGTTACAACAGGGACACACAGCGGTGCGTGTGAAAGTTAAGGAGCTCAGGCAAGCCTACCAAAAGACAAAGGAGGAAAATGGTCGCTCCGGGTCAGAGCCCCATACATGTCGCTTCTATGATCAGCTGCATGACATTCTGGGGGGGACCCTACCACTACCCCACCACTCTCCGTGGACACCTTCAAGGGGAGAATCTCACGCAACAGGGAGGAGGATTTTGTTGATGAGGAAGAGGAGGAGGAGAATGCGCAGCAGGCAAGCGGTGAATCCGTTCTCCCCGGCAGCCAGGACTTTTTCATCACCCTGGAGCCAATACCCTCCCACGACGGGATCCCCGACCCTGAAGCCGGAGAAGGCAGCTCTGGTGAATGCACATTTGTAAGTACAGTACAAGGCTTAAAAGCAAAAGTGTTTAACGTTTCATTTGCCCTGAAGAATTGGGATGCATTCACGGCCAGTACAGCTACTGGAAAAGTCTGTTAACGTGTCTGGGGATGGAGCGGGAATCCTCCAGGGACATCTTCATCAAGCTCTCCTGGAGGTACTCTGAAAGCCTTTGCAGAAGGTTTCTGGGGAGGGCTGCCTTATTTTATCCTCCACAGTAGGATACTTTACCATGCCAAGCCAGTAGCAAGTGGTCTGGAACCATTGCAGCACAAAGCATGGCAGCGAATGGTCCTGGGTTTTGGTCACATTCAAGCAACATTCGGTCTTTATCTTTCTGTGTTAGCTTCAGGAGAGTGATATCATTCATGGTTGAAATAGGGGAATTTTTGTAAGGGAACAGTAAAAGGACCACGTTCATGCTGGGTTGTTTGTGCTTGGCTAAAAGAGATCATCCTGGAGAATAGTCACATGGTGGGGTGGGGAAAGGTGTGTGCTGCACATACACCCGAAAACCGTAGCCCCTCCTTTTAAACGTGAAACCCAACTGGCATTGCTTGCTATGGGAAAAGATGGTGCTGCAGTCTGAAACCATTCCCACATGTTACGAAGGTGTATGAAGCCAACCCCGTGTACCAAAAGGCTTACCATGGCTGCCTGGAAACCAAATACTGTTGCCCAGCCAGTTGTGATGTGTCATCACAGTGGTAGGCACTCAATATAAAAGGCAAAATGCGACCTTGTACCTAAAGCACATGTGCTGTCTGCTGTGAATTGCTTGATTCACTGTGAAAGAGTCTCCCTTTTGTTCTCAGAAATGTATCATCTTAAATTTTACTCTCCCTTTTTCTCTTCCTCAGGTGCAAATGTTTCTATGCTCCCCCTATCATCTCCATCCCTGAGGTTATCGCAGATTAGAGAGTGAAAAAAATGCACTCGCGATGACATGTTTTCCAAGCTCATGCAATCCTCTCGCACTGACAGGGCACAGCTTAATGCATGGAGGCATGGAGGCATTCAGTAGCAGAGGCCAAGAAAGCTGGGCATCGCAAAATGGGGAAGAGATGGCCAGCCCTCTGTGGAGATAGAGGTGGTTAGGGACTATTTAGAAAAGCTGGACGTGCACAAGTCCATGGGGCCGGACGAGTTGCATCCGAGAGTGCTGAAGGAATTGGCGGCTGTGATTGCAGAGCCATTGGCCATTATCTTTGAAAACTTGTGGCGAACGGGGGAAGTCCCGGATGACTGGAAAAAGGCTAATGTAGTGCCAATCTTTAAAAAAGGGAAGAAGGAGGATCCTGGGAACTACAGGCCAGTCAGCCTCACCTCAGTCCCTGGAAAAATCATGGAGCAGGTCCTCAAAGAATCAATCCTGAAGCACTTGCATGAGAGGAAAGTGATCAGGAACAGCCAGCATGGATTCACCAAGGGAAGGTCATGCCTGACTAATCTAATCGCCTTCTATGATGAGATTACTGGTTCTGTGGATGAAGGGAAAGCAGTGGATGTATTGTTTCTTGACTTTAGCAAAGCTTTTGACACCGTCTCCCACAGTATTCTTGTCAGCAAGTTAAGGAAGTATGGGCTGGAAGAATGCACTATAAGATGGGTAGAAAGCTGGCTAGATTGTCGGGCTCAACGGGTAGTTATCAATGGTTCCATGTCTAGTTGGCAGCCGGTATCAAGTGGAGTACCCCAAGGTCGGTCCTGGGGCCGGTTTTGTTCAATATCTTCATAAATGATCTGGAGGATGGTGTGGATTGCACTCTCAGCAAATTTGCGGATGATACTAAACTGGGAGGAGTGGTAGATACGCTGGAGGGGAGGGATAGGATACAGAAGGACCTAGACAAATTGGAGGATTGGGCCAAAAGAAATCTGATGAGGTTCAATAAGGATAAGTGCAGGGTCCTGCACATAGGATGGAAGAATCCCATGCACCGCTACAGACTAGGGACCGAATGGCTAGGCAGCAGTTCTGCGGAAAAGGACCTAGGGGTGACAGTGGACGAGAAGCTGGATATGAGTCAGCAGTGTGCCCTTGTTGCCAAGAAGGCCAATGGCATTTTGGGATGTATAAGTATGGGCATAGCGAGCAGATCGAGGGACGTGATCGTTCCCCTCTATTCGACATTGGTGAGGCCTCATCTGGAGTACTGTGTCCAGTTTTGGGCCCCACACTTCAAGAAGGATGTGGATAAATTGGAGAGAGTCCAGTGAAGGGCAACAAAAATGATTAGGGGTCTGGAACACATGAGTTATGAGGAGAGGCTGAGGGAGCTGGGATTGTTTAGCCTGCAGAAGAGAAGAATGAGGGGGGATTTGATAGCTGCTTTCAACTACCTGAAAGGGGGTTCCAAAGAGGATGGCTCTAGACTGTTCTCAATGGTAGCAGATGACAGAACGAGGAGTAATGGTCTCAAGTTGCAGTGGGGGAGGTTTAGATTGGATATTAGGAAAAACTTTTTCACTAAGAGGGTGGTGAAACACTGGAATGCGTTACCTAGGGAGGTGGTAGAATCTCCTTCCTTAGAGGTTTTTAAGGTCAGGCTTGACAAAGCCCTGGCTGGGATGATTTAACTGGGATTTGGTCCTGCTTCGAGCAGGGGGTTGGACTAGATGACCTTCTGGGGTCCCTTCCAACCCTTATATTCTATGATTCTATGATTCCTTAAGTAAGGGCAAACAGCAAAGGCAGGAGGCGATGCTGAGGCTAATGGGGGAGAAACGGACATGATGAAGCATATGTTGGAGCTGCAGGAAAGCCAACAAGAGCACAAACCCCCACTGCATCCATTGTATAACTTGCCCTCCTCCCCAAGTTCCATATCCTCCTCACCCAGATGCCCAAGAATGTGGGGGTGGGGGGGCAGGGGAGGCTCTGGGCACCCAGCCTTTCCACTCCAGAAAACAGCCCAAGCAAGAGAAGGCTGTCATTCAAACAGTTTTGATTTGTAGTGTGGCTACAATAAGCAATGTGACCTTGTCCTTCCCTCCTTCCACACCCCACCCCACCCGGACTACCTTGTCAGTTATCTCACATTTTTTTAATTAATAAAGAAAGAATGCATGGTTTCAAAACAATAGTTACTTTATTTCCTTTGCCAGCTGTGATCGAAGGGGGGAGGATGGTTGGCTTACAGGGAATTAAAATCAACAAAGGGGGCGGGTTTGCAGCAACGAGAAACACACACAACTGTCACACCATAGCCTGGCCAGTCATGAAACTGGTTTTCAAAGCCTTTCTGATGAACAGCGCATCTAGCTGTGGTCTTCTAATCAACCTGGTGTCTGGCTGCTCAAAAATCGACCACCAGGCGATCTGCCTCAACCTCCCACCCCACCATAAACTTCTCCCCCTTACTCTCATAGATGAGGCATACAGCAAGCAGTAGTAACAATAGGAATGTTGGTTGCACTGAGGTCTAACCTAGTCAGCAAACAGTGCCAGCGAGCTTTTAGACATCCAAAGGCACGTTCTACCACCATTCTGCACTTCCTCAGCCTATAGTTGAACTGCTCCTTACTACTGTCCAGGCTGCCTGTGTACGGCTTCATGAGCCATGGGAGCAAGGGGTAGGCTGGGTCCCCAAAGATAACTATTGGCATTTCAACATCCCCAACAGTAATTTTCTGGTCTGGGAAGTAAGTTCCTTCTTGCAACTGCTAGAACACCCCCAAGTTCCTAAAGATGTGAATGTCATGCACCTTTCCCGGCCATCCTATGTTGATGTAGGTGAAACGTCCCTTGTAATCCACCACTGCTTGCAGCACCATTTAGAAGTACCCCTTGCGGTTTACGTACTGGTCGGAAAGGTGGTCCGGTGCCAAGATAGGGATATGTGTTCCGTCTATCATCCCACCACAGTTAGGGAACCCCATTGCAGCAAAGCCATCCACATTTCCCAGAGTCACTACCCTTGATGGCAGAACATCAGTGATTGCATTGGCTACTTGGATCATAGAAGTCCCCCCAGAAGACTTGCCCACTCCAAGTTGATTCCCAACTGACCATTAGCAGTCAGGCATTGCAAGCTTCCACAGGGCTTTTGCCACTCACTTCTCAACTGTCAGGGCAGCTCTCATCTTGGTATTCCCGTGCTTCAGGGCAGGGGAAAGCAACTCACGAAGTTCAAGGAAAGTGGCCTTACGCATGCAAAAGTTTTGCAGGCACTGTGAATCTTCCCATACCTGCAACACTATGCGGTACCACCAGTCTGTGCTTGTTTTCCGGACCCAGAAACGGTGTTCCAATATATGAACCAGCCCCACTGCCACCATGATGGCCCCGTTGCCACAGTCCATGCTTTCAAGAACACCTGTGTCCATGTCCTCATCACAATTGTCCTCGTGCTAGCGTCTCTTAGCCTGGTTCTGCACATATTCCATGATAATGTGCAAGGTGTTTATAATGCTCACAACAGCAGTGGTGAGCTGAGTGGGCTCCATTCTTGCCGCACGGGTAACCCAGGAAAAAAGGAGCAAAACAATTGTCTGCCATTGCTTTCACGGACGGAGGGAGGGAGGGTCGACTCATGACAGGTACCCAAAACCACCCTCAACAATGTTTTTGCCTCATCAGGCACTGAGAGCTTAACCCAGAATTCCAATGGGCAGCGGAGACTGTGGGAACTGTGGGATAGCTACCCGCAGCGCACCGCTCTGTAAGTTGATGCTAGCCATGGTATTGACATACTCCACAGACTTAATGCGCTTTGTGGGGACATACACAATCAACTGTATAAAATCAATTTCTAAAAATCGACTTCTATAAAATCGACCTAATTTTGTACTGTAGACATACCCTTAGGTGCTTAGCATTCAGGAAAAACAAGAGCCATAACCCATCCCCTCCTCACTGCGCAACAGAGCTGGCCCACACATCAGAGTCCACCCTGAACCCTGGAAATGCTATAGCAGGGGCCACTTTGACCCACACATCCCCAGCGTCCCTGGAGGAATTCTGCCTGTCTCAGGGAGCTGCTGCTGCTGGGCAGTGCTTTTCACACCCCTATATGCAGGGGCACAATGTAGGTATAATTCAGCCCTTTGTGTTTTGTTTGTAAACTCCGTCTTGTTATGTCCATTTAGTTTTCAAAAGTAGTTTCTCATTCCTTCTATGTTACCTAGAAAACAATGAGACAGTGCTGTCTAGTGGTTAGGACAAAAATCGACTCAGGACTCAGAAATCCTAGATTCTATTCCTGGTTATGCCACTGATTTTTTATGGTTTCAGACAAACTGCACGTTTCAGTTTATCCATCCGTGCAATGGGTATCATCAGAAGGGTGTCATAAAGCTTAATAAGACCCTCTTAAGCATGAAATCCTCAGATGTAAGGTATTATAAAAGTTCAAAAAGTAGTCAAAAAGCAGGAAACAGATGGTAATAGTACTACTGTATTGCACTTCTTCACACTGAAAAATAATTAAGAATGGAGACTCCAGCTCCTCCTTATTTTTAAGGAAGGAGAACCCCACGGCGGTGAAAGTAAGGCTTTCAAGAAAGAATGGCTATTCCAATGTAAAGAACTGCAAACAAGGAATGAACAATAGGTTCAGATACAATATATAAATATTGTGGTGGCATGCTTTAGTTAACTCATTATCAGAAGATAACATTATGTGCCAGGGTTTCTTTTAAAATGGAGCTCTCTGGCTATCACTGGGCTTCGTGACACATCACATGGTATGCTACACTGGCCAAGCTGGCGACGTGTGGCACCACTGCAGGGAGATCACAAACGCAGATAGCTATAGAATAATTAACTTGGGTGCAAACAAGAAAAGCTGCTAAGTCCTGTATCTTAACCTGGCTTGAGAATTACTATTGAATGTGCCAGTTCCAAACTACAAGTATGAAAGTAATGCAGGGTCACCAAAGATGCAAATTAGGGTCAGATTAGTCAGAACTACAGTTAATTTCCCAGATCTAGATATATGCATCTGAAAACATGGCTATCCAGATGGAAAGGCTACACCATATCTTTTTGGCATCATGGTACAGAAGATAAAAATATTATACCAGAACAAGGAAAACAAGAAGACAGTATCTCAGGTCTACTATTAATCTTGTGACTTTTGCAAATATCTCACAATCCACTATTCTCAATGCAAAATTAAATAAATCTTGCCTGAAGTCCTATACACTCAAAGAACTTCCTTGGTGGGAACCTGATGAGCATGAAGATTGTGCTTGTTGATTTCAAACACCTTTCCATTGTTCAAATCTGGATGCTCTAATGAGATGTCCACACCCCATATCTGGGACACTCAAATAAGCACTGATAAATTTGCCCTTCAATATGGTAACATACAATTCCTCCTGAGTTTCACACACATATCCAAGGACAGAATTTGGCCCTTAGACACGTGAAATGCCTAAGTACAGATTTGACCAACAAAATGACATACTTTAAGTGTCCACATTTGAAAATGGGCCCCCACCGTGAAATACTAATCTCTCTAATACAATGCAAAAACAAACATAGTTTGGAAAAGAGGAGATTAAGGAGGGACATGACAGTGGTTTTCAAATACTTGACAGGCTGCCATAGAAAAGATGAAGAAATGTTATTCTCTCTTGCCACAGCAGGCAGGACTAGAGGCAGTAGGTTCAAACTACAGCATAGCAGATTTAGATCAAATCCCAGGAAAAACTTCCTAACTATAAGGAGAGTAGGACAAAGGTAGACTGCATAGGGAGGTTGTGGAAGCTCCTTCACTGGAGGTTTTCAAAAGGAGGCTGGATAGCCATCGATACTGGATGGCTTAACTACAACAAATCCTGCACCTTGGCTGGGGGTTCGACTAGATGACCCTTTCTGTCCCTTCTAACCCTATGATTCTGACACAAGGAAGAAAGGAAAGCAGCAGAATACGGACCCTGGACTTCAGAAAAGCAGACTCTGACTCCCTCCGGGAACTGATGGGCAGGATCCCCTGGGAGAATAACATGAGGGGGAAAGGAGTCCAGGAGAGCTGGCTGTATTTTAAAGAATCCTTATTGTGGTTACAGGGACAAACCATCCCGATGTGTAGAAAGAATAGTAAATATGGCAGGCGACCAGCTTGGCTTAACAGTGAAATCCTTGCTGATCTTAAACACAAAAAAGAGGCTTACAAGAAGTGGAAGATTGGACAAATGACGAGGGATGAGTATAAAAATATTGCTTGGGCATGTAGGAGTGAAATCAGGAAGGCCAAATCACACCTGGAGTTGCAGCTAGCGAGAGATGTTAAGAGTAACAAGAAGGGTTTCTTCAGGTATGTTGGCAACAAGAAGAAAGCCAAGGAAAGTGTGGGCCCCTTACTGAATGAGGGAAGCAACCTAGTGACAGAGGATGTGGAAAAAGCTGAAGTACTCAATGCTTTTTTTGCCTCGGTCTTCACAGACAAGGTCAGCTCCCACACTGCTGCACTGGGCAGCACAGCATGGAGAGGAGGTGGCCAGCCCCTTTGTGAAGAAAGAAGTGGTTCGGGACTATTTAGAAACGCTGGATGTGCACAAGTCCATGGGGCCGGATGCGTTGCATCCGAGAATGCTAAAGGAATTGGCGGATGTGATTGCGGAGCCATTGGCCATTATCTTTGAAAACTCATGGCGATCGGGGGAAGTCCCGGAAGACTGCAAAAAGGCTAATGTAGTGCCAATCTTTAAAAAAGGGAAGAAGGAGGATCCTGGGAACTACAGGCCAGTCAGCCTCACCTCAGTCCCCAGAAAAATCATGGAGCAGGTCCTCAAGGAATCAATTCTGAAGCACTTAGAGGAGAGGAAAGTGATCAGGAACAGTCAGCATGGATTCACCAAGGGCAAGTCATGCCTGACTAATTTAATTGCCTTCTATGATGAGATAACTGGTTCTGTGGATGAAGGGAAAGCAGTGGACGTGTTATTCCTTGACTTTAGCAAAGCTTTTGACACAGTCTCCCACAGTATTCTTGTCAGCAAGTTAAGGAATTATGGCCTGGATGGATGCACTACAAGGTGGGTAGAAAGTTGGCTAGATTGTTGGACTCAACAGGTAGTGATCAATGTCTCCATGTCTAGTTGGCAGCCGGTATCTAGCGTAGTGCCCCAAGGGTCGGTCCTGGGGCCGGTTTTGTTCAATATCTTCATTAATGATCTGGTGGTGTGGATTGCACCCTCAGTAAGTTTGCGGATGACACTAACTGGGAGGAGTGGTAGATACGCTGGAGGGTAGGGATAGGATACAGAGGGACCTAGACAAATTAGAGGATTGGGCCAAAAGAAATCTGATGAGGTTCAACAAGGACAAGTGTAGAGTCCTGCACTTAGGACGGAAGAATCCCATGCACTGCTACAGACTAGGGACCAAATAGCTAGGCAGCAGTTCTGCAGAGAAGGACCTAGGGGTGACAGTGGATGAGAAGCTGGATATGAGTCAACAGTGTGCCCCTGTTGCCAAGAAGGCCAATGGGTGTATAAGTAGGGGCATTGCCAGCAGATCAAGGGACATGATCGTTCCCCTCTATTCGACATTGGTGAGGCCTCATCTGGAGAACTGTGTCTAGTTTTGGGCCCCACACTACAAGAAGGATGTGGAAAAATTGGAGAGAGTCCAGCAAAGGGCAACAAAGATGATTAGGGGACTAGAACACATGACTTATGAGGAAAAGCTGAGGGAACTGGGATTGTTTAGTCTACGGAAGAGAAGAATGAGGGGGGATTTGATAGCTGCTTTTAACTACCTGAAAGGTGGATCCAAAGAGGATGGATCTAGACTATTCTCAGTGATAGCAGATGACAGGACAAGGAGTAATGGTCTCAAGTTGCAGTGGGGGAGATTTAGGTTGGATATTAGGAAAAACTTTTTCACTAGGAGGGTGGTGAAACACTGGAATGCGTTACCTAGGGAGGTGGTGGAATCCCCTTCCTTAGAAGTTTTTAAGGTCAAGCTTGACAAAGCCCTGGCTGGGATGATTTAGTTGGGAATTGGTCCTGCTCTGGGTAGGGGGTTGGACTAGATGACCTCCAGAGGTCCCTTCCAACTCTGATATTCTATGATTCTATAACATTTCATCATTACGATGAAATTCACCCCAGTGCAGAGGACAAATACAAAGCTCTCTACGTCTCTTAAACTGTACTTACGCCCTTAAAACAGAGCTGAAGAGAAGAATAGGGGTTAGTGTGGCTCTTCTGCACTGAGGTGAATTTCACCCCAAATACAAGCCTCTTGATTTTAACTTAAAAAAAACCCCTTCCTCTTGTAGCAAGGCTGGAAACAAAGGATTATCATTACATTTTGGACCTAGCTTTCTAATGTAAAAAGAGTATGAAGCCATAAAATCATTTATTTAGATTTAACATTAAAAATAATATATAGAAAAGCTCTGAGCACACTGTTAATAATTAGAGTTACAATATCCACCCAGCAGCATTATGACTAACATACAAATTAATTAACTCTCCCAGCGAGCAACTTTACGTAACAACTTACCACGGATGGCCCAAATAAAAATGGAAAAACTCCAGAAAATCCTCCCAAACCCAAATCATACCTTCATCCTTCCCAAAATGAACCCTACCAAGTCAATGGTTTTTGCAGTATCCTGGGAAGATCATTACGCTTGGGCGGATCTGGGCCAAGTTGGGGAGCAATTTAGAATCTGCACTAGTTTTCTACTTTGTCTTCATTTTTCCATCAACATTTGTCTTGTTCATCAGCAGAGCTGCTCCTTTATATTACTAAGCATACACGCCTGTGACTTGAAAGCAAAAATGTAGATTTTTGTCTTGATGATGACACAGTTAACTGTTGACTCTGCTTCTATAATACGTGACCATGGATTGTTATGACAACAATGGTAATATTTTCTATTGTAACTAAGTCACAAGACCTATTTTGTGGCAATACATTGTTTGTCATACATCTCCAAGGCGGTGAATGTAAGTTGATTAAAATTTATAAAATGGAACAGAAACCAAACCAAAATGTAAACGAACAATATCCATTTAAAAATTAGATTTTTTTAAAAAAACGTTTAGTTATCAATGCATATCACCTTAGATATTTAAAACAAAGAATTTAAAATGTAATTTATGGATTGATCAGAATCAGTGATGACTGATATTTGGCTTTTGCATTTTGCCGTGCTTGTTGTTGACAGTGAAAGTTAGCTGGATTTGTTTAAAGTTTATGTTGAGCCAGTTTCATTTCCTTATTCTCCTATCTCACCATAATCCTACATTAATGTTTGAGTTCCAAACAGTAAACGAAAATGTTTGAATCCCAACATACAATGATTTTCATTGAAATAAAAAATAGAAAACATTTCTATTCATTTTAGATTTTATAAGTTTCTGTTTCATCCCACTCCTACATTTTACACCAAACTATCTGAGTGCCCCTGTAACTGATATCTGAAAAAACAATATCAAGTGAAACAAGAATTTCAGGGAGTGCCCTTTTCACTAGGAAAAGCAGCAAAAAAGGTAAAAGAGGCTCCACTGTAGTAGTTGGTGTGTGTTCTCCCATTTGTGTCCTTCTTGCAATAACACAAGTCTTTATGTCTCATGGTCCATTTCATCTAAAATTACCTCCCCCTTTGTTTTTGGTATGGAACTGATCAAAAAACAGGGGGGCGGGGGGAAGAAGGGGGAAGATTGAAAAAATTATTTCAATTTTTTGTAAGTTTCATTTTTGATGGAATTTTCCAATCAGCTTGATTATTAACTTTTTCACTGTTGCTGAACATGGTGGTATTCCTTGGATGCACCTCCAGTGTTGCTCCATGAACCAGCCACATCACTTGAACCACCACACCCTGATGTTCTGTTGGAAGAGCAATGCTTCAGAATGACATATCTGGTATGTGAGGCACTCTGGACGTGCACATTTTTAACAATGTTACCCACAGTCAAAGTTGAAGAAGTGAGAGTCATGCATGCAGGAGGTCCTGGGGCGTATAGACCCCACCCAGTCACAGCCATAAAAGCATTCACAGGGAAATTGACTGCCTTCTCAAGCTGGGCTGTTTGGTAGCCTCATAACAGCTGTGGAGATAAAAAGGCTGCAGGGCAAAGGGCAGGGTATGGCTGCCAGAAAGGCTGAAGAGCTTCTGAGAGCGGGAGTGTTCAGCTGCAGATTGGTGAGAAGCCATCCAGGAAGTTGGACTTCCAGGAGAAGAGGGCCACAGGATGAGACTCTGAAGAACAGCCTGTAAGACAGGCATGGTAGCAAGCAAGACAGGAAAACAGGAAGGGGATGGGAGAAATTGGTACCAACCACTTCATACAGAGTCCCTAGCCTTGAATCCAGAGGAGTTGGTGGACCTGGGTTCCCCTTTCAAACCCAGCAGGGTTTTTTTTTTGTTAAACCTTGAACAAGTGAGCCACACTCAAAGAGGCCAGCGACTCTAAGCCCTTTATCTAGGGCAATTGGTCTCCTGACATACTGTACTCTTTAGCACACTGAGAGGGGAGAAGACTACCAATGACTCAGCTGAAGGGCTGTGGTCGTAACAAAGAGCCAAAACTGACTAGACAGCAACAAGCCCATCAAAGAAGGAAGGAAACTGAAGCAAAGTTGCCATGTCACCCGATGTCACCACAAGACGGCGCCTGAATGCCAAAAGCAACCTCTGACATAAAGCCTTTGAATACTTTGTTAGTTCACTAGAACTCGGAACTTTACATCCCTGGGCATGCACTGAGAATCTGTATGAATGTGAATCTCTGTAATAGATAGATAGATATTAACGTGCTACCGTTCATAACTCTGGGCTCAGATCATTACTCTTTGTAAGAACTGAGAGTTTTTCTTCCATAAGGAATATACTCACTTGGGCTGTAAATTACATGGCTGCTACAACACTCTTCTCTAGGAGGCTTCTTTAGCTCTGCTTCCAAGGAAGCGTATTCATCTTCATCTGCACATACTGTAGTTGTGCATCTACAAGACAAGTCTTCCCCTCACCCCATTCTTACATGCTGGAACACAATGATTTTACCTGATTAACTCAAGTGAATCATTCTGCGTACATTTATGTCAACTCTTAAGGAAAGAGCCTGCAAAACCTAGGCAACAGATCACCCTTTGAAACAACACTGCTGGGGGTCCTACATCAGTGATCTGAAAAAAAACTAATGCTGGCACCATGCCTCCAAAACCTGGAGCATGAGTTCAGGAATGCATGAAACCAGGTATAGCTCCTTTTTAACAGCAGAGTCTCCAGTCAGTGTGTGTGATTTCATTTGTTCAGCAGTAAATCCAGCTCTAGACTAAATTTACTTTAATTAAAAAAATTAACAAAATGAACCAGGAACAGACTTCAGTTACATTTTTTGCTCATCTCAGCAGGCACACATATAAGAGGGAAGATAACTTATGTGTCAGGAGCCTTTTTCAGTTTGGTATGAATGCTTTAACTGAGCACAAGCAGCTGATCTGCAACCTTCCATGCCCACAGAAGGTCACAGAAGAGTCAACAAGTGTATAATGAATGCTTTAACTGGGCACAAGAAGCTGATCTGCAACCTTCCATGGCCACAGAAGGTCACAGAAGAATCAACAACTATATGATGCTGCATGTAAATTCCACATGAAAATCTATCCTTATGCTGTCACCATAACAGGAAATGTTCTCCTAGTACCAAATTTTGATTTATTTGTAAACGAATGTCCTCCAAATATTGTACCTACATGCTGCCATACAAGTGATTTCCCCATCTTCTTAGTGCTTATGCATATAAACAGTGTACCATGTGGATAGATCCATTCTCAAAACAAGTGATATTTTTTATGAATCCCACGAAATGTCATGATCTTGGCAGGACAAAGTCTGAAGCCAGAGGTAAAATACCACTGGTTTTCTATTCATCTTCTGAGGTAATTTTCCCTCTTTAATGTTATAAATATCACTAAATTTGCCAATTATTGTAGGGAAGGGTATTGACGGGGAAGGATAGTCATGTGGCTAACTCTTAGGAATGGCAGGCTATAGATTCTATTCTTGGTTTTGCTGCAAAACCACCTGTGTACCCTCATGCAAGTCACTTTACCTTTCTATGTTTCAGGTTTCCCAACTGTAAAGTGGGGATAATACTTTACCACCTTGCCATTCTACTGTTAGACCGAATGCTTGTAAAGAGCTTCAACATCCACAGATGGAAAGTGCAAAGTATTATTAAGTAGGCAGCAGGAAGGAGGAGTCTGACATGTGCATGCTCAATCAGAAGTGCCTCAAGTTATAAGGGGTGCCAGCAGGAGATTGCTTTTATCAGAACCGCAAGAGAGATATTTAGGTACCTCTACACTGCAATAAAAGACCCAGGGCACAGTTGCAGCTGACCCAAGTCAGCTGACTTGGGCTTGTGGGGTTCAGGTTTTGATGCTTAAAACTGCAGTGTAGACTTTCAGGCTCAGGCTGGAGCCTACAGTCTAAAACCCAACAAGAAGGGTGGGTCTCAGAGCCCAGACTCCAGCCCAAGCCCAAACATCTACATTGCAGTGTTTTGCCCCACAACACGAGCCAACTAACCAGTACTGTGAGATTCGGAGCCACAGGCTTTTTTTTATTGCCGTGCATAGGCATACCTTCAGGATCTAATTTGTTTGGGGGAGGGAGAAGGGGGTGAACTCAGCTGCATGACTACATGTCATCCAAGATTTGACTCTATTGTCTCATTTGGTCCCTCTACATATCATAATCCAAGATCAGAATGCAAATGGGAAGACGTCAGGCCTATATTAGATCAGACCTTTACCAAAAGCAGGAGCTCATTCAAAATGCTATTGTAAGCCATACATATTAGGAGCCATTTGCTAAACCTTAAACTTCTGAATTTAGACATACTAGGAATTATTGCTTATCCTATGTGGTTTTGAGATAATGAATACTGGAGCTAGGCTCACAACCACCATGTTTAATGAGGTAATCCAATATCCCCAAGTGAAGTAGAAAATAAAAAACTAGCCATTTCAATTAATGAGAGTCCAGTCTCACCCTTCCCAAGTTTATTATTAATTTTTTGTGTGTGTGGCAGGGGTAGCACCAGAAGGCCAAGAACCATGACTTTGATCCTCTCTTCTGAATTTAATAAGAGGATAAGGAATTAGGGTGCTGCTGATGACTGATGCATCATGTGCAGGACAAATTTGCTCATAGAGCATATTTCTCACTATCTCTTCAAACTTAACTTATTAAGTGGCATCCCATTTATATAATCTTTAACACTGTCACATTCCCCAGGGTACAATCTGAACTGCTGAACAGCTGTGTCCCCTCAATTCTCCAACCTGGAGTGCTTTTACACTGCTTCACAGTAAGAACAACTACTCCTGGCTTGTTCACAAACAACCTCTAGCATGGAAAATCACTCCAAACTTAATTATATGAGTGCTTCTAGCCAGCCACTCATGAATTATATTACAGAGTGACACCATGAAATTCCCAGTGCCAGACTTGTCCCCAGAAATTTGCGTTTTCTACTGCCCAGCTTTTTCCTTTTGGACAAAACAACCTCATAGAAAGTCCATCATTTCATTAATAGAAAATGATATGCACAAACGCTGTTATCTTAAATGGAGGTTTCCAAGCACTTCAATCCAAACACACACTGCGTTAGATAAAACAATAAAACAAATGTAATAACTACAGAAAGATAGATTTTAAGTGATTACAAGTAACGAAGCACAAGTCAGAACTGGTTACAAAAAATAAAAGACAAAATGCAAACTAATACTTAACTTAGCAAGCTAAGTGAACTTAGAGCAAAAAAGATTTTTCTCACCACCTGCTCACAGAAGTCTGGCTAGATTCCTTCAGCCAGGACCACTTGCCCAGTTCAATGGTACGTCCTTTGTCTTTCAAATTAATAGAGATGAGCGAAGAGAGGTGATTTGGGGCCTCTGTTCCTCATTTTTATATCTTTTCCTCCGCTTTGCGAATCACCTCCAGCTGCAGTTCACGTGACAGCCAGTCTGTTTACACAGGAAACTCCAGCTGTTGCATTGCCAAAATGTAAATTTCTTGCTCATACTCTTCTTCCTTCCAAAGAATGGACGCTTAACCAGCTGATAGTCCATTTGATTTTATTGACAGCTGGCTGAGGCATCAGTTTGCCTTTTGTCTCTGAGGAACTGGTCTGTGCCTGCCTTTCGAAACTTGGAGCATGTCTCAGTAAAGTCATACAGTAGAATATTATAACTTTACATACAATGTGGGCACACGTTTTTCTAGTACAAAAATGTTAAACAGATTATGAGTTTTCAAATGATACCTCACAAGGTATACCTCATACACAATTTGTCACAATCTTGTAAAAAGGATGAACATGAGGGTACAAACTGTCAGAAACAGCAAGCATTACCTCAGTTAAAAAGGCGAGCTTTATAGGTGAGAGCTGTAACAGGCTCGCAGTGTGTGGTGGGTGGGGGTACAAAAGGGGATAGATAATACAGGCTGACTAATAGGTTATAATAAACATTCACAAAGAATAATCTGTCATCCCTCCTTAGTTTTCTTGACAGTTTTAGCCACCTGGATTGTCAGCAATCAGTGGATATGACATTGGTAGAGAAGTATGATCTATTGTCTAGATTTTGAGTACCAGATTTTTGAGAAACATTGCCAAATTAAGGACCTATTTCCAGATCATGAAGTCTCAAGTTCCTTGGCTTTCTGAGAGAATTTCAGGCCAATTCAGACTTAGAGCTAAGGTGATGGGCTTCATCCCACAGCCTGGGATTCAGATCCTTTCTTGACAGTTTATTTTAAAAGCAATTATATCTCTTTTTTGAACCATAGTGGAGATAGCAGAATAAGACAGAGATGATTCCATGCTCTGAAAAAAGTGGAGGTGAAGCCTATGTTCTTAAAAATTCTCACTCAACCTCTCTGCAAGTGGTGAATTAAGATCTGACAGTTTGGGCCACAGTACTGGGGAAGGTGGTAGTGATCGCCGAGTGTGTCCTGTGGCTAGCACTGATCTATAGGATAAAAATCTCTCTGTCTTTAGGAAATTACATATGCTGAGTTGGCCCTCCTCAGCCACTAATGATCAATATGTATGCCACAATAGCCACAGGATACCTGTCCTTGCTGGCAGTATTGGGTCTAACAGTGGCATTTAAAGTTGCTGATCATATGGATTTTGTTTCATCGGCTGGAAGATTGGTAGAGCATGACTGGAAATGTTCTGAACTGATTCCATCATTACTTGAAGCAACAAGCTTAGATGATAAATTCTTTGCAGAGATTACATATTCCCTTAAGGATAGGTCTTGAGTATGATGATTTTCAGTACTATATGTTGCCTGTTGGAGATCTTTGAGAGAGAGTACGGATGAGATAACACCATTAGACATCCAATCATATGTCTTAATCTCCTTTGACAACAAGGGTGATATTTGTTGTTTTCACACTTGTCTAGGTTCCTTCCCCACTCTGAACTCTAGGGTACAGATGTGGGGACCTGCATGAAAAACCCCCTAAGCTTATTTTTACCAGCTTAGGTTAAAACTTCCCCAAGGTACAAACTATTTGTTGTTTTCACACTTGTCTAGGTTCCTTCCCCACTCTGAACTCTAGGGTACAGATGTGGGGACCTGCATGAAAAACCCCCTAAGCTTATTTTTACCAGCTTAGGTTAAAGCTTCCCCAAGGTACAAACTATCTGGAACAATCTCTTAGGAACTATTCCACTGGGCCAGAACTGCCAGAACATATTATGCTCTGGCTCTGCCTTTGATGAATCCCATCCACCCAGAGGAAGCCAGAGAGCAGACAATGTAAAGTCAGTGATATGAGTTCTGAGGCCTTATTAGTGCCTTTTTTGATGCCACCCCTATGTATAAAACACTCTCCTTATCCCAATTTGCCAAGCCATCTCCCACTGAATTTAAGTTGCTCCTAAAACTCACCTCTTCCACAAAACACGAAAATGTAAACCAAACCAAAATTAAGTGGAAAAAACTTTCTCTAAGTAATTTCTTTCTAAGTTCTGGATGTTACCCCCTACAACTCCCTATATAAACACAAACACACACAGTGCAATCAGTATGGTCTATGAGAAAATTTTAGGCCTACATTTTCCAAAGTGATCTATGAGTCCTGGTGCCTCACTTTCAAGTGCCCAGCTTCACACACCTTAACGCAGCCTGATCTTTGGGAAGTATGCAGGGTACCTGCCCTCTGAATATCAGTCACCTATAAGCTGGTTCATTTGGGCACCCAAAAATGAGACACTCGAAAATCACTGGGTAGTTTGAAATTTAGATTGTAGCTCTTAAAATCCTACCTAAAGTAAAAAGCATCAAATATACAGAGGACATGAAAGATGATTGCTCTGTGGATTGAAGGGTCAGTTGGGTTTTTTGTTGTTGGTTTGTTTGTTTTTGGCAGGGGGGGAATGTCTTTTTGCTTCTGGTCCTCTATTAAATGCACAGAGATGGACATTTTACTGTCTCTACAATGGCCGCTATCAAAGCACACACATTATCTGCACCTGTTAATTGTTGTTCTCTCTCTTTCCTTGCTCCTAAGTTTATACTTTTATATAAAGCAGATAGCAATAGCAAAAATTGCTATTGAATTGCAACTCTATCCAAATGGTTTCAAAATACTGTAGGAAGAATAACTCACTACGAGTAGGGCTCCGTGTCTGTCACGGACTTCTGCAGCTACCAGTGGTGGCTGATCCCAGGTCTGCCCAAGCAGCTGGCTCTGGGGCCCGCTGCTCAGATGACCCCAGGGACAACCACACCTGCCTTTGCTGGAGCAGCTCTGCAGCCAGCCGCTTGGGCAGCCCTGCAGCCAGCTGCACCAGCTGCTGCTGGAGCAGCTCCGGGGCCAGCCACACTGCCTCTGCTCAGGTGGCCCTGGGCAGCAGTTCCTGGGCGGCCAGAGCTGCCACTGCTCAGCAGCCCCCGGCAGCTAGTGCTGCCGGCCCCGGGCCTCCCCCCCCCAGCAGCAGCCCCCCAGTCTCCACCCCTCAGCAGTGCCGCACACTGCCCCAGCAGTTCCCCCCGGTACTCCCCCCCCGCCCGAGATTTAGTCAGGGGTATTTATAGTATAAGTCATGGACAGGTGACAGGGCCATGAATTTTTGTTTACTGCCCTGTTCATGACTTATACAATAAATACCCATGACTAAATCATAGCCTTAACTCTGAGCATTATCTTTGTGGTTTGAGCTGTGGAACATGATGCAAGGACAATGACTTCCTTTCTTCTTATTCTCCTACCCCTAACAAAGAGATAATGGCCATGTTGCCTGACATTTTGTTCAGACATAGGAACTCAGGAACAGTCATACCGGATAAGAACAGTCCTCCCTCTAGTCTAGTATCTTGTCTCTGAACAAGGCCACATCCAATGATTTAGAAGAAAGGCACAAAAATTCCCATCGTGGACAATTGTCAAGCTAGTGGTTGATTTATGCCCTGAAACTTGAGGGCATCTAACCCTTAAAAATATTTTATCCCATCTAAAATAACTGCAGGATAATCTCAATATCCATATAAATAGCTCATCCTTTTTTGAATCACACTAGGCTTTTAGCCTCAATATCTTGTGGCAGTGAGTTCCATCTGTCAATTATCAGTTGCTTATAAATTTAATTGCTTTTAACCATTTTAAATTTGTTGCTTTCATTTTCACCAAATAACTCTTTGTTCTTGTATTATAAGAAAAGAATCCCATGCACATAAGGCTTACAAGATTTGTACTTTCTTCTTCTTCATGCTATACAGCAAACTGGATTGGTTCTTTTTTTCTGTCTATTCCTAATCTCTGATTAATGTTAAAGTATAGCCCCAGTACCAGACAAGAGATGCAATGCTATGAGAAGACTGGGTGCAAAAAGTCTGAAAATATATTTCTCTCTCTCTCTCTCTCCCCCTCTCTCTCTCTCACACACACACACACTCAAAATAGTTTCAAGCAAAATGGACACCTTTGATGTCAAAAAAGAAAGACAATTTATTCTCAGATTTTATTTGTGAGTTGTTTTGTTTTGTATGGGGAGGATGAAGTTTGAGGTTTTTTGTTTGTTGGTTTTAAGCAACAGGATTAATTTAAAGTTGTATCACATTCTTTCTAGATTACATAACAATCAAGATGGAATAATCTGGAAATGCAGCATTTTTCCAGCATCACCTGAGCTTTTTAAAATTTTACTTTGTAAGTTAAATCATATTTGGGAACCAGATTCAATTAAGATAATGCTGGATAAAACTACTAGTAATGTATAATTGTCCCTAATTTGATTTTTTTTTTTTTTTGGAGTTTAACATATTGTTATTAGCAGCATTTTCATTACAATTGTATAAGACTATACCAGTGAAATTAGATACTTATAGTACAAATACTCCTGTTCTTTTACAGTATTAAGGTTCTTAAAGTTAAATCATGCCAATGCAGATGTTCCTAATTACCCTAAAAGTACAAATACTTACACAAACCGGTTGGTTCCAGTTACAGAATAATTCAATTAAAGAAGTGCTTATAATTGAGCAGCATGAATGATAGTTAAGGCTAGCCATTCTGCGACATTGTAAAGAAATAACATCTATACTGTGCATCAGAGAAGTAGCTAGAGAGTCCATTTTGGGCAGGCAAGAAAATAACATGGCATTTACCAGAGACAGGTATAAAGTGTTGCCTAAGGCCGGGCACAATGATGTTAGATAGATAGAAGACTTTATTTCTCTGGAATCATTCATTAGTTTGTACTTTTCACCTGTAAAATCACCAGATAAATCCAGATTGGCATTACTTACCTATGGCTACCAAAATAGACTACAACTCCACCCTTAGTTTATATTAGTGCTGGAAAGGGAGATGCAATAGGTAATGTGATACAGTACATCTCATTAGACCAACATACACACTGAAATCACAAGCTCTCCATGAATACAGGATCCTGTCTGCAGTTAATATCTTTGGCAGAGAGCCTTTTTTATATATGCAATGTTTTGTGACTTGTTTATTGCAGTTCTCAAGGCTCCTACAGGTAATTGTGTAATATTGATGCTTACTTCTAAAACAAAACAACATTTCAAGACACAAAGTTATTTTGTAGCTCTTTGTTTGCTCCTGATTTGAAAGTGGGAAGTGATGGCCAGTTACACTGGTATACATTGCATAACACCGGCATTCATCCTTGTGTCACTGCTCTCTCATACGCTGCAATATGTCTTGTGTTACTGTCAAAGTGATAGGTACATAGTAACATTAATCCCCTGTTCACAGACCTTGGTCAAAAACAAGAAAAGATGTTCGTTTACGATGTATAAAAAGTGAGGGATGTAAAAAACTCTCTCCTACACATCCCATTAGATTGGGTCTAATTCAAATGTACAATTCTTTTTTGTAGTTTTTTTTTAACCCATGCTTCATTGTAACACTAAGAAGCAAGAAATAAAAACTCTACTGAAAAGTGACAATGGTCTGACTAAAGCTACTTAAAATGTCAAAAATCAGATGTATTACTGTACCTTGAGGTACCTGTTGAATTGCCAGCATCATCCCAGAGACTGTATCAGGAATCAAGTTTTCCTTCAAATTGTAACTGGGTGCCCACTTCAAAATAGGCAGCCTTCTTACACACCACAGTTTGATATCTTCATAGCGAAGAGCATGGATCTTCCTCCACACTACACTTTTCTTTCTCCTTTTTGCCCCTGCCATGCTTTATCTCCCCCAAAGTTTCTTCTTAACAAATTATCACTGCAGAATTATCCTGTTCAGTGCCAGTCTTCAGTTCTTCTTCTGAGAGTTTTCAGTTTCAAAGCTATAGAAAGAGATGAACAGAAGCACTTACATTCTGCAGCTGTTCTCTTGTATTCAATATACTTGATAAGTAGGTTTGCTTTTAACCTTGTAAATAGCCATCTGAAAGGGAAAGACTATTCATATTAAATATAACATTTTCTTCTCTTTTTGGAAATTTGGTCTACTCTTAGGTAAGTTTATGATTCTCTTCTCTGTAATTTCCTCCCTTCTATTCACTGTAGTGCTTTTGCTTTTGGCCTCAGGCCAGTGGTAAAATGAGGTAGTACTGGGCGTATGTTCAATGTGGGCTGGGTTATGCTAATACAACCAGGAAGAGTCCAGCCAGACAAGCCTCTCCCTGACAACCACACAGAAAACAGCTTTATGCTCTCTTGTGAGGAAAATACACACAAAACCGTTCTCTCTGCATTCAGAGGCATGTATTCGCCATGCATTAAGCGCTAACTACATTTAAGTTACCAAACATGTTGCATAAGTTTTACAGTATTCATTTCTTACGTTTGCTGCTATATGATACCTTAATCAAAGCAATAGTTCAGAGAAAGAAAGTTAAGCATTAAGCTTCTGGTCACTGTAAAAAAGCGCTAAAAAAAACACACAGTTCTTAAAAATAAACTGAAGGGTCAGATTAAACCAGCGATAGGTAGGATAACAAAATGCATACTGCACTGTGGAAGATTTGCAAACTATCAGTTCTAGCTGCACAGTGACAATAATACTTGTGTCTCCAGCTCCTTTTTACAACTATTCATTCGGTTATCTTCTATTGCTGCTCCTGGCAGTTTATTTGACGCATACACTCTCTACTAAGACAGTACATAAAATACCTTCTTATCTTACAATAAATTCATACCCCTTGTTTCAGGTGCACAGACACCACAGTGATGAAGAAGATAGCAATATAAGTGTCCAAACATTTCAATGTTTTGTGTGTTACACTGGCTCCACTGGAGCAGGGAAACAATGGCATTCTTATGAAAAAAATACGGTCTGCATGTATAGGTAGTGCCAACTAGAGAGACAATATATTAAGCAATAGTTCAGTAGCAAAGTATGAGTACAAGGTGTATAACCAATGAGGCCTGTTCTTTCCATCTTCATTCTGGAGTCTCTGTGGCATTCCAAATGACCTCTCACACATATTTTCCACTTCTTTTTAGACAGCGCTTGCAAACTAAGGGGAACAACACTGCAGTGTTGCCAGCTCTTGTGATTTGATTGTGAGTTTTGCACTATTTGGTGTTCTTCTTAAATCTCCAGCTCCTTGAATCGTATTAGTATGGGAAGATTTCAGCCTTAATTTAAAAAAGCAAAAGTAGGTTTCTAGGCCTCGTGATTATGGAGGAAATCTTTGAAAAGTGATCCCTACAGACGGCAAACAAACAGACAGCAAACAAACAGAACTCTGATTTTACTATCTTGTACAACCTCCTGATTTTTAAGTCAATCTCATGATATTGTGGGGCTTGACTCATGATTTTTGAACACTTGATGTTCTTTCAACACTGAATTGTGCACAGGAATCCAAAGCCCCGATCTTACCAATATTTAAGCATGAGCTTGATGTTAAAGTCAATGATATTATTCACATGCATAAGATTAAGCATGTACTTAAGTGTTTGCCCGACTGGGTCCAAAAGTGGCCTCATTCATCTTCTAAATAAAACTAATATAGTTGTTTCTTTAATCCACACTGCCACACTCTGTTTCTGTTGTCTGTGTGTTTAATTTTTATCACTGTTAAGCACTGTACTAAACTTCCAGATTCTATAACAATTCAGATTTTGTAGTATATTACGTTTTTATTTGAACTGCAATCTAATTGGATTTTTTGTTATATGATATTCTTTCAATCACACTGTCGATATGTACCATGACCAAAATATTACAGCAATGCTGTGTCAGCCTAGAAGATCCAAGGGCGAGCTATAAAATTATACATACATAAAAGCTCAAACAACAGTTGATTCTTCACACAAAACTTTAAAAAAAAAGGTTGTCAAACTTTGGACTTCATCTGACAACACTCCACATGAGTACTTTGCATTTAAAAGCATATGGGAAAAAGTAATGAGCACAAAGGAAAGCAAGGAATCACAACACTACACTCATGAGCCTCAAATGCTGGACAGCCTCAAAGTTATTGCCAGGAGAAAGGGTGAGTTCAGGGAGGAGAGTGTTTAATTAATTCCTCATTCATATGGAAAAATCAATGTTAAAGGTAATCCAGACATGCCATTCTCTGCCCTGCCCCTTTTTTATTTTATATACTTTCTGAGGAAGGGAATAATCGCACAATGGGAAATGAGTGTTATTTCTGCTCAGTGTAGTAGACATTTACTGATTAACCGTTCTTGCACCCATATATGACATCTACTCACAGTTGCACTGGAGCACAACCACTTTGTGCTTCCTGTTCACACCATACAAAGACTCCTGGGACTGAGGTCTTTACATTCACTAACTCATCTAAAAGGTCAGGTCAGAGATTCACAACCTAGTCCTTTCCTTATTTTCACATGGTAAAAGGCACATAGAAATCCTCAAATCCACAGCTAGAGGCACCCAATTGTTCTTTAATTTTGATGCAAGATTCAGCATGTCTAATTGTAACATTTACTAAGCAAAAAACCCCTAGTATTTGTGTGTCTGTGTGTGAGAGAGATATATCTATTCATACACATAGAAATATGAATGCAAATCTAAATGTAGAAATACTTGCAACTCAACAGTGTCCACGGATATTTTGAAACACTCATACAAGCTCTGGGGAGTGGAAGAACCAATTCAAATCAAGATCACACTTCCCACTCCTTAACCCTTTGACACCAAAGTGCTGAAACATTTTGAGAAACACAGTTTTTGAGATTTTCCAGTCTCATGTTTGCAGAGCCATTAGATTTGGCTACTTTGGATATGTATCTGATCTTTTGGATCATTAACAAAATAACAAACTTTTGTCCATCATCAATAACATGGAATGGGGTTTGTCTATATGTGTGTGTGTATATATATGTACACCTCTACCCCGATATAACGCGGTTCTCGGGAGCCAAAAAAATCTTACCGCGTTATAGGTGAAACTGCATTATAACGAACTTGCTTTAGCCTCGAGCATTTCCATTATTAATAGTCACTTCCCACCCCCTGATTGACCCCTCAGAACCCCTGACCCATCCAACCCCTCCGCTCTTTGTCCCCTGACTACCCCCTCCAGAGATCCCCCGCCCCAACCACCCCTCCCAAGACCCCACCCCCGTCTAAGCCCCCCTGCCCTTGTCCCCTGACGCCCCTTCCAGAGACCCCCCGTCCGTAATCACCCCCAGGACCCCACCCCCCCAATCTCCCTGTTCCCTGTCCCGACTGCCCCGACGCCTATCCACACACCCTCCCCCTGACAGGCCCCCCGGGACTCTCACGCCCTATCCAACGCCCCCATTCCCTGTCCCCTAACCGCCCTGCCCCCAGAACCATCCAACTCCCCTTGCTCCCTGACCGCCCCCCGAGACCCTCTGCCCCTTATTCAACCCCTCGGCCCTGGCCCAGCACCCTTAATTCACCGCTTAGAGCAGCATGTCGGAGCCAGACACAGTGACGCGCTGATCCGCCAGAGCACACAGC
Organism: Caretta caretta; assembly: GCF_965140235.1. Lineage (NCBI taxonomy): Eukaryota > Metazoa > Chordata > Testudines > Cheloniidae > Caretta > Caretta caretta. The sequence goes on from NC_134207.1 coordinate 45,832,587, forward strand.
CCCGCCCCCCAGAGCGCTGCTTTACCACGTTATATCCAAATTCGTGTTATATTGGATCGTGTTATATCGGGGTAGAGGTGTATATATAGTTCCCTGTGCATAGCTACCCAGCAGGCTATCAATTGCTGGGCAGTTTAGCTGTCCCTCCCCCCACTGCCATGTGCTGCTCCTGCCCTCTGCCTTGGAGCTGCTCCTGGGAGCTCCTGCTTGCTGTGCAGGGCCAGGGGGGAAGAAGGGTGCTAATGTCAGGCTGTCCCCCTCCTCCCGTTCCTGTACCCTATCTCCAAGAGCAGGGGAGGACACAACAGGGCTCATGACAGAGGGAGCTTGCTGGCAGCAGCTGCTGTCTCAGCTTGCTGATCTACTTAAAAAGGCAAAAAGAGTGGGGTCAGCGTACTTAAAGGGGTAACACCTGTCTCTCTCTCTCTCTCTCTCTCTCTCACACACACACACACGAAGCGTGTGAATCTGTCTGCCATGCTGTCTCCCCTCCCTCCATTTGTGCGGCCTTGTAGAGTGTGAGGCTACATTAACAACGTGTTAACCCTTGAGGGCTCAGCCGAGTGCTAGTTCATCAATTAGCAGTAAGGCATTCCCTGGGAAATACCCCACCCTCTTCCAACCTCTGACTCCACTACCTCAACCAAGCTTCACAATCATCATTGCTGTGTACAGTATTAAATTGTTTAAAACTTATACTGTGTATATGTGTGTGTGTGTATACATACATATAAAATATAGTCTTTTGTCTGGCGAAAAAAATTTCCCTGGAACCTAACCCCCGCTATTTACATTAATTCTTATGGGGAAATTGGATTCACTTAACATCGTTTCACTTAAAGTAGCATTTTTCAGGAACGTAACTACAGTGTTGAATTTAATTCTGGAAAATAAACATAGTTGGCTAGAGGATGACTGAACTCCTTGGGTCAAGAAGAGAGAAAACAGATTCTTTTCATGAGAATTTTGAGTTCCAGGGCAAATGTGGAATTTTAATAGAAACTGGATTTTACTGCAGGGATTTACTTTTCAGGCGTAGAAGATGGATTATATCAGGATTCATCCTAACAATACTGTTCTTGTTAGTCACCCTGAGCACACTAAAGTACCTCTTTCACTGGAGGCAATAATAAGAATGACACTAAGAATGGCAACATACCAGAGCCCTCTCCACAGACTAGAGCTAAATTTCAACTACTTTTTTTTCCATTGAAACCAAAATAGTTCATGGAAACATATCAGTTTTCATGAAAATTCTGTCAGGAAGGTTTCTCAGGTCCAGGATGGAATTTCATTTCTATGGGGAGATACAGAGCCTGACCCCCCAACCCCAGAATAGCCAGTAGTGTGGTGATTAGACCACTCACCTGAGATTTGAGAGACCCAGGTTCAAATCCATGATTTGTCTGCTTTGGAGTAGAGACTTAAACCTGGATCTCTCCCATCCCATAGGGTCACTGTTGATCTCCCTTGTATTTGGAAAGGTCTCAGTTTCATTGCAATCCAAAATGAAAATCAACCTCAAAACAGAAGAGTTGTCTGGATGTCCAGATGAAAATAAATCTATGCTTAAAACTTAGGTATACCCAATGGCAAAAAATCACTACAAAAGTATTTAGATCACAAATAAATAAGAAGCATTTTAAAACATCACTCCAAAATCATAATATGATAAATAATAATGTCCTAACTTAAATACACACCAAAAAACAAAAACAACAAAGAAATTCCATGTTAAAAGGCTGCCATTAATTATTTAGCCTCAAGCCATGCAGTTCCTTTATACTGTACCTCCTAATGTAGAAGAACCAGTGTTGCAAGGTTCCTGCCTTCCCAAGAGAGCCCATGGTATATAAGATGCAGTTCTTAGGGTCACTGAAGGACAAAATGGCAGGCTTATATTTGAGTGCCTTTGCTTTTGTAGGTTTAAGTTAAGCTGCATGTGCTATTGTAACACTCTGTTACATTCAAAAAGCTTTTATGGTCATTTTATGCACTGTACAGCCCCTCTTTCAAGTGATCAGATAATTCTTTTTCTGTATAACATACAGTAGCATGGATTCTAATATTGCACAGCATGTATAATGTTGTATACAGTGTCAGTATAGGTAACACAGAACACAGATTGTACACAAAGAGGAAAAAAATGAATGCATTATAACTAGATCTGGGGAACTCGTCATATTTAGTTCAGAACAAGTTCTTGGAGAGACAGAGTACCTTGGTGAGTATAGCCCTTACCTCCAGCAGATCCCCAAGATCTGCATAAATCTCTTGGCTGGGGGATACATGGGTTTAGGGGAAGTGATAATCTGGCTCTGCTACGGAATGGGAGAACCCAACACATCACTCCCAACAAAGAATCCCAGGAAAAGAGTGACTTATAAGTGACTCCTCTACACGGGAATAACTTGTGTAGGAAGCTCTTGTGTGTCAAAACTGGTTTGCAGGCCCTTGAAACAATTTGTGTTTGAATTAACTTGATTCACCCATGGTGGAATGTGGGTGCAATCTCACAGGCAAGTTCAAGTTCAACAGGTTGTTACATGCTGTTGTTCAGTCACAAGGGTCTGAATGTAGTTTACAGATTTTATTACCACCAGAGGTAGGAAGAGTCACTTGCTAGACATTAACATGACTTGCCCATTGTAACTTTTCCCAAGAAGAAAATTTGCACTCTATATTCACCAAACAGCAGCCACCAATATTCATGGACGAAGGTAAAGAATTCTAAAAAAAGCTTTGAAGGACAGTCCGCAGACATAAAATAAGTTTAACCAACCACAGGCAGTTTCGAGAATGAAAGCTGAATTCAGCCAAGGCTGATCAAATACTTTTCCAGTTCAAGTCAAACAGTTTGCACAACCCCAGCATTCAGGCTGAAGCATATGATAGAGCACTACACAACCTACTGGCATGCTTACAACAGAACACTGAAAAATGGAGCAACAGAAAAGCCATGACAAAATTAGTACTTTTAAAAATATTAAACATTTACTGAATGAACTTGAAGTCCATGCAGGGAAAAAATGTTATAGATCACATGTACTACATAGAACATTGAACTAAACAACTGAAGTTCCAGCTATTTACACATGCTCATAGCTGCTATCAGTTTATGTCTGTGTACTGAAAGCCTACATAATCCACTAGCTCCAAAACATCCAAATTTATTTATTTGGACAACTCTACGAAAATAAATGAAACCTGTTTTTAATAACATGTATCCTGAAAAATGCCTCTGGACCAAAACATTATACATTGTTAAATTTGACCCTAACAATATATAATTAATGAAATCCCAAGCCCCTGAAAGAAAAGATTTCACTGAAAGATAAAACAGCCCCTTCACCATACAATACTTCAAGATCTGCCATGTCTGACACTAATAGCTCATTTAATATTCATCAGTCAGAATTATCACAAGACCTTATGAAACCTAGAGAACGGCCCACAACAAAAACCCAGATCCAACCAGCCTGATTGTGGAAAAGTTCAGGTCCTGATGTGACTTTATGGCTTAGCCTTGTCTAGGGTGAACAGATGTCACGATATCTGGGGCTTTTTCTTTCAGAGGTGCCTATTACCCCTCACCCCCGTCCCGATTTTTCACACTTGCTAGCTGGTCACCCTAGGCTTGTCTCTAAACAAGATTTTCCACATTGCTAGGTTAATTATGTTGCGTTTTTCAATAACTGTGTGAAGCAACAATGGGTGAGGTAATATCTTTTATTGGCCAACTTCTGTTGGTCAGAGAGACAAGCTTTCAAACTAACACAGAACTCTTCTTCAGGTTGTCTCCTCCAGGCTCCAAAGAAGAGCTCTGAGTAAGCTTGAAAGCCTGTCTCTCTCTCTCTCACCCCCCCCCCCACAACAGAAGTTGGTCCAATAACAGATATTACATCACCCCCTTTGTCTCTAATATCCTGGGACCAACACAGCTACAACACTGCATGAAGCAACAGTGACATCCAGTGGTTTTGTTAGGTACATTAGTGTTGATTACGCTGTATGAATAGGATCACAAGGACAGTGTCCACAATGGTTGGCTCTATAAACAAGGTTCTCTAAACTGGGCAATATTAGCTGTATAATTAAACGGCATCGTATGTAGAAACTGAAGTTTGATACTTGCTAAAAGAGACTTACTTAATCTATTGCAAATGCATTCATTGCTGAGCAAGTCAAGAGAAATTAAAGATAGTTACAGAGAGCTGACCTGCTGTAAGACTAGCAAGATATCAGTCACATTCACTGCTAAGTATCTCATACAAAGTAACAGGAACTCTGCCACTGGACCAAAATGAGCAGCAGGAAAATAGCTACAACTCTCCTTATAGGCCTTTGAGAAGGCAGTAGAGCCCATAAGCAGATGGCGTTGAAACACCAGGAAAGATAGAAAATCTGATGATGCACTAGTTCCCTTAAATGTCTACTAGTGAGCCACCTGTAAACAGTCCCTAGTGTAAACTAAAGCTGAACCCTCCCATCTCCCATGTAGCATAAATCAGAGGCAAGGCAGAGATGAAAACGCTCGCAGCCCAAAGTGGATAGGGTTGCCAGGTGTCCAGTTTTCAATCGGAACACCCGGTCGAAAAGGGACCCTCAAAAGGTTCCGGGCCATTAAAAGTCTGGTCAGCAGCACTAAGGCAGGCTCCCTGCCTGCCATGGCTCCGTGCAGCTCCCGGAAGCAGCGGGATGTCCCACCTCCAGCTCGTAGGCGTGGGGGTAGCCAGGGGGCTCTGTGCACTGCCTCCGCCCCAAGCGCCAGTTCTGCAGCACCCATTGGCTAAGAACCACAGCCAATGGGAGCTCCAGGGGTGGCACCTGTGGACGAGGGAGCGCGCAGAGCCACCTGTCTGCACCTCCGCCTAGGAGTCAGAGGGGGGACATGCCACTGCTTCCGGGAGTTTCCAGAGGTAAGCACCACCCAGATCCTGCACCCCTAACCCCGTCCCATGCCCCAACATCTTGCCCCAGCCCTAATCCCCCTCCCGCCCTCTGAACCCCTCGGTCCCAGCCCAGAACACCCTCCTACACCGCAAACCCCTCATCTGCAGCCCCACCCCAGAGCCTGGACCCCCCACTCGGAGCCCACACCCTCAGCCAAAGCTCACCTTCCAAATCCAGGTGAGTGGCCCCTTCCACCCTGCCATGTGGGCTTGGGAGAAAGCTGCAAAAAGGAGTCAGCCAGAGACTCCAGCCAGCCTGTAAGGGCAGAAGCAGCCAAAGCAGGCACCTCTGGACACAGAGAGAACTTTCTACAGATTTGGCTGGACTTTCTCTGCCCTGTGCTGATTAGCTATTTGCTCCAACCTTCCCCCTCCTTCACAGTCTCTTTCTCTTCACCTCAACTTCACTCCTCTCACCTTTTTCTCCCCTGCCCTGGCCCCCCTCAGCCTCCTTCCATTCAGTGTCCCTTCTCCCTTCCCTTTAGCTGATCCCCTCTTACCTGAACCCACCAAAAATAATCCTGGAACTAGCACAACAGACATTTGTCGCTATCATCTCGTTCACTTTGCTTGTGTGTTATGTCTCTTCTCCCACCCTGTCTGGTTTATTCAGCTTGTAAACTCTTCAGTACAGGGACCATTTTTTGCTCTCTGTTTGTTGTTGTTTAATAATGACGTTACTCATGCCAAGCACAATGGGATTCTGGTCCATGACTAGGGCTCCTAGGTGCTACAGGACTAATAAAGGGAAAACAAACCCTCAAATAATTATCCAACCTTTAGTCTAGACTGTCTCAATCAAAAACCACCCTGCTTTGCAAGCCACTGGTCCAGACCTTCAAGTGTTTCCTTGATTCTCCTAAAAAGCTGCTCCATTGACCTTAGTCCACTGGCTCCACAAATGCTATGGACTGGTTCACATTTGGTAAAAGCCCAGGGTTTCTCCTGATAGAAGAAGAGGGATGTGAACATTGTTAACTTCTTGGCAACTGTACACCAAATCCTTTTAGTCAGCCCCAGAATGGGTGTGAGCGGAGAACTCCATTTGTATGTCTACCCTGGGCAAGCCACAACAAATATCTTAACAGCAACACTATATTTTCCACCAGCTATATCTGTCCCTACAACTGATTTTCATTACCTTGAGGTCAAGTTGTTAGGACCCCAAAATAATTCTGTTTATCAGAGAGGGCACATCTCCCACAATGGGCTTGATAAGACTTACCACATTTCTCAAGACTTACACAAGGCCACAAGACTTACTGGTGAGGTTATACCTGAAACAAACACTTCTGGGAGAGTCTTCACTTTGACGGAGGTTGTTCTGCCCAACAAGAGATCTTGAATTCCTTCCCATTTCCTATTTTAGCTCTGACTTGCCATTTTCATCAATTTATTCTTAAGATTCAAATTCTCTCTATCCAAATTCTGTGCTGTGCATTGGGTGTTGCTACAGAGGAAAAGCTGTAGGAGTAAAAGAATCCTCCCATAATCTCAGCTGCAGAGCTAGTCCATGGCTGTTACTGCAGCTGTGAGACTGCAATTGTACCCAGGAATCTAATATGTTAAGTAGCTTGCCAACACACTAACCACAATGACAGACGGAATCAGAGAGTAGATTGTTATGGTTGTACCATGCCTCAGGGTCATACTGGATTCTTTTCTGCTTTTGGACATGAATATTGTCATGGTAGCCAGAAATGCCTTCTATTTTCATTTAACTAGAAAACCGCACCTCCCACACCCTCTTCTCTCAGAAGAGATTTTAGCCAACAGTGATCATTCAATCTTGAGGAATTCCAAATTAGTGTTGCAGTACAATTTACCTAGCATTGAAAGTGACCAGCACAAAAAGGCTGCAATTAGTACATCGTTCAGCAGCACATAAAGACCAGCTCCGACACATCATAGATAGGTTTTGCAAACTCCACTGAATTTCCATGCACTTAACCAAATTTCCAAATCCCAGTCCTAAAATACAAAACCCTTAACAAATTGGGACATGGCTACCTCAGAGACCACTTCCCCCTCCATGACCTAAAACATCTGTAGCACACAGGGCTGTGAAGGAAGGATAGTCCAGTGATTAGGGGCACTAGCCTGGGACTTAGGAGTCGTGGATTCAACTCCCTGTTCTGTCACAGACTTCCTGTGTGACCTTGGCCAAATAATTTAGTTTCTCTCTGCCTGAGCTGCCCATCTGTCAAATGTGGATAATAGGATTTCATTATCACAACAGTGGTATTGTCGGGCACTCAGATACTATCACAATATAAACTGTCCATCAGGAAGTTTAGACTTGAAATTAGACAAAGGTTTCTAACCATCAGAGGAGTGAAGTTCTGGAACAGCCTTCCAAGGGGAGCAGTGAGGGCAAAAGACATATCTGGCTTCAAGACTAAGCTTGGTAAGTTTATGGAGGGAATGTTATGATGGGATAGCCTAATTTTGGCAATTAATTGATCTTTGACTATTAGTGGTAAAGATGCCCAATGGCCTATAATGGGATGTTAGATGCGGTGGAATCTGAGATACTACAGATAATTCTTTCCTGGGTGTCTGGCTGGTGAGTCTTGCCCAAATGCTCAGGGTTTAGCTGATCGCCATATTTGGGGTCGGGAAGGAATTTTCCTCCAAGGCAAATTGGCAGAGGCCCTGGGGGTTTTTCGCCCTCCTCTGGAGCGTGGGGCATGGGTCACTTGCTGGAGGATTCTCTGCACCTTGAAGTCTTTAAACCCTGATTTGAGGACTTCAATAGCTCAGACATAGGTTAGGGGTTTATTATAGGAGTGGGTGGGTGAGATTCTGTGGCCTGCATTGTGCAGGAGGTCAGACTAGATGATAATAATGGTCCCTTCTGACCTTAAAGTCTATGAGTCTATAATGGGGGCCACATACCCTAAAATAGATAGAGAGACCCAAATTTGAACTCCCAGACTCTAAGCATTCTCGCTGGCAGAATCCTGTTCTTGCTGGCACTCATAAATATCTAGATGGCAGCTATATAAATACCTAGATAAATATCAAACAAAGCCAAAGCCTAAAACACACCTTTCTCAGGAATGAGTATTACAAAAAAAAATTAAAACAAAACAAAGAAACAAGCTAAAGAAATGCTCTCAAGAGAAAAACACAATTGTTCTCATTTTCCAGCATAATTCCGCTCACTGCTTGGATACCCTGGTGCTCTAACTGTTACAGTAGACAAAATGTTAATGATAAAGTAACTCTTACATTGGTTCCTGGGGCAGTGCTGATGAGCTCCAAAAGGAGAGCTACCCAGCATAACCAGTGGCCATAACATCGATGGGGGAGGGTTATCGTTTCTCCCCTAAGGTACGCACTAATTGAAAAGAGTGTATGCTATTCAGAAAGTCGTTTTCAGATGCTCTGTTGTTGGGTTTCAGTTTCAATTCTGTTGACAGATTCATAGATTCCAAGGCCAAAAGGGACAATTGTGATCACCTAGTCCGACCTCCTGTATAACACAGGCCACAGCACTTCCTCAAAATAATTCCTAGAGCATACTTTTTAGGAAAAAAATCCAATCTTGATTTTAAAATTGACATGATAAAAAAAATTTATCATGCCCCTTGATAAACTGTTCCAATGGTTTAATTATTCTCACAGTCAAAAATTTACGCCTTATTTCCAGTCAGAACTTGTCTCACTTCAACTTCCAGCCATTAGATCAACTATACCTTTCTCTGATAGACTGAAGAGCCCATTATTAAATATTTGTTCCCCATCTAGGTACTTATAGAGTGTGATCAAGTCACCCCTTAACCTTCTCTTTGTTAAACTAAACAGATTGAGCTCCTTGAGTCTATCACTAGAAGGCATGTTTTATAATCCTTTAATCATTCTCTGAACCCTGTTCAATTTATCAACATCCTTCTTGAATTGTGGGCACCAGAACTGATCCACAATATTCCAGCAGCAGTTGCACCAGTGCCAAATATAGAGGCAAAATAGACTCTCTACTCTTACCTTGCCATCCCAGGATGGCATTAGCTCTTTTGGCCAAAGAGTCCAACAAAGAGCTCATGTTCAGCTGATTATCCAACACCACCCACGAATATTTTGCGAAGTCATTGCTCCCCAGGATTCTGTATGTATGTGGGGGTGAAAACATGGAGTGACTGATGTACTGGGCAATTCTAGCTCAGCTTTCTATGATTATATCTAATGGATATTGCTGCTGTGGTGTTTTACAGAGTATTGTGTCAAACTTAAGTGGCAAGTATAGTGGCAAGTAAAGCAAGTGTAGTGTTGCCTATGGATTTCTTCAGTTTTAGAGCATTTGATGACACTATACTCCCATTGCCATTCACATACACATTTTGGCTCTCCAACACAACAGTGTGCAGTACTGTTATAAACCAATTCATTTCTATGTACTATTGCAGTTCCTCTAGAGGAAGAGCTGAAAGGACATTCTATAGTTTGGACACACTGAAAAGCAGTGTGGTCTAGTCGTGGATAAAACACTGGACTAAGACTCAGGAGAACCTGGTTCTATTTCCCAGCCCTACCACTGATCTGTTGTGTGACATAGGGCAAAGAACTTCACCCATCTGTGCCTCTGTTTTCCCCTACCACCCACTATCTGTCTTGTCTATTTAGACTGTTGGCTCTATCCAAAAGGAGCCATCTTTCCTCACGTCTTTGGACAGTGGCTACCATAATGGGGCCCTAATCTGAACTGGAGCCTCTGGATGCTATTGAAATATGATTATTATTTTATAATTGTGGCAGAAAACAAAGCCACTCAAAAGAAAAATTTGTAAGGGGCCACAGGTCTAAGTTAGTAATAATATAGCCAGTACTCTTGATTCCGGATTACCTTCTGGAACCAGTTAAGTTCCAGTCTGTCAGCCAAATGCATTCAAAGAAGAATGCCTAGATATAGTCTAGAGACCTATAAACTATTAGAAGGATCACTGAAAATGTCTAAACTGAATGTGTTATTTAAACAAAGCACAATACCATTTATTTTAGTTTTCTCTTTCCATTGTAAACTACAAATATATGAAACTTTATTTCTGAGACTGCTACTGTGTAGAGCAAAGTAAACACTTTAGAAACGTACCCATCTTTCAAAATGAAGAATTCACAGTATGCTCTAAATAAAGCATCCAAGGCTAACTTTGTAACATGAGCTCAGCAAGTCTTACACGCGATTTTCCTTACTGAAGATGTTTTTTGCTGAATTGCTAATTAGTAGCATATAAAAATGCAAATCAAAAATACTGTACACAAGGCTATGCTATTGCTGACATTAAGAAATCAGTAATACTAAAACATAAAAAGTCCTGTTTGAATAATGTACTATTAATAAAAAGAAAAGGAGTACTTGTGGCACCTTAGAGACTCTAAGGTGCCACTCCTTTTCTTTTTGCGAATACAGACTAACATGGCTGCTACTCTGAAACCTACTATTAATAGTATCCTGAATTATAACAGCATTTATTGGTTCTCAAAAATAAATCTAGGAGGGCAGAAATAGATTTGAGTAAGTGATTTTCTAAACAACCATACTACTGAAAAGGAAAATCATCTTAGGAAATGGATATATCTAACACAATTGGACTGCACCTCCTTTGTTTGCCTCATAAACATCAAATTATGACTTACGCAAAAGGGCTGAAGCCTCTATTTATCAAACAGACTCTCATGAAATGATTGTGAGGTTTAAAACATTTTAGAGTAGGTCATAACAGTCAGCTGTTTGTAAATGTTTTCCTCCGAGTCTGCCATTGCGCTAGAAAGAAACCAAACCAAATAGAAACTCATGGTGTACTTGCCTAGTGCTTTGCAGTCAGGAATCTTGCTTTTACTGCACCAGTTGTTTCTCTCTCAGCAACAGGAATTAAAACAATCCAATGTGCACTGCAACTCTGAACACACAGTCAGTGTGCTAGATCCTTGGTCTGTCATAAAAATAAAAAAATAGATGGCTCATTAAAGGACCAAATCTGTACAAGATTGTGCATTTCTGATCAAAACACCCATTAAAAAAAATCTTCTGCCTTTTGCACATGCCTAAGTTTTGTCACTAGCCTTTATTTCACATTCCTTTTGTTTACCACAAGACTGATGGATTATATAGGAGCGTTCCTCTTGATCTTAAGTATTTTCAAAGGATAAATAATTAAAGTATCTACCTATAGATTTGACTGAAATTTTCCTTCGTAATTGATCAGGAAAGAGCTACATATTTCTAGGATGTTGTAGGTATAATAATTCAAAACTAAAGTATTATCTTTTGATTAAACATTAATGGCCTGATTACACATAAAATAGATGCACAGTCAAAATACATACCTAATTTGTACAAAAAAATATTGCACAACAGGCTAACAGCATGCACAAATTATCTAAATTATCTATTTGTGCATTTAATCATTGTAATTGCATGTGCAAATATAGGCACAGAATTGTGTGTGCATTTTGCACAAGTAATTGTGCATCTAACAAAGTAAAACTTCTTCCCAGTGCTTTCTTCCCTGGTATATATATTTAAAGATGCACTTAAGTTCTTTCACCCCTCGCTTGCTAACACTCTTTTGGGAAGAACAGTTTTTGCAAAGATCCATTGTTCCTTGCTAAATTAAATCAATTTCTTGCTTGCCACAAACAATTTAGTATCTAAATTAGTCCATCTATTCGCTTTACATTGACACATTTTCATTTTATTAGGTAAGTAACTGCTTAGGACCTTCCTGCCTGAGAGACCCTCTCTCACGCTCTCTGTGCCTCGCTGCCACAGATGAGATCAGCAGAAACATTTGAGCTGAAGTTCCATTGCTCTAAATGCAAAGATGCTGACAGCCAGATACTCTGTGAGAACCCCATGGCTTTGAAATTCACACATGCCCTTGTTCCAAAATACCTCAAGTCTGATGATTTTCATGACATACTGAAAAGCTCATCTTTTTCCCCACATATTTGAAAATGGAGAATTGTAAGGGTGGGAAATTGTTCGTGTAGGAGGGCGGTTTTAAACTTTTGATGCTCCTGATTTTTTGATTAGGGGTCTATTAAATGGCATAGCTGTATGTAATCGCACCTCTGACCTCCAGAGTGCCTCCTAGCATCCAGGTACGCAATTGCAGGGGTTCTCTCAGTCTAGCACCCTCTTTAGTTGTTCTTGTGCTATAACGGTCTGTTGATATACTTGGCTTAGCACTCCCGTCAGGTCACTGCTCAGTCCATTTCCCTTCCAGGGATAAACAAAAAAGCCCCCAAATAGGAAATTCAAAATCTAATGGCCTTCAAGCCCATCTTCCAGCATCTATCTGCAGCTTATCATTCTTGGCCTTTTTCTCTTGAACACCCATTCACCCCTTCCTGGTCTGGGGGAGAGGCAGGGGAATGCAGGCCCACCTTCTCCTCTGTGTTCCAGCCCAAGGACCCTGTTTTAGGCAGATAAGGACTGTGGGTGTTTTTGATCCCTCTATTTCTTCCCTGAACTGCCCCTACTGTCACGCGGCTTGACGATGTCTTCACCAGGTCTCCACTATCCCCGCCTGGAGCCGATTCCTCATAGCTTCTCCTTACTAAGCCATGAAGGCACTTTCTCCAAGACCATTCCCAGCCCTCCTCTGAAGCAGCTGGGCTGTGTGTGAGCAGTCCCTCATCTCGCACCGTTACAGCAGTCGATATCTTCCTGCTCCAGGCAGGAGTTCCCCCTCAGCCCTCTTCTTTGAGCTGGGGTTTGTGTCTTAGACCTCTTGCTTGGAATAGGCAGCTGCAAGGCTTTATCCAGCACCCTTCAACTGAACACTCTCTCCAATTAGCCTGTCACTCTGGAGGAGTCAGTCAGCCGCCTTCTCTGGACAGTATGCCCCTGCTGTGAGGGAGGAGGCAGCCTTTATACTGGTCCCCTTCTCCTGACTCCTCCCCAACTGATGGGGTGAGAGGATCCTTGCCCTGCCCTCTCTGCAAAGCTTCAGGCCCTTGATGATACAGTATCAAGATTCCTTCCTCAAGCATCATCCATTCCTGGGACTCTAAAGTCTCCCTATATATCTACTGGACCCTTCCAAGCCCTTAAAGGGCCACACCAGGTGGCTGGGTGGGCTGACCACTAGAAGCCACTGCCCTCCATCACACACTACCCCATCACATGTACTTATGTTGGAATATACAGTTTGAAATTCTGTTAGGAGGACTTATGGGCTACGGGCCAAAATTTTCAGTCTTGAAATGGTTAATTCATCATTACCTCACATATATGTTATATGGTTTAATTATTTGTAAAATGCTTTAATATTCTTGTTTTAAAAGTGCTTATATATGTCACAGTTTCAGGTTTAACTGACCCCCTCCTGTTCTTCCTTGAGGGTACCCACTCAAGGTTTAGGCTTCTCAGCTATCACCTCTCAGGGGGCAGAGACCCACATCTCTCTCCCTTCAGACCAGAGGTTTGGGTTTGCTGTCGCTCTGCACTTCACTGCTATTTCCCAGCAGGTCTGACTGGGGTCCATTCATGATAAATACTTACCACAGGTCACCTGTTAATCTTATGGGGCCCTAGAAAGCCAATGTCTTTCCAACCCCACTGCAAGGGTTAGTACCCCCATCCCTGAGACAGAATGTCCTGTCCATTTGCTGAGTCAGACAGACGGCCCCAAGTCAATTTAAACCCAGCTTTTTTCTTTTTTTTCTTTTGAAATAATAAAAGCCCTTTTCTTTGTCTGTTAGTTTCTGGAAAACCCAGTTTGAACCAGTATATGCAAGCCTCCCGGGGAGAGTTCCTCTCTGGAGGTGTTTACAACCTAGCTGATTCACCTTAATCAACCCCTACTGTTTTTTGTTCCTGAAGCTGTGGGAACCGTCCTCACTGGACCTGCACACAATCCCTGGCCCACCGTGATACATGAACTTAATACCATACGGTCCCAAGGATAGGATGCAATATATGTCACAATCTATACAAGTGCAACATATTTCTATAACCTTAGAATTGGTACATACCTTCAAATGCATTAAAGGCATTCTCAAGTGATCAATTGTTACGTCAGACATTATCAATTATTTTTAAAGTATCACCAGTGTTCCAGCATGGTCTGAGCACAGACAATACAGCATTCTGTGCCTGCTGTCTTGAAATCCCCTTGCATAGGGTCCCTTTTCAACCTATCCCAGATGCAGCAAACAACTTAAATTAGAGAACCTACAGGCATGATAGATTCAATTGATTGATTTTAAATTGAAGCAAATTTATATTTGGGGAGTTCTTTTACTACCACTGGCTCCCATTATTCCTGGTTACCAATCTCCCTTCCACCCAGCTATTACCAGCCTGGCATTCTTCCTCATTGACTTGGATATTTACTGCTTCTTCACTCAGATCAGACCCTGTACCCACTCAACTACCATTATCTGCTTCGGATGGATCCTTCCTTGGCCCCATAGACCCAGAGGTTTCACGTCCTCCTGCACAACCTTCCTTATCAGGCTGTCTTTGTGTTTCCCAAGTGTTCAAACATCTGCCTATATCACAGCTGTAGCCTCACTTCACTGGAGCTTCCAGGGACTGTATCATATGTGAAGAGTTTTGCAGAGGCAGAGTAACCTTTTTAAGGGGTGTTCAAGCTGCAACTCAGGCTAGTATTGTGAAAATCCATATATCAAATATTTTATTTATGCATAAATATTTTGTTCACAATTATAGATTAATGTAAATTTAACTTTGAAAATCTTTTCAGTCTGTCTTTCCTTGGTTATTATGAGAAACTATATTTCTTACTAATAGTCCTATGAAGGCCCTTTAACCGATGTCCAGGGGCCCTATGATGACATCACAGTGGTGACACTTCAGTGTGCTTAGGTATTTACAACTTTTTTATTTTCTTTGCCTGTTGTAACATGGAGGTTACACAAGTAGCATCACACTGGCATTGATATACAAGCATAATTAGTTAGCCATATAAACTGCACAATGAAAAGAACAATGGTAATCCTTATTGGTTCATTCCTTTTTTATTAATTCCTGCTAGCAGGAGCAGCAAGATTATTGAAAATCCTTCTGTGCTACATGAGGCCTGCATAGCAGAAAGACATCTGGGAAAAACATCAAAGAAAGTAAAATACCCTTTGGACCTTAAATAGCAGGTGAACCTTCATTTTTCACACTCCCCATCAGTTTACATCAGACCCGCTGGATTTCACTTACCTATAGTAGTTTGAGATTCTAAATTTGTTAGTCTCTAAGGTGCCACAAGTCCTCCTTTTCTTTCTGAGTTAAGGTGGAAACAAATACTATTTCCACAGGGCTCACGACTTGGGTATGAAGAACCTGCTCTCACTGAATACAAGGGAGTTTTGACTGGATTTAAATGGGAGTTTAACAGACAGTTCACTACTGTGCAGGATGTTTGTGATTTGTGACACCCACAGATATTCCAGGCAAAAACATTGCTGGGAGACATTCATTGTAATAACAAATGCTATTTGGGAGTCAAGGACTAGCTGAGAGTTGTAGATGGCCCCAAATCCTATTAATCCCCATGGAATATTCTGTGTCATGGTCACTATTACTATCTTCAGATGAATCTTTACAAAAATACACAAAAGTATTCTTCTCCTGTTTCATCTGGTGGCCTGGAGCATGATTCCGCACATCACAGACATAAGCATAAGCACAGCATGTATTAGTCACGCTGATTTAAGCAGAAGAGAGTGTTCTTCAGGAGCAGTCAGTGATTCTGCCCTGCAGCATGATTACACAATGAATCAAATGGACACCACCAATGGAGTCCTTCTCTCTCTACAGGGAAAGTGTGTTCCCAAGGACTATGCAATCCCATTCACGCCCAAACAAGATCTTCATGAAGGTCACTGGTGTCTCACTCCCCTCCCTGGAGATGAAGGGAGGCCAAAAATGCAGCATTTTTAGTTTCTTGAAGCTGCAGTTTCACTGGGTACCTGGAGGGCATTTCTAGGTTGTGTAAGTGTTCTGTTCATCTTATCATGTATTTCACAGATACTTGCACAAAGAAATTAACACACAAGGCACTGAGTGACAGTGAGGTTGTGACACATCTGATACAGGCAAGGCTTTTCAAAGTTAAGGCTGATACTGCTTAACTCATCTTCTTATGCCTTGGCAATATAATCATTGTAATTAAAGACAGGACAAATCTATTAGCTCATTGAATGCATCCTGTTGGAAACTTTATGTAGTGTTCCCCAAAAGAGGATGTTTACAGATATTAAACCAATATTAGTCTGGACCTTAGCCAAAAAGGAAAAAATGCAGCACATATTGTATTAGAAGCCAAGTATAAATAACTCCACTGCAATAAAAGGAGGCGGCTAAGGCAGCTTTGAATTTAACTTTTCTTGCTTCAGACAATTTGTGTCAAACTGAATTATTTTAAAAACAAATTATTTTAAAACCAAACTAACCAAATGTCTCTCTGAAGTGCCTATTAACTGAGAAAATACAACAGAAATATTGATCAGGCAGTTATTCATTCAGGGCATTAGTTATTTAATAGGACAGTCGAGACCTATGATGTAAATGTGTATTTAGAACATATTTAGTATGTATACCAAGTGTGTGCAATGCAAAGCAGATGCTCCTGTCCATGTGAAAGAGCAGAATTTCAGCATCCAAAGTTCCATCTACATCTGTTTCTTCATTTTTGATAATGTAATAAAAGTGGGATTCTCTCACAGCTTGAGTGATCACATTCTATAAGACTGTCCTACCTGGAAACTGTGGAGGATGGAGACCTTTTGCAGCTTCTACTCCATGCCCCCTGTATGGGGTTCCTAGTCACTGAATCTGCATATGCACAGAACTGGCAGTTTGTTCCCTAGTCTATCCTCAATGCCCTCCTTCTTGTTTGTACTTTCAGAGAGGTATGGTGAATCCTCCCTTCACTCAGCCTGCGCCCACTATTATCTGCACAGCATTACCGTACTGGTTCCATGACACGCCCTCTGTCTGCAATGAATTTCACTTGAAGTGAGTACACCATATTATGAGACAAAGTTCTTGAGAAATGTTTTTTGGTGCTCCACCGATGCCTCATGGAAATGTAAAAATTACAAAAATATTCTATTTAGAGAAAATTCTGCTTGAGTTTTTTGGTATTTGTTAACTTGTTCTTTACTCCTAGGAAACATATTGTTTAAAAACAGTCTTTGCTCTTTAAATATGTGACTGTTCCTGCTTATTCTCACCTGAAATCATTCTGGACCCAATGCAGAAAGGTACTTAACCACATTCTTAACTTTCAACAGATGAACAGTCCCACTGAAATCAATAGGACTGCTCGTGCTTACATTTAAGCACATGCTTGAGCACTTTCCAGAAAAAGGGTCCCTGTTCGTAACATTATGATTCGTTGCAAAGGACAGGTTAATGACATTAACAGAGGATTATAAATTTAGGGGAGAAAGATTTAAAAATGCCTGTTTCAATCTAAAAACATCCAAAGGGATCAGAAAGCAGGGAAGAAAAGAAACCACAAAAAAACAAAACATCTAAGAATTGTTTCTGTATAGAATGTTTTCTCAAAGTTTTCCATGAGGCATATGTGCCTCTTTAAAAATTAAAATTGTTTTATGCAAAAAAAAATCTTAAAACTGGTAATCTTTCTTTTTCATTTTTAAAGCACTCATACATATTTGCTCCTGTGCTAAGACATTTGTATGCCAAGATACAAAACTTCTAAAAAACTGGATTTATAATGGCAATGAAAAAATATATAAGGAATCACTTTGACACGTCTCCATATATTTCTTTGAAGCTTTAAAATTTGATCCTAAATTCTCAGAAAAACAAATAATTTCACATTAGAACATAACAAGACATCTGTCAATGAAGCCACAATACAATTTGTTTACAATTTACACTATAAAACTCATATTTAAACAATGTCATTGGTTTAATTCATCCACTTTTAGAAGCTGTGTTAAGTCTGCCAAAAAACATCAGCATCACACAGTTGAACGGAATAATTATGTATATGGAGATCATTTCTTTGTAATTCATTATCTCTCCATAATATATATTTTACATTGAGAACAGACACAATACTGAACTCTAAGAACTAGCTCTCGGGTAAGGGTAAACAATACCAAAGAGGGCAATCTGATTGATGTTCTGAGTGAATTCCTTGCCTGCTCTATGGTACAGCAATTCCAAAGAATCCATGGCCAGGATGGTTAAAGCATTTGTAAGAGCACAGCAATGTCCTTACAGGCAAGAGGTGCACGTTTCTGCTTATCTTCATTTTCTTTAAAAAAAAAAAAAACAATAAAATTCAATGTAAAAATTGCAAAAATAGAAAATATTTCTACACTACATACACAATTAAGGCAGAGCTGTAACACTGGTGTTTGATATTACTCTCAATAAAGTTGTCTCATAAGAAACTAATAACTCCCAATTTTCTGAACACCCTGTAAATGAAGTAAGTAATTCTTCTAAGGTCTGATACTGCAGGCCTTCTACAGGCAAAATCACATTATAGTTTTAGCTTGAAGAGTAATATTAAAATAGATATCCTTGGGGCCATCTTTTGTGCCTGCTGCAGCACTGAGCACATTAATAAAAACAAATGAACAGGAGTTTTGCCAGTGTAAAAACAGCAAGACTGGGTGCTAATGCAAGTCTAATATGTATAATCTAGCGTGAAAATGGATCAATAGGAGGAGTCTGTGGAAAATTTACTGATCTTTTGGTTTTGTTTTTTAAATATACTTGAAAATCAAGACACTACACCAAGAAAATGAGGTGATAAAAGACATTGAGAGCTTTGCCTCTTCCACTCTGTCTAAATAAAGCAAGCATTTAAGAAATGGAGCTATACTGGTTTCCACAGACCTCTGGAAGTTCAACGACTTGAGAAATACAGGGATCTACTACTACTACGTTTCTTGAAGTGTCATATTACAGTATTGCATAGAGGCCCCCACTGAGATTGGACCTCACTGTGCCAGGCACTGTCTGTACACAAAGTAAAATATAGTCCCCGCTTGGAACAGCATACAAATCTAAACAGACAACGGATAGGAGGGGAAACTGAGGCACAGTGACTTATCCAAGTCACACAGCAGGTCAGTGGCAGAACCTCGTAAGTCCCAGTCCATAGCCCCATCCATTGGAAGACCATCCAGGGCACAAGAGTTTCTCTTTTAAAAATTTAAATTAATTTTACAACGTTATTTCATTTGCAATATTCATTTTAATTTTAAACCTTTTTTCCCCTGCCCTTTACCATAGTTAACACATTCATAGACTTCAATAGCTTGTTGGGTCCTAAAATGTGTAGTTATTTGTAAAATGGCCATGACAGCTCTGAATTAGCAACCTAATAAAATTCTAATAATTCTATTGTAGTTTTTCAAGTCATGTTCATTCCTACAGAAATTAGTTAAATAAATTATGAGATGAAAGACTGTACCTTAAATTGGTTAAACAACCCTGTCCTGGGTAGTTGTACAAGAAGCCAACCAACCTGTACAAGAAGTCTCCTTTAATAATGCCCATAATGAACACTCCAGCTAAATGAGTTTTATTTCTCTATTCCAAAATCTTAAGTTTTTTGTGGGGAGTTGGGTTTTTTTAAGAGCTATATATTTATGCTGTCTGAATTTATCTGTAGGGCCAAATTTTCATATCAGACACTAAATTGTGTGGAAGTAAACCAACATAAGAACATAAGAACAACCATGCTGGGACAGACCCAAGGTCCATCTAGCCCAGTATCCTGTCTTCCGACAGCGGCCAATGCCAGGTCACCCAGAGGGAACGAACAGAATGAATGAACCAGCTTGCCAATACAAATGCAGGGGTCTGCAGGTTCAAGTACTGTATCAAGCATGAATTGAAAAAACCGGTCCTTGTAGTTTTACCTTCATACAGTTTGATTGGAAGCTTAATGGATTCAAAAACCCAAACAAACAGAGCTCAGCAGTTTAGTTACATTTACATAATAATAATCCATATGTATTCATGTGATCCCAAGTCTGAACTCCACCAAGGAGTTCAGAGACAGCATGCTCTAGTGGCTTTGAGGAAGGACTGGGTATCTGGTGACCTGACTATATCCCTCACTTTCTGCCAGTGATGTGCTGTGTAACTTTCGACCAGAGGTGGGCAAACTATGGACAGCGGGACTGTCCTGCCTGGCCCTTGAGCTCCCGGCCGGGGAGGCTCGCCCCTAGCCCCTTCCCTGCAGCCTCAGTGTGCCATGCCACCAGCGCTCTGGGCTGCGACCTCCTGCCAGGCAGTGCAGCTGTGACAGCTGACAGGTGTAGTGTATTAAATTGCTCCCCATAGGAACGTGCGACCTACCGAGCACCAGGACTGACAGCCATAAGTAGTACACCATAAGTGGCACATTTCTACAGGGAGCAATTTAATACACTACACGCGCGTAGGGAAAGCTGTGCTTCCCAAAACAGCCTGGCTGCCACCCCCTATCCACCCCTTCCCACTTCTCACCCCGACTGCCACCCTCAGAACCCCAGACCCATCCAACCCTCCCTACTCCTTGTCCCCTTACTGCCCCCTGCCAGGACCTCCCGCCCCTAACCCGCCCCCCCAGGACCCCACCCCCCTGCTCCCTGTCGGCCCCGACCCCTATCCCACCCCCACCCCCTGCCCCTTATCCAACCCGCCTGCTCCCCGCCCCCTTACCATGCTGCTTAGAGCACCAAGACTGGCAGCCGTTAAGTAGTACACGGTAAGTAGCACATTCCTACGGGGATCAATTTAATACACTACGCCCAGCCCCCCATATAGTTTCGGAACCCCAATGTGGCCATTGGGCCAAAAAGTTTTCCCACCCCTGATTTAGACAATGGTTCATTAGCAATATATGATGCAACAAGGAGGCAGAGCTGTCAGAAAAGCAGTACATTTAATAAAGCTGTTTCCAAGAAAACATGCTCAGGATTTTACTGTTTCTATCTATACCACACGCAGGAGCAACCCACAGACTTACACTCACACCCCAGCTTTTAGTTCCTCCTGAAGCCCAATTCTCTTTCTCCAGTACAACTCATCAGACTACAGACTAGTCATTTAACCTTTCTGGCCTTATCTGCTCTAGTAAAATTAGTACCCATATTCCTAAATTGCTATTGTGGAGAAGCCTCAAGGATTTTTTACAGCATGCTATGACAATCAGGCTTGAACATGGGCATACACATTATTCCTCACTCAGAAATAAAGAATAAAAAGATGATGACATATGATACTTGGCAGGCTTGCTTCTAAACAGAGGGTCAAATTATCAAAATAGGGGCTTTATACTTACATCTATCTCCACTACCAGTTCCAGGTTCAAATGCTACCACACTCACAAATGATTGCATTCATGTAATTAAGAGACAGAGTTCCATTTGAAAATTTGCATTGGGATACTATTCATGCCAACCAACATCCCTTTAAAAGGTCAACTGGATTTTTTTTCCCAAAGTTTAGATCTGAGTTGCTATTCCCATCTTATATGCAGCTGCTCATTCACAAGGGTCTGCTTTAGGAAGTTTAGTCTATCAACAAGCATGCATATATTTTCTGCACTGAACAGTGCACAAATCACATCCTGCAGAGCAACTCATAACTCAAGAGAACACCACACTGGGTCCTTACTGTTTGCTGATGAAATAAAATGACTTCATTTTGGTCTAAAAGACATGACAATGTCCTCTTAAGTAATAAATATTTTGTAAGCAGACAATTTAGAATAATACTTGTTGTGGTAAAGATGTACACTGTGACAGAAATTGATTTTCATACTACAGGCAGAATCCTATCTCTTACATGTCCATGAATACTACCATCTGACCAGGAAAACTAGAAAAATAAAATGGTAATGGAGTTAAAAAGACCAATACATGTAAAGCAGGAGAGCAGAGTATTTGGGAAGTTACCAAAAACTTATAAGGCTTAGCCCTAGTCCACACTATGAGGTCAGGTCAAATTTAGCTGTGTTAGGTTGATTTTATAACCAATGCGTCTACACAACCAACCCCACCCCGTCTACCTAAAGGGCTCTTAAAATCAACTGCTGTACTCCTCCCCACTGAGGGGTGGAGCACTAAAATCGACCTTGCTGGTTTGAATTTGGGGTAGTACAGATGTAATTTCGACAGTATTGGTCTCCAGGAGCTATACCAAGGTACTCCAATGTGACCGTTCTGGACAACACTTTGAACTCTGATGTACACAGGAAAAGCCCCGGGAAATTTTGAATTTCATTTCCTGCGCGTGGCGAGCTCAGCAACACAGGTGACCGTGCAGTCCTAGAATCGCAAATGAGCTCCAGAATGGACAAAACAAGAGACACTGGGATCTGATTGCTGTATGGGGAGAAGAATCTGTGCAGGCCGAATTCTGATCAAAAAGAAGAAATGCTAATATATTTGCCAAAATCACACAGGGCATGGTGGAGAGAGGCTATAACAGGGACACACAGCAGTGTCGCGTCAAAGTAAGGAGCTCAGGAAAGCCTACCAAAAGACAAAGGAGGCAAACAGTTGCTCCGGGTCAGAGCCCCACACATGCCGCTTCTATGATCAGCTGCATGGCATTCTAGGAGGGACCCTACCACTGTCCATGGACACCTGCAAGAGAGGAGGAGCACTTTGTGGATGAGGAGGAGGAGGAGGAGGAGAATGCGCAGCAGGCAAGCGGTGAATCCGTTCTCCCCAGCAGCCAGGACCTTTTCATCACCCTGGAGCCAATACCCTCCCAAGGCAGGTTTCCAGACCCTGAAGCAAGAGAAGATACCTCTGGTGAGTGCACATTTGTACTACACTAGAGGCTTTAAAAGCAATTGTTTGATTTGCCCTGAAGAATTGGGATGCATTTGTGGCCAGTACAGCTACTGGAAAAGTCTGTTAACATGTCTGGGGATGGAGCGGGAATCCTCCAGGGACATCTCCATCAAGCTCTCCTGGAGGTACTCTGCCTTATTTCATCCTCCACGGTAGGACACTTTACCGCGCCAAGCAAGTAGCAAGTAGTCTGGAATCATTGCAGCACAAAGCATGGCAGCGAATGGTCCTGGGTTTTGGTCACATTCAAGCAACATTTGGTCTTTATCTTTCTGTGTTAGCCTCAGGAGAGTGATATCATTCATGGTCACCTGGTTGAAATAGAGGAATTTTTGTAAGGGAACAGTAAAAGGACCACGTTCATGCTGGGTTGTTCGCGCTTGGCTAAAAGGGATCATCCCGGAGAATAGCCACGCGGCGGGGGGAGGGGTGAAGGGATCATCCAAGAGAATAGTCACGCGGTGGGGTGGGGGGAGGTGTATGCTGCACATCCACCCGAAAACCGTAGCCCCTCCTTTTAAACGTGAAACCCAACCAGCATTGCTTGCTATGGGAAAGGATGGCGCTGCAGTTTGAAACCATTCCCACATGTTACGAAGGTGTATGAAGCCAACCCCGTGTACCAAAAGGTTTACTGCGGCTGCATGGAAACCAAACACTGAGGTTATCGCAGATCAGAAAGCGAAAAAAATGCACACGCGATGACATGTTTTCCAAGCTCATGCAGTCCTCCTGCACTGACAGGGCACAGCTTAATGCATGGAGGCATTCAGAGGCAGAGGCCAGGAAAGCATTAAGTAAGCGCAAAGAGCAGAGGCAGGAGGCAATGTGAGGCTAATGGGGGAGAAACGGACATGATGAAGCATATGTTGGAGCTGCAGGAAAGCCAACAAAAGCACAAACCCCCACTGCATCCATTGTATAACTTGCCCTTCTCCCCAAGTTCCATATGCTCCTCACCCAGATGCCCAAGAACGTGGGGATGGGAGGGGCGGCCCAAAGCAAGAGAAGACTGTCATTCAAACAGTTTTGATTTGTAGTGTGGCTACAATAAGCAATGTGACCTTGTTCTTTCCTCCTTCCCTCCTCCCGCACCCCACCCCACCCCACCCGGACTACCTTGTCAGTTATCTCACTTTTTTTTAATTAATAAAGAAAGAATGCATGGTTTCAAAACAATAGTTACTTTATTTCCTTTGCCAGCTGTGATCGAAGGGGGGAGGGTGGTTGGCTTACAGGGAATTAAAATCAACAAAGGGGGCGGGTTTGCAGCAACGAGAAACACACACAACTGTCACACCATAGACTGGCCAGTCATGAAACTGGTTTTCAAAGCCTTTCTGAGGCACAGCGAGCCTAGCTGTGCTCTTCTAATCGCCCTGGTGTCTGGCTGCTCAAAATCAACCACTAGGCGATTTGCCACAACCTCCCACCTCACCATAAACTTCTCCTCCTTACTCTCACAGATGGCACATACAGCAAGCAGCAGTAACAATGGGAATGTTGGTTGCACTGAGGTTTAACCTAGTCAGCAAACAGCGCCAGCGAACTTTTGGACGTCCAAAGGCACATTCTACCACCATTCTGCACTTCCTCAGCCTATAGTTAAACTGCTCCTTGCTACTGTCCAGGCTGCCTGAGAACGGCTTCATGAGCCATGGGAGCAAGGGGTAGGCTGGGTCCCCAAGGATAACTATTGGTGTTTCAACATCCCCAATGGTAATATTCTGGTCTGGGAAGTAAGTTCCTTCTTGCAACTGCTAGAACACCCCCGAATTCCTAAAGATGTGAATGTCATGCACCTTTCCCGGCCATCCTATGTGGATGTAGGTGAAACGTCCCTTGTAATCCACAACTGCTTGCAGCACCATTTAGAAGTACCCCTTGCGGTTTACGTACTGGTCGGAAAGGTGGTCTGGTGCCAAGATAGGGATATGTGTTCCGTCTGTCATCTCACCACAGTTAGGAAACCCCATTGCAGCAAAGCCATCCACTATGAGCTGCACATTTCCCGGAGTCACTACCCTTGATGGCAGACCGTCAGTGATTGCATTGGCTACTTGATTCACAGCAGTCCCCACAGTAGACTTGCCCACTACAAGTTGATTCCCAACTGACCGGTAGCAATCAGGTGTTGCAAGCTTCCACAGGGCTATTGCCACTCGCTTCTCAACTGTCAGGGCCCCTCTCATCTTGGTATTCCTGCGCTTCAGGTCAGGGGAAAGCAACTCACGAAGTTCAAGGAAAGTGGCCTTACGCATGCAAAAGTTTTGCAGGCACTGTGAATCATCCCATACCTGCAACACTATGCAGTCCCACCAGTCTGTGCTTGTTTTCCGGGCCCAGAATTGGCGTTCCACTGTATGAACCAGCCCTACTGCCACCATGATGTCCAAGTTGCCACATTTCAGAGTAACAGCCGTGTTAGTCTGTATTCGCAAAAAGAAAAGGAGTACTTGTGGCACCTTAGAGACTAACCAATTTATTTGAGCATGAGCTTTCGTGAGCTACAGCTCACTTCATCGGATGCATACCGTGGAAACTGCAGAAGACATTATATACACACAGAGACCATGAAACAATACCTCCTCCCACCCCACTGTCCTGCTGGTAATAGCTTATCTAAAGTGATCATCAAGTTGGGCCATTTCCAGCACAAATCCAGGTTTTCTCACCCTCCGCCCCCACCCCTCCAAAACTCACTCTCCTGCTGGTAATAGCCCATCCAAAGTGACCACTCTCTTCACAATGTGTATGATAATCAAGGTGGGCCATTTCCTGCACAAATCCAGGTTCTCTCACTCCCTCACCCCCCTCCAAAAACCACACACACAAACTCACTCTCCTGCTGGTAATAGCTTATCCAAAGTGACCACTCTCCCTACAATGTGCACGATAATCAAGTTGGGCCATTTCCAGCACAAATCCAGGTTTTCTCACCCCCCCACCCCCATACACACACAAACTCACTCTCCTGCTGGTAATAGCTTATCTAAAGTGATCATCAAGTTGGGCCATTTCCAGCACAAATCCAGGTTTTCTCACCCTCTGCCCCCCCCCCCCAACTCACTCTCCTGCTGGTAATAGCTTATCCAAAGTGACCACTCTCCTCACAATGTGTATGATAATCAAGGTGGGCCATTTCCAGCACAAATCCAGGTTTTCTCACCCCCCACCCCCATACACACACAAACTCACTCTCCTGCTGGTAACAGCTCATCCAAAGTGACCACTCTCCCTACAATGTGCATGGTAATCAAGGTGGGCCATTTCCAGCACAAATCCAGGCTTTCTCACACACACACCCACACACCCGGAAACACACACACACACACACACACAAACTCACTCTCCTGCTGGCAATAGCTCATCCAAACTGACCACTCTCCAAGTTTAAATCCAAGTTTAACCAGAACGTCTGGGGGGGGGTAGGAAAAAACAAGGGGAAATAGGCTACCTTGCATAATGACTTAGCCACTCCCAGTCTCTATTTAAGCCTAAATTAATAGTATCCAATTTGCAAATGAATTCCAATTCAGCAGTTTCTCGCTGGAGTCTGGATTTGAAGTTTTTTTGTTGTAAGATAGCGACCTTCATGTCTGTGATTGCGTGACCAGAGAGATTGAAGTGTTCTCCGACTGGTTTATGAATGTTATAATTCTTGACATCTGATTTGTGTCCATTTATTCTTTTACGTAGAGACTGTCCAGTTTGACCAATGTAAATGGCAGAGGGGCATTGCTGGCACATGATGGCATATATCACATTGGTGGATGTGCAGGTGAACAAGCCTCTGATAGTGTGGCTGATGTTATTAGGCCCTGTGATGGTGTCCCCTGAATAGATATGTGGGCACAGTTGGCAACGGGCTTTGTTGCAAGGATAGGTTCCTGGGTTAGTGGTTCTGTTGTGTGGTATGTGGTTGTTGGTGAGTATTTGCTTCAGGTTGCGGGGCTGTCTGTAAGCAAGGACTGGCCTGTCTCCCAAGATTTGTGAGAGTGTTGGGTCATCCTTTAGTCCATGCTTTCAGGAACACCTGTGTCCATGTCCTCATCACAATCTTCCTCGTGCTGGTGTCTCTTAGTCTGGTTCTGCACATACTCCACGATAATGTGCGAGGTGTTTACAATGCTCACAACAGCAGCGGTGAGCTGAGCAGGCTCCATTCTTGCTGTGGTATGGCGTCCGCACGGATAACCCAGGAAAAAAGGAGCAAAACGATTGTCTACTGTTGCTTTCATGGAGGGAGGGTCGACTCACGACAGGTACCCAAAACCACCCTCAACAATGTTTTTGCCTCATCAGGCATTGGGAGCTTAACCCAAAATTCCAATGGGCAGCGGAGACTGCGTGAACTGTGGGACAGCTACCCACAGTGCACTGCTCCGTATGTCAATGCTAGCCATGGTATTGAGGACATACTCCGCCGACTTAATGCGCTTCGTGGGGACATACACAATCGACTGTATAAAATCGATTTCTAAAGATCGACTTCTATAAAATCGACCTAATTTTGTAATGTAGACATACCCTTAGGTGCTTAGCATTCAGGAAAAACAAGAGCCATAACCCATCCCCTCCTCACTGCTCAACAGAGCTGGCCCACACAAACAGAGTCCGCACTGAACCCTGGAAATGCTATAGCGGGGGCCACTTTGACCCACACATCCCCAGCATCCCTGGGGGAATTCCACCTGTCTAAGGGAGCTGCTGCTGCTGAACAGTGCTTTTCACACCCCTATATTTCAGGGGCACAATGTAGGTATAACTCAGCCCTTTGTGTTTTGTTTTTAAAGTCTGTCCTGTTATGTCCATTTAGTTTCCAAAAGTAGTTTCTCATTCCTTCTATGTTACCTAGAAAACAATGAGACAGTGCTGTCTAGTCGTTAGGACAGGTCACAAGGACTCAGAAATCCTAGATTCTATTCCTGGCTCTGCCACTGATTTTTATGGTTTCAGACAAACTGCACGTTTCAGTTTACCAATCTGTGCAATGGGTATCATCAGAAGGGTGTCATAAAGCTTAATAAGACCCTCTTAAGCATGAAATCCTCAGATGTAAGGTATTATAAAAGTTCCAACCATTTTATTAACAAACAGAGTAGAGGGTGGTTTGATTTTGCTCACTGATTTTAGTTTTTCAGGCTCAACTTTGTTACAGTACATTCGTTGGGTTCAAAAAGTAGTCAAAGGGCAGGAAACAGATGGTAATAGTACTACTGTATTGCACTTCTTCACACTGAAAAGTAATTAAGAATGGAGACTCCAGCTCCTCCTTATTTTTAAGGAAGAAGAACCCCACGGCGGTGAAAGTAAGGCTTTCAAGAAAGAATGGCTATTCCAATGTAAAGAACTGCAAACAAGGAATGAACAATAGGTTCAGATACAATATATAAATACTGTGGTGGCATGCTTTAGTTAACTCATTATCAGAAGATAACATTATGTGCCAGGGTTTCTTTTAAAATGGAGCTCTCTGGCTATCACTGGGCTTCGTGACACATCACATGGTATGCTACACTGGCCAAGCTGGCGGACGTGTGGCACCACTGCAGGGAGATCACAAACGCAGATAGCTATAGAATAATTAACTTGGGTGCAAACAAGAAAAGCTGCTAAGTCCTGTATCTTAACCTGGCTTGAGAATTACTATTGAATGTGCCAGTTCCAAACTACAAGTATGACAGTAATGCAGGGTCACCAAAGATGCAAATTAGGGTCAGATTAGTCAGAATTACAGTTAATTTCCCAGATCTGGATATATGCATCTGAAAACATGGCTAGCCAGACGGAAAGGCTGCACCATATCTTTTTGGCATCATGGTACAGAAGATAAAAATATTATACCAGAACAAGGAAAACAAGAAGACAGTATCTCAGGTCTACTATTAATCTTGTGACTTTTGCAAATATCTCACAATCCACTATTCTCAATGCAAAATTAAATAAATCTTGCCTGAAGTCCTATACACTCAAAAGAACTTCCTTGGTGAGAACTTGATGAGCATGAAGATTGTGCTTGTTGATTTCAAACATCTTTCCATTGTTCAAATCTGGATGCTCCAATGAGATGTCCAAATCCCATATCTGGGACACTCAAAAAAGCACTAATAAATTTGCCCTTCAATATGGCGGGGGGGGGGGGGAGAAGCTCCGGGCACCGAGCCACTTCAGCGGATGGCCCAAGCAACAGAAGGCTTTCGTTCGAACAGTTTTGATTTTTAGCGTGGCTGCAAATCAAAAATGTGGCCTTGTCCTTCCCTCCTCCCCCACCCGACTGGACTACCTTGTCAGTTATCTCACTTTTTTTTTAATTAATAAAGAAAGAATGCATGGTTTCAAAACGATAGTTACTTTATTTCCTTTGCCAGCTGTGATTGAAGGGGGGAGAGTGGTCGGCTTACAGGGAATTAAAATCAACAAAGGGGGTGGGTTTGCAACAAGGAGAAACACATACAACTGTCACACCGAAGCCTGGCCAGTCATGAAACTGGTTTTCAAAGCCTTTCTGATGCACAGCGCGCCTAGCTGTGCTCTTCTAATCGCCCTGGTGTCTGTCTGCTCAAAATCGGCCACCAAGCGATTTGCCTCAACCTGCCACCCCACCATAAACTTCTCCTCCTTACTCTAACAGATATTATGGACCACACAGCAAGCAGCAATAACAATGAGAATGTTGGTTGCACTGAGGTTTAACCTAGTCAGTAAACAGCATCAGCTAACTTTTAAACATCCAAAGGCACATTCTACCACCATTCTGCGCTTCCTCAGCCTATAGTTAAACTGCTCCTTACTACTGTCCAGGCTGCCTGTGTACGGCTTCATGAGCCATGGGAGCATGGGGTAGGCCGGGTCCCCAAGGATAACTACGGGCATTTCTTCATCCTAAGGGTAATTTTCTGGACTGGGAAGTATGTCCCTTCTTGCAGCTGCTCAAACAGCACTGAGTTCCTAAAGATGCGAGCGTCATGCACCTTTCCCAGCCATCCCATAGTGATGTCGGTGAAACGTCCCTTGTGATCCACCAGTGCTTGAAGCACCATTGAGAAGTACCCCTTGAGGTTTCTGTACTGTTGGCAAGATGGTCCGGTGCCAAGATAGGGATATGCGTTCCAACTATCGCCCCACCACAATTAGGGAAACCCATTGCAGCAAAGCCATCCACTATAAGCTGCACATTTCCCGGAGTCACTATCCTTGCTAGTAGAAGGTCAGTGATTGCATTGGCTACTGGGATCACAGCAGCCCCCACAGTACATTTGACCACTCCAAATTGATTCCTGACTGACCTGTAGCAGTCCAGCGTTGCAAGCTTTCACTGGGCTATCGCCACTCACTTCTCAACTGTCAGGGCAGCTCTCATCTTGGTATTCCTGTGTTTTAAGGCAGGGGAAAGCAACTCACAAAGTTCAAGGAAAGTAGCCTTACGTATGCGAAAGTTTTGCAGCCACTGTGAATCATTCCATACCTGCAACACTATGCGGTCCCACCAGTCTGTGCTTGTTTTCCGGGGCTAGAATCGGCTTTCCACTGTATCAACCTGCCCCACTGCCGCCATGATGTGCCAATTGCCACATCCCATGCTTTCAGGAACATCTGTGTCCATGTCCTCCTCACAATCGTCCTCATGCTGGCAGCTCCTAGCCAGGTTCTGCACATACTGCAGGATAATGCGCAAGGTGTTTACAATGTTCACAACAGCAGCAGTGAGCTGAGTGGCTCCATGCTTGCTGTGCTATGGCATCTGCACGTGTAACCCAAGAGGCGCAAGACGATTGTCTGCCATCGCTTTCACGAAGGGTGGGAGGGAGGGAGGGGAGACTGACGACATGTACCCAAAACCACCCGTGACAATGTTTTTGCCCCATCAGGCATTGGGAGCTTAACCCAGAATTCCAATGCGCAGAGGAGACTGCGGGATAGCTACCCACAGTGCACTGCTCCATGAGTCGATGCTCACCACGGTATTGAGGACGCACTCCGCCGACTTAATGTGCTTAGTGGGGACATACACAATTGACTGTATAAAATCTCTTTCTAAAAATCAACTTCTATAAAATCAACCAAATTTCGTAGTGTAAACATACCCTTAGTTGTCAATGTTTTTGAACGAAAGAGAGCAAGTCGTAATGCAGCTATGCAGATGAAATAAAATACTGTATATTTACTATTAGTGAACTTTAGTCATACTTCTCAGTATGCACATGTTCATGACTAGAACAATCATGGTTAATTAGGAATTCTGTATAATTTGTCCTCCTTTTGTGCTTAATTATATATAGCAATAAACAAATACAAAGCTGTAACATATACAAATACATTACAACAGTTTTGTGACTTGGTCTATTTAGTTGTCAACTTCAACTGCTGACTGTATTATGTATAACTCAAACAGGTAATTTTAGCTCTTAAGCAAGTCTTTTATGATGTAAATCATTAGTAGAATTAACAATATAAATTAAGGTGATGTATGCTTTCCTACTGCTCAGTTGTGTTACTGAATTACATTTACAAAATGTTACAAAGTGTTACAAAATTTCATTTATTTTTCCATAATACTGATCATCCAAGTCACACTCATTTGGAGGAAGGCATATTTATTCTGATAGGTTTTGAGAGCCGTTTTTAATTATATTACATCATTTAATGCAGGGTTGAAAGTTCATTATCCAACACGAAAGTAGTTTATTCTCTAAACTCCATGACTTTAAGAGGATATAGGGAAAAGTTAAGATAAACAACAAAAAGAAATGAAATGTTCATATATATATATGAACACATACATATCCTGAGGGCTAGCTGGCTCAGGGAATTGCTAATGGAATTCAGAGCTTTTTACTTCTCAGTCACTGGGGCTTCATGACAGCCAAAGTCAGTAATAACTGAAAGCTGTTACTACAACCAAAGGTGTTGGCCTATGTGAAATCTGTTTGTTGGTCCAAGTCCTGTTCCTCGTGGAAAAGGTCTATTTTTTTAAAAGAAATCATACTGTTGGAACTCTTGCAGGCAGTTTAAGCAGAGGCTGAGGACTGAATGGGCAGAGAATGCATTTCAGAGTTCTTTTCAGAGAAGGTTTGAGGCACACTACCACAGGGATTTATGTGTAATAGAGATGGTGGCTGTAGTTTAGCTACAAGTGGGTGGTAAAGCATTTCAGTGAAGTATTTGATACTGTATTAAAAAATGTGTCATGAGAACATAATCCGAATTTGTTGGGATGGTAGTTCTGTCATGAAGATTGAAAACTGGTTGAAATAAAGAGTTAAAAAAAGACAGTGTATTGGCTAAGTGAGGTGCCTAGCAGTATGTGGCAAAGGTCAGTGTTACAAGGTCCAGTCTTATTTAATCTCCTCCCCACTAGTCTAGAAGAGGAAGAAAATAACATGTTAATGAAATTTGCAATTGCTACTAGAGGTGCAATGCTGCTGAAGAGAGAGAAATAATACAGAGAGACAAAATAAAAACAAAAATAAAATGAAATTCAAGTGAAAAAGCCAGAAGGGATGGGGGGGGGAAGAAGAGCTTGCCATTTGCCCGGTTGTGGTAAAAATTAGCTCCTTAGGAAGGAAGTGATTACTACTGCTATGTAATATTGCTGTCAAAGGAGACCATCTGGGCAGCTATGACACAAGAAAGGGTTGGGGCCAACCAGATGCGTTCTTATGCAACAACTTCAGCAGGCCCTGGGTCCAGTGCAGACACGAGACAACCAACTGCTGTAGACTAGTGGAGATATTTTGCAGTAGAATGATTTATGTGCAAAGATTCAAAGAGCTAAACATTATATCTTGGCTAAGAAATGAATTAGAGAGGTTAAGCATAGAACACATAAGCCTTTTCAAACATTCAAAGTGAATCAACACAGAGTTGATTAAGTATTACTGAACATAGTACAAAAGGGAATATCCCTGGGGCTGCTCTAATATATGCTGGGTCACTGTGGAACTCAAAGGCCATCCAGCAGCCAGGGACTGAAGGATAAGAGAACAACCCTGAACATACTCCTGCACTTCACCAGGACTTGCAATAGAAGGGGGGATGGCAGCCAGCTACAGCAATTCTACTTCAGTTGGGGGAATCCTCCAACAGATTTGGTGGCTTCGTGGTCACTTTGAACTGCCAGATCAGAACAAATGAGAGAATCTGGAATTCTGGATTATCTTTAATTAAAATGAAGACATTACCTCAAATCCCTTAGAATACTATCGTTGTGTCCTAAAACAGCTACAGGTTTTTTCATTTAACCACAGTCTTCCCTTAAGTGTGTCTCCTCCTGGTATCTATTTTCTATTCTATACAGGTTCTTATACCATGCTCATACTGTAGGATCCAAGTGCCTTCCAATAGCGCATGACACATCTGTCACAAGTTGTTTGTTCTGTCGTCCTCTCCCCAGAGGGAGATATATATGCAGTGGACTCTCTTAGTTTGGTAGGTCGGGTTTTATTTTTTAGTTTGGGTTTTTGGTTCTTTGTTTTTTTTTTAAATATAAATATACCAGTTGTTCTGTGTTTATATTAGAGAAGACGCATGGTCAAAGAAATGCTGCTTGCATTTGGAGTGGAAAATAGCAAGGTTTGTGATGGTCTGTAGTTGTTGGGGGAGTTCATTACCGCATTGGGAAATGCAGAAAAGTTTACAGTGAAAGAGATTTCACAGAGGGCCGACACTGCAAGGTTCTGAGCCCCTTCTTCTTCCGGCAGCGCTTAGCACACTGAAGAATGATACTCATAATGTACAAGTTGAAATGGTATCTGTCATAGCTCATCTGTGCATGGCATTGGATAGTTGTCTGGGCGAGTTACAGCATTTAGCTTACGATAGTCCACATAAAAGTGTATCTTCCCATCTGGTTTGGGAACTAGAACCACTGGAGATACCCATGCACTTTCAGAGGGGTGGATTACACCTATCTGTAGCATGTTCTGGATCTCCCATTCTATAGCAGTTTTGGCTTGAGGAGCCACCCGGTAAGGTTAGACTCTAATTGTGCGAGCATTACCTGTGTCAATGGACTGGTATGCCCGTTCAGTCCGTCCTGGGGTGGCTGAGAACATCAGTGTTAAGCTAGTGCACAGCTCCTTGATCTGCTGTCGCTGCATACGTTCGAGGGTCATGGAGAGATTCACCTCTTCCACGTCACCATCACTTTTTCCTTCATAGTAGACACCTTCAGGCCACTCAGCGTCATCTCCCCCCTGGGCTGCAAACTGAAGAACCTTTAACTTTCTGGAATAGAAGGGCTTTAGAGAATTAACATTTACACTTTAGGCTTTAGGTGGAAGATGCTATGAGATAGTTAACAGCTCCCAGGCACTCTTGGACCGTGAATGGCCTTTCCCATGAAGCTTCCATCTTATGGGCCTGGAGCGCCTTCAAGACCATGACCTGGTCCCCTACTTTGAAGGAATGCCCTTTGGCATGTTTAACATACCAGGC
The DNA here is from genome assembly GCF_965140235.1 of Caretta caretta. NCBI lineage: Eukaryota > Metazoa > Chordata > Testudines > Cheloniidae > Caretta > Caretta caretta. Next base: position 45,866,789 of record NC_134207.1, read on the forward strand.
CTTTTGCTCTTCCTGAGCATCTTTTAGGTTTTCTCTAGCAAGGGCTAAAGAGTCTTGCAGGGTGTTTTGCAGGTTGTTTACAAAGTCCAGAATGTTAGTTCCTGGAGAAGGCATAAACCCCTCCTATTGCTGCTTCACCAACTGTAATGGCCCCTTAACCTTGCGGCCATACACAAGTTCAAATGGTGGTACAGCCCTGTAGGCAAAGAGCAACTGCTGAAACACTAGGTTCCAATCGTTGGAGTCCTCATTTATGAATTTACGTAACATGGCTCCCAAAGTTCCATTAAACTTTTCCACCTGGCCATTTGTTTGATGGTAGTAAGGGGTGGCAACCAAGTGATTCACCGCATGAGCTTCCCAAACGCTTTTCATGATCCCTGCCATGAAATTAGTTCCCGAATCCATAATGATGTCGGAGGGCCAAACTACCCAAGCAAAAATGTCTGTTAATGCCTCGCACACACTTTTAGCCCTGTGTTGCTTAGCGCTACTGCTTCGGCCATCGCATGGCAAAATCTATGAAAGTCAGTAAGTACTGCTTTCCTCTGGGTGTCTTTTTCAGGAAAGGATCCAGAATATCCACAGCTACTTGCTGAAATGGAACCTCCATTATGGGGAGTGGCTGGAGAGGGGCTATGACCTTTCCCACTCTTTGGTACACCTCACAAGAGTGGACATAGGAAGAAACGTCCTTGCCCATTCCCTCCCAGTAGAATGACCTCCCCAAACAGTCTTTGGTCCTGTTCACCCTAGTATGGCCACTAGGATGATCATGGGCTAAGCTCAAGAGCTTTACCCGGTACTTAGTTGGAACTAACAACTGTCTTCGAGGATGCCCGTCGTCCTGGTGCCCACCAGAAAGAGTTTCCTTGTATAAAAGTCCTCTTTCTACAACAACCGGGATTGATTAGAAGAGCTGAGAGGAGGTGGGTTGCTCCGGCCCGCCGTCCAAGCTCTCTGGAGGCTTTCATCTGCTTCCTGCTCTGCCTGGAACTGTTCCCTTGATGCTGGAGACATCAGTTCCTCACTGGATTGTGGACCTGGGCTTGGCTCCTCTGGAAGCGATGCAGGGGATGGGGCTGTTTCCGTTCTCTGTGAACCGCTTTCCGCTGGTGCACTAGGTTGTAATTTAGGCTCCAGCGGAGCCTCTTGCACAGGTTTAGCTGCTGCTGCCAGTGCAGTCTCGGTGGTGTCCTCTGGTGTTGGGGTTGCAAGTGCTGGATTCAGTGCTGGCAATGGTTCTGGTGCTCTGTCAGTTCCGGTTTTGGGACAGGCTCTGGGTGAGTCTCTGCGACTGGATCCACTACATCTGTCACAGACATTGGCATGGGGTCCAGTTCCTCCACCTCAGTCTGGGTCTCTGGTAACACAGACGGGGCCCTTGTAGAAGGCTCAGGAACAGAGCTAGGTGTGAAGGCTTGCTTAGCCTGGTGTGGGTGACCATTCCCACCTTCTTGGCTAGCTTCACATGGCTGGCCAAGTCTTCCCCCAGCATAGGAATGGGATAATCATCATAGACTGCAAAAGTCCACATTCCTGACCAGCCCTTGTACTGGACAGGCAATTTGGCTGTAGGCAAGTCAAAAGAGTTTGACTTGAAGGATTGAATCATCACTTGGGCCTCTGGGTTGATGAATTTGGGGTCCACTAAGGATTGGTGGATAGCTGACACCTGTGCTCCAGTGTCCCTTCATGCGATAACCTTCTTTCCGCCCACACTCATAGTTTCCCTTCGCTCTGAGGGTACCTGGGAGGCTTCTGAGCCTGAGGACCTTTGGTGTGACCCCGGTGCAATGAACTGCAATTTGCCGGGGTTCATGGGGCAGTTGGCCTTTACATGCCCCAGCTCGTTACATCTAAAACATCACCCAGCTGACTGGTCACTGGGGTGAGGTGGGTTGCTGAAGAATGGTGTGGTGGGACGATAAGATGTCTGGGATTTTCTTTGGGGTGTAGGTGGGGCCTTGGGCTGCCCCTGGTGGTATGGTATGGTCTCGGGGTGTCCTTTCTGGTATCCGCCCAAACTGCGACCAGGGTTGTTCCTCTCTGCTACCTCCACCCGTTTTGTTCCAATTTGCCCGCCTCTCTGGTGGTCTGGGACTGCTTGTATTGATCAGCATAAGACGCAAGACTTTCTGCTGAGTCCATTTTCTTATCTCATAAACACTGTTTTACATCATCATTGGTCATAGTCAGGAACTGCTCCTGTACAACCAAATCACATATTCCTTCAAAGCTAGTTACGCCCCTTCCTTTGACCCATTTATCTAACAGATCTTTCATCTGGTTTACATAAGCCACATTACTAAGTCCCTCTCTTAAGGGCTCTAAATTTTACTCTGTAAGTTTCAGGTGTAATTTGAAATTGTTTTAAAACCAAATCCTTAAATTTACCATAGTCAGAAGCATCCTCAATAGACATCTTGTTGAATATGTCCAGAGCTCTTCCAGTCAATTTTGCTGTACCCAGTCAATTAGGTCATTTTTGGATCTTCAGGAATTCCATGGAGCATGCACAGTCTCTCAAAGGTGAGGAAATATTCAGCAATATCACTGGATTCTTTATACTGTGGACATAGTTGCTCCCATTTGTGGATTTTTGGGGAAATGGAGCCAGCTGCTGAAGGGTTCCGTCGTTTCCACTCCACCACCTTCAGTTCATGCTTCCTCTCTCTTTCCCTCTTCTTCTGAGCATGCTGCCTCTCTCTTTCCTTCTCCTCCAGTTCATGCTGCCTCTCTTTTTCCCTCTCTTCCTTAGCAGCTTTCTCTCTGGCCACTTGTGCAACAATTTCCATCTGTTTGAATTCCAGTTGTCTTTCATGTTCCTTCTTTCTTTCCTCAGCTTCCAATCTGGCTAATTCCAGTTTTTCTGGACCTCGCTTTCTGTCATGTTTGCTAACCTTCCTGACCTTACCGCAGCCTAGCCCGAGAGCTAGAAAAGAAAAAAAAAACAGCCTGTGAATTCTCTTGCTATAGCTTAACTCCTCTGCCATTAGGCAAAGAAAAAAAAAACCTCCAGCTGTTCTCAGCTTTAAAAAAAAGTGTCCTTTAAAAAAAAACCTCCCTGGTTTTCAAGTAGCTAAAAGGAAAAAAATGTGTCCTTTTTAAAATCCTGAGGTCTGTGCTTCTGGTTCAAAATGATCCCACCGCGCTGCCACCACATCAGGGTTCCCTCCCCAGTCTGAACTCTGGGGTACAGATGTGGGGACCCACATGAAAGACCCCCTAAACTTATAAGTACCACCTTAGGTTAAAAGCTTCCCCAAGGAGCTAATCCCTTCATTGTCCTTCGACTGCAGCCGCCACCAAGTGATTTAGACAAAGATTCAGGAAAAAGACCACTTGGAGTCCCTATTTCCCCAAAATACGCCCCCCCAACCCCTTCACCCCCTTTCCTGGGGAGGCTTGAGAATAATATACCAACCAATTGCCTTTAATAAAAGTACAGACCAGACCCTTTATCTTTAGGACACTAAAACCAATCAGATTCTTAAAAGAAGAACTTTATTATAATGAAAAAAGTAAAAGAATCACACCTGCAAAATCAGGATGGAAGGTAACTTTACAGGGTAATAAAAGATTTAAAACACAGAGGACTGCCCTCTGGACACAACTTCACAGTTCCAAAAAATAGGAATAAAGCTACCTCTTAGCATAGGGAAAATTTACAAGCTAAAACAAAAGATACTCTAATGCATTTCCTTGCCTTTACTTACAATTTCTGTAATTTTAGATGTAACATTTCAGGTATCTTTTTAGGAGCTGGTTTACCTGCTTGGTCTCTCTCTTTGTCCCGAGAGGGAACAAAACAAAGAGAGCACAAACAAAACCTCTCCCCACCCCCAGATTTGAAAGTATCTTCTTTCCTTATTGGTCCTTTTGGTCAGGTGCCAACAGGTTATTTGATTTTCTTAATTCCTTACAGGTAAAATAAAGTCTGTACCTCTGGCCAGAAGGGATTTTATGTTACTGCATACATAAAGGTTGTTACCCTTCCCTTTTATATTTATGACAGTATCCACAAAGATTCTTATCTTCAAATGACCAAATCACTTGGGAGCAATGTATTCCTGCAACCATGTGTTAGACAGACTATGGATTCAGTGCTGCCTAGAAATATGCAGCTCTACACCAACTTTGTAAAGAAATCATTCCTGTGCTTGTGAACCCATTCTTACATGATTTTTCAGCTCAGAGATCTTCAAGTGAAGAGGAAACAACTGCACGTGAGTTTATTTTATGCTACTACGTATCTTCAGGCAGGACCAAGACCTATAATTTAAGGAGAAATTCATAAAAGGGTGATTTACCTGTCCGACATTCACAAAACGTACACATTCCAGCCACGTATTCAGGAATCCTTGCCCACACTGAGCACACTCTTGTTTTTTGGAAAGTATATTGCATGCTTCCAAGTTCTTCTTTACTGCAGTATGTAGAATGGAGTCCTCTTTGGTTAACTGACTGAAAATAAATCTTGCCACTATCTCCTGGATAATTTAACAGATACAGAATACAACTCTTGAAATATTTTCACAATATGTGGTATTAGGTCAAAATAAATACTATTTTGCCACCTAAAACTGAATGATGACTAATCCCAACACTGGAAATCATGTTATGCACCTAAATACCAATTAGCAGTTAGAACAATGGTGAACTACGTGTACTGCTGCTGCAATTAATTGCACTGTCCATAATGTCATTGCCACTGCAGCTTTGCCATTGCTATTCAGTTCATTTACTCTGTGCTGCTCAGTCAATTTGCTGCCACCTGAACTTGTCTTCACATTTCTCACTTTCTCCCTCTCCCCTTTTCATCTTTTTCTTCTTTCCCACACCACAAATCCCTCCTACATCCTGCTGTGTTCTCACATGCATGACCCTTGCACCTCCATTAGCACAGTCAGTCACTTTTGCACAAAAAGGAATTAAGGAATTTTTTTAAAAAATTACTATGATTATTTTAAAAAAATTGTTTATAAACAGCAAAGAAAATCTATAAAAAACACCCCCACTAGAGCCATCAAGCAATTGCTTCATCGTATTTACATTGCTCTTGTCCTCTGTTTTCCTAGCTTCCTCCCTTCCCCCAAATCCCTTTGTCATCATGATTATTTTAAAATTTAGATTGCACATTTTTCTGGGCAAGGACTGTCTTATTGTTCCACACATGGTCATGCACATCTATGGCACTGTATAAGTCACCACTTAACTTACTATATTTTTTATTGTCTACATTCATCACCTAATATTCAACTTAAATGTAATGGATATGTTATATGCTTAAAATACTTCCTAAATTTTGTTCAAGTATTGCATTCTTAGACTAATGCAGCAATCCGGACATAGGCAGAACTCTCACTGAATTTCAGTGGGGATTCTGGTGGAGCAAAGTGTACTAGAGCAAGCTTTAAATCATTACTTTGTTCATATACTGCTCAGCCTAAAAGGACTTTCCAGATACTCATATACAAGTGTATCAAAGAAGAAATCTGACCAAAACTACAGCATATTTGTCCTGTGCAGATATTAATGTGGACTTGAAAGTCTAACTGGCCAGTCCTCATAAGATCATTCTCTTTATAGCTGTGCCTTTAAGACAAAGTACACTTGTTTCTTTTCCAAGAAATAGACTTCTATAAAATTCTTATACAACTTGATTTTAATGTAACTTGTAATTTCCCAACTATTCATGCATCATTAATATTCTTAGTGTCAGTGAATGGACGGCATATATGACTTTTCAGCACCATCTCATAAAATCATGAGTTTTAGGGACACAAGAGCATTTCAATCCATCATTATGAAGAGGAAGTACAATTCAATGTATTAGAATCCTGATAATCGACAAGCAAAATGAGCATTATCAAGAGATAATGTATTCTGAGAATACATGGCCTCCCTCCCTCTGTTTCAGATTTAGTATTTGAGAAAGCTGGATTTTGGAAAATTATGGTTATTTTATGAATGGACTAAAACTATCTTAAGACTTCCTTAGACCACAGGTCCCCTAGTGGGCACAGAGGAACCTTCGGGGGTACGCAGCGGGGCCTGGGCTAGCCTCCACGGGTGGTGGAAGGAAGTGCCACCCAACCCCTCTCCGCCCCCAGCTCTGCTCCGGTTTTGCTCTCAGCCACGTCCCCGGCTCCTGGCCCGCCCCAGTCTCGGCGTCGGTCCGCTCCCATCCCCACCCTTGGATCTGTCCCCAACCCCACTCCCAGCCCCAGTTGTGGCCCCAGCCTCAGCTTCTTTGCCCCCTGAGCTGCAGCCCTGCTCCCAGCCCTGGCTGGCACTAACAGGAGTAAGGAGAGGCACAACCCTCAAAAGTTTGGGGACAACTGCAGTATAACGAAGGCTGGTGAGAGCCAGAGAATAATTTAAATGTGGCTGGCAAGCTGCAGTTACTCGCAAACACTTAGAGTGTGGCTTGCATGCTGGAAGGCTGTTTGCGAGCAGCCCACGTGGGAATTCCCTCACCAAAGCATCATAAGGCAGCCAAGGTTGCAGGGTAAGGGTGGCACAGCTACTCAATAGTCTAGATTGTTCAAGTCCTTGAAACTTTTACTGAAGTTAATCATCGCAGCTTAATTACTTTGATTTATAGGCCTTTGTTAATGTTCTGTTAGTCTTTGAAATCCTTGACGATGAAGATTATTTTGCTACTAAACTGAAAGGGTAAGCTAATATATTTGTAGTGTAACTCTTCTGCCAGGTGGAGTTGGCAGTCCCAAGGTCTGGGTTCAATATCTAGCAGTTCCTCTTAACAATACAAAACAGAACTGGCTCCAGAACCCACCCTGTAATCTGGGAAAATTTACCACCACCCTGGATGCCTCTAAGAGGCAATACTTCCCCTCTCGCAAACACTGAGTCTGGGTATAACAAAAGAAAACTTTTAATAAAAAGGGAAAAGGAACCTGGCATTAATTTGGGAAAACACCACAACCACAATTCAAAGGCACGTGACCATGAACAAACACCAACCCCAAAGTATATTGGACTGTGTCCTTTGCCTCAGTTTCTCATCTTGTGGTGTAAAAGTCCAACAAATGTTCCTTTAATCTGCCATTGCGCTCTCCCTCCACGGCACCCCGCTCACAGTTGCTGTCCTTGGTCAGCAAAGGCCCAGAGTTCAGAGGGTGAGTTCACCTCCCTCCCGGGGGGCCAGTGTCAAGCAATGACTGAGCTGCTTCTGCCGCCTCTGCAACTGACTCACAGTTGCCGCCATTCACTCTGTCACTGCTGCTGCCACTCTTTACTGGCTCCACCAGTTAACCCAGCTGTCAGTGATTTCAGCAGGCAGTGGTGAACCTCACTGCAGGATGGGTTGTCTCTTTCACCGCAACACTGTCCCTCACCAGCTCTAAGGTTCAGCAGCTAGACCTGACTATCAGTGATTTCAGGTCTACTAATCACTTAACAAAACAAAAACTCTCAATTGAGTCTAATCCATTCTACCTTTTGTTGGGATTCCCTCCAAGACCTTTTCCACTTGGTTTAGCCAGAACACATTGTCCAGTTCTGGGAGAACACTTTATCCAGTTCTCTGGGATCCAAAATTCTCAGTTCAACTCAAGATTTCATTACTCAGGTTCCTTTATTTGGCATACAGCAAGGCTACACTGAGTTGATCAGACTCAAGCATAAGGGGGTGGGTATAGGCCATACCACACATCCAAAATTAAACAGAAAACCTCTTCCTTTATATACATTTACACACGATATTGCATTTGCTATACATTACATCACATCATTTTGGATTGGATTGGTTACTTTGCAGGAACCAATCCCTGTATAGCATGTTTTGTCCATATGCTGTTCATGTGGAACCTGCTCTTTATATTCCACGTTTATCTTGTCCATTATGCCTATCAGGTTGCTACTGCTTATCTTAGCTAGAACAGACATTTTGACTCCAGCATACTGCTTGTCTAGCCCCTATTTACAACTTAACCTTCCATTCACCTTCACTATCAAGCCTACTAAGAAATGAGGCAAGTTACTTATGACAAGACAGGCCTACACCTTTAAAAGTGAAGAGGGGGGGACAGTCAAATGATGCCTACAACTCTTTAGGCAGAGCCCACACCACCAGATACAAACACCTGTCCTCACTTCCCTGCCTTTCACTGGGATTTGGCATTCCTATCCCCTTCTTAGCTAGTGAGGTTTAGTTGAGAGTGACCCCCTCAATCAGAGCAGGCTAAGTACAGTTCTGCTGCCCTTTACTCAAACAATCAGGATAACAACATTCCATTACCCCTACACTCAGTACTAAAAGTGATTTGTAACCCACCACCAGCCACAACTGATCATTTTGGCAGAGCAGTTCCCTCTGTTGCACACCTAGGCAGAGTAGTTGTGTTTATGCAAATACAGTCTGTTCTTGAAGTCTTTTCCCCAAGCTCATCACTAGGTGTCACAGGAGAGCTCATTCAGACCCTGCTTACAATAGCAATTTTATAAAAGCTACAAAAAACAGTCGTCTGCTGCAACTCAGAAGCCCAGCTTATTCTTGATATATCCTCCACTAGACTTTTTTTTAAAGTTAACATTTTCACATAAGTAATCTTAGTAAGTTTCCAAGAGATAAACAATTACTCTTTTTGGCTAGTGCATTGCAATGCTTTCTTTATATAACAATTAATATTTGTATTACTAAATATATTCCTAAATTTCCTTATTAAGACCAAGGGAGACCTCATGTACAAAAAAAAGAATATGCAAATATATCATATTGAGCAGAGGCCATCATGACAATGGTATTATAGTCTTCCTGCTGGCATATGGCTGCAGGGAATGGAGAGGAGAGTATAAAAGGAAGGAGAAACTGGGTCAAAGAGGAACTTGGAAGGTTGTGTCCTCTCCCCTCCTGGCTGGTTAAAGCAGAAAAAGCCTATGGGAATTACTGCACATTGTTTCTCAGTTGATATTGTTTTGTGGACAATAACACGTGCCCAGAGGAAAGGATCTTCAAAGACTAATGACTGAAGCTTTATTTCTCTTCCGTGCGTGATGAAACCATTACCACCTCTGGAAGCCTGACTTGCTCATCTGTGGTTCTATTCCTTGGGAGCTATGATCAGTGGCACCCAGGGACCAGACAGCCTTCTTAGAACAATGTATTGTTTATTTATAACGAAAGCATTTCAGAGAAAAAGATCTTAAAACAATAAACAGTCTAGACACATGACATCTCCCTAAGGCTTACCATTCCGTGGAAGCTTGGGAAGGCCCCAAGCCTTCAGACATGCCCACAAGGACCTGTCTGTGTCAGTCTGTTCCCAGCAGGAGTCGCTCACTGACAACTCCCTCCCTTTTTCCACGTTTTTTAAATGTGTAATATTCATTTGATCTCTAGGCTCCAGCACTGGCAAAACAGCCATGTGACTTTGACAGAAAGTAGCATCTTCAGTCCTAATAGCTCAACCATTGTCTTGTAATAGCCCACAAGTGTTTGTTGAGGCTACTTCTCTAGTGCTTCCTGCTCATTTTTCCAACAGCCTCTATTAAACTAAACCAATATATTCATACGGGAAAACTCAATAACCCAATACAGCTACATAGTGACTCACTCACTAAGTACTTCACATACAGTTACTGTATGTACATCATACAATTATTACTAGGGCTGTCAAGCGATTAAAAAAATTAATCACGATTAATCATTTGATTAATCACACTGTTAACCATTAATAGAATACGATTTACTTAAATATTTTGAGGTGTCTTCTACATTTTCAAATATATTGATTTCAATTACAACACAGAATACAAAGTGTACAGTGCTCACTTTATATTTATTTTTGATTACAAGTTTTTGCATTGTAAAAAAACAAAAGAAAAAGTATTTTTCAGTTCACCTACTACAAGTACTGTAGTGCAATTGATTTATCATGAAATTTGAACTTACAAATATAGAATTATGTACCAAAAAAACTGCATTCAAAAACAAAACAATGTAAAATTTAGGAGCCTACAAGTCCACTCAGTCCAACTTCTTGTTCAGCCAATCGCTCAGACAAACAAGTTTGTTTACGTTTGCAGGAGATAGTGCTGTCCGCTTCTTGTTTACAATGTCACCTGAAAGTGAGAACAGGTGTTTGCATGGCACTGTTGTAGCAGGCATCACAAGATGCACTAAAGATTCATATGTCCCTTCATGCTTCAACCACCATTCCAGGGGACATGGGTCCATGCTGATGACGGGTTCTTCTTGATAACAATCCAAAGCAGTACGGATCGATGCTTGTTCACTTTCATTATCTGAGTCAGATTCACCAGCAGAAGATTGTTTTTCTTTTTTGGTGGTTCAGGGTCAGTAGTTTCCGCATCAGAGTGTTGCTCTTTTAAGACTTCTGTTTAGGATATCTGGCACATAAATACCTTGCAATGCTGGCTACAAAAGTGCCAAGCAAATGCCTGTTCTCACTTTCTGGTGACACTGTAAATAAGAAGAGGGTAGCACTATCTCCTGTAAATGTAAACAAACTTGTCTGTCTCTTAGTGATTGGCTGAAAAACAAGTAGGACTGAATGGACTTGTAGGCTCCGAAGTTTTACACTGTTTTGTTTTTGAGTGCAGTCATGTAACAAAAATAATCTACATTTGTAAGCTGAATTTTCATGACAGAGATTGCACTGCAGTACTTATATGAGAGGAACTGAAAAATACTATTTATTATCATTTTTACAGCGCAAATATTTATAATCAAAAATATACACTTTGATTTCAGTTACAACATAGAATACAATATATATGAAAATGTACAAAAACATCCAAAATATTTAATAAATTTGAATTGGTATTCTATTGTTTAACAGTGTGATTAAAACTGCGATTAATCACAATTAATTTTTTGAGTTAATCGTGTGAGTTAACTGCGATTAATCGACAGCCCTAATTATTACATAAAAACCTCAGGTCCACCACAGTTTGCATGAGAAAACAGTAAATTATTAACCTTTACATACTGTAATTAGATAGAAATTAAATTAAGAAATCGACAAATATGTAGGATTGACTGCTCAGTGACACAGCCAAAGAACTCTACAGTTCTATTACCCGGTTCCACTGCAAAGAACCTGCTCTTGTTGGAGGTAAAAACTAGTAAATCTGATCTTACCTACAACAAGAGTATGGATGTAAATCATGTACACGTGTTAGCCTTGAGCATATTGTGCTTTCATCCAAAACAAACTCCTGGCTGTGTAACAGGTACCACTGGGGCCAAATCCCAAGGTCTTGGCTCTGTTTTCATTCAGTTCTTACAAAAGCAAAACTCTCACTGATATCAATAGGAGTTTGCTGGAGTGCATGCCAAGTAAGAACCTCTCCCATCCTTGAGAACAAAAAAGACTGACAATTCATTAAAATTTTAATATGTTCTTGTATTTTAAACAGATTTTACAAATAGCATTTATAACAAGAAGATACTTGTCACAGCATACATCTCTTTGACTTAGATTTAGTACCAACACACTGAAGCTGGCTCAGGGTTATTTACCAGCATTCATAAGCTGCTTAGCACTGCCTTATCTAAGCAGCATAAAAGTATTAAAAATGCAGTTAAGAGCTGCCTAGGGCAATAAGTACTCCAACTTAAACTAGATGTTCTCAAATCTCCTCCCTTGAGCATGATGTCATGTCTCTGTTCTGCTTGATCTTGAGCTGCTAGTTTTGAGTACATCACAAACTTTTCTATTGTTCTGGTTTTAGAGGGGTTATATTGCAAAGAGATGTGCCTTGCAGTGTAACCTGGAGCTGGCATTCTCTGATCTCCTTTAAGTGGGTGTCTTACAGTCCTGGACCTGAGGTGAAGAAGGCTTTGCCTTCTACTTTCTCAAATCTGTATCAAAGTTCTGATAACTGGTGAGGGGTAGCTATAGTGTAAGGTTCCTGAACAAGAAGCAGTCTGAGTTAACCTGGGTGTAGCCTACTGAGGATTTTATACATTAGAACAATGAATTAGACCCAGTAGTGCACAGAGTGCCAGGACAGGTTATGGAGCACTGGCATAGGACCTTTGGCTGCATCTACACGAGCATTTTTCAAGAGATCTCATTCCATTGCACTACTTCCAGTGTACCTCAGAGCAGGTAGAAATGAGTGACAAAAATACCTGCAGATGGTTTATAGAGTTACTAGTGGTGAAACTGTAACAGTGGTAGTAAAATGGAGAATGATTTCCTGAAGAATGCTAGTAACATAAAACTTCAGAGAAGAGCCACCAAATTGTGTACTACCTGCAACTTTTGTCACTCTCATGTCCATGTTGAGAAAGAATTACAGTACTTTCGCCTGGATCGGTAAAATGTTCATAAGTGCCTAAGTGGAACTTAATTCCCATTTTCAATGAAAATGAATGATGCCTAAGTTGCTTATAAAAATGTTTATCTGAGATGATTAACACATGAACCACTACAGCCAAGTTTTCTTCTGAGAGGAGTGAACAGAATCTGGGTAATGGCTGGAATTAGCAGCTTCAATATCATCATTTAACATCCTTCAGCAGCCTTACAATTCCAAAGAAAAAAATAAGCTGACAAAAAGAGATGAATGATGCTGTCACACAGTGAGTTGTACCTGCTATGGATTAAAGCTCAGTATCTTGCCTGCATTTGAGTCAAATAACTAAGGATCATATAACAGCAAACTGGAAGCAGATTTTTAAAGCCAGAAGTGACCATTACGATCATCTACTGTTACTGCCTAAACTGCTATTCCCAGGCTGCCGTCATAAAACCCTTGGTCAGGGCAGAATTTTGTTTTATAGCAATACGCAAACGTAAATGGAAGGTTGCTAAGTAAATGCCAATGCCCTCATCTGTTCTCCCTTCAATCTTTTCACCTCCGCCTCTCCTACATTCTTCAGCAGAATAGTTATAATCAGCTATGATCAAACAATCTTATAGACAAAAGAAAATTTGACCAAACCATGTAGTTCATGAAGAATAATCTGAACAGAGATTCAGAAACTGTTTAGAATTGTTAGATTGACAAGAATACTATTCAATCTTTATTTTTATTTTAAATGTTGAATTTTTAAAATTATGAAGGTATTAGTTGAATTATCTCATTGCTCACCTTAAGAGACCAAACTTCTTCCTCTTGTATGGCAGAAACAGGCTGTTTCTGGAGCAATGGATTATCTTCACAGTAAAGTTCCATCAGCATAAGGTCCTCCATCTATTTGAATAAAATAAATAGTGTAATTATGTCAGAAAAGATAACAAAAATCTCAAATGCTATTTTTATTTAAATAAGGAAAACAAATTAACAAATATGAATGTAAAGAAAGCAGGAGATATACTCATCTGCTGGAAAAAAACATACAAGATTTAAGTGAAATACATATGCCATTATTCTTGCTAATAAATAATATAAAAATGTAAATCAGACAAGACTGGTTGTTCTACAAGAGAGATCTTGTGCCTAGAGTATTATATAAAATCACATGATAGTTACAGATTATCAAAATCTCTGCATTTAACACAGTGGAAACTATTAAAATAATGATTAAAAAACCTGTCCTCTATTGTTAAACAGGAATGATTTTCTCCACATGCATTTAATTCTGACGCTCCCGTATTCAACTCTGCAATCCCAGTGGAATACCCTCTCAAGGTAAAGAGGGAAGTGAAAGGCTTGGAGTGTGACTGAGGTCACGTATAGTGTAATGATCATTTTATAATAAAGTAACTGCCTATTAAATAGAGAGATCTGTATAAAGTTTCTCTAAGCAAAAGTTTGCTATTGTAATGATTATTGTTGGGTCTCTGCTATTTATTTATATAGCAAGAATTTATTCATTTTTTAAAAAAATTCTAAATAAATATTTAAAAAATGAAATGAGACTGGACAAATTATTCCCATATATACTATTCAGAAGTGGTCCAGGATTCTAAGAAAGCCTAAGAGAAATAGGCTTAATCAAACACGGAAACTTAAGTTCACTGTTCACTTGTTTTACGGTATGCCTAACAAATTCTTGTTTCTGAAGTATACAGTGCTGTGGAAAAATGCATGGAGGACAATAAAAGCACGACATAATTTAACTCACTGTATAAGGAAAACACGTAAAACTAAAGATTCTGTTTCTGGCTCCCTCACCAACAAAATGGAACAATCTGCTAATCTTATATTTTTAAAAAAAAAAATTGTACTGCTCTTATCTCTCTAATTCATTTTGTCCAGTAAAATAGAACAGCGGGTACACAAATACTTCTCTTGAATCATAGTTGGAACATATAATAGGCACACTGGAATAATGCACATAACAATCTGTTCCCTCAGTTAATAGCTTCAAGGACAATTTAATAGAGTATCTGAAAGTCTATTATAAGATCAGTGGTACTCATTCTTGTTTCCTTTTCTAAGAGTAATGACTTTATTTTAAGAAAAATATAACGTCTTATTTCAGGGCAAGCCTTATTTTGAACAAGACTTGTTACAAATGATCTAGCAAATGAATAGTCAAAACAGATATGATTTTCTGATTTAAGGATATTTACTTTCTATATTTTGATACGTGGTGTTGATAATTTGTGTTTTAACAATTTATAAAGCTTTTAACTTTTTTAATCTCAATGTCTATTATCAGTAAATAAATGTCTGAACCCCCTATTTTCCTGCAACTGTGAAAATTTAAATTGATAAAAATCAGTATCATCCATTAATTTTTTAAAGAAAAAAAAACAAATTCTGCCAAGCCTACATATAAAGTACAGGCATTTAAGAACAAGTTGTCTGCAAGGGGTCTTAATTTGGGACAATTTGTAGATATCCCAGAACAAAGGAAGCTTACTAAAAACACAGCCACCGAAAACGGTGCTGAAATGGTTTAGGTCAGGATTTTTCAAACTGGAGTCCGCGGGCTCCGTTGATCAACTCCTCCCTCCCTCAACTCCTTACCCTCCCTCCCAGTGCCTCCTGCACACCACGGAACAGTTGTTCAGCGGTGTGCAGGAGGCACTGGGAGGGCCAGGGGAGTGGGGATGGGGCGTGCTCAGGGGAAGAGGCAGAAAGAGGTGGGGAAGAGGAGGGGCAGGAATGGAGCAGGAGCAGGAAGAGGTGGGGTGGGACCTTGGGGGAAGGGGTGGAATGGAGGCAGGGCCTGAGGTGGAGTGTGGGGCTTGGGGGGTCCTCGAAAAAATGTAAATCAAAATGGGGGTCCTCTGGTTGCTAAAGTTTGAGAACCGCTGGTTTAGGTATTTCATTAAAATCAATAATCATTGTCAGAGAAACTTTAGAAGAAACGTTCTACAAAGCTGAAAAATTGAGTTCTACTCCAGTGACTACTGAACAAAAATCCAGAGAAGGACAATTATGAAAACATGAACAAAATTATGCAAATACTTAGATTTTGGACAATAAACCCTTTTGGAACTATCTTGCTATATAAAAGATAATTAGAAAAGTTGAAGTACTGAAAGTTGCAAATGTCCTACATTAATAAACACTGTATACACTGACATGAGAATTATGGCTCACCAAGTAAACCTAGAGGAAAGCTAAACAATCTCCCTCTTGGCCAAAACTATTTCTGGGCAAAGACTCTTTTAATGGGTTTTTGTAGTCAAATAAACGTATAGAAGAGAAAAGATTCAACATTTCTCCCAGTGGGATAAAAAGGCACTTTCTAGAGTTTTGTCTTTGTTTTCTTACATAGAAAACAAAAGGCTGTCAGGTTTCTGTTCTGCTATACAGAAAACAGACCTATCTCTTGTGTTGCATTTTGAAATAGATATAGAGATAGACTGAACATGGATAATGAGAAAAGGGGAAGACTTCCCTCAAAACTGCTGGAATTCATCAACATTTCAATCATTAGATACTTATTATTTTACCTTTTTCCCACTTGCTCCATTAATAAATAAAGCTTTTCTATCTTATTTTGCTGCATTAGAATTATACTACCAGAACACAGATGTCACCAAGTCTGATCTCATATCACGTGACGTAATGGGAATCCCTCTTGAATTCCAGGGATAGAACTCTGACAAGCACAGCTGAAACAGCTCTATCTTTCTTGGCGATTTTAGAGCCATTCAAATTTCAATTTGGCATGAGAAAACAAGAACAGCTCATCTGTGTATCTGTTAAAATAAACTGCATACTCTGATCACATGTGGTCCCATAGAGCCTAGCAAACCATCATGATTCAGGTTATATAGAGTAGTAGTTCTCAACTCAACTACTACCAGGGCCCCTAAGGGGGCCTTGAGCAGGTTTCAGGGGGGCCTCCAAGCAGACCCAGCATTAGATTCGCTGGGGCCCAGGGCAGAAAGCCAAAGCCCCACCACATGGGGCTGAAGTCCAGGACCCTGAGCCCAATCACTCGGGGCTGAAGCTGAAGCCTGAACAATGTAGCTTTGTAGGGGCCCCTGTGGCATGGGGCCCCAGGAAATTGCCCTGCTTGCTACCCCTTAACAACGGCCCTGGCTTTTATATGCAGAAAACCAGTTACTGTGGCACAGGTGGGCCGTGCAGTTTTTATAGCATGGGGGGGGGGGGCTCAGAAAGAAAAAGGTTGAGAACCTCTGATTATAGAGCATCTCCTCTTTTTAAGGGTTCCTAGTATGGGATTATTGTTTCCTCTGACACATCTCTTCTCAATTTCTTTATGAAAGTATACCCACAGGGGCTGAAGAACTTTGCTAAAGAGTCCTAAGACCTTGTCATAAAGTTTTGAAATGGATATTACCACAAAAAAGGAATGTTTATACACTAAAGATTTCTACCTATATATACTTACTTTGTTTAAAAGAAAACAAAAAGGCCTTGAAATATTCCAGATTAATTTTGCTGCTAATGTTTACGCTACAGCTTTATCAGAATTCCTTGTTCAGTTACATAAATTGTATCCGTGTAATAGAGGAAGAGCGCTACTTGTTGTTGCTAGGAGGGCTATCCTTGTTGCAGAAGTAATTTAGTCTGTGAATACTGTACTGAAAACGCTAACTGAAATGAGCCTCCTGCACCTAGTGCTGTCTTATAAAAAAAATGATTGCATCTAGTCACCCAAACTAAAACTGTTCAGACTCTTAAAATTAAGTTTAAATAGTCAGTAAATAATTTCCCTTAAAATAATATTTTTTCACGGAAGAGGATCACATTTACATTTTGAATTAACAATACAGAACCCCACCCTGAACCTTTTACTCCCCCTCTTTGCTCCATCCCTGTTTTTTCAAAGATCCTTAGCCAAGCTTCAACTTTGATGGATCAACCAAGACTCCAGAAACAGCAAAATGTGCAGCAGCCCTGAAGATTACCTGAGAGTTGTGGAAAAATATACTGAAGTATCTAAACGATTCTTGCAGCAGAGAACTCAGCTAGAGAGCAAAAACTAGAACTAAATCCATGATCATAGGCTAGATTGCTAAATGTTCACAAATTCAGATTACCAAAGGGTTGCTATTAAAATCAATCCAAAGAGGTGCGATAAAGGGCCAGATTGTTCCCAGCTGCTCTGCAGGTTAGCAAAATATGGGAAAAGGTATGAGAAGCCTCCTTGCCCGCTTGTGCAGCAGTTAGGCACAACTGCAATCCATGAACTGACTAAAACAAAGGAAATGTTCCGTCCTAGCACAAGCTACGCCAAAGGGTAAGGAGGAACTGGGATTATTGAGCTACCCTGACACCACTGGCCAATGAAACCTAGGCAGATAATGTAGAGTGGAATAGGCTGCATCCCTGAAAGGGGCATAGCACTAGGCACACTCCCTCCTGTTTGCCAGGGAACTCAATGCTATCAATCGCTACAAGTTACATAGGCTGCCCATATAATTCATTTAATAGATCTGCAGCAGAAATTTCATATTAGAGAATAACATATAGAAAATAATACTTACTGCTATTGGGAAAATCTGAATTTTGTTCCCTGCTACATCTAGAATTCTTAGTTTTCTCAATTTGCAAAGGCCCTAGATGGAAGGGGGGAAACAACGTAATAAAAATTAAAGAATATCAACAACAGTGAACGTGAAGTTAAAATCCCCATGAGACGAGAGAGCAGTCTCAGGCATCAGGAAGCAACAGTACTGACGAAGAGAAACTGAGTTAGCAGATAAAAGAGAAAACAGGAGGAAAACTGAAAATGAATTACAAAAGGGAAGAAGGTATCCATTCTTTTGGTATTATAAAAATAACACCTGCGTTTATCATTTAAAATTCCCATGGATCTCTTATCCCCCTCCCACACATCCTCCCTCGCACCTCATTCTGAATTATTTATAATACCAGTATCTTCTTCTCTACATCAAGGCTTTTCCTGTTTACCACACTGAGCAGCATGTGAATCCACACTTCTCAGACTCCTATCTCTAATTAAAAAAAAACTTTTAAATAGAGCTCCTTCACTTTCAGAATTACTATTGGTTTCCAGCCCTCAATATCTAACTCAGTTTTAATTTCTTAAGATAATTGCTTGCATCTGTGTGAATACACAGGATTTTAGTTTCTGCTGGTATTTTTTAAGTGTTTTCAATGACAACTCAAGCAGTAGCTGAAAGCAGCTGCCAAGATACAATGGTATTAACAAATGTTTTTAACATTTTCTTTTGTGGCAGCCATCTTCAATTCATTTTATTGATTGGCTTTTACAGATGACAAAGTGAATACAGAAATCAAAGACAAACATTGTGCAATGTACATCCAATACTCCAGTATTCTTTGTAACAAGACAAAGCAAATTCCATCACATACAAGCTTTAAATGTTCCACATTTTATTTCCTCCTCCTTGATGCACATACTGTTGATTGTCCTCTGGTGCTGAGCAAGGGGTAATAGAAAAAGTATTACAATTCCAATCAGAAACAATCTACTAGACACAGGCAGGATTAGTATATGCAATATTCCTGAGAACGTAAGATGAAGACCACTCACTTACTGACATTAATAATACAGCAATTTGTAACTAAAATGCTAGGCAAAAAATACATATTTATTTTGATTATTTTAAACTGACAGATGTCCTTTATCTTTTCTTCTAACTTGATAGGATGACAAATGAAAGCTAAGCACAAGTACAATAAATGCAAAATGAAATTTCTCAGTGGATATGCATTTAGGGCCAAATTTTCAAAAGGCAATGGGGCTTAGTGCATCTGCAAAGGGGGGCTTGAGTTAAGAGGAAAACCAGTATGTGAGGTTACTTTTCTTCTGTGGAAGCTGACTAGAATGAGCCAGAGTTTAGACTTTTAACATTTAATATCTAATGCATTTTAGACCTTTATTTAGATTTGACTAAAGCAAGCCCAGCCTTCCAACTCTGACTGAGAGAAATGCTGTTGTATGTATTGGACCCATAAAGAGGCAGAACAGTATTTACATTTATGTTTCTGTTTTATAATACACACACTATGAAGGTGTTTATACTCCACCTGTGCATGTAGAATCCTTTCCAGCTATAACAGAGCTACCACATATTCTCTTAAAGGCGTCACTTTGAGGAATCATGAAGCTAGCTGACATTGTCTATTTAAGTCTTTGCCTAGTATATGTCAAAACAATGAATACAATGAATTTTCATTATAAGTTGCTTCTGGTTCTTTATTGCTTCAGACTTTATGTAATGAGATTCCTTGCAGTCAGGGATGTTATTTCACTCTTTTTTACAATTACTTTCAAAACCTTTCTATCAATTCAGCCAGGACCACTATAGAGAAATGTGCCCTGAGATTTCAAGGGCACTAAACACCTGTATCTCTTCTTAATTCTCAAATGAGATTAGTGGAGCAACCACACATTGTTCGGCAAGCAACTAGTTAGTATGTTTCAAAGTATAGCCCTCTTTGTAGATTTTCTAGAATTAACAGGCTAATTTTCAAAAATGGTCTAACTCTGCATGCTTATGAAACCTAAATTGGTACATGCACATGGCATGTGTGAATAAATAAGGTAGCCAAGCATCTAATTCCCCTGCTCTGGGCATGAATATTTCAATTCTTGAGTTTCATAGAAGTTGCAAGGCCAAAACTAGGTGCACAAAGATAGAGAAGCTGAGTTGGGGCCCTTTGAAAATTTGACCCCTACTTGTCTAATTTAACTAATAAGGTTTTGGTCCTATTTTGAGAAATAACTAAACCAATCTATTAATCCTTATGAAATTTGAGATCTCCATATTCCTAAAGAAAACAGTATTTTAACAACATATCTCTAAGGGTGGGATTATCAAATGTGCCTTAGTCATAAAAGTCTGACATGTGCACCCAAATCACAAAGCCACTTTGGAAAATTCCACCCTTAAAGATGTGGTATTCAAATGCTTTCTTAAGATATCCATATTCACTGAAAAAGAAAACACTACCATTGAAAGCACAACATTACTCACGTCAGGGAGCACTCCTATTTGGTTTCTTGACAGGCACAGCATTCTGAGATTCATCATGTATCCAATCTCTTCAGGTACTGTGATGAGACAATTGTGAGATAGATGGAGTTCAGAGAGCTTTTGCAAGGAACATAGCTCTTTGGGAACACTTTCCAGCTGGTTATTGTTTAAATTCATGTTTTCAAGATTTTCTAACCTGTAAAATTAATAAAGGATTTCAATGTACAGCCATGGTAGGCTACAATATGTATCAATTTATTTAAACTTTTAGTGTAGAATTTGCTGTACATGGATTACTTCTATTTTTTATTATATACTTTTATATTGAGTAACATATTTATATAAACTGAACTCTATGCTGGCCAACTGTTAAGAGCTAACCCTAGTGGGTAATTGTTAAGGGTTTTCATACAATCACAGAATCATAGGACTGGAAGGGACCTCGAGAGGTCATCTAGTCCTGCACTTACGGCAGGACTAAGTACTATCTAGACCAGTGGTTCTCAAAGCTGGTCCACTGCTTGTTCAGGAAAAGCCCCTGGCTGGCCGGGCTGGTTTGTTTACCTGCCATGTCCGCAGGTTCGGCTGATCGCAGCTCCCACTGGCCGCGGTTTACCACTCCAGGTCAATGGGAGCTGCGGGAAGCGGTGGGGGCCAAGGGATGTGCTGGCCGCCCTTCCTGCAGCCCCCATTGGCCTGGAGCGGTGAACCGCGGCCAGCGGGAGCTGCGATCGGCCGAAGCTGCGGACGCGGCAGGTAAACAAACCAGCCCGGCCCGCCAGGGGCTTTCCCTGAACAAGCGGTGGACCGGCTTTGAGAACCACTGATCTAGACCATCCCTGACAGGTGTTTGTCTAACCTGCTCTTTAAAATCCCCAACACAGAGATTCCACAACCTCCCTAGGCGACTTATTCCAATGCTTAACTACCCTGACAGGACATTTTTCCTAATGTTCAACCTAAACCATCCTTGCTGCAATTTAAGACCAATGTTTCTTTTCCTATCCTCAGAAGTTAAGGAGAACAATTTACCTCCCTCCTCCTTGTAACAACCTTTTATGTACTTGAAAACTGTTATGTCTCCACACAGTCTTCTCTTCTCCAGACTAAACAAACCCAATTTTTTCAATCTTTCCTCATAGGTCATGTTTTCTAGACTTTTCATCATTTTTGTTGCTCTTCTCTGGACTTTCTCCCATTTGTACACATCTTTCCCAAAATGTTTTAAGTATGTTTTTAAAGTATCCATATGTATATAGTGATAACCACAAATTGTTTGCTCTTATTAAAGGCTCCAAAAACAAAGGAATTGGCCAGAGACATTAAAAGCATAGAAGAAATTGCAGTCTGAATTCCAAACATTTATTATTTTTTAAATCCACTCTTCTATTACTAATATATATTAAATAAACTACTTTGGGCTCTTCTACACTTACAGTGCTGCAGCTGTACTGCTGTAGCATTTAGTGAAGACGCTACCTATGCTGAGGGGAGAGCTTCTCCCGTCTGCTTAGGTACTCCAACTCCCCAAGGGGTGGCAGCTATGTCGAAGGACGAAGCCCTCCTGTTAACATAACGCTGTCTACACTAGGAGTTATGTCAGTATCCACACCCTGAGTGATGTAGTTACACCAACATAAATTTGTTGTGTAGACCAGGGCTTAGTGTGTTCACGAAACACACATGCTCATCCTGCAGCAGTCAATGAACAAGTCGTTGGAGGCAAGCTGGGGTTACAATGGGGTATGGCTGTTGAGGTACTGACAAGAAATTGTCCTAACAACAACGGGTGACCTATGAAAAATGAGTTAATGGTCTTGGTGGGCACCATGTGAAATGGCACCTTTATCAGCAGCCACAACAGGAAGGTCAAGTACCTTTCTCAACTGTGATCCTCCTAAAACACGCTTTTACACACTTTGTAGCAGAATCAGTAAGAGAAAGCTTGTACTGCTGCTGCTTGTGGTGTGTAACTATTCTATAAGTAAAGGGTTTCAATTTTCTGGTACTGT
Source organism: Caretta caretta (assembly GCF_965140235.1). NCBI lineage: Eukaryota > Metazoa > Chordata > Testudines > Cheloniidae > Caretta > Caretta caretta. Next base: position 45,889,143 of record NC_134207.1, read on the forward strand.
CCATCTGGCATCGCTCTCAAAATTAACATTTTTTTAAAAAGGAAAAAACATTTTCTCAGATCTACATTAAATGCGATGCTGAAACACAGTCAATTGTCGTGTTGACTTCAGCACTATTTGAAAGGTAGCACAAAACATATGCTCAATGGAAAAGTACACAAGTGCTACAGAAAATATCATTTACGAGCAACTACAAACAATGAAAGAATTAAAAAATTATATTAAGAAGTAATCAATGACCTATTCATGTACAAGTACTCACAGTAAGATATCTAGTTTGGGATGTAAATATTATTTTAAAAAGTTAACTGTTTAAACTATTAAAATTATATTATTTAACCGGTTAACGGCTGGGGCTGGGGCTCCTCCCGCTGGCTGGCCAGCAGCTAAAGCTGGGGTTGCTCTGACTGGCTGACGGCTAGGGTTGGGGTCACTCCAGCTGGCCGCGACTGGGGCTGCTTCCGCCAACCGGCCGGCCCGGTGCAGCTGGGGCTGGGGCAGCTCCCGCCAGCCAGCCCGGTGCAGCTGGGGCAGCTCCTACCCACCCGCCTGCCGGGGTTGCTCTGGGGGGCCGGCGCAGCCAGAGCGACTCCCGCCGGCTGGACGGCGGCTGGGGTTGCTACCGCCAGCCAGTGGCTAACATCTGGGACTGGAGCTGCTCCAGCTGGCTGGGTGGGGTTGCTCCAGCCAGCCTACCAGCATGGCTGAGGTCACTCTGGCTGGCTGGCCGGCAACCCGCCAGCTGGCCAGCACAGCTAGGGTTAACAGCTAGGGTAGTTAACCAGTGAGACTAATGCTTACCGTTAACCATCCGTTTACTATTTTATTTATGGAACGGCTGCCGTATGATGAGAGATTAATAAGACCGGGACTTTTCGGCTTGCAAAAGAGATGCCTAAGGGGGGATATGATAGAGGTCTATAAAATCATGATTGGTGTGGAGAAAGTAAATAAGGCAGTGTTATTTACTCCTTCTCATAACACAAGAACTAGGGGCCACAAAATGAAATTAATATGCAGCAGGTTTCATACAAACAAAAGGAAGTATTTTTTCACACAATGCACAGTCAACCTGTGGAACTCCTTGCCAGAGGAGGTTGTGAAGGCCAAGCCTATAACAGAGTTCAAAAGAGAACTAGATAAATTCATGGAGGATAGGTCCATCAATGGCTATTAGCCAGAATAGGCAGGTATAGTGTCCATAGCCTCTGTTTGCCAGAAGCTAGGAACGGGCGACAGGGGATGGATCACTTGATGATTACCTGTTCTGTTCATTCCCTCTGGGGCACCTGGCATTGGGCACTGTCAGAAGACCAGATACTGGGCTAGATGGACCTTTAGTCTGACTCCGTACGATCTTAACGGTGCATAGAGCTTTATATAACCCAAACTTATATTTTCTTCCTCTTACTCCTCTTTCCAGTTATTTTTTTTTAAAAAAGATTCTATCACTAGATTCTTCCCATTTTGAGTACAAAACATGGAGCATTTTGCATTTGAAGGTACAAAAATCATTCATTACAAACTACATGTATGGGTCAGAAAAAGCAAACCAAGAAACTGAGGACAGGAAAATCAGACAAAAATGTCAGAATGTAATCATGATTATTTTAAAATCATTTGCTGCTTTTCTGATAAAATGGTTCTTAACATTTTCCAGTGTGAAAACATCTTGAGCCAAATTCAACATTGAAATCAATGGCATTACAACCAGGGATAAACATGGTCCTGTGTGTCTGAAACAGGGTATATTTTTAAAGGATAAGATTACTTGGGTAACTGAAATGTTAGAAAAGATTTTGTACTTTTCATTCCAACTTAATGTTATTCTGCTTGAACATACTGAACATTTTCTTCTATGCAGTTAAGACACTTTTGATGTGCTTACTTGGTAAAATAACTTCTGTTCAAAATGCACTGAAGAAAATATACACCACCACACTGGGAAGATCACAACATATTCACCCAACTACAGAACAGACAGGATGAACTTCTTGGTCAGAAAAACTTGACTAATTAGTGGCCAGAGGGGGCTTCATCCTCCACAATATTTATGAGATTAACCTTTTGTCTACAAAAGACCTCCTTCATCCTCTCCAGCTTCTCTGACATCCATAATATCCTTCAAGCCCATAAAAAAATCACAGTAGTTAGATCATCATCTTTGCCCCATCTAACTCATCCCCTGTCCTTGAATCCCTCGACCTCAAAGATTCATAGATTCTAAGGCCAGACAGGACCACTGTGTTCATCTGGTCTTGACCCCTTGTATACCACAGGCCACATAACTTCCCCAAAATAATTCCTAAAGCATATCTTTGCTTTCCTAAAGCACTGGTTTGTCCTTCCACATCACATCAAATTCAAGCTTCTCGTCCTTACCACTAAGACCCTGCACAACTCTTCTCCTGTGGCCACTCTTCATCTTGAGTTCAGCCCTCCTGAACTTCCACCCTTAGTCTGGGTTTTGGGGCTTTTGTTTTTGTGAAGACTGCAAACTCTCCAGGGAAGAAACCATGATGTCCTCCTATGCAGTACCTAGCCTAAGTGGCACAATCGCAATAATAGCATAACCCAGGTTGTGCTTTTTAATCTCACAAGCTAAATTTTTGCAATAATGTTAACAACTTTACACACTAAGGCTTTCTTGAAAAGTTCTTGCTATAAAAGACTGGGATAAAAATTAGAAAGAAATAGCATAGCTATACCTAGTTTCATTCGCTAACGCACAAGAAATGAGAAGTATATGGTAATAAGAAACAGTACACAGCTTCAATTTTGTAGTTCAGCATATTTTAAAAGATAACACACAAAAGCCAAACTGTTCAGAGAGAATATTTAAAAGATTGGCTTTAGTAGAATTGCTAGCTGGAAGGCCTGTGTGTAGGAACCAAGTCAGAACCGCAACTCTCAAAAGATCTACAAAAAAGTATTTTGAGACAATTATATTCCATTCCTGAGAATGAGGAGGAGTTCATAGTGCATCCCTTTCAAGAAAAGTATCAAAAAGGTAACCTGACTATGCAAGAGTGAGTATACAAGGGAAATGAGCACTTTAAAAACAAAAAACACCTACAATTTTTATTTCTTGGTGCTCAACTGTAAATGAAAACGTAGCAGAAACTTTCCCAACAGTTGAAATTAGTCGTTTGTCAAAATGATAACCATAGAAAAATACTGCATCTAATGTCCACAAAAACTGTACATGAGTATAACATGTACAATATACAGTCAACACAGAGTAAGCCACATAATAACCAAAATTACCTGTGTATTTCTGGAGGAAGATATTTAAGCTTGTTGTTGTTCAGATTGAGAAGTATCAATTTTTCTAATCCATCTGTTAAGAAATACATTCTTACCCAAATGCATATAAAATGTACAATTTTTATTCATCTTTACACTCACTCTCTCTTGGTTTTCTCCTTAGACATACACGTAATGACCCCCCTCTGGCAGGCTGACAATCTACTCTCTTTACTTTCCGTGCCTTGTAGAGTGCTTAAAAGGCAGGCATTTATAACAGGTGAATATCCTGTAAAATTACTAGATCATTTGACAGGTAAAGTTTAACTTCCCTAAATTAACATACAGATGCTGCAGACTTCAAGTATGCACAATTTATATTGAAGTCAATGGGAGCTTTGCATGTGGAAGGATTGTAAAATTATTAGGATTTTGTTATGGTGTGTGAATGACAAAAAATATTACAAAGACAAGGGTGGGTGAGGTAATATCTTTTATTGGACCAACTTCTGTTAGTGAGAGAGACAAGCTTTCGAGCTACACAGAGCTCTTCTTTAGGTCTGTCTGGGAAAGCTAGGCATGGTATCACAGCTAAATACAAGATCCTCTGAGCATACTCTGTGATATCTGAGTGCTTGGCTGTAAATAATAATTTTCTTGGTGTGTTTGTGGTTACTGCTGGACCTACGAAGGTAGGAGTGGTGATCCATAGGTCACATTGAAGGTGGTCACTCATGGGCCACCTTGAAGAAAAATTTCTGGACAAATGCACCATGAAACCAATGATATACCTGAGACACACTGATAATATTTTCATCCTCTCAACAAAAGATTTAAACTCCCTCATAGATTTCCACCACAACTTCAACAACCACCAGCCATCCATTAAACTCTCTCTGGAACACTTCCACATTAGCATCAACTACCTGGATACAACAATCAGCTTCAGAAACAGAACCCTGAAGACAGCTATGTACAAGAAAGCCACTGATCACCTCACACACCTTCATAGATCCAGTAACCACCCCAAACACACCCAAGAAATCCTTACCTACAACCAGAGACTCAGATACCACAGAATATGCTCTAAGAAGAAAGCCCAGAATATACATCTTAACACACACAAAACCGCCTTCACCAAACAAGGACACTCCACCAGAGAAGTTTCATAGAACAGGTCACCCAAATACCCCAAGAGAACTTGCTTCAATACAGAAATGAAACCCCTGCTGATCACACATCCCTAGCTGTCACTTACCACTCCACAATGGAAGCCATCCTGAGTATCAACAAACATCTACAACCCATACTCGATGGGGACCCCATCCTGAAATCTTTCCTGAACCCCATCTTCTGGCCTTCAAACAACGCCCCAATCTCTCCAAGATCATCATCAGAAACAAGCTCCCCACTGACCAAGACACACCAACTCAAAGCAGCATCAGACCCTGCAAGAACAGATGCAAAACCTGCAAACATATTTCCACTGCTATAACGATCAACAACACCTGTCATAACCATACAGCTAAAGGTAGCCTACAATTCCTCCTTACCTGTAAGGGATTAAGAAGCTCAAATAACCTGGTTGGCACCTGACCAAAAGGACCAATGGGGAAAGAAGATACTTTCAAATCTTGGGGGTGGGGAGGGGGCTTTGTTTTGGTATGTTCTCTTGGGCAGCAGAGAAGCATCAGCTCAGGAAACTCCTTCTCCTATAAAACCACCCTAAAAGTCTCTCGTATTACAAAAATTGTAAGTAAAAGCCAGGCAAGGTGTGTTAGATTATCTTTTGTTTTGCTTATGAATTTTTCCTTTGCTGGAGGAAGGTTTATTCCTGTTTTTTGTAACTTTGAAACTAAGCCTAGAGGAAGTTCTGTTGTGTTTTTGAATCTTTTGTTACCCTGTAAAGTTATTTTCCATCCTGATTCTACAGAGGTGATTTTTACCTTTTTTTTAAATAAAATCCTTCTTTTAAAGAACCTGACTGATTTCTCTATTGTCCTAAGACCCAGGGGTTTGGGTCTGTGATCACTTTGTAACCAATTGGTTAGGATATTATTCTCAAGACTCCCCAGGAAATGGGGTATAAGGGCTTGGGGGGATATTTTGGGGGAATAGGAACTCCAAGTGGTCCTTCTCCTGATTCTTTGTTAAATCACTTGGTGGTGGCACCGCAGTGGGATCATTTTGAACCAAAAGCACAGTAGGATTTTAAAAGGACAATTTTTTTTTTCCTTCTGGCTGCTTGGAAAGCAGGGAGGGGTTTTTTTTTAGGATTTTTTTATTTTTAAGCTGTGAGAGGCTGGAGTTTTCTTTCTCTGCCTGAGGACAGGGTAGTTAACCTCCTGCAGGGAAATTCACACGCGTTTTTTTTTTTCTTTCTAGCTCCCGGGTAGGCTAGATTAAACACAGAAAGGCTAGGATGACTGATGGTGATGTCCAAAAGAAATCAGAATTAGCCAGATTTGAAGCTGATGAGAAACAAAAAGAACATGATAGACGGATGGAGGCAGAAAAAGCTGCCCATGAGAGAGCTATGGAGGCCCAGCAGCATGCTTCGGAGGAGAGGGAAAGAGAGAGGAAGCATGAACTGGAGTTAGAGACAAAACGCTTAGAGATAGAAAGGGCTAAGCAGAATATACCAGACAACCCTAGCAATCCTTCTCCAGGTATCACTTCCCATCCCAGAAAATTCCTCACCTACAAGGTAGGCGATGATACAGAGGCCTTCTTAGAAAATTTCGAAAGGGCCTGCCTTGGGTACAGCATCTCTACAGACAAGTACATGGTGGAGCTGAGGCTGCAGCTCAGTGGACCCTTAGCAGAGGTGGTGGCTAAAATGCCTAAGGAACACATGAACAGTTATGAACTTTTTTAAAAACAAGCCAGAATCAGACTGGGGCTAACACCTGAGCATGCCCGTCAGCGGTTCAAAGCTCTAAAGTGGAAACCGGATGTGGCATTTTCCTGACATGCCTACCATATTGTGAAAAATTGGGATGCCTGGATATCAGGAGCATGCGTTAAATCTCTGGAAGATCTGTCTTTCCTAATGCAAATGGAGCAGTTCTTAGAGGGCATTCCTGAAGAAATAGAAAGGTACATCCTAGATGGGAAGCCCAAAATGGTAATCGAGACGGGGGAGATTGGACCCAAATGTGTTTAGGTGGCGGAAAAGAAAAAAAACTAGCAGCAGTTGGAGCAGCTATCAGAAGGGGCAACCCAAGACAACACCTTATCACCGGGGGCAGCCCAAGGCCCCACCTACATCCCAAGGAAAAACCCAAACACTCTGTCACCCCACACCAGTCTCCAGCAACCCACCTCACCCCAGTGACCAGTCAGCTGGGCGATGTTTTAAATGTAATGAGCTGGGGCATGTGAAGGCCAACTGCCCCAAGAAACCCAACAGACTGCAGTTCATTACACCAGAGTCACACCAAAGGTCCTCAGACTCAGATGCCTCCCAGGTACCCTCAGAGCAAAGGGAAACTGTGAGTGTGGGCGGGAAGAAGGTTATCGCATGAAGGGACACTGGAGCACAGGTGTCAGCTATCCACCAATCCTTAGTGGACCCCAAATTCATCAACCCAGAGGCCCAAGTGACGATTCAACCCTTCATGTCAAAATCTTTAAACTTTCCTACAGCTGAGTTGCCTGTCCAGTACAAGGGCTGGTCAGGAATGTGGACTTTTGCAGTCTATGATAATTATCCCATTCCCATGCTGCTGGGGGAAGACTTGGCCAACCATGTGAAGCTAGCCAAGAAGGTGGGAATGGTCACCCGCAGCCAGGCTAAGGGAGCTGTCACACCTAGCTCTGTTCCTGAGCCTTCAACAAGGGCCCAGTCTGTGTTATCAGAGACCAGACTGAGGTGGTGGAACCAGACCCCATGCCAATGTCTCCGACAGCAGTTGTGCAATTGGTTAGGATATTATTCTCAAGCCTCCCCAGGAAAGGGGGTGTAAGGGTTTGGGGGGATATTTTGGGGGAATAGGAACTCCAAGTGGTCCTTTCCCTGATTCTTTGTTAAATCACTTGGTGGTGGCAGCATACCGTCCCAGGGCAAAGAATTTGTGCCTTGGGGAAGTTTTAACCTAAGCTGGTAGAAATAAACTTAGGGGTTTTTTCATGCAGGTCCCCCCATCTGTACCCTAGATTTCAGAGTGGGGAGGGAACCCTGAAATGGTAGCAGAGGATGGTTTATAGGAGAAGGAGTTTTCTGACCTGATGCTTCTCTGCTTCCCAAGAGAACACACCAATACGAAGCCTTCCACCCACACCCCCAAGTTTGAAAGTATCTTCTTTCCCCATTGGTCCTTTTGGTCAGGTGCCAACCAGGTTATCTGAGCTTCTTGACCCCTTACAGGTAAGGAGGAATTCTAGGCTACCCTTAGCTGTATGGTTATGACACCCCACACAATGCACCTATCAAGATCCCTGTGTCCTACACATACCTATCACAACAACATGTGGTGTTCCTCATCCAGTGTACTAAATGCTCCAATAACAAGTACGTGGGCGAAACCGGACAATCACTATGCTCTCAAATGAACTCACGCCGGAAAATGATTAAAGGTAAAAACACCATATAACGTCTGGGCGAACACTTTTCACAAAGTGATAACTTTGTCTGACCTATCAGTCCTCATCCTTAAAGGAAACTTGCACAACACTTTCAAAAAATAAGCCTGGGAGCTTAAATTCATAACTTTGATAGACACCTGAAAAACCATGATATTAATAAAGACATTGGATTTATGGCCTATTGCAACAATCCATAACTCAGCAATCCCCCTTTTATGACTACAGAGCTGTTAATGGCCCACTTCACCCTGAATGGTCCCTTAGAATGTATACTAACTACTTATACACCTCCACCCCAATATAACACGGCCCGATATAACGCGGGTTCGCATACAACGCGGTAAAGCTCTGACACGCTGCTCTGAGCAGCATGTTAAGGATGCCGGGCCAGGGATGAGGGGTTGGATAAGGGGCAGAGGGTCTCAAGGGTGGTCAGGGGCTCCCCCCCTGCAAAGGTCTGGGAGGCAGAAGCTGCAGGGGGCACTTTTGGGGGCCCCACAGTCGCAGAGTGGCACAGGGGATTAGATGGGGGCCAGGAGCAGCCCTCTCTGCTTCCCTCGTCCCAGCCCCAGCAGCGTCGCTCAAGGGAGGGGGTTTGGGGGAAGGGATCCCCCCTGCACTCACCGGCAGCGGTGGAAGCAGAGCAGCCCGGCCCCAGCCCGCTCCACTCCACCAGCTCCCAGCCATGGCACTCCGTTTCCCGATGCAGGTGAGTGCAGGGGGCATTCTTTCCCCAACCTCCCCACACTCAGCGGCAGCAGGAGGCGGAGCGCCGCGGCTGGGAGGTGGCAGAGTGGAGTGAGCTGGGGCCGCGTTGCTCCGCTTCCTGCCGCTGCCGGTGAGTGCCTGTCAGGGGGCGGGGGTGTGGATAGGGGTCGGAGCAGTCAGGGGAGAGGGAGCAGGGGGTGGGGTCCTGGGAGTGATTAGGGATGGGGGGGGTCTCTGGAGGAGGCAGTCAGGGAACAAGGAAAAGGGGGGGTGGGAGGGGGCAAAGCAAGTTCTATATAATGTGGTCTCACCTATAACACGGTGAGATTTTTTGTCTCCTGAGGACCGCGTTATGTCGGGGTAGAGGTGTACTAAACTATTTGTTCCATCTTGTTATTAGCTGTGACACTCTGCATACTTTTCCCAGACCTGAAAAGGAGCTCTGTGTAGCACGAACACTTGTCTCTTTCTCCAACAGAAGCTGGTCCAATAAAAGATACTACCTTGCCTCCCTTGTCTCTCTCATATCCTGGGACAAACTTAGCTACAACAACACTGGATACAAATAAATATTTGACTCTTTTATATATATTCTTTCTGAAGAAAGGCACATAAGGATAATGAATCATTGCTCATTCATAACTTATGCTGGTACTGATGTAGTATACTGACTTTGGGGTGCAATTATTCCATCATAGAAAGACAGCATATTTATGGCAAGTACCTCTTTTTATGACTTATTTTCTTTCTTGCTTTTTTTGCAAATGGTTGTTAATAATAGCTGTCATTCATTCATTCAGCTATATGTAGACCTGTGTGAAAACTTTGGCTTTGCACAGATTTCTGAGAACATTTTCTTTACTTCTGAGCCGTGACGTTATTTAATCTTGCCATGACGATAGGTGGTTTCATTCTGACTTGTACAGCTCTGCCTTCATAGGTTATAAGCCAAGAAGGGACCACTGTGATCATCTACTCTAACCTCCTGCATAACACAGACCAGAGGACTTCACCACATTAATTCATTTTAACTAGAGTGTATCTTTTAGAAAGATAGCCAATCTTGATTTAATAATTTCCAATGTTGGAGAAATCCACCACAGTCCTTGGTAAATTGTTCCTATGGTTAATGTTTCTGTATCAGCCAACACAACAAGGTTGCAATCCTGATAAGGGCCTCTGAGCGCTAGTGCAATAAATATGATAATTAATAAATAAATGTTATTTTTTTTTGGCAGATGTCTGGTTAAGGAGTCAAATACCAGGCAGATTTTTAAAATAAAAGAAGCTGGAAACATTTATTAATAAACACATTTGTATTTTTAGTTATAAATGCCAAAATAATATCTCAAGCAGAAGCAGGAGGTAATCCCCCACATGTTGTACAATACTGCACAACCAGGTAGCTGCATTTTAGGAAATTTCTGCTTCCTTGTGAAATATCTACCATAGGCAACTACTGAAGGCATAACATCACTAGTTCTGTCCAAGATGGAAAAGCTTAGGTGCGTAGGTATTACAGAGAATGTTGTTAAAGAGGATTTAGTCAGATTGTTGCTAATGCTTACGGTTACCACTTCAGTGGCACAGGAATAGGGGGGCACAGAGGGCCATGGCCCTCCCACTCACTGGGGCAAACCCTGCCCCCTTCTCCTCCTCTCCCCCCCCCCCCCCCCGAGACCCCCACACCCCCAGCCAGGCCAGCAGCCGGTGGAGCCCAGGCCGGCCAAGCTGTGGGAGCTGCGCAGACTCTCCACCTGCCCATGGTGCAGCAGGGCTGAAAGCAGCCACCGGGCCATGTTCCCGCTCTCCAGGCTCCCTGCCTGGCTCATGGAAGATCGAGGTGGAGGGACCACAACTCTGCACCAGCTCCCCACAGCTGCCTGCGTGGCTCTCACCAACCTAGCTCCGGGGGGAGGGGGGGCAGGAATACCCTGCCTCAGAGCCGCAGCCCAGCTGTGGTAAGGGTCGCGTGGGCAGCTGTGGGGATCCGCGGAATGGACTCTCCATACCGCAGGCAGGTGGAGGGTCCGTCGTGGCTCCCCACAACTGCCCGCGCAGCTCTTATCATGGCCAGGCTGCAGCTCCAAGGCACTCCCGGGCCAGAGTTGGGTCAGGGAGAGCCGCATGGGCAGCTGTGGGGAGCACAGGACACAGACAGTAGTTTGATTCCACCCCCACCATGGCCGGGAGGGGCTTCCTAGACACCTCCGACTTCCAGCTTGGGCAGGGGCCCAGCACCGCCCCCCCCCCACACTTTTGGGAAAGCTCTGACGCCCTTGCTACTGGTCACATAACTAATTTAATAAGACATATAAAGAAAATTGCATACTGCATTAATATGTAACTTTTTCTTCCAAACATAACAATTTTCCATACAGAGCAATAAAAAGTTTATAAAACAGGTACGAAAAATACTGCACTCTTTACCAAACAATCCTGTTTAGTCTGAATATATAAAATAGCTAAAGTATTATTATAGTTTAAGTCTAAAAACACTAATTACTTAATTGTCTGTTTTGATTTGACTTTGATTTACCAAATATTGTGGGCGATATTGTAGTAATCTTATTTCCAAACAAGTGAAGCTTTTGCAGTGAACTGAGATATTTCAGCTGTTCTGGAACTTCCTCAAAGATATTGTTTCCCAAATTTAGTTCCCTCAACTATAAAGAGATATTTATAAATGTTCTTTCACACTGTATCCTCCTTAGCAAAGAAAGACTGAAAAACATAAGCTGATCACATTTTAAACACAAGTGCCCAGGAAATTAAGACCTTGATTAAATTTCCCTTCTATTCTCCCTATATTACAGAAAATTAATGCATACATTCAAAGTACATATAATAAAACAATTTCATGTAGCATAAGATTAGTTTTAGGAAAATTCCATTTTACTCTTCTAATTAGTTAACATAAAATAACTAATTAAATTGTCAACAAAATATATAACAAACCAACAATACTAAGAAAAGGGGTGGATCCTGTTACACAAATATAAATGTAGTATAACTCTGTTGAAATCAATAGTTACTGGTGTAACTAAGAACAATTTTACGTTGGAATTTCAATAATTTCTGGAGGGATGAGGGTAAAGGAATGCTCAATCACATCTAGGAATTAGTGTAGTTTATTTAGTACACACATATTTGCACACTCAAAACTAATCTTAACACCCCAGAAAAATTCACACATCTTACACAGATTACATAAATAAATTAGGGCTGTCAAGTGATTAAAAAATTAATCGTGATTAATCGCATTGTTAAACAATAATAGAATACCATTTATTTAAATATTTTGGATGTTTTCTACATTTTCAAATATATTTATTTCAATCAGAATACAGAATACAAAGTGTACAGTGCTCATATTTCTTTTTTATTACAACCTAATATAAGTACTGTAGTGCAATCTCTTTATAATGAAAGTTGAATTTACAAATGTAGAATTATGTACAAAAAAAACTGCATTAAAAAATAAAAATGTAAAACTTTAGAACCTACAAATTCACTCAGTCCTACTTCAGCCAATCCCTCAGACAAACAAGTTTGGTTACAATTTACAGGAGATAATACTGCCCACAGCTTGTTTACAATGTCACCTGAAAGTGAGAACAGGTTTTCGCATGGCATTGTTGTAGCTGGCATCGCAAGATATTTACATGCCAGATGCGCTAAATATTCACATGTCCCTTCGTGCTTCAACCATCATTCCAGAAGACATGCATCCATGCTGATGACGGGTTCTGCTTGATAATGATCCAAAGCGGAGTGGACCGATGCATGTTCATTTTCATCAGGAGTTAGATACCGCCATCAGAAGGCTGATTTTCTTTTTTAGTGGTTCGGGTTCTGTAGTTTTCGCATTGGAGTGTTTCTCTTTTAAGACTTCTGAAAGCATGCTCCACACCTCATCCCTCTCAGATTTTGGAAGACTCTTAAACCTTGGGTCAAGTGCCATAGCTATCTTTAGAAATCTTACATTGGTACCTTCTTTGCGTTTTGTGAAATCTGCAGTGAAAGAGTTCTTAAAATGAACAACATGTGCTGGGTGATCATTCGAGACTGCTATAACATGAAATATATGGCAGAATATGGATAAAACAGAGCAGGGGACATACAATTCTCCCCAAAAAGTTCAGTCACAAATTTAATTAACACATTTTTTTTAACAAGCATCATCAGCATAGAAGCATGTCCTCTGGAATGGTTGCCAAAGCACGAAGGGGCATATGAATGTTTAGCATATCTGACACATAAATACCTTGCAATGCCAACTACAAAAGTGCCATGCGAACGCCTTTTCTCACTTTCAGGCGACATTGTAAATGAGAAGCAGTCAGCAGTATCTCCCATAAATCTAAACAAACTTGTTTGTCTTAGCAATTGGCTGAACAAGAAGTCGGACTGAGTGCACTTGTAGGCTCTAAAGTTTTACATTGTTTTGTTTTTGAGTGCAGGTATGTAACAAAATCTACATTTGTAAATTGCACTTTCACGATAGAGATTGCACTACAGTACTTGTATGAGGTGAGCAATATTGCTTTTGTTTATTTTTACAGTGCAAATATTTGTAATCAAAATAATAATATAAAACAAGCATGTGTTCTGTGTTGTAATAAAAAAATCAATATATTTGAAAATGCAGAAAAACATCAAAAATATTTAATACATTTCAATTGGTATTCTATTAACAGTGCGATTGTGATTAATTTTTTTAATCACAGTTAATTTTTTTGAGTTAATCACGTGAGTTAACTGTGATCAATTGACAGCCCTAAAATAAATCTAAAATCCAGAGGCTGACATAGATAAACCCTAGGATGCAACAATGAAGAGACTTTTCCAGAATCACACACATTGAATAGCAAAGGCTCTGCCTCAGGACATCTCCAGATCACATTGGGGGACGATCAGCAGTTCCTGTGTCCCCTCAGCATAGAGTAAAAGTCCTTTTTAAAATAATGGAAAAATATATGCATTTGTTTTCTTGCCACAGTTACAGGTTTTGAGTATTTTTAAAGTAAAGTAGTTTGAATTTTACCAGAATGTTAAAAAAATTTTGGTTTAAAGAAATGTATATTCATCCCACACTGATCCATGATAAAGCCAAATTTCAGCCTGTATTCAAACTTCCACTATCAAGTTTCAGAGTGGTAGTAGCCATGTTAGTCTGTATGAGCAAAAAGAACGAGGAGTACTTGTGGCACTTTAGAGACTAACAAATTTATTTTAGCATAAACTTTCGTGGGCTAAAACCCACTTCATCAGTCAGTGGGTTTTAGCCCACGAAAGCTCATGCTCAAATAAATTCATTAGTCTCTAAAATGCCACAAGTACTCCTCGTTCTTTTTACTATCAAGTTTATGATCCATTAAAAACACAATCTTAGAATGGAAAAGCTGGCACACCCTAACTACATATACGGTAACAGTATGATACTATTTCCCAGCACCACCTTCCACTTGATTCAATAGGTGGTTAATTTAGTCCTTATTTAATCTGATCAAACCTCAAGAACCAAATCATTTGTATTACAAATACAGCTTCCACATTTCAGAGTAGCAGCTGTGTTAGTCTGTATCCGCAAAAAGATATATGTCATCTCCACATGTCATCTCAATTAATTTTGGATAGTTTAGACAGGTATTACTGGGCAATTCAGTCACTAATGATAGATATTTGCCATTAACCAGGGTGCTCAAAATTCTGAATGAAATATCAGGGAAAAAGAGACCAAGGAGGACCTACAATAAAATATGACCAACTAAAAACTAGGGTTTTGAGACAATGTGTTTTTCTAACTGTATGCACCTTACTGTTATATTGTCAGGACTGACCACTTATTTCAGCTAAAGTTAGGAAAAAAGTTTATTAAAATGAGATGCAAATGGCAATAAGACTGACCCCCAGAGGTCCTGTACTTTCTTATAAGTTACATATGGAGGGGGGCCTTGATGTCAGCTAGCAGCTACAGTCAAGGGATCTCTGCACCACCTGACGTCTGAGATAAGCTCTTCTTTCCACATCTGGAGTTGCCACAACTCCCATCCCTGCTTTTGACATTTTTAGTGATCAAAAAAAGGGGCATGGATTATAAAACCGGACGGGGCCCCACATCATCAACTAGTATGGCCCTCAAAACTAAGCTTTCTATGAGCAGGGAATCAAACCCAGGTCTCCCAATTGGCAAAAATTCTACCCGTGAGCCACCAATGCGAGGAGCAGCCAAGGGACCACAGCGTCAGCAATGCGATGGGGAGACGCGGCACCGAAGAAGGGGCAGGTGTGGGGCGGAGAGGGGAGAAAGGGCAGCGGCACGGGCACTACGGGTCAGGCCAGTAGCGAGGGGAGCTGCTGAGAGGCCACGCCTGGGGCTCGTGGGGGTGACTGCAGCCCTCCGGGATGGCAGCGGGGCAGCCTCTGCGTGGGCGAGGAGCGACGCCGAGCGAGCTGTGCGGAGCCTCCGCACCCGAGACACTGGGCTGGGGCGGCAGGAGGCTCAGCGCGCCCTTGCCGGGAGCGCTCCGTAAATCCAGCGAGCTGGCCGCGACCCCGGGTAGCGCCGCCCGCCCTGGGGCCGCATCCGCTGGGGCCCAGGGCGGGAAGGTGGCAGCCGCCTGCGGGGCCTCACCCGGCTCAGGCCGCCCAGCTCCGCGGGCAGACAGCGCAGCTCGTTGTCGCGCAGGCTCAGGGCCCGCAGCCCCGGGAGGCTCGCCAGGCCCCGGGGTACGCGCTGCAGCCGCAGCCCGCGGAGCGACACCGAGCGGGTCCCAGGACCGCCCCGCCGCGCCCGCAGCAGCGACCGCTCCACCATGGCCCCAACGTTACGCGGCAACGACCGCGGCTTGACCGTTACCTACCGCGCTGCCGCGCATGCTCCGAGACAGCGAGCCGCTGCCCTCTGGCGGGCGCACACGCCGCGTGCCGGGCCCCGCTCTCCGGGCTGATGGCGGAGGGACGCGCAGGGGCCGAACTGCGCGTGCGCGGGTGGATCGAGCGTTGGCGGCAGCGGAGGGAGAGGGGCGAAGTCACGGGCTGGGAGCAAGAGCCGGGGCTAAGAAGAGGGTTGAGACACAGCCAGGCAGTGGCGGCCAGTGACCCCAAATAGGGTGAGACCGAAGCTGCAGTGGCTGCACAAATGGGGGGAGAGGGGGCAGAGTCGTGCGTCCTCCCGCCTGGCAGGGCAGCATCTCTCAGCACCCGCTTCCCCAGGCTGTGTTCTTGAAGGCATCGTGCACGACCCTCCCCGCATCCCCAATACAAGGCAGCGCGTCCTTGGCTGATGAGATATACTGAGCTGCCACAGGAGACTTGAGTCCCTGAAATATTTCGACCTCCCTTCCCCCCCCCTCCAAAAATTATAATTCTCAGACACGTTTTTAGTGTTAAAAACAAACCCTTCTCCATTTATTTGTCTGCATGAAGCATCATAGCAGTTCATAAACTTGCAAACGGACTGCTGTTCTGAGTGCCTGAATGGGACACCTTTTCTTGTAATCCAAATTTCATGCCTTTAAATTATTTACTTTTTAAAATGTTATTTTCACGAGTCTTAGCACTCCATCATTAACCTCCATTACCAGGGTGCAGATGGCTGTCATTGTGCTATTTACACTTTAATAACATAATCATTGCAAATAATAGTTGCCAGTAGCTTCAGCAATCACATCTCAATGTTTCTAATCCAACACTTCCTGTTTGTAGGGCTATTAGTTTTTAATTCTAAATTTTTTGTTCCTTTCTCATGTATAAATTTATTTTTTGGAATTACATGACTTCAAGACTAACTGATTTCCTGGACTGGTCAAAACTTCTCCAGCTTCCTTTGATCCACCAATGAGGATTGCCTTTGTGAACTTTTATTTTGCCTCTATCCAGGACCTTGGTGTTTTTTCACACCACCACATGTGTGTACAATTTGGTTCCCAAATATCAACTAAAGGCCAGATTTTTAAGGTTGAAAGCAGCTAGATGCTTTTGAAAATCCCACTAGTGACCTAAAATTTAAGGTGATCTTGCTCTCTCTCTCTCTCTGCCCTGCACTACTCAGGACATATTTCGTGATCATAAGAATGGCCATAATGGGTCAGATCAAAGGTCCAGCCAGCCCAGTATCCGGTCTACCAACAGTGGCCAAAACCAGGTGCCCCAGAAGGAGTGAACCTAACAGGTAACGATCAAGTGATCTCTCTCCTGCCATCCATCTCCACCCTCTGACAAACAGGCTACGGCCACCATTCCTTACCCATCCTGGCTAATGGTCATTAATGGGCTTAACCTCCATGAACTTATCCCCTTCTCTTCTAAACCCTGTTATAGTCCTAGCCTTCACAACCTCCTCAGGCAAGGAGTTCCACAGGTTAACTGTGCGCTGAGTGAAGAACTTCCTTTTATTTGTTTTAAACCTGCTACTCATTAATTTCATTTGGTGGCCCCTAGTTCTTATATTGTGGGAACAAGTAAATAACTTTTCCTTATTCACTTTCTCCACACCACTCATGATTTTATATATCTCTATCATATCTACCCTTAGTCTCCTCTTTTCCACATTGAAAAGTCCTAGCCTCTTTAATCTCTCCTCATATGGGACCCGTTCCAAACCCCCAATCATTTTAGTTGCCCTTTTCTGAAGCTTTTCTAATGCCAGTATATCTTTTTTCAGATAAAGGGACCACATCTGTATGCAATATTCAAGATGTGGACATACCATGGATTTATATAAGGGCAATAATATTTTCTCCATCTTATTCTCTCTCCCTGTTTTAATGATTCCTAATATCCCATTTGCTTTTTTTGACTGCCGATGCACAGTGTGTGTGCAGGAGAATGAAGATCTGACTGTCATGGTAGATCCTGCTGTGCAGATACATAGAGGATGGTGGCCTCGCTGTATAGCAATCCTCTTGATAAGCAATGTATGTAAAATAGTGTCACTCTTCTCCCATTATAATTAACCAACTGATCCACATTTTTGGTGCTTTAACTGTAAAGATCCCTCTTTGAACTCAGCCTCTACCTGGTCACTAACCACACGTGATATAAACCTCGTCTTTTCTAACTATGCTCCAGGAAAATTTAACTTACGAACACAACATTGTCTCTTACATCTTTCTTGCATTATCACTGAGTCCATGACTCTGATGTCCACAAAGCTGCAAGGATACAGTGTGATAACTTGCAACAAAAACATTTTCAGTTGACTTAAAACATTGTAATGTTGTGTCTGAGCACACATGCAAAGTTGGTCACCCGGCCCAAAAACATCCAGGAATAGGATGTGGCATTTACTACACATGCTACGTATTTGTTTCTGAAGCTGTACAGGTGGTTTTCATGATCAGCCAGGGACCTGGCAGGTCGTTCCCTATTTCATCGTGTGGTAGCTGAACCAATCAGAGCTCAAGGGGAAAAACGTTATACATATATCTGCTTAAGACAGACATATTACATCAGTGGCCGATCAATGCAAGAGCATGGCATGTGTCTCCTGTAAGAGATGGTTTTGCTGAGAATACATAGAAGTGTTTTGAAAAGGAGAACACTGACATTCTTATGAAGATCTAACAAAGCCAGGCACATACACTACATCTTATGGCCACATTAGAGAAACTCAGGGCTAAATTCACAAAGGTACTTAGGCAACTAAGTCTGGGTTTAGGTGCCTAAATCCCTGATATAGTCTCCACTGTGATTTCCAAATCTCCCACCAAACACTTTAGACACCTAAACTCAGCACCTATGCTTTCAGAGTAAAAGCTCCCTAGGCATCTTAAGTTTCTGCCTCAGAGCATGTGTATTGCTGCCTTACTCTAACCACCTGAATGCCTGTTTCCCACCTAAGCCCCAGAGTGATCACGAACCAGGAAAAATATGCAGGCAAATGCCTACCTTGAAAGTGGGGCCTGATCTGGTAGGCATGCTCAGAAGCCACCGACTGGATTGGGTTCCATTCATAATCTGGCCAGAGGAAGATAGTGTTACCATCCACCTTATAAATACCACTTTACAAACCAGTATTAGAGCAGATGCCTGGCATGTTGGAGACTAAGATTCAATTCTCCCTACAAGCAGAGAGAAAGAAGGGATTTGAACAGGGATTTCCCACATCCCAGGTGAATGCTTTAATACTGGGCTAGAAGTTATAAAGTGGACATCTCATCCAGCTGTTTTGTTTGGAGTCAGGCATCTGCCTAGCTCCTTCTCACAAGAAACAGCTTACATACCTATGCCATTTGACTCCAGGAGGGGTTCCCATTCATGGATCACTAGGCAGAGCTAGGCACCTACCTGCAGTGGGTATTTAGGCACTGAACTCTGAAGAGGGACAGGACTTTGAAGACACCGCTCTAGTTGGCATCTCCCATTAATTAGTTGAGGCAATTCCCCACTGAGGATGTAGGCTTTTGTGGACCACATTCTAAAGCACTTTTCTCTCTATATTCATTGTAAAGGGAGCCTAGGCACCTAATTCAGGCTTTGTGGATCACAGTGATGTTCCTATGACTTTCTAGGCAGCTAAAAGGCATTGTGATGCTCAGTATCACAGTGCCCAAGTCTCTTTATGAATCTATCCTTTAGGGCTTTTCCTCACAGCTTAAAATGGTGATTTTTTTTTTAAAACCGTTGGATAACTAAGGTGCAAGAGCTATTCTGAGGTAAAAAATACAGTGAGGCTGAAACTCTTGCATTTCAGCACTCAGGAAAAGATCCGAGACAACGTTTCTGAAATAAAATCAGAGGGCAATGAACGTGTGTGCGCGCGCACCAAAGTACAGATTTAGTGTTGAAAATAGGGCTGTCGATTAATTGCAGTTAACTCGTGATTAACACAAAAAAATTGTGATTAATCACAGTTTTAATCGCACTGTTAAACAATAGCATACCAATTGAAGTGTATTAAATATTTGGGTTGTTTTTCTGCATTCTCAAATATTTGATTTTAATTTACAACAGAATACAAAGTGTATAGTGCTCACTTTATTTTTTTATTACAAATATTTGCACTGTAAAAATGATAAAAGAAATAGTATTTTTCAATTCACCTCATACAAGTACTGTAGTGCAATCTCTTTCGTGAAAGTGCAATTTACAAATGTAGATTTTGTTACATAACTGCATTCAAAAACAAAATGATGTAAAACTTCAGACCCAAGAAATCCACTCAGTCCTACTTCTTGTTCAGACAATCACTAAAACAAACAAGTTTGTTTACATTTACGGGAAATAATACTGCCAGCTTCTTATTTACAATGTCACCTGAATATGAGAACAGGTATTCGCATGGCATTGTTGTAGCTGGCATTGTTAGGTATTTACATGCCAGGTCTCCTAAACATCCATATGCCCCTTCATGCTTTGGCCACCGTTCCGGAGGACACTGAAAACAAGAAGCAGACAGCATTATCTCCTGAAAAGGTAATTAAACTTGTTTGTCTGTGTGACTGACTGAACAAGAAGTAAGATTGAGTGGACTTTTAGGCTCTAAAGTTTTACATTATTTTCACTTGAGTGCATTAAATGTTTATTATAGAAACTGTATGGCCTAATATACAATGGAAAGAGACTAAAAGAAACAACACTTTCATTCAGGGCTTTACATACAATAGGCCTGAGGTTTAACTCTGTAGAAAGTTTTTCTAGATTACCAAAATACTGTTTTGTGTGTCCAAATCCGAGAGAGATATTTCACAATGGTAGCAAATTGTAGTGAGATGTCTCCCCATCTGTCACAATTTGTTACCCCTGCATCAGAGGATTGGGAAAGATGAGAGAGAGTAAATTGTGACAGATGGATCCCCACCCATCACCACTTACTATCCCTGGACTAGATAATGGGAAAGGGAGAGGCTGCAAGTTGTGACAGGCCAGTAAAAGAACACCTAGATGTCAGTAACTGCTACCACTAGCAAACTGTGCCAATAGCAGTTTGTAACTACGCTGGGCAGGGATCCCCTCACCGTGCAGACAGTGGCAGGACCCAGCCCCATCCCAGACCTTGGAGACCCCTCACATGACCATGGGAACAGCCACAGTGCAATGCTATGGATGTGGCCAGGGAAGCACTAGTGGGGGGCTCAGGAGGAGCCCCCACCTCCCAAAGGAAAAGGGTGCATCTGGGGGAGCAGCAGAGCCTAGTAGTCAGTGTCCTCTACCACATCTAAGCAAACCAAACACGGGAACAGCATAACAATGTGCAGTACTAGCCACGCTGGCTACTACTGAAGATAGTGTAAGGAGTTGCAGTGTTAAGGGGAAGGTGAGGGATGTGCGGCTGTGACATGGTGGTCTGGTGCTGTATGGAGTTACCTTAATGACAAGTTAAGCAGAAGAGACTTGCTGAGCCAGTAAGTGAAGTGCACATGCCACCCTGGACATTTAAAGCCATACGGACCAATGTTTTCAAATTACTGTAATTTTCCCAATATTCCCAAATGCAAACCTCACCCCCTCCAGTCCCATAACATCCCCACTGCCCTCCAATACCTCCACTGCCATCCACAGTTGTTAACTTTCACATGGTAAATAAGCACCCCGACTTTCACAATAAACCAAAAATCAAGCTAATTCCATTTCAAAACAAGGCCAAAACAGGCCAATCCCTAAGAACCCCAACACTCTATGTGACTAGATCTCCCCGGCGTGCCGTCTGGGACTGTGGTGAGCCCTCTGTGCACCCCTGATTCTCTTCCCCCGCCTCTTGCCCCTGCTTGCCACGAGCCGATCAAAAAAAGAAGCAACAAGCCAAACAAGCTACAAGCCAAAAACCAGCCAACAAGCAATTTACAAGCCAATTAAGCCAAAAACAAGCCCAATTTCTGTAGGGTTTTTTTTTTGTTTGTTTGGTTTTTTTTTGCAGGTTTAGCATGTCTTCTGCCATCTCTTTCCCCCACTAATACCCAGTTCAGTCTCCCTGCCCACCCTCCACACCTTGTACTCCACAGAACACTTATCAAGGAGAGCAGAGGTTAGGCCCCACACAGCAGGGCTATGATAAGCTTCCATTTGTGGAAATAGGGCTGCAACACCACCTGGGGAAGCAGAGACAAGACATTTGCTCTCAGCAGGTGGTTTGCAGAACAGAACCATGCAGGCCCACCATCTCCCTTATGTGCCAAGTCTGAGGAGAGGAGCGGGCACATTATCCCCCCTGCAATACTCTCCCACTGCACCCATAGGTTGGGGGAGAAAGGAGCATGAACCCACTGCCTGCTCCACAAACCCTCCCTGCTGCAGAGTCCTGGGGTAAAAGGGGCTGTTCCTTGCTCCCTGCTGCAGCCACAGCCTGTGGAAAATGGGGCATGGCTGGTATGTCAAGGTCATCACCCACTCACACCCCCTGCCTCCATCTCATGCTAGCAAGACTCTGTGTTATCTCAGCTCTGCACTTCTAATCTACCCCCATCCTGCCATTAGCTGCTGAGCCTTTGGCTGACCCCGCCTCTCCCACACTCCATTGGCAGAACCAAAGCAGAGGGCAACTATCACCACCTCAAATGTTGGGCATCAACAGCCACACATGTGCATCAGTCTGTCTCAGACTATGTCTACAATGGGGGGAAAAAAACCCACAGCAGCAAGTTTAAGAGCCCAGGTAAACTGAATCAGGCTCGTGTCACAAGGCTAAAAGGCACAGACATTCCGCCACTCAGACCCACATTCCCCGTCCCACCCATTGTGACTCCGCTATACAGACTACAAACTCCTCAGGCAGATCCTGGTTGTGCAGTGTCTAAGACAATGGGGCCCTAATCTCGGCAGAGCGCTCTCAAACATAACCCAAGGCCTACACCTTGGTTAAGAACATTACAAACCCAAAGTTTATATTTGATCTGCCCCTTAAAGTACACGATGTAAAGAGAGAACATGGCTGTAATGACCAGAGCATTTTACATACCAATAGTCAAGTCACCCTATTTGCATCAAGTAACAAAGATGAACAGCAATAGGAAGCACAGGTCATTGGTAACATGCCAACAATGTAGCAAGAGGAGGTTTGGAGCCAGATAGCATTGAAATGCCTTGTTTGATGAGCTGACTGTGAATTTCATTAATGTTCTGTTCACTCTGTTTTTCAGTGATAATACCTGTAATAAAGAGATTAATGTCCCATGTTTAGTATCCCACTGACCATCTCTCCCCACTGCAGTTTTATAATCTTGTAGCCAGTTTTCAACACATATGAATGCGCAGCCTGAACCAAGTCAGCCTGAATTAATTCTGGGAAAGTTTGATATGATGTTTCATTGAAATGCTTCACTAAAGTTCAGATGTATGGCAACCCCTTCAGCCACTAATTCTGTAACTTTATCAAAAACAAAAAAATGTTTGCCTGGAAAGAACAGGAATAATCTAAAAGCACTGATTTATGCGAATGTTTACAGCTTGGCTAAACATGGCAAAAAGGGGACATGATTAGAGCCCTTCAAATCCATGGATATTCGCAGACCATTTTTGGGAACCGCGGCTCAGATGCGGCTATAAATTGCATATCCGCATAGGGTTCTAGATATAACTTTCTATGAGTATTTGAAGGGTGAAACACCAATCAGAAAGTGCAGGAATATTTTGTGGCACAAGGGACATAACTATAATAATGGGATAAAATGGAGACATTAAATATGTGAACTGAATAGCAAGAAAGATCTGCGTTGAAGTCTATAATTTTAGAAGCGTCAATGGAAATCATGTAAGCCATGCTTTAATATGCAGCAAAAAGTTAAAACGCAAAGTGAAACAGGGAGTTTTTGTAGTATCTAGCTGACCACATTTCACGTAAGATGGGAAAATTCTATAATATGCTGGAGTGGATGCTACTGAAAAAGGCCATGGCAAGTACAACTGGTGACATTAAGAGATAACATTGGTTTAAAAACAGGAGAAAAATGAGCTTTTGGATCTCTATTTCTTTAATAGAGAGTTGTCTTCTTGAATGGAACTTGTGGTTGACTAAGACATGACGATGTTGTAGGATCATGACAAACGTGAAAATCATTAAGTTCACTAGTTTCAGAGGGAACAGGAAGTACTGCAGAGAAATTCTGTGATAGATAATCTATTTCAGGACAAACTGATAAGTGGAAATCTTATCCAATTCAATAAATACAAATAAGTTTCTAACTTCTTAATTCAAGGCCCATACAGCATAAGCAAAGGTCCTTTGCTCACTATAATTAAATATTCTTTTGCTTTGTACAAGTTGAAAACATCTTAAATTGGACAAATTGTTGGATACAGACATATTCCAGAATTCCAATATCATCTTTTTCCCCTTTCAATTAGTGACCCAGGAATAAATTCTGATGAAGCCTCAATTAACTGACCATTATTCAGCTACATAAATCAGCAAGTGCACGCCTAATACATCAATTTTAGGTAACACTAAAAACAGTATATTATTATATTATGGTGAAAATCTTTATGGCATTGAAGAAGATTTCTATATTAACTCTCTCTCACTAATGCATCCATTTCGAGTAACAGGCATTGCAAAAAAAGTCTGACTCCTGCAATAAAGACATCAATTGGGTTCATCCAGTTATTACAATAAATACCAAACAAATAAAGATTGCCAAATGATGTTATACCTGGTTAACACTTGTTTTGCCTGGCAAGCTCCACGCTGTGAAATTCATAATCAAACATTCTTTATGTGGGAAGACTGACTATAAAACAAATAAATATGGCATTTGTAAAGTCCTCATTTGCATCTCTTTCACAAGACCACAAAGTGCTTTCATTAAATGACCCACAGAAGAAAAATAGTTGGGTTTGTGTCTTACTTTTTTGAGATATATAAAGAAGGTATGAAGAAATACCAGGAATGTAAATTTGTTTTCTGGTTTTACTGTACAATTCAGATGTCTTGGATGTGGACTATAAACTCTCTCAGCCCTCAGCTGAGGGGCAGCACTGTTACATCTTTAACAACTGCATTTTTCCCAAACTGTTTATGCAGCCAGTTAAAAAAAATCAGTGTAAAAAAGTTTTAAACAGTCGATATAAAAAAATAATTTCCTGGTATTAGCAGGCTTTCCTTATATATTTCAGTCTTCTCTGTGTGTCATAAAGAAGCAAAACAGACAATGCAAACCCAAATTTCTTTGCAGGTCATCTTTAAAGTTACTTACAAGAATTAAGTGATCACAATTTTTACAACTGTTTGCAAATGGCTATATAAGGCAGCGTCTACACTACAGGGACTATAGTGGCGTAACTACAGCGCCATAGTTTTGCCGGTATAACCCCATAACATAGATGTAACCTACGACAGAAGAGTTTTCTCCATTGCTGTAAGAACACCATCTCCTCGAACAACATAAGTAGGTTGATGGAAGCATTCTTCCAGCGATCTAGCTACATCTACACCAGGGATCAGGTCAGGATGGCTATGGTGCTCAGGAGTGTGGATTTTTCACACTGCTGAGCACCATAAGTACATTGACCTAAATTTAAGTACAGACCACACCTGAGTATTGTTAACGGCATTCCAAACTGCAGATCTGATGGAATGGCAGTACTATAAACAGTATGTTTGGATTAGTTCACTAAGTCTTCATCTGAAATGACAACATTGTAAAGAAAAATAAATTACAAAGGAACGAAAAGTTGAATGTCCCCTGTTCTACAGGTGGGACTAAGTGGACCGGCAGTCCCATTATCAATTCTCACCCCTGTTCTGTCATCTATGGCCATAAGCAGAAATGCCAGTGGCAGAAGACAAGGCAGTTTTCGAAACCTGATTAAAAAATTAAGAGGAGAATCCATAAAAACAGAAGTTAGGTTTGCGAAGTTTTGAGTCAGATAAGGATAAGATATTCAGCATCACTGGCTTTGCCTCTGGCTCTTATGTAACTAAAGTATTAGGAGGGTCCTTACTATTGTTTAACTATGTTTTAGCTATGCCTTGTTGGGACTATTAAAGCAGTATCTTTACGGTCACTCCAGTCTAGAATATTATTTAACAGTCATTTAAATGCCTTAATAAAATCTCCATGATCACCACAATCTACTTGAAATGACCTATAAGAGCCTGCAAATCATGTCAATTCTTCAGTAGAAATGCACAGAAGCAGGAAATTAAAAAAAAAACCCCACAAGCTACCTGAAACATATACTATTGATCTTTTCACTGTGGCAGAGTATGCTATGTAAACCAAAATACACAAACTATGCAAGTTACTCTGGCTTACACAGCCAACATTTTATAGAATATTTTCTAAAACATGATCTAAATCAGCAAAGTCTAGGTACTGTTTTAAACTGCTATTTCTAATACGTAGCCAAATCTTTTGTCTCTCTTAAAAGTTCCTTCCCGTTACTTTTGTTTTCCAGTCTGCTTGGGAACCGTCCACAGATGAAGAGCCCAAAGTGTCAAGCAGCACCCATTATCCATGTGGACTTATGACTTGTATACTAGCTACCATTTTCTGGAGCAGTGTCTGTTAGCAGTTTTACAGAATTATAATGCTCTCCTAATCCATATGCATGTCTCATATACCTAAAATCAAAACAAAAAAGCCATTTAAAAAAATTAATATTTAACTAAAATTAAAACATACATAATACACATGTATACACATACCTACTTTCTACTCTCAAATAGTTTAAAGACATTCAATTAAAGTTAAAGACAGCATGGAAAAATGTATTATCCTGGAAACCATGGAAGTTTGACTGCATGTTTTCATGAGGAAGGAGTGTTTCTTTAGTTTTGCTAATAATGATAAAACCTACATCATTAATGGAGCTTTTATATAAAATAATACGTTAAATCCATTTATAATTGTGACTAAAATAGCTTTTCTTGCATAACTGAAGGCTGCTAATGAATCAGTCAACTGACAGAAAAGTGACAGACGTCTAATTTCCCTCTAAGCTGTGTAGCTGCACAGCTGCCTATTAAGCCTTGCACAGGGGCTCAGGGCTGCAGTGGGGAGATGCGCCCCTCCCCACCGGCCCAAACATGGACTTGCAGTAGCGGGGAGAGGCACCCTTCCCCGCCGGCCCCAGTACGGACTTGCCGTGGCTGGGGGAGAGGTGTCCCTCTCCGCCAGCCCCAGCATCGACCTGCCCTGGACTTGCTGCAGCCAGGGGAGAGGAGCCCCTCCCTCAGCCCCAAGCTGCTGTGGCGAGAGAGGGCTGGGGGGAGCCTGCATCCCGAGGCAGCCTGCACCCCAAACCTGTCATCCCCGGCCCTACCCCAGAACCCACACCTCCCGCATCCCAACCCTCTGCCCAGCCCTGACCCCCGTCCCACATCCCAACCCTCTCCTCTCCAGCCCCAATCCAGAGCCCTCCCCCCCACACCCCAGCCCTGAGCCCCCTCCCACACCTCGAACTCCTTGGCCCCACCCCCATCACATGAATTTTGTTATGTGCACCAATATGAAGGTGATGTGTCACACATCACCTTCATATTGGTGCACATGACATTCATTCTGCACATGGATGTAAAAAATTAGAGGGAACACTGACAATAAGCTTCTTTAGTTTCCTAACCTGATTTATTGATGGCTATTTTGCATTTTCAAGCCAACTCATTCTGTAAAATTCTCTAGTCAGACAAGCTAGATGAAGTTTTGCAATCACTTACTATCAGTCCTTAAATACTCTCCTGTGGGAAAAACAAGATTAAAAAATAGGAATAAAAATATCTACTTACACTAGTATTAATGGTTTGCTTGAATATTCTTCACCAACAATGATGGGAGGAGAATCCATTTGCACTACTTCAATTGGTTTTTGCAAAATGTGTGATAGAGCCCTTAGCTTTAAGACAGGAAAACAATATACTGAGAAGTATAATTAAATACCATGAAAAACACTTAGTTCTAACACACATACCATTAGGTCAGTTTAAGCCTGAAATTTAGGGGTTTTTTTAGAAGTGAGATTTTACAAAAATCTTCCTGTGGTTAGTTTTTAAATTCCTACGAAAAGTTTCTATGAACCATCTCCTGCTTTGTTGATAAAAGCAATGCAGCACAGTGCTAGTTCTCAAGAACTTGAGAGAGCAACTAGTCTATTTTCAATGCTGAAGGGGAATGAAATGCAAAAACAGAGCAGAAGTGCTAAAAAGTTTTTTATTTCAGTATTAATTATAAATCTCACTAACTACACTTTGCTGTATGATAGCTTGCTGTGCTGTGAAGTATGTTGACCCTGTTTAAACAAAGAAAATAAAACCAACTTTCTGTCTCTATTTTTTATTCTTTCCCTCCATGTTGTCAACCATCATATGTAGAACAGGTGTTTCTAAAGTTTTAAAGACTTAAGCTGCTGCGAGCAATACAGACACAGACAAAACTGGTAATGCTCTGAGAAAATATATGACCACAATGTAAAGTTTGTCAAGAGGTTAAAAAGGGGAATAATGATACTTACTTACTTTCTTTGTAAAGTGCTTTGAGATATACTGATAAAACACACTATATAAGAGTAGGTATTGTTATATTTCTTTACAACCATGCTTGATTAGGCCTCCAGAAATTTCTCTATTACAGAAAATCCCCTTCTTTGAACTGGAGAAGGGGCATTTCTAAGAATTTGCATCTAAAAATCCATTAGTTTTCAATCACTTCAGAGTTTCATCAACAAAAATAAACAGTACCATACTTACTTCCAGCTGACCACCCCATGCAGCTGTGTTGACTATATCATCACAGTACTTTTCAAACTCCCCTGCAGGAAAAAAATAAATGGAGTAAACCTCTCAGTAAATCTCTTTCCTGGATGTGGGTGGGTGAGGAAGATATTGATGGGATAAATTAAAAATAAATTTTGGCCTGGAAAAGTAGAACACAATGTAGGGGAATAAGAATATGTAACTGCGGGGAAAGAGAAAACAAATAGCAAACAGACACCTACGACAAAGGAAGAAGTATAGTATGATCTCTTGTTGACAAGAAAAGAGGGAAAAGGAGAGCAAAGACAGGAAAGATAATGTAATAAAAATACAGGAAACAGCAAGTTATATTTTAAGTACTTCTTGAATACATTTTATGGACAATATAATCTAATTAAATATTGTACCCAATAAGTGGTACATAATAGCTTTAAACTGCAGGAGTCATAGCTTTGGGACACAGCATGCAGTGGAAGTATCTTTCTATCTAATTAGTAGGCTTGGCTCTTGTGCAATATAGATGTCAGATAAATTTTTCAGGTCCTGTAACTAGCTGCAGTTCTACTATGTTTTTCTCCAGACTGACTTTTATTTTTCAGTAAACTGAAATATTTAGAATCCAGAGAACATTCCCTTCTATGCATGTCTCCAGAAGACAGTTTTAAGGCAATCCCCAATCTTACTTGCAAGTAAGATCTGTGCTCTTATAAATTAAAAGAATAATATTAGCTGACCTCTTCATAAAAAACACTAATAAATATGTTCTGGGTGAAGAATAAACTGAACAAAATTACACACTGCAAGACAAAAAGCATTTCTTGGAGAAATCACCCGTCTCAACAATGAAAGAAAATCAGTTTGGATTTCAAAAAGGCTATCACGGTTAAAGATTTAATGAGGCAAACTGAAGGTTTATCTATTTTGATACCCAGGAAATAAACCTACCAATAAAATCATAGAATCATAGACTTTAAGGTCAGAAGGGACCATTGTGATCGTCTAGTCCGACCTCCTGTACAACGCAAGCCACAGAATCTCACCCACCCTCTCCTGTAACAAACCTCTAACCTATGTCTGAGCTACTGAAGTCCTCAAATCATGGTTTAAAGACTTCGAGATGCAGAGAATCCTCCAGCAAGTGACCCGTGCCCCACGCTGCAGAGGAAGGTGAAAAACCCCCCAGGGTCTCTGCCAATCTGCCCTGGAGGAAAATTCTTTCCCGACCCCAAATATGGTGATCAGCTAAACCCTGAGCATGTGGGCAAGACTCACCAGCCAGACACCCAGGAAAGAATTCTCTGTAGTAACTCAGATCCCACCCCATCTAACATCCCATCCATCACAGGCCATTGGGCATATCTACCACTAACAGTTGAAGATCAATTAAGTGCCAAATTAGGCTATCCCATCATATCATCCCTTCCATAAACTTATCAAGCTTAGTCTTGAAGCCAGATAGGTCTTTTGCCCTCACTGCTTCCCTTGGAAGGCTGTTCCAGAACTTCACTCCTCTGATAGTTAGAAACCTTTGTCTAATTTCAAGTCTAAACTTCCTGATGGCCAGTTTATATCCATTTGTTCTTGTCTCCACACTGGTACTGAGCTTAAATAATTCTTCTCCCTCCATGGTATTTGTCCCTCGGATATATTTATAGAGAGCAATCATATCTCCCCTCAGCCTTCTTTTGGTTAGGCTAAACAAGCCAAGCTCTTTGAGTCTCCTTTCATAAGACAGGTTTTCCATTCCTCGGATCATCCTAGTAGCCCTTCTCTGTAACTGTTCCAGTTTGAATTCATCTTTCTTAAACATGGGAGACCAGAACTGCACACAATATTCCAGATGAGGTCTCACCAGTGCCTTGTATAATGGTACTAACACCTCCTTATCTCTACTGGAAATACCTCGCCTGATGCATCCCAAGACTGCATTAGCTTTTTTCACGGCCATATCACATTGGCGGCTCAGTCATCCTGTGATCAACCAATACTCCGAGGTCCTTCTCCTCCTCTGTTACTTCCAAATGATGCGTCCCCAGTTTATAACAAAAATTCTTGTTATTAATCCCTAAATGCATGACCTTGCACTTTTCACTATTAAATTTCATCATATTACTATTACTCCAGTTTAGAAGGTCATCCAGATCTTCCTGTATGATATCCTGGTCCTTCTCTGTATTGGCAATACCTCCCAGCTTTGTGTCATCCACAAACTTTATTGGCACATTCCCGCTTTTTGTGCCAAGGTCAGTAATAAAAAGATTAAATAAGATTGGTCCCGAAACCAGTCCCTGAAGAACTCCACTAGTAACCTCCTTCCAGCCTGACAGTTCACCTTTTAATGTGACCCATTGTAATCTCCCCTTTAACCAGTTTCTTTTCCACCTTTCAATTTTCATATTGATCCCCATCTTTTCTAATTTAGCTAATAATTCCCCACGTGGAACTGTATTAAATGCCTTACTGAAACAGAGGTAAATTAGATCCACTGCGTTTCCTTTGTCTAAAAAATCTGTTACCTTCTCAAAGAAGGATATCAGGTTGGTTTGACATGATCTACCTTTTGTAAAACCATGTTGTATTTTGTCCCAATTACCATTGACCTCAAAATAGAAAGGTAATTTAAATTTAAGAAAGGAAGTTTAGCCTAAGACAAGACAAGACAGAGCCGGCCAGAAGTGCTACCGTGCTGCTAACAACACTGCAGCAGTACCTGTAACACTGTCTCTCTCTCAGGGAGCTAATATGAAGAGGCAGGGAATATGAGGATGCTAGCATCACAAGAGGTGAACATGAAGACTAGCTAATTTTCACAATACTGTTCTAATACTCAGCTCTACAGTACATGTGGTAACTATGTGAATAACACTTGACTCTGGACTCTCTAACGGCCATGTTAATAGGAACAGCAAAACATACCACACTTTCCTTTATCCTGGTTCCACGGAAGCTTAAGCTTTAATTGAAAAATTTTTTGTAGAGTGATTTTTTGGGCTATTGAAACATGCTTAAAGGCTCCCTTCTGCTAAATGCCTATTCTTGATACAGGATATGAACAGTACCACTGAGCATCTTTAAAGAAAGAGCTATTTTGCTTTTGAGGCATAGATGGACTTGAAAGCCATTGTCCAACTAAATCTTCTTCATTATTTCATGCCAAGGTCAATTTACAATGTATGTCTCCCAGACAGCTTAATCAAAGGCATATTTTTTTCCAAAACAAAATTCAACAGAGAGAATAGTAACATTGATCCCTGCAGGATTTCAACTGTAAACAAGATTATCCTTATGTTAGAGGTCCTATCTACATTACAATTTCAGCTCACTCATGGAACACGATTACCGCACCATTGTTACCTGGTCAAGCTGTAACAGAGTTCCATTTTATATCATAGATGAGGTTAACTGTGTTACATAACCAGGCTGAAGTTACCTTTCCTACATGTAGACAAACATCTTCAAGACATTTGCTTAGTTACAGAGGACATTACGATCCTGTCTACACTACCAAACAGAAGTATGACATACAGATCAGTGGACACCCATGCTGTAACTGGTCACAAGTCAGCTATAACTAATACTGATAAGCTCCAGAACTACTGGTAACATTTGTAAAAAGACACTTTTTAAGAACCATTTATTAAACTATAATTCTTACCTCGGCTATACATGTCTCCTGTGTTGGGATTTGTTAGAAACGGCAGGAAATCATCAACATGACTTTGCATATACTCTGCAGTTTGACTTCTCAGAGTTGCAACAGTCCAGGAGTTTTGCTGATTCTTGAGCTGGTCTTCAATAGCTCGGTACATGCAGTGGCCATCTGATGGAATCTGTTTCATCTCTAACTGCCTTGTTGCCAATATCTGGGCAAGCGTTTGACTTTCAAGATGTCTGGCTCCTGTTAAATTTTCTATCTCAGCTTCAGCTATCCTTTCTTCTCTTTCCTTCTCCAATGCAGCTTTCTTTTCCTTGGATGGAAAACACAATAAAGAATGCTACAAGAGGATGTTCATTTCAAATGAAAGTTATATGAAAAATAATGTTCAAGCTTACAAGAGGTCCCAAGTGTCTGTGCAACTGTTGGTTTGCTGCTCAGATCTATGAAATTCAGAATTTTGTTGCTCAGATTTAGGTCTGTGTGTTCATTACCACTGTGCCACCGAAGGAAGGTCAGAATCTTTCCAGTTAATAAATATACTGAAATTCACCCTTTAGGAAATAATAACCTTTGTATAGTATATTAGCAAATTAGACTAACATTTTCCAAGTTGGTGCCTAAAGTTAAGTGTCTAAATCCAAAAACAGCTAATCTCTTGTTTATATAGGTGCCTAACTTTAGGCATACATTTGAAAATTATGGCCTATGAGTTTATCTTGAAGCCATGCTATACTGAAGCATCATATGGATATGAGTCAACAGTGTGCCATTGTTGCCAAGAAGGCCAATGGCATTTTGGGATGTATAAGTAGGGGCATTGCCAGCAGATCGAGGGACGTGATCGTCCCCCTCTCTTGGACATTGGGTGAGGCCTCATCTGGAGTACTGTGTCCAGTTTTGGGCCCCACACTACAAGAAGGATGTGGAAAAACTGGAAAACTTCCAGCGGAGGGCAACAAAAATGATTAGGGGACTGGAACACATGACTTATGAGGAGAGGCTGAGGGAACTGGGATTGTTTAGTCTGCAGAAGAGAAGAATGAGGGGGGATTTGATAGCTGCTTTCAACTACCTGAAAGGGGGTTCCAAAGAGGATGGATCTAGACTGTTCTCAATGGTAGCAGATGACAGAACGAGGAGCAATGGTCTCAAGTTGCAGTGGGGGAGGTTTAGGTTGGATATTAGGGAAAACTTTTTCACTAGGAGGGTGGTGAAACGCTAGAGTGTGTTACCTAGGGAGGTGGCGGAATCTCCTTCCTTAGAAGTTTTTAAGGTCAGGCTTGACAAAGCCCTGGCTGGGATGATTTAACTGGGAATTGGTCCTGCTTCGAGCAGGGGGTTGGACTAGATGACCTCCTGAGGTCCCTTCCAACCCTGATATTCTATGATTCTACGATCAGTTCATGAAGCCAAATTGCAGGAACATAAGAATTTTGTAGAGCAAATACTGTGAGACACATTGCCTGTTTCACTTTGTTTCACTAGAGGACTTATTTTTGTGTGTGGTATTTCCAAGATTTTCATTTTACCATCTGATCTCAAGTTAAGTGGGCTCAGAAGTTAGTACTTTGATGGAAGACCTTCAGAAGAACTGCAGAAAGAAGCACTGGCAATTCAGTAGATAGCACTCTCCTAAGTCATTCATCTTTTGGAAGAGTTATAAAATGGGAGCTCTGAATACCTGTAGTCCTTAAAAATCTCAAAATATTTTTTGTGTGAAAAGAAAGATGGATAAACTTCAGTGTCCTGGCCAATTCCAGCTAAGATAATATACTGGCTACCCAAGTGTTGCCTCTGCATATTCATTCTTGTGGGGTACTTCCTTTTCTCAGAACTACTGAGCTTTAAGAACTATGCAGGTAACCTACCAATTAGAGTTGGCTAAAACTCAGGAATTCTGGTTTGTGGGAAATTTTGATATTTAGTTTCATTCCAAATCAGAATGAAACAAAATTTTTCGAAGTTTCCCACAAATCAGAAATTCTGAAAAATTTCATTTCGGAAACATCAAAATGTGGTGTTTCTGAAATAGAGTCTGTTCACTGGGACTCTGGCAGGTTGAAACTGACAAGAATTGTTCATTTCAGTCAGCAGCTGCCAACTGGCTCCCATGACCCCACTGAGGAGTCATCAGCTGGATTTCCCAGGACTTCCAGGCTCCCTACTGCAGAACCAGAAGCTGAGAAGCCCAGAGAGTCCTGGCTCAAGTAGAAGCTCTCAGGGCTTCCTTGTTCTCTGCAACAGACCAGAGTACAGATTGGCTAGAGCCAGGGCTTCCAGGCTTCTAGCTCCATGGTAGTAAGACTGGGAGCCCTGATGATCCTCAGGGTTTCCAGACTCCTGGCTCCAACATAGGGACCCTGGAAGCTTTGGCATGGCATAGCTGCCCTGGAACCACTGCCCCTGGATGTGCTGGGGTCCCTGACAGAGATGCCCTTAAATCACAAACCCTAGAATACTGGGGTCCCCCAGCAGCCTGCCAGGAAACCAACTTGTGGTTCAATTAAAGTTTGCCAAATCCAAGATGGGTTTCTTGAATTAGCATTTTCTGATGGGAATTTTCTGACAAAAGTTTCAAGCAGCTCTACCACCAAAGCTGTGTTAGACTTGGTAGAGCCCATTGGGAAGATGCCTGCATTTCTTTAGAGATTTAAGTAAACTTAATGGAACTAGCAGATGTTGAGCCTAGACATAAGTTAGTAAATGTATACTCTGGTGTGAAAACGCCAGCACTTCTTCGCAGAAAATATTGAAACTGGTGTCATACCCGCCTTTTCTGTGCTTTTGATATTCGAGGTTGCTGTATCTGTTGCTCTCTTTCCTCAAGCTGAAAACTTGCAATACTATCAGCCACAGAATCTAGCTAGAGGGAAACAAAATTTTAAACATTTTAGTTAATATGAGTGAGAATGGAGAATTACAACAGATCCTTGGAAATGTCTCTTAAATACGTTTCAATCAATACCAGGTTACACTTTTAAATATTGAACAGTATTATCAACGTTTAAAATATTTTAAGAGAAACCATTTTAGCTTACTTTTATTTGTAGGAAGGCAGCCAATACTTTATTCTATTATCTATTAACTTACCATATTTACTCCTTGACCTAGACACCCTCCCCCCCAACCTTTTATTCTTTACTATCAGGAATGTTAAGCCAATCCACTTAAGAACACTTTGATTGAGAACCATATAGCATAATGTGTAGTGAAAATTACACTAAAGACAACCTCCAACAGTAGACTCAGTCTTAAGGCATAAATGGAGCCTTTACCTGATCACCTGAACTGCAAACCTTAAAATCCAATATCACAAAACTTTAGAATTTGAGACAGTTAGTCAACATAATTAAATCTGCCAATGTCACAAAAAGATACGGTTACATACAAGTTATGCATCCAACTTTCCTGAATGTTAACCATGCGATCCAACAGTCTCTTAAGACTCTTTTAAATAAAATCTCATCATTAGGACATATTAGGCCAGATGGAACTGTAATGTTTTTGCCACACTTTGCAAGGTCCTCTGAACTGAGCTATACCCCTGTATATATTAAAAGGTGCGGGCTTTACCTTCTCTCTACAGCCCTAGCTCATTTACTGCACAATTGCTAAATTTTTCAGTATTGTATGCAGTGTTGTGGTAGCCATGCTGGTCCCAGGATATTAGAGAGACAAGGTGAGTGAGGTATTATTGGACCAATAACCGGCAGGGGAGACAGCAGGCTGACTGACCTATCCTTAGGTAGTGCGGGAGGAGGACACCCTTCCCCCCACATCAGCCTCCAACTCAGACATGACAAACTCACAAAAAAAACGCAAAAATTGGGCTTGTTTTTGGCTAATTGGCTTGCGAGTTGCTTGTTGGCTATTTTTGGCTTGTAGCTTGTTGCTTTTTTTTTTTTTGGATCGGCTCTTGGCAAGCAGGGGCAAGGGGGACAAGCAGGGGGGGAAAGAGTCAGGAGGGCACAGTGGGCCCACCACAGTCCCAGACTGCATGCCAGGGGAATCTAGTCACATAGAGAGTTGGGGTTCTTAGGGATTGGCTTGCTTTGGCCTTGTTTTGAAATGGAATTAGCTTGATTTTTGCTTACTGTGAAAGTCGGGGGGTTTATTTACCATGTGAAAGCTGGCAACTGTGCATCCCGCTCTGCTCGGCACAGCAGTCTCTCCTGAAGCAGCCCTCTCTGGCTGCCTATGGTTCTGCGATTCCCTCCAAATTCTCCCACAGCCTCCTCACTTACTCCGAGCAGCATCCTGAGCAGCTCTGTGAGCTCTCAGTGCTGAGGAATGTCAAAGTAGCACAGCAGTCACACACACACACACTCCCTACAGCAGCAGTCTGCCTGCCCCTGTGTTCCTAGTGAAGGGCAGAACAGGAGCATTCCACGTTAATGATTTGCTCTCTGTTCCCCAAAAGGAGCATGCTCATCTGTCAGATACTTCCAGGAGCTTTGAAAGGAAGGGAGGTGTGCATGCCTGCAGGGCAGCAGAGATCAAAACAGTGAGTCCAGAGGTCATGGCAGGCATTGTGGGATACTGGTGGAAGCCAGTTATGTTGACAAAACCAACAGCAGTGTCTACACTGATGTTTTTTCGCTTTAATTTTGCCACAAAAGCTTTATGCCTCTCATTAAGGTGGTTTTGTTTTGTCAGCAAAACAGCATAGTTTTGCCGCCAAAAATAGCTTTGTAGAGCATACACTACCCCTGTTTTGTCAGCAAAAGAC
Source organism: Caretta caretta (assembly GCF_965140235.1). NCBI lineage: Eukaryota > Metazoa > Chordata > Testudines > Cheloniidae > Caretta > Caretta caretta. Next base: position 45,925,701 of record NC_134207.1, read on the forward strand.
AGCTTTTAACGATAAAACTTTGTCGTGTAGACAAGGCCTTCACATCCACTACTTTTATTTCCCTCTTCTGGCATTCAAAAAATGGGATAAGGCCTTCTGCAGGTTCTTATCCATGAGTGGATAGGGCAATTAACAAGACTTATCTTACAATGGCCCACTTAATTTTTGATAGTCCTTCTGGTTGCGGGTGATGATTCCCATGCCTGGGTTCACACTTCAGATCAGCGGCACTGCTATGGGTACCCGCATGGCCTCACAGCATGCCAACATTTTTATGGCTGACTTAGAACAACACTTCCTCGGCTCTCGTCCCCTAACACCCCTACTTTACTTGCACTATATTGATGACATCTTCATCATCTGGACCCATGGAAAAGAAGCCCTTGAGGAATTCCACCATGATTTCAACAATTTCCATCCCACCATCAACCTCAGCCTGGACCAGTCCACACAAGAGATCCACTTCCTGGACACTACAGTGCTAATAAACGATGGTCACATAAACACACCCTATACTGGAAACCTACTGACCGCTATTCCTACCTACATGCCTCCAGCTTTCACCCTGACCACACCACACGATCCATTGTCTACAGACAAGCTCTGCGATACAACCGCACTTGCTCCAACCCCTCAGACAGAGACAAACACCTACAAGATCTCTATCAAGCATTCTTACAACTACAATACCCACCTGCAGAAGTGAAGAAACAGATTGATAGAGCCAGAAGAGTTCCCAGAAGTCACCTACTACAGGACAGGCCTAACAAAGAAAATAACAGAACGCCACTAGCCGTCACCTTCAGCCCCCAACTAAAATCCCTCCAACGCATTATCAAGGATCTACAACCTATCCTGAAGAAGGACCCAACACTCTCACAAACCTTGGGAAACAGGCCAGTCCTTGCCTACAGACAGCCCCCCAAACTGAAGCGAATACTCACCAGCAACCACATACCACACAACAGAACCACTAACCCAGGAACCTATCCTTGCAACAAAGCCCATTGCCAACTGTGCCCACATATCTATTCAGGGGACACCATCACAGGGCCTAATAACATCAGCCACACTATCAGAGGCTCTTATGCGGCGGCGGAGCCAGGTGGGTCTGTGTGCTGCCCCGTGGCTCTGTGTGCTGCCCCATCCGCAGGTGTTACCCCTGCAGTTCCCACTGGCCGTGGCTCCCGGCCAATTGGAGCTGCGGGCGTGGCGCTTGGGGCAGCGGCAGCATGCGGAGCCCCCTGGCTGCCACTATGTGTAGGAGCCGGATGGAGGACATGCCGCTGCTTCCAGGAGCCGCGCAGAGCCACAGCATGCATGGAGTGGGGTAAGCCCTCAACCCTGCTCCCTGGCTGGAGAGTCAGAGCGGGGCAAGCCCTGGACCCTGCTCCCTGGTGGGATCTCAAGGGCCAGATTAAAATGTCTGAAGGGCTGGATGCAGCCCCCAGGCCGTAGTTTGCCCACCCCGATATAGGAAGTGCTCAGAGTTCAGGCACAAATTCTTGACAAGAATCACAATACAAGAACCACATCACTGAACCTCTCACAAAAGCAGCATCAATAAACTGACACACAACTAGATTAGGTATTGAGCATGAAGACATACTATGGGAGCTAAAAGTTAATTTTTTTTTTAAAAGCAAAGACAGACAAGAATGAGCTGCTAACACTCTTAATTGGACATATGATTTTGCTCTTAAAACTCTCTCAAAAATAATTTGTTGATATGGTTTTTTCTATAGCACTCATTACCCTCAGTATCTGAACACCACACAAGCTTTATTATCACCATAATCCTGATAGAGCGGCAGCGGGGGGCGCGACGACGACGACTGGGTTCAGACCTGAAATCTATTAATCTATGATTAAACCCTTTAATAGTTCTATCCTCAGTTACATATATATACAATTACTCAATTTCAATGAAAGCTGATTGAAGTTCATATTTGCTCCCAAAACCTTACAGATAAGACTAAACATGACTAGTACCTTATTCTGCTCAGGTAAAGTTTCCTTTAGCTGCTTCAGTTCTTCCTTGTGCTTCTGTTCCATTTCTGCCTCCAGTTTGGCAACATCATCAATCAATTGTTTTCTTCTCTTTTTGTCATTCTTAGGAACAGCATTTTTCATACCTTGAATTTTCGCTGTAGGAACACCCAGTAGAATGATCAATGGTTTACCTCTAATAAATGAAATATGCTAAATTTATTGGTGCAACTGTGACTAAAATTGGGCTATATAAATAAGGTAATCAAGATTTGACATACTAGTATGTCATAACAGTTAGGTTATGAGACTGCCTAGCAGGATTACTACATTTTAAAATAACTATACATTCTGAAAGATACAATTATCAACCCCAGGGAAAGCAAGAAAATATTCCAGCCCCATCATTATTAAAGTATTTGCTACCTGTATGGAACTCAGCCATAGCCTTCTCAAAATTATATGGGGCTAAAATTTTCCATACTTTGCCTCAGCAAACTGTTTATTTTGAAAAGCTAGTGAAAAGTCTGTTGAAATTTGTTTGCATAACTCAAATGTCTGGAACCAAAAACTCTGAATTTGGATTGTTTTACAATCTCTATTGAAGAACATAAATATTCAAGACTTATGAAAGTTAGTTCAGTATTTTTAAGATAATGAACTATGGGTCCGATTCTGAAAATACAGACCATTCAACATCACACATCTGAGAAGCCCCACTGAATCCAATCAGAACTTAAAATATGTACATGTTTGCAGGACTGGGGGTCTACAGATGGGCTCAAATCAAAACCCTGCATTCCATTACCCCCATACTTCAAGGATGCGCAAAATTAAAATTATGCAGATAGATTCAGAGCACTATAATGAGTGGGGCTGAGATTTTGAACAAATCTTGGAGTTTTGAAATCTAGATGTGAATCCTACTATCTGAGCCACTCTGTTATTAATATTTAAATGGAAATCAACTTAGAAAAATCACACATCTGTGATTTGTTTTAATATACCTATTATAACAATAAATTACTATAAATGAACAGTTTTGGTTTGTTTGGGGGTTTATTTAAGTATTGACTTTGGTCCTTTGACAGTACTTTGTGTATGGTCAGCTACCTCGTTTCCTCTTTGGTTTGGGTGGTCTTTCACACAATAAGATATGACTGTAAAAATCACTGGGAGATGTAGTACCCTATAACTCTTTTTAAATTGATTAGCTTTGCGGGAATAAGATTTTAAGATTGGCATGTTTGCAAGTGGACATTAGAACTTTTTTTGTAACTCCCTTTACCCTAGAATAGCGTAGAAGACCAGACATCCTCAGTTTCTCTTTTTTTAAAATTAAAAACAGAAATGAAGTGCAGGGGTAGCAAGCAGGGAAATTGCCTGGGTCCTGATACTTGTGGGTTTCATTGTTCATAACTGCACCAGTAGTAGTTTTTGTACCTTTTATTCAAGTTAAGTGTTGTCCATAATGCAGTAAAAAAGCTACACAGAGATATAGACTGGGAGACAAATTCCTGGGCCCTAACCCTGCCTCTCAAAATGATTCACCAAGTGGGGAAATCACTTCACCACTCTGCTTCTCTTTCTTCGTCTGTAAAAAGAATTATTTCCTACTTCCCAGAAGGGTCTTAACGTTTAGTTAACACTCATGAACTGCTTTGAAGTGCGACGTACATGCTGCACTGCTACCTGCAGAGAAAGCTAGCTCTGGCAGCAGCACAGCCTAGGGTCCCAGCACAGACGTGGTGCCCCCCACCACTGTTTCCTTCTAAGCCGTGCACGTGCGCACACGCACACAGATCCTAAACCCCACAAACACGGCAAAACACCATGCGCACAGAAATTTGCACAGAACCATAACAATCTGCACAGAAGAAATTGTTTGCGCACATGGCCTGTCAAAAATTACAGGCAACACTGCCCGCCACCCTTCCCAGGCCAGACCATGAGCTCTCATCTGCCCTCTCTGACTCCATGTCCGGCACACACCCCCTCTTCCCTTCCACCCCCTTTCTACCGCCCCTGCCCCAACACCCCGCACACACCCCTCCGCGACTCCCGCAACCCCACGCCCTGCATTCACCCCTCCCTCCATCCCCCCCGCCCCGCACAGACACCCCCGCCCGGCTGCGCCCCCACGCCCCGCACACGCGCCCCTGCCCTTGGGCCCTCCCTCTCCTCAAGCCCCGCGCCCGCCCGGACCCCACGGCCGCTCCTCGCCTTGCAGCTCCCGCTTCTCCCTGCGCTGATTCCTCACGAGCAGCTCGAAGTCGCCCGCCGCCGGCTCCTCCCCCCCGTGCTCCTCCATGACCCCGAGCTCGAGCCGGGCGGCGGCCCCGCACAGCGCCACACCGCGCCCCCAGGCCCCAGCACCGCACCCGACGTGAGAGGGAGACCGCCCCGCTCGCGCGCAGCCGGGAGCGCGCACGCAGCCCGCTCCTCCCCGGCCGCGCCTCTCAGGCGTTCGGAGGCTGCCCGTGGGACGCGCGCCCGGGAGAGCCATGGGCAGGGATCGTTCCCAGGCGGTCCTAGCGCCGCCGAATGCCGGGGCTCAGTGCAGCGGGGGTTCCTTTGCCCCTAGGGGCGGCTCCATCGGGCTCCCGCCGCGCCGGGCGCCAGGCTGTGCCGCTTGGTCTGCCCGGGCGCGGAGCCTGGGGTCGGTCGCTCAGAGCGGGAGAGACCCGACCCGCCTCTGTTTGACAGGCCAGTGAGACTCGTTCGGGGTTTGTTGGGTCTGTCTCCCCCCCCCCGCCCCCTGGCCGCTGATATCGGGGGTGCGGGGGAGAAACGCATTATAATCAACGCCCCTAGCAAGTGCTGGGAAGTGTCAGAGCCACGATTTCCCCCCCCCCCAAAAAAATTTCTGTTTGCCAGCAAGGGCCGTTTTTCTCGGGGGGGAACCCTTCATTTTGTTTGTAACAGTTCAACCAGTTCTAGAACAGTGGTTCCCAGCCAGGGCTCTGGGGGGACCGCGATCGTGTTTCAGGGGGTCCGCCAAAATGAACCAGAGATTAGGGCCACCATTAGACTCGTTGGGGCCCCAGGCAGAAAGCCCAAGGCTCATGGCCGGGGCCTGAAACAGAAGCCGGAGTAACAAGGCCCCAGGCAATTTCCCTGCTTGCTACCCCTGCCCTGGCTTTTAATCTACTGGCTATACAGAAGTTGTTGCGGCACAGGTGGGCCCTGAAGTTTTTATAGCATGTTGGGGGGCCTGGGGACTCCAAAAGGAAACAGTTAAGAAGAGAAAGTTACTCACCTTGCAGTAACTGAGGTTCTTCGAGATGTGTGTCCCTGTGGGTGCTCCACTCTAGGTGACGGTGCGTCCTGGCGCCATTGATCGGAGATCTTCCGTAGCAGTGCCTGGTCTGGACACATGCACTGAGTTGGTATCTCCCGTCTCGTTGGAATCTTCCTGAGCGCGTGCGTCCTGCACTCTCCTCAGTTCCTTCTCTACAGTGGAGAAATCGTACTAGTACTCCAAAGTAGAGGGGTGGAGGGCGGGGAGTGGAGCACCCACAGGGGGACACATCTCTAAGAACCTCAGTTATTGCAAGGTGAGTAACTTTCTCTTCTTCTTTGAGTGCTGTCCCTGTGGGTGCTCCACTGTAGGTGAATGTGAAGCAGTACCCACTATGGTTGGTGGGATTTTGGAGTTGTATGAGGGACAACGGTAGACAGTACCGTATGACCAACTATGGTGTCTGCTATGGTATCCTGTGTGATAGCACAATGTTTGGCAAATGTGTGGCAAATGTGTAGTTGTCCACGTGGCCACCTTGCATATGTCTGTAACAGGTCCGTTTTGGAGGAAGGCAATGGATGTTGACATTGCTCTAGTAAAATGAGTCCTAACACCCTCTGGTGGTTGAACATTCTGACTCTGATAGCAGGATCTGATGCAGACTGAGATCCACTTGGAGAGTCTTTGCTTAGAGATAGCATCACCCTTTGATCTCTCGGTTGTAGAAACAAATAGCCTAGGGGATTCACAAAATGGTTTAGTTCTGTCAAGATAGAATGCAAGAGCCTGTCGGACGTTGAAGGTATGTAATGCAGCTTCCTGTGGAGTCGTGTGAGGCTTGGGATGGAATACAGGTAAATGTATTGACTGGTTAAGGTGGAAGGTAGATGCCACCTTGGGGAGGAATTTGGAGCGGGTTCGTATAGTAAGCTTGTGTTTAGAGAAAATGGTGTAGGGAGGGTAGGCCATCAGGGCACTTATTTCACCAACCCTTCTCGTTCACGTTATGACAACCAAGAAAGCCACTTTCATGGACATGTGGAGCAGGGATGAGGTGGCCAGGGGCTTGAAAGGGGGTTTCATAACAGCGCAGAGAACTAGGTTGAGACTCCAGGAGGCTACTGGTGAATGAATCTCAGGGTAGAGATTCTGCAGGCCTGTGAGGAAGCGTTTCATGGTGGGGTGGGTGAAAGTGAATAGCCGTCCAGAATGTCATGGAAGGTGGTAAGGGCTGTGAGGTGTACTCTGATAGAACTGAGCGAAAGCCCATCCTGTTTAGTTCAAAAAGATAGTCTAAGATGTCAGGGAGGGTTGCAGTCTGGGATATTAGGCTTCTGTGGAAGCACCAGATGGAGAAGCGTTTTCACTTTTGCGGGTAAGTCTTAGGAGTGGAGTCGCTTCTACTGTGCAGGAGAACATGCTGGACCTGTTCCAAGCAGGCTAATTCGTGGGATTGAAACCACGAAGGAACGACGCCGTCAGATGAAGTTTCCAGAGCTGCAGATGAAGAAGCCGACCGGAGTTCTGGGAGAGGAGATCTGGTCTGTTGGGGAGAGTCCGGGGAGGACGGATGGACATGCGTAGCAGGTAAGGATAACATGTCTGCTTGGGCCAAGCTGGGGCAATAAGTATGACCTGGGCCTTGTCCTCTGTGATGTTGTGTAGAACCCTGTGTATGAGTGGAATCAGTGAAAAAGCGTACATGAGGGAGTTGTTTCAAGGAATGAGGAATGCATCCCCTAGAGATGCATTTTTGAGTCCCGTTCTGGAGTAAAATAGATGGCATTTGCAGTTTTGAGGAGTGGCAAACAGGTCTATCAACAGAGTGCCCCAGTGGGAGGAGAGCTGTCAGAGTAACGTGGGATGTAATTCCCATTCGTGTTCCTCCGAGAAGTGTCTGCTGAGTGTGTCTGTGGTAGTGTTGTGACACGCGGGCAGGTAGGAAGCGGTGACTTGTATGTGGTGTTGTATGCACCAATTCCATAGTTTAATGGCTGCTGTGCATAGGGAGTGATATTGTGCCTCCCTGCCTGACAGCTCTGAGTTCTAGGAGATTGATGTGCAGACGCGTCTCTGATAGGGACCAGCAGCCCCAAGCCTTGTGGTCGCCTAAGTGCACGCCGCAATCTATCTGGGAAGCGTCCGTGCTAAGCATGAGTCCTGGGGAGTGTGGATGGAGGGGAACACCCATGCATAGGTTCTCTGGTTTTGTCCACCAATGTAGGGAGGCCAATGCATTCGGTGATGGAGTCAGTGTTATGCAGAAACTATGTCTGCTGGGTTGGATGAATGGATATATGGAAATAGGCGTCTTGTAGGACGAGGTCTGTGAACCAGTGCCCTTGTTCCAGCATGGGTATTATTGTGTCCAATGTGACCATCTTAAATTTTTGTACATGTACCAACTTGTTCAGTCTGCATAGGTCCAATATAGATCTCCAGCCCCCGCCTTTCTTTTGGGTTAGAAAGTAGTGGGAGTAGAATCCTTTTCCCCGATGTTGCAGTGGTACATGTTCGACTGCACTTAGGTGGAGAAGATGAGCCACCTCCACGTAGAGAAGGTGCTCATGAGAGGGGTCCCGAAGGGGAAGAGGAAAGGGTGGGCGGGGAAGATAGGAAAGGGATGGAGTAACCTAATTGAGCTATTTCCAGGACCCAGCAGTCCTGTGTGATCAGTTGCCAGACATGGTGGAAAGCTTGGAGGCGGTAGCCAAATGGGCAAATAGGCGGCGGAGTCAAGGGGTGGTCGCACAGACCCCTGACCAGCACTTCAAAATTATTTGTTACCCGATGGTGGGAAGTAATTGGTTTTGCCTGTGCCTAGGAGGTCTGTTGCGGTTTTCCCCAGTGTCATACAGTCTGGACCGTGTCGGTGATATTGTTGTGCACTGGGACTCTGATAAGGTTGATACCGTGGTCTCCTGGGGATGAATAGGTATAGGCCCAGTGTGCGCAAAGTGGCTCTAGAGTCTTTCATAGTGTGAAGGACTTCATCATTTTTTTGTTTGTTTGTTTTTTGAAAAGAGTTTATCTTTGTCAAAGGGGAGATCCTCCACTTTGGACTGCAAATCTTTGGGGATACCGGATGCCGAGAGCCAGGAAGAGCGGCACATCACCACGGCAGTGGTGCGGACTGCTGCATCAGCCATGTCCATGGACACTTGTAGTGCCGTCCTAGACACCAATTGACCTTCGACGAGGACTAACTTGAAGTCCGCTCTCCTGTCCGGTATATGGGAGGCAAATCAAAGAGCTTGTTGTAGTTGTCATGGTCATAGCTTGCAAGGAGGGCGGAATAATTTGTAATTCTAAATTGTAGAGTAGAAGAGGTATAAACCTTGCGGTCCAGGAGGTCAAGGCGTTTGAGTCCTTGTCCTGCGGAGTGGGCCGGTAGTGTGGCTGCTTTGTTCTCTGCGTCGCTGCATCCACCACAATAGAATTGAGTTGTGGGTGGGAAAATAAGAAATTGATGTCCCTTGCGGTCATGTCGTATTTATGTTCAGCTTTCTTGCATGTTGGTGGAATGGAGGCGGGGTCTGCCAGAGAGAACCAGCTGGTTCTAGGAGAGCTTCCTTTATGGGTAGTGCTATCTTCGAAGGTGCAGAGGGTTGGAGGATTTTGAGAAGACTATGTTCTGTCTCCTGGACTTCCTCCAAAGGGATGTCCTGGCTGAGTGCTGTTCTCTTAAAAAGTTCCTGGAATTGCTTAAAGTCGTTCACGTTTTGTGGAGGTGGAGGCATGAGGGCGACTTCTGCGGCTGATGGTGAGGCAGGAGCCGGTAAAACCAGGAAGGGTTCATATCCCATGTCTTCAGGAGGGGGTTCAGGAGCTCTAGATGTTGATAGAGCTGGGGATATAGGCGTAGTACGAGCTTGCGGTCTGGTAGAAGGGGCGCAAGGAGGAGTGGTGGCAGGAGCCAACCATGGGTACCACTGAGGCCAGGGCACCGGGCAGGAAAAAGTTGGGTCCCGGCCATGGGGCACAAAGTAGGGAAACTGAGGCTGATTGTTATGATGCCCCATGTCTTGGGGTATGTATGGCTCCAGTGGAGGGGAAGGCTCAGGCAGGGAAAACTCTGCCTGCTGCTGTGTGCCGTTCTCACGATCAGTGAAAGTATCCAGGTAAGGTGGTGAGAGCTGCTGTTCAAACAGTGAGTGCTCCATGTCTAGGAGCGGAGTCAGGCTTAGGGGCCACAGAGATATCCTGCTGATGCAGGAATTGTTGCTGTTCCCTAGGCTGGTGTGCTGCAGAGCATGAAGCGTGAGCTGGAGCCTGGAGTGATTTTAGTTTCACTGTTGCAGGAGCGGAGAGCCGTTTGTCAGAGCCCCGCAGGGGGTCTGAGTCTGCTCCGGGGCTGGCAGGCAGGCTCGCTGCCGACATGCTTGTCGGCACTGGGTCAATTGTCAGTGCGGAGAGAACCGGTGCCGAGGAGAGCTTCCCGCTGCGGGAAGTCGGGTCCCTGCTTTTGAGCCCTGTGTGAGTTGCTTGTGAAGTGCAGGGGCGGTCAGAGTTGCCTGCTCTCAGCGCTGACAGCCCCAAGGGTAAAGACCCTGCGGGAGATCCTTTACCCTCTTGAGTGTCTCTGAGAGGAGACGTTAGGGCTTCTTGCCTCTTCACCTGAGAGGATGAAGCCGGGCTCCCGGTGGGTTCTGACCTGGCAGGGGAGCCTGAGGGAGAGGGTTTATTGCCCTGCTCCGTAGGCAGCTGCAGAGCTTCTTGCCTCTGCTCCAGAGAGGGTGAAGCCGGGCTCCCAGTCCGTTCGGACCTGGCCGGGGAGCGTGAGAGAGGGGGTTTGCCATTGCCCGTCTCCAGAGGCAGCTGCAGGGATTTCTGCATGAGAAGCATTTTCAGCCGCAGGTCCCTGTCACGACGAGCCCTGGTTGTGAGGCTCGTGCAGTGGACACACTTGGCAGGGACGTGTGTCTCGCTGAGGCACTTCACACAACATGAGTGTCCATTGGACCTTGGCATAAAATTCTGACTGGAAGTGCATTTCTTGAATCCTGAAGCCCCTGGCATTATTCCACTAATAATGCCAGGGGAGAGTGTCTCAGAGGAAGACAAACTTGAAGAAAAAAGTTGTTGTTTTTTTAAACTAAGTAACTATCCTAAAGAAAAGGAAACAACTGGGATGTTACTAACTAACTATTTCAATGTTCTTCCTAATTGTTCCCTTCAGAAACCAGGGAAGAGGATCAGCACTGCCCCAAGTCCCGTCTTCAGCCGAGGACAGTTGTGAAGGAACTGAGGAGGGTGCACGACGCACACACTCAGGAAGATTCCAAGAAGATGGGAGATGCTTGCGTCCCGACCAGTCACTGTTAGCGAAGATCTCTGATCAACGGCGCCGGGATGCACCATCACCTAGCCCTGGTCTACACTAGGACTTTAGGTCGAATTTAGCAGCTTTAAATCGATGTAAACCTGCACCTGTCCACACGATGAAGCCCTTTATTTCGACTTAAAGGGCTCTTAAAATCGATTTCCTTACTCCACCCGACAAGTGGATTAGCGCTTAAATCGGCCTTGCCAGGTCGAATTTGGGGTACTGTGGACACAATTCGACGGTATTGGCTTCTGGGAGCTATCCCAGAGTGCTCCATTGTGACTGCTCTGGATAGCACTCTCAACTCAGATGCACGATTGTTTGCTGTTGCTCTGATGCAGGGAGGGGCGACTGACGACACGGCTTACAGGGTTGGCTTACAGGGAGCTAAAATCAACAAAGGGGGTGGCTTTACATCAAGGAGTATTTCAGGCAGGACTTCACGGAGGGTTCCAATAAGAAATGGTGCACCTAAGTAATTGTTCTTATTGGAACAAACAGGTTGGTCTGGCCTCTGGTTGATACATGGCTAGATTTACCTCGCTGCACCTTCTCTGTGAGTGACTGCAGTGTGACCTAGAGGAATGAGTCCCCTAGACGGGGGGCAAAGGGGGGGGGTTGCAAATGAGTACAAAACAGATCTGGTCTATTTCTTGTTTTGATACACTCCATCTATCTTTTACATCTTTGACTGGCAGCAGACGGTGCAGAAGGACTGCATGCCATCCACATCTCATGGCTGCTCGGCAGAAGATGGTACAATAGGACTGCTAGCCATCCTCATCTCTTGCCTGCCCAGCAGAAGATGATGCAATAGGACTGCTAGCAATCTGTATCACCTGCCTGCTCACCATAAGATGGTTCAATAGGACTGACTGCAGGACTAAAGAGAATGACTTGATCAAGTCACTCCAAATTTAGTCCCTGTGCCCATGTCTGCCCAGGTGCTCCTGATCGACCTCACACAGGCGACTAGGAGCACCTCGGACATGACGATGACTGCTATCAGTCCTATTGCACCGTCTGCTGCCACAAGGCAATGGGTTGCTGCTGCTGTGTAGCAATGCAGTACCACGTCTGCCAGCACCCAGGAGACATACGGAGACGGTTACCTGAGCGGGCTCCATGCTTGCCGTGGTATGGCGTCTGCACAAGTAACTCAGGAAAAAAGGCGCGAAACGATTGTCTGCCCTTGCTTTCACGGAGGGAGGGAGGGAACGGGGGCCTGACGATATGTACCCAGAACCACCCGCGACAATGTTTTAGCCCCATCAGGGATTGGGATCTCAACCCAGAATTCCAATGGGCAGTGGAGACTGCGGGAACTGTGGGATAGCTACCCACAGTGCAACGCTCCGGAAGTCGACTCTAGCCTCGGTACTGTGGAAGCACTCCGCCGAGTTAATGCACTTAATGCACTTAGAGCATTTTCTGTGGGGACACACACACTCGAATATATAAAACCGATTTCTAAAAAAATGACTTCTATAAATTTGACCTAATTTCATAGTGTAGACATACCCCTAGAGTGGAGCACCTATAGGGACAGCACTTGAAGAAGAATCCATTCTAGAATAAATCAACAGCATCATTTGTTAACCTTCTTGCTCAGTCCACTCATGTCCATGGGTTTATCTTCACTAGGGAAAAAAATGTGTCTTTAACTTGACTTACCTGACTGGAGGTAAAAGCCTAGTGAAGATAGGGTAGCTTGTAGTTTTCACACGTATCATAAGCAAGCACTGAACTCATCCTGCTAAAACATGTGAAAACTACAAATTGCCTTGTCTTTTCTAGGATTTTATTTCAAGTTTGCTAACTCAGTTTAAGAATACACCTTTTTTCCTAGTGAAGGCAAGTCCCAAGTGTCTTGAGTCCTCAGGTGGTGGGATATGGTACTGTGTGTCACTCCAGAGCAGTTATGTGATTGTGTGATCAAAGTCCTTAGGATAAAGGCCCTATCATGCTAGTTGCTCAGTCTCTGTCCTGAAGAGAATGGAAACCCATTTATAGACATTCATTTGAGTATAAGTGCACTTTGCCAACAAATTCCTTGGTGCTATCACTAAAATTCTTCTTTGGAATATCACCATAGATGGGCAGAATACAATCAGTGAATTTTGATAGTTTCAGTTGTTTTTAAAATGTTTTCAAATTTGGCAAAGGTTATACAGTAGAGAAGTTTATTTCATACTTAACTGTCATGGCAGTACTATAACCAACAAATTTCCTACGGGGTGAGCTAAAATGTATAATGCAAACAAAAATGACAGAAACCTTTAAAAAACATTAGTCCAGATCTTCCGATCCTCACATGGCAAAATATGCCTATGTACCAGCAGCACATTTCCAATTAGACACAGTAGGCACATAGGGTTGCTGGTGTTCTAGGAGAACAAGTTGCTAAGCATGCAATTTTCTAGCCCAATTGGGCTATTTTTAGCTGCCAGCTGCCGGGGGTATTAGCAGTTGCCTGTTACAGTATTTGGGGCTATTTTGCTGCTGCTGGTGGCAGTGATTAGTTCTCCAGAGGAAGAGAGCCTCCTGATCTGTCCCACCCCCTGCCTAGACGCCTCACAAGCCTCTAGTCTCATCCGATGAAGTGAGCTGTAGCTCACAAAAGCTTATGCTCAAATACATTTATTAGTCTCTAAGGTGCCACAAGTACTCCTTTTCTTTTTGCGGATACAGACTAACACAGCTGTTAGTCTGAAACTAGTCTCACGTTGTGCCCCCTCCTCTTAAGTGACGTTTGCAGCATGCACAGAATTCTTGAGGGAGGGAAGCAGATTTTTTCCTGCAAAAAATTTGCTACAGTTCTGCCTTTTGCCCACGAGGGGCCGCTGCGGTGCCAGAACAGCCTGAGCTGAGCTAACGGTCTGCAGCAAACAGCTAGCTGTGCCTAGGGGCACGTAAGGTGTAAATCTGGCCCTGCTAGATACATTAACTTCAACGGAGCTATGCCAATCTATAACAGCTGCAAAGGTAGCCCAGTGTCTACAAATATTAAAGTACAAAATTATGATGTTATGGACTGTACCACTTGGTAATTGACTATGAGATAGGCTAAATGACCCATGATATAGGAGAGCACAATGTGAATATGTAGGTCCATGTAAGAAGCCTGTAGTTATGAGAACATACCATTAAAAATTGAGCATTTGGTAACTGCTTCTTTCTCCAACACAGCTGTTAGTCTAGGACCTATAATTGAGATGTTAGGTCAATATTTTCAAAAGTAACCATTTATTCTGAGAGGTTTCAGAGTAGCAGCTGTGTTAATCTGTATCTGCAAAAAGAAACGGAGGACTTGTGGCACCTTAGAGATGAACAAATTTATTTGAGCATAAGCTTTCGTGAGCTACAGCTCACTTCATCTGTAGCTTATGCTCAAACAAATTTGTTCATCTCTAAGGTGCCACAAGTCCTCCTTTTCTTTTTGCATTTATTTTGAGTGCCTCAATGTTTCAGTGCCCAACTTGAGAAATATTGGGCCCTTTGAGCTTGATATTTAACAAATGTGGAATACTGAGTAAGGACTGGGAAGAAAGCTAATAGTGTTTCAATATTTTAAGAGGATAAATGAGATAACTTGGGTAACGGGGAATCAGTTAGACTGACATTGTTCCTGGACAAAATCAACAATTTAGGAAAAAATAATTTTTTTGTTTGTTTGTTTTTTCTTTGCCTTCTGGTTTCGGAGCCTTGATGGGTCATTTGAGTCATATTTTGTCATGTTTGGGTCTCAATTGTAAAGGCTAGAAACTTAAAAAAATTCTCACATAACCACTTGACTCCAGAAACTGGAGCTTTAAGAACCCCAATTATTGCAAGACTCACAGTAAATTTGTGAAAGCTGGCAACACTAAGCTCATCTCAGTCTTCTGAAATCAATGCCTATGGTTTTTCTAGAGCACTCAAAGCCCAGTTGTGGGTGGCTCTAAGGAAGTTGTGAACATGTGGAAAAAGCAGGAACCCCTTTAGGAAAAAGCAGTCTGGGTGGCGAGTTGTGTAGGCCCGTGGTGCCCGTGCTTCACCAATATGAGAGCACGGGGACCCAGCTCCACCAAAATTAGGGGCTGGGTCTCTCCTCCGGCCCCGCCTGCCACCCTCACGTGCCTCCCCCAGAAAGTTCCCCCCCAGCCCTGCCTGCTGCCCCTAGACAATTTAAAAGGGCCCGGGAGGGCCGCCACTACCACCGGCAGTGCAACAGGGCTAAGGCAGCTTCCTGCCCACCCACTCCATTTCTGGAAGCAGCCGGCATGTCCCGCGGGGGGGGTGTCTCCACACGCTGCCTCCGTCCTGAGCTGTGCCCAATGGGAGCTGCGGGGATGGTACCTGCAGGCAGCGGCATGTGGAGACCCCTCCGGCTCCCCACCTAGGAGCTGCTGCCAGAGGGGGGTGCAGGTCACTTCCGGGAGCCACCCAAGGTAAGCACTGCACCCCTCACCCTTTCCCACACCCCAACCTCCTGCCCAGCTCAGACTCAACACCCTAACTCCCTCCCAGAGCCCGACCCTGGCACCTCCTCCCGCACCCCAACCCCCAGCCTAGACCCTGCACCCAAACTGCGTCCCAGAACCTGACCCCTCCCACACCCAAACTCCCTCCCAGAGACTGGGGGGAGGACTTGGACCCATTCTGGGCACCACTAAAAATTATATAAATCTGCCACCCCTGAAAGCAGTGACAAGCTTTCTACCTTAATGACCAGTGCACATCTGTTTACATTTTTAAAATTATGTTTAAGGCTCAGAAACCAGAAGTCAAACAAAAAAATATTATTTTTTTCTAAATCCTATGATTTTTAAGTTAGTCTTGTGCTTTTTTGGAGCATGTTTTTTGTATTTTGGGATTAGCAATATTGTAAAAAATTTGTCATCTTTAATTTTGTCGTTGCAGCCCTGAGCAAGATATTTGGCCCACAGTCCATCCCCTCCCAGACCCGTGAGGCTGCAATAACTTTCACTAGGCTAAATTTTCCTCTGCTTGCCCCCCTGAGTTAGGGGAGTGGCAAGCTGTTCTGCTATAAAGAAGCAGGTTGGTGCAGACAGACACGTATTCCCATTACTTAATAATCTTTTCTGATTGCATGTTAGAGAATGGGAGCAAACCCTAAATACTCAATAAACTGCCACTGAAATATGCTGCAATTAACCCATTTGAGCATTAGCTAGTTACTGCAGTCCCCAGTCCAGAAATAATTATCACTCTGCAATTACTCCTGACAGATAAGCACTTGGGAGCTGCAAGAGTTGTATTTTACTCAGATATACAACAGTTAAGGATCCGATCACTAACATAAAACCTACATATAACTAAACATGTTAACATTGGGAACTTTAACATAGCTTATATCATACACATGTAAAAGGATGGTTATATTTCATATTCTAGGTCACAACAGAGGGGATAATTCTCTTTCCATTTTGGGGGAGGCTGAAATTTTCCCTTTAAAAATCCATTAGCATGGGGGGGGGGAATGCTAATAATTAAATCAATACATTTAAAAAGCTAAGACTACAAAAACAGCATGTAACTAACTTTTACTACCAGACTTATTGATTGGGAGAGCCAGCACCATATGCAGGGAAGTACAGATCTCCCAAGGCTGCTCAAGTACCCTCAGACACACGAGTGCAGACCTCTCCATTTCAAAGGATAGAATGTCTTATGAGACCTTTGCTGTTTCCAGCACATAGCAGGGAAAAAAGCCCCATCTGCACTAACTGTGCAGCTGTTAAGGCCCCAATTCTGCGAATGACCTCTGTACCTATGCTCAGGAAGAGAGCTGAAGAGTATGAACTCATTCAAAGTAAGTTAATTCTTTACTATGGTTACCATCAGTAACATAATAAAATGGAGACTGCTGGATTAGATCCACAGCTTCAAGGTGAGAGTCTCTGATATGGAGAGAATGATGATTACAATCCTATTATCCTGGATTTACTCAAGGACAATCAGAAGGTGTTTCTCCAAAAAGTCAGTAAAATGGAGAAAGGTTATTTTCACCTCAGTAGAATCCCTGAGATAAAGAGAGTCAGGTGAGGAAATACTGGGGAGTCAAAGGTATACTGAGTTGCTGAGATTCTTATTAGCCTATAGCTCTAGTCTGTTTGAAGACTCACAGATGAAAGGAATCTGTGAGGTCATTTACTAGTAGATGTGTCCAGTTGTTCTGGAAATAAAAATATTAGGAATAAAATCTATAGATGTTAGTGGGAGGTTGAAAATATTAGGTTTGATAGTGGAAGGACTGGAATCTTTTCATATTTTCAGAAAATTATTTGTTTAATAAAAAAGATTCGTGATGGAGCTTCCCCATACAAAAAGGAATTCAATCAATACATAAAGTGTTTGTCATTTGTACTGTACCAGCTTAGTGACAAAAAAAGAAACCTTATCCATGTGTTGGATGTGGTAAGAGGAAGAAAGAGCAGCAGATTTAAGTCTGTAGGCAGTTGAAGTATAGGTATGGAGCAGAGGTGGATTAGGGGTTTGTGGGGCCCTGGGCCAGAGCAAGTGGGGGCCCCTCCTCACCCTTTCCACCTGTACTTCCTCCCCCCCACCCCCCAGCGCTCCTGCTAGAGAAATGGGGTCAGGGTGCAGGGGCTGGAGCAAGAGTGGAGTGGAGAAAGCCCCTGCACCTCAACCCCACTCCCTGGCAGGAGCACCGGAGTGGGTCAGGGCATGAGGGTGCCCCAATTGGCTGGGCCCCTGGGCATGGGCCCTGTTGGCCCAGTGGCTAATCCACCACTGGTAAGGAGGAGCAATGCAAATAGGATGGGGCTAAGTGCCAGGATATGGCCCATTATATATATTTTTGTCCATCTAGTGCTCTTGAAAGAGGGAGAACACTGCCACTCTATAATAAAATAGATCCTTGTCAAGCTAGGATTTCACAAACATTATTATGCGGGGGAGAGGGCTGGTAGCATTGCCTATTATTAATGTTGAGCTATACTTCCCATTATAAGCACCTTTTTTCAGTTGCTTATTACTTTTCCATACCTGAACTATTTGGACTGAAATTTTCCATGCCAGGTGTCTCCTCAAGCTGAATTTTTTAGGAAAGTTTCCACCACAATAGTTGAGCCATTTACAACAAGGATAGAGAAAAATACATTTTGCCATGTTAAAACAAATTCTGGCAACCTTTCCTTTGAACAGCCCTAGCACCCCTATGCATTGGAGAAGGCATAGGCACCAACTCCGTGGGTACTCCAGGGTTAGAGCACCCACAGAAAAAAAACAGGGATGGGGAGGAGCAGAGATGGGAAGAGGCAGGGCGGGGAAGTGGGTGGGGGTGAGGCCTCGGACGGAGTGGAGGTCGAGCACCCCTGGCACAAGGAGAAAGCCAGCGCTTGTGGGAGCAGGGACTTGAGGTTTGGTGAGGGGCTGGAAGTCAAGGGTGGCCTTTGCATCTGGGATGTACCTTGTGCAGTCCCTGAGAAAATCCACCAAAATGTGGCCAAGTTATAAGCCAAGGAAAAATCTGTAGAGACTTCTTCGAAAGTAGTGCTAAAATTCCTGAAGATTTCATCCTTGTTAAGTGAGCCGTAGTGCCATAGCTCCTAGTGCTAACCAGACTGAGCATGCATCATCCTCGGCGTGACTGAGCATGCTCCATCCTCTCAAAGCTCCCGCCCGTAACTGGGCTCTCAAGAGCGGCAGAAGTTCCCTAAAAGTGGGGGGCCACTGGTGCCCTCCCCGCCGCAGCGCCCCTTCCCCCCGAGGCCCCGCCCCCGTGCCACCCCTTCTCCCTGAGCTTCTGCCCTCGCGCCACCCATTCCTCCCATGGCCCTGCCCTCATGCCACCCATTCTCCCTAAGACCCCACCCTTGTGCCACCCCGTTCTCCAAGGCCCGGCCGCTGCACCGCCTCTTCCCCAAGGACCCACTCCTGCGCCACCTCTTCCCACCCCCAAGACCCTGCCTCCCACTCGCTCCTCTTTGCCCCTCCCCACCCCGTTGCTCACCCTTATGGCGGGTAAAAATTGATGGAGCCATGGCCCCCTGCCCCCATTCCAGTACCCCTGACTGGACTGTGCATGCACCCTTCGTACAGAGCGACTGACTATGCTCCAGCCCCTCACAGCTCCTAGCATAGAGCAGAATGCACATGCACCATCCTCAGAGTGACTGAGCATGTTGCAGCCTTGGGTTGAGAAGCCAAGTGGGAATTTCCTAGAAATGGCAGTCTCTGGCTGCTCTGGACCAGGGTGGCACCAGGCACTGGAGCTGAGTGTAGAGAGCCTGACTCTCCTGTGCTCTCATTAACACCCCAGCTGGCACCAAGGAAGCATGGAGAAAGAAACCATCTGCCTCAAATGCAGAGGGGACAAGAACCAGACCAGGGAATGAAACAAGAGAAGATTGGGACAAGGAACCTGTTTGGACTGGGACTGGTTGGACATGGAGAACAGGACTGGGAGCCAAAGTGCGGAAGAGGAGGCTGTGAATGATTGGGCAAGGAGATGGAAATTGGAAGTCAGGGGGGTAGGGCAGAGGAGGCTTGAAATGATTTGTCAAGAATACTGGGAGCTGGTGAGGAAAATGCAGGTGACTGAAAGACAGTTGGCAGGAGGAAGGGAACATTGAGATCAGATGAGGAACTGGGGAAAGAGGAAAAACTGAGTCTGGGAGCAGTGGGAGGAGAGACAAATCTCACAAGGAGTTGGGGTATGAGGAGACAACTGAGGCTAGCTCAGCAAAGAGACTGGAACAAGAAGCCGGAGAGAAGGGAGAGTAGAGCAAGGAGCCAAGGAGGTTGGGGGAATTATCAGGAAAATGGAGATGATGGGTTGGGGGCATACAGAGAAACCGGATGAAGAGCTGGGAGGTGGGAAACTGGGGCTGGCTGGGCAAGGATACTGGGGACAAGGGGTCAACGGAGGGGGCAACTGGGACTAGCTGCACTAAGAAAGTGGGAGTGGGGAGAGACACTGGGCCTTAGGTGGGGAGTCTGGAGCGGGAGAGACTAGGACTCGCTGGGCAAGGTGATTCGGACTAAAATGAGGAGCCTGGAGAGTAGAGACTAGGACTGGGTAGGCAGGAAGGATGGGATAGGTACGAGGAGCCAGGGGTGAGGGAGAGACAGGACTGGGACAGCTTGGAGGGATGGGGAGAAAGGGTCAATCTTTGGTGTATCAGGCAAAAGTGTCTGTGACCACTAGAGCACATTTCCTTACAGAACCTGGAATGGAACCAAAGATTCCTAAGTCCCAAAATTCTTCTGCTGACACCAAATATCTGTGAAAAATCCGCTGCGAAGTGTGTGTTTCATCCCCCTCTAATGCTAGTCCACATAGAGGATCACAACCTACTATTACTATCATTTACTCCTTTAGTTCTAGAGGTAGAGATCTGTGCAGGTTATCTAAAGGCTCATGATGAACCATATTGATGTCAATATGATGCCACACAATGAACAGAACAGGTAATCATCAAGTGATCCATCCACTGTCGCCCATTCCCAGCTTCTGACAAACAGAGGCTAGGAACACCATCCCTACCCATCCTAGCTAATAGGTTCACCAATAGCTATCCTCCATGAATTTATCTAGTTCATTTTTGAACCCTGTTGTAGTTTTGGCCTTCACAACATCCTCTGGAAAAGCATTCCACAGGTTGACTATGTTTTGTGTGAACAAGTACTTCCTTTTATTTGTTTTAAACCTGCTGCATATTAATTTCAATTGGTGACCCCTAGTTCTTGTGTTATGAGAAGGCATAAATAACACTTCCTTATTTACTTTCTCCACTCCAGTCATGATTTTATAGGCCTCTATCATATCCCCCCTTAGTTGTCTCTTTTCCAAACTGAAAAGTCAGTTTTATTCATTTATTCTCATACAAAAGTTGTTCCATATGCCTAATCATTTTTGTTGCTCTTTTCTGTACCTTTTCCAATTCCAACATATCTTTTTTGAGATGGGGCAACCACATCTGCATGTAGTATTCAAGATGTGGGCGTATCATGGATTTATATAGAGTTAATATGATATTTTCTGTCTTATTATCTGTTCCTTTCTTAATGATTCCCAACATTCCTTTCACTTTTTTGACTGCCGCTGCACATTGAGTGGATGTTTTCAGAGAAATATCCACAATGACTCCAAGATCTCTTTCTTGAGTGGTAATGACTAATTTAGACCACATCATTTTATATGTATAGTTGAGATTATGTTTTCCAATGTGCATTGCTTTGCATTTATCAACATTGAATTTCATCTGCCCTTTTGTTGCCCAGTCACCCAGTTTTGTGAGATCCCTTTGTAACTCTTCGCAGTCTGCTTAGGACTTAGCTATCTTGAGTAGTTTTGTATCCTCTGCAAATTTTGCCACCTCACTGTTTACCCCTTTTTCCAGATCATTTATGAATAAGTTGAATAGGACTGGTCCCAGTACAGCTCCTGGGGGACACCACTATTTACCTTTCTCCATTCTGAAAACTTACCATTTATTTCTACTCTTTGTTTCCTATCTTTTAACCAGTTACCAATCCGTAAGAGGACCTTGCCCTCTTATCCCATGACAGCTTACTTTGCTTAAGAGCCTTTGGTGAGGGACCTTGTCAGAGGTTCTCTGAAAATCAAAGTACACTATATCCACTGGATCACCCTTGTCCACATGCTTGTTGACCCTCTCAAGGAATTCTAGTAGACTGCTAAGGTGTGATTTCCCTTTACAATAACCATGTTGACTCTTCCCCAACAAATCCTGTTCATCTGTATGTCTGATAATTCTGGTCTTTACTATAGTTTTGACCAGTTTGCCAGGTACTGAAGTTAGGCTTACTGGCCTATAATTGCCAGGATTACCTGAAGGGGGTAAATATTCTTTGTGGGTTCCATGCATAAGGGTCAGCAATGATGAAGATACAAAAGTACTTGTGGAAGGAATGAACAAGCTCGTTATGGAGGCTAACATCACTGGCAGGGGTAGGGGGGAAGGCGGTGAGACATGACATAGTAAAATATAAGAGCAGATAAGTTTGGAGGGAGTAGGTTGTGGAGGGCCTTACAGGTAAGGACCAGAAGTTTGTGCTTGATGTGGTGGAGGAAGAGGAGATAGTAGAGAGACTCAAAAATGAGTGATATGGTCAAACCAAGGGCCAACAATGTGATCTTAGCAGTCGTGTTTGAATGGATATGAATGGGGCACGTGTGTTAGGAAGGCCAGAGAGGAGAAGGTAAGGATCCAGATGAGATTTTTAGTAAAGTGTACAGCGTGGTAAAACATGCTCTACCCAAGAAAAAACATTGCAAAGAGGGAAAAAAATATTACCAGACTGCACTTAGCCAACCTGAAGTGACCCGTGCCCATGTTTGCAGTAGATGCAATCCGTGACCCTGAAACCTGCGTAGATATGGAAAAGATCTGCTCTGCCATAAAGAAACTGAAGTGGGCATGCTGCTGGACCCAACTATATAAAACCTGAACTTCTCAGGTGCTCCATAGAGACCATAATGCAAACATTACACCAACTTTTTGTCTGGCTTGGACTACTGGGAAGGCACCAGCAGAGTGAAAGGAAGGGATCATCATCCTGCTTTATAAAGGGAAAGTTCCACGCACTGAGAGCAGCAGCTAAAGGGCAATAATTCTGTTTTCTGTTCTTGGAAGAGTTTTTAAACACGACCTACTTGCCCAGCTCCAGCATCTCCTTGTGAAAAACCATCCAGAAAAATCGGGCTTCACTGCTGGGTGATCTGCCATGGATGCTATACTTACTCTTCATTTTTTTACCTGAGATCTATCAGATAATTCAATTGCCCTTTGACAGCAGCATACGTAGACTTGAAGGCAGCCTTTGATTCTGTCAGTAGAGCTGCCCTGTGGACAGGGCTGGCTCTAGATACCAGCAGAACAAGCAGGTGCTTGTGGCGGCACGTTTCTAGGGGCGGCATTCCGGCACCGGCCATGACATCCCTAGAAATGTGCCCCAGCCGCCCCAGCTCGCCTCCGCTCCACCTCCGCCTGCTCCCCTGAGCGCGCGACTGCCCTTCCGCTTCTCCCCGCTTCCTCCCTCCCTCCCAGGCTTGCCGCGTGCCAAACAGCTGTTTCACACTGCAAGCCTGGGAGGGAGAAGCCGAGCGGCAGCGTGCTCGGCGGCAGCGGTGGAGCAGAGGTGAGCTGAGGCGGGGAGTGGTTCCTCTACCCCCCCCCCCGTTACTTCCTGCATTCCCCACCCACCCTCGCTCGCCTCCGCTCCACCCGATTCCCCTGAACGCGCTGCCTCTCCCTTGCCTGAGAGGGAGGGGGGAGAAGCAGAGCGGTGGCGTGTTCAGGGGAGCAGGCGGAGCGGAGGTGAGCAAGGGCATGGAGTTGCTGGGGGGAGCCGCAGGAAACAATGGGGGGGGGGGGGAAATGTGGCACACCCGGGGGAGGAGGCGGGGCCAGGGATTTGGGGAAGGGGCGGAGTGGGGGCGGGCACAAAAAAAAGCAGGGATGGCCAAAATTTTTTTTGTTTGGGGTGGCAAAAATTTTAGAGCCGGCCCTGCCTGTGGAAGGCCCTATGAGGCACTGGTGGTCATAACATCTTTCTGAGGTTAATCCAAGATCTACGTAATGACTCAGTGGCCTGGGTGCAATGGAGAACTGTAACGGGACTCCCTCTCAGGTTCAGAGGGAGTAGGGATGCCAGGTGTCTGTTTTTCAACTAGAACATCTGATTGAAATGGGAAACTGGCAGCAGCCGGTCAGCACAACTTCCCGGACGATGGAAGTCAGGTTATCTGCAGTAGCTGGCTTCTGCCAGCAGGGGGTGGAAAGAGCAGCAGCTGCTGTAGCCCAGAGGAGCAGCTCTGCTTAGCAGCTGCTGTTCTTCTGGCCCCCCAGCCTGATGGGGAGAACTGGCTGTCTCCTGGACTGGGCTCCAAAGTAGGTACCAGTGCCATCCGGAGGGGGTGAGGGGTAACCTGTCTGCACCCCCCACCTCACTGTGTTCTGATTACTCCACTGCAGCCCCTCACTCCAGGGATCAACCCCACTGTATCCCAGCCCCTTGTTCCAGCGCTCCCACTCCACTCCTGCTGTACCCCGCTGTGCTCCAAGCCTGGCTCTGCAGGTGTCAGGTGAGTCGCGGAGGATGAGGAAGCAAGTGGCAAGGGTGGGGGTGGAGAGCTAGCAACAGAGGAGGGGACAGGTCGGGCCGGGGCTGGGCAGGGGTGTTTGGTTTTCAGGGGTTAGAAAGTTGGCAACCCAAGAGGGAAGCCATGCCGCCGCACTACATTGCGGTTAGCAGAGTTGGGTCCTGGGCCTTGGGGTGGGGCAGAGCAAGTAAAGCAGTCTGTAGCTATCAGCCTCCTGGCTGGACCAGTGGTAACAGTCTGGCACAGGCCTTAGGGCTTAGTAAGCAGCCAGCTCCAGCTGTGGGGCGGCAGCAGGGGGATGCTGCCTGATTTACTCCACTGGGTCTCAGCCCTGGGCCCAAATAGCCATGGGCAGTCCCACCACTGGGTAAACGGTGAAACACAAACTCGCTGCCTTGCGTCCCTACAGCACAACTGGAGCAATGTCTGGTTTCCCTGGGCTACTTCCTACCCCACTCTGCTGGCATTGGTCCTTCAGCACTGGGCTCCATCTTCCCGCTTCACAGTTGGGCTGCGTCCCCTCCAGTCACTCCCCAGGCCTTCTGCTGCCTTGGTCATTAGGGACTGGTCTGCTCAGTTACTGGTCCAAGATCAGACAGAGGGCTCAGCTTCCTAGCAGCAACATCTGCCTCCTTCCCTGGTCCATCACCAACTGAGCTTCAAAATTCCCTTTATAATTCCTGTCCTTCCCTGTACTTCCTGAGAGGGGGCAGGGAGGACTTAGCTCCACTCACCAAGGGGAAGGTAAAGCGCCCTCACTCTCGGGTCCAGAGAGGCCACTCTGCCTCACTACAAGAACTCATAGGTCCACCATGTTTTTCACTAGAACCAGGGTGAAGAAGGGATGTATCCTGGCCCCAGCCCTGTTTTGCCACACACGGCATTGGCTCCTTGAACATGTCTCTGCAAATATTGGTGTAACTGTTTGGTTCGACTTCTTTTACTGACCTGGATTATATGGATGATCTTGTCCTTTTTGGCCAGGATGCAAACAACCTTAAAGACACACTAGAGAACCTTGAGCACGTGACTGCTGCTTTGGGCTAAGGATTTCTTGGACAAAAACCAAGTGTGGTACAAAAGTTGATAGAAAACATCTGTGCTGCCAGAAAAATTGTGGAAGTACTGGATGATTTCATCTATCCATGCAGTAAATTGTCATCAAGTGGGTGCAGCCAGTCAGATATCTTAAGGAGAATTAATTTAGTAGCCTGCAGTCAAGGCAGCATGCGGAGCCCCCTGGCTACCCCTACGTGTAGGAGCCAGAGGGAGGACATGCCGCTGCTTCCGGGAGCTGCTTGAGGTAAGCACCTCCTGGAGCCTGCACTCCTGACCCCCAACCCCCTGCCCTAGCCCTGATCCCCGTCCTGCCCTCTCAGCCCCTTGGTCCCAGCCCAGATCACCCTCCTGCACCCCAAACCCCTCATCCTCAGACCCAGCCCAGAGCTCGCATCCCTAGCTGGAGCCCTCACCCCCTTGCCACACCCCAACTCCCTGCCCCAGTCCAGAGCCCTTTCCCACACCCTGAACTCTCAATTTCTGGCCCCACTCCAGAGCCCTCACCCCCTCCAGCACCCCAACGCCCAATTTCATGAGCATTCATGGCCTGCCATACAATTTCCATACCCGGATGCGGCCCTTGGGCCAAAAAGTTTGCCCACCCGTGCTCTAAAGTATTACATTGTTTTGTTTTTGAGTGCACTTATGTAACAAAACTATATTTGTAAGTTTCACTCATGATGAAGAGATTGCATTACACTACTTGTATGAGGTGAATTGAAAAATACTATTTCTTTATCATTTTTACAGTGCAAATATTTGTAATAAAATATTAAGTGAGCTCTGTACACTTTGTATTCTATGTTGCACTTGAAATAAATATATTTGAAAATGTGGAAAACATCCAAAAATATTTAAATAAATGGTATCCTATTGTTTAACAGTGCAATTAATTGTGCAATTAATCACAATTTTTTTAATTGCTTGACAGCCCTAAAAATCATGTAAATGGAATTATTACAACAGAATTGTAGAGAGGATTGTAAGTGATGAGATGGGGTAAAACAATAAGTTACTACACAATAAGCACAATTTTGTTCTTTAAAAAATGTGTAAGAGACCCCAAGGAGAGCAGCAGAAACTGCAAACAAAAAGATCATCAGATATGAGGTTGAAGGAACCAAAACAAGCTGTAAATTACAAGTGTGGAGTTAAAAATGTAAATCCTCAGTTCAAAAGGATTTAAAATTGAATCATGGACTATATGGCACCATATGTCTTTCAGTATACCTCTCAACATGCTTTACGAGGTCCTCTATTTAGATTTATACAGTGCATTAAAAAGCACCTACCCAAAGCTCTAGATATCTTGCTATATATTAAAAATGCAGTAACATTAGTGAAAACAAAAGCAAACCCAGTAGCTTCCCCCAAACCAAAAAAAAAAAAAAAAGGAAAAAAAAATCTGACCTCAGCTACAAGTTCCAGCCCTTTAAAATATGGCTTAGCTTTAAGGGCCCAATACTGATCCTATTGAAGTGAGTGGAAATTTTACCACTCATTTCAAGCAGCAGCTTAATCAGGTATGAGGCAAGATTGGATAGGAGCATAAGTAGGCGTACACACACACAGCTGAATAATATCATTCTAAACTAAAAAAACAAAACATTGTGCATTGGTCACCTGTAGCCAGGTTTCTCCAAACCCAGCATCAGACTCTGACTCTGCCTCAGTTTCCCATTCATTCTTCAGAGCTGTTAGGTCACTTCAGTGACTTAACCCTCCAGTTAATCCCCTTAAAGGGCCAACTCACCATGTGAGATCACCACAAGAAACTCCCTCCAGATGAAAGAATCCAAGGGTGAGACCCAAAGATAAAACAGTCATTATATATTTGAGTTTTATACATTGTAGCAGAAACAAGACAGACGAGCACCACTACCTTTTTACTCCCTAGTATGCCAATAGTCCACCTCTTCCAGGATTTAATTCAAAGTCCATCATAAACCCACAGCTAAGTCTTCCACCCTAGACTCTTCCAGTAGCCACAGCCCCTTCCTCTGAATGACTAACCTCTTCCACCTTTCTCCTGGGCTCAGTTGTCAGTCCGACTCTAATCAGTTACTCTTCCTCGAGTATGCAGGTGTTGCTGCACCCTTTCACAGGGTGGCAGTATAGAGGGACCTCCTCCCAATCCACTATGTTTTGTCAACCCTGGAACTCTTAAACCACTAGGCTATTTGCCCCAAAGGCTAAATTTTCCTCATCTTTCTGTCTAGCTCTTCTTCCAAAACACTCCCAGCTGATGGACCACTCATTCCTTGGTCTGCTCTCACTGGAATGCCTGTCTCATATCCATTCCTATTTAAAGCATAGGCTGCATTTATATCTGAGGCCTGGTTTTTAATCATATGGGTCCAGTCCTCAAAGGCATTTAGGCTCCTAACTCCCATTGATTTCACTAGAAGTTAGGAGTCTAAATACTTCTAAAGGCCTGGGCCTCTATATCTGAGTTTTATACATGGTAGCCAAAACCATAGTAGGAGAGTATCACCACCTTCCCCCTCCCACAATCTGACCCTGTGACAGAGTGCTAAGTATGAGTCAGAACTGTGTTCACAGCAGCTCCAATCAGGCAATGCAGGTTGGAGCTAAGGAGAGCTGTGCCTAATTTGTGGGTGGGGCAGGGTAGAAAGGCGAGGGGCAACAAAAATGATTAGGGGACTAGAACACATGAGTTATGAGGAGAGGTCGAGGGAACTGGGATTGTTTAGTCTACGGAAGCGAAGAATGAGGGGGGATTTGATAGCTGCTTTTAACTACCTGAAAGGTGGATCCAGAGAGGATGGATCTAGACTATTCTCAGTGATAGCAGATGACAGGACAAGGAGTAATGGTCTCAAGTTGCAGTGGGGGAGGTTTAGATTGGATATTAGGAAAAACTTTTTCACTAGGAGGCTGGTGAAACACTGGAATGCGTTACCTAGGGAGGTGGTAGAATCTCTTCCTTAGAAGTTTTTAAGGTCAGGCTTGACAAAGCCCTGGCTGGGATGATTTAGTTGGGATTGGTCCTGCTCTAGGCAGGGGGTTGGACTAGATGGCCTCCAGAGGTCCCTTCCAACGCTGTTATTCTATGATTCTATGATAAGGCTAATTAAGCCATTAGCCAGAGCTCACAAATAGGCATAGGAAGAAAGTAAAAAGGGGGAAAGCAGTGACAGGGAGAGAGAGATTGCTTGCTCTCCCCTGCTTGTTAAAGGTGCTATGTATGTTGTGAAGGTGGTGGGACTCATTTATAAATAAACTGCACAAGGTGTTGGACCAGCACAAAGGTCTCTGCGTAGTTTGTTGACCGAGATAGAAGCAGGACCAAGGAGGCCCTGTTACAGACCCCAAATATTAAAATTAATGGCATTTTCTAGATTGCCACCAAAATGAATGTTTGGCAAGTTGTATTTGACATATAAGAATGGCCATACTGGGTCAGACCAAAGGTACATCCAACCCAGTATCCTGTCTGCTGACAGTGGCCAATGCCAGGTGCCCCAGAGGGAGTGAACCTAACAGGTAACGATCAAATGATCTCTCTCCTGTCATCCATCTCCACCTTCTGACAAACAGAGGCTAGGGACACCATTCCTTGAGACTCTTGTTAGTAATTCAAGCCAAAGAGAACTGCACCTTTACTATCTATACTGAAATATCTACAAAGGACAGTACTGAATAGAGAATCTGGAGAATTGCACAAGATCTTCTCTGGGAGTTATGCACACAAAGAGATGCAATAACAGGCCCTATTATTTTTTATGCTGTTGGCTAGATTTAATCACACCAATATCAAAGATAAAACATTTTATTAGTCTCTCTCTAAAGAAATGTATAGCTAAATTGCAGGGAATTTGTTTCTATCATTACATTTTTTAGTGTGGAATCAAAGCCCACAGTAAATTGTCTGATTTCCATTTAATTTTACAACACTAATCCCTGTGGATATTAGTGTCCCATAGGGCCTGATCCTGCAATGGATTCTGTGGAGTCACTTACTTCGATGGGGCTTTGTGTGGGAACAGGGGTCAGCCTGCAGAACCCCAGTTGCAGGACTGGATGCTTTGTTTGAACTCTGAAGATCTTATTTTTACTAAGTTTTCCTAGATCATTTAGCTCAATAATACCTCTAAATTCCCATGCAGCGGATAAAGTGTTTGCATTAAATTGCAAAGGCAGCATGTTGAAATAACAGTGTAATGTTATATTTATGTAATGCATTTCACACAGCAGGAATCCAGAGAACTTTACAAACATTTGTACCTGTACATGAATTGTTTCATCCACCGGTGAAATGTGGCAACTGTTTAATGAACACATTGCACTAAACAGCAGTTTCAGCCAGAAAGTGAAGAAGGATGGTCATTCAAATTGAAATGACAAAGGAAATTTAAGTAGGCAGAATAATTATCCAAACTGGAATTTGGCCAAGATGCTGCTATGCTTGTGATAAGTGCCATGGGATCTTTAATGATCAAAAGCTGTCAGGACCTCTGTTTTAATTCTCATTAAAATGATGTCAACTCACTCCTTTTCACAGTCCCCTCATAGCACCATTCTGGTGCATTGGCTCATTCCTTAGGACTTGGCTACACTTGCGAGTTACAGCGCAATAAAGGAGCCCTGGGTGCACTAGCTCACTACCTGTCCACACTGGCAAGGCACGTAGAGCGCTCTGACTCCGCAGCTACAGCGCTGCTGGTACTCCACCTCAGCGAGTGGAATAACCTTTGCTGCGCCCCCGCTGGAGCGCCACGGCACCAATGTGGACGAGGTGTTGCATTACTGCGCTCTGATCAGACTCCGGAAACATCCCATAATCCCCTTAAGTCAAGTGGCCACTCTTGTCATTGTTTTTGAATCACTGTAGGAATGCGGATATGACCTTTGGAAGCTCTGTTTCTGACAGCCGACATGCTTATCTGTTCCGAGACAAAGCAATCATTAGTGTGAAATGCTGTGTGTGAGAGAGAGAGAGGCTGGAGGGGAGGGGGGGGGTCTGCTGCTACCTGAACTTACAAGACAGCATGCTGACATGCTCTCAGCCCCCCAAAAACCCACTCTCTCTCCCCGCACATACACACAACACACTCCCTGTCACACTCCAGCCCACTCACCCCCATTTGAAAAGCATGTTGCAGTCACTTGCATGCTAGGATAGCTGCCCATAATGTACCACGACCAATGCTGCTGCAAGTGCCGCAAATGTGGCCACGCCAGTGCGCTTGAAGCTGTCAGTGTGGACAGACTGCAGCCCTTTCCCTACTGCGCTCTACAAAGGCTGGTTTAACTCAAAGCGCTCAACATCTGCAAGCGTAGCCAACTCAGAGAGAAGAGTGCCACCTAGCGAAGTGCCAGAACCAACCTTGGATCACCCTGGGTTTTTCTTGAACATCTTTCATCTAAGAACTAACATTATTTCATTTTTTAGATCAAAGACCAAGAGGGCTTAAATGATAAACAGGTAACTTAAATCCAAACTGCTGTGCTCAAAATAACTGTGTAATGTTGAAAAAAAACAACCCGGAGATGTAACTAGAAATCAGAGATCAAATAAAAAAATCTAGGATGCCAAAACATAGAAGATACATCTAAAAACCAAGGATCAAATGAAATTCATCTAGCTAGACAGATGTAACAGAAAAGAAGAAAGCAGAAAATTGCTCAGAAACAGCTAGTATAGTAACGTTTGACTGAAGTTACTAAATGAATTGAATGTTTTTACAGCAGGAAAGGATATACATACATATTTATTGAGTTGTGAACTCAGATACAAAGAAAAAGAGGAATCTTGAGAACCTGTAATGTGATTAGGTGGAGATGAAGCAATTAAATTATGTTTTTGAAAGGAACTAGTACTTTCCAGGGGAACAGGGAAGGGTTCACTGTGCTCAAAATAACTATGTAGTGTTGAACACTCCCCCATCCTACCCCCCGAAGATGTAACTAGAAATCAGGGATCAAATACAGTGTTTGTAATACACTGACTAATACAAAGCTAGACTAGAAAAAAATGTACATCGTGTAAGCAGTTTTCCTGCCAATCAAGGTTACAGTTTCCAATGAGAATTATTTCAGATTTGGGACTGTGTGTTACTTTTATACTTACTTAATAGGCAATTATTTAGACACCAATCATTCTCCAGGTATAGGTCAGTATAATGAGATGCTTAGCTACAATAATTGTTGCCCATATACCCAGAGTTCAACTAATTAACAGATCTGAATTGTAATGTAGTTTTCCATTTAGGCAATTGGCAGTGATATTAGGGTTTTTAAGTCTTTCTCTGAGGCATGGAAAAATGCAGTGGATGGGTCTCACACAATCAATTTCCTGTAACTGCAGTGCACTGGGCATTGGTGAACCTGCCTATCTTCTACCTCTTTTTATTTATCCTTTCTAGCTATTGTATCTTTCACAGTACAGCAGAAATGGTAAAGGTGTGTGGCTGGAAATGTCAGTTCCTTTATTAGAAATCCGTATATTTATTGAAAACTGGGTACTTGATAGCAGGGCCACAGTAGGAAGCTGCGCTGGAGGTACATTTCAACTATAAATATTGAAGACCTATTATTGAGATTCTGATATTAGCCTAACACTATCTTAGAACACCAACGAGAGTTGGGGTTAAGCAGCATGTTAGCCCAGATCCTCAAAGGTATTTAGGCATCTAATCAATGGGAGTTTAAAGGGTCCTTGCAGGAAAAGGCTCTAAAGTCTACCCTGATCCTGAGCAGTGCTGAGAACCACCAGCTCTTATTTAAATCTATGGGAATTTGGGTTGCTCAGCACCTCTCAGGATCAGTCTAATTTAATGAAAGGACAAAAACAAAATCACATGGTTCAGAACTATGTAGCCTTGAAGTTTGCCTCTTGAAAAGTCAGTTATAGCATTTTCAGAGGGGAACAGAACACTCCAGAGAGCACAGTGTTTGGAGACGACAAGAGGGCACTTGCTGGGTGAGGGAAAAACTTGGCCTTCAGCCTGGTTCCTTGCCAATATGCACCTAACCACCAGGTTCCCTGTCAGGTATTATTCTTCACATGGCAACATTAGAGCTGGTCAAATATCAGAATTTCCATTCTGCAGGAAATGCCAACATTTCAAAATTATTTTTCATCCTGAATCAAAACGATTAGTTGAAATTTCTCGTGAAAGGACAATCCTGAAATACTTCATTTCAGAAATGTCAAAATGTTTCAATAAGGTTGAAATGTTTTGTTATGTTTGAATTGTTTCATTTAAATTTATAATTGGCTATCGTATCATATTAACGAGTCAAATGATAAATTCAAAATGAAACACATCATCCTTATTGAAATGAAACATTTCAATCTCAGTTAAGTGGAAATGTTTTGATAACTTCTCATCTAAAATTTTGACAAAATCAATATGTTCCTGTGAAATGTTTCTATTTCCTTGAATCAGCATTTTCCAATGGAAAACTGTTCTGTCAGAATTTTTTTGGCCAGTTCTAAGTAATAAATCTTATAAAATAAAATTAAGAGGGAAGGAATCTACTAGCTAATGAAATCGCTGTGTGTGCATCCAACTTCAAAGTTCAGGATCAGGACTTATTATCCTGTTGTTACAAAAATGTAAGAGCATTTTCCCAATTCACACTTCAGGAAGTTCAATTGTCCTAGATAACCACACTTCTGGGATGGCTGATGATACTTGGCAATCCACCTAATGCCTCAGGCATATGATATTATCCAGAATAACTGCACACCTTCTTGTGTTATCACTTACATGCCACACATTAGGAGGGCCTTGAAATCTCTAATCTGTGGGTAATGTATCAAGATGACACAGTGTGACAAGCATACGTCTCTTTGCAATCTAGGGCAAAAAATACAATAGGAAAGATTATCCCCAGTTCTTCAGTTGGGATTTCCAGCTGGTGCCTGAGTGGGATTTCAGGCAGGGACAGTATTAAGTGGTGCCTTGTGTCCTCAGGGAGTTCACTGACACCAGAAGAGGAGACCCTTCCCAGATGAGCAGCAGACTCAAATGACAAAAAGAGTATGAATTTCCTTACGCATATTTAAAACTGTAATAAAGGTCACTGATTTGCTATCATCTTCATAAGCACATCAGTATTTACAATCACAGGGAGGAAACATCTGCCTCCTCATCAGGTTTTTGAAAGATGCAATTGAAAAAGTAGTAACAAGGCCAGCTACTACATGGATCAACTCCCTTTGCTTTTTGTTATTTACTCTATCTTTATCTCTTTTTTTTAGTTTATTTTTAAAAACATTATTTTTTTCATGGGATCTTTAATTTTGTGCAGACACCCCCCTGCAAACTGTCATATAAAAACCTTGAGAGTGAGCGAGAGAGACATAACAGATCAAACCACTAGTAAAAAAGCAGAGAGTGAGAAAATACTAATTTTTCCTCCTTTGTTTAGTAAACTTCCAGATGAAAAAGCAAAATGTACCCATCTCTTTATCTCCCCATGCTAATGGTGTCTGCATAGAATTCTGGAATGAAAATCTTATTTATAATGTTAGAGAGACAAAGTGGGTGAGGTGCTATATTTTATTGGACCAACTTTGGTTGGTGCAAGAGACAGCTCTTGACTAGTGACAGGACAGTGAGAGAACAGGTGTAGCAAGCAAGGAGGAGGGGGGTCCTGTGTGTGTGTGCGGGCACCTCATGACAAAATCCCAGGTGCCAGGGCTGTCCTCTCCTGCTGCAGTGGTGGCCTGGGCAACCATAGGCTTCTGGCTCCTGCTCATGTCCCAGTTTCTCCCGGGAGAAGAGCCTGCACACCAGTTGCTCCTTCCTGCAATCCTCATCTTAAGGCTCAGGCATCAGCTACCCTGGAAAACAAAAACAGCTGCCACATAAGTTATCCCCCTCACCCCCATCAACTCCGGCCGAGGCTGCAGGGAGTGGAAGCTCTGCCCTTCCCCATCCTCCGCCTCTTTAGCTTGTGACATAGAGAGGGCCAGCTAGTCCCACCCCCTCCCCTTCAGGTCCCGCTCCCTCTCCTGGGCCCGCTCCCAGTCCCTCCCCCGTCTTCTAGCGCTGCTGGTCCCGCTCCCCTCCCCCCCGCTCCGGCGCCGTGTGACACGCTCGCGCGCCGGCCGAGCGAGGAGAGCGCTTCCCCGGGCTGAGCCTGCCCTGCTGCCGCAGTAGTCATGGCTGCTGACGGGGTGGACGAGCGCTCCCCGCTGCTGTCCGCGCCCAGCTCCGGCAATGTCACCCCCACCGCGCCGCCCTATTTACCGGAGAGCAGCCCCAGAGGTAAGTCCCTACTGCCCCCCCCGCTCTCCGGCCAGCCTTTCCAACCTGCGCGGCGGCGGGGGGCCCCTGCGGGGGCTTCTCGGCGTGCCCCGGGGGCGGGGGTATTGTCTTGGCGGGGGTGGGAAAGGCGGCACGATGAGTTTGCAACGTGCCGCATTCCCGGCTCCCCCGCAGCAGCCATCAGTGCATTGTTGCCGGCGGCGAGTCAGACCTGCAGAGCCGAACGCGCATCGCTCAGCAGCCTCTGCTTGGCCGAGGCAGGGGCAGGGTGTGTTTGGTGCACACGTTGCTCCCGTGCCCTTGAGAGGCTGTTGCTTAAAAAAACAAACAAGAAAAACCATGCAATCTGTCTTGATCTTCATTGAAAGCCTCCTCCACCGCCCCCCTCCCCCGGGCCCATCTGCTGACTTGGGGGTTCCCTGTTTCTACGACCCACCAGCAAGTCATATTTTTTAACCTCCGTTCAGATCTCAGTAATTATGGTTATACTGAAAATCGTTTTTTTTTTTTTTTTTAAATCTGGGTGGGATATTGCATATTTAATTGGTCTTCATTTAAAAATCCACGCACCTTTTGGTGCTGCTTGTGAAGCACCTCTTAGTGAAAAGTGACACCAAACTTCTTGTGGAGCTGACAGTACCTTTCAATATCTTCTGCTTCAGTTGTCTTGACAGGAAATAATGCTTGCATTATTATTAGGCTTCGAGAAAATCGCGTCTGATTTGTGCCTGATTGCTGACAGCTGCTTTTGATGGGACTGCCTGGCCTTGAGGAGGGGGACGGGCCCTTGTTGGGCCTTGAGACAAGCAGGCATGTGTATAGTTTATTGAACAATAGGCTGAAGGAGGAAAGGAATAAACAAATGGCAGTTTCTCAGGTAAAAAAGCAATCTCACTTTCTTTATTGCATGGACATTTGGGCAGCAAAGAAAAAACTGAGAAACAATGGATAATGCTTTAAAAAAGGTAGGGTAGAGCATGTTTCTGGCAACACTGTTCACATTTGAACTTTTTTTTTAAGCTAATTGTTCACAACTTCAGAGCAGGCTTGAACAGGTATAGTTATAATAGCAGATTCACACGTTAGAGTTTGAAAAGTAAATTATTGGACTTTAGTCCTTCCATTAATTAGAGGTGGGATTAAACCAAAGGATATTTTAACTGCGAATAACTAAATTCAGTATGGTTAACTGTTGGAGACAGAATCTTACCGGCAAGCATATCTTAAAGAATCAAACCGGAACAAATGGAAAAAAGACATAAAAAGACCCCATTTAATTCCCAACGGTCATTGAAGCCTTGTACCAGTAGGCACCAGGTGGTGGAATTCTAGTCTGGTGGGCAAACTGGTACCAGAGAGTAGCTCTCTGTACAGTAGCATCTATACCGAATAAAGCAGGGTGGATTTGATTTAAATCATGATTTAAATCACTAGTCAGGAAGACCTGATTTAATCATGGATTTCTGCATAAAAGTGCATTCTTGTTGGTTGTTATAACCTTAATACATATTCTTCACAACTCAGAGATAGATGTAGGTTTCATTTTTAGAAGGTGCATGCAATACATTTTTAAAGTGATTTATTTTGAAAACTTTTCAGATTAGTTTAACAGCTATATCAGAAAATGAATGATTGTTTGGTTATTTAATTTACCAAACGTAAATGAAGCAGATAGTTCACGTCCCAATGACTTCATAAATATCTCCAATTCAACAGGTTAATCATTAATATTTGGAGGATTTTCTCGCCATGCTTTATTAGGAGGAGAACATTACCAGACACATTTAAATTGTTTTATTTAACTAAAACAACAGTTATATATTCTGGATTTTTTTTCTTCAACAGCAAACATTTAATACTTTAACAAAGCAAGCATATGTTTTTTTGAATTTAGTTAAACATTCAAGTTTTTTAAAATCAGGTTTGTTTTTGTTAAAATTGTTTTTAACTAAAATAGTTAAATGAAATATTTAAAAAACAAATCAAAAATTAAATCAACTATGTCAGCCAGGTCAACATGAGAAACTTAAAATATTGGCTTCTGCAGGTAACTCGGTCGTCTTCACCTTCATTTTCCTCTTTCTTCATAATCTGGAAAAGAAAAACAAGCTTTCCTGCTTTTTCAGGTCCCAAACGATTTCTCAATTTGGAATGAATTAGTCCAAAGGAAGAAAATATTCTTTCTACACTGGCAGAAGAAGCTTCTTCTGTTAAAAGTGAGATTATCACTTCAACAGTCTCTGAATCTAAGTGCTTAAGTGACTTTCACCAGTTCACTGGTCTGACTTTCTTTGAAACATCATCAGCAAACATATATTTCTTGAATGGTTCACCCTTAGCTCTGAAGTTTATTATAGTTGGCATTATGGAGGGATGATTGCTGGAAGTCCATGCCATAGCCAACTTCTCTTCTTCAGCAGTTAAGGTTTGACCCTGATACCAAGTATTGAGAATATTTGCAAGAAAATGAACTGGAGATAGTGCTTGTCCCATTCGTTTTTTTAATGCTTGTAATTTAACTCTGAAGTCTTTGGCTAGGAGGTGCATCAATGAGCACTGCAACCGTATGTTATTAGCTTGGGACTCTCTTCTAAATTTCTTCTAGTCTTGGATACATTTGCAGCATTGTCTGTGACCAAGCTGGGTACTAGACATTTGAATTTTTTTTCACAGTTTGTTATAGCTTTTACTGCTACTTCTTGTAAGTATTCTGCTGTGTGTGCATTTCCTGATGTATCAATTGTTTCTGTAAGGAAGACATTCCCTTCTTCTGTTGTCACATAAGCACATGCAACAGGACATTGCTCCACCCATTAAGACTCAGGTTAAGGATTTCACCCTCTAGATCTTTTGCATACTGCTAAATTTCTCTTTCATACACTTTATCCAGCAATTTGCCTGCGACATCTGCTCTGTTGGGTGGACTGTTGGGTAGACTTTTGGGTGGACTGCTCTGTTGGATGGTCTTAATGACTGTACCATGTTAATGAAGTGTGGGTTCTCAATCATACGGAAAGGAGAGTTTGTTGCATAAACAAACAGGGCAATTTTTTCTTCAATTACCTCTTTTTGTAATTTGCTGATTCTTATCACAAACTTATATATGGTTGTTTCTGGATGATAGAGATTTTTTTTTTCTTTTTGCTACAGGTGATATACTGTGGCTGTGTGACATACATGATGTGATTGAAACACTGTCATTGGCAGATAACTCTGAAACTATAGAAAATGATGGTGATCTTGAAGGGGGATAGTCTTCAGAATCCTGTATGTTTAGGATGGATTTTCCTAAACAAAATAAGTCAATGCAGTTATTTAATTATTATTACCATACTGCTCATTTAGTATTACTCATTGCATTCGCTGACACTCAGTACTACTTTAAAGGTGAAATTGTAAAAGGAAGATCTGCCTATTTCAGCTATTTTTTATCACAACTGCATCTAAAATGATAGTACCGCAGAGTAACAACTATTTTTTTGCTCAAACATGAGAATTCAGGAATAGTCCAGAAGGAAGACAGGCAGTCCTTAAGAAAGAAGTATGAAATAAAAAAGTTTACCAACCTGAAGATCCTGCATGTTCACACATGTTCCTTTCATCATCACCAACGCAGCTTCCTCCTGAGAATGAGCACTCCTCTTGATGTTTCATTTGGGCAACCAGGCCTTGCATTTATTTGTTGCACTGTTTGCATTTTGCACGCATGCCTGTCTTACCCTCAGGTAGAGGAACTTCATTAAAATATTCCCAAACTGTATCTCTTTTATGGCCTGCTGCCATTATAGGTTTTCCCTTGTAGTAAGAGAATGATATGGTAGATCTCAAATTAATGAAGGCTACTCTCAGAAAGACCTCAAGACTTCTGTGATATGCTGCTCAGTTTCACTTCTGTTTCTACTGCCTGTCCCTCCCTTCTCACATTTATCTCCAGACTTCTTCTCCTTGTCCAGATCTATTCCGCCCCCAACAATCTTCTATTCATTGAACTTTTTGAAACTTTGCACTTTTAGAGAGAGGTAAGGGATTGATTCTGGGTACACAAATTTGCAGAGGGACAATAGGGTCTGTTATTTCTCACCTCTATATATCATTTATTTATTTAAAAACATTTTTGCTGTTAAAAAAGCATGTTATCTCTGGAGACACAAATCCGCAGTTTGAGAACTGCAAAACTAAGCATCTCTGATGCTTTTACTAAGTGTCTTCTTGACTGAGCACTGAGTCTCATTGGGTAGATAGAAAGATTAACCTAAATAATCTATGCAGAAGCCCCTGGAACCCCATAAAATTGGATCCCGAATCCATGAACTGTTGGAACTCATTTACAAAACTTTTCTTAAACGTTGTATGAATATATTGTCTCATACTGTAGAATTAGAATTTATAATCCCAATTCCATGATGAGATATCTTTGAGCTATAATGTATCTTTATCTTTAGATAGATTTTTTTTTTTCCCCTCAAAAATCAGATTGTTTTATTTAAATTGGATTTTTTTGATAATCTGATTTTTTAAATTTATTTTTTATTTTTTTTAAAAAATCATTGATTTTTATCCACCCTGGAATAAAGTGACTAACACATCATTGCGAGTTTGGTTTTGCAGGCCACACCCAAAAAAAGAAAGTTTGATACAGTAGGTCATTGACTTGTGAATCTGGGATCCAGATTAATGCTGTGTTGTTAAACTCTCTTCCATAGGAGTAATAAAATTGGCCTGTTGGTAAAGGTTGAATGTGCAGTAAGAGGGAGTTAATTTTTACTTAAGAAAGTAACTTAGATTTGGAGCTAGGAATAGTAATAAATTTGATCTAAAATTTAAATGTAATTATGAATCTATGGTTTGCAAAATCATTGGTATAGATGTTTTTTAAACTGGTTAAACCTCTTGAATGAAACAGAATGTTAGAAAAAGCTCAGACTGTCTAAACTAAATGAGATTAGTTCAGTGTTAGTGGCAGCATTTAAAGTATGAGGTTCCAGTCCTACTCAGGCTGGCTTTAATAGGAGCAGATTTGGGTCTCTATTTTTACCAGGTTTGTTACAAATTAGGATCTCCAGTTTTCAGGTACAGATTAAACAGTAACTAAATATAAACCAAAAAGTGATTTATGTGAGAATACACTCTAGATGGGAGTACTAAAGAAAGTGGACAAATGCTGCAGGTGAGCAAATATATATTTTGTATACTGTAATCTTTAAACTGTCAGAAAATCAGGGCTGGATATGAAAATGTAGCTCTGCTGTGCTCTTGGTTAACATTAACCATCATCTACCATTCTTAATTGCACAAACCAGTAACAGAGGTCATGGAGATTGCATTTTCTTTCCCTGGGATCTAATTATGCCTTCACTCCTTATATTTGTAACCTCCTTAGCTTTAAAGTATATAGGTTTTCAGGCATTTTGAATTCTCATATTCAGTTACTTTTTTCCTAGGAGTCTTTGTTTTGTAACTATTACTCTATGTACAGTTCAGAGTACTATGTACAGTTCTATGTACAGTTCAGAGTACTCTATGTACAGTTCAGAGACTTAGGTTTGGACCTAGATATAAACCTATGTTGTAGCACTTTTCTTAAACCTGGTTTTCCTGCCAGTTGATATTGTTACTTAATAGTTTCTATGATGTCAGTAGTGAAAATTTGTAAGAGAGCCCAGCGCTTATATTTCACGTTCAGATGGTAGGAGGAATCAACAAGCTTGAATGATTTTGACGTGTAATATTTTTATTAAAACACTCTATACTCCTCCCATAGAAAAGGTGCAGAATCCCTGTGTTAGTAGGGTCCTTAAGAATTTTGTTGTGCTAAGTATGTATGCCAGATTGCCTGTAAAAGTCACTTACATGAAAGTCAAAATTATTTTGTTTTGCTAGTATGGCTTAAAGCAGTGTTTCCCAAACTTTGTTTACCTGCCGTGTCCGCAGGTTCAGCCAATCGTGGCTCCCACTGGCTGCGGTTCGCCACTGCAAGAAGTGGCGCGGGCCGAGGGACGTACTGGTTGCCACTTCCCACAGCCCCCATTGGCCTGCCGTGGCGAACTGCGGCCAGTGGGAGCCATGATTGGCCGAACCTGCAGACGCAGCAGGTAAACAAACCGGCCTGGCCTGCCAGGGGCTTTCCCTGAACAAGTGGTGTCCCAAATTTGGGAAACACTGGCTTAAAGGAATAGTGAAAATTTGCTGGCATACAGTATATAGGCTAAGTTGCTGTAGCTTACTAGTTAATTGCTTCTCTACCTCAGTTACCCTTGAGGAAGGCAAGTTGCTAGTTAAAAAGAAAATGTATACTATATGGCTGCTGAGCGCACTGTAATGTATACACACAAGAGTTAAGGTTGCACATTCTGCAATCTGAAACTGTTAAGCTACACACAGCTAGATAGGCTGGCCCATACACCTCAGGAGACTTGCAGGAGAAACTCCTCTCTCTTGTATGTCTTAGGAGCTGCAGAGATGCTGAAGCAGGAGTTCTTCAGTGGTGAGGTGCCAAAAGTAGATCATGGGGGAGCACCCAGTGGATCGCACCTGCTGGTTGAGCAAGCAAGAAAATCCATAGATCACTAGGACCCAGCAAGAGCGCAGGCAGTCGAAAGAAGGAGACGTTCCCACCTTCGGCTTTCACCCCCTTTCACCTAGCACCAGTCAGAGATCAGTTCCTCTGTCCCTAACTACCCTCGGTTCTAGGTCTAGGGATGTGGTGTGCCAAGGAGCCTTGGAGCTTGCTTTCTAACCCCTCAGAGCAGTGCCCCCTAGTCATAGAATCATAGAATATCAGGGTTGGAAGGGACCTCAGGAGGTCATCTAGTTCAACCCCCTACTCAAAGCAGGACCGATCCCCAATTAAATCATCCCAGGCAGGGCTTTGTCTCCAGAGCTGAGTGCAGGGCTGCACAGAGGTTTTTTGGGGGTAGGGGCAAAAGCTGAAACAGAGGCCTCCCACCGTTCCAAAAATTCCCTAGGGTGCAAAAACACTGAGGGGAAACCTGGGTGGGGAGCAAGCAAGCCCATTCTGCACTCCCCTCTTTATGGCAGCTCCTGTCCCAAGGGACTGGGTCCAGCTCCCTGCTCAGTGGATTGTGACCTGGAGCATGGAGTTGCAGTGCCACTCTATTTGGGGGCCTTTTCAAACAGAGGGCCTGGGGCACTGCCCCTTTTGCCTCCTGCCCTGTCTGAGTACATTAAATATTTGGACATGTTCTAATTAAATACAGTACCCATTAGATAGTACACAGCTGATTTATTCCTTTAAATTGGAGAGGATGTGGCTTGGAGGTGTAGCAGCACTGCTTTGTGGGGAGGAAACTGCTGCTGCTTTCCTCCACCTTTGCTCCTAGCAATCTGTGTATTTTTCACCTAGGCTAGCAGGCTTAGTTTTCAGGCTAGTAGATGCTGGATACACTTTTCAAGTGCTGGCAATGTCTTAATTGTGTTCTTATTTTTATGAAGTCTTCTAAGAGGAAGAACCACCTTTTTAATAATGACAGGTTTCAGAGTAGCAGCCGTGTTAGTCTGTATCCGCAAAAAGAAAAGGAGGACTTGTGGCACCTTAGAGACTAACCCATTTGTTAGTCTCTAAGGTTCCACAAGTCCTCCTTTTCTTTTTAATAATGAGGACTGTGTGGCTGGTGACAAATCCCCAGGGCTCAATGTGATGCATTGGAAGCATCGATAGGTAAGGAGCATCTTCTCTTCACACAAGCAGCAGGGCAGGATCTTTCAAAAGCACACAGAGTGTGGTAGGGATTGTCGTATCCCAGAAGGGCCTGGTTTGCTGAGTTAGGGAGTTGGAAATGCCTATCCCACAAGTGTGCGTGCTACGGCAAGCAGAGAGTAGGCATGCATATTCCTACTGAGAGGAGCAGCAGAATATATTATAGAGGAATAATCCAGCAGCATGCCTATGACAGAGGATGCATTGGGCCGTGGTTCTACTGGCCAGGGCAGGATTTAGATTATAACCTCTTACTGGCAGTTGTTATTCTGCAGTGCACATTGAGGGGAACCTTCTTCTGGACCATCTCCCAGTCACTAACTGCCTGAGTCCCTAACAACCTGTCTGCCTTATTTTGTGGACCACCATCAATGGCTCTGCAGACCACTGGATGGCTGTAGACCAGGGGTAGGCAACCTATGGCACGCGTGCCAAAGGCAGCACACGAGCTGATTTTCAGTGGCACTCTCACTGCCCGGGTCCTGTCCACCAGTCCAGGGGGCTCTGCATTTTAATTTAATTTTAAATGAAGCTTCTTAAACATTTTAAAAACCTTATTTACTTTACATACAACAATAGTTTAGTTATATATGATAGACTTGTAGAAAGAGACCTTCTAACTGTATAACAGGCATGTGAAACCTTAAATTAGAGTGAATAAATGAAGACCCGGCACACCACTTCTGAAAGGTTGCCGACCCCTGCTGTAGACTGTAGTTTGAGAGGCACTGAAATAGAGCAATAACTTCTTTTTCTCAACGTATTCTTGGTTACCTCCATATACACTTCCCCCTTTCCATGCCCCTTTTTAGGCCCAGAATCACAGCACCTACCTGTGAGGAAACCTGGATGCAGATCCCTTTGGAGATGGTCTCTGCTTTTCTGAATGTCGGGCAGAGGAAGATTTTCAAGAGTAATGTGAGATATGGCTTCCTAGGAAGCCAGTACGTTACCACATCCACAG
The DNA here is from genome assembly GCF_965140235.1 of Caretta caretta. NCBI lineage: Eukaryota > Metazoa > Chordata > Testudines > Cheloniidae > Caretta > Caretta caretta. Next base: position 45,968,341 of record NC_134207.1, read on the forward strand.
CATTCCTATCCTGGGGAGAAAGGGACCCACCTCCTAGCTTGAACTAGGATACTCTGCATTCTGCTGTCAGAGCATTCTGCTGTCATTGCTGATCTGATATAGCTGTTCATAGAATCATAGAATATCAGGGTTGGAAAGGACCTCAGGAGGTCATCTAGTCCAACCCCTACTCAAAGCGGGACCAATCCCCAACTAAATCATCCTAGCCAGGGCTTTGTCAAGCCTGACCTTAAAAACCTCAAAGGAAGGAGATTCCACCACCTCCCTAGGTAACGCATTCCAGTGTTTCACCAGCCTCCTAGTGAAAAAGTTTTTCCTAATGTCCAACCTAAACCTCCCCCTCTGCAACTTGAGACCATTACTCCTTGTTCTGTCATCTGCTACCACTGAAAACAGTGTAGATCCATCCTCTTTGGAACCCCACTTCAGGTCATTGAAAGCAGCTATCAAATCCCCCCTCATTCTTCTCTTCCGCAGACTAAAGAATCCCAGTTCCCTCAGCCTCTCCTCATAAGTCATGTGTTCCAGTCCCCTAATGTTGTTTGTCTTTTGTTAGAAGTAACATCAAAAATGTAGCTATAAACCATAATGTCAATACAAGAATCAGATTTCATTACATGTGCTCTGAAAAGATCTATGGCTTGTAAAAACAAGATTTGCTGGCAATGACTGGATATCAGGAATACTAGGCCTACGCATCTGAACTGTTTTACTGCTGTCAGTATATGGTATCTTACAAATGCCACAAATATTTAGTCTGAAATTCAAACTGTTAAAAAAGCCATCTATAAGTGCTACATTAATGTACTTTGAAAGCTGTCTGCATTTCTATTAAGAGTTCATGACTGACAGACTGTAACCCAGCTAGGGAATCTGTTTGTCTTCTCCTCACAATATACTCTTTGCTGAAATTTAATTCCTGGTACTGATTTGTTTTTGGAATGCCTCTAAATGCATTTTTTAGCACAAAGATTATAGGCCCAATATTTCCTTAATTTTTTTGGTGGATATTTTTGCCCAGTTTACAATCAGCCTTGTTGTTCTAGCTCAGATGTGAAAATCAGGTCCAGTGCCATTCTAAAAGATAATCATAATTTATCCTGATGTATTGGAAGTAGCTGATGGGGCAGGATACTAGAATCTGTGCTGCTCACCTGGGAGTCAGACAGCTCTTATATAGGGCTTTGGTAGCGATTCTTTCCATTACAGGTCTTATTTGACCAATCTCAAGTCTCCATCAAACAACTTCTGCTGCAGTGGAAGAAGATTGCTGCTTGTGCTGGCTTCCATCAGGCATAGTTGCCAGTATTTAAAAGGGCATGCAAGGACAGTTCTCCAGGCAAACAGCAGTTCTGTGGGCTGGTAGGCTCCCAGACACTGGGAACTTTTGTGTGCATTCTGGTGATCTCCAGGACTTAAAGTATTTTGCAAACAATTGTCACAGCACAATAGCTGACACTTGTTGCCACCCTTCTTTTATGGAAGGGGAAAATGAGGCTGAGATTACAGCCTCGCAATGAATTGCTCTTGGGGCTAGGATTAGAAGGCAGGAGTCCCTTTGTGACTCTTCCCAGTGATACCCAGGATTGGGAGGCAGCTTGCTATCACCTGCCCTTAGCATGAGGAAGTCTTGTTTGTACCTGGCAGGGGCCAGCTCCCAGCCACAGGCAACACCTGCACACCCTTCTCAGCCTCTGTGGACTCTGCTGTCCCTCATGCAGGCTAGCAATAGGCACACTCCAACCCCTGAGTCCTCCAAGCTTCACCCTGTGGTGTCCAGCCCCATAACCACTGGACACTCACAGAATTAGCAGGCCCACTGTTCCCAAAGGAACAGTACGCTGCAGCTTACTAGTTACATCTTAGAACCTAGCTTTGCTTAACACACAGCATTCAGATATGTTTAGAGAGAGAGAGTAAATATAACAAAGAACAGAGATTCAAGTGATAGCAAACAGAAATATTGGCAACAAAGGGTCACATGTAAAATAAAATCAGAACGTGCATTCTAGAAACTAAGCTTAGCTAACGTGATGTCCTCTTGTCTAATAAGGCACTGCTTAACCAAAGTCTTTCACACAGCATTTTTCCACCAGGAAAGCCGAGATCCTCCTTTTATGGGACCAAGTGCGCTGGCAGCTTTCCTCCTGATGAAGGATGCCCTTGCTTCTTTCTGCACCCCTAGATATATTAGACAGTTCTTTATTCCTAACCTATATAGGGCCCTACCAAATTCACAGCCATGAAGAACGCGTCACGGACCGTAAAATCTGGTCTCCTCCCGTGAAATCTGATCGTTTGTGTGCTTTTACCCTGAACTATGCAGATTTCACAGGGCAGACCAGCGTTACTCAAACTGGGGGTCCTGACCCAAAAGGGAGTTGCAGGTGGTCACAAGGTTATTTTAGGGGGGATCGTGGTGTTGCCACCCTCACTTCTGCACTGCTGCCCTCAGAGCTGGGTGGCTGGAAAGCGGCAGCTGCTGACTGAGGGCCCAGCTCTGTAGGCAGCAGTGCAGAAGTGCGGGTGGCAGTACCATACCAGGCCAGCCTTACTTCTGCGCCGCTGCTGATGGTGGCTGTCTTCAGAGCTGAGCTCCTGGCCAGCAGCTGTCGCTCTCCAGCTGCCCAGCTCTGAAGACAGTGCCACCGCCAGCAGGAGTGCAGAAGTAACAGTAGTGGTACCGCAACCCCTCTACAGTAACCTTGTGACCCTCCTCCCCCAACGCTTTTTGGAGTCAGGAGCCCTACAGTTACAAAACTGAAATTTCAGATTTAAATAGTTGAAATAATTAAATTTACAAAATGGACCGTGAATTTGGTAGGCCCCTACCTATATACAGTTCCCACCCAGCCGTTCACCTCTTCATTTCTTCTCCTGAAATCCTCACCCTCTCATCATTAGCGTTTGTAAGACATGCAATTCACAATTGTCAGCTAGGGAGATGAGTCTCTCCCACCTCCTGTCTTGTGGAACCTGCCTTAAGGCACACTACCTGTGGGTGACCTGCCTGTAACTCCAATGGCCTAAGAATGTGATTGGCAATGTGAGTATGTATATATATTCTTACATATTATCTGCACATATGTTTCACAAAGATAATGGCTTCAGTAGAAACCTTATATGACCCTCTTTGGTGAACTAGAATGTAAATACCAGACCCAGGGGGTCTCTCTAACCACTGAATGTATCAGATGAAGTGAGCTGTAGCTCACGAAAGCTTATGCTCAAATAAATTGGTTAGTCTCTAAGGTGCCACGAGTCCTCCTTTTCTTTTTGCGAATACAGACTAACACGGCTGCTACCCTGAAAGCTAACCCTTATGTGTCACTGTGATTTCTACCAGTTTGCATCCAAGGATCCTTGGGTCTCCCCTTTGTTCTTGTCTTCAGAGCCTGCTAGATGTGATGCCTTTTGTTACTGAGCTAGCCCTTCTTTGGCTACAGCTTCCTGCTCAACAGATGAGCCAGCTCTGCGGTAGGCAGCTTGCCTGATGCTGGAAAGGTGTTTATGGGAGCAGTAGCAGCAACAGCCCAGACACCACCACCTGTCTGATTTTTTCCAGCTTTCAGTCATGTACAGTTTTTTGTTTTGTTTTAAATTACACTGATCTATTTACAATGCGCGTGCAGTAGAAAATATTGCCAGACTCCAAACGTATTTACTTTGGGTTTTTACGGATTATGGTATCTTTTTCTGTCTCTACTAGTGGATAGTCTTGATCTGAGAATGTGGAGAGCTTTACTTGTGTCTCCAAATATAGGCATGCTCAGGCATTAATCCAGACGGCAGTGCAGTTCTTCAGAAAACAACCAATTATTAAAATGTTCTGAAGTTACTCCAAACTCTTCAAAAGTGTATTGGTTTCTGCAAAGGGTGATGGCAAGGCTGAGTTTCTGAAAGTGAGCCTATCCTAAATAATGAAGGGCCAGATTCTGCTCTCAGTTGCACTGGTGTAATTCTGGAGTAACTCCATATTTGTCAGTGGGGTTACTCCAGAATTTTGCCAGTGCAAATGATGATAGACTTGAGTCTTGAAATTTACAAAAATTATGTTTTGTTTTATTTTTTCAGAGTAGAGAGACATTTAACATGCATGCACCCAAAAATGCAAACAAATTGAAGGTCTTGGGTAGCTTGTGTGTAGGCTACACAGCAAAGAAACAGACTTTAACAGCATCTTAGAGGATTGTGATTTCTCATCATGAGGAAATGTGTTGTAGGTTTTTTGTGTACTTCAGTACCCTACCTGCTCACAAAAATGGAGGGAAAGAATGAGGTATAGTGTTAGGGTTTCCAACTTTGTAATATTTAAAAACCAGACACTCCAGCAGGAGTACCAGCACCTCCCCTGCTCTGCCTCTTCCCCCAAGGCCCCACCCTGCCTCTTCCCTCCAAGGCCCCACCCACCATTTGCTCCTCTTCCCCTGTCTCACCCTCAGGTAGGGAGGGACTTGCCTGCGGAGCTGGGGCTGGGAGTTGCAGGCTCTCGACACAGGTAGGAGGCAGCCCCGGCTGAGTAGGATGATCAGGTGTCCGGTTTTGGCCCGGAACACCCGGTCAAAAAAGGATCCTGGCAGCTCCGGTCAGGGCTGCTGGCTGGGCCATTGACTGTCCAGTTGGCGGCACCGCACAGTGGGGCTGGCAGGCTCTCTGCTAACAGCTGCACCATGCTGCTCCTGGGAAACAGCCAGCATGGGGGCGGCCAGGGGGTTCCGCGTGCTGCCGCGCCCGCAGGCATAGCTCCCGTTGGCCGGGTCAGGGCAGGGGACGAACTCATGCGATTTGTGAGCGCTCAGCAAGTGGCTGTTGAGGAGTCGTGGCGCATGCCTCTCCTGATGCTGCCGGCCCTCTTCTCCTCGCTCTCCTCCTGTGGCTGGGCTTGAGCTGCAGCATGTGCCCTCACTGCCTTGTGACGAACTGTGGTGTGTCGCCCCATCACTGGCACCCAGGAGTTTGAGATATGTATCCCTGTCTCCAAGTGCTGGGAATAGGGCTGCATCCTCCTCACTGCATCCCTCCCCGTCCCATCCCCCGCATCCCTATCCCTCGCACCCCCATCATTCCCCATCCCAACCCCCCCCGCACCCTTATCTCCCCGTCATTGTATCTCTCCCCATCCCATCCTTCCCTGCCTCCCACATCTACCCATCCCATCTCTGTACCCCTTACAGCGCTCTCCCACCCATCCTTTCCACCTCCCAGATCTGCCACCCAATGTTCTTCACCCCCCACAACCCTGCACCCCATTCACCTCCATACACTGCTGCACTCCCATTATGCCTCAGACACCCCTGTGCCCCCCACATCCTCATGCACCTGTAGCTTTCTGCCTCCTCATCCACCTCACATACCTCCCACACCCCCTCCTCTCTTCATCAGTGCCCCCTCTCCCCCTCGCCCTGCTCTTGTCCCTGGCCTCTTTCCCTTCCCATCCTCCCTCCTCCACCCCCACCTCCGTCATCTTTTCCCTACAGCCCATCCTCCTCCCTTCCCAGCTGGATGATTTAGGCAGCCCCTGGAAGAGTGGAGTCCTCCCGGGCACCATCATAATCAGAGAGAGAAAACAAAAAGGCAATAAAACCAGACAATAAAACTCAGCCAGCAGCCTGGGGCCCAGGTAGAGCAGAGCTCTTGCAATGCCACGCGGCCAGCCTCCAACCTCTTCGCGCTGGGGCACGACCTTAACGCCGGGTATTTGAATCACACATTCCATCTCCCATGTTCAAACTGTTGCAGCTCCTGGCCTTCTCCTGCTGTCTGTTTGGACCCTGCAGTGAAAATGAGCACATGAGCGAGGGTGGAGGATTGCAAGCGATGGAGGGAGGTGGGATGGAGTGAGTGGGGGCGGGGCCTCAGCGAAGGGGCGGGGCCTCAGCGAAGGGGCGGGGCCTCAGCGAAGGGGCGGGGCCTCAGCGAAGGGGCGGGGCCTCAGCGAAGGGGCGGGGCAAGGGTGTTCGGTTTTCTGGAATTAGAAAGTTGGCAACCCTACGGCTGAGTAGGGAGTTGGTGCAGGTGATGACCCCAGAGCCTCCCCACTCCCCTGCCCGTGATAACTGGACTTCGGGTGTTCGATCAGTCCTAAGGATCTGAGGGAAAAGGCGGGGCAGTATTTCCAGAGCTGACAGAAAAAAAAAGAGATCTGACCGGACTTTCTGGTTGAAAACCAGATACTTGGCTACCCTATATAGTGTCTCCACAAGCTAAAACAAACTAGTAGAACTAAATTTGGGCCTGTCGGCTTGAATAGTAGCCCTTTAATTCTTTACAGCATCTGCTGCTTTGCTGAGCACTGCTTTTTTGTAGGAATATGTTGTGACTCTTGGTTTCTTTGAAACATTTGTTGATTTGGCTGTGAACTACTGTATAGTTTATTCAGTGTCTCTTGGCTCCATGCTTAAAGGGGAGCTCTTTTGTACACATTTCCTACTTTATGCTGTTTTCAAGCCTTGGGCTTCAGTAATTTTTATCTCTTCCTCCTCACACATGCACATATTTAATGCTCTTATTTCAAGACACTAATTTACATAAAAAGTGACTAAAATAGACTCAAGCTATTATCTCCAGTAAAACTTTACTTAGGACTGGGTCATGTGTTCAAATGAATTTTACAGTGTTACTGTGATGTGTTAGACTGTGTTTTCTATTGCCTACTGCAATTCCCTATTTAAGAACACATGTATAAACTGTAATGGGGACCTAGTACCTTATTGCCTTCCTGGCTTTTTACAGACACTGGGGTAGAGAAAGGGAAATCTTGTAATTCAAAAGGGCAGAAGGCCTTTTTCTTCCCTCATCGTGCTGAGCTGTTGTTTTTAAATGACTAACATTTCCTTTTAGTCCATTACATAAGCTGCATTTGCATTTACACTCCCAGTCAACAGAATACCTTTCCCTAAAACCCGAAACTTGTCTGCGTGACTGCTGAAAGCTGGAGCCCCAAGGTTGGTCAGTCCAGCCTACTACTGCCAAAAACAGAATTGTTTTCCGGAAATTTCCATCAAGGGACTAATCCGCATTTTTAAAGGGCCCAAATCCGTGAGGCGCTAAGTATTTGCCACTCCCTTTGACTTCAGTGGAAGTTGAGGGATCTCAGAACCTTCAGGGTGTACCTTAAGCAACTTGCGGGATTGGGCCCATAGCTCTCACTCTAGGGGAGCTATTCTTGGGAGTCAGCAAAAATTTCCTTTCTTTTCATTTTACCTGATTTCTTCTAGCATTGCCCTTTTGTATGCCACACTAAATATATCTGTCCCAGTATTGCATCCTCTTCAGGTAATATAAATGCTTGCCAGGACTTTCCCACTTACCCAAGCTATGCATATTTTATTTATCTGTTTTCATTTTCCCTCCAGAAGTCAATCTTTTTCACCCCCACCCCTCAGTCATTTTTTTTTTGTTTCTCTCTGAACTCTTTTGAATTTGGCCACATATCTCTGGTATTGAAGTGCCTGGATACAAATGCAGTATTTCAGAGGCGGACGTGTCACCCCTTATCGCCTTCCTAGTATGTGATGTGATGATTCTGTATTGTCAGTATTCTATAGTATGGTTATAGAACTAGGACTAATGTATCAATACAGAATATTAGGGGAAATCTGTAAATCAGTTTTGTGATTACTTTAGATAAACAATAACACCAACCACTAACTTTCTGATTCTGTGTCTTAAGTTATTGTGACCATTGGAAATATTTTCTGCTGTAGAATGACCCTGATCACCCTGTTGGTTTGGTTATTGAACTGTTTCATCATTTCTTTGCAGCAGAACTCCCCCCTCCGTATACTGCCATTGCCAGTCCTGATGCCAGTGGTGTTCCTGTAATAAACTGCCGCGTGTGCCAATCACTAATCAATTTGGATGGCAAGCTTCACCAACATGTTGTTAAGTGCACAGTTTGCAATGAAGCTACGGTAAATGGGTTTTTAGGTTTTCCATTGTTGTTGATATGCTCTATTACCTTCCTACATAACAAGGAGTTATGTCAGTATTACTGATCACCTAGCATGTTTATTCAAGGGTTATTGAATACCAAGGGTGGGCTCGTATCTGTTAGCAATGAAAATGTACAAAGGCGGTAAAGTCTTCAGGCTTCTAAGCCTACTTGTTTCAGGTGGAATGCATGCTGCTTTCCATCTCTTAGTAAGCGGGAATTCAAAGGGTTAAAAGAGTCCGTTAAAGCAGAAGCTACCTCCCTGATGTTTTAGTGAGAGATGAGACAGCATGAGATGATAGGCTTTGCAGGGAGGGGTTGAGGGAAGAGGCGGGGCAGTATTTCCAGACCTGACAGAAAAAAAAATCAAGGTGCCTTAAGTATTTTAGATGTACATTAAGGAACACAATGCCTAATCTACCCAGTGGACTACATATGAATACTTGACTGAATATGCACTATTTTGTTAAATAATACTCTAAAGACTTTAGTTTTAAATATTGTTTAGAAAGTTTTGTGCTGTATATATAAACTCCACCCTTCCCCCTCTTATTTAAAAAACAAGTTTTCTCAGGACCTGAAATCTATACTGTCCTCTTGACATACTTATAAAAGCAACCAATGGAAGGAACACTATGATGATCTAAAGAAAAGGAGTACTTGTGGCACCTTAGAGACTCTGAAACCTATGATCATCTAGTTTCATCTTTTGGATAACCCAGAGAAAATTAAGAGAACTTAAAATATTTTTTAAGATATATATTTTTAATTTGTTGAAAAGGAAAGAGGGAGTGAGTTGTTCTAGCAGTAAAAATGTGCTGATAGCAGGAACTTCTGAGAGAGAAAAAATGCAGGTCCTAGCTTTAGGTGTTTGTGATTATCTCTTAGAGAACGAACAAGCTACCTGATTCTCTTACTATTATTGATTTAATTTATATTACCACAGCACCTAGGAGACCTCTCATGCACCAGGACCTTATTGCGTTAGGCTCTATACAAACACAGGCAGATATTTCCGATATTTTGTTCTAAATTATATTGTAACTTCAGTCTATCCATTCTGTTAATTATTTTAGTCCAGATTCTTAAGGTATTTAGGCACATAACTCCCAAAGGGTCTTAGCCTTTATGACAAATCTTGCTCCCTTACTTATGTGAATATACCTATTGCAGTCAGTGGGATTAAGTTTTAGAGTAAAACAGGTAGGCTTTGTCTCTTAAGCAGCAGTATTTGTTTAGAAAACATTTCAGTTAATGTTGAATAAAACTAAACTTTGTAGGGTTTGAACTCTGTATTTCTAAAATATGAACTAGACACTTTGTCCACCAGGCTACAAACTCCTTGGTTGCTTGCTTTTGTTTGTTTGTTTGTTTTTATTTATATATATATAATATAAAAGTAAAAGAATATTTTTCTCTCAGTAAAGACTGCATATTACTTGACTGAGGGGTGTGTGTATATAATAGTGAGTATATAGACAGAGTGAGAGAATAATGAGGGTAAACCCTTTGGAGATATGGTTATTTTAAGCATTCAAGTGACAGTGTGTGACATATAAGTGTTTTTAGGATTAATTTTATAAAATCAAATATAAGGGCTACAAAGTTCAAACAACATGCATTCACTAATTCATGCAAACACACACATGCATGGAACTGGGACCTAATTTAAAGTTATGCTTCCTCAGCTAAATAGTGAGAAACAAGCATTTTCCTACTCTTTAAACTAAAGTTAGGGTGCTGATCAATAAGTTTAATTGTTTGTTGTTAAAACTTTAGCCCTGTCTCCTGTCATGTTCTGTCCTGTAAGGAGAGAACCTGTACTTCCCCTTTCTTAACTTGGATTCATGTCATATCAGTTACTCTGTTTAAGATACTTAGGAAACTAACAAAAAAAATTAGTTTGCTCTTTTGTATAAAATTTCTGGTGGTATTTTTTTTTTGTCTAGCCAATCAAAAACCCTCCTTCAGGAAAGAAGTATGTTAGATGTCCATGTAATTGTCTTCTTATCTGTAAGGATACATCTCGGCGAATAGGGTGTCCGAGACCCAACTGGTAAGACCTAAAGAATCTTAATGACAGATACCATGGTGATGTGAATGTTATAAATATTTTCATGTCATTGTTAGTCATTCATTTATGTTCTGCTTTCGTTAACACTACACAAATATTTGTCCGTGGATCTGTGTAGACCTAAATTTAGTGGATTCATTATGTTAACGTATTCAAAGAAGAAAACTATATTACTTGTGCCATAATAACTATTTCTCTAACATGATTGATAGTTTTGAGAATATTTTTTAATATATTTAATATGGAATAGTATATTGTAGAAGTTGTATAAGGATTATATGAAGTGAATAGCATACAATATAGTGGGGAAACAACTTAAAAGTTCTGGGAAATACGGTGCATAATTTCCTGCAAGCTCAGTTCTATGGTAATTCCATGGGAAAGCGTTGAACACGCAACTTGCACTATAGTAACTCTGTTGCTTGGTATCGGTGAATAACTTGACACACTTGTTAAATCTTTCATTGCAGAAATCCCTCCTACTCCTTTCTCAAAAAAAAAAAAAATTAGTCAGTGAACATATCTGCTCTTTGTTTAGAAAAACTAGTTAATATAAAGTGATCTGATGTTTTATGTGAATCTTTAGAATTCTAAAATAAATAAGAGACGTGTCTGGACACACCAGATGCCACTGCGTACTTTAACACAATACGTGAAATCCCGGCCTCATTGAAGTCAAGGATTTCATCCAATAAATCTAAGTAAGCAGGAATCCATAACACATAATAATGTACTGGATAACCAGGAAGCACAAAAATAAACGAATTTCCCTCATTTTGTTAAAACATCAGTCCCAATAGTATATGCTGCCTGGCCTGTCATGCTTGCTTCTTGAAGGAGAGCAAGATTGGGAGTGTGCATTCTGTGGGAGAGGGCCCTTCACAGAGCATGCTGTGCCGCTGTTTCTTGCCTTCCACACTGAAGGGGGTCTGTCCCAACCTGAGCTGTGGCAGCATGGCATGGGGAGGGATGATGTGGATTACGTGATTCTTTGTGCATGCATTTTTGCTTCATATACTGTCATTTTTGTTGTATGTTCAAACCACGTGAGCAAACTGGAAACATGAAATGATACAGTATAGTTAACTTAAAAATACAAAGCCAAGCATGTGACAAAATTGACATTAAATGGTCTTTGAAGCTCAAAATTGATTTTTTTTTCTAGTTGATACAAAGTGGGCTATTTAGGACTAACTTAATGTTAAATGACTTAGTATATAGAAAAAGTTTTCCTTTAAATAGAGTTTTCTCTTAAGTGGGCTTAACTGTACTGGATTCCTGGTATTTTCTGACCTTCTGCATTTGAATGACGCTATGCCAGTTCTCATTCCCATTGCCAACTCGAGGGTGGATGTAAAGAATGGCTAATGTCCTCTAAGTCACCCTCTGTGGGGGTCCCAGGTGAGCAAACCTCCTGGGCAATAAATAGGGATCTCCCACAGTCTTTCAAAGCCTCATGCTGTGGGATTTACAAAACCTGGTGTTTTCTCCCATTGTGCGTGTGTGAGAGAGAGCTTGTAAATCAGGCATATTCTCACTGCTTGCCAGAGCTGCCAGCTGAGCAGCCTGAGGTGAATGTTGGACATGCCCTTTGTGGGCAAAGACTGTTGACACAGAAGAGGCAAGGAGGCTGCCTGGCCTGTCTTGGCTTGGAGTGTGTGGGAAAGAGGGAGAGAATCGTATGAGAAGAAGAAATCTGCTTGGAGAAGGGGGGAGGAGGGATGCTTGATTTTGAAGGGAATTGAAAGGAAAGTTTGAATGGTTAAGGATGTTGGCTGGAAGGCCGAGAGAGAGAGTCCCGCTCCTGCTGTGTGTTTCCCCAGCCATTGCTACATATCTCTGCTCACAAGCCTGAATATCTGGTCATCTCACCCAGACTTTCTGCACTCTCAATACTTCCCTCTTCATGAGGGTCAGTGTCCCAAGCTGGACTCTGCCATTTGCTGGCTAAGTCTTCTTGAAATTGCTGCTATTTACACTTGTATAATAACCTTTCAGTAAAAAAAAAAAGTGTCTTCCTTACCTGTTTGGAAAAAACTAATACGAGAGATTTAAATTGGATGCACGTATAATAAGAAGTAGGTTCTACTTTACAGTCATAAAATATCTGGTAAGTTCTTGCAGAGCTAATAACCTAAATGCATCATCCCTTCCCCTCGTTAGTGTAATGACATGGCATATATGTTTAATGTTCCTACCACAGTAGACGCATCATTAACCTTGGTCCAGTGATGTTGATTCCAGAAGAGCAGCCAGCTCAGCCTGCCTTGCCAGTTCAGCCAGAAGGTACTCGGGTGGTGTGCGGACACTGTGGAAATACATTCCTGGTAAGTAACCAATGTGCATTGTAATGTCAGGGTTTTCGTGTACACTTGGAACTGGGGTTGTGGTTCCCAGCTCAAATAGATGCGTCTGCACTAGCTCAAGCAAGTGTGCTAAAAATAGCAGTGTAGCATGGATGGCAGCTCAAGGCTAGTTGCCCAAGTACCTATCCTGTCCCCCGGGGCATGTACTCAAATGGTTAGCCTGAGCCACTGCCTGTGCTATCCCAGCTATGCAGCGTGGGTATGTCTGTGTCATCTGGGAATCACACCCCACCTCTAAGTGTAGATGTAGCCGAAGGGCTAAATTCTCCTCTGTTACATCAATGCAATATCACTGAAATCAATGGAACTCCTTCCAAGAACCTATCCCACTTGGACAGTGTGGATGTGGAACCAAATCCCTTTGTGAGTTGATTAAGACACAGATATCACTTTGGATATGCAGTTTGTATCGGAGTATTTACTTGTGCTTCTTCAAGAAAATCCCGCAGTATTCTCTCCATCTAGGAAAGGGTCAGGCCCATAATCAATATAATACTGATGGAAAACTATTGTTAAAGGATCTGTTGTTGTTACAATCCAGTGATGATTATATTCTGCAATAAGTAAACTTGTGTAATTGTTTGTATTATAGTTCATTTTTCAGATGCTCATAACTTTCTGAAACTTTCACCTCTGGATAAAATTCTCCATGCTTAGACTCCAGTTTTGCAAAGATTTATGCACATCCATAACTTTTATCAAGTGGGTAGTCCTTTTGAAGCTATGCTCATGTGTAAATTTGTGTAGGACTGAAGCTTTAGTTTGAAGCCAGAGGTAAAAATTCATTTGAAAGATTGAGCAAAAAGTTCAACTGTTTTAGAATAGGAGGACTGGGGAAAGTATTTTTTTTTCCCTACTGTACAAACATTTTTGCAACCATTTGTTGATCAGCCCTGTTGTCATAATGCTTAAAGTTTCAATGTTGAAATTGACTGTAGATATAGTCCTTGTAGAGATGTAATGCATAGCCTTACGCTGGAGGAAATTAACTTTGATTTCACCAACATATTAGGGTTTGAAAATTATGTTGTGAACGTGCATAGTAGACAGCTAATGCACTTTGCAACAAATATGTCCCTATGAAAAATGGCCAGTGCAGGTCCTTGAAGCTAAACTGTTTTCATAATCAACTGACCAATGTCACCTTGCTAAAGCAAGGGCTCTATCCAAAAATGTAAGGTGTGCAAGGGCTACAGATAGACTTCTTTATATCTGTAGCTAAATGTAAAGGGGATGAGGAAGGGCTTCAGCTTGCCTTGTAATGGGTGCAAGAGAGGGGCTCCGTTGTGGCAGTTTTGCTGCAGAATGTGTTTTTTTTTTTTGTGTGGGTATATTTACAGATCAATTAAAGTGCACGCTAACCACCTTAAATACTGTTGCTGTTTAAATGTGAGTTTGCAAGGTGTGCTGTAAGTTCTAAGGGACACTAGTTAGGGAGCTGGATCATGGATTTACACATGCTATTTGCAAGGTTTTTTTTGCAATGCTAAGGTTGTGAAGTCTTGGAGACAGAAATTCCTTCTATTGACTCTTCTTTTTTCCATTTTTTTTCTTAAAAATAAATTAAAAATCATACCTAGTGCAACCTATACCTCCCCTCCCACCCAAAATATCCAGTGTTAAGGTTTCACAGTTAAACATTCAGAAATCCGTACATTTCAGCTTGTATGCACAACCTTAACTCGGACTGCTTCCTTGTAATTACAGGAACACAGTATTTCTTAAATAATAGGATATCACTTTTAAAAAAGACTTCAACCTTCAAGATCAAATTCTTCTAAGGGCCCATCTACAGTACACATTTTATCAAAGATCACCTTAGAACATGGGTTGACTTTTGCCTACGTAGATAGTTTTAATTCAGTTTGGGACTGTGTTACGGAATCCTTTTAGAGCTCTGACATGATACAAAGAGTACAGTCTGGTATATGATTCTGTGACATGGTTAAAATGCTGTTTGGCTCCATCTACATAGGCAAAACAAAGCAGTTATTAAATAGTCATTGTATTATGTTTTAATGCATTCTCTTGACACAATAATATTTTAGTGCAGACAGACCCTTACACTGCATTGTTTTATTAGAAACAGTGGTCTATGCAATCAAATTCTATTGGCTAACGTGCCAGACCCCGTATTCAGGTGTTTTTGCAAACACTGAGATTTTAATTTTTTGTCCACTCTGCTGCATCTGTAGGAGTAATGCATATTTGTAAGCTACATAATTTACTATGGGCCTTCTTTTGTTGGAGAGGAGATGACACCCCTTGTGGTAAACTAGTATATCACACTTAGGCCTTGGCTACACTTGCAAGTTAGAGCGGATTAAATCAGCCCTGGGCACCCTAACTCCTGAGGTGTCCACACTGTCAAGGCACGTAGAGCGCCTGGACGCTGCAGCTGGAGCGCTCCTGGTAATTCACCTCCACGAGAAGCATAAAGCTTGCTGCGCCCCGGCTGAAACACCTGGACGTCAGTGTGGACAACAAGTTGCATTACTGTGCTGTGATTGGCCTCCGGAAATGTCTCATAATCCCTTGAAGTCAAGTGGCCTCTCTTCTCATTGTTTTGAACTCGGCTGCAGGCATGTGGATATCCCCTTTCAAAGCTCCGTTTCTAACAGCCGACTGCTTATCTGCTCTGGGACAAAGCAAACCATTAGTGTGTAATGCTCCTGCTGCAGAGGTAGGTGTATATGTGTGGTGGGGGTGGGCAGGGATGGGGGCTGATGTTGGGGTTTCCCTCTTCCACTGTCTGAACTTACAAGAAGCCTGCCAACACACTCTGCCCCCCAAAACAGTCTCCCCCCCACACACAACACACTTGTCGCCCCCTCCCCCCCACTGATTTGAAAAGCTCGCTGCAGTCACTTGCACACTGGGATAGCTACCACAATGCACTGCTCTTTGTGGCGTTGCAAGAGCTGCTAATGTGGCCATGCCACTGCGCTTTGCAGCTGACAGTGTGAACACAGGGCAGCGTTTTCCTTGCTGCGGTCTCCAAGGGCTGGTTTAACTCCCGGCGCTCTACATCTGCAAGTGTAGCCATGCCCTGAGTAATGCTTTTTTCCTGACTTGGTTTACAGTTGCAGAGCAAATAATACCTTTTTATAGTTACTGAGCAAACACTTTATAACATGGGATACAGAAATTATAAGTGAGAATAATACATGCAGCAACTCACAAGTATTTCATAAAGTCTGAACACATTTTTATAAATCTAATACCTATTTTAATAATACATGGATGAGCCAGACTGCTTTCCTGCTATGCATTTGTCAGTGTTCAGCTGAGACCTTGGCACAAGCTGTTGTAACCTTTGGGTGGGCTTGGGTTTAAAGTTTCACTACCCTTCTCCTAGTGCCTAAAAATAAGTCCCTCAGAAAAGCACATGGAGACCCAGAATTCAGTCATTGAGGATTTTCAGGAAGGATTGCACAGCGTTAACCTCCCCACAACCAAATCCAAAAGAACAAAAGGAATGACACTTAATTCTTAAGTACAGATTTGTTATAAAATCTTATAATAAAGCAACAACAATAATAATAAATAACTTGGCTACTTTATAATCCTCAGACATTATCTTCATAGTTCTACATAAACATAAATAAAGAAAACAAATTAAATCTAAACAGGTCAGTCCCCACAGAAACACAGTGAGAAGAAACTCAAGAGTTCCCAAAAGCGTAGGCTGCGTTCACCTGAGTCTCAGTTACAGTCTTTGATCACCACAATCTATACATTCTGCTGAGTCAAAAGCACTGCAACATCATCATCTCTTCTCTTGCTTGTAGAAACCTCCAGCTGGAGTCCGTGCAGACTCTTCCTTCTCCTCTGCTGAAATCACTCAGTTAGCTAATCAGCTGACTAATTAACCAACTACTCAATTTAAGTATATATCTTAAAAAAAAAAACAAAACAACCAGAACGGAGAACAGCAAAATATAACGGACTCTTTCCCCACCATCACATTTCAATAGGAGAAGAGTTGGTGAATCATACTAGTTGAGACAATATAACTAAAACAGTTTAACTAAAATCATATAGCATTTGAAGTTTACAATTAACATAAAAGAAATTAGTTTCCCTCCCAATTTCCCCCTTCTGTAATTAACATTGCCAGGGCTTCCCTGTTGGGAGGGTTAACAATATCACTAACCTGCTGTAAAGTGATTCAGAGTTAGAGAAAACCAGTCTGCTTTCTGCTCGTGTGGCTCAGCTTCTCCCAGTCCGCACAGGACACGTGCCTTTTGTAAAGCAGCTGCCCTGACAGACTCCATGGGGGCAAGTAGAGTCCAGTTACAGGGGACCTATTGAGCATATCCAAAACTTCAACACCCAATTCCAGAAACTTCTGAGTGTGGAGTGCTAATGGTGCATCTGCCTAGCAACAATGACCCTGACACAACTCATTCCTGCCCACCCCCCTGTTCTCTGCAGATCTCTTAAAGACATCTCTCTCTATTGGGCACACGGGTTACACTGGCACCTGCTGTGCCAGTGTCACAGATAGAATCAGACCGCCATCTTGTAGGTGGGTCCTCTGGATGTGTAAATAGTCCCAAAGCCCTCTGCTTACCTCTGGAGACCCAGCAAATGCCTCTTCAGGTCCAGTCTCTTGAGTAGTACCTATAGTAGACCTTATTAGTCAGAAATTTCCACTAAAACTGGTTTAGTTACACCAATACATGTCTACAGTGGTGTAGTTAAGGTGCCAGCAGTTGCTGCCATTGCGTCCACTAGACTTTCTCTCATTGCTTCTCACTAGACAATAGGGCAGACATATACACCAGAAATTGCAAGAGCCTTTTGTGTGCTAGTGCTTAGGTCTGGGAAGTAGGAGTCAAAGTTCAAAGTCTCTGATCTCTGACTGTGCCGCCTGAAAAAGTATCATTTGAAGTGTTTTAGGTATTTTTTTTAATATAGCAGTGTTTATTGATCCATGGGTATATACAGTATTTACAGCTGGTTAAAATATGGCCCAAAGCTTGTTCTGTAAAGTTAAGGGAAACTGTCAACTTGATAATCTTGAAACTGACTAATTTAAAAACAAGAGTTTCTGAGAGACTAGGCTTAAATAAATAAATAAAATTAAAGAAAACCAGGACATAGTATTTAAAGCATGTGAAAGGATTTTCTTTTCCATAGGGATGCTGTCATAAATATAAAGGGAAGGGTAAACCCCTTTAAAATCCCTCTTGGCCAGAGGAAAAATCCTCTCACCTGTAAAGGGTTAAGAAGCTAAAGGTAACCTCGCTGGCACCTGACCAAAATGACCAATGAGGAGACAAGACACTTTCAAAAGCTGGGAGGAGGGAGAGAAACAAAGGGTCTGTGTCTGTCGGTATGCTGCTTTTGCCGGGGATAGAACAGGAATGGAGTCTTAGAACTTTTAGTAAGTAACCTAGCTAGGTATGTGTTAGATTATGATTTCTTTAAATGGCTGAGAAAAGAACTGTGCTGAATAGAATGACTATTCCTGTCTGTGTGTCTTTTTTGTAACTTAAGGTTTTGCCTAGAGAGATTCTCTATGTTTTGAATCTAATTACCCTGTAAGGTATCTACCATCCTGATTTTACAGAGGTGATTCCTTTATTTCTATTAAAAGTCTTCTTGTAAGAAAACTGCTTTTTCATTGTTCTCAGATCCAAGGGTTTGGGTCTGTGGTCACCTATGCAAATTGGTGAGGATTTTTGCCAAACCTTCCCCAGGAAGTGGGGTGCAAGGGTTGGGAGGATTTTGGGGGGAAAGATGTGTCCAAACTGGGTTTCCCAGTAAACCCAGTTAGAGTTTGGTGGTGGCAGTGGAGATCCAGGGACAAAGGCTAAAATTAACTTGTGCCTTGGGGAAATTTTAACCTAAACTGGTGAAAGTAAGCTTCGGAAAAAGAAAAGGAGTACTTGTGGCACCTTAGAGACTAACCAATTTATTTGAGCATGAGCTTTCGTGAGCTACAGCTCACTTCATCGGATGCGTACCGTGGAAACTGCAGCAGACTTTATATACACACAGAGAATATGAAACAATACCTCCTCCCACCCCACTGTCCTGCTGGTAATAGCTTATCTAAAGTGATCATCAGGTTGGGCCATTTCCAGCACAAATCCAGGTTTTCTCACCCTCCACCCCCCCACACAAATTCACTCTCCTGCTGGTGATAGCCCATCCAAAGTGACAACTCTTTACACAAGCTTCGGAGGTTTTCATGCAGGTCCCCACATCTGTACCCTAGAGTTCAGAGTGGGGGAGGAACCTTGACAGATGCTTATGAGGGTTCTTTCAGAAAGAGGGTAATTGACTCTACATAAAGTTTATCAAATGCTTAAAGTCAAATGTTTAAAATACCTTTTTCTTCTTTTGGTTGTAGTTATCTTAGGTGTTACTTAACTTTTTACCTGATGTAGTATTCTAGGCAGATGTGGTTTTCATGTTGACTGTGCCCCTGTACTGATTTACTCATTGAAGTTTTTCTTTAAATACATCATCTGTAGTTGAAATACATTTTCATAAGATGACATTCCCATCAGTATTTCAGTACGTCCATTCAGTGAATGGGGCTATTGTCTCGGCAAAAGCTTCTATTTTAATGAGAGAAATGGTATTTCCCAGCATGAGACCAAATCTCATGAGGCAAATTATGGCTGAGAGAAAACTCAGGTTTTAGTAGAATCTTAAAACAAACACCATTGCAGTGTTGTTTTAAGGTAGAGTCTGTAATTTAAATCAATGACTTTGTTTTAAAACAGTAGGGTTAATTACCTGTTAAGATAACCAGTACACACTAACATTAGAATTTACTTTAAAACAACCTCCCTGCACTCTCATACCTCCATTCATTGGCTCCTAAGAGAATCTGAATTTCTCAGTCTGAATCTGTCTCATGTCAGGATGACAGTTTCATGTTTGATTTCCATTTTAAATGTACTGCAAACACTTTTTTGTTGCGGGGGTGGTATGGGGGGGTGGGTGGAGTTGAAGTAGGTGGGGCAGTTCAGTGATTTGCCCTTCCTGGTACCTAATGTACTGTTTACAACATTGCCTCACAAGTTTAAAAACAAAAAATGGTTAATACTGCCTGAGAAACTCAGATTTGCAGTGAGCACCATTGACTGGAAAACATCACCATGATTTTTCTGCAGTTTTCCACTTTCCACAGTCTCAATGGAGATTCAGAAATGGGTGTTTTCTTCTTTTATTTCTAAGCGAAATGGAGTAGCTGAACTATCAGATGAGTGGGTCTTTGTTCTCATCACATGCTTAGGATACTGAGGTTTTGTTTTTAATCTGTTGTAAAACTCTAACCCGATTCACTGGTTGGTGGCTCTGTAACACTAAAGTGGCTAAATGCAAGATGAAAAAGATAATGTGGGGGAGAGAATGAAAAATTAAGTATCAAGAATTTTTTTTAGCAATTTAACACAAAGCCAGTCTCGTCACCATCTTTACAGCATCACTGTAGCTTATAGGCAATATATACAGAGTCAAGAAAAACATTATTTCATGCAAAAGAACCATATGTTACATTCCTTCATTAATTTCACCACTTGCTAAGTGGAGTTGTTCTCATTGGTATGTTTCTAGAAGAAGATTGTGCTGGCTGTTCATAGTTGTCATTTTTGAAGAAAATCTTCTGTGAATGGACAAGTTTCACATTGTGCCTTAAGGGTGGCAAGACTCAGGCCTTCCAGTCTGTAAAATTAAGCAACAAACCTTATGAGACTATCTTCATTTCCACTTTGGATTCTACCTGTAAAAACTCCAAGAACAGCCTTTCCTCTGTCCATTGCTTTCCCGTGTCTTCTGTTTTCTCTGTTGTGTCTTTTAGGATCTGATCTCAAACTCAAATCGCCACGAGTGCCACATGAGGACTAATACATTGGCCCAAGGGCTGCATCACAGACACCTTTTCACACAAAGATACAAAAGCCCCTCCCCTTGCCCCCTTCCCCGCCCCCATTCCAACCACTTCCCCAAAACCCTGCCCCTGCCCCACCTCTTCTCCGCCTCCTCTACTGAGCGTGCGGCTCCCTGCTCCCCCTCCCCCCCGGAAAGTGCTAAGCACTGCCAAACAGTTGTTTGGTGGCGGGAAGCGCCTGGAGGTAGGCAGAGGAACAGGGATGCAGTGCGCGGGAGGTGGGAGGGGAGCTTGGTGGCCACAGGAAATAACTCCGGGGGGTGAGGGGAGCTTGGTGGGCCGCAGCAAATCACTCTGTGGGCTGCATGTTTGAGACCCCTGTGATAGAGCAAACGGTTAAACATGAGTGGTTCCATTGAGCTTGATGGAGCCACTCACTTGTATAAATGTGTGCAGGATCAGACCCTTAGTAAGTTCATTAATACCATCCTCCTTTTTGTCTTGTATTGTGCCACATGTATTCTTGGATCTTAATTATTCTGAGAACTGCAGTGACTGGGGAAAAAGGCATATAGTAAAAATCTCATGAATTTGTGTTCAGTTAAACTGTAGTAAAATTATTTGTGTCCCCCTCCCCCCCTTAAAATGGAGTAGATTAAGTTAATCTTTTTGTCCTTTAAAAGGTTTTAATATACTCCTGTTCAGTAGCTCTAATCTCTTAATGAATGGGCATATTTATATGCTTTCTAGGCTATATTTAATTATAAGATTATTCATTAATGTTCTTCATGTAATGAAATGCACCTAACTTTGCAAATGGAGTTAATGGTCCTGATTCTCCAGTACTTTACACCAGTTTTATGCCATTCTAACACCATTGAAGTCAGTGGAATTAAACAGGTAAAGCTGGAATAATGGAGTAGAGATTTGGTTCCAGTATCTGGGAGTGCCAGATAGCAATTTTAAGCAGGGCTATGGGAGTTGGGTCTCTTGAATTCTATTCCCAACTCCAGCACTGACAGTTCTGAAAGTCACTTGGCTCGTCTGTGCTTTAGTTCATTCATCTAAACTTCTGTTGCCCCCAGCAATGTAGTATCTGAGTACCTAGATTCACCCACATCACAGAAGTGTTGAGACATAATTAGTGTTTCTAAAATGCATCAAGATGTGTAGATGAAAGGTGTTGTAGATACATGAGGGATTTATATATTCTCAGTTTCCACTTGGATCCTGGAGGGGGCAAATGGTGATAGATCTTTTCTAAAACTTGATGGCTGAGTGTAAAAGCTATAAATTAATGTTCTAAATGAACCCTTCAGAACAGAACAAACTTAAAGGGTCAATTGGTGGAGTAGTATGTGGGTTGGGAGTTAAACATGGAGAGTTAAATCCCAAGTGACAGAAATGTATACTACTACTAGTACTGTGCTACTAGTGCTGTGGGCCTGATTCCCTCCTACAGTGAAGCCCATTCACATTATTCTGACAGCATAAAGAAACCCTGAGGTGTGTGGAAATTACTCTGTCAGAGTGGGGAAAAGGGGTCTTGGTATAAATGAGAATCGGTCCCTCTATGTTTAGAATAGTTTAGTGAATGAATGCAGATTTCTCTGAAATGTAAGACTTTGTTTTGATTTTCTTCTCATAAATGAACTCTGTGCATAAAACTACTGTAAAGTGTTGGTATTGGATGTCAGATTGGCAAAATTCGTTTCAGTTAAAATAACCAATAAAACACTCCAGTTAATGCTCTCAGTGGAAGGAGAAAGCTGCTATTCAAGTTTAGAGCCAAGGCATGTTTGTGAAAAGACGTAGGAGTCTGGCTTACACACAAGTTGCACTCTTTACTTTTCCCATGGCTAATGAAGTATTTCAGAGGTGTATCAGAAGAAAAAATAAATTAACAAATTCGTAAATCCTGCTAATGGTACCAATCAAAATATAAAGACTGAATGAAAACAAAAGTGGGATGTGTCAGCAGCATATCGACTATAGATAGGATAAAAACATCTTAAATTAATGCTGAAGATATAAAATGAAGCTGGTATCCTTGCAACAAAAACATCCATGAAGAAACTTTTGTAGTCTTAACTTCATTGTCACCAAGACACACTTATTTTTATCAGAATTCTCTCTGACCCCAGGTTACCATAGAAAATTGTGACTCTGATAACCAATCTCACCTATTTCCCCAGAGGGATTTTAAATTATAACCGTGACACAGTAAGAACACTTATTCCTCGAGAAACTGGAACTCCAGGTCCTCTTCCTTCCGATGTTTCAATGATTGATGTGTGTGCTAGTGGTCTCACATGGCTTATTAACAGAAATCCATCTGAGTGAGATGATCAGGAATCTATTTAGGCCTTTTCCACATTAGACCTTCTAAGTATGTGTAAAAGCATTCTTCACGCATTTAAATGCTGTTGTGGTGTTGCTTGCATTTACATGCAGTATAATTATAGGGCCTTGGTTAGACCTTTTTTTTTTTATAGCCGGTTTGCACCGATATACTGCCACTCACTTCAGTAGAGTTACTCCTGATTTTACATGGAGATAAGCATCAAGGCCATAGTCTTCAGAAGCTATGCTATAGACTTACTGGGAATTTGTAGCATGACAGTTGCCTGAATTCTCAGGGTGGAGGGGGCCAGGCAGACAAATTATGCTAGACATGTTGGGAAATAGTTGTCAAGTGTTGTTCTGCTCCCATTGTAGATATGGGGCCTTATGTGTATGAGAGGAGCAGTAGGACAATAGGTTGCATGTTCAGGAGATATCTAGGACTGTGAATTCTTACTTGCTACCTCCATTTCACACCAGCAAACATTTTACACTTTTCCCTGACTAATGTGAACAGGGATTTTTTGTCTGATAACGATGCTGACAGAACAATGCTAACACATCAGACCCCTGTCCAGTGCACTAACAAGGTTCACAGAAAAACAATTCCTATCTCCGCTGGTTAAGAGAAACTTGCTGGAACCACTCTAGTAGTAACCATTGTGTTTTGACACAGAATAGCATTGTAATTATTGCTGGTTCACATTTAATATGTGAGACCTTGTTTTTGCTACACTATCTGTAACTATGTCAATATTGTTCCCTTTGTAAGGGCTGTATCACAAATGGGATTTTGCTTTTATTTTCTATATGGAGCATTCTGAATTTACTGTTGTGTTTCTCTTGATAATATAAAACTGATTTTTTTTAAATGGTCTCTGTTAGAAAATGCACAACACATTGCCTTTCTCCTCAAAATGAATCAGTTCTGTTTCTTTCCCTTTACTGAATCACTGCATGCAAAAAATATTAAAGCTGATTATTAAGAAAAGAGGTTAAAAGGTAAAAATGGGGGGGGGGAGAGGAAGCTTCATTAGAAACTACATGAATAATATTTTGAACAGAGGGATGTTCCAAAGAAAATACACTTGTTCTGGTTCAGAGGGTGTTCGTAGTTTTAGGATTGGGAGAAATGACCTGATTAATTATACTACATTGCATTCTCTGCTGTTGTAAATGGAACCCAGGCTACGTCAAACAAGCTCGTAACAGTTAGGCAAGTCATGGGAAATTATTTAACATGGAAATCCCAATCCAAGGAGTGCAGCGTTGTTGCTGGCAAAAGGGCATCCCATGTACGGAATAAAACAAGAAACAAGTCAGATTAAAGCATGAGAAGCAAAATGTTTTTGCAGTGATCCCCAGTGACATTTAACATGAAGTAAAATAAACACTTTCTCAGGCTAGAGGTTTTTTTCAACTTTTGTTTCTTCTCTTTTACAGTGGATGGAATTGAGGTTTAACACTTTGGCAAAATGCCCACACTGCAAAAAAATGTAAGTGTCCTAAAAATGCTAAGTTTTTTGGAGAGACATTAGAAACAAATTTAAAGTAGTTAAACTTATGTCAGATATTATTGATGGAGAACAAGCTGACATGCAGATATTTTGTTTTCTATACCTGAGAATACCAAGACTAAAGAGCATGGTGTGTGGGCCAGTGAACCCTCCCCTCGGTATTCCCTACAAGTTTAACATATGCAGGTTGGATTAGTAACTGCTTTGGTTGTCATTGTCTCTTTCTTCCTCAGACGGCTAACAATAGAAAGAGATGGATTACTACAACTAACAGCAGCTTACATTTTTATTTAATGTCTTTGAAGCTTACCATTTCATGCAGTTAATCGGGATGTTGCATAAATGTACAATCCACCTTGCTTTCAGTTTGAGAGCAATAGGAGAAGAAAGGAAAAATATTTATTAATTTGGAAAGTATTTTTTTTCTCTCTGTTCCCAAATGCAAAGCTTAATTCATATTAAGTGTCTTATTGCAATAGCTTGCTTAACATTTAATATTTATGAAATAATTTCTAACTTGTCTACTATTTGGTAAGGAGTGAGAAGTTACATCAAGGCTGAACTTTTAAGAAGGAAAGTTAAGGAAGCAAACCACATTTAAAATATATATTTAGAAAGTAAGTTTAACTTTTGCAGCAATTGGTTGGGCATGGTAGTAATTATCTTCAAATGGCACAAAAATTATGCAAAGTATCAGAGGGGTAGCCGTGTTAGTCTGTATCCACAAAAACAATGAGGAGTCCGATGGCACCTTATAGACTAACACATTTATTTGAGCATAAGCTTTCTTGGGTAAAAAAAACCCCTCTTCTTCAGGTGCATGGAGTGAAAATTAGAGATGCGGGCATAAATATACTGACACAAGAAATATACTGTGTCAGTATTTTCACTCTATGCATCTGAAGAAGTGGGTTTTTTACCCACGAAAGCTTATGCCCTAATAAATATGTTAGTCTATAAGGTGCCACCGGACTCCTCGCTAAAAATGATGTCTCCCAATGTTGCCCAGAATGTATGTTCGAAGCAAGATGATTGCAAATAAAGGGCATGAAATTAGAGGTGAAAATATTACTTTAACTGACTTATTTCCCATGCTAATGCTATTCAGAGGATCCTCTCTTCCCTTGTTATATTTATATTACTTCCAGTAATGGGAGTAGTATGTTGCATTGATAAGGGGAAATACCACCAGCATTGGGTATATATTATATGAAAGAACAGGAAGATGTCTAAGGCAGTGGAGAGTTTAGGCCAAGACTTTAACATTTAGGTACCTATACAAGTGGCCTGGCTTTCAAAAGTGCATGGCTCCCTGCACTGGAGTCATTTTGAGACAGCCAGCACTTTGGGGGCACACTTCTGGAAATCTTGGGCTCAGTACATGTGACTGACTGCATGAGTAGCAGGCATTTTCCCATTTGTCTAGGTCAGTGGTTCTTAAACTGTTGGTCGGGACCCCAGAGTGGGTCGCAGCTCCATTTTGATGGGGTTGCCAAGGCTGGCGTTAGATTTGCTGGGGCCTGGGACCCAAGCCCACTGCCTGTGGCTGAAGCATGAGGATTTCAGCCCTTGGTGGAGGGGCTCAGGGTTACAGGTCCCCTGCCTGGGGCTGAAGCCCTTGAGCTTTGGCTTTGACCCCTGCTCCCCATCTGGGACAGTGGGGCTTGGGATTCGTCTTTGGCCCCCCTACCCAGGACAGTGGGGCTCGGGCAGGCTCAGGCTTCAGTCCCCCCTCCTGGGGCCAGGTAGTAATTTTTGTTGTCAGAAGGGGGGTCATAGTGCAATGAAGTTTGAGAACTCCTGATCTGGGCCAATGAACCCTGGAGTCTGCGTTAATTGTCCTCCATTTGCTGTCCCTGCTCTAATGTATTGGCAGTAACTACAAAGAGACTTTCTCTTCCGAACTAAGTACTACATTAATCGTGGTTAGCAGTTATATTTTAAAAGTGACATTTATGGCTGACCTCCAAGTCATCTCTCTCCTGATACTATCCCAAAGCCCAGTGGAATCAAATATTTCTTTTAAAAATGAACCAGCATGATGGTAACAAGTATACCACCTGATGTTATTGCTATAATCCTCATCCTCTCTCCCCGCTTCTTTGTTGTTGTCTTTTGTTGTATAATCTCTCTGGAGCAAGGACTTCTTAAAGGGACAAGCACACCTATGGTCCAGTATACATAATAAACCTGGACTTTTACTGAAACTGTTTTAATGTGCAAGCTGCAACTATCTTGATGGATAACAGAGAAGTTTTTTGAAGGCATGGAGTATTGTGGCATAACTTTGTATCAAGTGCAAGCCCCTAGCCTTAGGACTTGAGGGGACACAATCTTAAACTTCGTAGCTGTAGCTTTGTATTGTTTGGTTGGTGGACCTCTTCATGCACTTGAAGGGGGGTTTTGGGGTGGGGAAGGGAGAGGGGGTTTGTAATTCTGTCAAGAAAAGATCAGTTCCTAAAGCAGGGATTTTAGGGTATAATTTAAGTGACTAAGGCTCCTAACTGCCTGAGTTATTTTGTAACTGAGACTGACTGCTGAATCATTTGAGCACTTTAGCAAATATGAAAATCTGACTTAGGTTAACAACATAACTTCCAGTGGCGAACACAGAAAGGATGGTGAAATTAACAGCCACGGACTCACATTTGAATGTGTTTCTTTTATGCACTGTACAAATAACTTGCAGACACCAGTAGAGACCAGGTTGGCACCCAGAAAAATGAATTCTAATACATAAAATTGTGCCCCATAGAATGTAAACACTTTTGATTATATTTTTGAGAGTGCCTGTAGTATTAAAATAAAGTTAGGTTTGATATATTGAAAGAAACAAAACAAGCAGTTAAATTGGATTCATATGCAGCGTCTTCACAGCACAGATGGTACCAGCTTTTTATGTCTGGCTGTTGGGAAAACATGCTGTTTTGGGCCCGTAACTGTAAATGTTTCTTGCTTTTTTTCCTCTGATGTCACAAGTTTAACAGTCAGTTTTGGTGGAAGGGGGAGTGGGATTTCACTTCATATGACAATGAGTGCCTGCAGGATGATTCCTTGTAAAGTGACAGAAACCATTTATAAGATGAAAATATAAATGCAGAGAGCAAAATGGTTCACTTCCATTTAAACTACTTCAGTAAATTGGCATGAACAGCCTGTGTATCTGTTGAATCTCTTAATGAAGAAGCAGTAATGAAAGCTCTAAAATTTATACTCGCTCTGGCTAATATAAGAAGTTACTCACAGATGATCTATGGTTCCATCAGAACTTCAAATACAGCTGTGTGAGGGGACCCAGTCACAATACTGTTCTGTTTTATAGTGTCCATGGGACCTTGAAAGTGACCTTGCAAAGAGGTGTAAATGGGTTTTGCCTTTTTCTTTTTGTTTCTGTGCAGTGTATTTTTAAACAGGTCTGAAAGTTATTTTTTTGTTTTTAGCTCCGCTCTGGGGAAGAAATGTGTGTGAGGAAATGAAGTTTCCTCTCCTTGGTTTTTTACTTTATAAATTCAGTACTTGTCTACCCTCTTCTTCCTGGAAGATTCTCTGGACAACTTGAGAAATGATAGGATTATGAGCTCACAGTTACCAAGGAAGAAACATGATTAGAGGGGAGAAGGCTTTTTATTCAGATTACTTAAAGCTCTTTTGTGGTGGGTTTTCGCCCCTCTTAAATCTCGTTTGTCATACTCCTGAAGAAGAAGTCTTTGATTAAATACTCAAAAGTCTTGCCCCTTCATTTAAGAATGGAGAATTTGCTTCTTCTGGACCTCCATAGAGAACTTTAGCAAAAATAGGAAACCTAGTTTGACACTCCTGCTATTCTGAAGGTGAAGAACAGATTAAAAATGGAACCATAGCTAAGGTTTTGTCTATACCGAATCTCAAACCTTCCTGCACCATCAGACATCCGAACACGAACAAGACTCTGCCTATCCCGGGCTGCTCTTTGCATGACGGCTTTTGTTAAATCCCATAAGTTTTCCCTGTCTAAATAACGTTCAATGGAGGGAATCTCTCAATCATCCCTTTTGCATGTTCTCCAGCCACCCAATGGCATGCCTCCCGTAGCAGATGGTCTGGATTCGTTCTTAACACATCTTCTCTTCTAGATTACTTTTGGACATAAAGTTAGTTATTTATAGGAAAACAACAGTATGGAACTGTGTTGTGACTGGTTATGGAACAACTGTGATGGAACTGATTTCTTCCAAAATTTTTGTGCTTCCAGTGCAGATAGAGCCTAAACTATGAGGGACAAAGTGTTTTCAGATAACTTTTCAAATAGTGTTATGAAGTTACTGTTCACATGGTTCTGTAATTTGGGATATGACAGTATCTAATTTTTCTATATTTAATGCTTTTTAAAAAGTGTAAGATCTGTAGGAAAAAAATTCTTCCATTTATTGAGGTATTGTAACCGAGTTGCTAAGACCATATACTGGGAGTCAAAATAACCTTTATTTTTATTCCCCTTGCTGGTATAGATTTGTGTATGACCTTAGACGAGTCACTTAACTTCTCTAAGCCTCAAATTCTACTGTAAAAATGAGAATGTTGGTCACCCTTCTGTTTCAGTTGGGTAAAAAGATGTTCTGTCTTTTCTCCCCTAAAATGTTGCATAAGGTTATAGCTTTATCTCTTCTCCCCGCTTCTTATTTTATTGGGCAGGGAGAAAAAAAACAAACCCCCATAGCTATGGAAAGTAAAGGCAGAAGACCTAGGGTTGTTTGTGTTAAGTTTGCAAAATCAAACACTGAAGTCAGGAAACATTAAAAGTGAGGATTTCTGCCACAGTGTGAATGTAGAATGTGAGTATCTTCTATTCCTGCCATTTTGTTAACAACAACTTTCACCTAATTATAGGTAGTCATTAATGGGTATCTTGAAATATACAGGATCTACAATGTGGTCAAGCTAATGTAAGAAAAAGTTTAACTCTTTTTAGGGGTTTCCTGACTCTTGAGTACTTGATTTTGTAAGTTTAACATTCCATTGTCTAGTTTTTCACATTTATATAGGGGTTTTTTGGTTTGTTTTAAATAAAGTGCAGAAGTGTCTGTCTTCTGAAAGAAACCTGCTTATTATTACTACTTTCACACTCAGAAAAAGTGTGATATAGCACAGTGGTCTCCAACCTTTTTATGCCCAAGATCGCTTTTTGAATTATTAAGAGCAACCCGGAATCTGCCCTACCCCTTCACTCTCTCCCACCCTCAATCGCTTTAGCCAGGCTGGGGCATGGGGTTGGAGTTCGGGCTCTGGGCTGGGGCCAAGGGGTTCGCAGTGTGGGAAGGAGCTCCAGGCTGAGCCTGGGGCAGGTATTGGGGTACAGGAGGGGGTGAGGGGTGAAAGCTCTGGGAGGGAGTTCAGGTGCAGTAGGGGGCTCCAGGCTGGGGCAGAGCATTGGGGTGCAGGAGGGGGTATGGGGTGCTGCTCGGGGGGGGGGGGAAGGGGTCAGGTCAGGGCTGGGGCAGGGGTTTGGGGTGCAGGAGGGGTTATGGGGTGCTGGCTCTGGGAGGGGGCTCAGAGGTTTGGGGTGCAGGAGGGGTTATGGGGTGCTGGCTCTGGGAGGGGGCTCAGGGCTGGGGCAGAGGTTTGGGGTGCAGGAGGGGTTATGGGGTGCTGGCTCCAGGAGGGGGCTCAGGGCTGGGGGTTGCGGTGTGGTCTCCTGCCGGGCGGCACTTATCTCGGGCATCTCCTGGTTGGTGGCGCAGTGAGGCTAAGGCAGGCTGCTTGCCTGCCCCAACCCCATGCCACTCCCGGAAGGGGCCAAAGCGCCTCTGCAGCCCTTGAGGGGTCAGTGGGTGGCATGTTGCCACAGTTCCCTGTTCCCGGCCAATGGGAGCTGCAGGGGCGGCGCTTGCAGCAAGGGGCAACACTCCGAGACCCCTGCCTCCCCACCCCCCACGGTGCCGCACTGGCTGCTTCCAGGAGTGGCTTGAGGCAGGGGCAGGCTGGGAACCTGCCTTAGCAGCAGCGCCGCTACACCACCAGAGATTGTGACTGACTGGGAAAGTCTCTAGGATTGACCAGTCGATGGCGATCGACCGGTTGGTGATCGCTGGCCTAGCATTTAAGGTACTAACCTGAGACTTGGGAGACCCAGGGTCAATTTCCTGCTGTCCCACAGATTTTCTTTTTGACCGCAGGCCTTCTCTTTAAAACAAACGAAAAACAACCAAACCAACTCTGGATTTTCCCTTGAGGTATAGTATTAACCTTGCCTTTACTTTTGTTTTTAGCACAGTTTATTTTTTCAAAAATCCTTTAGGTGAGGCTTCCAGATGAAACATTCTTTCAAGAACAGCTAGTGTGTCAAGAGCAGTTCTGTTTGACTGTGAAGGAACCATTAACTGATGGTTTCTAGTGGTCAGATGTGTAACTTCAGCCCCTGGCACCTTGAGATAAGGCTAAAATTGCTTGTATCACAAGGCAGTGTATTAGCTTGAGGAAGCTTTTTCTTGTACTCAGAACATTTGGAAATTTCTTGTAGATAAATACAAGTGCAGTAAAGCAGCTTAAACCAATCCATTTGAAAGCTTCCCAAGAAGACTGTTTAAAGAATTCTAGTCACATGTTAACCATGTGAGGCCTTGCTGGGGTTTTAATTAGCTTCAGCCGGGAAGTTGCTGTTTTGTCCTGTGACAGTCTATTAACTGTTTAGCTTTTCTTTGTCTTGTTGTACATTTCTGTTGAGAATTTATATAGGTATAGCAATATCCAAAGGAAGCCTCATTTTTTCAGCTTCAGCCTTGAGTCACTTGAAATATGAGAAAATCAATTCTAAAGTTTTACTCTTGTTCCTTTAGCGGGAAGGACTACCAGGTTTAGGAGGTGCTTAATTGAGAGTGGTATGATATATGCAAATCATCCCTAGTTAGGAGGGACAGTCCATATATTTTAGTAAAATATTTACAGTTCTCCCTCTCTGGCCCTCCAAGTTGCTTTCTGTATTCACTGTCTTATGAAGGAATTAAAAAGTGTGCCCCTATTTTTCTTACTGGATGTTCCTATTTGTAGCTTTCAGTATTGACAAAGATACTCTATTAGATATCTACCTGGTGAACTTTTATCTCCCAACATTGACTTTTAGTTCAGCTTTAGTGTGCAGAGTAGTAAGATGTGTGGAACCAAGATGGAATGTGGCAGAAGGATACAGGCATTGCTCCCTTTTGGCTCTCCCATGGCTGCTAGCTGCCTGAAAGGACGCCATGTCTTTCTCTCCCATACCCCAATGCCAGCAATATATAGCTGTGTACATACATTGTATGCCTATAATATGAGGTATATGTTGTCAGCCATGCCCCCACTGGCATGCTCTGCATCTTTTTTAGGGAGCTGTAGTTGCAATTGTGAGATAGGTGCCACAATGTGCAGGCACAAAAATGGTTGGCAGAAGTATTGTGTGTGTGCTTTGCACTGATTTTCCGAAACTAAACTGCTTAGTGTGGTCAGTGTTGCATATCATGGAAGGGAGCTGAGGTCCTCCTGTACTAAAGCATGTCCAAGTGTTTTCTTTGGAGTGCGTGGCCTCTAGGACAACTGTGGGAAGTGCCAGATAAGAACTGAGACAGAGACTATCAGTGGGCATACTCATGTTTTTGACCTGCATGGTGGGACTGAAACTATAGGATATTAAGAAATAACCTGTTGTCACAGATTATCTCCTCGCTGAAATCAGGTCCTTTCCTTGCTCCTGTGAGTGTAGTAGATCTAGTCTGGAGTATTGGATCTGGACTTCTGTACTTAGAGACAGAGAGCCAATAAAATACCAGAAAGTTTTGGGGATATTGCTTCACAATCACTGGGATATCTTCTTAGTGGTCTAGTATAAATTTATAAAGGGCAGGGGTGTGGGTTTTTTTTTTTTTTTTTTTTACGACCAGTAACACCAGGACATCTGAAATACTGCTCCCTCCTCTATCGTCCTCAGAAGTCACCATGGTACACAATGTCCAGCAACAGTGGTGGAAGGCTTAACTGAAGTCTGATCAGTTGCATCACAGACAACTCTTAGCTGTTTCTGGAGTGATCAAGGTGAGGAGACTTTGTTTCCTCCTTAGCCATAGCATCTGTGAAATCCCAACTCTCAGGAGTGTATCAAGTTACTGATGGTTTCTCCTGTCAGAATTTAGTTAAATTGTGTGTTTCCACACAAGGGAACGGTCAATCTTTTTCAAAGATAAGATTGATTAGATTCAGCTGAACTGGCTCGTTCACGAGAAGTGTAGGAATAGATTTGCAAAGATGTGGTATTTGCTGGTTTATTCTCCCAGTTTGGCTTACCGAGTGTAGATGTTTTTGGGGAAATGTTACCTTTGGAGATTGACTCTAGTCCTTCATATCTGCCTGAGAACAAAGGGGAGATTTGAATCCCATTATTAATGTTGCTTCCTTTTGAGGAGGACAGATATCCAGCTCATTTAGACAAGTACTGGCTAGGTCTTTGTTCAAGAAACCTTTTTTATAACGTAAGAATGGCTACACTGGGTCAGACCAATGGTCCATCTAGCTCAGTATCCTATCTTCCAACAGTGACCAATGCCAGATGCTACAAAGGGAATGAACAGAACAGGACAATCAAGTGATCCATCCCCTGTTGTCCAGTGCTGGCATCTGGCAATCAGAGGTTTAGGGACACCCAGAGCATGCGGTTGCACCTCTGGCCATCCTGCCTAATAGTCTTTGATTAATCAGGGGGCAAAGATCGGGGGGGAGCCCTGGCCCACCCTCTACTCCAGGCTCCAGCCCAGGGACCCTAATAGTATCAGCTATGGTAGCTGATCTTTTAGAAACAGGACATGTACAATTCCCTGGGCTACTTCCCCCACAGCAGCCCTCCACTTCACCCTTAGCTCAGGGCCTCC
This sequence comes from Caretta caretta, assembly GCF_965140235.1. Lineage (NCBI taxonomy): Eukaryota > Metazoa > Chordata > Testudines > Cheloniidae > Caretta > Caretta caretta. The sequence goes on from NC_134207.1 coordinate 46,001,296, forward strand.
TTCCTTGTGCCTGATATGGTGTGTACTACTCAGCCTCTCCAACAGCACAACTTCCTCCCACAGCTCCTGACATCCACCCACACCTGTCTGACTGGGAGGCTTTTAACTAGTTTCAGCCAGCCCCTGGTTGGCTTCAGGTGTCCCAATCAACCTAGCCTTCTCCCTGCCTTCTGGAAAATTCTTAATTGGCCCCAGGTGTCTTAACTGACCTGGAGCAGCTGCCATTTCACTTATCCTGGTACCAGGGATTTGTTTAGCCTGGAGCTAATATATCTATCTCCCAGTGGAGATAGATATATTATATATCTATAGCCATCTGGCCTTGCCCCGTCAGAGTTTGTATTCCATGACTGCTTAGTTTGCTTAAGAGCCTTTGGTGAGGGAGCCTTTCCCGGTCAAAGGCTTTCTGAAAGTCCAAGTACACTATATCCATTGGATCAGCCTTGTCCAAATGTTTGTTTGACCCCCCTCAGAGAATTCTGATAGATTGCTGAGGCATGATTTCCCTTTACAAAAGCTATGTTGGCTCTTCTCCAACAAATCGTGTTCATTTATGTGTCTGATAATTCTGTTCTTTACTATAGATTTTGTCCATTAACAGCTGCCCACGTACCATCCTCTCTCCAGCATCTCTTTTTAATAAGAAAATGTCATGGGGAAAGTGGTAGTGTTAGCTACAGTTTATTCCTGTATTCCACATATTGCACGGATCCCTGTTGGTCTTGTTTCAGGCTGGGGTACCTTCCAGGACCAGTTTTATTACTGGTGTTTGATGTCCCTCTGGTAATGGACAAGGGTAATATCTGTAAATTGACGTTAGTAGAGCTTTCAGCAGTTTCTGATACTTTTAACCAGGAAGTATTGTTGGCTGTTTCCAGGATTGAGTGAGGATGGATGGAGGGGTTCTGTATTTGGGTTTAGTTTGGGGGTTTTGTTTGGTTGGTTCATGTTCACCCTTATTGCTTAAAACATGGCTGCTAAGATGGGAGCAATAAAATGCTTCTGCATGACACTGGATAACCTTATAGAATATCAGGGTTGGAAGGGACCTCAGGAGGTCATCTAGTCCAACCCCCTGCTCAAAAGCAGGACCCATACCCAATTAAATCATCCCAGCCAGGGCTTTGTCAAGCCTGACCTTAAAAACTTCTAAGGAAGGAGATTCCACCACCTCCCTAGGCAACACATTCCAGTGTTTCACCACCCTCCTAGTGAAAAAGTTTTTCCTAATATCCAACCTAAACCTCCCCCACTGCAACTTGAGACCATTACTCCTTGTCCTGTCCTCTTCTATCACTGAGAATAGTCTAGAACCATCCTCTCTGGAACCCCCTTTCAGGTAGTTGAAAGCAGGTATCAAATCCCCCCTCATTCTTCTCTTCTGCAGGCTAAACAATCCCAGCTCCCTCAGCCTCTCCTCATAAGTCATATGTTCCAGACCCCTAATCATTTTTGTTGCCCTTCGCTGTACTCTCTCCAATTAATCCACATCCTTCTTGTAGTGTGGGGCCCAAAACTGGACACAGTACTCCAGATGAGGCCTCACCAATGTCGAATAGAGGGGAACGATCACGTCCCTCGATCTGCTCGCTATGCCCCTACTTATACATCCCAAAATGCCATTGGCCTTCTTGGCAACAAGGGCACACTGCTGGCTCATATCCAGCTTCTCGTCCACTGTCACCCCTAGGTCCTTTTCCGCAGAACTGCTGCCTAGCCATTTGGTCCCTAGTCTGTAGCGGTGCATTGGGTTCTTCCGTCCTAAGTGCAGGACCCTGCACTTATCCTTATTGAACCTCATCAGATTTCTTTTGGCCCAATCCTCCAATTTGTCTAGGTCTCTCTGTATCCTATCCCTGCCCTCCAGCGTATCTACCACTCCTCCCAGTTTAGTATCATCCGCAAATTTGCTGAGAGTGCAATCCACACCATCCTCCAGATCATTTATGAAGATATTGAACAAAACCGGCCCCAGGACCGACCCCTGGGGCACTCCACTTGACACCGGCTGCCAACTAGACATGGAGCCATTGATCACGACCCGTTGAGCCCGACAATCTAGCCAACTTTCTACCCACCTTATAGTGCATTCATCCAGCCCATACTTCCTTAACTTGCTGACAAGAATACCTTTTCATTTTTTGTCCAGATGCCTAGCTGTCATGGTGCTAACTATAAATCACTTAAACTTAATATAAAGGGTGTAAAGTTTGAACAAATGACTCTTCTTGTTACTAATCAGAATTGATCTGTCTGGGCTAGGGGAATCTCAGAAGTAAAATTTCCAATATTAGCAGCCCCAAGCTGATACTTTTAGGGTCTTGTGTATGGTCTCTAAGTTACTCATAGGTAATAATAGCAGACTCCAAAGGTTATTTTGGATAATATGCCAGAAATTTTGGGTGCTATCCAAACTTTTGAGTTCTCCATCCTGCACTGATGCAAAGAGGTTTTCTACCTTAAATAAAACTGTAGCACTGTCTTGCTTGTCTATGGTGGCTAACAGTTTTGCTTGATTGTTGTGTGCCTCTCACCTCAGGGCTTGCCGTACTGGAATAGAACAGCCAGGCCAGCAGAGGAGCTGTGAGATCTGTTGAGTCTATAACCAGAATAACTTCAAAAGTGTGTGTGTGTTTATGGGGGGAGAGTGTGGTAGTGGAGAATAGCATTAAATATGGGGTGTTGAGGGAACAGAATAATATTTTAAAATATTCAGACAAAAGATTCCATTTTAGGCAAGGTTTACTTTTGGCATTAGTTCTCTCATCCCTACTACTACTGCCATCTCCCAAAATAAAATTAACCAAGGCATCAAGGGGCAGAGAGCTGACTGAGTTAGACAGCTCTTTAGCAACAGGCTGCTTAATCTAATCTTGCCTAGCTTCTTCCCCAGCCTGTAATATTGTGTATTAAAGGTGGATTGCTGAAGTAGGGTTTTAGTCAAACTTGTTTAGTTTGGCAGGTCTGAAGACAAGGTTCCTGCCCCCAGAGTTTTCAATCCAGATGACGACTAATAGCCCAAGGATTTGTTTGCTTTGCTTGTTGACAATGATTTGTACAGTTAATTTAATTTTCAGATGCATCACAAGAATGTAGGAAAGAAAAATGATTTGTCACATGCTCTTGGCAAAGTTATCGAGTTGAAACTTGTCGAAATGTTTGTGTAAACTCTAAAGGATTTTGGTATTTAGAATCATCATGATCCTCTTATATATGCAAATATTACATTTTCATGTTTCATGACTGGTAGAAAAACTGTTTTATGCTTTTAGGAAGAATTCAAACAGAGTTATTCTGTCAGTGAAAAACTCTGAACAAGTTATTCCAGGGAATTGTTTATGTAATCGCAATGTGAAATTTAGGAGTTCGTTAGTGTTTAGAGACTCTCCTCTCTGTGAAGATAGAAACTGATTTTTAGTTTTGCCATTTCTGGATTGTCTTTTATTAACAGATCTAAAAGAATCTATTATATTGTAGCCTCACAAGTCACACTAAAGTCTTTAAACATAAGGTTTTTTTATGCACTCAAAAAGAGACACTTACCTTGGTGTACCTCAAAACTGAATAAAGACCTTATTTTCCCTTCTAAATTTAGGTGACCTAATTTTAAACTCTGAATTTACCAGGCTTTTGCTGGGCTAATGAATGTAACATTGAGGGTAGAAAGTGTTGTCATAAGAATGGCCATACAGGGTCAGACCAAAGGTCCATTTAGCCCAGTATCCTGTCTTCCGACAGTGGCCAGTGCCAGGTGCCCCAGAGGGAATGAACAGAACAGGTAATGATCAAGTGATCCTTTCTCTGTCACTCATTCCCAGCTTCTGGCAAACAGAGGCTAGGGTCACCATCTCTGCCCATCCTAGGTAATAGCCATTGATGGACCTATCCTCCATGAACTTATCTAGTTATTTTTCTTTTCTTTTTTTTTTTTTCTATTTCTGTCCAGTGGTTAGAGTTAGGGTCTTGAAGTTGGGACTGCTGAGCTTTACTCCTACTTCTGCCTTTGACTCACTGTGTAACTTTGCACAAGATACTTAACCACCATCTGAGGCAGAGAAATTATTTTGCTTTGTAGTCTTAAATAGTACCATAGGTGTGCCTGGTATGTTAGACAAGTCAAAGCGCCAGTTCCTGCCCTGAGGAGCTTCCAATCCTAATTTAAATTTAACACAGCATGGTTGGACAATTTAAAAAAAAAAAAAAAAGCCGGGGAAGGGAGTATGGGGGAGTGAAGTCTAGGAGTGTGAAATATCCTGAGAGATTCTTATTGTTCCTTACACATTTTCCGTCTGTTCTGCTTATTTGGTTAGTGTTTACAAATATTAAAATTTGGGAGATGGTGTCCGAAATAAGATCTGAAATGCTGTTTACCACAAATAGGTATGTCTTGTCTTTGAGAGACGGTACATTAGGATTTATACAATGGTTTTCAAAGTATTTAAAGATCTTCTGATTTAAAAAGTGCGGTGGAAGTGCTAAGTGTTGTTACAACATTAGTGCTACACTTGGTGGTAATAGTCAATCCAAGTTCTAGATATATACCCTACATTCAACAGTAAAATTAATCGTAGGACTGGAAAGGACCTCGAGAGGTCGTCTTGTCCAGTCCACTGGACTCAAGGCAGGACTAAGTATTATCTGGATCATGCCTGACAGGTGTTTGTCTAACCTGCTCTTAAAAACCTCCAATGAAGAGATTTCACAACCGCCCTAGGCAGTTTATTCCATGGTTTAACTACTCTGACAGGAATTTTTTCCTAATGTCCAAGCTAAACTTACCTTGCTGCAATTTAAGCCTATTGTTTCTTGTCCTATCCTCAGAGGTTAACAAGAACAATTTTTCTCCCTCTTCTTTGTAACAACCTTTATGTACTTGAAAATTGTTATCATGTCCCCCCCTCAGTCTTCTCTTCTTAAGCAAACCCAATTTTTTCAATCTCCCCTTATAAGTCATGTTTTTTTTTTTGACATTTTATTCTTTTTTTTCTTCCTCTTTTTTTGCATCAGTGTTACACTGTTGACTCATGTTTAGCTTGTGATCCACTATGACCCCCAGATTCCTTTCCACAGTACCCCTTCCTAGAAAGTCATTTCTGATTTTGTATGTGTGCAACTGATGGTTCCTTCCTAAGTGCTTTGCATTTGTCCTTATCATATTTAATCTTATTTATTTCAGACCATTTCCCCAATTTGTCCAGGTCATTTTGAATTTTAATCCTATCCTCCAAAGCACTTGCAACTCCTCCCAGCTTGGTGTCGTCCACAAATTTAAGTGTATTCTCTATGCCATTATCTAAATCATTGCTGAAGATATTGAACAGAATTGGACCCAGGGCCGATCCCTGCAGGATCCCACTTGATATGCCCATTCTCTTACCACAGTGGGCACTGATAGTTCCCAGTGGAAGTTGAGCCTGAAAAATAAAGTCCTGATTCTGTAATCTGATCCATACGGGGGATACTTGTACCTGTGTAGAGCCACACTGTTAATGTCTTAATGGAAAGTAAATCCTCCACCCTGCTCCCCAAATCCACTGTCACCTTATAAGGAAAATCGTGGAGCCCATATTAGTGCTCCTGCAATTTTAATTTTATTGTCCAGTAAATTGTTCAGTTAAAGCAGGGGTCCTGCCTCATACTGAGAAAGAGGGACGATCAGCGAGTTATCTCAAGTGCCTATACACAAATGCAAGAAGCCTGAGAAACAAACAGGGAGAACTGGAAGTCCTGGAACAGTCAAGGAATTATGATGTGATTGGAATAACAGAGACTTGGTGGGATAACTCACATGACTGGAGTACTGTCATGGATGGATATAAATTGTTCAGGAAGGACAGGCAGGGCAGAAAAGGTGGGGGAGTTGCATTGTATGTAAGGGAGCAGTGTGACTGCTCAGAACTCAAGTATGAAACTGCAGAAAAACCTGAGTGTCTCTGGATTAAGTTTAGAAGTGTGAGCAACAAGGGTGATGTCGTGGTGGGAGTCTGCTATAGACCATCGGACCAGGGGGATGAGGTGGAGGAGGCTTTCTTCCGGCAACTCATGGAAGTTACTAGATCGCAGGCCCTGGTTCTCATTGGAGACTTCAATCATCCTGATATCTGCTGGGAGAGCAATACAATCCAGGTGCACAGACAATCCAGGAAGTTTTTGGAAAGTGTAGGGGACAATTTTCTGATGCAAGTGCTGGAGGAACCAACTAGGGGCAGAGCTCTTCTTGACCTGCTGCTCACAAACCGGGAAGAATTAGTAGGGGAAGCAAAAGTGGATGGGAACCTGGGAGGCAGTGACCATGAGATGGTCGAGTTCAGGATCCTGACACAGGGAAGAAAGGAGAGCAGCAGAATACGGACCCTGGACTTCAGAAAAGCAGACTTTGACTCCCTCAGAGAACTGATGGGCAGGATCCCCTGGGAGAATAACATAAGGGGGAAAGGAGTCCAGGAGAGCTGGCTGTATTTTAAAGAATCCTTATTGAGGTTACACGGACAAACCATCCCGATGTGTAGAAAGAATAGTAAATATGGCAGGCGACCAGCTTGGCTTAACAGTGAAATCCTTGCTGATCTTAAACACAAAAAAAAGAAGCTTACAAGAAGTGGAAGATTGGACAAATGACCAGGGAAGAGTATAAAAATATTGCTCGGGGATGCAGGAGTGAAATTAGGAAGGCCAAATCATACCTGGAGTTGCAGCTAGCAAGAGATGTTAAGAGTAACAAGAAGGGTTTCTTCAGGTATGTTAGCAACAAGAAAAAAGTCAAGGAAAGTGTGGGCCCCTTACTGAATGAGGGAGGCAACCTAGTGACAGAGGATGTGGAAAAAGCTAATGTACTCAATGCTTTTTTTGCGTCTGTCTTCACAAACAAGGTCAGCTCCCAGACTACTGCACTGGGCAGCACAGCATGGGGAGGAGGTGACCAGCCGTCTGTGAAGAAAGAAGTGTTTCGGGACTATTTACAAAAGCTGGACGAGGACAAGTCCATGGGGCCGGATGCGCTGCCTCCAAGAGTGCTAAAGGAGTTGGCGGATGTGATTGCAGAGCCATTGGCCATTATCTTTGAAAACTCATGGCGATCCGGGGAAGCCCCAGACGACTGGAAAAAAGCTAATGTAGTGCCCATCTTTTAAAAAAGGGAAGAAGGAGCATCTGGGGAACTACGGGCCAGTCAGCCTCACCTCAGTCCCCAGAAAAATCATGGAGCAGGTCCTCAAGGAATCAATTCTGAAGCACCTAGAGGAGAGTAAAGTGATCAGGAACAGTCAGTATGGATTCACCAAGGGCAAGTCATGCCTGACTAATCTAATTGCCTTCTATGACGAGATAATTGGCTCTGTGGATGAGGGGAAAGCAGTGGACATGTTGTTCCTTGACTTTAGCAAAGCTTTTGACACTGTCTCCCACAGTATTCTTGCCAGCAAGTTAAAGAAGTATGGACTGGATGAATGGACTATAAGGTGGATAGAAAGCTGGCTAGATTGTCGGGCTCAACGGGTAGTGATCAATGGCTCCATGTCTAGTTGGCAGCCGGTATCAAGTGGAGTGCCCAAAGGGTTGGTCCTCGGGTTGGTTTTGTTCAATATCTTCATAAATGATCTGGAGGATGGTGTGGATTGCACCCTCAGCAAGTTTGCAGATGACACTAAACTGGGAGGAGTGGTAGATACGCTGGAGGGTAGGGATGGGATACAGAGGGCCCTAGACAAATTGGAGGATTGGGCCAAAAGAATCTGATGAGGTTCAACAAGGACAAGTGCAGAGTCCTGCACTGAGGATGGAAGAATCCCATGCACCGCTACACACTAGGGACCGAATGGCGCGGCAGCAGTTCTGCAGAAAAGGACCTAGGGGTTAGAGTGGACGAGAAGCTGGATATGAGTCAGCAGTGTGCCGTTGTTGCCAAGAGGGCCAATGGCATTTTGGGATGTATAAGTAGGGGCATAGCGAGCAGATCGAGGGACGTGATCGTTCCCCTCTATTCAACATTGGTGAGGCCTCATCTGGAGTACTGTGTCCAGTTTTGGGCCCCACACTACAAGAAGGATGTGGAAAAATTGGAAAGAGTCCAGCGGAGGGCAACAAAAATGATTATGGGACTGGAACACATGACTTATGAGGAGAGGCTGAGGGAACTGGGATTGTTTAGCCTGCAGAAGAGAAGAATGAGGGGGGATTTGATACCTGCTTTCAACTACCTGAAAGGGGGTTCCAAAGAGGATGGATCTAGACTGTTCTCAGAGGTAGCTGATGACAGAACAAGGAGTAATGGTCTCAAGTTGCAGTGGGGGAGGTTTAGGTTGGATATTGGGAAAACCTTTTTCACTAGGAGAGCGGTGAAACACTAGAATGTGTTACCTAGGGAGGTGGTAGAATCTCCTTCCTTAGAAGTTTTTAAGGTCAGGCTTGACGAAGCCCTGGCTGGGATGATTTAGTTGGGGATTGGTCGTGCTTTGAGTAGGGGGTTGGACCAGATGACCTCCTGAGGTCCCTTCCAACCCTGATATTCTATGATTTTATGAAAGCAAAACTGACTTTTTCCTGTCATGGACGCTACAGTGGGTTCAACTATGTTGTCAAAATTTGATGCTTCTCTCCAACAATCGGCTCTCACTGAGTGGGCTCAGTGAATACAGAAGACAAAGGGGAAGTTGATAGTAAAGAATATAAACCAGAAGTTAAGAATTGTAGAAAATTGACAAAGGAACGCAAGGAGCAAAAGGAAGAATCTATTACCATCAGCGTTAAGGACAATAAGAAGTTTTTCCAATATATTAGGAAGAAAAAGAATTCTGACAATGGCATTGGTTCATCAGTAGATGGAAGTGGAGAACGATAAATAATGATGCAGAAAAGGCAGAAGTGTTCAGTAAATATTTCTGTTCTGTATTTGGGGGGAAAAACAGATGAGTCTCATTATATGATAACATTCTTTCTGTTCTGCTACTGTCTCAGGAGGATGTTAAACAGGAGCTACTAAAGTCACACTTTCAAATCAGCAAGTCCAGATAGCTTGTGCCCATAAGTTTTAAAAATGCTGGCTGAGGAGTTTGCTGGACCATTAATGTTGATTATTTTTTATTTATTTATTTTATTTTTAAATAAGCCTTCGAGCACTGCTGAAGTTCCAGAAGACTGCAAGAAAACTAATGTTGTGCCAATTTTTAAAAAGGGTAAATGGGGTGACTGGGTAATTATAGGCATGTCAGCCTATCATCGATTCCAGGCAAGATAATGGAGCAGCTGATATGGGACTTGATTAATAATGAACTAAAGGAGGGTAATATAATTAATTCAAATCACCATGGGTTTATGGAAAATAGATCCTGTCAAACTAACTTGATGTCTTTTTTTTTTTTTGGGTGAGGGGTGAAATTACAAGTTTGGTTGATAAAGGTATAGTGTTGAGGTAATATACTTCTGTTTCTGTAAGATGTTTGACTTGGTACCACACAACATTTTGATTAAAATCTAAAGTGATATAACATTAACATGGCATACATTAAACGGTTTAAAATTTTTGTCTGGATCTAATCTAATAAACATTTCATGTACAGTTCCTCTGTCGGAAGTGCACTCCCACGAAGACGCTGCTGTACATACATTACCATTGGAATGATATGCATCTTCATTGGAGTTGGATTAACTGTGAGTAATGCACTTAATTAATTTTCAGTGGGTCTCCTCCCTTTTCCAGCATTTAAGTAGAGTCTCTTCAATTTCTACCTCAGTATTGCCTGTCACCATCCCATTAATCACGTACTTATGCTCTGGCATGCAACTTTAAAAGGCTGGTGGGCTCTTTTAAGGTGGTGATTAGAGCTGGCTGGTTTCAGAGTAACAGCCGTGTTAGTCTGTATTCGCAAAAAGAAAAGGAGTACTTGTAGCACCTTAGAGACTAACCAATTTATTTGAGCATGAGCTTTCGTGAGCTACAGCTCACTTCTGGCTGGGACACTCTATTTCAGTTCCATGAGAAACTTGGAGGTTTTGGAAAAAAAATTATTCCTGATTTGGGATGAAAAGCCAAAACCTCAACATTTTTTGCAGAACTGAAATTTCACAGTGCTTAGTTTTGGAAACTCTGAAGCATTCCCTCAACGGGAACATTTTAGTGTTTCTGAAACAAGGAATGCTCCTTGGCCTCCTGCCAGGTGAGGAGCTTGGAAGCCCGAGCTCCCCAGCAGCCTGCCATATAGGCAAGAAATTAGGCTTCTTAGGTCTGGTTTCCATCAGCCCTTTCATTGAAATTGACCCATTCCAATAGAATGTTTCAATTTCACAATTCAGCTTTTTCCAATAGAACATTTGTGACCAGCTCCAATTGTGATATTGATCTAGCTTCAAGAGACTGCCTGGAAGCCATGTAGGCTAAACCTTCCTGTCCCTGAGGGACGGGAGTAAAATATATATAGTCTGTAGAAAACTTCTGATAGAGTACTATGCACAAGACCACCTTTAAGGCCACTGAGTAAGTGTGACATACCAGCATACAGTCCAGACTAATGAGCAGTTATGTTGCTCCTGCCCTGCAACCTTGGGTGCCTTACAATGCCTTGCTGAAGTAGCTCTCACCTGAGTCGCTCACAAACATGCAAGCCACATCCTGAGTGTCTGTATGTTCCTCCCGCCTGCCAGCCACGTTTGGGTTACACTCTGGTTGTCATCAATGGTGGCTATACTGCAGGGTGACCCCATCACATCCCCAGTCTTAGATTTTCTCCAAGAAACATATGTCCTATGCTGCCCAGCCTTCTCCTGGACAGTACAAATTATATTCCGTCAGTTATTCCTTTAAGAGATGGATATGCACACAACTTGTCACCCCAAATATTTACCCAGACACTTCAATTTGAATACTCTGGATTAGATAAACAGTAAAGTTTAGTAACTACAAAGAGAGAGATTTTAAGTGAATACCAGTAATGAGGCATAAAAGTCAAAAAGGAAAATAAAGATAAAATAAAGGAAAATCAAGATAAAATGTTTACTAATACCCAACTTAACAAACTATATCAGATTCAAACAAAATTTCTCACCACATGCTTTCAGCAGCTTTACTGACCAAACCCCTAAAGGTCAGGTTTTGTCCCCCAGAGTACTTTGTTGCTTCAGGTGCAGTGAATATAATGGTCAGGGGCAAGGGTGCCTTAGGACGTTTGTCCCTTCTTTTTATTGTTTCAGTCCTTCTCTTGAAAAACATTTCCAGCTGGACACTAGGAGACAAAGAGTCTATGGAGAAGAATGTTCCCTGCTGGATTTTGAGCTTTCTTTTTGTTTCCCTTCCTGCGTGATGACGCGTTTACTGCTTAAGTGCAAATTAAGCAGAGCACACCTTTCTTTGTTTTGGACAGACTTGTTTGCTGCCCTCTGTTTGGGCAGGGATGTGGGGTTTGAATCATGTGTTAATAACACTATACAGGCAAATCTTATAACTTTACATACAATGTTGCCACGTATCAGGACCATACTGACCAGCAAATTACAAGTTTTCAAAGGGTACCTTACAAGACGTGCCTTCTAAAATTATTTCAATAGTGTTTAGGGTATGAACACAGGGTGTATACATTCTGTCACAGTAAGATAGAAGATATAATTTGCAAAAGGAGCCTATGTAACTGGAGAGGTAAATAGTTAAACAACACAATGACTGACAAATACAATGCAGACAAGCACAAAGTGATACTTACTGTAAGAAAATAATTTTAGCTACTTGAAAGAAATTGATGGATTCTGTTTTAACTGTAACAATTCATAAAGATCAGTGAACACACCTGGTCAGTGTGCTGTAGTGGTAAAAAAAAATCAAACAAGCTGTTAGGCTATATTAGAAAGGGACATAGTTTAATGTTGCATATATTGATATAGCATTATATATATTGATGGTACTTTCTTAAAATGGATATAGGAGAGATGAGAAGAGGAGCAAAAATTATGAGAGACATGGAAAGATTTGCACATGCAGAGAGGTTTAGAACATCAGATGTGTTTACAGGTAGATGTGTAAGAGGGCCAGATAGAGAGATGTAAAATAACAAAAAGTGCGGAGAAGGTAATCTTGATGTTCTTACTTAGCCTGTCCAATAAAAGTAGACCAGTGCATCATGCAGTGAAATTAAAAGGCAACGGCAAGAATTTGGGCTGTTACCACTCAAGAAAGAGATCTTGGAGTCAAAAAAACAAACAGAATGTTGGGAATCATTAAGAAGGGAATAGATTATAAGATGGAAAATATTGTATTGGCTCTGTAAAAATCCATGGTATGCCCACACCATGAAAACTCTGTGCAGATCTGGTCGTTCCATCTCAAAAAAGATATATTGGAATTAGAAAAGGGCAACAAAAATGATTAGGGGTATGGAACGGCTTCCATATGAGGAGAAATTAATAAGACTGGAACTTCTCAGCTTTGAAAAGAGCCAACTAAAGGGGAATATGATTGAGGTCTATAAAAATCTATAAGGAAGTGTTATTTACTTCTCCTCATAACACAAGAACTAGGGGTCACCAAATGAAATTAATAGGCAGCAGGTTTAAAACAAACAAAAGGGAGTATTTCTTCACACAACACACAGTCAACCTGTGGAACTCTTTTCCAGAGGATGTTGTGAAGGCCAAGATCATAACAGGGTTCAAAAAAGAACTAGATAAGTTCCTGGAGGATAGGTCCATCAGTGGCTATTAGCCAGGATGGGCAGGGTTGGTGTCCCTAGCCTCTGTTAGCCAGAAGCTGGGAATGGGCGACAGGGGATGAATCACTTGATGATTACTTGTTCTGTCCATTCCCTCTGGAGCACCTGCTGCCTATTAATCGGAAGACAGGATACTGGGCTAGATGCACCATTGGTCTGACCCAGTATGGCTGTTCTTATGTTTGCTCTAGCCAATTGGAACAGTGCCCAAGACTAGAGGAGGACAAAAAGGGGTTTCGTCCTGGGGCCATTGGGGACCAAGCTGACCCCTGATATAACTTACACCAGCTGTTCACAACATCAGGGGCTGTTTAGGTAGCCAGGGATCAGCCCAATGCACCAGCAGCTTAGCAATGCGCTCTGTGGTATCATTCATTGACAGGTGATATCGCCGCCTTCTTCATAGGCAGGTGGAATCCTCCACTAGCCAGCTAAACTGGCTTTACAGCTGCTTTGTGCTGGCAGATAGGTGCAAAGCAGCCACAGTGTGACCACGATTCTGGCCTAGCCAGTGTAAAACTAGTAAAAGGAAATGCAAGTCTCTTCTCCAGTGTATCACTGACCCGTAGAGCTCATTGTTACAGGAATTGAGGTCAAGAGTTTAGTAGGATTCCGAAAGGATTAGAAAGTTTATAGATCAATAAGAACATCTACATTTACATTACATAACTTAACAAAGTATAAGGAATAGAAATCCGGGAATAAGCCAACAACTAACCAAAATTCTCCCATTGACAGTTTATTTAATAACAATTCATGGTGGAAGCTATATACCTTTCTCTGAGACATCTGGTATTGGTCACTGTTAGAGACAACAATACCTTAAAAAGATTACTGGAGTGATGCAGAATGGCAATCGCTACGTAATACCAATAAATATAATAAATATTGACGATAATTAGTAGTGATGCTACTGCATATTAGTAGTCATGCTAGGCCCTCCTTAGTTAGTTAAAACCACCTTTCCGTTATTTTATCATAAGAACATAAAAATGGCCATACTGGGTCAGACCAAAGGTCCGTCTAGCTCAGATCCTGTCTTATGACAGTGGCCAATACCAGGTGCTTCCAAGGGAATGAACAGAACAGGTAATCCTCATGTGATCCATACACTATCGCCCATTCCCAGCTTCTGGCAAACAAAGGCTAGGGGCACCTGGCTAATAGCCATTGATGGACCTCTCCTCTATGAATATATCGAATTCTTTTTTGAACTCTTATAGTCTTGGCCTTCACAACATTCTCTGGCAAAGAATTCCACAGGTTGACTGCATTGTGTGAAGAAATACTTCCTTTTGTTTGTTTTAAATCTGCTGCCTATTAATTTCATTTGGTGACTCCTAGTCCTGGTGTTATGATGATTAAATAACACTTCCTTATTTACTTTCTCCACACCAGTCATGATTTTATAGACCTCAATCATATCCCCGCTTAGTTGTCTCTTTTCCAAGCTGAAAAGTCCCAGTTTTATTAATCTCTCCTCATACGAAAGCTGTTCCATACTCCTAATCATTTTTGTTGCTCTTTTTGCACCTTTTCCAGTTCCAACATATCTTTTTTGAGATGGGGCAACCACATCTGTACGTAGTATTCAAGATGTGGGCGTATCATGGATTTATATAGAGTTAATATGATATTTTCTGTCTTATTATCTGTTCCTTTCTTAATGATTCCCAACCTTGTTAGCTTTTTTGACTGTCGCTGCATATTGAGTGGATGTTTTCAGAGAACTATCCACAATGACTCCAAGATCTCTTTCTTGAGTAGTAATGGTTAATTTAGACTACATCATTTTATATGTATAGTTGGGATTATGTTTTCCAATGTGCATTACTTTGCATTTATCAACATTGAATTTCATCTGCCATTTTGTTGCCCAGTCACCCAGTTTTGTGAGATCCCTTTGTAACTCTTTGCTGTCTGTTTGGACTTAACTATCTTGAGTAGTTATGTATCATCTGCAAATTTTGTCCCCTCACTGTTTACCCCTTTTTCCAGATCATTTATAAATAAGTTGAATAGGACTGGGCACAGTACAGACCCCTTGGGGACACCACTATTTACCTCTTTCCATTCTGAAAACTGACCATTTATTCCTACCCTTTGTTTCCTATCTTTTAACCAGTTACCAATCCATAAGAGGACCTTCCCTCTTATCGCATGACAGCTTACTTTGCCTAAGAGCCTTTGGTGAGGGACCCTGTCAAAGGCTTTCTGAAAATCAAAGTACAGTGTATCCACTGGATCACCCTTGTCAACATGCTTGTTGATCCCCTCAAAGAATTCTAGTAGATTGGTGAGGCATGATTTTTCTTTATAAAAAACATGTTGACTCTTCACCAACAAATCATGTTCATCTAGGTCTCTGATAATTCTGTTCTTTATTATAGTTTCAACCAGTTTGCCTGGTACTGAAGTTAGGCTTAGCAGCCTATACTTGCCAGGGTCACCTCTGAAGTCTTTTTTTAAAAATTGGTGCCACATAAACAAACCATCTTCCTATCTTGTACAGAAGCTGATTTAAATGATAGGTTACATACCACATTTAGCAGTTCTGCAATTTCACATTTGAGTTCCTTCAGAACTCTTGGATGAATACCATCTGGTCCTGGTGACATATTACTGTTTCATTTATTAATTTGTTCCAAAACCTCCTCAAATGACACCTCAATCTGGGACACATCCTCAGATTTGTCCCCTAAAAAAAATGGCTAAGGTTTGCGAATCTCCCTCACATCCTCAGCTGTGAAGACCAGTGCGAATAATTCATTTAATTTCTCTGCAATGGCCTTCTCATCCCTGAGTGCTCCTTTAGCATCTCAGTCATCCAGACTGATTTTGATTCTTTCTCTTACTTCAGTAAACTTACATTTTATCATTTATAATCCTGTGATTCTCAGACTATAATTATTTTAGGAATCTAGATGCAAGTCAGAGAAGGAAATATAGAAAGAAATGTTTTTCCACTTCTTGTGAAGTTCCCAAACTTTTTCCTATGGTGGCTTGACCCAGCAAATTTTGTTTTGATTCTGTGGCCTTACTGATGAATTGTGCTTTTTGTTATCTAGAAGTCAATAATTAATTGGTGTTAACTAATAGTTATTCCAAGTTCTATCAGCTAGGTTAACTCTTGAGTTATTCCATAACTAGGTCTGTTGTAGCACAGAACTTGGCCATATCCCTCCGCATTGGCTAGCACATTATTGACATTCACTTCTATTGTCAGATGTTTATGCCTTCTTAGGGTCGCCACATCCAATTCCTTAATTTGATGTTTATGCTTCCTACTTCCTTCAAGTTCAGATGCAGCACAGGTGACCTGCCATCTTTTTGGATCCAGTCTTCTGGATTTTGAGTCTGCGAAGGCTTCTCCAAACAATCATTCTTGTATTTCCTGTGCAGCAGTGTCCTGCCAGCCTCTGCAGACAGCTCAGTAGTCTCACTCTGCTAGTCGTGTTGGCTGCTGCCACTGAGAGAGGCAGGCAGCAGAAGGGCTGGTGCAGTTTCAGTGGGGACTAGCAGCACAATATAGTTCCACCCTGTTCTCCCTGGCAGTGGTGGAAAGGGAGGGGAAGAATTTTTTTAGTCTAGAGAGTTGCATAAGGTGTATTCTTACCCTGAGAGTGTTCTGTCAGAGAGGGCTCACAGGGGAGGATGTGGTGCAGTACTGTAGAGAGGTTAAGTAGGAAGAGGAACAATTTTCAGCTTAAGGGCATTGGGCTGGGGCGGGAAGACTTCTGAGAAGTAGGAGGGTTGAAGAGGGTTAGGGGAGATTGAGTCAGGAGGGAGATGGGAAGTTTGAGAGCAGGGGAAAATGGGGCTGGCTGGTATGTGGATGGGAAGGATGGAAGGGTAACAGCTAGATGTTGGGAGAATTGGTAGTATGAGACAAGAATGTGGTCACAGAAAGATACTGTCTCCTCCCATGCTGCTGTCTTCTATAAAGCTTCCAGGTTTTCATCCTGATATGGGGATGGTGCTTTTTTGTTCCCATTTCCTTACCAAATTCCCTTTCCTCTCACTCTGATGCTTTTCTGTGACACCCCAATTGCAGTGTTCCAGTTTTCTCCTTGAAAATCTGACCCACCTGCTGGGATGAAGGGATATAGATTGATAGTGTAGCCTCACCACTTACTGTGGGAGCCAACCACCATTACTTTTCATCCCATTAAGTATTGGCCCAAATCTTGGCTAGTCAAAGTGAAACATTCCTTTTGTAAACCAGACCGGAAATCATAATCCAAACTTCCCTTTCCATCTGAGATCCAGGACCATAAAAGGTTTCTCTCTATCTGCCATTTCAGCCCCAATATGGGGCGGATTTCTTCTGTTCTCTCCCATTTACAAGGCATCTTCTCAGGAATGTGGGTTCTGTTTCTAGTGTGCTGTAGCTATGTATCAAATTCCTGCAGTTTCTCTCCCCTTCCTGTATACTTACCTATGTCTACCCTAACAACCTTAAACCTGTACCTCAATCCACACGCTACTGGGAAAAAAACAACCTTATCCTCTCCCCGGGCACCTATTTACCCTCCAATCTCAAGAGCTGAACACAATCACCTGGCACGCTACAGTTCATACTGTCACCAGTGAAATGGGAAAGCTGCTCCCATGGTTTGCCAATAGAGGTTGGTGCTCCTATGTAGTATCACTGTAAATATCATCCAGTCTTCTAGGGGTGAATGTAGCCCGTTTCCTCTAAGGCTGAGGAGAGCCCCTTAGCAACCAAACTCCTTCATTTCTATTACATGGTGGGGAAGAGAGGTTTGGGAATAGGGTTGGGAACATAAAGGGTCTACATCCTTGTCCCCAGACTGCAGAACAGTAATGGAACCTGTAGTCACTACTGCAGCCTTTGAATGACAGCAACCCCACAGCTACCTATTGCGGTGCAAGGAGCTCCCTGCACAGGCGTTGAATTTTTCTCTTTATGAGCTTACTGACACCATTCACTTGCACAGTATAACTGCCCTGGTTCTGTGACGGCCTTTTGCACCCTCAGATGAGTAGTGGAGGGCTGGCCTGTAGTGGAGGGAGTGAAAGTAAGAAACTGTATGTAGTTTAAAGGCCATTTCTTTGAGTTTTGGTACGATTTTTAAATATTGGCATTGTTGAGCTAACATAAAACATCTTCATGGGACTAAAAAAGAGGTACTGTGACCCTTGACAGTGCCTATTAAGTTTTTTTTTCCCTCTCAAATTGCTCAGACTATTGTGTTGCTGACATTTGTTTTTCTTTTTTTTAGGTTGGTACGCAAGATTTTGCCAGACGTTTCCATGCAACATATGTTTCTTGGGCTATTGCTTATCTCTTAGGCTTGATCTGCCTTATTCGAGCCTGTTACTGGGGAGCCATAAAAGTTAGTTATCCAGAGCACAGTTTTGCATAGGCTTATAATGGTAGATTATAGCAGGTGAAAAAGTCTAGTGATTCTGGATGCTACATGTTAGACATTTTTAAATCTTTTCCTTTAAGGATTCCATTACAAGTAGTTTTAAGACAGGGGATCTTTTAAGAACAAATGTTCATTGCACTACATTATATGCAAATAGTTTGTTTTGCTGCTAGATTCCCAAGCTCTGAATACTAAAGCTTTGTTTACATGTTCATGCACCTGTCTTAAAGGTATTGTTGAATTTAATTCCAACAAACAGTATTAAATTTTACGTTTCCTTTTTATTATGTTAAGATCATTATGTTAAGTGCTATTGTTTGGGTGGTCAGTAAGTACTCAGAAGCAACAGGTGTTTATAAGTGTTTCTACAATAGCTTCACATTTGTACTTACGTTTTCATTAAAACTGTATTAAAGTGGCTTGCTTTAAAATCTAAGCAATAAGCAATTTGCTTGAACTGCTTACTGTAACTTTTACCTAAGATCATAGTGACCTTATTCAGGAAGTGAAATTTACGAGTGTACTTTTGAAGACTGACACTGTTGCTAGAGAGACAACATTTGTAAACACTGTATGCTTTCCAGTTTTCAGGTAGAGAAATGCAATATTTTGCTAATCCAGTTAGAAACAGAAATGTCAGTTTATCCATTGTTGGAATTCAACTTGGATAAATTTTTTTTTCAAGGATCCTGGGACTTATTAATGTTTCTTTTTTTACAGGCAAATCCTAAAAGCCATGTTTGGATTTATGGAACTTTGCTCTGGTTGTGTGTGTGAGTTCCTTTACAGGGTTGAAGGGAAATGTTTCATATGACTTGTTTTATAATACTTAGATGTCATTTAGCTAAACATAGGGTGACAATGGGTTACCTCTTACTTTCATCTGATCATCGTAAACTTTTCCCGTTGGGAGAATTTTGCGCTGGTCATTGCAAAAGGAGGTACTGCTGCAATATGAAAATGAGTAAACTGTTACTCTGATCATTCCACCAAAATATAGCTTGTCAATTTGACATTGGCAATTCATTCAAGAGAATGCGGAAACTGAAACCAGTTTAATTTTCTAATGATGTATTCACAAAGGATTAAGGGACCAGTTCTTGTACTGCCCATCTTTACAGTTTTAAACTAGTGTTTTGCTAAATTCAGAAAGAATGTCCTGAGCTCTTTAGAAGACAATAGTTTGTAGATAATGGGGTTGGGGTAAATTAATGTGGATGTTCCAGGGATACGTATATTATTTTAAATTATCTATGTTCCTGTTAGGACAAAGTGACATTCAGATGAGGATTTGGAGCACAATAAATGTATTCTTCAAACTGTAAATGACATGTCTTTGTATGATGATAAATGTACAAAAGCAGTAGCTCAGGATTGCAATGTACCTTTTAAAATAAACTAATAAAGATTATTATTCAAAGTTAATACCCTTTCCTTCTATGTAAAGGATGCATATGTGCCTAATTAGAAGAGTCTGACCAAATGGCATGGGAGCAGTGCATATGTCTTTTACAGAATGTGTGTGGTCACTCCCTTACCTGAAAGTGCCAATCTAAAGAACAGGATCAGGCCTCTAAAAGAATTGGTACAAGCAAGCTAGTAAACCATTCTTGTGAAAGGGAATGTCTAGCTGTTGTGGGGCCAGGTAGAAGATAAGTCCACTTGCTTCTAATAGATAACTTATAATGCCATTAGGCATTTGAGACAGCTGTCAAAACCTCCTGGGACTTCCTATGACAGGTCCCATCCCAGCTCATAAAATATTATTAAGTTAATAAATAATAATCTATTGGCCCCTGTGTGGATACACTGATATGATCAAAATAAATGTTGTTTGGTACTTTTCACTTGTGATATTTGGAATTCATGATTAACTTTTAAAAATATCTTGCAGTCAGGTTAAGTTTTCTTTTTGAAAACTTCATAATACGACGCTAGTGGTCAGCTCTCTAGCAGTCTGACTGGTTTTCCAATATTTGTTTTGGTGTTTTTAGGGATAACTTATATTCCCTTTGAGATCAGTGGGAGTTGAGCCAGTAGAAGCTGGATAAGGCCTCAGTGTAACATATTTATATAAAAATAAATAACGGATGATTAGTTTATTTTATTCACTATTCGTGCACTTGCCCTAAAAAATTCTGTGTCTGTATCTATTCGCTTCAAAGTTCCTGGGAAATCCCACCCTAAATTTACATATAGTCTAGTAGGAGAATTTTTTCAGGGTGTTTTTTTTTTTAACGTCTTTCATTCTTTTTTCCTCTGCTCCCTGATGTGCATCTGATGTAGCCTATTATGCATAGCAATAAAGGACCTTTACAGTTCACAGGAAAATGCTCTTTCTAAATAGAACATATGTGCTTTCCCCATGCATGAAAAATGTGACCCTTCCCCCTGCAGAAATGGACAGAAATGTTGGTCTGAATGGGGCATCTAATAATTTCCAACTTTCAGCTTTTTAAACATTTTTACAGTGATTGAAAACTCTTATAACGTGTTTAATTGTGATATTTGTCCGAATTGCATTTTTTTTTTGGTGGTGGTTTTTCCTCTCCGTATTGTCCTGGATTCGTCTTTATTTAAAACAAAAAAAGCATTTCTGGAAACCTGGGCACGAGATTGTTGGAAAGTATCTGTGTTGCCACAAGATCAGAGATCACATTGGCTTTCCATTTGCTTTCTTTTTATGTAAGGCAATCGCTTAGCAATCAGTCTGTGAAACTTACACTCTCTGGTTCATAAAGGATGGATATTAACCCTAAGGAAACAGGCACAGGTTCTACGTGGTACAGGACGTGGCTACTTGTCTTCTCCATAGGTTGGGCTGCCATGAGCACCTCTGGCCTGTGTTAGTGTTTCCTCTGGCTCCCTGTTAGCTTCTAATGCCAGTTTAAGCAGTTGGTCCTAATATTCAAAGAATTAACAGATCATGTCCCAGATATATTAAAGACTGAATCTGTTAATTACTATGACAGCTCTGCTGGGCCAATGCAGAGCACAAAAGCCAGGATGAAGTGTGGGAGATAAAGCATTGTCAGTTGAGGCGATCCAGCAATGGAACAAATTTCCAGAGGAGATGAGGTCTGGAGTCTGACCGCCTTTAGGAAATGTTGCGAAACCTTCTCCTTCGAAAAGTCCTTTCTACAGTAAGAATGACACAACACTGGCACCCACTTCTACCCTATGACCCTGCTGAAAAAAGTAAATGAATAAAATGTAAAAAACCCTACCCCGAGTAGAGGTTTTACCCTCAGAAGGCAAAAGTGCCAGAGTCTCCATGGAGTCTGCTAGGGACGTTTTTATTGCTATTGATGTTATATGGAAGGTGCTCGAATACTACAATAATGAGTGGCTTTATAAAACTTGTAAGCAGGTAGGTAAAAACCCTAAGATTAGAGAGAGACTGAGAGAAAGTTTCCAGTTTCCTCTCATTCTCTGTCTGCTTATAGATAGAAACAGATACTTACTATAATGTGAGGGCAAAGTGAACTGATTCTACATATTTATTATTTGTAAGAATTATGTTTGCTTGAACTCATTCTTAGCTATGAAAGTCCCAGGTTTTGGGACTCTTGTTTCACTGTTCTCCATTGTTGTGTATAATTTGTTTGGCTCAGTTTCACCAGTTCTCTTTATAGTTTTAAACACTACAGTTGTGTCCACTTATTTTCCTACATGGGGGAAAAAACATTTCAGAGTCCTTAGGCATAATTTGGGCTCATGATGTCAGAAAGTGAGGTTTTCCTTTTAAAAAAAATATATTTTTATTTTGTTGGCAATAGCTATGCCTCTGCCAAAGAAATTAATATTTTAAATCTGGTGGTAATCTGATTACTATATGCAAAAATATAATGGGGAAAACTAATGTATGACTTAGCAGCTTTTGAGTGTTGGACACGGTCACTAAGTTAAAACTTCTCTCCATTTTAATACTGCTGATATGCTTCTTGCTTTTTTATCTTTTCGCTGAGCAGAGACATTTGTACAATTTTTATTATAGTTATTTAGCCCTAAGAACGATAGGAGTTGCTATTCCTGTAATGTTTCACTCACAAGGTAGGACACTTTTAGTAGGTACAGGAAACTGGTATTGGTCAGTGCTGACTGGATAACAAATCATTCAGTATTGCCTCATTTTTTTCTGCGTTCGTGTTATTAGCAAGAAACATGCACGCCTGTGTCTCAAAGTCCTTCACAGTTGGTGATGAGACAAATATTTGGTGACAACTCTAGTCAGTTATAATTTGTCGTCTTTGGAGATGGAGTTGCAATCACTGGTTATTTCCTTCCGGGTGAGATGGCTAGGAATCTGCATGTACAAAGAGCTCCTTGGAGCTGTATGCATGCCGCTGTTGGTGGATATAAAACAAAGAACCAGATATAGTAACGCTACCATCTACTCTTAAGAGGCTGTATGTCTCAGCTAAGGAGCTGATACTTAGGAAAAAGTTGTCTAACCAACAAACCGTTGATATTCTACTAATTTCTTTAGTGTCAGGAGCATCTAGGTATTTTGTTTAGAGATTAAAATGCCAACAAAGAATTTAAAACGAAAGTATGTCATCATACGTGAAACGAAATAATAGTCTGCATCATGCAATGAAGTTCACTAGACTGTGGTCATGTTGACTAACCTATCTTTTGGGCAAAAGTAATACAATGAGGGACATGGAAATTGTTGCTCCTAAAATACCAAATTGTGTGTCATTGGCATTACTGACCTGATAAAACTTCATCAAATGACTATTAAAAACTGTTATTAAGTCTTAAAAAAAGCAACAACCAAAAACTCAATCCTGATAGTGTGCATGAATCCAGAGGGACAGCAAACAATTGTGTGACTCAACCTGATTAGAGTAAACCTCATAATGGAGAAAGTCACAGAAGGATTTAGACTAATTTGAAACAATCAGATATTTCAAAATAAGTGTAACAGACTTTCCCTTTTGTATGGCTGTGTACCTGTTTGATATTGCATAGATGCAGTTCTACCTTTGCTTAGATTTAGATGTGGCATTTTGGGGTGGAAGGGGGACAAATTAAAAAGTGCACTTTTTAAAATAAAGGGTTGAGGGGATGGGTGAGAAGACTCATTCTCTAAAATGACTTATGTGATTAACCCTAATTTTTTCCAGAAATATTTTACCTTTGGGAGGTGGCGTGGTTTGTGACATTTCTAGTAGTTTGGTTTGGCTATTAGTTGAGCAGAAGTTAGAGATTTGTTGAAAATCGGGCTTACAGCTTCAGGCTTAACTATAAACAGCCTGACACCCTCTGTAATGGTAAGATTAGAAATCATTTCTGGGATTTACTATGCTGCATCTTAATTACACCAATTTTGAATGGTATTTAGTGACATCTTGAGTATGTTTATATTTTTCATACTCCATTTTAAAGCATTTTTTTTTTTTTTTTAGAAAAATAAGGTGGTTGCACAGAGAATTTGGTAGACTGTATGTAACATCCCTCCAAGATAGATTTTGTTCATATGTAATTCTATTGACATGTTTTCTGGAGTTTGAACAACAAGCTTCTTTCTGTCTTTGGATATTTTAATTGATTTTTCTCTGAAACTGACAAAAGCATGCTGAGACACTTTGGAAAAATCTTTATTTTTATTTATGTAGGGGCTGATTTTGTGATATGCTGAGCATCTTCAACTTCTTGTGACTTCAGTGGGATTAGAAAGTGTATAGCACCTTGCAGGAGTAAGTCCTTATTTTATTTCCTAATATTTCCATAGGGTGTGATCCTGCAAACCATGGACCACTTCTTGCAATTTCACCAAGGGCCAGATTTTCAAAGATATGTAGTGGGATTTTTTCAAAAGCACTTAGGGTACGTCTACATTGCAATGTAGCCTGGGTTCAGGCTCAAGCTGAAACCTGCTTCTGTTTACACACACATCTTTTGGACTTGGGTCCCAGGACCCTGCTGCCGGGACCCAGAGTTCAAACCCTATCCTTTGGCAGAGTAGACACAGCCCCTTGCTGGACTCGGGCCCTGAGGGGCCACCATCACTATCCCACAATCCCATGGGCCAATATTCTTTGTCCTTTCTATCCCATGAATCACCAACAGAGTCCCAGGAAACAGGGGCAACCCCTTTGCTCAAGTACGTCTGCCTGGCATTTAATCCTTCCATTTTGTTCTGTCTGCTGAGTTGCAAACGACATTAAACCTTTTCCTGCATTTGTAATGGCCATCATGCACAAGAAGTCCTTTACCAAGGGTGTTTGCAGGAGCACAGACAGATCTTTGATGCGAGGCCAGTGAAACATTCAAATTTTAGCAAAAGCAGCAGGAGTGATTATGGGTACCAGCAAGTAGCAAAACAGCTGGCAAAGTGGGGAATTTGCCAGACTGGTGAACTGTGCAATGAGTGAATTAAGTGACTATCGGCAAGCCAGGGACCAGAGCTGCATCTCTGAGAGGTTGCCACCATCATGCCTGTTTAATGAGGAGTTTGACTCGGTGCTGGGTATTGTGTTGAGCACAGAGCCCACAGTGGTGCATAACGACAGGCTGACCTCAGAATCTAGCATGGGAACAGATGGGAGTCAGCAGCAAGCACCAGATGAGGCCACTGAAGTAACTCTGAGGAGTCCTTGTGGTACCTTAGAGACTAACAAATTTATTTGGGCATAAGCTTTCATGGGCTATAACCCTCTGAAACCTGAGGTAACTCTGGTGCTGAAACCAGTCCCCAAGGAGGCTTTGCTGCAGGAGCAGCTGTAGCACATCCTGGGGCCATACTCTGAGGAGCTTTTTGATGCCTCCCTGGAGGAGTAGCCAGCAGCAGAAATGGAATAGGCAGAAATTGCTCCAGAGTCTGGTAAGTTTCTGGTTTCATTTTTGTGTTTATTAATGTAGCTCTGGGAGGGATTTCCATGTTATGAACCAATGCAAAAACTATTGCAAGCCCTGGGTCGCAGTGTATCTGCTAATGGCAGATTGCATGCCAGTGCCTGGGTGTCCCCCACCCTCCCGCGCCACTGCCCCATGGAACTCAAAATGGAGACCAGGAAGAGGAAACACTGAAACTGCATCTAAAAGTGAAATTTTACTAGAAAAGCTCACACTTTTGCTAGGACATGCCAGTTTAAGAATAAGAACCTTATATTTCCTTCCCTGTAAGCATGCTGCTCCAAACCAACCCAATGGTGTAATGACCCACCTGAAAACAGTGAACTGTGTGTTGGGGAGGAGTTTGAAATATAGGCCACATCTTCCATGGGTGGTAAGTCATTTGTCCAAAATACAGATGGGGTGGAGGGAGGGCAGTTGAATGCAGTCCAGAAATGTGCCGGAGGGGGAGGGAGATGTTCTCTGTGTTTGCATGAAGTCCTAGCAAGCTGTATTGAAAGCTATAGACAGGCACCAAGCCATAGGATCGTGTTGATTTCTTCTTGAATTTTCACCCAATCTCAGATACTAATAGCTGCAAACTTTTCCTATAGCAGGAACTCCAGATAGGTAATCACATTTCAGGGAAGGGAGTTTTTCAGGGCCATCCTTGGTAGCTGACCAGCCCACTCCATTCAGATGTGCTGTTCAGTCACCAGACCTTTGAATACTTCGGTGACATACATGACCAACTTTCCACCAGCAGCTTGGAACAAAAGCTCTCTTTGCCATTTGGGAACCACAAGAACTGCAATATCTTCCAAAATCTGGAATGCCTGAAATGGTAGAGAAGGCTTATATACCATGCTGCAGTCGCCCCTCTCCCCCAAAGCCCAAGCTGATCTGCAACTTAGAAAAAACAAAGCAGTTGTTGTTTTTTAACTTTTCACTGCAGTTAAGCCGGCTGCGTCCAGGGGGTGTCTGTGGTCTGAAGTGTCCCTCTCACAATATACTGAAGTTAAGCTTTACAACGGAACATTTTAAAGATGATTTTTTTCTCTGCTTACGCACTGTGCTATTTGAGACAATAACCCTCTGTCTTGTCTGCTTCCAGGCCCCTCGAACTCTGCAGGCTGTAGTACTTTGACAGCACGCCCATATACAAGTAGAAGCTTCGGTTAATGTACCATCATGGGACCTGTCCAAGAGGAAGCCTTTTTGTAATGAACTTATGGTTGACACTGTGGACAGGACTGAAAAGCAAGTTAAATACCAAAAAGAGAAGGACTTGTGACCAATGGAAAGGTGAGGCAAGCAGAGAGGCATGGGCTGGCTGCAGAGCTTGAGGACAGGGTTGCTGGGAGGGAGAAGACGCTTGGTTCTCATTTCCTGGAACAGGAACTGCAGCTAAGGGAGGGAAAATAGAGCAGGCTCTTGCTGCGCCTGCCCCACGGCCTGCCTCCCCTTCATGTGCTGCACACCAGAAACAGTTCCACAGCTGGGTGGCCCATGCAGTTGGGCCCATCCAAACATAATTCTTACAAATAATGAATATGTGGAATCAGTTTACTTTGCCCTCACACTATAGTAAGTACCTATGTTTAAAGGCAATGAGCAGACAGAGGATGAGAGGAAAATGGAAACTTTCTCTCAGCCTCTCTCTAGTCCTAGGGTTTTTACCTATCTACCCATGCAATTGGGCCTTCAGAGCTGGAAATGTACTCCATGCAGTCCTCTGTTCTGAACCCCTCCCCTGTGTACACCTCCATCCCCGTGCCCCAGGAGTGCAATAATCGTGGAAGGAAGGGAAAGGAGAACAAGGGGCCGGGGGACACTCAACAGGAAGGGGGTTTCTGACTTTCAGATGGTTTCACTGCTTGCACTGTTCATATGCTTTGTTTTTGTTTTGTTAGAGGTTTTCATCTTACTGGTGTGTTCGTGTGCTAATGGCAGCTGGCCTGCCTGGCAATGGTTTAATAGTGCATTTTTCTAATAATTATTTAAAAATAAAGGTTTTTACTTTATTAAGAAATGTTATAGGCATCACTGCATCACATCATATGATGTGTGTTTCAAACAAAAGGCAAATGCATGATGAGAGACAACTAAGTTTTATGCAAACACTGTTTCTCAGTACAGGTATCTACATCAGTCAATACTGTAATTCCACAGTTCTTGCCACTGTCCCCTCCTTACCACTATTTCATAAGAGATCATCTCATTCATTAGGGCAGTACATAGCAAACCCGCCCCCCCACCACACACATTTCATAAGTGGTCACATCATTCATAAGTACAGTGCATAGCAATCAACACCCCACATTTCATTGTATTGTGGGGTGTAAAAGTAATGTACAGTAAATAATTTACAAGTCCATTCATAAAAGTACTAGTCTCCCTCTTCCATGGGCTCAGCAAATCCATAATG
The DNA here is from genome assembly GCF_965140235.1 of Caretta caretta. Lineage (NCBI taxonomy): Eukaryota > Metazoa > Chordata > Testudines > Cheloniidae > Caretta > Caretta caretta. The sequence goes on from NC_134207.1 coordinate 46,028,652, forward strand.
TGGGAATACAGAGCATCCCTGATTTCTGTTGCCCAGGTGCATCCAGATCCAGCTGTGGTAGGTGATGTACTGAGTGTACTGCTTTAGCAGCCCATCACTGTCACAGGTCCATTTGGGGAAAATGACACACCTTGGGCATCACAAAGATTGTTAAGAGCACAGTAATGAAGACAGCATTGATGACACTGGAATCCAAACAGTGGGATTTCAGTCAGCCAAATGCACATTCAACTATTGTACACCTGTTGTGAGTGTAATTAAACTTTTTTTTGTCAGGGTCTCTGAGACTGGGAAATGGTTTCATAAACCAAGGCAAAGGGGGGTATGCAGAGTCCCCCAGAATAACACTGGGAACAGTAATTCCACTGATACCATCCTAAACAATACTCTTGGGGGAATGCTGTGCCAAAAATTTTAAAGTTCTGAGCACAATATTTTAAAATTCTGCATATTTTGTCAAAATTTACAGTATAATAAAGCCAGTTTCAATTATTTTGCTAATTTATTTCAAAATGCCTGTCAGCAAGTATGTCTAATAATACAGACAACAACAAAAAATCATGAATTTTTTTTGGCAAATAGATTCTTTATTAGGCATATTAATACAGAACTTTGAGTAATAATTCATTTAAACTATAATACAGAAATATATTTCCCACACCCCTCAGAAGCACTACGAAGGCTTGGGGGAGTAAAGGGTAAAGGAGGAGCTGAGGGAGAGGGAAGTAATTGCTGGGGAAAAGCCTGGGAATGAACCTGGAGGCTCACTGAGTGGCGGTAGGATGGAACAGGGCTTTTGGGGGTGGGGGATGAGGGATTGTTATGGAGTTGGGGAGCCTTCTCCATGCAGACCCTTGCTGACCCCTAGTCTCTCTCATTCATTCATTCAGTCAATCAGATACATCTGTCCATGTGTCCATGAACCCCTACTCCCATTCAGCCCTTGATCAGTCTGTCCCCCCCACTAGCCCTTCTGAACCTCAGTCTGTGACTAACCAGCAGTCCCATGTGCCCCATGCTGTCCATCCCCCCAATATCCCACGCCTCCTCACTTGGTCCCTCCTCACTTCTCCTCCCTATACACAGCAGGCCGCTCCCGTCTGGGAGTGGCTGCCCTCTGTTCTGTCACCATAGCAGCCCCTGGTGGGTGAAAGGTACAACTGCAGTCCACAAGCAGGATGTATTTTCTGCGGAGAAAAAATATTATGTAGGGGATATGAATTCTGCGCATGTGCAGTCATGCAGCCCCCTCCCAGGAGTAATCATTAGGGAGGGCTACTTGAAGTGAGGTAATAAAGTCTGATGATATAAATCCACAAAGGAAATGTTATGGTTTCAGTATGTCAATCAGTGGTGGTTCTTTGGGGTTCTCAGGTTCCATATAGTGCATCCACCTTACCATTCTTGTTGCCTCGGAAGTATGTGATTATGAAGTAGAAACTTAACCTGGGCCCTGTTCTTTTTAAGAGTTGCTGATTCAGTGCCTCGATGGATCATATATTTTCCAGGATTTTGTAGTCTGTTAAGACTAGTATGGGGTGCTTGGCTTCTTCGAGGTAGTGTCGTCATGTCTTGAGCCCTGTCTTGATTGCAATTAATTGCTTGTCAACTATTTCACAATTGTGTTTGGCTGGAGTATTCAGGGGAAAAATGCACATAGATGCATCTCTTTCTGGGACTCCATTCTTTGGGACAGTAGCACCCCAATGGCTACATCGGAGGCATTGACCTCAAGGAGAAAGGGTTGGCTGGGATCAGGGTGGGCCAGCCCTGTGGCGGAGAAGAAAGCTATCTTTAGATAGTCAAAAGTTTGACAGGCCTCGAGAGGGACAGTGAAACCTTGCAAATTTATGAAGGATGGCAATTCTAAGAGATGTGATTTTTTAAAAGATTGGATTAATTTCTGAATGTCTTGACTATTCTGGAGCTCTGCCCAATCCCAAACTGTGGACGCCTTCCCAAAATTCAAAGGATGACTGATCAAATGTGCAACTTCTCCAGTATTGCATATAACCCATGCAGGTACAATCTTGTGAGAACCTCACGGATATGGTGGTTGTGGCTTGGTTGGTAACTGGAATAGATTGATATCATCTAGATAAGCAACCGCATATTGATCTTGAATGTCTCTAAATATGTTATTAATTAGGTGCTGAAATGTGGCAGGGGCTTTAGTAAACCCAAAGGGCATTACTAAATATTGGCAATGCGCATACCTAGTTCTAAAGGCTGTCTTCCGCTCAACCCTTGTCTTGATGCAAATCGGGTTATATGCTCCCTTAAGATCCAATTTGGTGAAAACTTGGACTGTCCTTGATCCAAGAGCTTCGGAATTAATGGCAGTGGGTACTGGTTATATACCGTTATTTGGTTAAGCACTCTGCAATCCACACAGTCTCAGAGCAGTCTTTCCTTGTAACAAAAACTGTCAAGGCCCTTGTGGAGGAGATAGAATGGCAGATAAAGCCTTTGTTTAGTTTTTCTGGATGTACTCTCTTAAGGCAGCTAACCTGGGCTTGGACATAGAATATATGTGCCCGAATGGAATTTTAGCTCCCAGTTGAAGATCTATGGGACAATTGTAATCACAATGCTGTGGTAAGATGTTTGCATTTAGGTTTTTCTTAAAACATCCTGGTAGTCTTGGTATTTTACAGGAAGGTGCGGCTTTGTGGAGAGCTGGTGTTTCTGGATCCGATATCATTGCTGCCGTGTGTGTGTGTGTGGCAGGGAGTGGGGGTTGGGTTTTTGGAGCAGAGTTCTCCAGCTTGGGTTCTAGGATTCTGGGTTGTTGAACCAGAAGGCAGTGTTCACTACAGAAGCTCAATGCAAAATAAATAATTTATTGGGACCACAGAATATGGGGGTCATGCCGGATTAGCCAGAGTGCCCCCAAAATCAAGGTAAAGTACAGGGACCTAATAAGACTGAACTGTAGGACTTCCTGGTGTTCCACAGTCACCACTTCCAAAGGTACGGTCTTCTAGGTAGTTAGTCTCGACATCAGTGGGGACCCGTCTGCTGTTTCCACCACAACCGGGGTAGTGGTGGGTTGTAATGGAAGGTTTAGGAGAAGGACTCTGGAAAAATCTATGAAATTATCCCCAGCTCCCAAGTGAATCAAGGCCCACTGGACAGGAAAGGCTTGCTTGTCCTGCGGGATCTGCAATTGGAAGGTAATTTGTAGAACTGGATGGGGATGAGCACCTCTTAGTTGAAAATAACCTTGGGGTCTTTCACTGATGGTACTCGGGCTCAGAACCCCAACTGAGCCTGGGCCTAATCTTTTCCTGTCAATGGGCTGGCGGAGATTTTGGCAGGGCAAATGGATACAGCATGTTCTGCTTCTCCACAGTAGAAACAGAAGTTTTCCCATTTCCAACGGTCTTGCTCACCCAGAGACAACACGTCTGTCTCTGTATGAGCTTGACCATGGCTGAGCTTCCTTTGCGGGCTGAATCTTGGGCAAGTGTGAGATGTAGATGCGGTTTGTTTATTAAGGTGCAAATATTTTTGAATATGAGATTCATTTATGAAATTCTTAGTACAAGGATCTGTTTTATTTTTTAATAAAAAGCTCGTAACATTTATTTTTAAAACTTCCATATAACACAACCCTTCTTAAAAGGTTTAGCAAAAGCTTGATTTGTGGTTCCTGAATTTTGGAGAAGAGAGAAAATCTAGCAAAATATGCAGTAGTTTGGACAAGACAATCAATATAAATGTAAATGAGAAGGTTTCATGAAATCCAATTGTAGTTCTTGAAGCCTGATGTCTATCATGATACACAGATCCATAAAGGCCTCCAAGTGGGTGGGAAGGTCTATCTGTGCCATCTCCTACTTTAATTTGTTTCAGAGACCAAGCTGAAACTGATGGAGTGCAATATCATTCCAGGTGATGTCTGTGGCCAAGCATCTAAACTGAGTGATGTAGGAAGGAACTGACTCCAGGGTTTGCCGAAGCTTATGTAAGGTGGTCTCCGCCATGCCAGTTTTATGTGGGTCATCAAAAATGATGGTGAACACTTCCATGAAGAACTCCCAATTTACCAGACCAGGTGATGCTGCTTGAGAAGGGGAGAAGCCCAAGCTAGAGCTTCCCCTGTAAGCAAGCAAAGTACCAATCCCATCATGACCTGGTTTGTGGCGTATTTCTGGGGCTGGAGCATAAACAGGAGTCTGCATTGGATAATAAACTTGCTGCAGGTGCCATCATATCTCTCTGTTAATTGAACTCTGGGGCTGATTGCCTGAGCTGGTGTCGTAAAGGGAGACAAATTGCTCTGAGTACTGTAACTTGTTCCCGCAGGGAGCAATTTTCCATTTCCAGATGCCATACTTGATCCCTTAGCCTCTAATTCTCAGCCTGGAGGAGAGCAATCTGTTTCTGCAGACTCCCAGGTCCCTGGGGCAATGTCCATACTCAGTCCAAGGTTTCAGCAACAAGTCCCAGAAGAGACCAAGAGTGGTCTGAACAAACTGTCAGGGACTGTAATGTGGTGGCTCTGACCGAGTGGCTGAAGGCTTCCTGCATTCCAGTTGTAGTTCATAAAGCCTGGTGTCTATACTGATACACAGGTCCATAGGGTGCATGATGATCAGGGAATTATGTAGTGAATTAGGCTGTTGCATGCAGGATCTTAGTTCTGGCATTTTCTAAATTATGAGTTTTTGACTATGCAAACTTAACATTCTTCCAGCAAATTTTTTGGATGTAATTTATATTTAGATTGTCCAAATTGGAAATTAGAATGATAATGGAGCAACTTTTAAAAATGTTTTTTGAAGTATTTTTAATGAATAACACACAAATCTAGGCCCACCATGAAATGGTATAAATATTGCTCAGAAGCTTGGCAAATGCAAAGAAAGGATTATCTTCCTAAATTTGTGTGTAGTGAGCCCATCTCTACTGACCCTGTCAAGATCAGTGAAACAACATACATCATAATAAGCATCACTGTGCGCACACGATCCCATAGAGTGTCAACAAGAGAATTGTTCTCAAATTCATGAATTTATACTGAGTATCAGCAAAAACACTATAAAATGGTTTAATTTACATATTGCTGAACAGAGCAGATGCTACAGGATTCCTGAAAATCTTAATAGTTGTATTTCTATTCAGTGTGTTTCAGGTTTTGTTCAAAATGCATTACTACATGAGTCTCAGAACTGGCATATAGCACGACTTCACTAATGACTGGACACGCATGGCAGATTAGCAAATTTTACACATAACTTGGGAAGTAAAGGAGCACAATTTTAAAAATAAAGGGCAAGGACATTGCTTTCCATAATGCATTTTCCTCTCTTATTTTGGCAAAGGTGTATTAGCTTCAATTATTTACAGTAGCACTTAATAATATACTAGTAACCATATTGTAGCATATCTTGTAAAAATAATGACATCTTAGTTGTATGATACCTCACTGGAGATCCTCACCTTTGTCAGGACAGCTAGTTAAAATTCTTGGGTTAACAGATTATTATAGTGAGAATTAGCAAAGTTCAACTGGTTTTTAAAAAGTGGGAGAAATGGCCTGTTGGCTAAGGCTTGTCTATGCAAAAAAGTTGCACCAGTTTCGTTTGAGGTGATTTTTTTTAAACCAGTTTAAATAGATACTGCAGTACAAAATGCTGTGTGGACACTTTGTTTCGGTTCAGTTTAAATTGATTGAGAACAGGTTTAAGATAAACCAAAATGTCACTCTTAAACCAAAATTAGTGTCTACAGAGGGATTTGCACCAGTTTAGCTCAATCAGCTTAATTGAACTGATGTATATTTGTGTGTAGACAAAGTCTACTTGAGTGCCTCATTTTGGAGAGGAAGCTTATAAAAAGCCTTCCCATTCAAAGACACCTTCCTAAATGATGACGTACAGAGAGGAAGAGAGTAATTTCTTGCATGGTTGTTTGGCCTCTGCAGTTCAGATCCTCTGAGATGGACTGCTGAGTTTTCCTACATCTAGACTGTCAAGAAGGCAGAACAGTCTAAGTGGAGGATTTCTGACCTGCTTCCATTAAGGTGGAAAGAGGGACCTCTCCTTGGTACTGAAACAACCTGGTCCTAAGTGATATTGTGTAAATACTTGGCCAATACCTACACTAAGGATTCTTCAGATAACAAATTATCCTAATCTCAGTGCGAAGGAAAGACATGGTGTGGGTTGATTTTGCTTAGCCAATTATTCATCCGTGTTTAAGCTCTCAGAAAGAATGTAATAGGTTTTTTGTTACATCAGTATTTTGGTCCTGTACCTCTGAGGTTACTGTATTTATGCAAGCTCTGTCCTTATGTAACTGATGTAATGTGTTCTGAGTTGGATAAAGAATATATGTTTTTAATGATATGCAACCATTTCTTGAGGTTTTGTTAGTCTTGACATCTTTAAATAGAGTGAAAGAACACCTTTCAGGAGTGGTTATTTATTTTCTGATCAATGAAAAGAATGACACACTGTAGTTTCTGAAATCAGTTTGTATGCTGAGACAATAGAATAGGTAATAGGATAAAGAACTAGAATGCAATGTACCCACCAAAAAAATCCTGTTCTTACCAGAAATTCCCACATAAATTTTTTAAATATTCATATCTCTAGATACAAAGTATGTAACAGAGTTCATCACATAAAGGTGCACAGTGCTTTGCAAAGGGGGCACTGTCATTATTTGATACTTCTACATTATTTACTAGATATAGTATTCCTTCATTAATTGTTACAAATATGAAAGATGCAGTTTGAAATAACTGATGGTTTTCACCCATTTGTTTTCAAACAGGTTACAGTCTTATGCAGCAAGGCTCCATGATCAAATCCTGCATAAAGAAATTTAAGCTCACCTTGCTGACTATATTCTCCCATGTTCCCACAATGCATTTCTTTACCAGCGTGAACATAGACAATCAGAGGCATGCAGAGGAATTTAAATTCCACTGTTCTCGGAGAGGCACCTTTTGTGCCCCTGCCGGGGCCCTGGGGATGCGGGAGCCTGCTTGCCCTCTCCCCCCCGCCCCGCCCCTGCAGACAGTTCTGCTTGTTTATGTACATTTTAAATGGTTTAGTTCTTAAATAATGCCCAATGTGCATCGCTAGAACATCAGAAAAAGCTCAGCGCCCAGGTCTCCACTGTATTCATCAGTTATAACCTGTGTGATGTGACTCCAATGGCATCACACTGATGTGACATAGGTGAGAATCAAGCTTCTGTCTCTAACATTGTCAATTTAAGAAAAATGCTCCACAATATTTGTATTTTTTGACATTTCTTGAGTCTGTGATAGTGACTTGTTAACACTTAGTACAAATTCTATGGGTTTGCAGAGCATATATGTTTTGTGAGATGTAACTGCTATGAAGAGAAAGCAGTTGTTTGAGATCAAGATATCAAGAGTTGGGATTTATCTACCCAAGATCTAATGAAACCGTATTAGTGCTAATTAAGGGCTTGATCCTACACCACTGAAGTCACTATGGCCCAGATCTTTAAAGGTTTTTAGGCAATGCTGCACTCAGTGTTGGAACACCTAACTGATTTAGGAGCCAAAAGTTCATGATTACCAGGGATTTAGGCAATTAGGAGCCTAAGTACCATTGATAGTTGAAGGGATTTAGGCTTCTAAGCATGTAAATCACATTTGAAAATGAGATTTCAGCTCCTCAGTCAGTTAGGCATGGCAACACTGTGTGTAGCAATACCTAAATACCTTTAAAAATCTGGGCCTCGGAGTTTTTATCGTTGACTTGAATAGGAACAGGAGCAGGCTCTGAAGACAGAGGCCTTGATAGACTTAAGCCTGTGGTTAACTTTAAGCACGTAAGTAGCCCCACTGAAGTCAGTGTAGAAGCTCAGATACTATAATACAGCTCCTTGATGTGCAGATGTCGGGGGCATGATAAGACACAAAGCAATTGCTCATAGAAACTGTTTGAATATTGAGGAGACAGAAACAACTTCTTTGTTTGATGAATGCCTTTAAAAAAAAACCAAAAAAAAACCCCCCACCCAAACCCACATCAACTGCCTGCTAAATCTCAGCCTCATAAGGGCTTAGGGGGACTCATGAAGAAGCATTCTAAAATGGACTGCTCTTCGTGACTGAATTGTAGCTAATGAATTCCTACATCGGTGGCCCATTTATCAGCTTTTATAATGCTCTTGACACCTACAAAAGAGCTAGGATTTCTTGTAAAGTTTGTTTTAATTGTTACACCAAGGAAAGGTAAATGGTCATATAAGTGGCTAACATCTGCCTTGTTTGTGTTTACAATCTTTGAGGGAAAATAACGGCTTTGTTTTCTCCTACAGCTTGCATAAGCCTGCACTTTCCCTCTGTTACTTTATGTCATCTATAGTTGTTGATTAAAAATATCTGGATTTAATCATTATTTACAAATTTATTCCAAAATAATTTTAACAGTTATGACATAGATAGTACTAAAGTAATGGAAAAGAATGGCAAACACATGAGAGGTATACAGATAGTCATAAATGTGACCAATTAAGACCAAAGCACACGTTATGGGTAGGGCCCTACCAAATTCATGGTCCATTTTGGTCACTTGCTTGGTCATAGGGTTTAAAAAACCATAACTTTCATGATTTCAGCTATTTAAATCTGAAATTTCACGCTGTTGTGATTGTAGGGGTCCTGACCCAAAAAGGAGTGCTGTGTGTGTGGTGGCGGGGGGGGTGGGTCGCAGTACTGCTACCCTTATTTCTGTGTTGCTGCTGTCGGCGGCGCTGCCTTCAGAGCTGGGCAGCTGGAGAGTGGTGGCCGCAGGCTGGAAGCTCTGCTCTGAAGGCAGAGCCACCACTATCAGCAGCGCAGAAGGAAGGACGGCATGGTATGGTATTGCCACCCTTTCCTCTCTGCTGCTGCTGGCAGGGCACTGCTTTCAGAGCTGGGCGCCTGGGCAACAGCCACCGCTCTCCGGCCATCCAGCTCTGAAGGCAGCGCAGAAGTGAGGATGGCAATACCATGATCCCCCCTCCACCCCCAAAATAACCTTGTGACCTCCCTGCAACTCCCTTTTGGGTCAGGATCTCCAATTTGAGAAATGCTGGTCTCCCCTGTGAAATCTGTATAGTATAGGGTAAAAGTACACAAAAGACCAGATTTCACAGGGGGAGATCAGATTTCACCGCCTGTGATGCGTTTTTCATGGCCATGAATTTGGTAAGGTCCTACCTATGGGCTTTATTACTTTTTAAAAACTTTTCCTTAAGGCAAAGTGAAGGTAAAATATTAACATACTGCATCGTACATTACTTATTACTTATTCAGGATCAGGTTAACGTTCAGAGAACCTGGCCTCAGATTGGCTTTGCTGGCTGGGGAACTCTCTTCTTCGGAGTATGCTAGAAAGGGTGACCAAATTTCTAAATATCTTTCCTCTTGTGTGCATACGTGGTGTGGAAACTTTTCAGTTAGACAGACAGTCCATGTTTTACTATACAATTCTGCAGAAGTAGTCACATTTTTCCAATAATGTGCAATGCAAAGTTTTAAACTCTGAATAATAGGGTTTCTAACGGAAATGCTGACAGACCTGTAACTATGTGATGGTTGCTGAATGTCCCAATGAATATGTTCTTGAAATCACAGAAAAAAATCAATGTATATTTTAATATTTCCTATTAAAAAGTGAGAGATTGATCAGATTTTTCTGACATACCTTTTACTCCTTTTTTCCTTTTTAAAATAGGCAAGACAAACCTAAAGTCCTTTTAATTGTGATCTCTTGAATGTCACAATCACTTGCACGGTTTTATGGCAGTGTACCTCCAATGAATTCAGTGCGGTTACTTTTGATTTATTCCAGTGTGAGAATAGAATCAGGCACATCCTCTTATTTTTTGCCATTTAAGAGACCACATCGACTTTATACTTCAGAGCTTGTCCTCAGTATTCAAAGGAAGACTCTAACTATACATTTTGCTACTAGTGATTTTTCTGATTATGTAAAACAAAGGATTTTAGGATTCTCTTGTTTATTTACAAAATAAAATTTAAATTTAGTTTCCCCTATGATAGTAGCACATAGAGATCCCACCTGAGATAAGGGCCCCATTTTGATTTTATTTTTGCTGAAAGACTGTGACGCTTTTTGATTAATTGGGGCCACTGTGACTTTGCAGCTAGGTAGGCAGCTACTACCCCTAATTCCTTTCTCCCTTTTTATATACTTTCACTCTTACGGGCTGCTTTGTTCCTGGCTCTGTTAGTGATTCAGTGCAGTGGAGTGAGGTGTAAGAAGGGAGCCAGAGAGCTGCTGGCTCTTGGCCAGGGTAACCAGAAAGTCAAAATGAAAAATAGGCTGCAGTCTTGGGGTACCGGCACTGCTGTCTTGGGGTACTGGCACTGCTGTGGTTGGCTACGTTGCTGTGGTATGGTGACACAAAGAGCTGACTGGGTACAAAAAAGACATGGCTGCATTGGAGCAGAAGTTCTATGGCTTCTCTCTCACTTCCACAAGTAAGATAGTCTCTAGAAGGAAATCACAAGTCCCACAATGCACTGGACTTCCCACGCTGCTGTTTTGTACCTCTGTGATGATTTGCACCTCTGGAATAATACTCCTGACAGGAGCCCTGCTGCTATTTGACAGTAACGAAGGGCTACATTCACAAAGGCATTTAGGTGCCTCATCCCCAAATGTCAGTGCTAAAATTCCTGTTTTTAAGTGCCACTGCGATTTGCAAAACTCCTGCTCTGCTACTGCCTAACCCTGTAGTTGCCTAAACTTGCTCAACACCTATGGTTTTGCAGTAGAAGTTCCCCAGGCCTCTGGACATGTGCATTGCAGCCTCATTCTAGCCTAAGCCCCTAGAGCAATTCACAAACCGGGGGAAGACAGGCACTTCTCCACCTACCTCGCAGGGGTGGCCTGATTCGCTAGGCGTGTGCAGAGGCTGCCTAACTCCATATGAAATAGCTTGGAGGCAGGTGGATCAGGGACTTGAACCAGGGGTCTCCCACATCACAAGTGAGTACCCTAACCACTGGGTTGAAAATAAGGCGGGGAGGTTGTCATCCTCCTCTCTCCGCGCTCCAGCTTCTTACAGAAATGCTTTAGGTGCCTAACTCCCGGAGAGGGTTCACAGCTGAGAATCACAAACAGAGATGGGCGCCTCCCTGCAGCCAGTACTTAGGAGCCTATCTCTGTGAATGGGTTTGGGCTTAACACACACTCCTCCCGTTGGCATCTCCCATGGGCTAGTTTGGTGGCTCCCGGCCTACTGTGTTGGCTTTTATGAGTCACAGTCTAAGGCGCCTATTTTTCCATTCCTTGTAAAGGGGGCCTAGCTGTCTTACTCAAGCATTGTGGCTCACAGTGTTGTTCCTGTGATTTTGCTGAGCACCTAAAAATTAGGTTGCAATGTTCAGCATCACACCGCCTAAGTTACTTTGTGACTCTAGCCCTAACTTGCGATGCACGGGTTGTAGATGTAGTTATGCAGCGCTTTGCTGCCTGTGGTGGGGCGAAAATGCCACAGAGAAGCTCCTCCCTGCTCCACCCTTGGGCCTAATCCTTCTCTTGCATCCTAAGTACCATAAAGCCCAGCCTCCAAAGTGCACCGATTGGGTGGGACGCCCTACAGTAGTGTGAGATGGGGTAGAGATGCTGCAGTAGAGAAGTTGTCCCCGTTCCTTGCTCAGCCAGCCAGACACAACCAGCTCTGCATCTCTTTTGCTCATGAAAGTGATAGACATTATCTTGCCCTTAGATTCCCCCCCACACCCAATCTAATATCTTGATATAAATGAAACAATAGCTCTGGAGTAATAAGTATTTGAAATGTCTCTTATGTCCTTTCTCTTTACTGCCTGTTTTATTTCTCGCATCACCACCATCTTCTTTGGTATGTTATCCTGGTTCTGGGAGGCTGACTTGTGCTGCAAGAGATAACAGGTCCAGTCAGCAACTGACAGCAGCAGCATCTTATATGTCACTAAGAAAATTATAAATATGGTGGTAAGGATAATATTGTAGTGATTAAAAGAATAAAAATTATTTTAAAATCCTTTGAGATGTTTTTATTGTATGCAATCAGCATGGATTGAAAAAGGTATTTATTGTACAGTGCTTGTGTACAGCCTGGGAATATAAAAATTAAGGCAATAAATTACTTACTAGAGAAAGGTTACTAGAAGCAAAAGAAATATTTTTCTTGTAGCCTGATAGTTTAGCATGACATGGTGTGAAATCATAGAAATGTAGGACTGGAAGGGACCTGATATGGCATCTAGTCCAGTCCCCTACATTGAGGCAGGATTAAATATTATCTAGACCATCCCTGACAGGGGTTTGGTAACCTGTTCTTAAAAACGTCCAGTGATGGAGATTCCACAGCCTCCCAAGATAATTTGTTCCAATGCCTAACTGCCCTCACAGTTAGGAAGTTTTTCTTAATGTCTAACATAAATCTCCCTTGCTGCAATTTAAGGCCACTACTTCTTGTCCTGTCCCCAGTGGATAAACAGAACAATTTATCACAACTATTTTTATAACAACATTTTACGTGCTTAGACTGTTATCATGTCCCCCCCCAGTCTTCTCCAGAATAAACAAATGTAGTTTTTTTCAATCTTTCCTCATGGGTCGTTTTCTAGACCTTTAATCATTTTTGTTGCTCTCCTCTGGTCTTTCTCCAATTGGTCTACATCTTCCCAAAGTTTGTTGCCCAGATCTGTACACAAGGCCTTATCAGGGCTGAGCAGACTGGAAGAATGATTTCTCATGTCTTGCTTACAACATTCCTGCTAATACATCCCAGAATGATGTTTTCTTTTTTTGCAACAGTGTTACATTTTAACCCCTTTAATTTGTGATCCACTATAACCCCCAGATCCTTTTCTGCAGTACTCCTTTCTAGGCAGTAATTCCCATTTTGTGTCTGTGCAACTAATTATTCCTTCTTAAGTGTAGTACTTTGCATTTATCCTTATTGAATTTCACACTATTTATTTCAGACCATTTCACCAGTTTGTCCAGATCATTTTGAATTCTAAACCTGTCCTCCAAAGTGCTTGCAACCCCTCCTAGTTTGGTATTGGTTACAAACTTTATTATACATTACTGCCTAGAGGATTAGAGAGAAATGACTTATTTAGGATAAGTGGTAATTTAAATAATTGTAGAAAATCTCTTCTTGTAAATGTCATCGATAGGTAACTCAAATTAGAGATTGTTTTTTTTATTCCCGTTTCCCAGCCAAAAGAAAGTTAAGTGGAGCAAGAGTATTTTTCCATTCCAATATTCTTTACAACAGTAACTCATGTTTATTTATTCTACAATACCAATAGGGTTTGTAATTCTATTTTAAACAACAAATCTGAATCTCGTTGAACACAGCAATGAATTTAATTTTATAATGTGTGAGTCACATACATATCTCAGCACATAACAGTTATATTATAGTTTGAAATTCTATTTTGAATGCAGTACAGAATAACAAAATAAATCATTTGGGGAATTTTAGTGGCAAAATAAACCACGAGTGTGAAATTAAGTGGATTGTTAATGTCACCACCTTCTGCCAGTGCCACTTTTATTTTATATGCAGAGTCCTTGTATATATAATTTTTATAATGTTACTTTTTCATCCCAGCTCCTGTGGTGGTCCCCCCCCCCCCCACCTCCTTCTAGTCTTCTCTGCCCTCTTCTCTTGGTCCTGCCTTTCCTATCTTCTCTTTTCTGCTCCTCTTCTGTTACTACCCAGCTACACGTTTTGGTGGCACTAAGTGACTCCTGCTGAACCTTGTGGGAGTAGATAAACATGACAGCTAAACCCAGTGAAAATGGAACTCTGCATTCCTTTACAGCACAGAGAGATTACTCTGTCCCCCAGTTTCTCACCAGACTGACTACATAGCTCATGCAAAATAAATGATTTTATTTTTACACAGTCATTTAGCAATGAAATATTGGTGGCTACAAAATTGGGGATTCAGAGGAGGAGCCATACAAACCAGGGGTGACATCCTGTCCTCCTGGGACTAAAGTCAATGGCAAACCCCCCACTGATTTCATGGGGGCCAGAACTTAAAAACTCCACTCTCCCAAGGCAAATAGGCCTCCTTCCCATGAGTGTACCACCAACTGTTAAATGCAGGAGCTAGAAAGTCATGGGTGTGGATATGTGTATCAGAAACAAAATGGTTACTTTGGATGATCTGCACCATGGTAGTTTGTACCCGTTGAATCACATTGGTGCAATGAGCAATGGTACAGTTTTCCATTGTAAATGCAACCTCAGTGACATCACAGATTGCAATGGAATTTCTGGTGTCTGATGCTACTGTAAAGTGTCTTCTGGGATGTCTTCAGTGAAGCAGGAAGTGCTATTGCATTTCAGAGAGGCTACAAAAAAGTTTTAAAATTAAGGTTAGTTAAAATTTTGCTGCATAATGCCCACCAGTCTAGTCCCTGTGGATATTCAGTTCACAAATCTGAGATCTTAATTTACTTTTCAGTTTAGGTTTTGCAATTCACCTATCCAATTCACTAATGCCAACCTCAAGTCTTGAAAAATCATGAGTCAGGAACGCAAATATCATGATTTATTTTAAAATCCCAGGATTTTAAAGCCATATAATTTGGGTTCTATTTACCTTCTGGTTCAATGGGTCACATTTTCAAGCTGTTCTCCACAACCACAAGGACTATAAACTTACTTGAACAAAAACAATCTTGAGAGTCTCATAAAATTACATGATTACAGGAAATGGGGTTTCAAGAAAAATATCAAATATCACAATACTCAATAAAATTGTGAGAGATGGCTGCACTGAAAATGGTTCAATCCTAAAAAGTGAAGGGATTATTTTTTGATTGTATCATTGCATGTTAGTTAATGCCCCATAACTTCTTAACATACAAATTAATACCTTCATCCATGTTTGTTTATGCTAACAGTTTATACTACAACAACAAAGCAATTATACCTGTTTGCGTTTGCCAAATAGAAAAGGGTGATATTCGTACAGAAATATATTTTACCTCCATGTATCTGAGTATTAAAAATACTGAAGATTGAACAGTAATGTTATACGATACAAAGTATTTCACACTCTACCTCAAATAGAACTGCCATCAATTCTGCAAATTGATGATTGTATACATAAGAAGTTATGGGGATTATTAGACTATTGTTATGTATTGTAATAATATGAAGTCTAAAATAAAATGCAAATGTCTGCCATAACACCAGAGCTGGTAATTTCTGCATCAGGAAAACATGGGGGATGGTTTCGGATTGTGGGATAAGTATGCTAGGTGATGTTTTTGCTTATATTATCAGCAGCAACTAAGTTATCCCTCTTCCCATACAGGAATAGCTATCCTGCTGTAAAGCACTTGTATACCAATATAATTGTATCCACAGTATCACTTTAACTATACTGATATAGTTAAAGTGTACAACTTTATAGTATACACAAGCCCTAAGGAAGACCTTGGTCTGCATTTGGTTCAGATTTGGGAGGTTTTCTCCACATTTACATGGGATAGGGACTATTTTTTTCCTCCAGTGAAAGCTTAAATTCTCAATACAATTCTATGGCAAGGAGTGGATTCTGGGTCAAGTACCACAGAATAAACAGGGTTCTGTAAGGACCAATTAATGGTCATGGGTCTATTCTACAGCAGCCAAGGCAATTGTCAGGATAGTTGTCGTAGCCGAAGCCTATGCTACTGTAGTCCAATAATTTTTAAATGCCTATTTCAGAAAATAAAAATAAGGGCTTAAAAGGACTCTGTTTCTCAGTACATTCTGCTCAGTTTGGTGGGGATCTGTAGATCTTTATGAAATACATAAGTGGGTTTTCCTAGTATTTTAACTAGTCCTTGGCACATCTGATGCCGTGATAGAAGGATGTAAATGTTAAAGTATACATCATTACAGCTTGATGTCATTTCATTACCATTCATTGCCATAAAGAAATTTGGAATGCGTCAATATTTTGCAAGTCTGGTTTGCAGGATGTGAGACGTCCCCATCAAAATCAGAACTGTCCTCTTAAAAATTGGAAGGAGGACAACCATTTATCTAGATTGCGCCATTGGCTCTGCATCAGATGACATTTAATATTTCTGTATGCTAATATATTTGTTAATTATTGTTAATTAGTTTAGTGATTTAGATAAGGAAGTGGGTAACGTAGAAGGCTGTAGTTTTACAAAATAATCTTAATAGATTATGTGACTGGGCTCAAGATAAATATTATGTGGTTAAGCGTAAATTGATGCACACGGGGAGAAATAATTCCCATATATAATTTAAGTGGCATTAAATGATTTAGTTAGTATGATAAAGGAAAAGCATTTGTATATAATGGATGTGCCAACATTTAAATTTTTGGTCTACTGTGCAACAGCAATAAAGGAAACTAATAGTAAATTGGCTTGTGTCAAGAGAGGTCTGAGAATATTGTTCTATGACTTTTTTACGGTAGCCCATATCTGAAGCATAGCGTCATGGTTTGGTCACGTTATCTGAAGACAGATATAATTAAATTGAGAAAGTACAGCATAGAACTAGGATTCTTAATGGAATGGCAAGATTTCCATATAAAACAGACAAACTGGGATTATTCAGTCACGAGAAAAGATTATTAAGCAGTGACATGATTGAAGTATTTAAACTAGCAAACTCTTCAAAAATAAGTTTGGTTATTTATTTGAGGTTGCTGAATAGGCTAGAACTTTAGGGGGCAAGATTTTAAACTTGGAATATAAGAAAAAAAATGTAAGGAGGCATTGTTTAACAAAGACAGTGATGAACACTTGAGCTGGACTTCTTATTGAAGTGGTTTGGTGAAATAGCATAAAAGTACTTAAGCAAAAATTGGATAACTATCTAGAATTTAAGTTAATAACACTAAGTCTTGTACTGCCCTTATTGGGTGTCACTAGGGTTCTTCTCCTGTTGATCCCTGATGCAAAAGTTTAAAATTGTTTAGTTTAAAAATATACAAGATGCTATCATTTGCAGACATGAGAAGCCCAAGGCCCACTTCTAATCCTCCACAACTATTTAACAAATATCTAAATAGTCACATCACTTGCTTTTCTACAACTATTTGGCAAGAGATGTTGTTGATTGGCAGATCGCACTTTAAATTTTTGAGTAACACAGATTTTCACTTCTTGATGAGTGATGCTCCAGCTGCTAATGGGCATTCCAATATCTTCTCTATGGTGTAGGAGAATGGATGGAATCAGAACAGAGATTTCAACCAAGGAACAAGGAGAATAGGTTTTGCATTTGTATTGGAAATGTACCTGTTCCTGCCCTATTCCCATCCTGAGGAATTGATGAGTGCAGCCTATGTGAAGAGTGACCTATGCAAGAAAATAAAAAAAGACATATCAAGGCTTAATGTCACACTGTTTATAGGTTTAGTCATTCAATGAGTGGACAGATGCCCTCCGGTGAATGTTGTTGTCAACTCACATTATTACTGAATTTGCTTTCCCTTTTTTTGGTTTTATATTGCTGTACTATGAATTTGATGTGGTGGTTTCCATTCAAAACCTGTCACTATACCCTCCAGCCACTGACAGGAATATCTTAATTGGCTTTAAAAATCACACTTTATGGCTTGTGTAGTGATAACTGGGAAGGAAAGGCCAAGCCATCTCCAAGTTTCCTCACTCCTGGACATAAGAGGGATGGAGGGACTCCCTCATGGGAGACCTACCAGGAGTCCCATAAAGCAGGTAGTGAAATGGGAAATAGCCTCTCCCTCATGCAGACATGTCCTAGGTATCCTTCCTCTGATATGGGGAGAGGGTGGAAGAAACTCCCTCCGTAGAGATCAATTTAAGGCTTTCTCTACGGGGTTATAGTCTGTGTTGGCACATATTTCTTGTGGTATTTGTGCTTGTTCTGTGGAACCAAGATTGCATGAGAATCCCTACTTGCATTTAAAACCCAGTAACTTCCTAGCCCTCATGGGTGCAGAGAGCAGCTTGAAGTGAGAGCCACCCTAGTGGAGTAGCAACGTCCGGGCAAAGAAAATGCGCCCTGCCCTCATTTGTTTATTTTTACAAATCTCATGATTTTAGGCCTATGTCATGATTTTTGCACGCAGGAGATTGGCAGAACTACAAGCTCTCCACCTCTCAAGAGGGAAGATGTTGCTTTATGAATCTCCTACTCAGATCTTGGCAATTCTCTATTTTTCCAATCCACCCACCAACCTACCCCACCCCAAGCAAAAGGCTCAGCAGCTACTTGGGACACAGTATCCCCTGGGTGGGGGACACACAACACACAGCCTAATCCCTGCACCCCATAGGACAGCTGTCTCCCGCACTCCTTGCCTCTGTTTCCCAATTCGGGAGCGGGAGAGAAAATATCCCACACAAGAAATAGGGGAGGGGACAGAGTGATGGAGGGTAGTAGGCTGATATGGGACAGAGCAGGAATGGCTCTAAGTTGACAGTGGGGGCAACACTAGACTGAGGATGGGGGCAGGGGCAGAGTGGGAGGAGCAGCACTAGGCTAATGGCAGGAGTTTAGGGTGGCCAGGTGCCTGGTTTTTGACTGGAAAGTCTGGTCAAAAAGGGGGCCTGATGATGTCCGGTCACATCTACTGACTGGACACCCAAAGTCTGGCTATTGGGGGCAGGGGAGGTGCTGAGTCATCACCTGCACCAGCCCGTACTTAGCCAGGGCTGCCTCCTAAAAGGTTGCCAGGTGCCTGATTTTTGACCAGAACAGCTGGTCAAAAAGGGACCCTGGCAGCTCCAGTCAGCAGCACTGACTGGGCCTTTAAAAGTCCAGGCAGCAGTGCAGCAGGGCTAAGGTAGGCTCCCTGCCTGCCTTGGCTCTGCCCGGCTCCCAGAAGCAGCGGCATGTTCCCCACTCCAGCAACTAAGCATAGGGGCAGCCAGGGCACCCTCCTACACCCCAAACACCTCAGCGCCACCCCAGAGCCTGCACCCCCAGCCAGAGCCCTCACCCTCCCACACATCTGTGCCCCAGCCTGGAGCCCCCTCCTGCACCCTGAACCGCTCAGCCACAGCCCAGACCCTCCCCTCCTGCACCCCAGAGCCCACACCCCCAGCTGGAGTCCTCACCCCCTCCCGCACCTCAGCCCTGTGAAAAGAAGTGAGTGAGGGTGGGGAGAGGGAGCGACAGGGGGAGGGGGATGGAGTAAGCAGGGGTGAGGCTTCCAAGAAGGGGCAGGGCAGGGAGCGGAGCAACGGTGTTCGGTTTTGTGTGACTATTAAGTTGGCAACCCTACTGCCTACCTGCGGCGGGTGGCTGCAGCTCCCAGCCCCGGCTCCGCAGGCAAGTCTCTCCTGACCTGGGCAGAGGTGGGGGCAGAGCCGCAGGGGGAAGGGGCAGGGCAGGTGGCACTCCTGCTGGAGTGTCCGGTTTTTAAATATTACAACGTTGGCAACCCTAGAGGGGAAGGTAAGGGGGCACTAGACAGAGGGTGGGGGCAGGGTGTGGGGAGGGGCAGAGAGGGGGGCAGTAGGCTGATGGCAGGGCCTGGGGAGGGGGCAGTAGGCTGGCGGTGGGGGGCACTTGGGTGATGGCAGGGCCTGGGGAGGGGCAGGGGGGCACTAGGCTGATGGCAAGGCCTGGGGAGGGGGCAGTAGGCTGGCGGTGGGGGGAGGGGCAGAGAGGGGGGCAGTAGGCTGATGGCAGGGCCTGGGGAGGGGGCAGTAGGCTGGCGGTGGGGGGCACTAGGGTGATGGCAGGGCCTGGGGAGGGGCAGGGGGGCACTAGGCTGATGGCAAGGCCTGGGGAGGGGGCAGTAGGCTGGCGGTGGGGGGAGGGGCAGGGGGGCACTAGGCTGATGGCAAGGCCTGGGGAGGGGGCAGTAGGCTGGCGGTGGGGGGAGGGGCAGAGAGGGGGGCACTAGGCTGATGGCAAGGCCTGGGGAGGGGGCAGTAGGCTGGCGGTGGGGGGAGGGGCAGAGAGGGGGGCAGTAGGCTGATGGCAGGGCCTGGGGAGGGGGCAGTAGGCTGGCGGTGGGGGGAGGGGCGGGGGGCAGGAGGCTGATGGCAGGGCCTGGGGAGGAGCAGATCTGGGGCTGGCACTAGGTTGACGGCCAGAGGAGGGGGCGGTAAGCTGATGGCGGGGATGGTGCCTGGCGCCCACGTCCCGCCCCTTCCGGGATTCCTCGAGCACTGTCTGGCTCTCGCGGCGCAGCCGTTAAACGGTTAACGGGGAGGCTCCGCCCCCCTTGTGGAGCCTGACCCCACCCCGCACGCGCGGGTCGCAGTCCCACAAAGTGCGAAGTCAGCAGGCCGCTGCTGCTGTAGGCGACTTCCGTGTGGCGCCGGCGGCTCGCTGTGGGCAGGTGCGCGCAGGGCGGCAGTGGCACAAGAGCGACCGAGCTGCGGTGTGAGGGCGATGGGGGTAGAGGGAGGGGCGGGTAACGGGGAGCAGGCCGATGGGAGGGGGTAACGAGAGTGGTGGGGGGGCGATAAGAGGGCGAGGGGCGGGCAGGCAGCGGGCGTTGCCCTGTGTTGGACTAGCTGCGCCAGGTACGCTGAGAGCTTGTGTCAGAAGAGGGGCGCGATCTGCAGAGGGGGCGAAGAGAGCTGGCTGACTCCTGTCTGTCATGTGCACAGAAGGTCTCTCTGGGAGGGTTGCTATCTTAGACGTACGGAAACCAGACCCCTCTGAGATGATCCAGAGCCCATGAAACTGAACAGCTGTTAGTGTGTACTGAGCACCCTTTCATATTTCATGGGACACTTGCATCTAAAAAGGGACAGCCCTGGGAAAACCGGGACAGCCCTGGGAAAACCTGGACAGGTGACAACTGCATCCTCAGGGGCTTAAAAAAAACAACAACAAAAAAACTGGAAATTTAGGCCCTGTAGGCTAGAAGATTCAATGACTTGGAGATGTAGTGAAATGAAATGGAGACTTTAACAGAGCCAGGAAAAGGACAGGAGAGCAGTGGGGAAGCTTCAATTCTTTGTTAATTCATACTTGAGTTACATTTTTATATTTTGGTTAAAGGATTTTTTCTCTTTGACCTTTTCAGTTAAGGTGTTAAGAGCTCAAGAAATATGCTTGCGTCTTCTCACAGGTTCCCACACTAAGTCCAAGTTAGACAAACCTTTAAAAACATCTGAAATGTCAATCTGGGAAGTCAGACCAGTATAAAGTAGGGTGTGGCAATTTAAAGCTCTGCCGTTATAATGATGTAACTCCCTGTGTGGACACTTCTTTATTCTGGAATCAGAGTGCCTTTTTCTGGTTTAGATCTCTTAGTTTGTCATTTTATAAACTGTTTAAGCTAAACCAGAAAAAATCACTCTTGGATTTGCTTTCTCCTGGTCTCCAAGAGTTCTGTAAACAATACACTGTGTATATCTAAATTCACTTCTATTCTGTATCAGCATCACATTATTGAGGTGTTGCACTGGTAAAACAAACTTTAAAAAATTAGCTGACGTCAGAAAAATCAAGTTGAGTGACCCTTTCAAGATGAACCGCAGTGTACGTGCGTTTCAAAAACAACTATGAAGGGTATCTGCAAAGAGAGGGAAGATGACTGTGCTTTTTTTGACCTTTGATGTAAAAAGATTATTATTGCTGATCTGCCTAAGCTACAAATTGTGCATGGTGTAGTAAAACAAATAGTACTGTATTACCAGTCTGCCTTGTCGTCTTCTGCCCATCTTCTCCAGTCCTATTTGTTTTATCCACCATTTGCTTCTTGTCTTGAGCTTCGGTTGTTAGAACCCCTGCCCCCAAAAGATTATCTTGCTACATAACTGCAAGCCCCTAGCAAATTGGGTCCAACCTGGCTTGTTCCTGTAGGCACTATTGTAATATTACTAATTGCCTTAAAGGCTACAATTTTTTTTGTAGGGGTGGCCTAACTTTTTATTTTAGAAATACTGGAGGTGCTAAGTCTAGTGGTTGCAGGCTTTGCTTAAAAGCTTGTTGAACGCTGAATTGTGGACTGTGAGATTGCTCAGACTTTAACTGAAGGATTTGGGTTGTGGAATCTTAAGCAGAGATGCTCTTTCTCTTAAATGTTTCTCAGTATTTAGCTAAAATACCAAGTAAATAAAATCCCTAAAGTTCTAAGCAAACTGAATAAAAATAAAATGCATCCTCTCAGGTTTCACTTCCTCCTTACCTGGTATCCTAATCCTGCCACCTCTCCAGTTGTCCTCCAGTGTAGACAAAACCTCAATTCTAATCTCAAAAGAAAAAAGGTAGGAAAATAAAACTTTATCTTCTTTTATAATCCTTTTAGATCTTAAATACACAAGGTAATTAAACAACAGTCAAACCCAATTTTTTCTTTTTGCAGGTAACTTCTAGGATCTTTGTTGAATTGATGGGTTTTGATAGATGAATATCAGGGTAATAAAATACTAAATTGGTACCAAAATCTATAAGTAGTCTTCACATTCATTTAAAAAATATGTGAAATGCTTTGACAATCTGTTCTTCCTGTACTTGCCTGTTAACCCCTAAATTTTGGACTCCATAATTGTCTTGGCATATACAAGGTCAGTTTGCCTTCAGGTTTCTCTTGAGAGTTAGTATTGTGTAATGTGCTGTGCATAAGTGATAAGTGGAGGAGGATTTAAAATGACTTTTATGCTTGACTGTAACTTTCACTAATGTAGTTACAGATGTGGGGACTTAAAACTCTCGAAGTTTAGAAATGTAGCACAACTAATGAAGTCATACCATTGTAACAGGGAGTATATAACTAAACATGTACAAAAATGATGATTAACAAATCCTTGGCATTTAGAACTTACAGTACTAACGTTATACCACTTCAAATGATTGTTGGAAGTGAAACTGGATCACACTTTTGGACAGCCTCCCTGCTTCCAGTCCTCCTTCCATTCCCTATCCAGCTTTAGTTTTTTTTCCCATTGTTCCAGTCACCTAATCACTTTCCTTTTGGATTGCCCTACTACAACAGTCTTTCCTTGGGTTGCATAGTCCCTTGGAGAATACAGTTTTTTTTTAATTATTATTATTATTATTTATTTTTACAGTTGCAAACACCACCCCAAGTTTGCCTTTGTTGTTCTATTTCTTTGAAGGAAAAGTTCTCACCAAGCTATGAGATTCCCTGGGCTAAAGACAAAGTAGGGAATTTTAGAAATTACCACTGGTATATCCACCAATTCAGCTGCACTAGTGGGAGCTTGGGAATCCTTGCCCCAGCCGAGGCTCTGGTAGCTTCCAGTGCCTTTGCCACCGAGTTTGTGTCTTTGCTATCCGGTTCAACTGTCATGGTGACAAAGGCACAATCTAAATATGCCATTGCCCTGGTTTAAACAAAGATGTGATATTAAAGTGATGCAACTTTGCATGTAGATAAGCCCTGAGCTACAACATGACTGTAAAGGTATTTAAATTGTTTAGATAACTTTTAAGGGAGCTTACCAACTGTGCTTAAGCTATCTTAATTGAAAACTACCTTCACCTCCCTTCTTGTAGTCATACCAACTGCAGTGAAAAAGGAGACGTGTCCAGGAGACTAAGATAGCTAGATAAAAAAAAATGTCGCTTTGAGTAGCTTTGTAAAGCAAAATCCTAGTTTTCTTGGTCAGTTTTTGTCCAACAGAGTCTACCATTGATTCTAACACCAAGTTTCCATGTTGGTTTTTGGTTTTGTGTCTAAATTCTGTAACAAATATAGTTCCCTGTTATCCAGCATCATAGACTGATCTTACTGAACACTTTCATATCAACTGAAATATTTTTTCTTTCTATCTCCCTACCAATGGAGTATTGTTTCTTAAATGTCTCAGTAGTTTGTCAAGGCTAGCTTTATAATTTTCCTTGTTGGAGTTCTATTAGGCTGTGAAACACTGTAGCACTTTTTCTAATGTTCAGCCAACATTTTTTTTTCATCTGCACTATTCTTAACTGTACTCTATGAACCAGCCTCTTCATCTTCACTGTTTATGTACTTTATGTTATATGCTTCCATATTCATCTTTCCCAACTCCAGTTATTTCTTAACCAAACTATATGTTTAGGACTCTTAATCTGTGATAATTCAGTCTAGTCACCCCCTCTCTAGCATTTTGTTGCACTTTCAGGTCTGTCTAACTTGTTCGTCTTTCTAGTTATGTGTTGAGTATTGAACACAGAAAAAGGAGCTGTTTGCCTGATCTGTAATTTGATGTTTCATGTACAGCCCAAAATGGCAGTGATTGCCGGCTTAATCTAACAAATACTATATTATGTGTGTGCTTCAGCTTTTTGAATAAACAATCAAAATATTTTGAAATTAAGTCTGCTGAGTGGGCACATACACAAAAGTAGAGTATAGGCAGTGAGTGGTAGAGTGGCACGGGATCTACCTTCAGCAAATGCTCAGTAACTCCTTCTTTGTACTCATCTTTTATTAGCCCCATCGCTTCATGGAATCCATGACATTAGGAAAAATCTTGGGCAAATCCTGGATCATACAAACATTTGAGTTGTTCAGAAATAACTCATAGTTTGAATTTTCACTTACCAGTAAATACTTAAGCCCAAAGATAGCTGCTCTTTGAGGTAATTAAAAAGGCAATTCTAAGATTTATGACTAGAATGACTTTATGGAATACTCATTCTAAAACCGATTGACTAGATATTTGTTTTCCAATCCAGGAACTGTTTTCCCAAGCTGTTTGTATAGTATGTTCTTCATTTTTGTGCCTTACAATGCAGCTTGGTACAGTCAAGAAGCTAAGGAAGATTTTCTTGAAAAAGCAGGTTATAATGTTGCACTCTTATCTGTAGCTGAATGCTTTATATGTATGTGATTCCTTTTTTAAAGTGTGGAGCCTCAAAATGTTAAAGACAATGGACACTAAAAAACTGATTGGTAAATCCCTTCAGCCAGCAAGACCTGCACGCCACCTGTCTTCACAGCATGGTGAGTAGCATGGTTAAAATCTGTTCATTTAACAAAGATTTACGGATCACCCAAAGGGAAATCTGAGGTTATGGGCTGAATGTCTCGAATACATTTCTATTTAAGGCTCATGGTTAAAAATTAGCTGTGGGGAACATAGAAACAGCAATACTGGGCCGAACATAAGAACGGCCATACTGGGCCATACAAAGGTCCATCTAGCCCAGTATCCTTTCTTCCGATGATGGCCAATGCCAGGTGCTCCTGAGGGAATGAACAGAACAGGTAATCATCAAGTGATCAGTTCCTTGTTGTCCATTCCCAGCTTTTGGCAAACAGAGGCTAGGGACACAATGTCTGCCCATCCTGGTTAATAGCCATTGATGGACCTATCCTCCATGAATATATCTAGTTCTTTTTTGAACCCTGTTATAGTCTTTGCCTTCACAACATCCTCTGCCAAGGAGTTCCACATATTAACTATGCATTGTGTGAAAAAATACTTCCCTTTGTTTGTTTGTTTTTTAAACCTGCTGCCTGTTGATTTCATTCGGTGACACCCCCCCCCCCCCAGTTCTTGTGTTATGAGAAGGAGTAAATAACCCACCCTTACTTACTTTCTCCACACCAGTCATGATTTTATAGACCTTAGTTGTCTCTTTTCCAAGCTAAAAAGTCCCAATCGTATTAATCTCTCCTCATACAGAAGCTGTTCCATACCCCTAATAATTTTTGTTGCCCTTTTCTGAACCTTTTCCAAGTTCAATATATCTTTTTTGTGACCACATCTGCATGCAGTATTCAAGATATGGGCATACTATGGATTTATACGAAGTGATATGGTATTTTCTATCTTATTAGCTTTCCCTTTCTTAAAGTGTCCCAACATTCTGTTAGCTTTTTTGACTGCTGCTGAATATTGAGTGACTGTTTTCAGAGAACTATCCACAATGACTCCAAGATCTCTCTCTTGAGTGGTAACATCTAATTTAGCCCTTTGTAACTCTTCATAGTCTGCCCTAGACTTAACTATATTGAGTAGTTTTGTATCATCTGCAAATTTTGTCACCTCACTGTCTACCCCTTTTTCCAGATCATTTATGAATATGTTGAACAGTACTGGTGCAGTACAGGCTCCTGGGGGACACCACTATTTACCTCTCTCCATTCTGAAAACTGACAGTTTATTCCTACCCTTTGTTTCCTCTCTCTTAATCAGTTACCGATCCATGAGAGGACCTTCCCCTTTATCCCATGACAGCTTATTTTGCTGAAGAGCCTTTGGTGAGGGACCTTGTCAAAAGCTTTCTGAAAATCAAAGCACACTATATCCACTAGATCTCTCTTGTCCACGTGCTTGTTGACCTTCTCAAAGAATCCTAGTAGATTGGTGTGGCATGATTTCCCTTTACAAAAACCATGTTGACTCTTCCCCAACAAATTATGTTCATCTGTGTGTCTGACAATTTTATTCTTTACTATAGTTTCAACCTCTTTGCCCGGTACTGAAGTCAGGTTTTCTGGCCTGTAGTTGCTGGGATCACTTCTGTAGCCCTTTTAAAAAATTAGTGTCACATTAGCTATCCTCCAGTCATTTGGTACAGAAGCTGATTTAAATGTTAGGTTACAAACCACAGTTAGTAGTTCTGCATTTTCACATATGAGTTCCTTCAGAACTCTTGGGTGAATACCATCTGGTCCTGGTGACTTATTACTCTTTAGTTTATCAATTTGTTCCAAAACCACCCCTAATGACACCTCAGTTTGGGACAGTTCCTCAAATTTGTCACCTTAAAAGAATGGCTCAGGTTTGGGAATCTCCCTCACATCATCAGCAGTGAAGACCGATACAAAGAATTAATTTAGTTTCTCCACAATGCCCTTGTAGTTCTTGAGTGCTCCTTTAGCATCTCTATCATCCAGTAGTCAGTGTAGCCCAGTGTCCTGTTTTTGACAGTGGCTGGTGCCAGATGCTTCAGAGGGAATGAACAGACAAGGGCAGTTTATTGAGTGACCCATCCCCTGTCATCCAGTTACAGCTTGTGGGAACTTTGGCCCTTGATTGCATGTGTGCAAAAACATATTCTTAGGGCTCGAATGAGATCCTAAAACACATAGCAAATCCAGATGAAAACAGTCAAACCATAGTTTGGACCAGGCTTGTTAAAAGGTTTGCAAAGTTTTGTGAACTTGGCTTGAACTCAGTTTGTAATAAAAACCCAAAACTAGGTGAATTTTTCTTGGATGTGGCCTCTGTATATATTTATTTTTGGGCTGCACCTATGGATGAGACAGAGTTTCGAAACTTTCTACAAAGTGGTGCCTGTTTGGGGGCTGCCTGAGAGAAGTACTGGCCATTCATAGCCAAGGTTAATTAGGAGACAAGCAGCTCCCAACTGCTTCAGTTTCTCCTTCATGGCCACTAATTTCAGATACAGGAACCTCTCATGTTTTGGTGACTCTTGCTAAACTGTTGTCTGTAATTTAGTTCTTTAGTAGTACTTTAATCTGCATGGTTACTGTTCCAGACTGAGGTGAGCACAGCATCAGATGTTTTCTTTTCTGAACCCCACGGGGACTGTATTTTAGGAAGTCTGTCTCTTGTCCCTTTTTTCTATACGCAACGACTGATATGACTTGAAGGCCAAGCTAATGGCTGATACTTGGAATACTGATTTCATCCCCTTAGCTCGCCCCGGCCCCAACACACACCTTGGAAAACTAGTTGAGAAGACTTGGAGATCCTTCTGCCTAAGTTCTGTCTTAGCACAGGTTGCTGTGGCTTAAACTGTGTGTGTGTGTGTGTGTGTGTGTGTTAACTGACTTCAGTTACACAAGTGAAAATACCTGTGTGGACACACTTAAATAGTGTTAAATAGTCTGATACCAATTTAGCTGAAATTAGTAGTAAGATTATAAACCAGGTTTAAATTGATCAAGATTGTCCGCACAAGGTTTGCAGTGGTTTAACTAAAGGCAGTTTAAAAATGCACTTGTAACACAGGCAAGGCTCTGAGGGTCTGCTCTTCGGATCCAGATGAGGCTAGAGGTCTTGGATCTGGTCAGGTCTCTAACAGGCCCTAGTTAGCACCTATTCCTACATCCCCATCCCAGTTTTATTTCCTCCCTAAAATAGTATCTGAATTGCATTTTAACCAGACTGTTGATCTCATGCCATTCATCCCAAAAACATTCACAGTGCCCCATACTCTGTCAAAAGAGCTTTAAGTTCCTATTCAGATAGGACTAAGGCATTTAGGAATCTCCTCCTAGTGTTTCTCATTTTTTTTTATATCAGGGACTGGCTTGCTGCCTTCCTAAACTGTGTCAGGGAAATTTCAGGGACTGGCCATTGAGAAACACTGTTTAAACATGGGGTTCAATGTGAGAGGAGTTTGTTTTGACACAATGTCTGTCTAAATGGATTAGGTTATGTACTGTAACTTGTTACACTTCTGCTAATATATCAGTACCTGATGGAACTAAGGTTCACTCTGCTAGGACTAAAGCAGCATATATGGCTTGCCTTCACAACTTCTCTGTGTTGGAAATCTGTTAAGATATGAGTTTTATCCTGACTCGTACTCAGTATTACTCTCCTAGGCTGGCATCAGAGGGTAATGCTTGCTTTTGGAGGACAGTTCAACAGTCTGTCTAATTAGAACTCCTCACCCCACCATTTTGGGATTTCCACAACTAGCTAATCTCCCACACTGAGAATAGGCAGAGGGCACCTTAAGGAAGGTTACCCTTCTGTAAGTTTTGTCACTGCATACTTAACACTACTCACCTGCCATAATCCCTTCCCTGGACTTCTACACCAAAGCATTGGATTCTGAGATTTGGTGGAAGGAATTGAGTTGGATAGGGAGGGGAAATGGGGGAACATGGACTTTTCAGGGGTTCTGAAGCTCTGCATTGCCAGGGTGTGAATCTGCAGTTGCCCATTATGGTAAGTAACCTTTTCTTTATGGTCATTTGGAATTTCTCATTTAAAATTTTGCTTTTACTTCCAACAAGCTGTGTGGTAGAACAATAAAGACCTTGTCTACGCTTGTGGCGGCGTGTAGTACTGTATATGTGGAGCTACAGGCCCCAGTGAAAGGTTCCGGAAGGGGGAAGCAGCGGTGAAAAGCTCCGGCAGTGGGGAGGTGGCAGGACACTACACGTCTAAAAATAGTAGTGTAGATGTGAGAGTCATCCTTGGGTATATAGAGAGCCATGTAGGGTATATACACTAGGATTCAGATGTGTAGGGCATTCTACTCACCTGAACAGTGCCTCTCCATCTACTCTGCTTTTAGACCGATGTTTGCTGGGAGTGCAGTGTCTTTACTCTTCACACTGTCACAAGTATAGACCTACACGAATTAATCCAGAGCTGCTGTTGTAAAAATTCCACAAATAATTGTGACCTGGTTAGTGTCTAGATCATCAGCTGTCCTTGTCTACTGATGATGGTGCTGTTTAAGGGGAGGGGGCAGGGACTGTGTGTTCACACAAAGCCCTGTCATCCTCTTAAAGGCCTGGACCCCACTCTTGGAGAAGGGTCCAGTAAAAGATTATTTTCCTGTAAAGAATTGTTCTGCTGCTTTCTCAGAGTCCAACTTCTACTGTGGAAAAGAGTTGAATTTAATTTATCTCTTTTTTGAAAAACTCAGTGTCCAACTACAGTATTTCTCATTCTTTGCAATTGTAACTGAAAAATGTCAATTTGTTACAAACACTTTGAAAATTGATATAACTGTAGATAGCATAAAGAAATAGCAATTTTTAAATTGCATTTTAGTGGGGAATGTTTCACATTTGTGATGTGAGAATGAGAACACAATATTATCACTAAGCATTTCTAAAAGCTGAGGGGAGGGACTGCCGAAATTGCCAAGTATTACAGCTGTTGCAGGGATTGAGAAATAAATGCAGCAGTGCTACTGTGGGCAGCAGCCAAATAACAGCGTATCTTAGAATCCATAGTGTTACACTGTTAAGATCCTGCAAGAAATGGGACCAAGTCCCAAGGTGCAGCATAATCAAAGCATTCAAGTAGTAATTGGTAAACTATTTGTTCATTACTTCATTATTGTCCTGAGATGGTGTGTAAAGCCCTGATGACAAATGTCTCAAGATATGTTCTGAATGGACTCTTTGTTTTTGCTTATTCTTACTCTTGTTCCAACAGCCTCAACAATTACTTTCAACTTCCAAGCAGAATTTCCATGCAGCACTCAAGTATGTTTACGTAGCGGAGTTAGCTGGGTAAGCATTTAAATGAATAGAATCAAGTCACCAATGAAAGATATTGGATGGCTAAATCTATAAATGAATGTCATGAAAGTACCATAAATTGTCAGTCAATCCATCTGTTAATTAATGAAGTAGATACTTTTGCCAATGAGAGACGTTCTAGAATTGCACACAAAGCAGTTCAGTCCTGGAGATGCTCATGTTTAGTTTGAGGTAGAAAAATTCTTCCCTGATATGTGCACTAACACATGGAAGGTGCCTCTCCGTAAATGACAATGTGGACTTGCAGATCTGGCTTCTCTGCAAACCTCTGTGTGTGTAGATAGTCAGTCATTTGCTCATTTTTTTTCCTACCCATTTTATCATGTTTGTTATACTTACAAAGTGGTGGCAATATTTTTTATATTCCCTTTTATGTGAAAATATGTTCAACACATTTGAGGCAGCAGACTATGGTATTTATTGGGTAATTGTGTTCTCAGCTCATTCTGAGGGCCAGATTAGAAAGATCAGCAAAATGTGCTTGTTCTTTGTACTCTTAACCTCTATTTTGTTCTGACTCTGCATCTGCTTTTTCAATACTAATTCACACTGACTGCCCACTCAATCAGTGACTGTGAACCCAATATCACGAAACTTGTACTAAAATAGACATAAAACCACATATTTTAACAATACAAAACTGTTTTTTTAAAACTCACTGTTGCTGTCTGTGTCTGTTGGAATGTATCCTGTCCAGTCTTATTTGGTGCCTACCATTGGTGTCTTGAATGACCCAGAAAAATTTCAGTAATAAATCAGTGACTTCTTCAAGAATCTCAAGTGTCTGGGGCACCACTTCTTTTGCCTTCCATAGACTAGGTTAATCTCTACTTTCTGCCTCCCCTCTCCCCCCTCAAAAATAACATGTTGACAAGCATCTGTGGACTATTCATTTGTACTGCAGTAGCATCTAGAGGCCAGTAATAAAGGTTTGAGGCCCACTTTGTCAGGTGTTCTACACAAAAAATGAAAAGACCTAAAAGTCTTACCCTAAAAGATCTTGCAAGTCAGACTGACTCCTCGTTCTAGTGCACTTCTCGGGGAATGACTTGAACGAATCTTGCATAGATCTAAAGACTACTTCCTCTTTCAGTCCATCCCTATGGCACAAATGGAAGGTGACCCTTATTTGGACAGCTGCTGTTGAATCCTGTCTTACCTGAGCAACTTTATACTAGCAGTTGATCTATTGGAGCCTTCATTTCTGCACATACACTTCACTGTAAAAGTATGGTAATTATAATAGCAAACGGGAATGTATCTGGCTTGCAGACACACAGTTGCCTAGCTTGTACCCATAAGCATGTTTTGAAAATTTGACACTTTTTTACATCTGAATTGTCCATGGAGATAGGTTCTTGGGGTTTTACACTCCCTTTTAGAGTTGAGGAGTATATCCAAAATTAGATGCGGAGAGGAGTAAATTCAAAGAACTTGCCAGTCCAAGACTTTTATTCACAGCAGTTGAGTGTATAGTTATTACAATGTTGGTCAAACCAGTCTCTCTTCAAACCTTGGAGGGAATTTAGAACCTGGTACTTCATCTCTATGTGGTCGGATTCAAGTTAAAAATAGTGTGATTGTGCCCAGTGTGATGGGGTTTTGCCCCACACTGGCATGCAAAGGGTTACTAGAGCCTTAAAGAGACTGTTAGAAGCAGCCAATAGGAGAGGGGCTGCGAGGAGCAGCCAATCAGGGCCCAGCAGGCCCATATAAAAAGAGCCACAGGGCAGCGCAGAGTCAGTTATTTCCTGGAGCTCAAGGAGGGAGGACTGGGTGCCTTGCAGGTGGAAGGAAGCTAGCACCCTGGACATAGCAATGCTGGGCAGGAACAGGGGAGCAAGAGTGAGCTCCTGGCTGGCTGCTAGATCTGGCATGCTGAGGCCCTGAGATAAGGGCTAAGAAGGTGCTGGGGCCATCGGGAAGTGGCCCAAGGAAATGTACTGAGGATTTGGAGGGGACTCTGCACGTGTCTGCCATCTACAGGTTCCTGGGTCGGGACCTGGAGTAGTGGGTGGGCCTGGGTCTCCTCTTTCCCCCCTCCACTTGCCACTGGGGAAGTGGCAGGACAATTGATTGCGGTCGCCCCTGTGGGAAGTAGCTGGGCAGTTGACTTGCAGGGCCCCTGGAAGGGGGGAGCACAGATCATGACACAGCCACAGGGCTGTATCATGAAGAGAATGCTGCATTCCTTGGAGTGACATGGGTCCGAGAGCAGATGTGACGGCAGTTGAGGCACCAGTTGGAGAAGGCATACTGACCTGTGGAGCTAATTCCCAAGACAGCCAGCAGGATGCACCAGTGTGGTGAGCGGAGCCCCGTCACATTCAGTCTTTATTTGCTGGCTAAGTAAACAAACATACATATTTGGAAATCAAAATTCAGGAATAGTTCTGAGGTAAAAATATGGATTTCAGGTTCATAGTTCACTGCTTCATTACACAGTCATCTTAATACAAGGTGATGTGCATAAAGGTGGTTGGCAATAGTCAAGCAGTCTTTTCTGAGCCACACTAGCAGCAGCAGATGAGTGCCCAGTAATCACACGGTTGTATTCATCTAGGTGTTTCATATATACAGGATTTTAATCTATAAAGGACATTGTTTCATTTGTTACTGTGCTCCTGCATGCCATAGTAATGACAGCAGCAGTATGATACCGACTAGAATTGTGCAGTGCTAATTTAGCTCATGTTGCTCCTTACTAGATGTTATTCTGGATGTGTACAGGTATTTATTCTGAGGAGTATCTTGGGTTTTTTGGGTGGTCACGGAATACAGTATGGCACAGGGGCACATGCTTCTGCTGTGGCCAATGTAAACTTCTTCCAAAATATGGCTTCTAAATTAGAAGAGCCTTGCATTTGTCTATTGCCTTGTCCGGAAGAAGGTTTACTAGCTTACTTCAAAATGTAGACTGACAGAAGGAAAAGATTTGTCCTAGAATTCTGGTCCTAAAAACTCATTTGTGTGTGCAGCCAAGAATTCAGAGCTACTTTTATCACATTTCAAATAAACTCTTCTCTAAAGATGTGGCTGAAAACACTACACCCTCTACAGTCTGTGCCTCGTGCCTCAAGAAGGCACATTTTAATGAGCTCAGAGTTCTAAAGCGGTCTTTTGCTGCCTTAGAAGAGAAATCTAATGCTTCTTAGTGCTTCTGCCTAGTTTTAGAAGGTTCATTTGTGTAGTTGTCTGTTTTAATCTGCTGTATTAGAAGTCTGTGCTCTTACCTAGAGCTTCAACCAAAAATGGCTTTTTAATGGACTTTCCTCAGCCATGCTGGTGAGGATCATTCACATAATTGCTGTTATCTGAAGATACTTGTTAGAAAAGATTAGTGACTATCTCACCTTTTTGCCCCTCTGAGTTTGAAGATTGTACAAATACAATCAACTTTGTTTATTTTTCTAATTTTTAAACACTACAATATCTTCACCTGTTGTGAAATAAATGGATAATTAAACACTAAAAGAGCCTACATTCTATTTTCTGAGTTGGAGGAATCAACTGCTTTAGAATGTTCAGCCTTAATCACATATAAGGATATGGGTCATGTTGCATGGATCCATCATAATGTATAGTTTTGGACAAGCAAGAAACTTCTTCTCTTGCACACTCTATTCTAGTCTTGTTGGCACTATTAGAGACAAACTATGACCTCCCAGAACTTTGTCAATCTAGATGTTTGGCTATAGCCAAACACCACATAGTGTGGCTTATGGAGGTAAGTGCCAGAGTAGCCTCTACACTCATGGAACATGCGCTGGCTGTGTCCTGTCCCATCCTCTTGCTTAACATGGTGTAGCCAGAAGGCTGCTCCCAGTTACAATGCCTACCAACAGTCCTAAGGATCATCAAGGTGTATGGATGCGCTGATCTTGCCCCCTCTGCTCTGGCTACTTTTCACTACGTTTGCATCATAGCAGCTTCTATGTCACGGAATGATTCTCTAAACAAGGAGGCCTTTCAAGAGCTACTTATGCTGCCTTTAGGGCCAGAATCTAGTGTGTAGCTCAATCACAATATACTCCAATAGCTCAATCACAATATACTCCAATATCTGGGCCTCAACACTCTTTTTATAGGAGGAATCCTGTAGGGTAGATCCATAAGGCTGCAAAAGCTACCCATTCTGCAGCTTGTCTATAGTGATAGTGAATTACAGCCACCGTCTCTGGAATTATTCCCTTTGAAGTACACACCAACTGTTAAGTTAGAATTGGAATATTATAACTGAGATTTCAGAAACTTTAACTCTGCATTAAGAACTTCTGTGGCAGAATGTTGATGTTCCACATGTGGTCTAGATAATACTTAATGCTGCCACGAGTGCAGGGGACTGGACTAGATGATCTCTCAAGGTCCCTTCCAGTCCTATGATTTTGTGTGCATTCATGCACAGTTTGTGAAATCATAACTTTCTGAGGCTCTATTTTTCACTATAGAAGACAGATGCATCCCTGTTTACACTTAAACTTTAGGAAGAATGTAATAAACTTGGAAAGCAGGAATAGCTTGTTAGCATTTTTTCTATTAGAGGAAAACTGCAATGCAACAAGTTAAACAAGGCATCTTGGTACTCCAAAGTATGCAAAAATAAAGTATTGGGGCCTCAGTCAGGTCCTCCCTGATTTTTCCAAAGTAACTACTCTGGAATCAGAAATATCCCTGTATCATATTGCTTGATGGTATTAATACTAACTCTTCAAAGAGAAGCTCTGAGGAATAACTTCCTCACTACCTGCAGTTTGAACTCCTAATCCTCTCAACTGGTGAAGTTTAGTGATAAACATCAGCACTCCTGCCCATGATGGTAAAGATGATCATTGCTTCCTTTAAAGACCATCTGCCAAACTGCTTAGTAAATGAACTCTAGCCAGTTCTGAAAAAATATACTGTCAACCTTGCCAGTTTCTAACCTTGCACTTCTTGGCAAGGACACCAAAAAGTGATAATATTGCGCTTCAAATGTATTTATCCTATTCCAATACAGCATCCCTTACATTTGGGTTTCAGGTTGGTGCTGATGTCCCAAACTTCTGGTTTTTGGGCAGGAATCAAATCCAAGCTGGCACTACTAGATATCTTTGGACTTTGATAATGTTGGCTACTTGGTAAGGTGACATACGTATATGACATTGCAGAAGTGATGAATCCAGTGCAGTGCTGCTCCAGGTTTTTGTTGGACATGTCTGACCCAGAACTGTGATGGCCAGGTCCCTGCTTTTTGTTTAATCTCCCCACCTCTCCCCCTCGTGCCCAAGCTTATTTCCTGGGGAGTTCAAGTTTCGGTACTCTCATCTTCCCTTTTAAATATTTTGAAGGAGCCTTCAGATATCAAAGATGAGAAAGACAGTGAAACATCATGGCCTTGTGCCGCCAATATGCAGTTTAAACTACTCTTTGATCTTTCATTAATTCAGTCTCTGTGGTCACTAGGATGTCTCAATGCCTGGGAGGAATCTTCAGAAGGATAAAGAGCCGGTGGGTCAAATTCCTGCCAGAGAAGGTATAAGTTATATGAATAGGAAGGGGTAGGGGGAAGCCAGAAAAACAGGCTAATACTTATTCACATACTAGGAGGTGTGAAACTGTAGGGTTCTGCTGAACTCCTTGCATGCAGACAGGTTCAGTACAAGGAAGGTGGCTTCCATTTCCAGCTGACCAGGAAAGAGGACCACCTTGTCTTACTGATCCAGGTGGTCTGAACTACACTAGTCTTCTTCAGGCTAGGCTACTGCAACTCTGTAGCAGGGTCAGACTGTCACCATAATAAGGCAGAAGACTGTACAGGTAGCAGCAGTGTGCCTTCTAAAGTAAAGGCGGATGCAAAACAAAAGTATTGACTGTTCTTTGCAAACTCCACTCAGAATGAAGCAAAAGGCCCTCAGCCAAATTGCAAAGCCACTGCGGGGCGGGGAGAGGGGGCTGAGATCCAGCAACTTATTGGAGGGTGGGGTAGTCTCCTACACACATGCATTCCAAGGATGTTGCAGCTAGAGATGCCCAGGTTTAGACTGTTAAGTTCTGGGGTTGGTATTCTGGTTACAGAGATCCTTGCTAGAAGGGAAGACTTAAGTCCATGTCTCAGCAGTTTAGATTTAAACATAAGACTTTCCATCCTCCCCGTTAGGAAAAAAAAACTTTCCTTCTCTCCTCTTTTTTTTCCTACCTTCCACCCTGCAGAAATAACACTGCTTAGCTGCTGAAAAATGTTGCTAATTGTGGTTCTTACCTGAAAAGTAATTCTAAAATGGCACGAGAGGGTTCCATCTTTGTGTTTAAAAGATTGCTGTCTCAAATGTGCTCAGTTTCCAAGGATATGTTTCTTCTAACTTCTAGTTCTGTAAATTCCAGTGTGGAAGCACAATAAAGCTGGTTTGTTATTGTTAGGGCCCTACCAAATTCACGGCCATGAAAAACACATCATGGACTGTGAAATCTGATGTCTCCCCGTGAAATGTGGTGTTTTGTCTGCTTTTACCCTATACTATACAGATTTAACGGGGGAGACCAGTGTTTCTCAAGTTGGGGGTCCTGACCCAAAAGGGAGTTGCAGGGGGGTTGCAAGTTATTGGGGGAGGGGTGTCATGGTATTGTCACCCTTACTTCTGCACTGCCTTCAAAGCTGGGCAGTCAGAGAACGGCTACTGTTGGCCAGCTCTGAAGGCAGCGCCCCTCCAGCAGCCATGCAGAAGTAAGGATGGCAATACCATACCATGCCATCCTTACTTCTGTGCTGCTGGCAGCTCTGCCTTCACAACTGGGCTTCCGGCCAGCAGCCACCGCTCTCTGGCTACCCAGCCTTGAAGACTGTGCTACTGCTGGTGGTGGCACTGAAGTAAGGGCAGTAGTACCACAACCCCACCTACAGTTACTTTGCAAACCCACCCACAACTCCTTTTTGGGTCAGGACGATTGCAACACTGTGAACTTTCAGATTTAAATGGCTGAAATCGTGACATTGATTTTTTTATTATTTGTTTTTATTTTATTTTTTTTGTATGGACTGTGGACTGTGAATTTGGTAGGGCCCTAGTTATTGCGTATATTCACTAACGCTAGTAGTAAAAGTTCTGCAGGCTCTTGAGCCTAGTCTACTTCATAGCTGTACTTCTCCAGCAGTGCAGCTCCTGCTCAGCTCCTGCTTATGTCTATGCTATAGCTTCCACTACTGGCAGCAATGGTGGAGCTGTGCCAGTTGTGAATTATAGGCCAGAGTAGACACTGCCTCCGTTTCATCTGTGCAATGCTGTCTTTCAAACTGTGTCTATAGTATCTTCATGAGGCCTGCATAGGTGTCACTGACTGAAACTGAGTTAAAAAATGATAGAAGAAGCCAATTTTCTTTTAAATGTGCTGGCAGGGCTGTCCCTAGACATTTTGGTGCCCTATGCAGCCCCGCTGTGTGTGTTGGGGAGGGGCTCCATGGGGGGGCAGGAGCAGGCTTGGGGGGCAGAGGGGAAACTGCCCCACTTGCACAAGCTGGCGGAGCAATGTGGGTTGGGGCAGGGTCACTCCACTTCCTGCTGCCCCAAGAGTGCAGTGCGCGCCTGACCCCTGCTGCAGTCCCCTATTGCTCGGGGAAGGGGTGGAGTGGGGGCGGGGCTGGGGTGGACCAGGGGCGGGAAAAGGTGGAGCAGGGGTGGGGGCATCTTTCCTGGGCGGCTCAGCCAGCCAGGGGATTGGGCTGACCTCTGGAGCAGCATGCAGCTGCGTAGTGTACCAGGAAATCTGGGGCAATTTGGTGCCCTAAATTTCCTGGTGCCCTACACAGCCGCATACTTTGCGTAAGGGTAAGGGCGGCCCTATGTCTTGGCTGTGAAGAACGAGGGTAATGCTGACAGACCCCAGTCGTTAGCGGCCAGGATTGAACCTGGGACCTCTAGAGCTTAGTACATGAGCCTCTACAGCATGAGCTAAAAGCCAGCTGACTCCTAGCTTAGGCTGTAGAGCAGAGTAATTTCATCTCTCTCTCTGATCTCAGTGACACTAGATGGGACAGAACACCACACCCAGGAGGTGTGTGGGTTACATACTTCCCCTAGCTGAGGAAGTGCCTCCTGAGCTTCAGAGACTTCCCAGTAGAAATCTCTGACGAGCCTCCACTTGTAATGCTGACAGACACTAGTTGTCAGGCGGGATCGAACTTGGGGCCTCTGGAGCTTAGTGCATGAGCCTCTACTGCTGTAGAGCAGACTCATTTTCTTTCTCTCTCTGCCACTAGATGGGACAGAATGCCACACCCAGGAGGTGTGTGGGTTACACTAGCCGGGAGTGTACCCTAGAGGGAAGAACCCATCTCCCCAAAACCTACCTTACTGACAAGGGAACAAATTCCAGAATTAGACAGTGCTGTGGATTGTCCATGACTTTCGTACCTTAAAGCAAACTTGATTATTGTATCAAAACTAATCACTGCAGATTTACTTGAAACAATATAACTTTGCTTTTTTTTTTTTTTTTTTTTGCTGATCGTTTCAGTTTGTCAGAAGGAGATTCCAGCATCTGATGATGCATTTTTGGACACGCTTATGAAATTTGAATAAATTGCATGTTCTTCTTTCCTTGTTTTAGTGGTATGAGGCTACTGGAATGCAGACCTTAAATCAAACCGTGATCCCTAGTCAGCCAGAGTGGCAGGAGTCTAAAACCAAGAAAGGTAAGCTTTGTTTTACTCTTGGGGGAATTCTGCGCTACTGCCCATGAACGGAATTTATGTCCACCGCAGATTTCTTTGCGTCCCTGCAGAAAAATGACTTTGATGGGGAAGCAAAGGGAAGCCACAAGCGGTCATACGACCTTCTCCAGCTGTATGTTTTGGGTGCCCAGGGCAGCTGACGGAGAGGTAAATCACTGTGGGGCAGGGGGTGGGACTGAAGACCCAGCTGTTGGCTCCTACCCTGCACCAGGCACGGCTGCTAGTCTCAGGTGCGTTCAGGAGGATGACATCCCCTGCACGGCATCTGGGGCTGGGTCAGACCCAGCTGCAGGAAGCTCTGCAAAATCTCCCTCCCGCTGCTTCCTTTGCCCATCACTCCTCAGCTGCAGGGGGAGGGATCCCTGTACAGGGAGCTGCTCCCATATCTGCCCAACCCCCGTGCATCCAGATGCCCTCATACCCAGACCCTTCTGTCGAGCCTTACCCCCCACACACACTCAGAACACCCCGCCCCTGATGATCCCCACCCCACTGAGCTCCAACCACCTTCACCTGGACCCCTCTGCAGAGTCCCATTATCATTGCACCCAGAAGCCCCTAACGAGCCCCTGTGCATCCAGATTCCCCACTGAGTCGCCCACACCCAGATTGCCCCCCACAGAACCCTCTCAACCCACACCTGGATCCCTCCCACACTAAGCCCCTCCACACTTGGATCGTACCTTGCTGAGCCTGCCTGCCCACACCTGGTGCACCTGGCATGGAGGGGCAGGGCCCTGGGGTGTTATTGGAGCAGGCACAGTCCTTAGGCTATGTCAGGGTTGGGTGCAGCCTCACTACTGAGTCTGTGTCCCGGGGGGAACTGCACAGTGATCTCCTACCTCTGTTCAGCCAGCGGCCTGTGCTCCCCAATGCTATGCTGGAGCCTCCACATTTATTTGACAAAATTTGCAGAATTTAAAATATTGTGTGCAGAATTTTTAACTTTTTGGTGCAGAATGCCCTCAGGAATATTTGTTTATATGTAGATCAATGTTTGAATTATCTGCTTCCAAGGTAAAAGGGAAAATATGAATTCTGAAAAGGTATATATGCTTGTTCCAGATATCAGTCATTGCTTAGAGGTGATGCTTTCCTCCCATATGTGGATTTGGCTATGTGAGGGAGCCAGGCTTTTGGAACCTTGCTAGTTTGATGTAGAAGTAGTACAGTAAACTTAAAACTCTGGTAGTGTCATCTGACCTTGCCATAACTACAGGAAAACTCCATTGGGAGGCTTGTTTGGATTTAAAGGTTTGTATGGTATAGCTATATTCATATAGCTGAATTGGTGCCATAGCTGACG
The DNA here is from genome assembly GCF_965140235.1 of Caretta caretta. Lineage (NCBI taxonomy): Eukaryota > Metazoa > Chordata > Testudines > Cheloniidae > Caretta > Caretta caretta. The sequence continues at coordinate 46,068,825 of NC_134207.1, forward strand.
AGCACAGATGTGGTAAGTTTGCACCAATGAGGCTACATTAGTGTAGCCATAACAGTACAAAACAAAATCCCAGTTAGACAAGCCCCAAGCGTAGCTATCAATATTTGTGCAGCTGCATGCATTACACTCATGTGAACTACCTCATTACACTTATGTGTTTGCAAGGTTGAATGTAAGTTCATTTCTTAAATTCATGGTGGTTTAAGGCATCAGCTTGGTTGCCCTGGTGAATGTAGTCCTCAGTTTAACTGCAGGGCAGGCTTACTACACATACTGCCTTGAGAGCATGTCTTAACACTGATCTGGAGGAATTTCCCTTAGCATTAACAGGTAGATCAGTCTCCATGGCTAGTTCTGTGTGTCTCTGCACAGTATGCTAGTTAGTGCAAATTATGGGAGGGGAGTTTGTGGTGTAAGATCTGGAACTGAGATCCACCAAATTCATTTTGTATAGGAACCCTGAAACATCCATTTTTAGCAGTAACTTCAATCTCTCCTGAGCGGTATTGGATTAAAACTGGTGATCTATACATGAAATACTTTGTAGTTCACTAGTAATGACCTGAAGCAGCTAGTCCTTCCAAACCCGCTCTTTTAAGAGTAGGTGTGTGTGCATGTACAACATAAAGTGCACTCTTTTCACACACAAAACTCTTAGAAAAATCAAAAGAAAAGGAGTACTTGTGGCACCTTAGAGACTAACCAATTTATTTGAGCATAAGCTTTCGTGAGCTACAGCTCACTTCATCGGATGCATCACTTGGCTGTAGCTCACGAAAGCTTATCTCAAATAAATTCATTAGTCTCTAAGGTGCCACAAGTACTCCTTTTCTTTTTGTGGATACAGGCTAACACGGCTGCTACTCTGAAACCTTAGAAAAGTCAAGCACTCAAAAATTGGGAAATGCCAGCATTTAAGCAGCTTTGCAAACATCACTGTTTAACAAATAACTTTATAGTAATCTGTTTGTGTATAATCCTGTGTTTGCAGAAAGAATTAAATACAGCAGGGATTTCCTCTTAAAGCTTTCAAGTGTTTCACTCTCTCAAAAGAAGCCGGAATTTCTTCCTGATCATCCTATTGTACTTGAAAAACCAGTAAGTGTATTCTTGCCATTTAAACCAAGCAGTGAAAAGCAATCTTGCAGGTCGCCAACTGTCCATGTTGACTGAGCAAAGTTTAACTTTTAAAAAATCTGTTTGCAGAGGTACATGATACAGTTATAACATTATTACTATTGCACCTTGGGTCCCCAGTTGGATTGGCATTTTAGCATGACGGAATAACTATGGTGCTCCATAGTGCTTCCATCTGTCAGTTCCTTTTGTTGCCTCTTAACAATGGCTGAGGTCTTAATCTTGTAGAAATTTACTGTGCTTGACTTCTTAGCCATGTTGCTTCAGCTTTCTTTCTTAATAGCTATAGACTATATCTTCAGTTTGGTGTGGTATACTAATCTCTTCTTGCTGTTGGCAACTTTAAAAAAAAAGTCAATCTTAAACTTGCATAGCCCAGTTTGATCTAAAAGTGTTGCGATTTGGGAATTTCTCAGCTCTCAAATATTTTTTTGTAGTCCTTATTTACTCATACTGAATATTTCTCTCTCTCCATTGTTGTTCTGGAGCAAACTTTCCTCTTCAAACGCTTTCCCCATTTACAAACAATGAATTGGTCATGTTTTTGTGAGAATGAGTCCAGGGTTTAAGAACCCAAACTTTTTCTTGGTATCCTCAGATACCTATTCAAACGCTACCTTAAACTGGTATAAATGGTATTCAAGTAGAAAGTCTTGTACAAATTAGGATAGACCATTTTTGTCAAGGTATCCAGCACCTTTAAATAATTATAGTAATAGTAATAATACCTAGTTCTGACTTAGCCTTAAGTGCCTTAATATACCACCTTGTTGGAGTGTAGAACAACTATGCATTCCCTTTGCATTAAATCCATGAATTAACACCGGCTCAGCTCTGCTCTGATGGTCAGTATTCCTGCATAAATTCAGCTCATTCTGTGCCTGTTGGGGAAGAAGTGGATGGTGAGCAGGACATCAGAGAGTACCACCTGGACACCAGGAGTTGGGGAAACTCTCTGGATGCCAAATGAATTTGTGCTACGGTAGAGGAGGAATGGATTTTTCACATCCTCCCTAGAGAATGCTGTGGCCATTCTAGTTAAGAAACCATCCAGTACTACAGTGGGGTATTTTTGAAGAACCTGGAGATGACTTCTCTTGTAGTTCAGATGCAAGTACCAATCATCTTCCAGTCAGCAAAGAACATGCAACAATTTCTGCATACTGTCAAGACACAGACTGATAAACTCTGGGACCCAAGCTCTTAATACTGGCTTCTTGAAGTTTTTTGTGATATTTGGTGGTGGAGGCTTCTATAGCTGGGGCAAGACTGTTCTGGACACAGTTCAACATCACCTGATTGCATAGTTCTGGATTTGCCTTTAACAAAACCTATCTGCAATGCTGTTCTGAGAGCTTTCATTTTTGTGAGAACATAAATTAAAGTTGTGGAAGAAGTCCTGCGTATGCCTCTTCTGTCCTAGAAGAGACTGGTTACTTTTAGGAGCTTTCTCTATATGGAGACAGCCTAGCACCAACTAATGCTGTCTTTTTGATGTGACAGTGAGATAAGCTGTGGCCAGACACATTTGGCTGTGAGCCTTCACCTGGAGGCACATTCGAATCTTGCGGCTCTCTGTGGGATGTTGTGTTAGTGAACTGAGTTTTGCCCATATCACTCCAGAATCAGGGCACTTCTGTCTAGAAGCCTAGGGTTCCTCTTTCTGCTTATGTCTCTAGAGAACAAAGCTTGTGAAGCTTGCTTGTAATCAGGGGTGAAAATTCTGTCAAGATGCTTGGCATGAGTTTCCGGGCACTGTACAGCAGGCTGTGTTCTGCAAGAATATTCTCTATCCATTTACAAGCAAACTGCTTGTCTTTCTCTTGTAATAGAGTATATAAGACCCCCCCCACACACACACACAAAAGGTATATTTGGCAGCTATTTTGTTTTTTGACCTATTTAAGGTAGACCAGTTTCTCATCAATACCTGGGTTTTTGCAGGATTTGAAGCATTAAAGCCCTGTCTTACGAGCATTGTAATCCTTACAGACTAATGGGAGGGTCCCCCCTCTTCTTGTGAACTCACATCTTTCACATGGATGCTTTCTGGTGGTGGTGACTGCTGCTGTTTACCATAGTGACAATTTAAACAAAATTCCTCAGAGATATGGAGACATCTTTGAATTTCTTCAAAGGTTATAGAACTCTCTCTTTTATTTTACTTGGTTCACATGCCTATCTCCAGGAGATCCACTTGGAATTTTTCTTCTGAAATCAGTGCTCAGTGGGCTGGGCTTTGTATACAAGAAAACAATGTTTAAATGACTACTTGCATTTCTTTTTGCTACAGCTTAGTAGGCTGCAATGTCACTGCTTATCTAATCAGAAGGAATGCCTGCTTCTGCAGCCAATATCTGGTCTGCTTCTGGTCAGGAGACTTGTAGAACACCAATGAGTTCCATGTACACTTACTTTTTGTCTTGACAAGTTTAAGGCTTCATTTGTTGGTGTTGGAGAACCAGTACCTAGGGCAGGGGAATCCAACAATCCAGTACCCTAGTTTATTTCTGAATGGTTTCTCTTAAGTTTCTATCATAGGCGCTGACTCCGTGGGTGCTTTGGGGCTCAAGCACCCATGGAATAAAAAAAGAGGGTGCTCAGCACCCACAATCCACAGCTGTTCGGCAGACTCCGTGCTGGCCACTGATCTGCTGTGTGGCAGCTGGTGGGAGGCACTCGGGGCAGGGTGGAGAGCAGTAGGCGGGGGGCTTTGTGGGAGGGGGCAGAGGGGCAGGAAGAGGTGGAGTGAGGGCAGGGCCTCGGGGGAACGGGTGGAGTGGGGGTGGAGCACCCCCGGGAAAAATAAGTCAGCTCTTGTGGTTTCTATATTATTTTTGTTATTCCTCTATTTTAAAAACAAGACTTATGCACCTTGAAAAAGTAAACATTGATCCCTTGCAACTGGTTTGTTTTTTCCATTGATAGTTTTGTGACGCTACTTAACTGTAGACTGATCCCTGGAACTTTCTAGTCTACGAGTAGAGATTTCTCTCCGAATTTCTTTCAGGAGGAGACTATTTACCTATAGCCATTTTTGGTCAACATATATTTAGCTGTGGTGTATCACTTACTCACATCCCTTTGGTCGTTGGTTCTAAATCTCTTTAAACTATACATACAATGGGGAAATGCATTTCCAGCTTCTTACTGGAAAAGAATTGAATATCAGTGGCACTATGTCTTTACTTCAAGATAGTGTGCAGTACCTTCTACTGGAGCAAGCTGCTCAGACTTGAACATGGAAGACTCCTTTTGGGAGCCTGGTTTCAAGAGTCGTGGTCTACTACAGCTATCTGTCTTTGGAGTAGAATTCTAACTGTTTTCAGCCACCCTTGACTAGTGGGAGTTTGCTCAAAGATTTTGTCCATTTTGGACAGAACAAAGTTCTGTGCCTGCAAAGGCATCTTTTAAAGTTAACAGGTATACGTTATTGCAAAAACTGCTTCAAACTTAACTGTAGTATTTTCTGCTGAGTAAATTAACTTACATTTCCTCAAATGGTCACTGATTACCAGATTACATTATTTTTCTAAGCAATCTTATTTCCAAAAATGAAACAAACTTTGTGTGCCTACCTGTTTCAACAGTCCAAAGTTTAGTGTCTTGCTGAAAAATTCTGCTAATACACGGTGCCAGGCGAGCTATACAAAACACCTGTCCAAATTGCTGACATACCTAAAGATGATCCTTTAAGGAGCTCTGTATAAACTATGTACCCTAGCAAGGAGCTCTGTTGAAGTCAGTAGGATCAACTCATGTGTGGGATCTGTGGGTACAGAGCTCCTTGCATCATCGGGGCCTAAGTTTAGCTGTGGAACAATGCGCAATAGTGCAAACAATGGAGATGGAAGGTGGAAAGAAGAGACTGCTTACAGATCAGCTTTATTTAGGTTTGCACGTGCTGAACACATCTTAAAGGCCTTTAGTATTGTTTGTAATCTAAAGTAGTCAGAGTAATTCTTCCTTTTCATTAGAAATAAGAGGACTTAAATCTTAAAAGGGATTCCTGCAAAGTGATAGAAACCTTTACCTACTGCTTTCTCAGGTATGTTAATTGTATAGATCCACTACAATTCTTGTATGGGCAAGTACTAGTTTTAACATACGGATGAAAATCTGTGAGGGTGTTCTGAATCTGTTCCACTTTAGTTTTTCTAGCAAAGGATAAATTTGAACTAGAAATTGAACAAGACAAAAAGTAGGACAACAAGTAGGTGGTGATGTATATGCCAGACTTCTGGTGGTGATGTCATGACTTCACACACTTGCCAGATGTGCTACAGATATTTTTTTTTCCTTCTGCAAAGTCCATTTCAGTAAGACTCTACTTCACAAGCTGACTTTTAAAGTCTGGCTGTTATTTGGACTGGACTGAAGCCCTCTACATAAACTTGTTTGTTTTTTCTCTACCAATGATACAGCAACTCATTTGGAAATATTTCTTGTTGTATTTCAATATTAGATTTTAACCTTCAGGGTCACTAAGACCTATTGGCAGAATTAGCTAGGCTCACAAGTTCTCTGTGATTCTAAGTGGGCAGTCATGGAATTTTCTGTGTCTGCTACACCAATGCCAAGATCCTAGTTCAGTTTCATTATTAACCAGTCTCTGTACTGAACCCAATGTTCCTTTTCCTTGCCATTCATTTCCAAGACTACCCACTGTACTGTTAGTTGTTGTGGTATCTTATTCCTTTTATAAATCACTATTACTATCTCTGTTAAAGTCTCTCTTTATAATACTATCTTGCTGTCTGTATTGGTAGCAAGTTGTACTCAGTCTTGTGTTTCTGGAGCTTTGCCAGTAGCGCTTTTGTCTATGGATTTATTTCAGCATACTGTCCTAGATGGGAACTATTTACTGGTTGCATTTTTTTCATTTGATAAAAACAGATTGATTTGTTCTACCACAGGTGCCAACTCCGTGGATGCTCTGGGGCTGGAGCGCTCACGGAGGGGGGAAAAATAGTGAGTGCTCAGCACACACCGGCAGCCCTATGGATCAGCTCCTCCCCCTTCCTCTTTCTCTCTCCTCCCTCCCCCCCCTCCTGCCTGCTGGTGGGCCCCACTGTTCAGCTTCTCCCCCTCCATCTCAGCTTCTTCTGCCCGCCGCGATCAGTTGTTCAGTGGCATGCAGGAGGCACTGGGGGAGAGGGGAAGGAGGGGGCAGGAAGAGGTGAGGAAGGGTTTGGAGGAAGGTGTAGGGCCTGGAGCAGTACAGGGGTTGAACACTCCCCCGGATACTGGGGAAGTCGACTCCTCTGGGTTCTACCAGTTACTGGCTTTCATGCATCAGTAGTGGATGGTAAGCACCTTCTGAGATAGCTGTTGAGGATCCTATATTTAGAACATTTCCAAACTGCTGCTCAAGTGTAGTTGAATACTGGTCTAAATTTTCAAGTGATTAGTAATTTTTGAGTCTTCATCTTGATGATGTCTTTTTAAAGAGACCCTATTTTTAGAGGGTGAGTGCTTGGCCCTTCTTGATAATTGGGTTCTATTAAAGTACCTCAGATTGGGTTTACCATGACCAGTTGCTTTTAAAAATTTAGGCCACAATTTGAGGCATTTAATTAACCTGTAATTCTTATTATCTCTTACAATCTTACATGTTTAGTCCTTATCTCATTATGAATACTCTGTTACAATTCAGTGAGATTTAACTTGCTGTGTGAATGTAAATATTTAAATGACATTTCAAACTTTGAAGTAATTTTTTGAGTCTGTTTATCTTACAGAAGAAAACTATTTTATTGCCTTATGTAAGAAATGACAGGTCCTTTTGAAGATAAGAAATCCATCTTTTGGACAGCTAACAATGAAGTGGATTAAGGGCCAGATTTTTAAAGGTATTTAGGTGCCTTAAGATGCAGATAGGTGCTTAGTGGAATTTACAGAAGCACCTAGGTGCCTAAATGCTTAAAATCCCTGGTCATTAATCAAGAATGCCAGTAGAATGTAAACAAATTACAATGGATGTAAATTTTGTTTTTTCAATTATCAAAAGCCAGAAGTATTTTCAACATTGACAAACCTTGGTTCGCTAAATCAACTTCAACATTTGTAGAACCACCAACTTTAAACCAGTATTTCTGACTCAGATTTTGTTTGCAATATTCAGATTTTCATTAGCTGTAATAATGGAACAGAAACACAAGCTGTAGTAATTCTCAAACATGACTTAGATGTATGTAAGTGTATTATTTCTTGTATTTTGAAACTGGCTTTGATTGCTTTTCAGTAATTCACAGTGGCGCTCAGTGACCTCTTGCATTCTGTGGCTATACGACTAGTTTCTTTCAAGATGTTTAATATCTTGATGTTTTGGTTTCATTGAAAGGCAGCACAATTTCCATAAAACTAGAATATCTACCCTAATGATTGTTGACTATACAGGGGAGCTGTCGATAGGGCAGTGGATTTCAGGAAATGCAATACTAAATAGTGTCATCCAATGGTACTGATGTTTCCAAAGTGGAAATGGGTAGTGGTGACAATGAAAAATTCCAAGAATCCTTGTTGGAAGTGCATACTACTGAGAGTCTTATAGCTGTTTCCTTAAATAAGGATTGCATAATGAAAAGAAGCCTCTGAAAGCCTTTTAGTTAATAATGTACAGTATTGTTTATATATGCAGATATAGCTCTCTAAATTGACTAACTTCAAGAATAATACAAAAATTATTTTGGTCTAGCTACTTGTAATAGCTTCTGTACTCAGAACTGCAGTAAGGCTGAAATTAATCCTTTCACTCCTGAAATTGGATTTTTCTAGAATCCATTTTTTTTCTAGCAAAGGATAAATTTGAACTAGAAATTGAACCAGAGGAAGGTTAGATCGTTAGAGCAATAGTACTAAAAATTTGCAAAGTTAAATTTGTTAAAGATGTGATTAGCTTTTCAGTTGTCTTAATCTTTTCTAAACTATGCAAAATAAGGTTGCCAAAAAAGTCCTGGATTTTCTTTTGGTGTTTGTCATCTTTGTTTCTGTACATACAGCAGCAGTTTCAGACAATCATTGTAATTCTTTAATGTCCCTTATGTGTGTCGATTAAAATATTTTGTGAGTGTGATCTGTTTGTACACTTGTATTTGAAACACACAGTGCATCAATTTGAAAGCCTTAAATTTACAAAAGACTAAAATAGCTCAACTATAATTGGGGGTTAGAGGTATGTTCTTCCCAGTAGCAACCCTACAGCTAATGCTGAAGGCAATTCCAGTTTTACTCTCATCCCTTCTATCTCAAACTCTTTTAGTGCTGAGATTCCTTAAATGTTATCAATTGTAGATTAGTGGTTGGTTATATCATTAGTAAATGGGGAATAATTTTGCAATGTTAGGAAGACTGATTACTTGACTTACTAGAATTTTTCTATCTCTGGCATTTGACTCTGTTCAATTCTAGAACAGATTACCTTATCCATTAGAAAGGAACAGAACACTGAAACTTCATGGAGACCATTTTAACCAGAATTTAGAGAGCATAGTTGTGTGAAAAGATGTTCCTTAACGTGTAACCCTTAAATGATGTATTATGTGCCCACAAGCACAATATCAGAGCACCAGATTATTGGTAACACAGCCATCAACTCGATTGACATCACTTCCTGAAGGCTTGTGGATTTATTCTATCCCAGTGATGACACAGCCTGCCTTTGCTTAACAAAGAAGGAAATTTTCTCACTAACCTGAAAGCATATTCTTAAATCTACTAATTAAAGCTAAGGATGAGCAAACCAACTCGATCAAAATAGGAAACCAGACCAATTGTTAATTGCTGTAGTTAATGATCTGTACCTGTCTAAGTAACTCAGTCAGTACTGACATGTTCTATAATATACTTGAAATTGTACTGCAGGTGGAAAGGATGGGCTGCATTTTACTTCTGTCTGTTTTCCTGGCAATTGGTCTTAAACATGCAGAAGGGAAGGACAGATGGTCTTAATGAGAGCATATTTTTCTTGTAAAATTATCATACATCTTGTGGAAATATCTTTGAAATGTTGATATCCCACATGCTTTCTTAAGTTTAATTCTGAAGTACTGTGATTAAAGAACTACTTCCTAGTGTGTAATCTATCCCAAATTGTGCTACATACTTTCTTAGCTCCATTCCCAACCCTCTCTACCCAAAACAAAATATAGTTGAAACTTTATCTGACAAAACAGCTCCAATCAGAAATGATGAAATTACTACTAAAAGGTCTTTGAGGAAAGAGGCCTCCATGAAAGAGAATTCATATTTTTAAAGATGTAGATGTTTTAAAATCTTCAGGTACAGTGTCCTACAAGTGCTTTCTCTTGTTTGCAATGCCTATTTTAACTAGGGTAGAATATTGGATGTGAATGGATAAGAACACCTCACTGTTTAGTATTTGTCTTGTTTTAAATGTCACTTTGCCTGAATATTTAAATATAAAATTTTTTTACATTAAATCCATATTAGGGTGAGAGATCAGCAGGAAGTTTGCAAAGTGTGGGATGTGGGTGGGTTTGAAAAGTTTTGATACGTGCATAAAGCTAGTCAGGAATCTTGATTTTTTTTAACTTGGAAAATGATTAATTAGAAAAGTATTGGTTTCAATAAACACTCATTGGGAGGAATTCCCAGGTTCAGATGGAATTTCTTCTCAAAACCAGAGAAACATACCCCAGGATGGCCAACAGGCTGATGGTTAGGGCGTCCTGGTGGATAGGTGGGAGACTCCGGTTCAAGTCCTTGGTCCAACTTGGGCAAAGCTAGGACTTCAATGGCAGTCTCCGACTCCCCATATTTATGTCCAAAACACTGGGCTTTTGGCTATTCTGGGGCACGCTCTATCACTCTGTTTTTGCTGTACAGCAGAACAAAATCATTTCAAAATCTCAAGTTTTCATGAAATGGAAATGTCTTCTGACCAGTCCTATTGACATTCAGTGGGACACACACTCCAATTCAAATTACTAGTGTTAGAAACCATGGGTGGAATTTTCATTAAGTTGGCTTGTTTTAGGTATGTAACTTCCACTGATTTCTAGAACTCTAAACTTCAAGATATTACAGTTGAATGTGCAAATTAAACTTCACTAGTTAGAGTTGCTGTTCTATTGTATATGTGGGTTCTCAGCTTCGGTGGCAGACTTGTACTTGGGATACATAAGAACAGCTATACTAGGTCAGACCAAAGGTCCATCTAGCCCAGTATCCTGTCATCTGACTAATGCCAAGTGCTCTAGAGGAAATGAACAGAACAAGTAATCATCAAGTGATCCATCCCCTGTTGCCTATTCCCAGCTTCTGGCAAATAATTTAAAACAGACTTGTCAGCTTGTATGTCAACTTTCTAAAAGCAATAATGAACCTTTCTTCATCTTCAAATGTTGTGTCTAAATACTTCTTCAGCTTATTTTCAATGGTTTTAGGCTGACTCCATCACTTTTTTTAGCAGCTGTAGAATTATGTAGAGGTACATGGTCCTTATTAATATTTCATTTCTGACCTAAGGGACTGCACTGATTGAACCCAAATAAGACTTGATATGAATTCTGTGAAAGTAACGTACTGCTTTACTTATATCAAGTCCCAATACAAATAGCAGGCACATAAAATTTCTCTGAAATATTGCACATTTTCTCTCTCTCCTCCCTACTCAGACCTTTTGGGATCACCCCGAAGCTGAGGCTAGAATTACCTCCAAAACACCCAAGTTTATGGGAAAGGCCAATAGCTGCCCCATACCTCACAATTCTGTTGCTCACACTCCAGGAGCTGACTGCTTAGAGCAGTAGAGCTGTTTCCATTTGTTGGCATGCCTCTAGGCTCTGGAGTTTACTTGTTTTCTGTAAATGCTTAGCTCCAGGCTCTAGTGCAAAATAATCCTAGCCCATGAGTGGCTGTGTGGGAAATGGATTTAGGCCCCAACTTTCTCTGGAGAGAGAGGACATCTTTAGAACCCTAAACAGTTGCTGGGGGAAGGAGGCCATTGTGGGATATGCACATCATCTTTGCTCAAGAGAAGAAGGGAAAGAACATTTCCTACTACACCTCTCCTCTCAATATTTTAAAACTATAAACAAAATTTTCCCAGCAAATGTTGTTAGTGGAGTCTGCAAAGCTTCACCATGGACTCTGACTGTCACTCTTGCCGTACTTGGTGGGAAAGATGTGGACAAATTGGAGCGAGTCCAGAGGACAGCAACAAAAATGGTTAAAGGTCTAGAAAACCTGACCTATTAGGAAAGGTTAAAAAAACTGGACATACTTAATTTTGAAAAAAGAAGACTGGGAGAGGGAACCTGATAAGTCTTCACATATGTTAAGAGCTGATATGCAGAGGATGGTGATCAGTTGTTCTCTATGTCCACTGAAGATAGGACAAGAATTAATAGGCTTAATCTGCAGAAAGGACGATTTAGCTTAGATGTTAGGAAAATTTGTGAAATATAAAGATAGTTATGCTCAGTAGTAGGCTTACAGGAGAGGCTGTGGAATCCCCATCACTAGAGGTTTTTAAGAACAGGTTGGACAAACACCTATCAGGGCTGGTGTAGGTTTACTTTTTCCCTACTCAGTGGGGGCCTGGACATGATGACTTCTTGACATCCCTTCCAGCCCTACATTTCTATGATTCTGTTAATCCGGGTGGGGAAGCAGCAGCCCTTTACTCTTCTGAATGACTTAATATATACATGTATGAAGTTCTGTGCTAGCAAAGAGAGTTGCCAGCACAGAATACACCACATAGCCTCGTGACTTCATTTTAAAACAGAAAATTAGAAACTCATGAAAATAGGAATGTTAAAAAGTTTATGCCATTTTCTTTGAAAAGAAGACAACCTGGAAGCTTGGAGTAACTATTTATTTAACATAAAGGTAAAACCAGTCAAAACAAGTACTTAACACTCACATACGCTGACCATTTCTCTGAGACACATTTCTGTACAATAATTTGGCTGGCTTGAGCACACACACACACGCATCTAGCAATTTAGCAGGGCCACAGGTGCCCTTATGTAAGCGTGTAAAAAATGTTTCACCAAAATAGTCACAAGGAGAGAATATAAAGCATACATAATTTTTCCATATTTTAAAATGGAAAAGATTGTGACTGTGATAAACAATGTTACATCACAGTCCATTAGCTGTAGCACCTGTCGCCTGGTGTATGGATGTTGTTTGAATGCAAATATAACATTTACCATTACTTGAACCCACAATGAAAGCTTCTAGTTGTTGTTCAGGACCCACCATGAAGCTGAAAAGGAAAAAAAATATTTACTGACCAATCTTTATTTTATTTTTACAGTATTCCTTTCTTCCTCCCTTCTCCCCCAAGCCTTTTCTTGAAACCCTAAATAGATTATCTATAATCTGTTCCTCTGCTAGTCTAAAGAAATAGTATTAAGCTGGTCTTTCTGTGTTCAGTTCCTACCAAAGATAATTGGAGATGTGCATTTGCAAGGACAGAACTTGATTAATCAGTGGAGGAGAGTGGTAGTCCAGGAGTAGTTGCTGGGGGAGCTGAGCAGAACAGTGGAGGAGGGAGAGAATCTTTTAGTGCAATAGTTTACACCTGTATAGACCAGCTTCTTAAATTCCCAATATTTGCATTGGAGAAGGAAATTGACCAGAATGGAGGCTTCTTTCCTTAGATCCACCCAACTTTGGCTATAAAAGTCTAGTTGTCTAATGCTTAAGGCTGCAACAGTGGTTTGGTAAACACTGTCAAAATGAGTCCCAATTCCACAGCTCAGCATCCAGGGGTATGGTACCAGTAACATACTAGGTCTTCCCTCTAGCTATGGTCATCTCCACTACAAGGCTCTTGCATCAAGGATGGGGGACATAATTGGTGATTGACCTTGGGGAAGATGTACTCTTTCGCAAAAGCCTTCAAAGCAAGGGTAGCTGAGTGAAGTGTCTGTCCACCTTCATCAGCTGATCTAAAATAGGGTGCAAGGTACAACAGCCTCATTGGGCAAAAGTACCTGGCCCAGGAAATTCTCAGTTGTGATTCCTGCAGATTTCTGTCCCAGTTTTAAATCAAAATCAGTGGTCTTTGACTATTTCCATAAGAACTGGATCCTCCCGTGTCGATTCACTGCCTTTGTATTTCTCTGTAGTGAAAATGTATTTGGAATCAGCTGATTCCTCTGGTCCATCTTAGTCCAAATAGCAGCCTGCATCTTCCTGCCCTCACTTAAGCAGCTGGAATTGTATAGGCAATGAGGTGGAGCATTGTGAATGCATTATGAAGCATTGATCTTTGCTGAGGCCAGAGTCCTGCTTTATGAACATCAAAGTCAGGTACATGAGTGTCAGTCTTGTTGCTCCAATTGTGCTGGGAGTTCTTCCCTTTTCAATGTAGGGTAAGAAGAATACATCAAAGTTAGTACTAAGTGGTGCATGTCAACCTCAGAGAGAGCCTGGAGCAAGTGGGCCTGGTCACTGATCTATTAATACATGACATGGGTCAAGGTTACAAAAGGTTGATCCCCTGGTCAAATGACAGTGATCAGAATCTACTGGCTACTGTTACAAGGAGGATCCCAGATATCACTCCTGCAAACCCCTTACTCTTGTGAGTAGTCCTTATCCTGGTGAGTATATTCCTATTGACATGAATTGGATTACTCACATAAGAGAAGGTTTCCAGGATTGGGTAATCTTTATTGAGTCACAGATTAAATATGTGACCTTGGAGAAGTCAATTCATCTCCTTGTTGGTCAACTCAGCTGGAAAATTGGGTTAAAAAGGATCATACAGAAAAGCAGTAGCTGTATCTGAGCCGGGCTTTCCTGGGTTACATCAATTACAAAATTGACTTTGCTAGTAGCAGAGTTATTTCTGTTCTTCACTGAGTTTTAAACAGGTCTCAGTCTACATTGTATGTGACTGTTGCATAAAATATAGTAATTGCCTTACAGCCATCATTTTTGCTCTCTTAAGCTTTTTTTTCCTTTGAATACAAATTTGTATGAAGATCCTTATGCTACAATTACTGCACTTATTGAAAAAAAACCTTAACATAGGTATGTGTATTTCTAAAAGAAAATATAACCTATAAATTGTGAAAATTAAACTATGCAGATCCTAAATATTACTTTCCTATATTATTTTTTTGAGCAAGAAGTTCATGCTGAGCAATACTCTGGTTGCCATGGTAATAATCAGGAGGAATGCTGTAAACTAAAATCCCACTTGAAAGGCAGAGTGTATGCTTAAACATGTTTTAAATTAAATTTAAGACTGATCTTTATATTTAGACATTTATAAATGATATATATATTTTATTTTATTTGATGCTAAACATACGTTCCCCAGCCGTGATTGGAACACCACTATTTCTTCGTTCTCCATCCCTTACTGAATTCCAGTCCCGCCATTGGCACAGTGTAGTCTGACGTTATCATGCAGAGGGAAATAGTGCATTATATTACTAAATTATTGAGCTAAATTCTGCATTCCTTGGTTAGGATTTACTCATTCCTTACTCAGGCAAATTCTTATTGAAGTCAGTGGAGTTTGTGTATGGGAGTTTGCTTGATGGAAAAACCTCAGGATTTGGCCCAGTTACTCTACTGGAGAGAAAAAATGGTCTAGAGGTTAGGCATTGGACAGGGACTTGTTGGCCCAACTCCTACAATAGGAGATCTGGGTTCAATTTTGAGCTCTGCTATGGATTTCCTGTATGACCTTGGACAAAGTACTTAATCTCTCTGTGCCTTAGTTCCCCATCTGTAAAATGGGGATGATGCTTGCTCCATTTGTTGTTCTTGTCCACTTAGACTGTAAGCACTTTGGGACAAGAAGTTTCTCTTATAAGGTGCATGTATACCACATAGTACTAGGTGCCACTGTAATACAAATAATATTAATTATAATTTGGGAATCTTTTGCATCTCAGCTTTTCAGAATGCAGTTTGGAGAAAAGTTGCAGGAAATATGCACAATTGTGTGGTAAATTAAGACCACTCTTTCTGTTAATGTAATACAAGCAAATGCAATTAAATTGAAATATAGCTCTTTATCAGAAAGCAAACATATTTTCTGACTAAATATTTTTAAACCAGTAGTGCAAAAACAGTTCAAAGCAACAGAATGTTACTATTTACAAAGTGACTCTTTATATTCTGGATATTTTCTGTACTATATTTGTTAAGTTAATACTTAATTTGTAATAATCTTACTTTTTCTCCAATAGGAGGAAGTATTGTGTATATTCCTATTATGGATGTGTTTAACAATTGTATTACTGTGTACAAACCCTTGATGTTTAAAGAAAAAGAAAAAATAAAAAAGAACAAAACAGAGGCAAAATTACAAAAGAGTGTTGAATAAGGGCAAATTTTGCAGTTATTCCACATAAGGAACATTGTAGTCAATGGGAAGTCTTCATATTGAAGCAAGTAAAGTATTGTGGAAAAACTTGATAATTACCAGGTACTTGCATAGTTGTCATGAGTTCTGGAGTTTCCAAGAAGTCCACATTACTCCTTTGGAATGTCTTGCTGTAATTCATCTGGAGATGACTGTATACATACAGGTGATGAGAACTTAACAAGATTTAAAAGGACTGAATATTTATATGGCTATGAAGAATAGCCAGAAATTCATAATTATAATTTAAAAAAATTTCAGAAGGGATATTAAACGCGTTTAACAGCTTTCGCCAATCTCTAACTATTAGAGACCAGGATCTGACCTAATGTGAGGGGCACATTATCCCATCTCAGCCTACAGTGACATTCTTGCATCTTCCTTGGCAGCATCTGATACTGGAAACTGAACTAAATGGATCTTTGGTCTGATCCTGTGTGGCAATTTGTCTATTCCAATGGCGTTGAAGTGCCTTTTCAATTTTTCTTATTACTGTTTCTGAAGGTAAATGCACCCTCTCTGAACTCATTGGGCCAGATTCTGTAAGCAGGATATTAGGCTGCAGAAAACCCCAAAACAATGGATTCCACCTTCAGATCTTTTTTATAAAACTCAGTGCAGAGAAAAATCTCCACCTTTTCCCACTTCCCTAAATGCTCTGCCTCCTACAGACTGGAACCCAGCTGGTGGGAAATCCTCTGGGTGTGGTATCTTCCAAGGTCCCAAAGAGAGACTGGAAGCCTGCTGGGTTTTTGTGGTAGGGGTGGGAAACCTTGGAGGAAGGCACCAGTGACCACTCACATGCTTAAAGTTACACATGTGCTTAAGTATGTTGTGGGACTGCAACCTGTCTGTCTCCTTTTAGCTCCTTGTTCACCCTGCATTAGCTCTCTGCCAGCATCATTTCATCCCCTTACTTTTTTCCTTCTATACTCAACTACTGTCCCTATTCTGATGACTCTTAATTCTGTATCTCGCCACCTTCAGTCTCTGCCTATTCAAGTCAGACTACTGGATGTCTTTTCAATAGATATTCAAATAGTGTGTTAAGCTCAATGCAGAAAAAACTGAACTGTTATGAAGCATTCTTAATGGCATTTAATTGGAAAGTAGATCAAATAAATTAATGAAAGATATTTATATCTTTATATACCAGTAGTTCCATGCAGTTACTTTGTAACCTTCTAAACAACCTGAAATGCAAATGGTAATCTCATTACTTGCCTATTCCAGGCACTGCTGTTCTCCCAGAACTCATAAATGATGAAGCGGCATTCGCTTGAAAGCTTCTGTATGGAAACACTAAGAGTTGTAGGACAGAATTAGCAAGCACACTTTTCCCAAGTTACAGTACAGTGACTGAACAAAACTTACTGATTTCTGTAGAAAGGATAGTCTGAGGGACAAATATGTGGAGTTAGAGGCATCTGTGTTGCAAATGACTTGAGCTCCTTTCTACTTTTATCTGTGATATACTGCATGGTATTTTTAAGCAGAACTTTTATTTTTACTCTTTAAAATTAAAACTGTTATAATGGACTCTTATTTACAAAATTAATTTCTCATACTGTTCCAAATGCTAGGGTACTTTATCTCAAAAAGTATGGTTCAGTATTCTAGAAACTAATCCAACTGTGCTGCACAGCAAACCACCATAATACAGGTTTCAGAGGAACAGCCGTGTTAGTCTGTATTCGCAAAAAGAAAAGGAGTACTTGTGGCACCTTAGAGACTAACCAATTTATTTGAGCATGAGCTTTCGTGAGCCACAGCTGAGCTGTGGCTCACGAAAGCTCATGCTCAAATAAATTGGTTAGTCTCTAAGGTGCCACAAGTACTCCTTTTCTTTTCACCATAATACAGTGGTTCCCATAAAGAGTAAGTGAAGTAAATTGTGAAGTCAGGACAAGATTTTCAACAGTGAGTAGTGACTTAGATGCCTCAGTACTTATGTGCCCAATTTGAGACAGGTTAAAAGGGTCCTATTATCAGAAAGGGCTGATTAGCCATGCTCTGAAAATCAAGCCTCCTGGGTAAGGTGTCTCAGAGTGGGATACCCAGAAATTAAGGCATCTAAATCATTAGTCACTTCTGAAAATTTTGGCCTAAATTATGCTGCTTCACTTGTGCAGGTTCATTTTTCAGAGGTGAGAAGTTTATTAAAACAGGATAGACTTAGGTGTTTTGGAAACAAGCAGCCATATGTGGCGTAAAGATGGAATGGTCACTGTCCATTGCTCATACACTTTTTTAAACAGTATCTTTTTATCACGTATTTCTATTGTGATGGCACCTAGATACCCCACATTTGGAATAGGGTCCCATGGTACTAGCTACTGTACCAACAAACAACACAAAAACAGTCCCTGCCTGAGAGCCCATATTCTCAGAAAAACTTTTCCCCCATGTATTGTCTACTTTTAGGTTTATTCCTCCAGTTGTCTTAGACAACGTGCCATGGAGTTCATCTTACCTGTTCATGGAGGCATAAAATATCCCATGGAACATATGCCAATCCTTCCCACAGTGTCATCTGCTTTAGTGCATTCTATAAACCTCATACTCAGGAGCTAGTTTTCAAATATGTAAGTCTTGATATGATTTGTAATTCTGCATTTGAATGCTCAAATTGGCAACTGGATGTGCACTGCAAAAAAGGATGCTTATAGACTATTTGAACATCCAAATGTGAGATGTGGAGATTTTATTACTGCTTTGTTTGAAAACTGTGCTCAGATTACACCCTAAACTGTAACTGGTAATGAATCCACCCTGATTTATTGGTTTTGTTATTTGCTGCTGCATGAAGACTAGAACTCTGTACAATATGAAGAAGTGGTCAGGAACTACATACAGAAGCATAACAAAATAAAACATCCAGAATGAATCAGAAAGTGACCAGCAGGTGGCACTGCTGTCATACCAAATATCAGCTAAATTGGTGAAACAAATCAGTTCTTCCTTTTTCTATATGCTCTTTGTTTTATATTTTCAAACAATTTAGGATTTTTCTTATGACAAGTGTGCAGTTCAGTGTTACTAAAGAATGCTTTGATATGTTGTAGATTCTTTTTTGTAGCAGGTACCATTTTTGTTTGCTTTTCCATCTCTTGGCTCTTGTGTGATGGTAGTCAACCATTGTGTAACATAGTCAACCATTCCCAAATATTACAAAAAGTTCATTTTTTTTCTTTCTCCAACTTCATTTCCATATGATGTGTGTTATGGTGTCATGCCCATTCCATAGAATCAGATCTCTCTGATGGATAATTGTTCTGCTGGAATATGTTTTACTAGCTCCAATCCTAAATTGAGACTGTCCTCTCCCCACATTCACCAGGTTTAAAGAAAGCTGTTCCAAGAAACAATTGTTTATTGCTTCTCCAAACCTTGTTCTGGCATGAGATATGACCAGTTTATTTGTGTTTAGCTGAAGGTGCCCATTATTATTGCTTTACTAGGTATGGTTTCCTCTTTGATCTTCCTTATCAAGACACACTCAGTGGACCTAATTTTTCATAATGCTACATAAAGGTCCTTTTCAGTACTTTGCCAATGCAAAGGGGAAGTAAAGTCATTGGATCACATCAACAGGAAGCTCTCCTTTCTTAAGAGCAATGTTGGGACGTTACAGCTCCTGGTGGAGTGGGAAAGTCCAAGAATAAGGATAGGTGGTTATTCACTGTTACTAGAACAACAGCCGCAGCCATAGGAAACCAAGTGTAAGTGAGAGCAGCCCCTAGCTTGCTCCAACATATGCTAGGGGCTGACCAGTCCCAGAATTGGTGAATCATAATTTTGTTCCTTATCATGAGTCCTCTCCTGCGTGCTACTCAGCCAGAGCTAAGAATCAGACTCATGTTTTTCCTGATCCAGAATCTGGTATTATAATCCTACATATCTTCTAATTACTTGAGATTCTTTTCCATACACATTCTATTGACTGTGTTGTCTGCATCACTCATTTTTTATGGAATCTTGAGCCATAGTGCAGCTCCTCCACTTCTGTGACTTAATCTACCTTTCCTATATACAGTAGAACCTCAGAGTTATGGAGAGAATGGAGGTTGTCCATAACTCTGAAATGTTCGTAACTCTGAACAAAGCACAGTTTTAGGCTCCAGCATCTGACGCTCCAGGACGGGCTCCAGCACCAGCTGAGCTCCCTCCTCAGCCCTGGCAACTTCCTTGAAGCCAGCTTCTTTCCCTGGGTCGGACTGAGTTTGCAAGTTTGTCCCCCTCCCAGCTGGGGGGAAGGAGGGAATAAAAACAGCATGTCCCCCTGCCGAGGGGAGGGAGAGGTGCTCCTGCTCTGCTGGCTCCACCTGCCTTGGGCTGGCAGCCCCAGCTTCTTCACCTCCTAGCTATAAGTGGCTGCCCCACGCATTGGGTAGAGGTGGGGTGGGGACAGGCAGACCAGATTGTCTACCTTTAAGATGCAATATAGGCACAGTATAGTATTTGCTTTTTTAATCCAGCACTTCTCAAACTATGGGGCAAGTCTCCCAAGAGAGGTGCAGGAACGAGCTTTGTGCTTTTTTTTTTATTTTTTTTTTATTTTTAAGAGCTATGGCTGGGGCTGGACCAGAAGGGCCATGCACAACCAGGAGGCAGGGAGAAAGGGGATGGCCGGAGCCTCGCCGTGCTGGGGCTGACCGCTGGAACCCCACCACCTGGGCTCGGGCTCTCCTCTCAATCCCTCACGGGGAGGCCGCCCAGGCTTGGGCTCTTCTGCGCCCCCAATGCTTCACAAGGAGGCAGCCCAGGCTTGGGCTCTCCTCCTCCCTCCCCAATTCCTCACTGGGAGGCAGCCTAGGCTTGGGTTCTTCTGCCCCCACAATCCCTCACCTTGAGGCAGCGGGGCTCTGGCTGTCAGCCCCGGCGTGGCAGTGGGGCGCTGTGTCTGCTCTGAAAAGTGATATTAACAAACATCACTTTTCACATTACCACCCTTCTGTGCCGCTGCTGGTGCGGCGCTGCCTTCAGAGCTGGGCTTCCAGCCAGCAGCCACTACTCTCCTCCCTGCCTTCAGAGCTGGGTGGTGGTATATGTACTTGGGGTGGGGGGGCATAAATGACTACAGTCATAAAGAAGGGGAGCCCGATCAAATAAGTTTGAGAACCACTGTTTTAATGAATTCTAATAATAGGAAAGAAACACACATGCCTTTAGTCTAGCATGATGCCTCTGTTTATATATTAGATTGTAAGCTCTTTGGGGCAGGGATCATCTTGTTCTGTGTTTGTATAGCACCTAGCACAATGGGTCCTTGGCAGTGACTATGGGTCCTAGGCACTATGGTAATTCTAATATTAATAATAGGAATATATTTTGCTCTCACTATGTTATCTGAGCGCTATATACTCAGCAAACTGTCAGATTTGCCCTTTCCATTTTATAGGTCTGGTCTGACTTGAACTGAGCTAGCCACCCTTTTAATAGGCTGGAGATCTTCTCCCTATTGGGGGAGATCCACCATTACCCCTCAGCATGCTGAAAAAAACCTTCACAAACACAGAACTATCACCAAAAGAATGCTCTCCTCGTACTGGGCATGTTCTGATTTTAAATTTCCCTCAGATGGATGAGGGGTGCAGCATGCAAGTCACTGGATGGACACCTCTTAGCAAACGAACAGGTGAGGGTAGTGTGGCATAAAATTTCTCCTGTGGCTTGTTTAGGTGCATTGTAACATAAAATTTGAGGCTTATGATTTCAGTCTTTAGACTAGTAGCTTTGAGACTTTTTGAGCTCTAGCATGCCTAGTGTAATAAACAAGGAAAGAAGCCCTCACTGGTCTGTTTGCCCTCTCTATAGGGATTTTTCATCCTCTCTTTATGATGAACTTTAAACCATACTTAAATAAGAGTCAAAACACAATAAAACTTTCCAGGCATGTTTTTATTAACAGCCTTCGTTCCCTGAATAGCACTGCTTTGGATTCTAAATATCCTTACTGGGGTTTAGCTGGAAGCTAGCATATTTGCCTGGAAAACACAGGCATGAGACTTAGCCCTGGTCTACACTACAGAATTACTTCAGTATAACTACGTCACTTAAGGGTGTGAATAATCCACACCTCCTAAGCAATTTAGTTATATCAACCTAAGTGATGGCGAAGACAGTGCTCTGTCAGCAGGAGAGCTTCTCCCGCTGACATACCTATCGCCTCTCACAGAGGTGGATTAACTACGCCAACAGGAGAAGCTCTCTCCCGTCAGCTCAGAACGTCTTCATTAAAGCAGCGCAGCTGCATTGGTGCAACTGCACCGATGCCATGTTTTAAGTGTAACCTGCCCTCAGAGAGTGATTGATTAAAAGAGAAGAACAGCAGAAGAAAAGAGCCCAATAATTCACAACAATCACACTATGGTAGGCAGGAAATCAGTCTTTTATTCAACTTTGAAAGAGTTCCAAACTAAGGGTCTGATCCTGCAAAGTGATTTGCATGGGTAGAGCTTTATATGCTTTTGTGGGATGTTTTGCAGGATCAGGACTGCAGGGTCAGGGTGGGGGAAGCTTGCTGAGGCACTGTCCCAGAGATATATGCACTAGAAAAAAAAGAGCCTTCAAAGAGTCTGTCTTCAAAAGCTCCCCTTCTCAGGGATCCTAAGAAAATGCTACAAAACAACCTCCCCTAAAAGGAACTGCAGAATCCTAGGGATATCCTATGACTATTCTCACTTCCAGCCCTTTTTCTAATTATCCTCTGTTACAGAGGACAAAAGCTGGGCAAATACTATTCACTGAGTAATTCAGCACATTGTGTGATTCTTTTCAAATTATTCAACATATATGTTGAATTCTTTGTCCACCTCTACAGCTTGCCCCACACTGAATACTAGAATATTTTATATGCTTTGAACTCTCCCTTTGATTCCAATAGTCCTGTCCCAACTCTGCCCTTGTGTGTGTTCCCTGATAAAAGAGAAGATGGTCCACGTCCATGGGACGGGAGATGGTCCATGAGACAGTCTCTCTATTAACACGTGGTCTACCCCAAGTTTGAGATTCATTCAAAGAAATATTCATCTCTGTAGTGCTACGCAGAATATGCCGCAAGGTAATAACATACTTACTGCAAACATCCAGTCCGAGTAGAAGCAGATTCCACATACTGTTTCAGAGCGAGTCGGAATTCTTCTAGTTCTTCCTCTAGCACAGACATTTGACGCTGAACAATCATTATGTGCTGATAAAGATATTACAGTATTCGTTGTCATGTGCCTCCTATCAATTCCATACATTTTAAACTAAGAAAATTGTCAGGTTCCCAAGTTGAGAAATCTATGGCCTGAATTCCAGATGTGCTTAGCATCTTCAAAAATCAAGCCCTAGGTTTCTCAAGTTGAGTATCTTCAAATCCATGATATCAAGTATATCCAACTTCATTTAGTTAAATGAAAAAAATGTAATCAACATTCAGACAGAGATAAAGTACAGCATAGAGAATTTAAAAAAATACTGATTGTACAGGAATCTTAAAGGGATACTCTCAGTTCCAATTTGCCTCCAAATTTAGCTTTTGTAAATATAAGCTTTTATAAAATGTAAGACCAGCAGAAATGATAACATCATGTAAAACAAAACAACCCCTCCACTCCTACCCCCTGACATTCCCCTGCAGAGTTTGCAATCCACTGTTTTAGTGCTCTGGAATCTTAGAGTAAAATAATCTACATATGCTACAGGTTATTCTTGCACCAAGCTTGGCTGCTGCTCAAGTTGGGCACCCAAAATCTGTGGCTACTTTTGAAAATGTGTGTGACTTGTCCAAAGCCTGGATCAGAGTTTCTAGTGTGTTGGTTGTTATGTCAAGAAACAACAGTTGCTTATTTTATAAGAAAAGTAAACACATTTCAGTGGATGAATCAATACTATGCAAGCAGATGTGCAAGTTGGACCCAAGTCTCCAGATATGGAAGTTTGGTTCATTGACTTACTAGTACAACCCTTTGACCCCAATTGCTCACAAGCCCAAACCTTAATACTACAAATTGCACAACAAAAATTATTTAAGTTATGGAATACAACCCTATTTTTGATATATTCCAGTACAGGTTTTCTCAGATATATAATCAGGAAACAGGTGCTAGAGAAGAAAATGTCTGTTTCTGCTTCCCTTTGGATTAAGGCCTTGTGAAATTAAATAAAAGAAAGGCAAAAAACATTTACAATGTGGTCATTATAGTAATTATTTTTAAGTGATCTGTTGAAAATAATAATTGAAACTATACCTTGACTTGAAAAGTTTGTCCTCTCTACAGAATGAATAACCTTGATTAAAGGTAAAACTCTAGAAGAATAATTGGAAGTGGAGAAGACACCAGACCTTTTCATCCTGAATTCTTGATGCTTATAATTCTAATATTCTAAGGAACTTGCATATTGGTTCATCCATTAATACCCGTTACTTTGCTTAGTCAATATTTCAAGAAATGATGCTTGCTTAACAACCAACTCAATGGAATTTTTGGTCCAGGCTTTGATTCCTTCCTGGCTTGATTATTGGTATGGTCGTCTCATTGATCAACTTTCATCTATACTATTTCATGAGCAAGCTATCCAGAATCATATGACTAATTTGATCTTTTCTTGTTAATGTTTTTCTCATTCGATTCTACTAAGTACCATCATTGGCTATCTCTTTTTGTGCATATTTGATTTAAAGTTTAACCTTGATATCAACACTGATTTATTTGGAAGATTTGCTCTTGGCATATATACCTACTTGTAATTTGTGTTCATTTCTGGATATGTTCTTAGTTTCTTTATTTTTATGATTCACTATCTCTGTTTATTATCTCTAAATAATGGGTATTTTCTCATGTCTTCCCAGTTTGGTGATACTCCCTCTTCCCAGAAAGCTCTTTTAGGTCTTGTTATTATTTCTTGTGCATTGAGGCTCTGCTGCAATAAAATAGATCCTTATTAGCTGAAAAGTGAGTTTGGTGATTTCAACCAAGCTGCAGATGGATTCTGGCTACACCACACAAAATTGGTCCACAAATGCCTTAATAAATTCACTGCCTTGAAAAACACTTACAGATTTTGTGTTTCCTTCCAAAACCTCTTCTTCCAGTGGCTCAAGCTTTAGATTCTTGTGATCAAGGGTGAAAGAATGCAAATATAAACACAAAAGATTAGCTGTGGCCAATGACTTAGACTTTTTTTGGGGTGGGGGTGGGGGATAGAATAGGCCATTCCAAATCAGATTCTGCTATAGGCCTACTTAGAATGAAGAGTTTGAGCTAAGGCCTTTCTGCTTATTTATTAATTGTTAGTCTGACATACAAATTGTTTGCAGAACCTCGCCCACTTCAGTGGCTGTACAAGAGCTACAGGCTGGATCAAATTTAGCATTATTTATATATATATATACACACACACAGAGAGATTTCAAATCCCATTAATAGCTAGACAGAGAAGCAAGTTGTTAATTTGTGATAAATCTGCTCGGTCACATTCATATTTTAGATCTAACTCACAAAAGAAAAACTCTGAAGATGTCACAAACAACAGGCAAGTAGGAATGAATGAATGAACCCTGAGATTTAGCATAATATAGATCTTGTGTAGGAGAAACTTGTGTAGATTTTATTCATAGGTAGTATTATGAGCAAATCCCTTTATTAACGAGTCGCTGCTAAATGTGCCCAAGAGAAGAAGGAAGCTCAATTAGGGCTTGAAGAGTCTTCCGCAACTACTAGCATTCATAGCTGGGAAATTTTCCATACAGCCAACAATGCAGATACAAGAATCCACATTGCAGCAGTGAACAGTATATATGCTGGAGCAGTGGTTCCCAAACTTGGTTCGCGGCTTGTTCAGGGTAAGCCCCTGGTGGGCCGCGCTACGCTTTGTTTACCCGAGCATCCGGAGGTACAGCCACTCGCAGCTCCCAGTGGCCGCGGTTCGCCGTTCCTGGCCAATGGGAGCTGCGGGAAGTGGCGCGGGCCGGGCCACCACTTCCCGCAGCTCCTCTTGGCTTGGAACAGTGAATCGCGGCCACTGGGAGCTGCAAGTGGCCGTACTTTCGGATGCTCAGGTAAACAAAGTGTCTCGCGGCCCGCTAAGGGCTTACCTTGAACAAGCTGTGAACCAAGTTTGGGAACCCCTCTGCTACAGGTTGTAAATTAGCTTCTAAACACATCTGCTGGATTAAAGAAACTTCTGGAGAAGGAACAGGCACAAAGTAGAACTGCACATGCATAGAACTACCTGCTTGCAATTAGTCTGATTTTCAAGCAGGAGCATTTATGAGATTGCACATGTACCTACTTACTTCATATGCATACTACTAGATGTGGACATGCAAATCTTTGATTTGTGTGAACACATCTAGTAGTGCATATACAAAGTTAACAAATGCCCACTGATGATCAGGCCCTATAATGCTACACAAATGGGAATACTTGTAACCCAGTGGGTATGTCTGCATGTCGAGCTGGAGGTGTAAATTTCAGCTTGAAGAGACATACCTGGACTTGCTCTGATCAAGCCACTGCACTAAAAATAGAGTGTAGTTGTGAGCTGCAAAGGGGCTAGCCACTGTGACTACCTAACTGTCCAAGAGCTAACATAGGTTTGTCTCCTTGAGCTGGAATTTATACCTCCGGCTTGAAGTGTAGACATACCCAGTGACAAATGGGTGTTTTGCCACCAGAGACAGTTTCTTCACATTTCAGAACAAACAAGAAATATTTGTAATAAAGACATGAAGCAAAATTCAGGATTTGGCAAATTGCAACAGGCTACATTGTGGCCAATGGCAACACAGTGTCTGAGCTTCTTTGTGTAAGATATTTAAAGATGCTTTTTCCTTTCCCAAACATGAATACAATTGGGCAATGACTTCTTAACCTTAAGAAGCAGACATTTTGCCAGTGCAAACACAATAGGTGGTTAAAAGAAAACAGCAGAGGTGATGCTGTTAGTGGAATTTAAGTAAACATGGTATTTGCTGGAGCACCACCAACAGCAGACTAAGTCAGTAGTGACATGACATTCATTCATCAACTGCTGTGTAATTGTGCATCTCATGCAGAATTTGGATGGGGAATCACAACATTTGTGAGGAAGCTATTTGTAATGGCTCTTCTGTCAGCACAGAGACTTCAGATAGAGAACCATGCAGGAAACTGCATCTCATTATACTTCCTGTGGCCTCCATATACTTCTCATACTAAACTCCAAGGACAGGAATAAAGCAAAAGAGGTGAAGAAAGAGATCACAGCATAAAGTGGCAACAAGTACTACTGCAGATTTCACCCTACTGTAGAATGAAATAGGCCAAATTCTGCTTGCCTACAAAATGTGTGGTATTTACATAACTGAGGGCAAAATTTGGCTCCAAAGTTTTGACAGGCTAATTTAAAGCATGTTCAAATTCCTTCTGTAAATTTGAAAGTACAAGACTGGTCTAAGGTGAAATTCACCCTTTGCAGAGGCCCTGCATAAGGGCTATGCTCCACTTAAACCTTCCAAATAGATCTGAAGTGGGATTTAACTGACGCATAGGCTTTGTGCTGGCCCTTCGCATAGGGGTGGCTTTCACCCCACTGGCTTGGTTGGTAGTGATGTGGTACCATATGGCAACTCAAGCTGGAAATGGGAAGAACTGTACAGATAAAGGTGACTTTGTTTTGCAGAGGATTTTGATATTTCAAAATTTACTACAAAAAGAAATGGAGCTTTGGCTCTAGGGGCGTCTAAGCTGTGGGCTCCAGAAACTTTGGGGTCCTTGGCTCAGGGACTGCAGGCTGCCTCAGAGCTGTGGGCCCTGGATGCTCAGAATGCCAAGGAGCCACAAGCCTGGGAGCTGATGCTGACAGGGCTGCCAGGTTCCTAGCTCCCTGTCATCCCACCCGGTATGCTGAAGGGGAGCTGGGAGCCTGGAAACCCCAGCTGAGTCAGAAGCTAGGGTTTTCACGCTCCTGGCTCCCCATCTGGCCACTTGGCAGGCTGCCCAAGAGCCAGGTGGGCAAGTTCACAGAAAGCCAAACAGGGTTCCACTGGAACTTTGTCAAAATAGAACCATCTCCACAAAATGTTTTGATTTTGACCAATTGGCATTTTCTGACAGAAAACCCTGCCATCAGAGAATTTGTGACCAGTTGTAGTGGGAAGATTCAACCAGGAAGAGGTGAAGAACATCCCCCGATCCTATACCGAATGGACACTGGGGACCCTGTGCTTGCAGAATGGAAAATAAATACAGATAAGATAAATAAAATGTTATTCCCCAGAAACAAGTGAGTGTGATTTTTCATATCTTTGCACAAAAGGGGTGTGAAGTCTGATCTGTTTGTTATGAGGGAGCTGGGGACCTTGGGGCAGGAGGAACTGGAATGCTGGCATCATTAATAAGGCACCTTATTAAATATCCTTAGTAAGCTGTGGTGTGTTATCTGCGGTGGATGCTTGTTCTAGTGGTGAGGTGTGTGACTCTGGATAGAGGAGAAGATAGTAGGTACTGTTAGGTGCCTTAACTTTTCATGCTCTTATGGTTTCGTGTTAGGTATGTTATGTATAGCCCAAACTTAACTAACAGAGGGTAGTTGATTTTGCATATTAATGTATGTAAGCATTGTGTGTTACATAGATACAGCATGTGCATATACAGCAGATACAGACACCAACTCAGGAAAAAAGAGCTGTGACTATTCAGTGAAGTGGGTTTTTTTTAAATGAAATCATCAAATAGGACTAAGCAAGATGAAAGGGAGACATGGGCATTTAATGTGCTTTAGCTCATGTAGCTGTTGTGCTAGTTGCTGTCATTATTAGTTGGAACAGCAGTGAATATGACATGGCAGGAAGAACATTTATGGTTTCAGGATTGCTTCAGAAATCTTTACTGAAAATAAGAGAGAGAACAGATAAAAGGAAATATATACCTTCTTTTCCAGCTTGTCAATCAGCTTCTGGAGTCTGTTTATCTGGGTCATCCATTGGTTGTCTTCCTCTAAGAAACCTTTGAGAAACATAAATAATGAAGGATAAAATGTTACTGAAAGCTGGGATGTAATGTACTTACTTATTTTTATGTTGTTATAAATACACATTTAAGAATGTTTTGTTAGCTTGTAACTTATTTTGCATCTTGAAAAAAGACTAGGATGTATTTGATTGTTAATATTTGTTGATGCGTAACTAGTAAATGAAACTGAAACAATTTTTCCAATAATAGTGATTTCCTAAAACACATGATTCTTCACAGGATGCAGTAGAAACTACCGAGCTTTTTTATTTTTAAACTGAATTCTGCGTTACGTCCAGTGTTTTGAAACTATTGGGTGTTGCTGGAATTGCTGAAACTCTGTTGGAATTTCTTGTCCTGGGAAATGAATCCAAGCCCTAACCTATGTTCAGATCAGAATGCAAGCCTCACTTTTTTGTTGCTCAAGCCTTCCCCCAGTAATGTTTCCACTACTTATAGTGAGTCAATGACAGGGAAAAAGAAGACAGGAAGGAGAAGAAAATAAAACACACAAAAGTTCAGATACATGGAGCGGTGGAGACTTGAACCTTTAACTTGTTTAGCTCTTGTTTAGCTAGTGATTGGCAACTTAGGAAAGGGATCTCAACCTTTTTCTTAGTGTTGTCCACTTCTTAACAGAGACACTGTCTTGTGGACCATCTCTCTTCCCATTTGCTGTCACATGGACAATCTCTCCTCCCATTCATGATCACATAATTTCCCTGTGTGTCTTAATGCAATTTAACGGTTGGAAATTTGGCAAGCCTGCACCATGTGGCCAGCCAACTCTCTGGGGGCTCCATGGACTACCAGTGGCCCATGGACCACAATGTGGGTGCCACCAATTAGATGTACCTAATATAGATATTTTGCATATACCATTATATGTTTGTCAACCCATGGGGGTCACTGTTTTGGCACTATGAACACTGAACAGAGAACACAAGACAATAATAATTAGCTATATTTGTGAGCAGTGAAGAAGGAAAAAATGGGACAATAGCAGAGAGAGAGATCTAAGATCTATTTTGTGATGCATGCATTAATTACTAAGATTAAATATCACAGTTGATGTTCAGAGTAAAAGGGAGGAGGAGAAAAAAGCAGGGATTGTAGCTGGAGACAGAGCCCAAATCTCCTAGGTCATTATGAAGATATTAGAAAAGTCAATTTTGCCTTAGGAAAAAGAAACCTTGAAATTCCAAATAGGAATTCCAAAATTCCAAATAGGAATTCTGAAACAGAAGGTGCTTGTCTAACAAAGTACATTAGACTAACTGTTTGAGGAAAATGCTTTGTTAATGCTTTACAATTTCACAATAATTAAAAGTAGTCTGATATAGGTTTTCCACTGTATGTTGTAATTTAGAAATGTAGTAACTAGGGCTGTCAAGTGATTAAAAAAAATTAATCACAATTGCATGATTAATCACA
Organism: Caretta caretta; assembly: GCF_965140235.1. Lineage (NCBI taxonomy): Eukaryota > Metazoa > Chordata > Testudines > Cheloniidae > Caretta > Caretta caretta. The sequence continues at coordinate 46,098,744 of NC_134207.1, forward strand.
CTGTTAATAGAATACCATTGATTTAAATACTTTGGATGTTTTCTACATTTTGAAATATATTGATTTCAGTTATAATACAAAATACAAAGTGTATAGTGCTCACTTTATATTTATTTTTATTACAAATATTTGCACTGTAAAAAACAAAAGAAATAGTATTTTTCAATTCACCTAATACAAGTAGTGTAGTGCAATCTCTTTATCATGAAAGTTGAACTTACAAACATAGAATTACATACAAAAAACCCGCATTCAAAAACAAAACAATGTAAATCTTTTGAGCCTACAAGTCCACTCAGTCCTACTTCTTGTTCAGCCAATTGCTAAAAGAAACAAGTTTGTTTACATTACGGGAGATGATGCCCTCTTCTTGTTTACAATGTCACCTGAAAGTGAGAACAGCCGTTCGCATGGCACTGTTGTAGCTGGTGTCGCAAGTTATTTACATGCCATATGCACTGAAGATTAGTTTGTCCCTTGATGCTTCAACCACCATTCCAGAGGACATACATTCATGCTGATGATGGGTTCTGTTCGATAACAATCCAAAGCAGTGCGGACTGAGGCATGTTCATTTTCATTATCTGAGTCAGATGCCACCAACAGAAGGTTGATTTTCTTTTTTGGTGGTTCAGGTTCTGTAATTTTCGCAGCAGAGTGTTGCTCTTTTAAGACTTCTGAAAGCATGCTCCACGCTCCATCTCTCTCAGATTTTGGAAGGCACTTCAGATTCTTAAACCTTGGTTTGAGTGCTGTAGCTATCTTTAGAAATCTCACATTGGTACCTTCTTTGCATTTTGTTAAATCTGCAGTGAAAGTGTTCTTAAAACGAACAACACGTGCTGGGTCATCATCCGAGACTGCTAAAACATGAAATATATGGCAGAATGCGGGTAAAACAGAGCAGGAGACATACAATTCTCCCCCAAGGAGTTCAGTCACTAAGTAATTATCACATTATTTTTTTAACGAGCATCATCAGCATGGAAGCATGTCCTCTGGAATAATGGTTGAATCATGAAGGGACATAAGAATCTTTAGCGCATCTGGCACGTAAATATCTTGCAACGCCGGATTGCCACCATGGCAGCCTGAGGAAAGAAGCTGACGCCAAATTGCCACTGCCACGGAAAGATGAGACACCACCCTGACAGCACAAGGACTGCTGACCCTTTCACAGTGCCGCCCCAAGCACCTGCTTGGAATGCTAGTGCCTGGAGCCGGCCCTGGTCAAGAGCCCAGGTGGAGAGAAGGGGGCTGCGTCAATCCCTCTCCATCATGCTCTGTGGTGTCTGTGTTGCACGGATGTCACGATCCTGAGATCTATATTTAGGCTGAGGATTCCTTTCCTGCACCTTTCTGGGTTAGTGACAGTTCCAAAATTTATCATTGGCTTGGTACCCTCTCAATCTTTCTTTTTCCTAAGGCAAAACTGTCATTTCTAATTCTTCATGTCAACTTAAGAGACGTCTGTGTGCCTCAAGCTAATGTCCTTATTTTTCCCCTCTTTCTTTCTCTCTCATAAACACACTTGCTCCCCTCAACCATGACACATGGTCACACTGAGTAATGCAGGCAGCATAAACTTGTTTCTTGGAGCTTTTTTCCCCTCTGCATTAGACTCCCATCTCTTCCCATCACCACTATCTATAAATATAGCTAAGAAATATAGACTGGTGTTCTCAGTTCATAGCACAAAAACAATGACCCTACAGAATGGCAAAACAGCCATAATGCAGGGGAGACTTTGGGGCTGTAGCAGTATACTTATTTGTTCTGCTTCTACAGCTAGAGTTAATGGCTGCTGTATTAAATTGAAGATTGCTTTAAGCTAGAATAGCACCTTTGTTGATTTGTACTTGCCGGTTAAAATTTTGAGGACAAGTACATGGCTGCCTTGCTTCTGTGTGTGTTTAAAATACATTTAAAAGTTGAAATGACAATACCTGTATTTAAATGGGGACTGTTTGGTGATAAGCTATTGGTCCTCTGAAATCTTCGATTTGAACGTTTTCCTGGCCACTGAATTGAGAGCACCTCCGGTTTTGCTGGTCCTTGTCTAAATAGAAACAGATAGTAGTTAATCCATGTGCCAAAGCCTCTGTCTTCCTTCTGCTGTCAGGATGCTGATTTAAAAAAAAAGGAGAGAGAGAGAGAGAGAAATATCTGCTGAGACTACTGAGTGATTTTCTAGGCTTTTACTGCTACAGTTAGCTGTGTCCACTTTGATACCAAGGAGGAAAAAGAAGGAAAGTTAGTACCTCACAAATATCATATAGGGACATAAAATAGGTGGCATGTCTGTGCTGTGGTCCTAGTCCTGTACTGGGAACCACTATTACAGCCTTTGGATCTGAGCTGAACCTGTGATTTCAATGGGTCCCCATAAAGGCACTGGGGTCATGCAATCAGTTACTAATGAAGGATCAAAAATTATATGTTCATTTGAGAAGGGAAATTTTCTGTTTTAAATTCATGATAAATAACATTGTGAAAGGATTTTAATCTGGGATTTAGGAAGCAAAGAGGACCAGGAATGGCTAGCATAGAATGAGGGCCAGGTACACTAGTGAGAAGAGCTTTCTTGGAAATATATCAGTTAAATAAAATATTTAATGCTATGGCTGCAGTTAGGATGGCTGATCAAATTGTTTCAAATAATGTAAGTTTGGAATGTAGCCATCTCTTTGGTTAGTGAATTGTTCTCCGACCAATCCTGATTTATGTTCATTATTTGTAAGTAGTCTCCAAACAGTTTTCTGAATAAACTTCAGCCGAGCTATCCAGTTCCCCACTGTTTGTGACTTTGCAGATACTATAGCAGAGGCAAAGAAACTTTGGGCTTGTCTACACACTGTTTTTGCTTGGAAAGTCACTAGGGACTTCACTACTGCTATTGATTTTACATAGAAGGCACTCAGGTACCACAGTAATGGGCGGTGGCGTTCTTTTGCTCTTTACTCAACAAATGTAACAGGAAGGAACCACCTGGGTATAGTGGGGACCACATAAGTATGTTTATTAACTATATATTACATGCAAAGCCTATGAACAATGCTCATGGCTGGCCTAATGGAAAATGGTGCCCTTTATGTACTGCTCCCCAAGCAGCTGGCAGCCTCTCAGCAGGCAGAGCAGCTGCTGATGGAGCTGGGGCAGTGCTGCAGGTGTCATACTGTTGGGAGTGCAGAGAGGGGACCCAGTCCCCTTTTATCCTCTTCCCCTGCCTCCTGGGTGAGCACAGCCCTTCTGCAAACTCTTGACCATGGCACACCCCTGACCATGGCACCCTGGGTGGTCATCTATGTTACCCACCCTTCAGGCCAGCTCTCACACTGCTGCTCTGGAAGCACTCTGGTGGCTTGTGAAAAATAGAAGACAATGATAATTAGTAGAGGGTTCATTAACTATTTAAAGGGATACTACTCAATTCCTGTCCACTACAGGCAGCAGTATAACCCTCCTGAGTTAATTAAATCAGTGCAATCCCCTAGTTTGGACACTCTTTAATCTGTTTAAGAGAGTCTTAAATTGGATTAGCTGTTTGTAATCAATTTAAACTAAACCAATTTAAGACACTTATATACTGGTGTAAAAAGAGTCCACACTAGAAGGTTGCACCCATTTAGCTGAATCTGTGTGTAGACCAAGGCTTTGCTACAACATAAATCTTTAAAGATGCAGTTGGATTAGGACTTCTGTCACCAGCTCTTTAGCCCTTTTCAGGCTCATTTCATCTCTTGTATGTCATGGTGACCTGTGAGGAGGGAACATCAGAACGTAAGAACAGCTATATTGGATTAGACCAATGGTCCATCTAGCCCAGTATCCTGACCAATGACAGGTTTTTCAGAGGGAATGAACAAAACAGGCAATCATTGAGTGATCCCCTGTCATCCACTCCCTGCGTCTGGCAGTCAGAGCTAGGGATGCCCAGAACATGGGGGTTGCATCCTTGACATCTTGGCTAATAGCCATTGATGGACCTATCCTTCAGGAACTTATCTGAATCTTTGTTGATTCCTGTTTAAGATATGACCTTCATAACATACCCTGGCAATGAGTTCCATAGGTACTGTATGAAGTACTTCCTTTTGTTTGTTTTAAACCTGCTGCCTGTTGATTTCATTGAGTGACCCCTGGTTCTTGTGTTAGGTGAAGGGGTAAATGACACTTCCTAATTCACTTTCTCCCTGTGGCCTGCACCACTTCTCGCAGCTCCCATTGGCTGGGAACAGCAAACCGGGGCCACTGAGAGCAGCAGGCGGCCGTGCCTGTGGATGGTCAATATAAACACTGTCTCATGGCCCGCCAGTGGATTACCCTGATGGGCCACAGGTTGCCCACCACTGCTATGGGGCATTTAGGAACAGCTATATCTAGAGTCCTAGACAAAAGATCCACCAAATATTGACAGAGACGGGAGTTGGTAACAAAATACTCTCGTTTAGACCCACTGGAAACCTATTTGGTGCCATCAGTGACTTTGGGAAAGCCAATAGCACAGGTGGACCTCAGTGGAAAAGTGTCCCAAATTCAAACTGAAAATAGCTTCATAAAATCACTTCGCTTATATTTTGATGTAAAGATATGGAAGTGAAAGGATAACTGTGATTCAAAACTAAACAAGATATCCAGGTCACTCTATTGTTCCTTTATGGTCTTAAACTTTTCTTCTTTGAAGATTTTGCTGTTTGTTTTTACATCATAAATATCAAGCCATCCCATACCCCCTTTCCTTCTCTTAGTCTTAGACTATGTAAAAATCAGCATTCCCAACCCCCTTAGTTGCTCTGGGAAAGAGATCTGCAGTGCAGGTCAATATCCCTCTGTCACATTATTATTCAGGTATCAGCAATCCCAGGATCCAACAGCAAAGCAAAGGAAACAAGGACCTGGCATTTCTAATATCAAGAGAAAACACATTTTAAAACATTTTAAATTTTGAAACAGTCTTTATCCGTCATAAAGCAGCATTAAGTGGCAAAACCAGCAATTTGCTTTGCCATTCAACTTGAAAGGTCACCAAGAATATTCTGGGTAGCACTTTAGGACTAGCTGAGAAATGGATTCAGACACAGGTATAGTAACACAGTGATTGGGGAGAGCAAAGGAAAAACTAGAGAGAAAACCCCCAAATATATTTTCAAATACAATGCGCTGCTTTAATGCCTGATTCTTCAAACCTTATGCATGTGGGTGGTGACACTGAATTCACTGGAACTACTCACACGAGTAAAGACTGCTCATGTGAGTAAAAGTTTACAGGATTGTGCCTTTAACATCTCAGACCCTGAGTCTGCAAACACACATGTATGTGTAAGTATGCATTGGGGCTAAGTTAAAACAAAATCTGTGCTTATTGGGAAAGTACACATTTGTAGTAGATGTTAAAATAAAAAACAAAAAAACAAGCTTAGATTGTTTTATAGTTGTAGATGTAGCCTAAACTCAGCTGATCTTGATGTATACTGGGGCTAGGCAACAATCTATACTTGCATAAACCACCATAGGCAGTGTGTAATGTTGTTGATAGTAATAGGGCTTCAGAATAGGTAAATTTTGAAGGTCTAGTTACATGCAAAAATGTGGCTGCCCACTAGTTGAGGAGTGCATGAAAAAGGAACCCTATAACAACAATAATCTGAGCACTACACTGGATCCCAGTAAGTTTCCAAGGGGAGTTCAAGGTGCTGGTTTTTTTCTTGGTCTGCCAGAGACCAGATTTGTTAACTTTCTGGGTACTCTGCAAAGTGCATCTTTTGTCACAGGCATTTAGGGAAGTTAGGGAAACTTGTACGTGGAGGGGCTAGGGATGATTTAGGTAGGGTCTCATGTTGTGATTGGGTAGAGTAGCCTTAGTTCTTATGAGAGAGTCTATTAATAGGAAGACTTGTATTTGGAAAGATTACTGAACTAAAGTTTTGTACTGACAATGTTAGATTTCTTATAGTGTGTTTTATGTTTTGGGAGGCTCCAAAGAAATGAAATAAAATAAATTAAGCAAAATAAGCATCCCAAGTAGCAACAAAATGTCTGCACTCTCATAGATGAGGCAGTGAACCCACATGTTATCAGAGGATCAGAGCCTTAGAACCGGATCCTGCACTCCTACCTCTGGCAAAATTCCCATTGACATCTGACTACGGAGTGCAAGATTTGTCCTTTAGTGTCCCATTTATTCCCTAAGACATCAAAATAAAATGCAAAATAGTCTTTGCAAATTCAGGGTATGTTAAGTGCATCTCACTGGGATATTTTTAGATCCACATATGATCTTAGATACAGTACTTTTATTTCTAATGTCACTTAACCCCTAGTTCCAGCCCCCTGACATACACCCAACTGGGGAAAACATTGAGTTTACCTTTCTTGACGAGTTTGCTCCTCTGTGGTTTCCATGGCACAATCCAGGGAGTTCTGGAGAGACTGCAGCTGATTCAATGTTTCTTTCAGTAAGAAACGAGTCACAAACTGTTCCAAGTTAGAGGCCTTTTGATAGTCCTAAAAATTACGCACAATATTGGGGAGAATTAGTTTAACAAATTAGAAATATGAGAGAGTGAAAAACCATTCTTAATCCAAAACAGGAGGTGCAGCTCTCCAAGAAAGCTTCAGCAGGCAGAAAGTAAAACTGACAAAAGTGTTCCAAGTGGGCAGGCAACATTTTGATTTTCCTGATGGAAAAATCAAAAATTTTCAGCAAAATGAAAATTTCCCCTTGGAAAATTTTGGTTTTGAAAAAAGAATGTTTGTCATTTGAAAGTCAGTCTGATGAAAAATTTGCAACCAGCTCCAAGCTTAATATGAATGTAAATTCCACAGAGTCTCAAGGTAGCATATGCCCTTAGAGATTACAAAAGGATCCTTGGGGCAGACTCACTGTGCAAAGTACCATTGCAGGAATAGGGCTTACATTTGCCCCAGTAAAGAGCTGAAAGCTCATCTTTATGAGAATAATTTTGCAATCTGTGCAGCAAATTAATGGTGGAAATTACTATAGAATAATGGTCTTCCATTAAAACAACAGGTTACAGTTTTGTAACATATTCAAATAAATGTATGGGTATTGAGGCATGCAAGTTTGAGTTGTGTGGCTTGCCCCATAACCTCAGCCGTGCAGAACACAATGCCATCCACAGCCTCAGAAAAAACTCTGACATCATAACCAAAAAGGCTGACAAAGGAGGTGTTGTCGTCATCATGAATAGGTCGGAATATGAACAAGAGACTGCTAGGCAGCTCTCCAACACCACTTTCTACAAGCCATTACCCTCTGATCCCACTGTGGGTTACCAAAAGAAACTACACCATCTGCTCAAGAAACTCCCTGAAAAAGCACAAGAACAAATCTGCACAGACACACCCCTAGAACCCCGACCAGGTGTATTCTATCTGCTACCCAAAATCCATAAACCTGGAAATCCTGGATGCCCCATCATCTCAGGCACTGAATCATAGAATCATAGAATATCAGGGTTGGAAGGGACCTCAGGAGGTCATCTAGTCCAACCCCCTGCTCAAAGCAGGACCAATCCCCAATTAAATCATCCCAGCCAGGGCATTGTCAAGCCTGACCTTAAAAACTTCTAAGGGAGGAGATTCTACCACCTCCCTAGGTAACGCATTCCAGTGTTTCACCACCCTCCTAGTGAAAAAGTTTTTCCTAATATCCAACCTAAACCTCCCCCACTGCAACTTGAGACCATTACTCCTTGTCCTGTCCTCTTCTACCACTGAGAATAGTCTAGAACCATCCTCTCTGGAACCACCTCTCAGGTAGTTGAAAGCAGCTATCAAATCCCCCCTCATTCTTCTCTTCTGCAGACTAAACAATCCCAGTTCCCTCAGCCTCTCCTCATAAGTCATGTGTTCCAGACCCCTAATCATTTTTGTTGCCCTTCGCTGGACTCTCTCCAATTTATCCACATCCTTCTTGTAGTGTGGGGCCCAAAACTGGACACAGTACTCCAGATGAGGCCTCACCAATGTCGAATAGAGGGGAACGATCACGTCCCTCGATCTGCTCGCTATGCCCCTACTTATACATCCCAAAATGCCATTGGCCTTCTTGGCAACAAGGGCACACTGCTGACTCATATCCAGCTTCTCGTCCACTGTCACCCCTAGGTCCTTTTCCGCAGAACTGCTGCCTAGCCATTCGATCCCTAGTCTGTAGCTGTGCATTGGGTTTTTCCGTCCTAAGTGCAGGACCCTGCACTTATCCTTATTGAACCTCATCAGATTTCTTTTGGCCCAATCCTCCAATTTGTCTAGGTCCCTCTGTATCCTATCCCTGCCCTCCAGCGTATCTACCACTCCTCCCAGTTTAGTATCATCCGCAAATTTGCTGAGAGTGCAATCACACCATCCTCCAGATCATTTATGAAGATATTGAACAAAACCGGCCCCAGGACCGACCCCTGGGGCACTCCACTTGACACCGGCTGCCAACTAGACATTGATCACTACCCGTTGAGCCCGACAATCTAGCCAACTTTCTACCCACCTTATAGTGCATTCATCCAGCCCGTACTTCCTTAACTTGCTGACAAGAATACTGTGGGAGACGGTGTCAAAAGCTTTGCTAAAGTCAAGAAACAATACATCCACTGCTTTCCCTTCATCCACAGAACCAGTAATCTCATCATAGAAGGCGATTAGATTAGTCAGGCATGACCTTCCTTTGGTGAATCCATGCTGACTGTTCCTGATCACTTTCCTCTCATGTAAGTGCTTCAGGATTGATTCTTTGAGGACCTGCTCCATGATTTTTCCGGGGACTGAGGTGAGGCTGACTGGCCTGTAGTTCCCAGGATCCTCCTTCTTCCCTTTTTTAAAGATTGGCACTACATTAGCCTTTTTCCAATCATCTGGGACTTCCCCTGTTCGCCACGAATTTTCAAAGATAATTGCTCCAACCCCTCAGACAGAACAAACACCTACAAGATCTCTATCAAGCATTCTTACACTACAGTTCCCACCTGCTGAAGTGAAGAAACAGATTGACAGAGCCAGAAGGGTACCCAGAAGTTACCTACTACAGGACAGGCCCGACAAAGAAAATAACAGAACGCCTCTAGCCATCACCTTCAGCCCCCAACTAAAACCTTTCCAACGCATCATCAAGGATCTACAACCTATCCTGAAGGATGACCCATCACTCTCACAGATCTTGGGAGACACACCAGTCCCTGCTTACAGACAGCCCCCCAACCTGAAGCAAATACTCACCAGCAACCACACACCACACAACAAAACCACTAACCCAGGAACCTATCCTTGCAACAAAGCCCGTTGCCAACTGTGCCCACATATCTATTCAGGGGACACCATCATAGGGCCTAATCACATCAGCCATGCTATCAGAGGCTCATTCAGCTGCACATCTACCAATGTGATATATGCCATCATGTGCCAGCAATGCCCCTCTGCCATGTACATTGGCCAAACTGGACAGTCTCTACATAAAAGATTAAATGGACACAAATAAGACATCAAGAATTATAACATTCAAAAACCAGTTGGAGAACACTTCAATCTCTTTGGTCACTCGATTACAGACCTAAAAGTGGCAATTCTTTAACAAAAAAACTTCAAAAACAGACTCCAATGAGAGACTACTGAATTGGAATTAATTTGCAAACTGGATACAATTAACTTAGGGTTGAATAAAGACTGGGAGTGGATGGATCATTACACAAAGTAAAACTATTTCCCCATGTTTATTTCTCTTCCCCTCCCTCCCCCCCATCCCTCACACATTCTTGTCAACTGCTGGAAATGGCCCACCTTGATTATCACTACAAAAGGTTTTTTTCCCCCGCTCTCCTGCTGGTAATAGCTCACCTTACCTGATTACTCTTGTTACAGTGTGTATGGTAACACCCATTGTTTCATGTTCTCTGTGTATATAAATCTCCACACTGTGTTTTCCACTGCATGCATCTGATGAAGTGAGCTGTAGCTCAGGAAAGGTTATACTCAAATAAATTTGTTAGTCTTTAAGGTGCCACAAGTACTCCTTTTCTTTTTGCGGCTACAGACTAACACGGCTGTTACTCTGAAACGTGGCTAAGTTATAGATTCATAGATTTATAAGACCAGAAAGAGACCATTTTGATCATCTACTCTGACCTCCTGCATACAACAAGCTATAGAATTTCACCAAGTGGTTCCTGAATCAAATCCATAACTGTTGGTTGAGCTAGAGAATATCTTTTAGTTCTTGATTTTGAAAACTTTTAAGTGATACATCCCGAGGTAAGCTGTTCCAATTGTTAAGTAAAAATTGCATGTTATTTCCAATCTGAATTTGTCTAGTTTCAAATTCCAATAATTGGATCTTATATTTGGGTGCTAGATTTGGGAACCTTCTACAATCAGAAATCATTTTACCATGGAAGTACTTATAAACCATGATCAAGTCACTGCTTAATTTTCTGAATAGTTTTGCTAAGTTTATCTAATTTTTGGCCTGTACCATTTCTAATATTTCTTTTATTCCGGATATATTTTAAATATTCCTTCTTACAGTTATTAACCCTACAAGATGTAGACTTTTCATTGATACCTTTAGCTTCCCTTATCAATTGTCCGCATTTCATAACTTTTAATGTATAGTCATTGGAATCAACTTTCCCTAATTTTCTTTTTTATATGTTGGGTTTTTTAAAATCAATTAATTGTCTCTTAACCAGGAAGTTCATTTAACTGAAGCAGCCTTTTCTTGTGATTGCAGAATTGCAATTTTTCAAGTATCTAATAAAATATCTTTAAGCAACTTCCAATGAAATCTTCATAAACCTCTTTTGAAATGAAGGGCTAAGGACTCTGTTCTGTCTTTTGCTGCCTGTTTGCACTTATTTTCAGCACAGTGCACATTGTTAATATTTCTGTTTAATATTTGCATTTTATTTTAGTAAAATTTTTGTATCATGGATACAGAGTAAAGATAAAACAGCCCCCAAAAGTGTCATCTTAGCAGCAAAACAAAATAAGCCTCAAAACCACAAAGGTCAATAAGAAATGAGAACTTTGAAAATATTACTTTTTACAAAATGTCCCTATATTTAGGATATACTCACAAATCAACATGGCCCTACGTTAAAATAATTTCCATGCAAAGTATCTTCTAAAATCTACATCTTATATCTCTTTGGGAATATGCACAAGTGATTCACAAGGTAAAATATATATATTATGTATATGCAATAAACAAAGCACAGAACAGAAATGAATGCAATAATCATGGAAAAAAGAAGATATAATTTCTAAAACATTAATTTGTAATGTTCCTTGAGTACTGAAGCCATGATTATACAATATACGGGTGCAGCTGTTTTCATCTGTCTTTCATTTGTCTTCATCTGAACCAACTTGTATTTAGCTCAGACACTCTGCTTCCTTCCCCAGACATGAAAAAGGGGCTCCTTGTAGCTTGAAAGCTTGTACTTTCCAAAAACACAAGTTGGTCCAATAAAAGATATTACCTCATCTACCTTGTGTCTTTCATCTTCAAAATTCTTTACAAATGTATTTAATTCTCAAAGCAGCCCTGTGAAAGGAGGGAGATATAATTGTTTCCATTGTACAGAAAGTGAATTTAGGTGACGTCCTTAAAACCAATGAGGGAGTAACTATCAGAATTGAGATTAAAAACAAGATTTCTTGGGGTGAATCCCTACCCCAAATCTAGTTTCTTTTAGATGTGTAAAAAGGCTGGAGAGGCAAATAAGCTTAAGTTTGTGAGGCATCTGTTTTTTGACCAGAATGTCTGGTCAAAAAGGGACTCTGGTGGCTCTGGTCAGCGCTGCCGACCGGGCCATTAAAAGTCCAGTTGATGGTGCTGCAGGGCTAAGGCAGGCTAGTCCTGTCTCCGCGCTTCACCCCAGAAGCGGCCAGCAGGTCTGGCTCCTAGGCAGGGGGGAAGGAGGCTCCACGTGCTGCCCCCCGTCCCGAGCACCTGCTCCGCACTCCCTTTGGCCAGGAACTGTGGCCAATGGGACCTGTGGGGGTGGTGCCTGTGGGCGAGAGCAGCGCACAGAGCCTCCTGGCCTTCCTGCCTAGGAGCAGACCTGCTGGTCGCTTCCAGGGCACAGTGTGGAGACAGGACAGGCAGGGAGCCTGTCTTAGCCCTGCTGACCAGGAGCCACCTGAGGTAAGCACACGCTCCAGCCTCAAGTCCCAACCCCCTGCCCCAGCCCTGAGTCCCCCCAAGCTGGAGCCCCTTCCTGCACCCCAAACCCCTCATCCCTAGCCCCAACCCCCAGCCAGAGACTTCATCTTTCCTGCACCTTAACACCCTGCCCCAGCCTAGAACCCGCTCCCACATCCTTAACCCCTCATCCACAGCCCGACCCCATAGCTTGTACCCCCAGCTGGAGCCCTGAGCCCCTCCTGCACACCAACCCCCTGCCTCAGCCCACAGCCCCCTTCCACACTCTGAATCCCCTGGCTCCATCCGTCAGCCTGGAGCCCCCTCCTGCACTCCAAGCCCCTCATCCCTGGCCCCACCCCAGAGTCCGCAACCCAGCCCAGATCCCATACCCCCCTTCCCAGCTCCAACCCTCTGCCTCCCTCTGCACCACCCCCCAGCTTGGAGCTCCCTCCTGTACCCCAAACCCCACTTTCCCAGCCCCACCCTAGAGCCCACACCCCCAGCCCAGAGCTGTACCCCCTTCCATACCCCAACCCCCTGCCTCAACCTTCAGCCCCCATCCTGCACCCCAAACTTCTCATCCCCAGCCCCACCTCAGATCCTGCACCCCCAGCTGGAGCCCTCACCCCCTCCTCCAGCCTGGAGCCCCCTCCTGCACCCTGAAGCCCTCATTTCTGTCCCCACCCCAGAGCCCACACCCCCGGTTAGAGCCCTCACCCTCTTCCACACCCCAACCCCCTGCCCCAGCCCAGTGAAAGTGAGTGAGGGTGGGGGAGAGCAAGCTACTGAGGGAGGGGAAATGTAGTGAGCAGGGGCAGGGACTCAGGGAAGGGGTGGGGTGGGACCTCGGGGGAGGAGGGGGGGCTGGGGTGTTCGGTTTTGTGTGACTAGCAAATTGGCAACCCTAAATAAGCTCCATATCCATTCTGGGGAGTATTTCTCTGGTGTAGGCACTGTGGGTGACAGCTCTAAGGCTGCCTTCTGAGGACACAGGGGGTATGTTAGGGTGGGGCTGCAAGTGAGAATGGTATATTGGGGTAAAAGATTCCAGGCAGCACTGCAGCTGATAGGGCATCCCAGGGAGGTTGCCATAACTTAGACAGGTCCTTTGTGCTGTCTAAATTACACTAGAGGCCTCTCCAGCTCCAGGAGCAACCCAGGATTGGAGGGGCACAAAAGCAGCTAAAAACAACCTTTGCTCCCTATTCCTTGGGCTGTAAAGTGTGCTTTTCTCTTAGAATCTAACAGCCCAGAATCTAACCCCAGGTTTCTAGATCTGTGCTTAGATTTCTAGACCATGCCACTTCTTACCCGAATTAATAACCCTGATACAAGTCCCTCAGGGTTCAACACTGAATTTCATATGTAGGAACCATCGCTTTTCCAAGTGTTTGCCTTCAGTCTTCAGCAATTTTCCACATTAATCATGATAAGCACTCAAACAGCAGACTTCCTTTACTAAAACCAGACTGCAGTATGGGACTGTGTACAGTACTAGGGGGCTCCCTTTTGCCTTCTATGCACATGTTTAACTCCCACTGATTCATTAAAAATGAATTGTTTTCTTTGCAGCAATGACTGCACTACAGCGATATCTCTTAAGTGTAAAAAGGCCAGGGTACTGCAGGCAGTTGTGGTGGTGAATATTGAGTTTTTATTCCCATTCACTGTCCATCGGAAGAAGCCATTGTGATTTTCATGTGTACTCATTTCAGAGTTATGTGAAATGTGAGCAATAGCTAGTTACATTCTGAGGTGTTCTCTCAATTGAAAGTTGGTTTTTCAAGATTAAACTTGGCATCATATTTTAGCAGAGCTATATGGTTTCTTTGTATAATGAATTTTGACTATGTTTATGTGTTTAAAAGTCCTCAATCCTACTCTCTTTTCCCCCAGGTGATCCTAGAAGTCTGACGATTAGAGCATCTATTCTTCAACCAAAAGGTGTTATTGGTAATGGTCCTGAAAGTGTCAATTTGCCTCAGCAACCTGGGACTATCTGTACCATTAAAGTAGGCTCTGAAGTTATTCACATGTTATTTAGACACTGATTATATTGTTTTCTCCAGAGAAGACAAGTGGTTTCAATTTTTGTGTATATTCTACAATTCAGCTCTTTCATCAATTCAAGGCTATAAAAAAAATCTGCTGTACCTTATTTCATAGTTATGGTGCTGTAATTTGTATGGCAGCCTGTTTGAAAAAAATTGCAATAATTTGAGATTACTAGGGCCCAAACTGCAAATTTCAGAGCATGTGAGCTGAATTCCGTCCCTTCTGCAGCATCATTTACTGTTTCCAATTAGCTGCATCTGGCAACAGAGCATGAGTGAATCATAGAATATCAGGGTTGGAATAGACCTCAGGAGGTAATCTAGTCCAACCCACTACTCAAAAGCAGGACCAATCCCCAATTTTTGCCCTAGATCCCTAAATAGCCACCTCAAGGATTGAGCTCACAACCCTGGGTTCAGCATGCTCAAACCACTGAGCTATCCCTCCCCTGAAACAAAGGGCCTGATTATGTTTGCAAAACCTTTACTGTTGTAGCTGCTAGAACAGTTAAACAACAAATTCAGCCAATTTAAACACATTTTATTAAAAAACAATAGCCCCAATTCTGCAAGCTGTTCTATCTGGTGGGCCCCTCTTGGGAGCCTCACTGACTTCCATGGGACTCCACAATGTGGAGCTCATTGTGGGATTGGGGCCTATATATATGGAATATTGAACAGCTGCCACTCTACCTTTTCACTGAAAACTGAGTTAGAGGTCCGACAGAGCCACAGACTGCTGCTGAAATGGCAGATTGCCATTAAAACTCTCAGGGCTAGATTCACAAAAGGACTTAGGCACCTAACTACCATTTTAGGTAATTAAATCCCAGAATCAGGCCACACTAGGATTCACAAAATCCCCATTCAGGTGCTGCCAAAACCTGTAGGTACCTAAACTCACTCCATACGTAAATATTTGCCATAGAAGTTCCCTAGGTGCCTATGTTTCTGAGCATGTTCACTACAGCCCCATGCCAGACAGCCAAGCCCTAGCATGATGCATGAAATGGGAGAAGACAGGTGTTCCTCCACCTAACTCTCCTACGGGGCTTGATCTGATAAGTGTGGTCTGAGCTTGCCTACCCAAATGTGTCCTTCTACGTGTGCTTGCTCAAAATGGCTGGTGAGAGCAAACTGCCTCATAATTTTTAGCCCAGTGGTTAGAGTACTCATCTGAGATATGGGCAAGCCCATTCCACAGTCCCCCAGCTGAGGGGATTTGAACAGACTAACCTCTAGACTATGGGGCATTTTGTTGTAGGGTTCCTTCTGCCTCTCCTGTTGAGGCTAAATAATTTTTGAAAATATAATTAGAGCAGGGGGAGGCTGAATCATAGTTTTTCCCCCTGAATGCACTAATCACCAGGCTACAGAGTCATTGTCTTTCCTCCTCCCCCGCACTCAATAATTTCATTATTTATCCACAGTGGAACAGCTTCACCAGGAGAGACTGAGAGAGCCTCATGTCAGACTATACCTTAGCCTAGTCAGTAGGGCACTACCCTGTTCAAACCCTGTTTCCCTCATTGGTGGGTGGGGGCTTGAATCAGGGACCTTCCACATCCCAGGCGAGTACCCTAACCACTGGGCTAAAAGTTACAAGGGAGGCCCTCTTCTCCACAGTTCCTTGCAGATGCAGCCTCGGTGCCTAATTCCAGCAGAGGGTTTGCAGCTGAGAATCATGAGCTGAGGGAGATACCTCCCAGCTGGCTGGACATAGGTGCCTATCTCTGAGAAAGTGGTGGGGCTTAGGACACACCCATCACCTTAGCTAGTTTAGGCAGCTCTCTGTCTAGCATGCTGGTCTTTGTGAATCATAGTCTAAGGAGCCTTTCTTTCCCCATTCATTGTATAGGGAGCCTAGGTACCTAACTCAGGCTTTGGGAATCCCAGTGATTTTTTTAGGTTTCTACAGGTTAGGGGTGGTGATGCTCAGTGTTGGTATGCCTAAATTTCTTTGTGAATGTAGCCCTCACATCCCATCCCCTTCCCTCAGCTTTCCTGTATTTCATATCCACAGGGACCCTTATTATCTTTGTCCTCCACATCAACATTTCCCCTCCTATGCATTTATTATTGACATAGTATCAAGTCATAGGATGTGTGGTGGTCTTTCAGCTGGTTGTTAATAATGCTAGCTCTATGCCTGTATGTTGTAATGCTTCATGCTCCACTTTGAAGATGCCATGGCCTTGTATTGGGGTTTATTTTGATATCAAAAAGATCTTGGTGAAATCAACTATATGTGTTTAAAACAGAAAGCTTCCTTTGAAACAAAGCAGAATCTGCAATGATTTAAATAACCGGCCCTTCTGTCACCCTTCACGCATTGAAGTTTTCCCATGGGGATGCATTATAAAATCTGTTGACTCATAAAAGGAGTTCTTAAAATAACATTCGACTTCTGAATTTCAGTAAAGAATTCTCAAAGTTAAAAACATACTATAAATATGATATATAATTATCATTTAAAAAAAATAATTGGAGCGGGGGGACTGGATCCTTGGTCTCCCCCTTGAATATGCTAATCACCAGGCTACTGAGTCATTGTCTCTTCCCCTCCCCCCACTCAATAATTTCATTATTTATCAACAGTGGAACAGTTTAACTATATGTATAACATGTGCATGTGCACTTTTTTCCAAAATGAGGGATTTGTAATTTAATGTAACAAAGTATACTCCGGAAAAATAATCTTACGTTAAGAGTTCTGGGTCACATCCTCTGCTTCTGTTAATTTGTGTAACTCAAAGGATCAGTATGCTTTATTAGAACTTAGAACTATGCTTTTGAAAGGATCAGTATGCTTTATTAGAACTTCAATCCTTTGAACTGCTACCCTTTATTTTTACAAAGGATAATTATACCTTTATTTAAGCATTTTCTCTCCACATTGTTATATGTTTGTGCCACATTATGGCCCCAAGTCAGAAAGATAATAAGCACGTGTCTATTATGAGTTTATGAGTAGTCCTTTTTAAGTCACTCTTTTCAATTCTCAGTTATGCTCAGGCCTCATTATACCAAGTTGTGCAGCATAAAGGATCCATAAAGAAAACTACACCTGCACTCACTTTAAGGTCCCTTTATGCTGTCAGGTGTTAAGAGACCTCAGCATGACTGAGAATCTGGCCTAATGGCCTGTTTCTAAACTCGTGGTTGAAGTGAGGCACAGGCTTCAGCACCTTGAATCAGAATCCTTATTCCTACTTTCAGGAGCCTACAACATAACTACATTCTGAACTTCCAGCTGCAGCCTGAAAATGGGCTAGAGACTATGTTGCTACCAGTCTTCCTTTAGCAAATTTTGCTGTACATGTTTTTATAACCAATTTTGAAAGCTGGTGGATATATTTAAATACAAGAAGCTTTTATAAGGTATAAATTGGGGAAGAGGGAAATTTTCAGGTCACTGGGCGTCACCCCAGAAGACACCTGAAGGTAAGTGAGGAGGGCCTGTCGATTTTTTCAGCTTTGAGGACAATTTGTCAAATAACAGTTACTCCTGCTCCAAATGAAAACCTATATTGAAGATGTACATGATAAAATGTGTGTTTTTAACTCTTCGCTTTGTCTTTTGGTGTGAATTATGGATGGGGTGTCCTCTGGCTATTAAGCCTTGTCTTTGAATTTCCTTTGAATGTCTTTTGAATACATAAATATTTAATTTATGTATTTTGAGAGTGTGTGTTTGCAATCAGCATGTAAACATCTTTTACAGTTGTTTGACCTTTAAACTTAGATAGAAATGATTCATTTCATATGTTGGATAATAGCTTTGGAAGTACTGCATTCTCAAATATAAACATCTGTGTGATCAAAGATACCTCACATATTGCATGTCAAATATTTTTCTTCACCACCAGGATAGGCTGTTAAGCTAGTTCTTGCACTGTTGGAAGATTTAAACTTGAAATCTCAGATGTTAAACCACCCATGAATCATCAGAGTTAATTGTGTAGCTGGGAGCATCAAAGTATCCTATATTTATTTACCATATGTTAAAATTAATCAAGTCTGAGCTCTCTCTCCAATCAAAGTACCTTGTTGTTTTTCAGGTTATATAAAGAAATGTTAATGGGATACATTATCCTGCAGTGTCTTTAGAGCAAGTATCTAAGGCTGACACCAGCCCTGTATAAAACATCTAAGCAGCCTTTTAAAAGTGGCAGAATTCATTTGTGTAATGCTAAGGCTGATTTCTTCCTCCCTCTAAGTTATCTGACCTCCCCACACTAATTGGTTTAAAGATGTTGTATCTGACAGAGTTAATTTACTTTCCATGAGCTTTGATTCTGTGTGACACATTAGAACAACATGTGCAAATTTATTCAGAATGGACAACTAAATTCAAGCCTACGGCAGAAATCTAGGGTCTGTTTTAAATTATCTTTGATAAATATACTTTGAAAGCTCTGAACAAAACATGGATGGACCTAATAGAGATAACCCTCACTTGTGTTTAGATGCCAGAGCTATTTCACAACAGACAGGTGTTCAATGTATCTTCAAATTCTGAACCACCAGAGAGTAAACATTACAGACGCCTCCATAGAGTTTCCTGTCTGCATCTAGTGAATCTGATTAATCACTGAGCGCAATTAAATCTTCAAAAATATGTTGATGCTTATATTTACTAAGCCATTCTATAGACTAGAGCTATTGAAATTGAGGTACTACAGCAAAAAAACCTTAATGTTAATGGATACTTGTCAGTTCATGCCGCTGGTTGCTCTTTCTTCTTTGACTCCTTCAGAAACGATCTTCTGTGTCAGTGACTCATTTGGGGTTTTTTAATCATTTCTACCAGACTGTATTTTCCAGTCCCCACATAGATCACACCTCACTTATTCAGTTTTTGTGCACATACCTATTACAGACCTGTTCCGTTCTTATATTTTCCCCAAGTGCTTAGCATGTTGTTGTTTGTTCTATATTACTCTACTTACTACTTGCTCCAACTCCAGCCAATTTACTATTGCTTAACCCCTTTTTTACTTAGAGCATTCAATACAAACATTTTATACTGTTAGCATTTAACAGTCTCAATACACCTGAACACATTCTTGTTTTTCCAAGGCCTGATCCAAAGTTCACAGAAGTTGGTAGGAACCTTTCCATTGACTTCAGTGCGCTTTGGAGTAGGCCTCTGTACCTCAACATCTAAGGAATTAAATGGTCCACTCCTTTTATTAAGGGAGTTAATGTGGTTTAGTGGCTAGACTGGGAGCCAGGAGAACCAGGTCTTCTAATCCCAGGTCTGCTTTTGGCCTCACATATGAGGATGGGTAAATTGCATTATCTCTTTGAACCTCAGGAGCTCTCTCTGTAAAAACCCTTTTCAAAGGGTTTTGGAGAGCTGTGGAAGAAGGGTGCTGTAGAAGTAATCAGCATTAAATACTGTTAAATACTTCATGAAAAAACACCACCATAGGAATTTAAATCAAGTAGCAAATGAATTATTTTTGACAATGTTTTATAATACTACATCATTAGTTGTTATTTTCTAGGGGAAAACGCTTTCATTTCCATTATAAACTCTGGTGCCAGGTTTCACTAGAAGAGAAAATTCTGAATTAAGGAAGGTTTGTATCAATTTATAAAACATGCATAAGGTAGTGAAAGGTCAGTTGGCAAGAAAAGCATTTAATGCCGTTTAGCATACTACACCCATCAATTAATGATGAGAGCCAGTGATGGTCTTTTTGAGAGAACAAGAAAGATGTTCTGTTTCTTGAATGTGTCAAGAGCGAATTATAATTCCTTAGCATATATGTTACACTGTACAGTAGTTCATTATGGTACAAAGAAAATATGCCTGTGTTAACATACAGTACCAGTGGTTGCTTTTATTGGATAAGCGGATCTTAAGTAAATATGGATAATTCCCCACTTCTTTCTGGTCCAAGAAACAGGCCCAATCTTGTGGGGTGCTGAGATTTATCAATTGCCATTAATGCAACTGGAAAAAAAGTTATTTTATAGCCTTCGCTACGGAATGGCTGCTCTTGCTCTTTAAAACTCAGTAGTTTTGGACTCAGTTCCCTGTACTGGTACAGAAAGTTTCTTCACAGGGAGAGTCAAGAATATATTAACTGGGGCATTTGTAGCAAAATTTGGAGATGTCAGAATGGATTTTATTTGGAGATGTCAGACAGCAGAATTGATTAGCTGATATGTTAGAGATGGAGTTGATATACTGGTGGAGGAGTGAAGATGTGGCCATGTCATTTATATACATTTCTTATTTGCATTGTCATGGACCAGAGCCCCAGTATGTTAGGTAACATACAAACACAGAACAAAAACAAAGTCCCCGGCCAAAAGAGCTTACAATCTAAGTATAAGAAAACAGAGAGATTGCGACAGACAGACAGGGGTGTACAAGGAAAATGAGAGAATATCAATCAACATAATATACATATAACTTAGAGGCGTGCATGGGAGTGCAGGTACTATTCATACTGGCAGGTAGCCTTGATTATCAAGGAAGCAGATTTTTTTTTGTCAAGGCCTGTATTTTGCATAATTTAATTATTATGGAAGGATACTTTTGTCTCTACAAGAAGAACAAAAAAGGATGAAGCAAAATTAAGTTTATAATCATTGTCTCCACAAAAAAGAGAACTGTGAATATATAAGCTGCATGTTGATGAGAACTTTCAGGACATGGAAAGCCCATTAGAAAATTCATAGCAGGATCTTGTCACTTTCTACAGAAAAATTACATCGTAATGATAGAGTGTTTTGCTTCTCTTTGCAATGGACTCAAGTGGTCTTTGTGTTATAATTATTGCATAGAAATCTTTTGATCTTGCTCAGTGATTGCTGCATCAATTTCTGTCCCTATTTCTTCAGTAAAAACTTTACTCCTGGCACCAGGAAGAAACAAACAATGATTTGCTGGCTGTGTAATAGTAGGTGAAGCAGGTAGAAATAGCTTACTTGTAATGTGTAACTTATTCCATTCAAGGGCTAAATACCTGATAATGTTCTGCTTCTGTTCATATTGTATACACTTTGCCAAAGTCATTTTATTCATAACTTTTTATGTTAATCTGAACAGATAACTAAATTGTGTGGTATGCTAAGAATTGATTAAAACTGTGTGTGTGTGAGAGAGAGAGAAAGAGAGACATCCTTTGCTCGTATAAATCAGTGAAGTTAATTGACTTTCAGTGGAGCTATGCCAATTTCTCTGCCCTACAGATCCTGGGTTTTAAGATACTTGTCTATCTAAAGAATTTTGAGCAATGAGTGTTTCAGGGAAGATGTGGGGATGTCCTTTATATAGTATCTGAGGAATTACAATCTTCAAATTTTTAATTAGAATAAGTTTTTGCACCATTTCCATTCTTGTTACAAAGATTGTCCCAATACTTTATAGACCCGGTGTAGTATCATTTGCATCCATGTGCTAAAAAGTTGGAATGAACATTCCGATGTTTTCATTCTGATGACAAAACAAAGAATGAATCCATTCTTTGAGAGCCAGTGTGGCTCCAGCGCATAGGGCAATGGACTGGGAAATGCTAACCAGGTTTTATTCCTGGCTCCACTAGTGACCTGCAGTGTGACCGTGGACAAGTCTCTTCCCCTGCTGAGCTTCTATTTCCTCTCCCATCCTTTCTGGCTTATCTATTTAGATGTTAAGTTTTTCAGGGCAGGGAATTCTTTTACTCTGTTTATACATTGCCTAGCCTAATGGAACCTTGATGTTGGTTAGGGTGTCTAGGCATGGCCATAATACTACTACTACTAATAATAATAATAATAAAAATGACCCTATTGAAATGAGAGAAGAAAATGGTTAAAGCCTAATCTATTCTAATGATAACTTTAGAGCCTGATCCTGCTGCGTATGGCTCAATGGCAAGTTTGTCATTAACTTTATTGGGAGTATGATCAGGGCCTAATAATTTACAGTTATCTTATGGTCTGTCTCAAATGCAATATTGCCTGCACTATGTTTGTAAGTTATGATTCTGATTAGAAGTGCTAATAGATGCATAATCTGCCAAACCATCACAATGTGTAACATTTGATCCAACTATCACTTAAAAATTTTAAGTAAATGCTACAAATTCTTGAATTTATTCCAGGTTTCAGAGTAGCAGTCTGTATTCGCAAAAAAAAAATAATAAAGGAGGACTTGTGGCACCTTAGAAACTAACAAATTTATTTGAGCATAAGCTTTCGTGAGCTACAGCTCACTTCATCGGATGCATTCCAGATGGACATCATACCAAAAGGACTGAAGGAAGGAATGCATCCGATGAAGTGAGCTGTAGCTCATGAAAGCTTATGCTCAAATATATTTGTTTGTCTCTGAGGTGCCACAAGTACTCCTTTTCTTTTTGTGAATTTATTCAGTTTTCTAACAAAATGCAACTGCACGTTTAGCTTTGGCCCAGAGACAACTGGAATGGCAGTATTCTACAATAACAGCACACAATACTGATGTAAGCTATACTGTTTTGGGCCATTATTGGAGGATTCTGACACGTTTTCTTAGGAGTGTCCATCAGAACAACTAAAGTCTATCCAGGGGAGGCGCGTAATGGAGGCTAGGTGGATTTGGGCCCTTGGAAAAATCTTCCCCCGCCTTGGCCCCAGGGCTGGAGGAGCTTTTGCTCCCCACCATGGCCCTGGGGTTACAGCAGGGGCACAGAGCTTTTCCAGTCTTGGGGCCGCAGTTGGGGGAGGGGAGAGGAGCAAGGGGGATCGCAGGGCCTCGGGGGGAGGGGAAGAGGCGGAGTGGGGGTAGATGAGGGGAGGGGATGGAATGTGGGAGGGGTTCCAGGCTCGGACCTCCAGCCAGAGTCAAGAGCTCTGCTGTGGTCCTGTCTGAGAACTCAATGGCTGCCAGGGCCGAGCTCTCAGCCACACACACATACCGCCCCGCCCCAGCTAGGGCCATGTTGGTGCTGGCAGCAGCGAGTGGGGGTGGGGCATCAGCCAGAAGGGGCAGGGCAGGGCAGGGACTAGCCTCCCTAAGGGGAAGCTTCACACACCACCCATGAGTCTATCACTGGCTCTTTCATTCTCATTAGTAATACTGAAGTGACTGCTGTGATAGTATCTACAAAATTAATACAGGCATAAAAAGTTCTGTTCGTTTTTCTCTCCAGATAGGTTAGAGGCACGTGACTGCTATTTGCTGCTTTTTGTAATTGCAGGTAGTAGGAGTATGTATAATTCATTGTTCTGACGAGGCATTTGTAGGAGTATAGGTAAAACATCAAAGCTGTAGATGATGTGTTTTGATAGATATTGACAGAAGATTGAGTGGATTATGTACCTCATTTTCTGCTAGAAAGCTATTTCTATGCAATTTTAAATTAAAAAGCATTGGTATTTGATTTAATCTGGGATATGATTTTGAAATTTCTGATTGTTAACAAATCTTCTTTTGCCTGCAGCAGAATCTGAGCACTGGCTTCTGTTGGCCCTGCAGTTATAAAACTTAGGCAAAAAGATCAAAACAGTTCCCATGAATTTTCATTGTTCATCATGGGGGGTAGGAAAGGAGAAATCTATCAAATACACACAAGATGTGCTCTCCTGCTCATTGCTTTGCTCACTATCTCAGCCCTTGGTATTCTTGTTTAGTGTACTGACTTGACTTTCAGTGGCAGTCGTCATGATTATAAATACATTTAACACAAAATAAGCAAGAAAACCTTATGCAGCAAAGTGCCATAGTTTCACACACAGCACTAATGCTATTCGATAAAAACAGTTATTGCATTGCTTGTACATGAGATATTTAGTCATAGAGCTATCTCTGCTTTGTATAGGGAACAATTGGTGACACATTCAGTACTGTCATTAGCATTTCTGTTAGCTTCAGATTCATTTGCCACAAATAGCTGATAAGTAGTTCAGTATATGGTTTTATGAAAATAGAATCCAGATTCCAGTTTAAACTAATGGGAGTTTTGCATGATTAAAGACTGGGAAATTTGGCCCAAGGTATCCATGGCCTAAAGAAAAAGCTTTTAATTAGGCTCTTCTCCTGAATTTACTATCACTCTTTACTTAATGTTTTAGGATGACTTTAGCTGGAGAAAGTGTGGTATGGCAGACCACTGCATGTGGAGGTGGGAACCTTACTCAAAAGAGTAACAGCTGTGTTGATTGGGGATTAGTGACATGTAAAGTCACTAATATGATATTTTGACTTTATTTCTTGATGATCTCAGTGTATTTCTTAGATCTCGCAACTTGAGTGGGTCAAAATTTTTCCTTCAAAACCTTCCTTTGAAAAATTGGGGTTTTGACTAACTGCTATGGTAATACAAATAAAAATAAACAAATTTTCATGGAAAGTGTCTACTTTCCTTGAAAACTTTCTATTTTTCAATGGAAAACCTGAACACTGAAAGTTTCAGGCCAAAAACTGATGATAGATTTTTTTTTAATTTATTTTTTGGCCAAACAATGATAATTATTAGGGCTTTTAGTTTTTTTGATGAAATATTAGTTTTCTGCAGGAAATCCCCGCCACCTCCTCCCCCCCCCCCCCCACAGCTCTACTGTGAACACAGATGGGTATGTTTGAGACTGACATTAGAGTTGGGTGAAATGCTTTGTGTGAAAAGTATAGGCAGCAGCTGAAATAAATTTGTCTGTTTTTGAATTAAAAATTCATGAAATTGTGGAACAACTGCGAGAGATATTGTTTAGAATAAAAAAGTTGAGCAAATTTTGACCAGGAGGATTAGGGTGAGTTTTCAAGAAGTGTTTAGAAAAGAATGGAGAGGAAGAAGGTGGCTGTAAAATAAGGATACTATTACTGTACCTACTGACATACATATATATAGGTTTGTGAGGCTTTGATTTTTATCAGTAAGTGTCTGTAAATGTCACTGTCACCATTCACACACAAACCAATGGAAATATTTTTTCATTGCCAATTTGTAAATTTCAATTATCAGCAAAGTATGAAAAAGCTGCTTGATAATTTAGTTTGATTTAAGGATATTTACTTTTTATATTTTGATATGTGATGTTGACAGTTTGTGTTTCAATGGTTAAAAATCTTTAACTTTTTGAATCTCAGTGTCTGTCACTGAATAATTGTCTAGTTCCCCCATGATTTTGCCAACTAACTATGAAAATTTTAATCAATAAAAATCTAAAAAATGCTGAAATATAAACACTGATATTATCCATCAAAATTATATATAAAATAATCAAGTTCTCCCAATACATATAGTTGTAGATATCTTAAATCTGGTATGTTTTCCTATCTGTGTATCTAACATGCTTTGAGATACCACAGTGATCAGGGTCACCGTGCTATCTCAGTGCCTCACAATCTTTAATGTGTTCATTCTCACAACACCCCTTTATGGTAGGGAAATACAATTATCCACATTTTACAGATGGGGCCTTGGGGCACAAAGAGGTTAAGTGACTTGCCCAAGGTCATATAGGAATTCTGTATTAGAGCAAGGAATTGAACCCAGTTTTTCTGAGTCTTAAGCTAGTGGCCTAACCACTGGACCATACATCCTTTTTTCTAGGATAAAAGTCATTAGCTCTGTTAAACAGCAAGCCTTTCTGTGTTTGTTTTTTCTAAGTGTTTTGCCTGGGTGGTACTCTAATCTAGTAGATAACTCGCTCCATGTAAAAACACATTTTTATTTTTTTGAAGTGAAGACAAAGTCTGAA
The DNA here is from genome assembly GCF_965140235.1 of Caretta caretta. Classification (NCBI taxonomy): domain Eukaryota; kingdom Metazoa; phylum Chordata; order Testudines; family Cheloniidae; genus Caretta; species Caretta caretta. The sequence goes on from NC_134207.1 coordinate 46,124,640, forward strand.
TCTGTTGTTTGGTGGCAGCGATGATAAACATTGAAAAACATGTCTGAAGTTGAACTCAACAACATTTTCAAGATTGCCTTTAAAAAAAACAACCTTCATGGCACTTGTGATAAATGAAAGGGTGAGGGTAACTCCCTTATATGGACACCCAGCCAGCAGCTATAAAATCCCTCTTAGTAGCTGTTCTCTATTTATCTGTAAAAGGTTAAAAAGTCTCACTGCTATGCATAGGTAAGTGAGTGGACACCTGGCCAAAAGAGCCAATGGGAAGGCTAGAACTTTTTAAAATTGAAACAAGACTCCCCTTTTGTCGGTCTGTTCTCCTGGGGGGAGGAGAACTGGGCAGCAACTATGCTGTAAGAAGCTTGGGACTATGTATGAAAAAATCCTTGATATCATACCTAGAAACATTCATTTAAAACCCCAGATATGTAAGTAGATTAGCAAATGTCAGGAAGACACGATTAGGTTTATGTCTTTTTATTTGTTTATGACTTGTGCTTGTGCTAACCCCAGGTGCTTTTCTTTTGCTTGTAACCTTTAAACAGGACCTCAAGAAAGCTATTCTTGGTGCTTAATCCTTGTAGTTACTCTTAAAATCTAGCAAATGCCTGAGTTTCCAAATGTATTTTCTCTCTCTCGCTCTTTTTTTTAAAAAATATTTACCTTTTTTAAGAATGGGATTGGATTTCTGTGTCTTAAGAGACTGTGCACATGTTGCAAAAAGAAAAGGAGTACTTGTGGCACCTTAGAGACTAACCAATTTATTTGAGCATGAGCTTTCGTGAGCTACAGCTTCACTTCACTTCACTTCACGAAAGCTCATGCTCAAATAAATTGGTTAGTCTCTAAGGTGCCACAAGTACTCCTTTTCTTTTTGCGAATACAGACTAACACGGCTGTTACTCTGAAACCTGTGCACATGTTTTTTAGTTAGCTGGTGAAAACAGTTGGTTTCCTTTTTTTTTTTTCTTCTTAGCTCTTCCCTGGAGGTGGGTGGGGGTGAAAGGGTTTGAGGGTACCCCACAGGAAGGAATTCCCAAGTGTGCCTTCCTGGGCTCTCAAAGGGGTTCTGCACTTGAGTGGTGGCAGCATTTACCAATCCAAGGTCAGAGAAAAGCTGTAACCTTGGGAGTTTAATACAAGCCTGGAGTGACCAGTATTAATTTTTAGAATCCTTGCGGGCCCCCACCTTCTACACTCAAAGTGTCAGAGTGGGGAATTAACTTTGACAGTACTGTATTTTGCACCCATGATCCAAAAGCAGCTTTATTTTAATCAATAATTGACACTTACTAATTAATTATATAGAGTCACTAAACCTTTGTGAATATAATAAATAGAGCTGCAGTATTTCTCCAAAGTAGCCAATGCAGTAAAATCCTCTGTTGTTCAAGGATATCCTCCAGCAGAAAAATGAACAGGAAGAATTAATTTCATGCAGCTAGGAAATATGTTGGGCTTTAGTGATATATGTAATGTCCACTGACTTACTGTATTAAAAATAATAATCAGATGCTCACCGGGTGTTCTGTAGCTGCTGCTTTCTGTATGCCACTAGATTACTCTTAATCACTGCATGCTTTACCTTGCACTTCATGTGTTTTGCCATCAGTGTCTTATACATTCTTTTGGGGAGAGCAGCATTTTAATTCTTTACAAGTGATGACTACTTTATATTGCTACCTTTTTCGATTCCAACCGAATTTGGGCATTTGGGCTTTTATAGTAGCCACTTTAAAACTTGAAACCTGGACGGATGACCACAGAATTTCAGAGTGACATTGCCCTGAAAAAAAATAAAATCAAAGAAGTTGGGGATGAGTTGGGCCTAATGCCAGTATGTGCAAATTAGTAACTGGATGAAATTTAAATATCCGTACCAGTTGGTGCTCAGGGATGCTGTATAGTTACTCATAACTGTATAGTTATTTCCTGTGTATGCAATTCCCTACACTCTAGTTATTGATACATAATTACTAAAATTATTATTACTCAAACATACACTATGCAAATCCAGGTAGCCATTATCAAGCAGAGTATCAGCCCGTCAGTGTGCCGGGCTACACGTAATTATTCTAAGGTTATTCTCAATAACTACTGTCAATATGCAAATCTTTTGGTGCTGTTTGGCTTTTATAATCCCTCCTGTGTTTGATTGGCTCCTATCTTCAGAATGTTCAAGATGTTTCCTAGTAACAGAGAGGAAGTTTCAACTTTTTTTTTTTTCCGAAGCAGAAAAACTCCACAATTTACATCAAAGAAAAGAAATGCACAATGAAAAAATAAATAAAAATCCAAGTATACAGAGCAGTGAAACTGCTGAAAACAAACAGTTTGAAGGGGGAAAATATTGACAAGTCTCCTTTTACTCATTTCTTATCTTGGTCCAGAATTCTCTTTCCTACAAGTCTGCAGGATTTTTAATTAAAAATAGCCATGGTATGTTTGCGCTTACAGGATGTGTTTATGTTCAGAGAATTGCTTCCCAATTCAGCTTTGAAAAAAATGTACTGTAGTTATCTGAGCCATTTGTAGGGCCCTACTAAATTCATGGCCATGAAAAATGTGTCACGGACAGTGAAATCTAGTCTCCCCCATGAACTCTGGCTATTGCAGTATTGCCCCCCTTGCTTCTATGCTGCTTTCAGAGCTGGGCGGCTGGAGAGCAGCGGCTTCTGGCCAGGTGCCCAGTTCTGAAGGCAGTGCCACCATCATCAGCAGCACAGAAGCAAGAGTGACATGGTATGGGTGAGGTTGTCACTTTTGAAGGGGCAAGTATGGTCTTATGGGTGGGTGACCACACAGGGCACCATGGTCAGGGGGTCACTGTGGTCAGAACGCTCCACCCCCATAGTCCATCCAAGGACCCTTTAGCCCCTGAGTGCTGGAGCCAGGGACAAGCTGGTCTGGGGAGCTCCAGCTGCTAATCCTGGCCAAGCTAAGGAGAGATGGGCCTTCCTCTTCCCCTGCATGGGCTGCTCCCAGGGCCAGGTCAGATCCACCTCCAGGAACCTCCCCCAGGCAGCAGGAAGCTCCATGGCTGCTGGCTGGTAGCCCAGCTTTGAAGGCAGCACCATTGCCAGCAGCAGCACAGAAGTAAGGATGACAATACCGTGCCCCGCTACAGTAGCCTTGCGACACCTGCCGCCTGGCCATGACTTCCATTTGGGTCAGGACCCCGACAGTTTCAACACTGTGAAATTTCAGATTTACATATCTGAATCCGTGAAATTAAGATTTTAAAAATCCTATGACCATGAAATTTACCAAAATGGACTGTGGATTTGGTAGGGCCCTAGCCATTTGTATATAGAGGAAAGAGGTTGAGCTGGGATTAAAAAGTAGATGAGAGGAATGGAAGAAGAAAAATTAGGAAGATGAAAAGAAGGGGCAGAGGAAGAGATAAAAGGGACTTCTAACATCTGTTAAAACAATTTGCCGTTAACCTTTGTGACAGTCCATTCTGTACACTGTATTTTTCCCTTCATTTTAAATTTGAAAATAAAATATTACTGTACCCAAAACTTGAGTGCTTTCTGTTAGCTGTATAATAATCCCATCCTAAGATAGCCAGGGCAAAATCATTGCCTTCTAACTAGGATGTACCCTGAAACACTGCATATATTTAATCTCTCCATTAAAATAAAGTGGTTCCAGGATCTGGTTGGGTAAATATCACGTTGATGAATGAGATGGAAATAGTGTCTAATGTAAAGCTCTATTCTTGTCTCATTTCATCGCTGTTGGATGACATTAAAATGATCAACTTGCCACTGTCTTAAATTAGGGGCTGATCCAAAGCCCATTCATATCAGTAGAAAGACTCTCATCAGATTTTGGATCAGGCCCATGGTCATTTCTGATTTTTAGGGTATGATATTTCCAGGTGCTGAGTACCTTCATCTTCTGCATTCAGTATTACTAGGTTATGCATATCAATAAATTGTTCTAAGAATTACCATTTAGGTGAGTCTTCTTATGTCCCCTATCTCATTAAACTATTCAAGTCTCTGCAAATTATGAATGGGTTTTTGATATTAACTAGTTCTAATAACTATTTTTACATGGATTATAAATGTATATGTGTGGTTTTGTTCTTCATATGAATCTCAATAGCATTACATTCAAAACTTTAGTTTCTGCACATCCATTTTGACGTAACTGAGTCCCTCTTTTTTATAAATGTAACCCTCCCTCGCCCCCTGCTAGCCTCTTGATCCCACCAGTGTATAGCATATCCTGGTAGACTGAACACAGGTTTATTTATTAGCCATGTTTCTTGCACACATATTACATTAGTCTTTTTCCCATTTCAAAGATGGCTTTCTTAAATTCCTGTTCATGCATTATTAAAATATACACATTCCAGCTAAGGATCACGGGAAGCAGGGGCTGTTATAGCAGAAATAAGGGAGAGATAAGACAGAACTGGGATGGGAGGAATCAAATCAGTATCTTAGATGTCTGTATATTAATGCGAGAAGTATGGGGATTAGGCAGGAAGAACTCGAAATGCTAGTAAATAAAGACAACTATGACCTAGTTGGCATCACGGAAACTTGGCGGGATAATACTCATGACTGGAATATTAGTATAGAAGGGTACAGCTTGCTCAGGAAAGACAGGCAGGGAAAAAAGGGAGGCGGTGTTGCCATATATATTAAAAATGTATATACTTGGACTGACATTGAGATAGAAATAAGAGACAGACTCATTGAAAGTCTCTGGGTAAGGATAAAAGGGGTGAAAACAATGGTGATGTCATGGTAGGGGTCTACTACAGACCACCAAACCAGGAAGAAGAGGTGGATGAGGTTTTTTTTTTTTTTTAAAACGACTAACAAAATCATCCAAAGCACAGGACTTGGTGGTGATGGGGGACTTCAGCTACCCAGACATCTGTTGGGAAAATAACACAGCAGGGCACAGATTATCCAACAAGTTCTTGGAATGTATTGGAGACCATTTTTTATTTCAGAAGATGGACAAAGCTACTAGATTTTGACACATAGGGAAGTACTGGTTTGAGAATTTGAAAGTGGAAGGCAACTTGGGTAAAAGTGATCATGAAATGGTAGAGTTTATGATTCTAAGGAATGGTTGGAGGGAGAACAGCACAATAAAGACAATAAATTTCAAGAAGGCAGACTTTAGCAAACTCAGGGAGTTGGTAGGTAAAATCCCATGGGAAGCAAGTCTAAGGAGAAAAACAATTGAAGACAGTTGGCAGTTTTTCAAAGAGATATTATTAAGGGCACAGGAGCAAACTATCCCACTGCATAGGAAAGATAGGAAGTATAGCAAAAGACCACCCCGGCTTAATCAGGAGATCTTCAGTGATCTAAAATTCAAAATAGAGTCCTACAAAAAGTGGAAACTGGGTCAAACTACAAAGGATGAATATAAACAAATAACACAAGTATGTAGGCACAAAATTAGAAAAGCCTAGGCACAAAATGAGATCAAACTAGCTAGGGACATAAAAGGAAACAAAACATTCTACAATACATTAGAAGCAAGAGGAAGACCAAGGACAGATTAGGCCTGTTACTCAATGCGGGGGGTGGGGGGGAGAGACAATAACAGAAAATGTGGAAATGGCAGAGGTGCTTAATGACTTCTTTGTTTCAGTTTTCACCAAGAAGGTTGGTGGTGATGGGACATCTAAAATAGTGAATGCCAGTAAAAATGAGGTAGGATCAGAGTCTAAAATAGGCAAAGAACAAGTCAAAAATTACTTCACTAGATGTCTTCAAATCACCAGGGCCTGATGAAATGCATCCTAGAATACTCAAGGAGCTGACTGAGGAGATATCTGAGCCATTAGCAATTATCTTTGAAAAGTCATGGAAGACAGGAGACATTCCAGAAGACTGGAAAAGGGCAAATATAGTGCCTATCTACAAAAAGGGAAATAAGGATAACCCGGGAAATTACAGACCAGTCAGCTTAACTTCTGTAGCCGGAAAGATAATGGAGCAAATAATTAAGCAATCAATTTGCAAACACCTAGAAGATAATAAGGTGATAAATAAACAGTCAGCATGGATTTGTCAAGAACAAATCGTGTCAGACCAACCTGATAGCTTTCTTTGACAGGGTAACAAGCCTTGTGGATAGGGGGGAAGCGGTAGATGTGGTATATCTTGACTTTAGTAAGGCTTTTGATACTGTCTCACATGACCATCTCGTAAACAAACTAGGGAATACAACCTAGATGGAGCTACTATAAGATGGGTGCATAACTGGTTGGAAAATCATTCCCAGAGACTAGTTATCAGTGGTTCACAGTCATGCAGGAAGGGCACAACAAGTGGGGTCCCACAGGGATCGGTTCTGGGTCTGGTTCTGTTCAATATCTTCATCAATGATTTAGATAATGGAATAGAGAGTACACTTAGTTTGCGGATGATACCAAGCTGGGACGGGTTGCAAGTGCTCTGGAAGATAAGATTAAAATTCAAAATGATCTGGACAAACTGGAGAAATGGCCTGAAGCAAATAGGATGAAATTCAATAAGGACAAATGCGAAGTATTCCACTTAGGAAGGAACAATCAGTTGCCCATTTCAACATGGGAAATGACTGCCAAGGAAGGAGTATTGTGGAAAGGGATCTGTGGGTCATAATGGATCACAAGCTAAATATGAGTCAACAGTATAACGCTTTTGCAAAAAAAGCAAACATCATTCTGGGATGTATTAGCAGGAGTATTGTAAGCAAGACACAAGAAGTAATTCTTCCGTTCTACTCTGTGCTGATTAGGCCTCAGCTGGAATATTGTGTCCAGTTCTAGGTGTCACATTTCAGGAAAGATGTGGACAAATTGGAGAAAGTCCAGAGAAGAGCAACAAAAATGATTAAATATCTAGACAGCATAACCTCTGAGGGAAGATTGAAAAAATTGGGTTTGTTTAGTCTGGAGAAGAGAAGACTGAGAGGGGACATACCTTTTCAAGTACATAAAAGGTTGTTACATGGAGGAGGGAGAAAAATTGTTGTTCTTAACCTCTGAGAATAGGACAAGAAGCAATGGGCTAGGAAAAACTTCCTGTCAGAGTGGTTAAGCACTGGAAGAAATTGCCTAGGGAGGTGGTGGAATCTCCATCATTGGGGACTTTTAAGAGCAGGTTGGACAAACACCTGTCAGGGATGGTCTAGATAATACTTAGTCCTGCCTCGACTGCAGGGGACTGGACTAGATGACCTCTCAAGGTCCCTTCCAGTTCTATGATTCTATGATCATTAAGATAATGTATTATTGCCTTCATTTAAAATTGAATGAAAGACAATCTCTTGCTAGACTGCAATCTTTAGACATTTTTCTGCTGCTTTTGCTATGATTGTAATCCTTTATTCCCCCCACATCTGCAAGGTGCAGCTAATTACTTATATAATGATGCTATAAACTTCTCTTTACCTGCAAGCAATACATCCTCTCCTGTTCTTCTTGTGTTCTCTTCCCTGAACAAAGATGTGTTCTACCACCTCTATTCATCTTTTCTCTTACTTAAGTATTTTTTCTTTTCCTATTGTGGGCAGTGGGTGCCTTTTGGTAGCCTCCGCAAGTGATATTTTTTTGAATAATTTTAATTTTTTGTATTTATCTAGCTCATTCTGCTATTGCATATCCTTTATATGTTGCACTGTGCTTTCCTCCACAATTGTTGCATGTAAGTTCTGTCCCTTCTGCACACTCCTCATCTGAGTGATTTCCTCCCCATTTACTGTACCTCATTTATTGTTCCCTTACAAATGGCTGCCATATGTCCAACCCTGTGACAATCCTAGCACCTCACACAGGGAGGCGATGTAAATATGTAGTTTAACCCAGAAAGATCAATACCCCATTTGGATCATATCTGGAAATGTCCCATCTTTGAGTAAGTAGCCATTTAACAAACAACACTTTATCATTTCCTGCACTCTTTGATTTCATCTGCAGACAATCCAAGTGGCACTTTATACGTGACCCATCTTGCTTCGATCAGGCATGTAGACCGTTGACAAGTAACTTTCATTTTTCCTAGGGTTACAGTTTAAGAAGTCGTTCAGCTTGCTCCTTATGTGTACATTTTGTCAATAGCTCTTTTTATGCCACCAACACTTTGCTTTATCCATTCTGCCATTTTCAGGGGTTAACATTTCCTATTTTCATTTCTTCAGTCATTGATTTGACAATTTTAAAATGTAGACTTTTATCCTGTTTTTCATTTCTGTGCATTTCTCCTCCTTCAAATCCTGATATTAATATTAATAGTATTTTTTTTCGATCTGAGACCTTTCCTCATCCCCTGCTGCTCCCCCTTCATAATCCAAGGCAACTTTCTCTTCCTCCCTTATTGTTAGTTTACTGTTCTGCCTCATTTCCGGTGGGGGCCGGAGCCGGAGCCAGCCACAGTCTTTAGTTCAGTCTCACCGCCTTCAGCCAGAAACCAGTACTCATCCTGACTCAAATCTCAGTGCCAAGCCTAGCCTAGATTTGCCCTGCCCGTTCCTGCTCTTATTTCATGGCTTTATAATCCTAGTCCAGCTCCTCCCCCAGGTGGGCTTCATCTGCCCTTAAGCCCTATCAATCCTTGGTTCTCCTCCAGGTGCAACATCTATGGTTAATTTGCTCATCCTGGCCCACATTAATGTGCTCAGGACTTGTGTGGAGTGGATACCCCATCACAGCAGCTCTCTCTTCACCGAAGAAAACAAAAGAAACAGCTGTTGGATTTTGGGAGCAGACCCTGGCGTACGAGTTTGGTCAGCAATGTTACTGGAAACATTGTGAAGGGACTTCACCTTGAACCCAGTCTAGTTCAAGTTTTAAAAGTATTTTATCTTTATCTCTCTTGTAACCATTTCTGACTTTAATACCTTGGAAGTATGCTTGCTTAAAACCTCTATCTTTGTAAGTAAATAAACTGGTTTTACCTTTTAAAACTAATCCAATGTTATGAATCGTTTGGGTAACAGACCATTGTATGTTGATCCACCTAGAGGGGCAATGGGCCTAATATATCAGGACTGTCCAGGAGAGGGCTGAACAGTGCAAAACACGTTTTTTTGGTAGGGAAATCCAGGACTGAGGATGTTCTGGGTTCATCCTGAGAGTAGTAACCAAGGCTGGTGGAAGCCAGAGTGTGGCTGGTGTTTGGTGACAGGCAGCTGAGGTCAGAGTTGCGGGACCAGGGCTGTAGCTATACACAGACACTCTGTATGTGACCTGCATTCTATCTGTGAGGAGCCCAGCTTGGGAGCTACAGTAGCAAAGCTTTGCAAGACTACCCAGGTTGCAGGGCAAGTGATGACACAGCCCCTCGCTGTCTGGATTGCTCCCCAGAATATATTAGAAGCATTGAATCTTGAATTTTTAATGCTTCCTGTTTGTAAGACTGAAAAAGAGAGAGGTAAACACAACTATCTCAGCTTTCACTTTGAGCAGGAAAATTGTAACCTGCCAGCTAGAGGAAGAAGAATCCAGACCAACTCATAATCTAGCCCTCTCGACTATTGTTGCCAGCCTGGCAACAAAAGTGACTCATACAGTAACTTATCCCCAGAAGAGGAGTGATCAAATATCAAGTGCCACAAACATCAAGTCCACCCCACCTATAAATTCTCAAAGCTTTCCTTCCCTTCCTTGTCCAACTGTGTGTGTATCTCCTGGATCAGAGCTGCAACAATAGGGCTTTGGCCCAGCATGCTTTAGTAAGATGTCTATAGCATTTAAAGTATATTCTCTGGGAACAGAATTAAACTCTTCTTTAACTGCATATGCTTCCCTTTTTACATTTTCTTTCTTTTTGTTCTTTATCTCAGTGATTCTCCTTCAGACATGAATAATGATAGGGCACCTAGTAATCACACAGTAACGAACATCCACCCAGATGAACATTGCAGAAGCTGGCTATTTCAGTAAAGAAAGCTAAGGATAAGATTCTTCTCCTGCACACACATTGCACAGTACCTTGTGCTAGGAATAGTCCCATTTACTTCAATAGGACCATTCAGAGTAGAGTACTACTCAGTTTCAGTAAGAATGGCAGAATCTAGCCTGACACTGGAAAAGAAAAGGGGCCTAATCCAAAACCTATTGACAGCAGTAGAAAATCATCCCTGGATTTCAATGGGCTTTTGATCAGACTAAGTCAGGCAAAGCTTATATTGGAGTTCTGCTTGACTGAGGACTGCAGAATGTAACGTGCTGAGATTTGGGAACAAAACTGCATGGACTTAATGCAGTGCCTGTAAAAAGTGTTATTAAATTTCAGAAAACAAAATTTAATGTAATTAAAAAAAAATCAAACCAGCTTCATGCTGGTTCCTTGCTGCACATTAAAATAATGACTATTTGCATTTATGAATATAAATCAAACAATATTGCTCACTCTGATGTTACCAATTTCACTTAGAAAAAATGCAAGAACAGTAAACAAGAAATTACACTGAACTCCAATTTTTTAAGCTTAATGCAACCTAGATTTAGCTAAGTTGATGTTCTGAATATGGAAGGGACTGAAAGCTTGTTCACAATTCGGTTTTTAGAATTTCGGACATGCTGATCCAATGTATTTGTGTTCTCACTGAAGACAGACATTTTTCCCCCTCTACTTGGTTGCCCTGGAAACAGGATGAACAATTTATCTAGGGGCCTGATCCTGCAGTTGTCTGATAAAATACCCAGTGAATAAGGATGCCACGCCTTAGAGGGGTGCCTGATTTTTGGCCCAGCATTTGTTGTTTATCTGGCTTTAAGTTGGGTGGATCAAGTGCATGAAGGGACAAATCAATTTTTTTCTCCCCAAAAAAAGCAGAAGTCATGACTGAATAAGTTGCCTATCGGAAAGAGTGCTTGCCTAGTAAACAGACCTGAAGAAGAGCTCTGTGTAGCTTGAAAGCTTCTCTCCTTCACCAACAGAAGTTGGTCCAATAAAAGATATTACCTCACCCACCTTGTCTGTATAGGAACCAGTCTGTCATTAAAGGGCCTGATTATGAAGTGCTTGAACTTCCTCAACGCAGTGGGAAGTCCAGGGGAGTTGAGGGCACTTGACATCTCTCAGGATCAGGCCCTTAGTCCCCCTCATAATACCTAAGTATTGCAGGGCCCTCCTGTGTGAAAAGATGATCACTATCATAAAAATACATAGAAACTTCAAAGAATTCTCCCTAAAATACTGAATACTCTGGTTCTCTGTCTGCTCAGCTTTTATATTGTCTGACAGCATGAGCACCCTGTTCTGTTTCCACCGTTTTTGATAAAAAATGGCTGACTGAAAGATATGTATACCCCAGGATTTTTATCATTATTTAATACTAGTATTAGAAGGTGACCCATTCCTGTTTGGTGGCCCTTCTGTTGATGGCATCTGACTTGGATGATGAAAATGAACATGCGTTGGTCTGCACTGCTTTGGATCGTTATCGAGCAGAACCTGTGATCAGCATGGACGCATGTCCTCTGGAATGGTGGCCAAAGCATGAAGGGGCATATGAATGTTTAGCATATCTGGCACGTAAATATCTTGCAATGCCGGGAACAACAGTGCCACGTAAATACCTGTTCTCACTTTCAGGTGATGTAAATAAGAAGCGGGCAGCATTATCTCCCATAAATGTAAACAAACTTGTTTGTCTAAGGGTACGTCTTCACTAGCCGCTGGATCAGCGGGTAGTGATCGATCTATCGGGGACCAATTTATTGCGTCTCGTCTAGACGTGAAATAGCGTAGCTGAAGTTGCGTATCTTATTTTGAAATTTCTTCCCCCCCCCCCCCCAAGTGTAGCCCCAGGTCTGAGTGATTGGCTGAACAAGAAGTAGGACTGAGTGGACTTGTAGGCTCTAAAGTTTTACATTGTTTTGTTTTTGAGTGCAATTATGTGTTTAAAAACAAACTACATTTGTAAGCTGCACTTTCACAAAAAAGAGAGCACTACAGTACTTGTATGAGGTGAACTGAAAAATACTATTTATTTTTTTACAGTGCAAATATTTGTAATAAAAATATAAAGTGATCACTGTACACTTTGTATTCTGTGGTGTAATTGAAATCAATATATTTGAAAATGTAGAAATCATCCAAAAATATTTATTTAAATCGTATTCTGTTTAACAGTGTGATTAAAACTGCGATTAATCACAACTATTTTTTTAACCTTGTGATTAAAAATATTAAATCCCGATTAATCATTTAACAGCCCTACTGTGGATGCATAGTGCTGTGTGGAGTGTGCTGTCCAATGTATCTCCTGAGGAAAGCAAAACCACTAAGCATGAATCTGAAGTCAAGATAATGTCTAGGCAAGTTTTAATGTTTTTAATTGAGTTGCTGAGGCAGCTAAATATAACACTTATTAATATCCCAGATTTTCCCATTTGTTTTGTTTCCAGTCAGTAATGCTTTTCTTCACAACATTCTTACTACTCTATTGAGACTCCTCCTATGTAATTAACTTCCAAAGTAATTCTTAAATGCAGCATTCTATTTACATCCAATAATTATTAGATGACATGTTCTGCCATTTTAGCACTATCCTGTACATGTGCCTAATCAAGCAGTTTATATTTAGGCTTATGTCTAGAAAGAATAAATGCAGATATTCCTTATTACTGCCCCTATCTGGAAAGCGGCTGAATACTCCCAATGCCCATTGACGTCACTGGGAATTGGAGGTGCACAGCATCTCCCTAAATCATGCTCTAAATAAGTAAGTGTAATAGGGTATGCAAACACTACTCTGGACAACGAGGGGTTAAAACACTGCTCTGGGCTTAGTCAGCCCAGCCCCACCACATCTACAAGACAGGTACAGGCTGGAGGAAGAGTTAAAAGGGCGCAGACCAGCTCACTTGTTGGTGGACCAGGGAAGAGAACAGACCTTCAACCTCTGAGGAAAGGCGGGAACTTCCCCAACAACCACTGCCTGATAGTCCCTCCCTGAGGTAAGGGAGGGCCAGATCCTAAGACATCCTGAGAGAGAGGTGTTCCTTGCTCTCTTTTACTAACTCAGTTTATTTGTGTTAACTACCCTTGCTTTGTGTTTATGGACTACCTGGCGGGGGAGAGACTTTGAAGTGACCTGGCCAGAGGACCAAGTCATAGGAAGGGGCAAGCCACCGCAGAGAGCAACTAGCAACAGCAGCAGATCCTAGTGGAGAGATGCCATGCCACGCCCAGTCATGAGGAGGTGCTGGCGGTGAGCCAACCCTTGCACAGTAAGATATAAACTTTCTGGCTGTTTGTACATGTCAGTTGCTCAATTAAAATCTGTACATTCTGTACTCTTGGAAAAGTCTTGATGCAAGAGATGGCATCTTCTGTAATTATGGTACTCATGAGAATCCCCATATTTCTCTTGTCTATATGATGCTGTTATGGGCTTGATGCAGGAATTACTGGGAGAGATTCCATGGCCTGTGTTATAAATGATCATTATAGCCTCTTCTGGCTTTAAAAATCTATAAATCTGCAACTGGCCATACTGTAAATAGTGTTCCTGAACACATCCTAAAAACTAACTATTGAAAGCTGCGTTTAGTGCTTCTCTCATTCTATATTCAGGTAATTGGCTTAATACAACGTTACCATTTTTATGATATCCAGGATCTTTTGAATGGAATATGAACACCCTACATTATTAGGAGTTGAAGGACATGTCTGTCATTCAAAAAGGTAATTTTGCATGGATTGAAACTACAAATTCCTTGCACGTGGACTTTAATGCCGTGGTATTTTGACCATTTCAAGAAGGCTGTTTCTCCTCTAATAATAAAACAGAAATGTGGAAATAATTAAACAAGAGTTATCAAATACTTCATGACTAATGAAATTAAAACCCAGTACATCAAATCACAATAGAAAAAAAGACTCAAAATATTGTGTAGAAGATAAATATAACTTCCACTTACTTTCTTTGTTTTGTCCATTGCCTTCAGTATAGAAACATTTAGATCTTCTAAGGCAGACAGCACATTTTCATACTCTCCCAAATGCCGAGAAAAATATTCTGTAAGAATAAATCATGACTCCAACAACCTTTTATCTAGGATTTTAGGTATTAGACCCAGCTAATAAAATAAATGTAACAAACAACTCACCATGTTCTGAGTATAATGGAAATATATACTTCCCTAAATAACTTTCAGTTATGGGATGGGAAGTATATATGGGATGAAACTGAAGACCGTTCCATAAAATTCTGTTTTATCAAGGAAAGTAATTAACATAATTATATTTGTTTTTCTTTTAGCAGCACTGTGTGTTCATTTGAGGGAATTTGGATTGTATAGTGAATAGGGCATAGGATTATGAATTGAGAGACCCTGAGGTCAATTGCGGCTTGACAGGTCAATTAATATTTCTGCACCATAGTGTTTGATGAAATATAGATCTGGTATGTCTATGCATGCTGCAATCACATCTCCAACTGCAGCGTAGACATACCCTGTGAAGTTTTTAGTTAGATGAGAAGGAAACAAAAAGTCAGTGGAGTCACTAACGCATAAGATTGAGGAGAATTTAGAGACAGAAGCTGATATTGCTTAGAGCCTGAATTCACTTATTTGCCTCATTATTCACAAAAATAAGTGGCAGGTAGTGTGACTTAATATCCTGGAGACCCATTTTATTTGGAGGAAAGGGAAATACAGTGTGGAAAAACTGTAAAAAAAATCACTGAAGTGAGCATGTGGCTATTTCAGATTTTCAGGCAAAGGGCTCAGATTAATTCAGTTCCAGAATTATGAAGACCAAAGCAGGGAAGATGAGAAACAAACTGGTGGGAATTTATAAGAGATTTCTGAGGATGTTGGAAAGATCAGCTGTCATGAGAGTAGCTAATGTAACCCATATTTAATCAAAGTTGATAGGAAGAACAGGATACCTTTAAACCTTATATGCCAAATTCTGCATATAGCATTTAGCACTTAATCAGACAATGGAACAGGAGTCTGTTTGCATGGGCCTGACTGCAGAATTGGGGCCTAAGTGAGTGCACAATTTGCAGATGTAATAAGCCGATCACTAGCAGTAAACTATAAATCAAAGCAGTAGAGAAAGGGCACAAAACCATTATCCTCCCTTTCGAGGTCAGCTGTAGATAATTTTGGCCAGATCCCAGGCTGTTGTAAATCACCATAGCTTCTTTAACTTGAGCTGAGGATCTGGCCTTGTATTATTTCAGCCACGCACTCATTGCATTTCATCTTAAAGAGATCACTCATTCTCCTCACATTTGGTCAGTGTCGCATTAGACCTACATGCAAACATGCAGGCATTCAAATTATTGTGGGTATTTCACAGTGACCTCCTAAAAGGCTTCCATGCTATCAGCTCTGGAAAAATATAAATGCACATATACCACTCTGCTCATTATTCTCTGACTTTCCTCCCAGAACTGTGCTTTTTTTTTTTTACAAGAATAACAGATTTTTGACATTTTTGGGTGGATTTGAAGAACTTCTCTGAACTGTGTACTACTTGCACTGCAAGCTGCATTATTAACTCAGATGCTGTTAAACTAGCTCAGGAACAAAAATAAGTGGTTTTCAGGAAAGTACATGTTGTGGACAGCTTTTGTGGGGCAAATTCTGCAGCTAATGGGAGTTTGACTTGATAAATTCTGCCAAATCTTAATCAAGTTGGAGGAGAGTAACAAAGCCATTGGAAATGGTAAGGTTGCCTAAGTATTTATACTTGAGGAAGTAATGGAATAATTGGAATAAAAGTTGTCCAGTAATAAGCAAATAAAGTAGAGCAGAGAAAAGCACTTTTGAATGATAAAATAATGAGACTGAAATATTCATGAAGTATTTTTGCAGAATTCTCTAGCAGATTCCAGTTTAGTCTTAAAGGTTCATTGAGCCATCTCCATTTTTCCCAGGAGTTCAGACCATATAGTTTTATATACTTGTTCCATATTATCAAAGAGAAAAACGAGCTCAATCCACATGATGTGTTCACATGCAATACAGGCTTGTTGTAGTTTTGTTCTATGGCTGTCTTTGAAAAGGAAACTTACCACAGAGTTCTTCTGTGTCAAGGTTGCTGAAAAGATAAGAATATATAAATTTAATTTAATTGCTGTTTTTTCGCTTTATTAGTAAGGAGTAAGATTCAAAGAGAGTGACTGGACACATGGATAACATGAATATCCAGAGTTACAACAATTAATTTATATATAAAGTAGTTATAAAAACCTCATGTTTCAGAAGTTATGTCAATCTCTAATTATTAGGGACTAGAATGAGACCTTTGAGGGCCAGCTCAATCCACATGTGTCTACCGCTAAGTGCCTACATCTTCCTCTGAGCAGGGGCAGCTCTAGCAATTTTGCCACCCCAAGCAGTCGCCGCCAAATTGCCACTGCGCCAAAAGTGGTGGAGCTGCCGCTGAATTCCCGCCACGGGACACGGACTGCCACCCCATTCTAATTGCCACCTCAAGCACCTGCTTGGAAAGCTGGTGCCTGGAGCCGACCCTGCCTCTGAGATGTCTGGTATTGGCTGCTGTTGGAGACAGAATACTGGACTAGATGGACCACATGTCTGACCCAATAAGACAATTCCTATGTTCCTTGTTAGTACACTTCGTAGTACCTACACCTCAATATAATTGTGACTGGTACTTTAATATCTAAAATACATTGTGGTGTTTACAGTAGTATTTGAAGTCATGGATTTTCCATGGACCACAAAACTCTTTACAAAAAAGTAAGCCACATCACATTTTTGTGAAGTAGGTAAGTATTATGCCCTATGAAAGTGTATAGGGAAAAGTGTAGTATCCCTTTCAGGGACAGGCTGATGCTGATAATCAAGGAGGCCCTGCCACACCCTGAGGGCTGAGCCATATAAATGGCCAGGATGCAGAGTTAACTCATTCGAGCAAAGTAGAGTGAGGAATAGAAGCCAGATAGGCTGCAGTGGGTGCAGGTTGCTTTCTAAGTACATCTATGCAACAATAACAAAAAAAGACTCATGGCAGGGATTCTCAGAACCCAGGTCAACTGACTCATACTCATGCTGTGGGGGAAAAATAGCAGTGTAGGCGAGGCTTGGGCTCTGTTTTTTTGCTGGGTTTCAGAGCCTGGGCTCCAGTCTGAGCCCAAATGTCTACTCTGATATATTTAGCTCCACTGTGCAAGCCCAAGTCAGTTGACCCAGCTCTGAGACTTGCCACTGTGGGTTGTGGTTTTTGGTGTGTAGACATACCCTCAAGCACCAGGAGACAAGCCTAACCTGACTTGGAGACTGGTGCGTGGACTGTAAGTTTAGGAGCCTTGAACCACGGTCCTGATGAACAGTTTGTTACAATGGTTCCTGTCCTGAAACCTGATGAAAAAGGGGACATGGTATTTTTGTGAATATGGCTTCTTGCCTCAGGTGGCTAAAGAGAATCTTTTGCTGCTGCACTGGGTGAAATTAAAGTGGGGCACACCAGTAGCACCATACCGGGCTGTAAGAGGATGTGTAGGGACTGCCCACACCTTTACACACCCATTTCACAGACTAGTAAACTAAGGCACTTGGAGATCACACAGTGGTCAAGGCTGAGCTGCCAACTGAACCCAGGAGTCCTAACACAGTTCCTAGCTCTGTTCATGATAGAACTTCCTTCCATTCATTTCAAGGACTGAGATTGTTTCCTATATGGGAAAAAAAATCAACAGTGGCTCAGGAAGTTCACTCTTTGTATTGTTTCATCGGAGTTTTGCTTCACAGGAGAAGCAGGGGTTCAGCCCCCAAGATTCCTCTGTGTCCTTGCACCAGCTTTGACCCCTAGCTGCACTGCCTGGCCATTCCCCGCTGCTCCTTGAGGAAGGAGATATTCCACATCAGGGATTCAGTCAGCATTCGCTTCTATAAAGAATCCCACCCTGGAGCAGTGGGTAGTGATGATGAGGGAAGGATGTATGTTCCTCCATGGTGCCGGTCCTTCCCTTTCTGTCTCCAACCCCCAGCATTCCCTCTCCTTCTCCAAGGAGGGGCTATCACAGGGATTGGGGGAAGAGCAGGGATGATGCTATGAAGGTTGCCCTCTTTCTTCATTGGTCCCCTGGTCAGGGATCTGCGCAATATTCAGACACTCTGGCTAGCTCTTAAAGTGTAACTAATACACAGCACTTTGTTTAGATTTGGCTTTAAAGTTAGGTGCTTTACAAGAGGAAGTGAAGAATTAATCTCTCATCTGCTACTAGCTGCTCAGATACTGGTAACTTCAGTGGAAAAAGGAAAATGCCAAACTGTAAAGAAATGGTTCAAACACATGGGAATTTGTGGTTATGGAAAATTAACACATCAGTTCCATACCTAACCAAAAAGATATTTGGTTACTTTTTATTCCATACTCAAAGTACATCCATCTGCAATTTTTTTTTTGAATATCAACATTTGATAGACAAGTCTGGTCTGTTAAATGTGCATATAAACACTTTGCTCAGTTTAATAAAATCGCTAGAAATGATATATTATAGTTGTAATGATGCTCACTCTGTAAGGTAACACCCTGTTAAATAGAAATCTCACCCCTTTTTTGTATAATGTTTCTGTAAACAAAAACTAACTGGTACATGTATGGGTTTTTTTTTTTATATTTACGTGGTAAGGATTTATAACCATGTTAAAATTTCCTAAATAAATAGTTTAAAAATTAGTTGATTTAAGAAAACTTCCATCTGAAGGCCTTTCTTTCCATTTTGGGATTAGAAATTGGTTTGAGTTACTCTACTGAACCATTTGATATATGTATTGTCATCTAACAGTGTTTTTCCTGTCCCTGAAATCTTTTTTTCTCTCTCTCTGTTGCTCTGGAAGCAACAGACTGTCTAGTTTGGACTATCTCCCCTTTTCATTTGCTTCTGATATATTAGCATTTTTGCTCCATTGAAGAATTTTTACACTGAGTTAAATGGAGCTTTCACAGGACCATGTTTTTGCTATGTATTTCTGCTGTAATGTAATAGAGACTATGACGTGCAGTGTTGTTTTAACAGTCAGTGGAGGTTATCATGAAAACATAGTTCTCCACATTACACACATCATGCAGGATTGCTGACCTTAACTGACATTTGTTCACAGTTTGTAGTTTTTTCCCTAAATTAGTATATTTTTCAATGTTTTTTCATCAAAGGAAGCTTGTGTCATTGCCACAATTACAAGCTGTTGGGTACGCAACTGAAACCTTTACAAAATGAATGAAAATTACAGAGAGGGATAAAGCTATTAGAAGTGATTTTCTAGGTCTTGGGGGTGTCAATCCAGTGAAATACCAGGAATTAAATTAGCTTGCAAAAACTAACAAATCCAAAGTAATTTAAGATCTCGCAGTTCAGCATCCAGATACTCCTATCTCATGGCAAAAAATAAAACCTGAAGCATACTGTACTGTAGAGCAGAAGGAACATTTTCCTTTTTTGATAGCTTCTATCTTTGTCATTCTTTCTTCCTTCTCTCTCTCTCTCTCTGCAGCCTAGTACCACTGTCAGCCTACTACCTTTACTAACACACCAAATAGAAATAATAAATATTAGAACATTATTGAATCAACTTAGTGGTACACAATCTTCTTATCTATCGTATTAATGTCTCTCTTTTTTTTTCTTAGGTTGGTTACTCTTCCAGTACATTGAATGAAATTTAATTGGTCTACAGTCCTCTGTTGTTACTGCACCAAATGGAGGGATTCTTTTAAGTAGGGCTGAAATGCTACATTATTTTTAATACCTGAAAGTCCAGATTTTCTGCCCTGCAGGCATTTTAATAATTGAAAAGAACATTATTTTAAAAACTTAAAATTCCCTTATTTACATGTATCCTTGCTTTGCACTTCACAGGTTTTTCTGTGTTTAGGTGACACTCTTGGTTGTGATATTGAATATATTAGATTTTAAGGCCAGAAGGGACAGGATGATGATCTGTTCTGACCTCAAACAGCATTGCCACCTTTTCAGGTTTTCCCAGAATCACCCTTTTTGTGGTAGTTGTTCTGTAAGGGTGCTCAGTACATGCTAACAGCTGTCTAGTTTTATGGGCTCTAGATCATCCCAAATATCCTGTGTTTTTGTACATCAGAAGTGGCAACCCTACTCCTACATATCACAGGGCAAAGAACCTCATGGAGTTATTTCTGCATCAAGCCCATAACTTCTGATTGAGCCACACTATAAGTTATGGGAGGAGATGTACCAGTTCCAGAAACCCACCTTTCATGCTGATTGTCTGGTTCTTGCTGACTTTCTTCAGCAGAGGCCTGCTCTCTCGCAGGAACTTTCTCTGGGCCTGCCGTTTGAATGTGGCAGAGGTGTCTCATTTGTTAAAGCAGCCATTTTGTAACTGGGTGCAGCAGCACCCTCTCTTCCATGTGGTAAGTTCTTAACTCCCATTCTGATTCCCTTTTCCTACTCTTGAGGAGATGGTACCTTCTTCTCACTCCCACACTACAGCCAGAAAAGTCCCTTATCTCGTCATCAGTGTGGTCCTTTCAGGTTACCCTGCAAAATCACCCTTCCCCAGCCCTGATGAGCACTGTCTGTATTCTGAGTGGATCCAACTTTAGTTAGCAGATGGTTAGCTGCTTTTCCTCACTCCCACACCTTCTGTCCATGCCAGTCATCAGTGGCTTTCACATACTAGCTCCATGTTGTATGAGGGCAATCCTCCGGTCAAGGTTCCTTCCCCACTTTGAACTCTAGGGTACAGATGTGGGGACCTGAATGAAAACCTCCCTAAGCTTATTTTTACCAGCTTAGGTTAAAGCTTCCCCAAGGCACAAACTATTTTACCTTTTGTCCCTGGACCTTATTGCTGCCACCACCAAGCGTCTAACAAAAATAACAGGGAAAGAGCCCACTTGGAAACATCTTTCCTCCCCCAAATCCCCCCAAGCCTTACACCCCCTTTCCTGGGGAAGGCTTGATAAAAATCCTCACCAATTTGCATAGGTGAACACAGACCCAAACTCTGTGTTAGAATATCTGTGTTGGGGAGGAGAGGTTAGCCACCACAGAGGAACTGAAATCTAAGAAGGAAACTTTATAATGGGCTCTGAGGTTGAGACATTAGATAATAATTTGTTTTCAGTGTTAAGCTACTTAACCATTCAAATTATATTTATATTTAAATATAATATATATTTTTACTGACTGTGGTGAAATCTTTTTAGGGACTTGTAACCATTTGACAGCTACCTTCTTAGACTCCTTGGAATGTATAAGGATTGATCATTTTCAGCACTAATTTGATGACTTAACTCTATTCCAATACTGAGACTGATCTGATGTTGATTTGATGTACTTTATTCTTACTGTAGTTAGTTAATACAATGAATAGTAGTTTAGCTTTGGTGATATGTGTTCTTGCTTTGGTTTTAGTGTAAAGGTTTTATACATTTTATAAAACTGATACTGAGTCACATTTTCTTTCAAAAAGCAAGAGGGGTCCAGTACCTTTGAGGGCCGGGCAGAGATATCGGCTGATCAACCTAGAAGCCTGACCAGCTCTATTAGGAAGCTGGCTCAGTCTTTGGTTCTCACAATGGCCACTTTACCCCATCGTTAGGCAGGCCCAGGTACTTCCATATGGTACAGCATGTTGAAGTCATTGCTCTCTTGGTGTTACTCATGCCACTTTCTGGAGAGAATTTTGGAAGGATACTTATCAGAAAAAAGCCACCCCTAATCTTTAAACTAAGTGCCAATAGACAGAAAGATATAAACTAAGCCATAGCTGAAACCATACAGAACACACTATGGAAAATGTTGTGGTGGCACAATGACAGAGCTTGTGTATGATCCCTATCTTTTCTTTCACTGCAACCTGTGCTGCTTCACATCCTCTCTCCTAATTTCTTCCTGTGGAGAAGAAAGTAAATCAAGACTTGCTTCTTGACACTTATGTTTAAAACCTCTCACATCTTGTCTGCCAGCCAGGCTTCCTCTCCTCTTTCAGGTTCCTCCTTAAAATTCACTTATTTCATACTGATTGATGTTTCCTTCTATCTAAGATACTTATAGGCTGCCCATCACCATAGTATCTGAGTACCTCACAGTCGTTGAGTATGTTTATCCTCACAAAAACCCTGTGAGTTTGGGAAGTACTATGATTCCCTTTTTACAGATGTGGAACTGAGACAGAACCAGGCTAAGTGATTTGCCCAAGGTCATGCAGGAAGTCTCTAGCAGACAGGGAATCAAACCTAGGGATCATACTAGTGCCCAAATCACTGTACCATCCTTCCTTATCTATTGTACCTACTACCCATTGAGGTCCCATTGTCCTTTGTGTCCAGATTGAGTTAAATAGTAGGCTTTCCAGGGCAGAGACCCTGTAATTTTGTATGTCTGTGATCGTTCGATACTGTCAACATTAATAATATGTGTCTTCAATCAGCATAGGCACGAGTAAACCTAGCAAATTTCGTTCTTCACAGAAAGGCCTAGCTAGCTGCAGAATCCGATGTAAGTAATTGGGGACTTAGAGGAGATTGGGGGGTAGAGGTGGAAAATGCTTAGCACAGGGTTGTGTCTGCAACATAACTCAGATTTGCAGTGCACAACTTTACAATGTTCCCATTGGTATACATGCCAAGGAATGCCATAGTATAGACCAATGGTTCTCAAACTAGGGCTGCCGCTTATTTAGGGTAAGCCCCTGGCGGGCTGGGCCGGTTTGTTTACCTGCCATGTCCGCAGGTTCGGCTGATCACAGCTCCCACTGGCCGCAGTTCACAGCTCAGGCCAATGGGGGCTGCAGGAAGGGCAGCCAGCCCATCCCTTGGCCCGCGCCGCTTCCCGCAGCCCCCATTGGCCTGGAGCGGCGAACTGCAGCCAGTGGGAGCCGCGATCAGCCGAACCTGCGGACACGGCAGGTACACAAACTGGCCCGGCCCGCCGGGGGCTTTCCGTGAAGAAGCAGCGACCCTAGTTTGAGAACCACTGGTATAGACTACAGTCTGGTAATGCTGAACATGTGTTATTTACAATATTTTCCAGATAACCGGCATTCTGATTCGTGGTGAGCATACTAGGCACAGTGTATAGTGAAGAGCATACATGTCACATCAGCACAATTATTTTCAGAATCTCTGCTGCCTGTTAAACACAGTATTTTTTCACCTGCCTGACTTTCTCTGTTAAAACCCTCTGTGCCTAATATCATGAAGTTATTTTTAAGGACTATTTTAGGTATTCTTTTTAATATTCTTCCCCACCCACACCACATAGTTGAACATACCTAATATCCAAAAAAAAGGCCATTCTACATTTGAGCCAGATTCAGTGACGATAAGTGCTAGCAGACATCCCTGATGGTAGAATCTCCAGGAATCCAAGATGTGGCAGTGCAAAGTAACTGCAACCTGTTCTTGGCTCCCCCTTTATAAGGGATCATTGCAACATCAACCATGGATAAGGGCTTCCCACAAAGAGGGCCTGGCTAATGCCCTGATTCAGTGCTACTCTAGAATATTCACCACCTAAGCTCATACAGAGCCTTGTTGGGATGAAAGCTACCTCCACCCCAGCAGATAACCAGCACAGGGCCGTTGCATTCAGGATCTCCGCGGGGTGCAGTGAGTTCTCCTGGCACAAGGAAATGTAATTTACATTTGCTCATTATAGGAAGCAGTTATGCACAAGGTAGACATAATGATGTAAAGAAGGTTACATAAACAGACTTTATTGAACGCTCTGAATAGCATTTCGAAGTTTTTCATGAGCCAGCGTCATTTAGACATTTCGCTACCAATGACAGTGGTCTCATAATAAGGATTTAGAATTTTATTGCTTAGTTATTAAAATCTCTTTTGTGTTCTGTAGTCATTCTGCTGTAGGGGATTATTGTTTAATTCTGGTAGTTGGAGTCATCTGTTTCTGCCTAACATTCATGGTTCTATGCTCATTGTGGTGGTGGCAGGAACTCTGGGGCTGGTATCCCTTATTTTTATGCAGAGGTATCCTTAAAATAATTAGTTATCACTTTGTGTGATGTGGTTACAACAGAGAATGAAATTGTTCTGAATAATGAATTGAGACAATATAATGTACAATGCTCAGACAACCGAACAAACCTATAAATATACACTATAAACTGCTCCCTTGCATCAGGGTGATTCACAAGAATGCAATGACTATGCAGCTGACTATACTAAATCAGTACTTCATCAGTGTGATATGTGCCAGCAATGCCCCTTTGCCATGTACATTGGCCAAACTGGACAGTCTCTACACAAAAGAATAAATGGACACAAATCAGACATCAAGAATTATAACATTCAAAAACCAGTCAAAGAACACTTCAACCTCCCTGGACACTCAATTACAGACCTAAAAGTGGCAATTCTTCAACAGAAAACTTCAAAAACAGACTCCAATGAGAAACTGCAGAACTGGAATTAATTTGCAAACTGGACACCATCAAATTAGGCTTGAATAAAGATTGGGAGTGGATGGGTCATTACACAAACTAAAAACAATTTCCCCATGCTAATTTTCCCCCCTTCTGTTACTCACACCTTCTTGTCAGCTGTTTGAAATGGGCCATCCTGATTATCACTACAAAAGTTTTTTTTCTCCTGCTGATAATAGCCCACCTTAATTGATTTGTCTCATTAGAGTTGGTATGGCAACCCTCATCTTTTCATGGTGTGTGTGTCTGTGTGTGTGTCTGTACAGATAGATATCTATCTTCCTACTGTATTTTGCACTCCATGGATCTGATGAAGTGGGTTTTAGCCCACAAAAGCTTATGCCCAAATAAATTTGTCACTAAGGTGCCACAAGTACTCCTTGTTCTTTTTGCTGATACAGACTAACACGGCTGCCACTCTGAAACCTGTCATCAGTCTAGTCATCAAAGCTCCAAATATATCTATGCTGCTAATAAGAGCCTTAAGAGACCTATAAAAAGTTGCTGTACATATGAAATAAAGTAAAGTCCTCAACAATGACTACAGAGCCAACACAAAGAGGGAAACAAGGAGCTGAGCAGCATTTGGAATTTTTGTCCCAGGGGAAATTCCAGTAGTTGTCCCCGAAATGGGGGAAAAAATTCAAATCTCACAATTTGTGCAGTACAGAAATTCCAGACATTCTTTATCTGGAAGTGTCAAAACGTTTTTTTTCAACATTTTTGATCGAAATAAAACATTTCAGTGTTCCTGAACTTGAAATGTTTTGTTTTGGTTTATTGAGCTGACCTGAAATGCTTCAGTTTGAGTCAGTTTAATATTAAACTGCACTGTCCCATAGTGGCACAGAGCCTCATGGGAGTTGTAGGCTGGGAGCCTGATTTCCATTCTCCTCTCTGGGCCGTGCTCCCTGGTAGGACTACATCTTCACTGATGTTCCTAGAGTCACGTAAAAAGAGAAGGAGTACTTGTGGCACCTTAGAGACTAACTAACAAATTTATTTGAGCATAAGCTTTGAAGTGAGCTGTAGCTCACGAAAGCTTATGCTCAAATAAATTGGTTAGTCTCTAAGGTGCCACAAGTACTCCTTCTCTTTTTGCGGATACAGACTAACACGGCTGCTACTCGGAAACCTAGAGTCATGTGACTCTCATGATGCATGCAGCTTGGTTGGAGGGAAAGCCATGTTATATTAAGAAAAGGAGTACTTGTGGCACCTTAGAGACTAACCAATTTATTTGAGCATAAGCTTTCATGAGCTACAGCTCACTTCATCGGATGCACACTGTGGAAAGTGTAGAAGATCTTTTATGCACACAAAGCATGAAAAAATACCTCCGCCCACCCCACTCTCCTGCTGGCAATAGCTTATCTAAAGTGATCACTCTCCTTACAGTGTGAATGATAATCAAGTTGGGCTGGAAATGGCCCAACTTATTATCATTCACATTGTAAGGAGAGTGATCACTTTAGATAAGCTATTGCCAGCAGGAGAGTGGGGTGGGCGGAGGTATTTTTTCATGCTTTGTGTGTATAAAAGATCTTCTACACTTTCCACAGTGTGCATCCGATGAAGTGAGCTGTAGCTCACGAAAGCTTATGCTCAAATAAATTGGTTAGTCTCTAAGGTGCCACAAGTACTCCTTTTCTTTTTGCAAATACAGACTAACACGGCTGTTACTCTGAAACCCATGTTGTATTATGGGAGATACAGTCTTCCTGGGAGTATGGCCCAGTGAAAAGAATGGGACCCAGAACTACAACTCCCACAATGCAATGTGCTGATAGAAAAATGTAGTTTAATGTTTTGTTGAACTGATTCAAAACATTTGGGTTAGGACAACAAAATGAAATATTCCAATTTGGATAAAACTGCCTCAAAGCAAAATACTTTTGTTTAGATTTTTCTCAGAGGAAAATTGAAAATTTTCTTCAAAATTGAAATTTCTCTTAAAATTTCAGTTTTGCAGAAATTGAGTTTTCCTTTGGAAAATCATTCTAACAGAAAATTCCCAACCAGTTTTATTTGAACCCTGTTCAGAGAAGCTGTATCAGCATCAGAGCTGCGCAAAACATTATGAGATTTGAAATCTTGTATGTCCACATTATTGTGTATAGCAGATTTTTAGTAGCCTTGGTGGTTCATGAAATATTGGACCTTAAAATCAGATCATTCTGATTACCATCTTGCCTTTTCCTCCACACTTAGTTTTAGAGCTAAAATCAATGCTATATATAATCTGAATGCTTATAATCCCTATTGGCAAACAATATAAAATACAAATCTCTGGTTCTGGGAAGTTGATGAGAATATTGCTGCAAAATTCATGCTTGAACTGAAGTTTAAGCAAAATGACCCGATTTAAAAAGGAGGCATCACCTCTTTTATGATACTTTTTTCCAGTCTATTTGTTGTTGAATGTTAAATATGTGCATACAACTTTTCAACAGTTCCATCACATTTTAAAGAAAAGTTAGTATTTGTCCATAAACTGCAATTCAACAAATTGGAGAGACTGTTTGTGTTCCATGTTGCTGCTTTCATAAAGCCTGTCTTATTTCCATATTGTATTTGGGAAGAAAAAAGACTATGGAGTTCAATATTTTCTCCCTTTAACTTTATTGGACAGTTGTAAATCCTCTTGCATATAGAATCAGAATGGCAGCAGCAGCATCGGACTCAGATGGACTCTCTGATTTTGATGGAAAACCAAGTAAGGGATAAATACTGACCATTCTTAAAGTTTTGCTGACCTAATGAAGTTTTATAGTTTACATTCAGTAACCCTCACAACTGCCACAAACTTGCACATTTTTTGTGGTCTTGGCAGAATCACTATTGCCTTGTGTTATTTGTATGCCATTGTATTGAATAAGTGTAGTACACTAAACTCCAGGGTAATGCAGATTGATTGGACCACAGGAGCAGAGGGCTAGAGCATGACATATTGCTACCTGCCCAGTTTTAGAGGCCTGAAGTATCCTCTCAGTCCTAGTATGGAGGAAGTTTGGGGCACATTAGAAAGACAGTGAGGAGAAGTTTGCCAAGTCTCTCTTGTGATCACACAGAGGAATTGGATCATCAGGAATGTTAATCCGGTACCTTTCATGAGAATTAAAAGGGGGACAGATTCTCTGCTGTGTCCAAGATCCACTCAGTGCAACAGAGTAGAAGTGGCAGGAAGCTGGTTACGGCTCCTTGATTCTCTGCCCAACTCTGCTCTATCCCTCACATAGTTTAGAGTAGCCGAGGCATAAGTTACAATAACTCCAAATGGCAAGGTCCCCAAGTGACTCTCCATTATGTGGGGGTAGCTGGGCAGCAGTGTACTTTGTCCATGTGCCTGCCATCACATATTCCCAGCACTACTTCTAGGCCATGTCTGCAGGAACTAGGGGAGTAGCTCAGACGCTGGCTATGCCAGTTCGGCACTCCCTGGGGATTTGCGTGCAATTTCTGTTCCTTTTGCACAGCAGAGTGGAGCTGAAAATGTGGCCCAGTATCTTTAAAATAAATCTTCAAGAATTATTACCCACTGGCCCATTTCAGTCAGCTGTGAGTGATGCAGTTATCACACTGTGTCCTCTTGTCAATCATGAACATAAAATCCCGGTTACAGTCTGATGGCAGTTCTTATTTTGTAATCCTGACAGATATTCTTGTCATCTTCTGACAACTTTTCCCAAGGATGCCATTATTAGAACAATTACTGGGCAAGTGTAGAAGGCACTAGCGGGAGTATTTGCATTTGTAATGAGCGCCAGAAATTATTCACTGTAACCAAGAACTATTTCAGAGACTCCCACTGGATGGAAGCGTGGGATCCTTGTCATTTACAATAAAATTTGAGGGCTCAGAATTAGTGACAGCCTGAAAATATGTACATAGAGTTTGTCCAAGAAAATGTATCACAACCTGGCCTAATGAATCAGTAGTGCATAGAGCTACTATTATGGCAAAAAGGCATGCTTTCAGAACGGTGTATTTTGGAACTTTGAAGACTGGGGACAAGGAAGGGCTTGGATGTCCCCGGGTAAATGGGTTAACTTTTAAAATTCCAACAAACTGAAATTAATATCTGAGAAACTGGTGAAGCCATGATTCTAATGAGGGGCCATGAAAGAGGCCTTCCATCTTGGTTTAATGCCGGCAAAGGTGCCCATGAGGGGATCTGAAAGGCTGATCTGTATGCCACTGTAGTGAAAAAATGCAGCACACTCAACTTCAGGATAACGTCATTGATTGGCCCACCAAATCTTAGGGCTAGATCGTGTCACATTGCTACCTGCCCCATGTTGGGGGCAGTGGCTATTGTGCTGCTCATAGATCCGGCAGTTTTGCTGGACCTGGTGTCCCCATTGCTACAGGGAGCAGTAACCTGCACTAGGTCTATTTCTGTGGCAGTATACAGTCTGTGAGATACTAGAACAACGATGTTACCAGGTGCATTGTGGAGACAGAGCTGAATGTCTGTTCTCTTTTTCACACACCCCATTATCTCCTCCTGCTCCCTGCATGGGGAGGGGACATAGCCACTCTGAAGAGCCTTCTTTCCCTCCTCCTGTGCTCTTTTATGGGTCACCTTGCACCCCCATACTCTCAAGTGCTGTTGCACTCACTGGACCAAGATTTGGCCCATGATATATCCCAGATATTTAAATTCTTCCCACACATTCAATGTTATATTTATAAATGGATCCCAACTTATTGATGTTTGTGCAGTGTATTCTCTCCTCTCCTCTGGCTACAGCTATTCAGGCAGTAGCACAGATAATAAGCAAAGCATTTTTGAGTCATACCTCATAATCTACTGTGAAGTTATGATAGGATGTAAAATAATTTTACTTTAATATTATCTTGAATTAAGTTAGTGAAGAGAGACACAAGAAACACAATACAATATGTTTGGCATCAATGCCACCAAATGCTTAAGCCCATGCTGAAAGTGCTT
This sequence comes from Caretta caretta, assembly GCF_965140235.1. Taxonomy (NCBI): domain Eukaryota; kingdom Metazoa; phylum Chordata; order Testudines; family Cheloniidae; genus Caretta; species Caretta caretta. Next base: position 46,153,991 of record NC_134207.1, read on the forward strand.
TCCTGAGTAGGGATATTTTAAGCATGTGCATAAAGTTAAGTACATACTGGCATGTTTAGGGGAATTGGGGCTTCAGTGACATTTTCTAAAAGTATTACAACCCAATGTACTGAGGAAGGAAAGGGCAACACTGAAACAAAAATGGGTTTACAAAGCACGTGAGAGCTTATTAAAATACTAAGATATAAAGATTCTAATGGGGATAATGAACTCATTGTTCTAGTGCTTAGGTTCACACAATTACAATAAAAAAAGTTGCCTTTCTTCCTTATCAAATGTAAATTTAGCAATGGTGGGAGAAAGGGTTTGATTTAGTGAGTCATAATTCAAAGGCCAAGAAGCAATTGAATTAAAAAAACCCCAATTTAAATATTGTTAAGGTTGAAATTTGAAGTCAGAAAGCCAGAAAAAGCAAGTCATGTATGATTACTCTTTTTTTCTTAATCTTTACAATACTGGCACGTTCCAGGCTGCCATCCAAATGGGTGCATAGGAAAATGTACTAGGATTGCAATCGTTAAGTCTGCGAGATGATTATAATTTTCTGTTTTCCCTCCTCTGTAACTTTCTTCCTTTGGTCTAAACTTCCTGTGTTTTGCAAAAATTGGATTTTTGAAAACTGAAAATCCTTTAGCCGTTTTTGAGTTATCAGAGTAGGGAAAAGTAAGTATACTATTTTCACCTTAAGAAGCAATCTGAGATCTTCTTTGTGCAGTGATAACTCAAAGACAGTGGAGCTTTTGGGGCTTGTTCTCTATTGTCCTGAACCTTGTGTGGGCATTTACACCTGTGCCAAGTGAATACAAAACGCTACCCAGTCAGAATAATGGTGTTTTACATTCACTTGGCACAGGTATGAATGTCCACATAAGGGATAAAACCATGGAGAATTAGGTCCTTGAACTTGAACTTTCAAAGTACTACTTTAAGTAGCCCTTGATGAAGAAGAGCCAACAATGAGTCTGGCTCAATTCCTGTGGAGAGAGGAAACCATATTATTAGAATGGAAGACCAATAAATTCTGAAGTGTGTGTACCAAGGAATGCTGTTACACAGCCATTGATCATGTGAGCATGACAAAAGCAACAGTGGCATGATAAAATTGCCAGTTGTGGACATAAACTGAATATACAGCCAAACCACCTAGCCAGAAATTGATCTGGGTGGCACTTGATCTGCAAGGAGCCCATGTCCCTTTGTGATTTGCCATGGTAAAGACTGATGATGAAATGCATACCTGCAGTTTCCACGGTACACATCTGATGAAGTGAGCTGTGGCTCACGAAAGCTCATGCTCAAATAAATTGGTTAGTCTCTAAGGTGCCACAAGTACTCCTTTTCTTTTTGCGAATACAGACTAACACGGCTGTTCCTCTGAAACCTGTTATTATATACAGTGGCCCTAATCCTCAGGTTTGGCTGAATTGTGCTTTTGTGTGCGGCAGGAATAGACTGTTGCCCATTTTGGGGCCATCCTGGATTGGTACACAGAGTTAATTAGAGTTGACGAATCTTAATCTTTTTCTTAAAATAGTAAAAGGAAAGTTCTTTGTCGCTGAGACTTTGTATCTCACCTTTTAGCCTTCCATGAATTTCTACAGAGACTTGTATATCCTTGACTATTGAGGTACAATGTGGGAGTGCCTAAAAGTTAAGGAGATTATAAAAGGCACAAATAGAAATGACTTTCAATGGGAGTTGAGTCCTTTATGCCTTTGAAAATCTCCCCCTTATGATTTACCATTAATGATGGAAACAAAGCCAACAATATCACACCGAAAATTTAATGCAGGTGAATAGCTAATTTGGTGCCTACAAAAGCAATTGTTTTGTGTAAATTACATGTTAGGCAGAATGTCTTGGTGTCTTAATAAAAGCAGTCTGCTAGCTTTTTATCTGTAAGACTGGTTTTTAATCCACTTTAAAGCACAGAGGCTCTGAATAATCAGAAAGTTGTTTGTTGAAGGTCATTCAGATTTCATCTGCCACAAAACTTCATCCTCTGTATTGTCCCTCCCCATCCTTTCTGGCAAATAGGAAATCAGGAGTTGCTGGGTCAAGACAAAGATCCAGTTAGTCCACTATCCCTGTGTCTTTACGTGGCCAGTACCAGATGGCTTCGGGAAAAGCTGTAAAACTCTCACAGACAATTATGAAATAATCTGCCTGTGCGGGGTATTTCTGCCTAAATCCAAGAAGTTAAATGGTTGGTTTATGGACCACTAGACTGAAGACATTCAAAAATATTTCTGTGCTAGGAGTCGTTTATAATTTTATAGCCCAGTGATCCTCAGCACTGACAAATTTAATCTTTGCAGTAAAATGATCACTAGGAAACAAAATATTTTTAATGGTGACAATATATGGAAATACACTCAGTTTGGTGTCACATGAGGAACTAATTCAAGTGACATGGCTCATATATGATGTCATTATTAAAACCCAACATTTTTAGATTATATTTGTAATGAACAGATGTCATATACACCCGCCTTCCTGTGTCAAAAGGAGGTGGGGGGGGGACAAACCAGAAGCTAAAAACATATAGCAGTAGACTTGCATGTTTAATGTTCCTCTGTCCTGATGCTAATAACAATTATTGTATTAAACATCTTGCTTATTTTCTGCATTTTTCTTCAAAAATGAATATAGACTTGTAAAAAAATTGACTATCTGTGTACATACACACACAAATCACAAGAGACATGTCCACTGAAATATAAATTCACCACTGAGAGAAAATCCTCAGTTGGTGTAATAGAATCATAGAATATCAGGGTTGGGAGGGACCTCAGGAGGTCATCGAGTCCAACCCCCTGCTCCAAGCAGGACCTAATCCCCAACTAAATCATCCCAGCTAGGGCTTTGTCAAGCCTGACCTAATATGTCATAGCTCCAATGAAATCAAGGATCTGTCCTTAGATGTTTTGTCCTTGACTTCAGTGGGACCAGGAGCAGGGCTTAGAAGAGATCTAAACTACCCCTGGGGGAATTCAGCACCACTGCATAATGCAGAATTTTGCAGAAATTAATGTTGTGCTCCCAGAATTTCCTTTTCCACAGAAATGGGCTTCAGTGCTGCTATGTGCCACTAGGGGCCACTGGATTAGGCAGAAGGGTATCTGGTGGGTATCTGGGCTGGAGGGGCCCCGTGATTGGATTCTGGGAAGGAGGGGGTTCAGGTATATTGCCTGGGGTGGCCCACAGGTGGGCTCTGGGGGGGGAGTGGTTGTGGGTGTCTGGCTCCCCGGCTGGGCTCTGGCGGGGGGGGGGGGGGGAAGTGGGCAGAGAAACAGGACCTGGGTTGTCATAATGATTCCTTTAACTCTCTACTCCTGGGGGAATTTTTGTGTGTGTCTGCATTGTTAACAGACATACTTGCTGACAGGTATTTTGAAATAAATTACCAAAATAATTGAAACTGGGCGATTATGTAGTGTTCTTTTGACAAATAAAATGTGCAGAATTTTCCAGAATTTTAAAATATTGTGTGCAGAATTTTTAATTTTTTGGTGCAGAATGCCCCCAGGAGTAATAAACATAAAGTCAACTTGCAGAAGTAATATGTGCAAACATCAGGCTAACTCTCCTGCAGACACTAACCATTAATGGCAATGATCAATCACCATTCCATACAACAGTAAGTTTTGCTCCATGGTGTTGCATTGGTGTATAATTTTTATATGGCTTTCTTCGGGTAATTAAAGTAACAGAGGCAGCAGTTGGCTATACATTTACATAAAAGATAAGATTTGTTATAGACTTAAGTGCCACCTGATATGCACCAAACAGTAAGGTGCAGAGCTTACACTGAGTTACCTGAACAGAACAGACATGACCTTAATTACTGCAAAATGAAGACTAGTTTCCTTATTGCTTGCCTAATATAACATTGACAATTTGTTTTGCTTATTTCAGTAGTCAGTAGTATTCAGCATGTGCACTGCTTAATTTTATTCAGCTCTATTGTACTGTAATATCATTACATTAGCTTTGATCTTCTCTTTTCAAATATCTAAATTACTAAAATGCAGTTAAATCCCCTCTTCTAGCAAATTGAGATTACAAAACTTGAGGAGTATAGTTTTAATATGTATTTGGCTTAGAGAGTTCACTCAAAGGCATTAAAGTCAACCTGGCTTCTCCACACTTACAGAAATGTATATGTTCAGTATCTTTTTCTTTTTAAACAATTTATAGACTTTTTTCCATGGCACTCACTCCAGTAAGATCTGATTGCCGCACAAACATCACTGCATTTATCCTTACAACTCATCAGTGAGAGAGAGGGGGATTTGAGGCATCTGCAGATTAAATGACTTGCCCAAGGTTACAGAGTAAATCTGTGTGGAAGACCCAAGAACAGAATTCCTATCTCTTGAGCCCTAGCCCAGTGATTCAGCTACAAGACCATTCCTCCTCTCTAGGGTTAGGCTTCAGGATACAATGCCATACAGTTCTACGTTACAAAGAGCAGCCTAGGTGGGATTTTGAATTTGGCAGAGTTAAAGGCTTTGTGCAAGTAGGAACAACCCAAAGTCTGCATTTGTGACAAAACTGGCATCTGAGACTATAGAGGCACTATAGAGATGGCAGTAGTAGTTCTCATGGTAACTCCTCAATGTGCCATTCTCTGTCTTTTGTGGTGTGGTATTTCTAAATGGGGGAGGTAGGCTGTGTCACAGTTCATGGCAACTTCACCGATATTCCTCTTCCATTGTCCCTTGAGGGCACCCACTCTAGGCTCCAGACTCCACAGCCATCATCTCTTTCAGGCAGAGAACCACATCTCTGTCCCTGCTGACCAGGATCTTTCCAGGCTGCATGGTTCCCTGCCTAAACTGTGATATCTTCAGCAAGCCAGACTGCCTGAACAGGATCTGTGCTTTGCTTTCTCGCTGAAGGCTATGCACAGCTGTAATTGCCAGCAGTTACAAGTTACCACACACCTCTTTCTGAGCAAACCCATGTATTCTTAAAGTAAAAGGATTACAGAAAAAACATATGCAAAACAATAAAGAAACCTAAGCACATGCTAAAAAGTTTAGCAAGGTCACCCCAACTCCAACCCTGGGCTCTGGTAGGTGTCAGTTCTTCCAACTCTTCCCTTACGATTGGCCCGCCTCCCTCCCCGCCCCGTTGGTCAGATGGTTCTGTCCATTTGATGGATCAGAAAGAAGGCCCTGAGTCAGTTTAAATTCAGACTGTTTATCCAAAAGTCCTTTCTTTGTCTATTGGTCACTGAAGAATCCAGTCCGAACCAGTATATGTGAGCCTTTCCAGGTGATGGTACTTCTCTGGAGGTGTTAGATCCTGAGTGAATTTGTCTAATCACCCTCCACTTTTCTTAGTTCCTGGAGAAGCTGTGGTCACCCCGCCAGGTGGAATTGCATAGTCTCCCAATGATACAGTAACACAGTGAGATCTCCCAAAGGTATTGCAGGAAATTGCCATAACTGTCGCTGGCTGGTTCCAGTGTTAAACTGTTAAGAGCTGGAGGCTGACTACAGTCAGGGAAGGATGGATTTTGCCTTTTGCTGAGTAAGACAATTTAGCTTTAATAGAAATTATTTATCTTAGACATTTTCATGGCCTCCATCACCCTAGTATCCGAGCCCCTCACCATCTTTGATATGTTTATCCTCCACACCTCGTGTAGTAGGTAAGTGCTATTATCCCCCTGTGCAGATGGGGAGCTGAGACGCAGAAAGAGGAAGGGTCACATTTTTAAAGGAATGTAGATGCCTAACTCCTACTGATTTCAAATGACCTGCCCAAAGTCACACAGGAAGTCTGCAGAAGAGCAGGGGGTTGAACCCAGGTCACTCAAGTCCTAGGCTAGTAGTTTATCAATATAACATCTTACCACAGGTCATTGCACAGGATGTCCTAGACCTTTGCCCTAACCACATAACCAAATTAGTAATAAAGAATGGGAAGGATGAGCTGTGTGTCTCTCATTTCCTGTAGAGTCCCAGAGAGGTGAAAGCACTTTGTAGATAACCTGGTTTGAAGGTGTGAGGACTGAGTAAATCTCTGGAAGAGCTGGATGACCAAAGGCATAAGCCTCTATGGGGATGTTTTAGTGTATGGAAGACAGAAGTGCCGTCTTCTGTAAGTGGTTGGTTAATTAGTAGGATAAAAGTTGCATATATCGAGTTCTAGGCTTCTTCTGTGTTTGGATTCTGCTCCTGTGATGTGTGCACCATGAGGAGTATGTTAAAAACAAATCTCTCGTTTTACATTGTGTATTTAGGGTGTTGCTTGTACACAAAGGTTATAGAAAGGGACAAGCCAACAGTGTTCACCCTCATGGCACAGTAGTGCTAAAAAACACAGGAAAGATATCAGGAAACTCCATTGGTGGAGGCGAGCACAAATAGAGAAGCCTTACAAATCCCACCTGTTACAACCAGGCAGCTGAGTGGGATTCCAAGACTATCTGTTCTGGTTTTTGCAGTTTCTCCTATCACCTTTTTCTCCACCATTTTGGTAGCTCAGGCTAAGTGGAACAAAAAGTTTTTCCATGTTATTGTATCTAAAATCAGTTTTTGATCTGAAATACTAAAATGGGAGGAAAGAGGATTTCACTGGAACCTATCAAAATGGTTCTTCAGTGGGCTAATAGGTGCAGCTATATGGGGGGAAAAGATATTCAAGGCCCCTCCAACCCTCTCAAGATGGGCTACCCTAGAGGCTTTTGTGATGCAACTCATACAGGGTCTCATTCTGCCCCATAGGATTCTGTGAATCAAATCCATATCCCATGTGAATTGATGTAGCTCCATGAAAGCAGCTGAGGTTCCTCCATTGTAATGATTTACATGGAGCTACATTGATTTACACCAGCTAAGGATTTGGCCCTGTGTTTGCAGGAGCACCTTGGACACAGACTAGGCTAACTTTGAGACCCTTGAATGTTGAAGTTTCAAGTGGAATGTTTCACACAGCTCTTGGGCTGGGGGGGGTGAGGGGAAGAGAGAGAAGGATGAGACTGAGAAAGAGTCTTGTTTGTTACAGCTTAGATTGTTTTTTATTTAACTGCATTAAAATGTGAAAACACCTGTACAAATGTTCACTTGCTGGTTGTATCCTAGGTACAGTAATTTTATTCTCATTCTTCCCTACTGAACTGCAGCTTTAAGCTACTGAGCAGCCATAAGCATAAATCAAGAATTTCATTTTCTTCTCTAGGATAATTTGCAAGTGAGAGGCATCACACAATGGATGGTTTTAGGGCAGTTTGACATGTACATGATTCTTACACTTGCATAACAAAACTTCGTAAGGTTCAATGAACACTTTGATCCTTTTCTGAGCTAATGTGTTAATATCAGACATTTTATGTAACCTGCCCTTTTCAGCAATTGTGTGTGATGCTAATTAGTGACATTTTGGCTTTCTTCATGCATGTGAACTTGTGTTCTGGGTTGGAAAACTGTATCAATATGGACTCAGGATTCATACTGCATTGTCCAAGTTTTCTTTCTCTTCACTAACTCAATCAGATTTCTGGCATGTTGCCACATGCCTCCATCATAGTGCCTCCTGACGACAGAGCCTTAAAGGCAAAAGGGGTCTATGGAAAGCCCTAAAAATTATTTTTCTGCATTTCTATTAGGATGAAAGATCAAACAATGTCTGATACTTGCCAGCTGCAAAGTCAAAGTAAAAATATTGTATCATGTAAGAAAACAAAACCTCATCACTATTACAAAAGTTTCAGTTTTGAATTAGCTATAGGTATGTTCTGTCAAGTGACCATGCTAAAGCTTCACACTCTTAAAAGGAACCTTATTAGCCCTCCCTCCTGCCTGACTTCTTGATACACACCAAGGGAAAATGGATGGGGGAGAAGCAGTAGATGTGGTATATCTTGACTTTAGTAAGGCTTTCGATACTATCTTGCATGACCTTCTCAAAAGAAACTATGGAAATACAATATAGATGGAGCTACTATAAGGTGGGTGTATAACTGGTTGGAAAACTGTTCCCACAGACTAGTTATCAGTGGTTCACAGTCAAGCTGGAAGGGCATATTGAGAGGGGTTCAGTGCTAAATCATGTAATAATGATTTAGATAATGGCATAGAGAGTACATTTATAAAGTTTGTGGCTGATATCAAGCTGGGAAGGGTTGCAAGTGCTTTGGAGGGTAGGATTAAAATTCAGAATGCTCTGGACAAACTGGATAAATGGTCTGAAGTAAACAGGATGAAATTCAATAAGGACAAATGCAAAGTACTCCACATAGGAAGAAACAAACAGTTGCAGGCATACAAAATGGTAAATGACTGGCTAGGAAGGAGTACTGTAGAGAGGGATGTGGGGGCATGTGTGGTGGGTGAACCCCCCATTTGGGGAGGTTAGCCCGCTGGCCCCATCCCCCCGAGCCCCGTGGCCCGCTCTGCAGCTGGAGGAGCCCTGGCCTGCCCACCCCAGCAATGCCGGGCATCCCCTCGCCCCCACCAGTACCTGGCTAAGGTGCCAGCCCCCCCGAGTACCAGCCTGGCCCCCCAGAGTGCCAGCCTAGCCCCAGTACCCAGCCGAGCTGCTGGCCCCCTGAGCACTGGGCCAGGCTGCTGGCCCATGGCCCCTGTCCCCCCCGGTGAGCCTGAGTGCTGCGCCTGGCTGACAATGGGCCTGAGCTCCTGGCAGCTGGTTGGAGCTGAGCCCCAGATGAATTCAGGGTAGAGGGACAGGGAGGGTGGGGCATCCCAGGGGAACATGGGTGGGGCCAGAGCCTGGGTCAGGGGAGGCTTAGCCTGCCCCAGCCTTTAATACCCGCCGCCCATGTGTGGGGGTCATAGTGGATCACAAGCTAAATATGAGTCAACAGTGTAACCCTGTTCCATCAAACATCATTCTCGGATGGATTAGCAGGAGTGCTGTAAGCAAGACATGAGAAGTAATTCTTCCACTCTATTCCATGCTGTTATGGCCTCATCTGGAGTATTGTGTCCGGTTGTGGGCACCACATTTCAGGAAAGATGTGGACAGATTGGAGAAAGTCCAGAGGAGAGCAACAAAAATGATTAAAGGTCTAGACAACATGACCTATTAGGGAAGATTGAAAAAACTGGGTTTGTTTAGTCTGGAGAAGAGAAGACTGAGAGGGGACATAACAATTTTCAAGTACATAAAAGGTTGTTACATGGAGGAGGGAGAAAAATTGTTGTTCTTAACCTCTGAGGATAGGACAAGAAGCAACGGGCTTCAATTGCAGCAAGAGCGGTTTAGGTTGGACATTAGGAAAAACTTCCTAACTCTCAGGGTGGTTAAACACTGGAATAAATTGCCTAGGGAGGTTATGGAATCTCCATCATTGGAGGTTTATAAGAGCAGATTAGACAACCACCTGTCAGGGATGGTCTAGATAATACTTAGTCCTGCCGTGAGTGCAGGAGCCTGGACTAGATAATCTCTTGAGGTCCCTTCCTACAATTCTATGATTCTATGGGAGCACACACTTCATAACTTATGTGGGCTGAGCTTGTTGCACATGCTGGAGGCTTTTTTCATCCCTCCGTTCCCCTCCACAAGCTCTTTCTGTGTCATCCTCCCATCCCCTTCTAGTTCAGCGACTCCTCGCAACATCCCCAATCGCCCATCTGCTTGAGGTTCTGTGTGCCCCCATTCCTCCTCCTCCCTTACCATGGTCCCCCATTCTCCCTTGCATGCTGGTGACTATGTGCACCAGCCCCATCCCTATTCTCCCTTCCCACTCTACCAGGATCCCCCATTCTCTGCCCCATGCCAGAGGCTGTGTGCATGCCCCCATTTCCCCTTCTCCTCCCACCATTATTTGTCTAGGAGATAAATCGTTCAGGGTGCCAGAATACCACGCCCTATTGGGAGAATAAGCAGAGGTTCTGTTATGCTGGAGGGCATTAATGGCTGCCTGTGACACTCTGTGCCTTGGGGGAACACCCTGCACCCCCATGTTCATCCTTTATAAAATGATTGTGTGGTATCCAATGCAAACTTTGTCATGTCAAGTGTCTTCAGAAGGCTCACGATGCACTGAGCATTGTTGTAGTTATAGTAATGTTATAGGTTGTAATTTCATGTGTATAGTTATGAGGCTGAAAATGTGTCCTCATGGCTTAAAACAAGGCCAGGCAAAAACTCTCCAGGAGCAGAGGCCCAGGCAAAACTCTCTAGGAGCAGAGGGGCAGTTTACGCCTCATCAGGGAATGTATGGGACAAACCCAGGCAGCCTCACGGGAACAAAGGACACTGGCCTAGGCAGCCACAAAAGATCTGTTGGACTCTTGAGTGTGTCACCCCCCTTCCCTTAGTCAGTTTGGGACTACGATGAGGTAATGCTCACCTGACTCTGAAGGGGAGAGTGGGGGTCAAAGCCAAGAGGAAAGAAAGAACATGATAAAGGGAGAGACGTTTTCCATGCTCTCTCTCTCTCTCTCTTCCACCTCCATCTACAGACACCACCACCAAGCGACTGAAATGCTGATCAAAGGGGAGGCCTGGCTGAAGATCAGCTTAGAATGCATTTTGCTTTTATTTCATTTGACCAAATCTGACTTGTTGTGCTTTGACTTATAATCACTTAAAATCTATGTTTTATAGTTAATAAATTTGTTTATTCTACCTAAAGCAGTGTGTTTGGTTTGAAGCATGTCAGAGACTCCCCTTGGGATAACAAGCCTGGTACATATCAGTTTCTTTGTTAAATTGATAAACTCATATAAGCTTGCAGTGTCCAGCAGGTATAACTGGACACTGCAAGATGGAGGTTCCTAGGGTTGTGTCTGGGACCAGAGATATTGACTAGTGTCATTCAGTTGCACAATCCAAGCAGCGGCTGGCCAAAAGTGCTCACTCACATAGCTGGGAACAGCTTATATGCCAGAGGCTGTGCGTGAACATCCTGGGAGTGGGGGTTCTCACAGCAGAGCAGGGTAAGGCTGGCTCCCAGAGTCGAGGATTGGAGTGACCTAGCAGATCACCAGTTCAGATAACACCAGGGGAACATCACAGTGCCATCATCCAGTTCTTTGCTCTATAGACAAATGAGAGCTGTTTGAAGTGGTGGCTGTGCTAAACAGATGGCAGGATCTATGTGTGCTAGATTTTCTTCCTTTAAGTTTTCTGATTTTCCCCCAAATCAATAGGGTTCTGGCCATTGGTGCCTGGACTGTTCCCTGAAATTTTGGAAATGATCAGATGCAATATTCAAAATTTGTCATATGATACTTGTATAACACCAACACCCCTGTGTGGGTCATCAGCAGCAGGGATCAAATCTGGGATCTCTTGAGCTTAATTCATGAGCCTCTATTTCCTGAGCTAAAAGATAGTTCTCTCTTAACCAAGCCTGTAGCAGGTTTATCAGTCTCTAGCTGGCCTAGCCACCACTAGAGGGGGACACAGTGCCATGCTGAGCAGGCAGGGGTCGGTCACACACACACATACACACACGCAAAAGTGTCAAGTTGAACAAAAGGCCTGGACAAATGTGGCCAATTAAAAAACAAAACAACCCAACATATCCTCACATATTTCCCATGGGAGTGTTTTCCACTACGTTTCCATGCTTTCCACTACGTTCTTGCTTAGTGATTTACATTTCAGTAACCCAGATGGCTGTGCCAGTTGCACTGCCTGTTCTCAGATATCAATTGTAGCATTTCAAAACGTTCCTTATTTAAAATCCCAACTATCATAAAAAAGTGGCCAAGCTCTTAAATCATCAAAGTACTGAGCTTCTTAATGTATATTATGTATTTCTATAGACTAGAAGGAACTTGAATATTAAAGATTTGACCTCATGTTAATGTTGAACATGATTGAAGAGAAGAACAGAAGTTTTATTAGGTTAACAAATATCCTTAGGGCATTTTAAAGAGTTTTCAGGTTTCTCTCCCTAGAGGCTGCTTATTTAACATTCAGACCTGGAATGTGCATTTTGCATTCATACTACTTATTATGATTTATTTTAGTTTTTTTGCTAAAGAACATGTTTTTTTCTGTGAGAAGCTGTAGTATTTTAACAATGCCATTCAGATTGAAAAATTAAATTAAAAAATGAATGAACTGAGTTGCTTCCTACAAAACTCTACCATCTAGCTTTCAAAACCCTTTGTTAGAGGTTGAGCTAAAATTTCCAGGGGAGTTGGGCTCAGTCTCAACTCTGGCTCGCTTTCCATTTCTCAGGTGATAGGTTTTGGTTTGGATAGGTGGTTGGTGTAGCAGAAAGAGAAAGCCGGAGACATGAAGCCTGGTATAAAAGGCCAAAGGCCAAGTCAGGTCCTGCTGATATAAAGCAAAGGTAGCAAGAGCAAAGCTATGAGCAAAAGTCAGGCCCTGTTACAAAGTAGATGCCTACTTGCAGGTTCACTATGTCAGCAGTTCTCAACCAGGGGTCTGGGGCCCCCTGGGGGGCCGTGAGCAGGTTTCGGGGGGGGCTGCCAAGCAGGCCCAGTATTAGACTCGCTGGGACCCAGGGCAGAAAGCCGAAGCCCCACCACCTGGGACGGAAGCCGAAGCCTGAGCAATTGCCCTGCTTGCTACCCCATAACATCAACCCTGGCTTTTATATGCAGAAAAACAGTTGTGGCACAGATGAGCCATGGAGTTTTTAATATCATGTTGCGGGGGCCTCAGGAAGCAAAAGGTTGAGAACCCCTGCACTATATGATACATGAACTTGGCAAAAACAGGCCTGGTGCTGTAAAAACACAAGCACTCCTAGGTGATAAGTATTCAAGTAGGAAGGCTGGAAACAAAACACTCTGATAAAGGATTATGGTGCAGACACACTCCCTGAAGATGGTATGGGACACGCTGACCTCTCTTAAAGATAAGGTCAGGATGACAGGGTGATGGATAGACATGTTTTGATCAAACCAACAGGTACAAGGGAAAAGGTGGTAACTAGCCATGTCAGAGGGGCAGTACGTAACTTCTTGTATCAGTGTATAAAAGGGGGGTCGCAGAGGGGGTGTCTTTGTCCAGCCGAGGGGGAAGCAGAAAGTCCTGCTGTTCACTGAGCTGAGTCCATTGTCACAGGCATACATGTACTGAGTGTACCTGTAGCACACATAGGGCACTAATATTGTGCTTTATTGGCAATAAACCTGGTTGACTTTTGCTACTGAACCAAGTCTGTGGTCTTCTTGGGCAGTTTGATCAAGGTGTGCTGTATGGGCTATCTGGTCAGAGCCAGTGCAGCACACAGAGAGAACACACACACAGCCAACAACTGACAACAGTTGGGTCAGGTGACTAGGCCTCACCTAGGAAGCCCTGGGCTATCATCATAAGAGGGAGCCTGTTTCATCAGAGATAGGGAGACTAGGGGCTAGGAAAGCTATAGGGCTCTCTGGAGAGGCCTAGGAGAGTGACTTGGGACCAGATACCCTGTGGAAGCAGAGAAACTGAGGCAGCAGCAGGGACTGGCAGTGCATGACATCAGAACCTTCATGCGCAATAGAACTAATGTCAGTTACTACATTAGTGTCTTCATCTATATGGTACCAGTAAGCACTACTGAGACAAGCAAAACTGATCTGCTGAGTTTAGAAACAGTGCGAACAGAACCAAAAAGCCAATAATGACTGGTGCAAATGGGATGGCTTTATAACCTGTTAGGAACCAAAGGTAATAAATGCCATCACTTCAGTAGCTTTTGGACCACAGAAATGGCACCAAAACTGAATGTAGTCTACGTGAAAGGTACTAGATTGGTATCTGTGGACTCTGTGTGATGGGCTGCTATGATCAAAGCAAGGATGATGCATCACAAAAATACTTTGTCTAAATCTTTTGACAACTACAGTGTCATCTACGAATGGCTAGTAACGGTGCTATATTATGTTTATGTAATGTCTTAGTAATGGTCCCCCTACAGTGGTCTGCTTCCCTGTCTTTGCTGAGAAGTGGGAGGAGGCCACCATATTTGTGTGTGTGAATAATGCAGCATGCAGATTAGCCAAGTACTGTTGTGATTAGCTAGTAAACTGGTTTCTACTTGGAATTAGTTGAAAAAAATCCAAACTTCCAATTATTTTTTATGGAACTTTTTTTGACTGCTCTTTAGTCTATACAAAGACTACCTGCCATATGGGGAGGAGTGATACAATTTTCCCTCGGTGGCCTGGCCGTTGCATTAACCCACCGCAGAGAGAGATACACTTGGGACAAAAAGTTGGTTCCCTCTCTATACCCTTCAACCCTTAGCTTCTGCTGACCCTGCCAACCAGTCAGCCATTCTGAAATGTAATGTGAGTTTTGTGATTTCCAAGAAACATGAATGAAGACATCAATCCATTTCCTACAGAGCATCAGTCATCAGGTGGTAACGTTTGCTCACTACTTTCTATGATGGTTTCATACTACTTACTTGCGGGCAAACTCTCTGCTCAACACCCAATTCATTATGTGAGTGCAGAAATCTACCTGCTCCCTCCGCAGCTGTGCAGCTGTCCTAACAAGGCTACTCCAGCCTGAGAGCTGGAAAGGACCACAGCATCTCTTCCCTTTCCCTGATTCCACCGGCCCTCACGAGAGGATGTACACAGTGTCTGATGCCCACACCACTTGCTGCAAGCCTGTATTTCTGAATGTTTGGACACTTAAACATATGTAGATGATCAGCTGATGAGTTGTTTTGCTCTTACCAGAGTACATAATTGGGCATTATAATTTCCCTGAAACAACTCTCTTGTATAAAAACAGCTTAAGTTTTTTTTGCCAAAATTAAACTTCTTTTCAAATACAAAACGTAGCACTTGGTTGTAAGCCGAGGATACTTACTCAGTATTGTGTGTATCAATGGTGTTAAAAAGCTCGTGCAATTCGTCTCCACTCAGAACTCCATCAGCAAAGTAGGCTTTGAATTCCTCAAAAGACAGTTTGCCATCATCTGAAACCAAGAAGAAAGCAAAACATCATTAGCTACAGATACAGTTTGTTGTCTCCTTTAATTTAAGGAATCTGAACAGGAGATTTTAAAAAATAGAATCATGGGACTAGATGTTTAGATTAAATTTATTTGGAAATTTGATAACAGATTGTGTTCAGGCCATGTAGTGAGTATTAAATTAAATGCATCAATAATAGTAGTACAGTACAGACCCGTTTAAGCACGAATCCGCTTAATGTGCGGGAGCGCCATGCCTCCCAGTGCTACCTATTTAACACGCGAGACTCATTAACATGTGGTACAGGAACTTGCTATGTAGCACAACAGATTTGCTCATTAACAGAAATCGACAGGAAGTGTGGAGCGGAAATGTGTTCTATGTCTTTACTGATATTGGTAAGACGTATCACGCACGCTTAGTCATTGTCACACTAGAGAGATATATAATAGTTATATAGTAATATATATACACTACATTAGAAAATTTTAACCATAGGTCTAATATAATGGCAGAGGGCAAGCGTCGGCATTCCTACACTGTAGAAGAAAAGCTAGATGCAATAGATTGAGTAAATAGCGGAGAAACCCAGGCCAAAGTTTCAAAAGATATTGAGATTGCCGAATCTACTCTCCAAGGATGGCTAAAAAACGAATCTAAACTGAATGGCTTTGTACAAAATATAGATTCTGCTGTGGGGCTTAAGCAAAAACATGTGCGCTATTCAGCAAAACCCACAATAGACAAAGCCATGCGCACGTGGTTTGCTCAGGAAAGGCTGAAAGGAATGCCGCTAAGTAGGCCAATTCTTCAAGCCCAAGTGACAAAATCTGGAAATTTAATGGGGGATGAATCATTCCAAGCCAGCAAGGGGTTTATAAGTCGTTTTAAAAAGCAGGTATCGATTTCTGGAGAAAGCCGATCAGCCGATGAATCGGCCACGAGTGCATTTTCCGCCGAGTTAAAATCTATTTTAAATTCAGAATTTCTGTCCGAGGAAGAAATATTAACGGGCTGAGAGTCTAGGTCGGACCGCAAAAGTGATGGCGAGAATTCTAATAATGCAGGCCTAAATGACAATGACGACGAGGATGTCGAAGAAAAGGTCAAAATTTTGCCCACAGAAGCCCTTAGTGCTGTAGAAACTGTTGTAAGATTTATGGAGGAGCAAAATGCAGAAAATATCAAAATCATTCATCTGTGGCGAATGACAGACTTCATAAGAAAGAAAAAAAATGCGAGCCAGAAAGAGCAGAAAATAACGGCATTTTTTTCTAAGTGAATCATAGACCCTTTTTTCAGCATGGCCCTCTTAACCCGTGGTCCATTAACACGTGGTCGTGACGGCTTGACTCCCGACATCCGCACGTAAATGGGTCTGTACTGTATATCTGCCAATCAACCTTTGCAGACACATAAAAACAATTGATCAAATAATGTAACATAGTATGTATGTAATCATCCCTGCGAAATTTAACACAAGTGTTTCAAGCCATGGAGAGAAGGGTACCACCAGTCTATTGTCTGACCCTGAGAGTAGCACCTTTTCTCCCATTTATATCTATGTAGTTTGTTTTGGTGAATGGCAAATGTAATTGCAGCTCTGGGTCCCATCATCAGCCAGAAGAAATTCTAGTTTTTGCATTAGTGTCAGGAAGGCTTTATTGAAGAATGATGCCCAGCCACCTTTCTCTAAGTAATTTGCAAACTGGCAGGCCATGTAGAACTCTCCTCCTCACTACCTTTGGTTGAAACCTAAAAAAGGGTAAGTGCCACTCTCAAGAATGTACTGGGAAGAATCTCAAGACATTCTCTTGATCATAGAATATCTTGGAAGCAAAGAAAATAGCCAACTCCTGTCTGTATCTGTGAGAAATTATTGCCTGTAGCAGACATCATAAAGTAGACATCAGTAATCTGACTTAATTTAGGCCTAAGTTTTGCAGGTCTTTCTGGACCCTGGGCATCCATAGAAAAGTTCCACTTCTAATACTGCTCCTGGAAATGTTACTTGGCAAGAAAATTTCCTGCCATCATGTATATTTTTCTGTCAAAATCTTGCTATTAGTAGTTGAACTCTTAGTTACATCCCATTCTGTGGATGTCTACAAAGGCCCCTGGAATGTAAAGAGGGCTGAGAGCTTTGGTAGAATATTCTGTAGAACCTGCACGAGGACCCTCTCTCCATGAACTTCACAACTCTGCTCCTGACACTGTGACTAAATTGTAGACTGAATAATGTTAAGAGTTAGGGGCACCAAGTTTCTACTCCAGGGCTAATGAACTTGACAATTCCTGCCAGTGATTTTACAGACCCACATTTGTAAAGTATTAGGTGTTGCTGTGCTCAGCATTGCAATGCCTAGCTGATTTAGGAACCTAAATCTCATTTTCAGAAGAGGTTTAGGCACTTAGGAGCCCAAATCCCACTAGCAGTTGATGGGATTTAGACTCCTAAGTGCCTAGCCCTCTTTTGAAAATGATATTTCAACTCCTAAATCAGTTAGTCATTGCAATGCTGAGTGCAGCAATGTCTAATACCTTCAAAAATCTGGGCCAGAATGTTTAGGGTTTGTCTACACTTAATATGCTACAGTAGCCCTGCTATGCCAGTGCAGCTGCAGTTATTCCGTGTACACACTACCTACGGCAACAGGAGGGATTCTCTTGTCGACACACGTAATCCACCTCCCCGAGATGCAGTATCTTGGTTGATGGAAGCATTCTTCCGTTGACCTAGCACTGTCTACATGGGGATTTAGGTCATCTTAACTAAGATGAGGATTTTCACACCCCAACCGATGTAGTTAAACCAACCTAATTTGCTAGTGTGGACCAGGCCAAGTCTCAGATGGGACATGAGTCAACCCCATTTTTCAAACTAAAATATCATCAACTTTTTTCCATACTTGGGTTATACATCTTCTCTGTTTGAGACAAGGCTAAACCACCACCTTGGCCTTTTGATGACTGATGGCTAGTTATAGGTGCAGCGGGTGCCTAAAGTCTAATGCGATTTGAGAAAAATACCATATCATGGGAATAATTAGAAGAACAGTAATAGGAATTGAATTAACCCTGAGGGGAAACAGTCTCATTATAATACTGCTACTGCATTATTTGGCAGAGTCTGTTTCCTCTGCTTTTTACTTTGGCCTTAATTGTAGCATGCAGTGAACTAACACGACACAACATCCTTGACTCACTCTCTGCCCAACCTCTCTTATCTAATATTTCCCAACGATTAGCATTTCAGAGCTGGATTCCATCTTAATTTGTTTGCTGGATAAAAACCTCTGATATGCACATTTTGTGGCATGCATACTTTTTAAACTGGCTGGTGTCACTGTAGTGTGGTGTGATACATCCTTCTAGGAGGATACAAGATGGGATTTTCAAAAGTGCTGTAGTAATTTAGGAGACTTATGCTCCTAAATCACTTAGGCACCTTTGAAAATTCCAGACAGCAGCCACATTTTAAAACATGTTGGGTTGGATGTATGGCTTCTGTTTTTCTATGAGCCACAGAAACGAAATCTGAGTAGACTGGTACAGTCTGTACCAGGTATGGAGCTGCTGCAATTGTTATATATGTATGTGGCTGCAAAGATCAATGGCCATTCTCCATTCTGGAAGGTGGGGTTCTGGACTGCAAAGAGCTGCAGCCGGTGCCAGGCTCTGGTTGCTGTTGTATGTAATGTTTAAATAACAGTCATTTTAACTGTTAAATACAAGCTCTTTGCCTTAATAAGGAGAGCACACAGCAGACTGATTTTTTTAAAATACTATTTATTAGAGCTATCTGATTATACACCAAAGAATCTTCCTCTATGTACAATCTTCCTGTAACTACAGTGTGAAGACTGAAAAAACAGGACTGAGTGCATACATTCCAGTGTGTTTTTAACCAGTGGAATAATCTGACAAAGCATCACATTTTGAGCAATTCTTCTGATTAGAACACTTCAGAAATAGGCTTTTAATGCCTTCCAAGATCTTACTTTTGAAGTTCAGCAGAACTAATTGCTGGCAATTAATCACTGGATGTGATGGGCAAACAGCATGGATAACTGAGCCCATTCCCGGAGCAGTCTAAGGTAATTCTTATAGGTCATCCTGCAGTGCAGAACAGACTGCTAATACTACCTTCAAAGAAATGAGAATAAAAAAGAGATTGTCCCAATTAAACAGGAATCTCTAAGGACAGTGACTATAAGTATTAGCTGTTAGAGTAGCACATGGACATTCGCCTTATTTAAGTCACATTGTAGGGAGAGGATTTAGAGTATATCGGGATAATGAAAATAAAAACATAGACGAAACCAGACACAGGGTATCAAGCAGACACTTTGGGCCACTTTTTAAAAAAAAATTGCCTCCTGTGTGAACACCCGTGCGTACCTGCTGTTCTGATATTAGCATCTGAATATGTAGGTGGCAGAATTTCAATCTGCAAGCCCTGTGATCTGTAGGCAAAAGTGGTAAATTCTGTCACCTCTGCACACCGGTATTCTCAAAAATTGCAGCTGTCCGTACTTTCATGGTCACAAGCAGCGATGGGGTTGCTAAGAGCCCTTTAAAAATGTAGCCCTCAGACTCTGGGAGTTAAGTTGTAGGACGCATCATCGAGGCGCAGAGGTTTTCTGCTGACTCCTCTTGAAGTCAAGTGTTAGGATTCTGCACAGTGGCATAACATTCACCCTGTCAGGCAGAGCAGGGGAGTCCTTTTGGCAACCCCAGTGGGGTCATTAGAATTCAGATGACTCCATGGGTAAAATATTGAGGCACACAACCATTGTAGGTTCTAAAAGTGATTAGCTGCAGCACCAAGCACAAGGGGGCCCCGATGAAGGTGACAGGTGACTAATTCAAAGCAATCTGGATCACTGGGTAAACTGGGCACAAGCAGGTTTCAGAGGAACAGCTGTGTTAGTCTGTATTCGCAAAAAGAAAAGGAGTACTTGTGGCACCTTAGAGACTAACCAATTTATTTGAGCATGAGCTTTCGTGAGCTACAGCTCACTTCATCATGCAATTATAGCTAAATGTAAATGTATACATCTAGGAACAAAGAAAGTAGGCCAGACTTACATGGGGGACTGTATCGTGGGAGGCAGTGACTGAAAAAGATTTGGGGATGGGGGTAGATAATCAGCTGAACAGGAGCTCCTAGTGTGATGTTGTGGCCAAAAGAGCTAACTTAATCCTAGGGTGCATGAACTGGGGAATCTTGAGTAGGAGTAGAGAGGCTATTTTACCTGTGTATTTGGCACTGGTGCAACTATAGCTAGAATACTGTGTCCAGTTATGGTGTTCAGTATTCAAGAAGGATGTTGATAAATTGGAGAGGATTCAGAGGAAAGCCATGAGAATGATTAAAGGATTAGAAAACAAGTCTTACAATGACAGACTCAAAGAGCTCAATCTATTTCACTTAAGGAAGAGAAGGTTAAGGGGTGACTTGATTACAGTGTATAAGTACCTACATGGGGAACAAATATTTAATAATAGGCTCTTTAGTCTAGCAGAGAAAGGTATAACATGATCCAATGAATAGAAGTTGAAGCTAGACAAATTTAGAATGGAAACAGGCATAATTACTTTTAACTTTATTTTATTGTTTTTATATAATATAAACACATAACACAACAAAACATATAAATACATGCACAAGATGGAGACAGCATATAAATAACAAAATTCAAAGTTCATTATTTGCAAAACCTGGAAAAAATTAAACCAGCAGAGATCATACAGGGTATCAATTATTAAAATGACTAAATAGATAAATAAGTGAGAACATAACTTCTGAGTATCAGAGACTGTGATGGAATGTCCACAAGACTGGAAGGGGTTAAGGTGGCCAGGTATGCCAATTAACTGCTCAGCCTGCACCTGGAAGAGAAGCCAGGGAGGAGGGAATTAATTAGACAGGAGGCTGACCTGGGTAGGAACAGGAGGGGCCTGTATAAACCCCAGGAGCTGAGGGCAGAAAGAGGCTGCAGGGAAGTGGTCTGTAGTCACCTGTGGGAAAGGAGAAGGTTGGGGACTATAGAGGGTAGTCCACAGTTACTCCCTAAGAGAAGTAGACAGAATTATTTTTTCCATTAATGCAGTAGTAGAGAGCTCACTAAGCCAATCTGTGTATGAGGCAGGAATTACAGATTTCCATTTTCTCAAGATAACCTTTTTGGCCACTAAAATAGTTACAGCAATCCATTTCTTAATGTTAATTGGTAATGCCAACTCATCCCGCACCCCTAGAATTCACAAGCTTGGAGAAGGCAAGATAGAGGCTCTTGAAGCTTTTGAGAGAGCTTGAATATGGTGTTTCAGAACAGATGCTTTTTTGACAGGTATTGAGGGTGTACAAAAGTTTGGTATACAGCTGTTTTCATCTCCAGCATTCTTTGTGTTTTGTCAATCTAGCCTTGAATAGCTATTCTGGATCCTGTAGTATCTTTTTATATCTTGTTCTGGAATAATCACAAGGATAAAGAACTTGAAGTATCTTTTCCATTGAGCCAGATATCCTCTGAGGTCTCTGTTGAGGTAGTCTTTTCCCTTTTTTGTCTGTGACTTTTGTTTCCATATTTCTTAACATGTTCTTCTAGAGGTGAGAGAGTTTAAATGGACTGATTTCCCCCTATCCTTGCATGAATTCTTGAGTGTAGCCTGTGATGAAGTGGGAAATTTCTTAATGTTTTGTATGTGCGTGCCTCAGTTTCCCCTATGTGCTGCATGTTTACCTAGGTGGTGGGACAGGTTGTGTGATCTTTGAAGAGACTCCCTAGAGAGCAGATGTGACTGTTGTCCAGCTTCCTAGGCCCAGACAATGGGTAGACATTAGCAACTGACCTCCCCGTCCCCGCCATAGCCAATTGGCTGTGACGAGAACAAAGAGATGAGGTGGAGGCCAGGTGATTGGTTTGCCTGGGAAACACACAAAAGATGGAGGAGTGGCAACTGGGCATGACTGATGGTGGGCTGTTGTAAGCTGGTCAGTCTCCTGGTTTGGAACTTGTGAGGAAAGCCAGGGCTCTGGATCTCTCCAAGATGGACTTTGCTATAATTTCCTGCTTTCTGTGCTAACCAGAACTGTTCTATGCTGAGTTCCAGATGACTAATGAACCCTTTTGTTTTACAATGCTGGCTGAGAGTCACTGCTGACTGTGGAAGTTGCGGGTGCATGGCCCTTTTGGGGGTCATATAAGGCTTCCCCAGGTGTCCTACTCAGGTGAACTCTCTGTGGGGAGCTCACGGTATGAACAAGGGTGCTGAAATCTCTGAACTCAGTCCCAAGAGGCACTGAAGCCAAGGAGCCCTAGGGAGAGTGTGCCCAGAGGGGGTATCACACTGAAGAGGGTGCTGTCTGAATTTCATTCAGAGCTGTTCCAGAGCACCGAGCCTGTGCACCCATGACATAGCCATGAAAAGAAAGAAATGTGGGAGAGCAGTAGCTGCTATTTGTTATAAATGTAGTTGAAGAATGCCAGTCTATCATTTTATATTATCTCTTTATTTTTGTTACTCCTTTTTCCATCCAAATTATTTGAAGCATGGAGTTGGCCTTGATCCTGGGGTGCAGGTTATCCCATGGTGGTATGACAAGAGAAGGAGTAAGATTGGATGCTATAATCGTCTTTTAGATACATCCATTGCTTGCAATTTATTCCAGTTAATGCAAAAACCATAGCTCACCACAAAAATGTCAACTACAGTCAATAATGGTAGAATTGATTTGAATGAACTCTTCAATAGAACAAAAGTGTCATTAGCATATAAACTACTTTTGTATTCTTTCCTGTTTAGAGCCACTCCATCAGTGGCTGAGTGGCATATATACATTGTCAGTGGCTCAAGAGAGAGATTAAAAAGGAGGGACAGGTGTAAACTTTTAGAGAAGAATTAACCATTGGAACAATTTACCAAGGGTTGTGGTGGATTCTGACCATTTTTAAATTGAGTTTGGATTTTTTTTTTCTAAAGGAGATTCTCTGGGAATTATTTTGGGGAAGTTCTCAGCCTGAGGTTGTGTAAACCATTCAAACAATTTTTGGGGTGGCTCTAAAAGTTTGAGTTCACACAGCTATTCTTCATCTTCTAACAACACCCTGACTCACTCATGACACATCATACAACAAGTACAGAGAATGAAGGGGGGGTGTAGTTTGACTCCAGATATTTACCACAATCCTGCCTCCTCCTCCAGCCATAATGAGGCAGGGGTCCTTTGGAAAAACAGTACATTATTATGTAATTAAATACTGTACTGCAATGCACGTCCTCAGGGAGCAATGTTCAGGATTTTTCACTCTCTCCCACTTGTTTTTTCTGCTCAAACTCACAAGCTTTGCCCAAATTCAAAATTGGGCAAAATGAATTTCTGTCTCAGCTAAACATTTGGAGGTTTGTTCATCGCTGTGTTTGACATGAAAAGAGACAGATTGCAGCTGCAGATAATCACCCTTAAAGTCTAAATAAAATGTCAAAAGTGACAAAAAGCCAAGAAATCAAGGTGGCACAATATTTTGCTTTGAACAAGCAGTTTTCTGTGACACAACTGCCATAAACAGCTGTTTGAGAATCTAAATACATCTGCCATTTGGCACTAGATACATAGTGTGAATATCAAATGAGTGTTGTATGAACAAGCTTTTCTTAATAAATATCATCTTTGGCTGTAGCTTAATCACTTAACAGAGATACTTTCAATGATCCATTTACTCAAACTGCCTCCTTTAGCTTTCACCCTCTTTAAAAAAAGAGGGCTTCAAATGTTGTAGCATTGGTTATTCGTGAGGAAGGAACATGAATGACATCAATGTTCTCTCTAGGAACCTTGACCATGATTGACTCAGAGAAAAGAGAGGGGCCCATAGTATCCATTAGGATACAGAACCCTGAGGCACTCCTCTATTAACCTGGTTCTACTTTTAAGGAGACCTGATCCTGTGCCATTAAAGTCACAGGGAGTTTTGCCAATATGGAGCAGGATTGGGTCTTATAGCGGTTTGTTTTCTATTGCTTAACTTGTTAAATTCATAATCCCTGGGCAGACTTTGCCTCTTGCCTCATGGTTATTTATTTTCACTAATGATCTTATGAGAGACCTAATCACAAGCTTTTTGAAAATCCAAGTAAACAATGTCCACTTTTATCAATTAATTATAAAAATCCCTGACATTATAGGGGCTTTTTCAGAGGCTATGATGGTTTGAGCCTGTCCTGTTGTTCTCATCTAAGAGCTGTACTAGGCTGTCTTTAGTTACACTCTGAACTGTGATTCACCAAAGCATTACTTTAATTTTATACCAGAGTAAACTTGCAGTAATACAGTCGTTAGTCAGGCTCTCCATCAGTTTCCTTGGTACTGAGGTGAAGGTCACAACTAGATCACCCTCACTAAGGTTCTCTGAAAGCAGCACCTCAGAGTATCCACTGCCTTTTGGATCTTCAGGAATAGCTGCTGTTTGTAAGAATATGCTTCGTACCTTTACCAATGTGTCTATTTCATACTTTGTTTCCCTCACAACCCTCAAATATCATTTGGTCCAGGTGATTTACTGCAGTTGAGCTGAAATTTCTACCTTATAGACTTCAAACTTTGTCATGGGTAAATATAAACAGAGGATGATTCATGAAAGACAAAATTTTCTGAATGCAGTGTTGTTGTAGCTGTGTTGGTTCCAGGATGTTAGAGAGGGGGGGATATGATTGAGGTCTATAAAATCATGACTGGTGTGGAGAAAGTAAATAAGGAAGTTTTTTTTCCTCCTTCTCATAACACAAGAACTAGGGGTCACCAAATGAAATTAATATGCAGCAGGTTTAAAACAAACAAAAGGAAGCATTTCTTCACACAAAACGCACTGTCAACCTGTGGAACTCCTTGGGAGAGGATGTTGTGAAGGCTAAGACTATAACAGGGTTCAAAAAAGAACTAGATAAATTCATGGAGGATAGGTCCATCAACAGCTATTAGCTAGGATCAGTAGGGATGGTGTCCCTAACCTCTGTTTGCCAGAAGCTGGGAATGGGCAACAGGGGATGGATCACTTGATGATTCCTTGTTCTGTTCATTCCCTCTGAAGCACCTGGCATTGGCGACTGTTGGAAGACAGGATACTGGGCTAGATGGACCTTTAGGTCTGACCAGTATGGCTGTTCTTATGTTTGTAAGCTTTCCAGCTTACACAGAGCTCTTCTTCAGGCCTGCCTATCTCTCCAACAGAAACTGGTCCAATAAAAGATATTATCTCACCTACCTTGTCTGTCTCAACTTTTCTGAAGTCATTCCTTCCCTAGACAAATCTAAGTTACACCAAACTCCAGTATCATTTGCCGCGGGAACATGGCCTCAAATTGTTTTGCAAGCCTTGCTTTTTCATGCCTTCTCCAGTGTCTTTCATAAACATGATTTATTTAACTTCCAGCCACAGCTCCCTGTCTGCCTTGGAGTCAGAATACTGCTATATATCATATGCGGATGGATGAAAGAAGGAGCTATACACTGTATCTTCCATTCTAGCACATGGGCACTTATGATACATTTTCACAAGTGTTTTCATTTTGTCTATTGTAGAAGCTTTCCTTCAAACTCCTACACTTTAGTTAATTAAAACTCACATCTCTGTGAGGCTATGCCCATCTTGCAAGAGATCAGTGAGACAGATAGGTTAAGTGACTTCCCCACAGTGAGTCAGCAATAGAACCAAGACTAGAGCCTAGGAGACATAGCTGTTAGTAAGTTGCTCTAACAGTTAGCAGCTCCCACATGGGAAATCCACGTGCAGGGGAACTATATTGTTTTCTTGAGCTCAAAGACAACCCCTGTGATAAAAAAAAATACACAAAAATATTGGGCATATGGTGCATCCAAATGTCTTTCTCCAAATGAGACAGGTGTACACATCCAGCAAAAGGGAGCTATGGTGACCACAAGATGTGCAAAAGGCAGAGGAAAGTATGGAATTGCTACAAGATCACAGGGCAGAAGGGAGTTAACCAAACCAATTCCTCTTCCGGCCCTTTGTTTGTCTTGCCTACTCAGAATGTAAGCCCTTTCGCTCAGAAACTCTCTAACTGTATTCAGACAATACCTATAACAAGGGGGCCCTAAGCTCAGTTGGGATCTCTCAGAACTACAACTCATAATACAGCTATAGTTTCCACAAAGGAAATGTGAAACCCCCTCAGGTTTGAGAAAGAGTCAAAGGCCAGTTGCACTATTCATTCCACCTGGGTGGTAATTAGTTACTTTCTTGTCAGACAGAAGGTACCTCTCTACACTACAATAAAACACCCACAGCTGGCCCTGGCCAGCTGACTCAGACTGGTGGGGCTGGGGCTGGTGGGCTATAAAATTGCAGTGTAGATGTATGGGCTCAGGCTGGAGCCTGGACTCTGAGTCCACCAGAACCGGGAGAAGGTGGCAGAACCCCAGGAAAGGGCGGGGCCCAGGCCCCAGAGGCTAGGTGGATTCTTTAGGACTTTGGACTGCACCTGTACACTTCCTTGCCCAGAAGGGGTTTGGACTATCAGTGTCTCAGCCAGAGGACTGAGTGGGGTAATGAAGCCAGAGAGCAATGAAGATGGAAAACTCCTGCAACTTTGCACCTATACACATGAATGGGTGATGGGTGCACATGATTACAGGCAGACTTTCAGTAGTGGGGGATGTCACGTGATGCTGGGAGATCATACAGCTAAATGGAAGCCTTGAGGTGCAACCTGTCATCGTAATGGTCACTGTCCAGCATAGTATGCATTAGAGTGAGCAGATGTGGGCAAAAATTTATTCAAGCCACTAACCTAAAGTGAGAGCTCCTCATGTACAGTATAAACTAGCCAGTAAGCAGGGCTAGCTTTAGCATTTCTGACTAATTGTGTAGTGAAGAATACAAGGGCTACTATATTTCTATCATTCTAAATTAGCAAGATGCATATGCACAGTGCCATTCCATTTAATTTTGCATATTGGGAAATAGTTTTTGAAAAGCTCCATCATAGTTTAAAAAAATTATGGCACATGCACAAATGGCAGTTTTCAGCTCTCATAATGGGGCCAATCCATGACTAATTTTCAGTGAACCACCCGAAAGCTTTCCTCCTTCCTAAGCATCATCTCTCTGCCAGGTGCAAATGATTAAGCAAGGTAGGGGAGAATCAGGGCCTATGTCTTTAAATTGCTCTTTCTCAAAACTTAAAAAAAAAAAAAATGAAAAGGAGGACTTTGAAGCGCTGAAAAAGGATAAAGCGTAAAGCAACAATCTTCCATCCCCAGCGTTTAAGCTGCATCTCTTAACCTTTCTCAGCTTCAAGTCCCCATGGAATAAGAGGGAGGCATTAACTGTAATACAGGGAGACAAAAGATAGGGAGCCTTGGTTGGCAGCCAGCAGCTTATGAATGCAGAAAAGTGAGCCAGGCTGTCACAGTGATCTCAAAAGCTTTCATCGAAAAGCTGGGGTTCCTAAATTAATTTTAAATGAGTTAATTGGGCTGAAGAACAAGATGGAGGAGAATGAGAGAAACTACTGACACGTGTCTCCAGCCCCGGAGAGCATTCAGCTATACAGTAGAGCTTATGAAATTGAAGAGATCCAAACAAAACACTTCTTTCTGCTTTATAAGCACCAAAGGCCAGATCCTCAAAGGTACTTAGGCACCTAAGAATTTCATTGGGAGTTAGGTGCCTAACCTGCTTAAGTGCTACTGAAAATCCTACTAAGTGCCTATCTGCATCTTTAGGCCCTAGGTGCCAAGTTCACTTTTAGGGCAGAACTGAATGTAACTCGAAATTCAGCTTAAATACAGGCCCATAATTAGACCTGACCCATCCTTCAAATCTGCTATGCAATATGCCCTTGCAGAGGCAGTCAACATGACTTATAGGACACCCAGACGAGTGAGCATATGTGCAAAAACACACTTCCATGGCCCAGCCCCACATTCTAGCTACAGAGGGCTTGTACAAAATTGCCCTAGGCTGCCTCTTTTCCTTCATTTGACAGAGAGGTGTCGTGGGCATAGAACTATCAGCAATGGATTCAAACATGACATGGACAACTTCAACGATTTAAAATAATTTTCTCTGTCTCTCTTACTTTTGCCTGATTTGACTTAGTGGGTGAAGGGCTGGAAAGCTGGCCAGGATGCAAGGAAATGAAAGAAAAACGTAAAGTGTGAAGAACTGCAAACAGCACATCAGCTGAAAAAATACTGATGAAGAGTGCAGAGGAGATGTCAAGTAATGAATTTTAATGTGCTACAGAACAATAAATGTTTGTCTACTGCATTCAAGGCACTAGAAATAAAAAAGATACAGATCCTTAACCAGCCTGGCAAATGCACTGTGCTTTAATACAGATTGTCTTTTTGGATAGATATAAGTAGTAGTATGCTCATTTCACAGATGGAGAAGCTACTTTACATAAGCAGACCCAAGATCACACAACATGTCAGTGGCATAGCTGGAAAGAGAACTCGGAAGCTCTGGCTTGCAGTCCCCAACAATAATCATAGTTTTTTGGTAGCATGATTAATAGATTTTAAGGCTGTAAGTAAGTAAAGTCCATTTATTCATTGTAGCAGAATTTTTTAAATTCTTTGTGATTCTTTGCTAGCTCTGAGCGCTTTGCAGCTGACCTCCCAGTGACCTGCTGCACATTGTGGTTAGATGTTGACTGCGTGTGTGTTTATTTGGTGTGCTGTCCCAGCTCTGCGCAGATAATAGAGATAGCAGACCTCAGTTAAACTGCCCAATAAATTCACAGACTCAGTTTTCAGCGAAGGCACCCAGCCAGGTTTATTGTCGATGAAGCACGATAATAGCACCCAGCAGACTCTACGAGGATACTAAGACATGTATGCTCGTGACAATGGACACAGCTCACTCAGTGGTGGGACTTTCCATTCCCCCCTCGGCTGGCCAAAGACACTCCCTCTGAGATACATCTTTATACACCGATACAAACAAGTTGCGTATTACCCCTGACGTATTAGGGTGCCACCCATTGCCTTGTATATGTGTTTTTGCAATATTAGCCCCATGTTTGCCAAATTCTGTGAGCAGGACCTGCCTCTTGCTCACAACCTGACTTTGCTTCATATTGGTGTTGTATCAACCAGGCAAGGTACTAACAAGCTTCAACAGGACTTTATTTTCAAAGTGGAAACCTGTTTACCAAGCTGCTGCTGCACCCTCTGGAGCTTTCTCCCAGCCTCTCAACTCCTCCCCCCTCCTTCCTGTTTCCTGTCCTTTCAGACTCCCAACAGCCAGTGCTCCCAATTCTAATAATTACACGTAACATCTAAACACCACAACTGGCAAAGTTTTAACCGCTACTTTAGTTCAGGCCTCAGGACTCATACCAGGCCTCTAATACCAGGGCTTATGTCTCAGGCTCTCTTCCTACTACACATACCATCTATCCCTCTCCTTACTGGCTGTCCCCTACTATGATGACCAGTTGCTATTCCTTCCATGATAACTTTCTTGAGATTATTTCCATCTGTGCACCTGATGTGACCAAAGCACATAAATTTGCACCTGTTGCTTTCTGACAGCAGGATCTGTTTCTCTTCAATAATATTTCTAACATAAGCATTCCATCTTCTTTTCTATCCAGGAGATATGCAACAGTTTTCCCCAGCACCAGTTTTCCCCAGCACCACATCTCATAAGCTTCAATTTTCTTCTTGACAGCAGCATTAATTTCCCTTGATTCACATCCAAAAGTCACTAAGGACAAAATTAAGTTTTCTTCAATCAAACCGTCATACATTTTCAGATGACACGATTTTTCCAAAATTCTGTAGGTATAGGCATGTAGGTATACATCTTGCCGGGCATGAGTAAACTTGCCTATAGTTTGATTTGAGTGCCAGGTTAAACTGTAAACAAGAGAGTGTGACAGACTGTGCTGGAGATGGTATTTTCGGGCTAGTTGAGATAAGTGGGAGTACCCTGAACTGATAACCTTGAAATGTGGATAAGGTGAAGACATAAGTGATTAGTTCCTTACACAATCTTCAAAGCGATTGGTCCTTATATGATCCGTATGATGTCCAAACCAATTAAATTAAAAAAGCATAGATGTTAGTAGCTAGTAGTGTGTGACATGATTTGGAATTATGCTATTACTCTGTATCTAAACACCCGTGGCCTGACCAATGTGGGCTTAGAGCTGGTCCATGCCTAGTAAAGGAACCTGAATGATGAGCTGGAAACTAATCGAGTTTGGATCCCAGAGAACTGGATGAAGTGTTCTTCAAAAGTGGATGAGATGTTCTGGATAAGCCAAGCGCAAAAGTTTTCGGAAGGAATCCCAGCAAGGCCATGGCTGAATGAGCCATTCCTAATCTTCTTCCAATTTCTATGGAACACCCTCTTTTATTGAATATGTATGATCCCAAATAATTAAATTAATCTACTGTCTCTGTGGCTTGACCGTTAATTGTGATGTCCGCTTGCATCTTGTTTTTGTTAATTGTGTCAACATACATGCATTACATTTTCACCTCATTCAGCGATAAGCCATATTCTTCACTGACTGTTTTTACAAACTACAACATTTCTTGAATTGCTTCTGTGGTGGTAGCAAAGAGCATCATGTCCTCAGCATATCTGAGGTCAGTTAAGGGGTGTCTACCAGTGGAAATCCCAGCAACTTCCACTTTGTCAAAACCTTCCAGGGCAAGCCTCATAATAAATGTGACCAACAGCAGGGGCAGTGAGTGATTTCCACTGGGCAGGGTGTGACACAAGGGTTTATTCTGCCCTCAAACCTTTTCAACATATACACAGAATTTAGGGCCTAAGGGACCATTATGATCATAAGATCTGACCCCCTGTATGCCACAGGCCATAGAACTTCACCAAGTGATTCCTGCATCTAGAACCCAGTATTAAAGTCAGGAATTTGCAATGCTCTCAGTTTTGAGTGCTTCAAAAACATTTGACTTGTAAATCGCTATCACCATAACTAAGATTTAGTGAAAGCCACAGCCCCACAGAAGTTTCGCATGTAAACATCAGTGTTTACCATGCAAGTGAGCTGTCAATCAAAAATATCTTTAAGCATGGAAATGGAATTCAGATCTCTGGAGAATGGAACTTGTTACCAGATAGTTGACTGATCTTAACAACGATACAATTCTATCATTGTTAAGTTAATTTATTCTATGTAAATTGCGTGACATATGAATTATGAATGAAAACTCAGTGTACGTATTATGAGTCAATCATGAAGAGGTGCTGAGCAGCTACAACTCCCATTGGAGCCTGAGGGAGCTGTCGGTTCTCAGTCACTCTCTGAATTTTGTCTCATATTAAAATTATCCTGAGTCCTTTGGCAGTATACTTTTGATGAACCATTGTTTGCATTGTGTTGGAATTGGGGTGAAACCAAGACTCCCTAGCAGTCCATATGACTGACTTCATTGGAGCCAGGATTTCGCTTATTGTACTAATGTTTAAGGTAATGCTGTACACAGGAGAGCATATGAAATTATCAAACCAGATATGATGATAGTGATGCTATTTTAAGACTATTTAACAGTCTTTATAATGCACATTTAAAAACCCACATGACTGTGACAACTGTGTCATAAAAAGATTGGGATTGTAGAATGAAAACATATCAATGTGAAAACAGTAACAATTTCTGAAGGTGACTAATCAGAATGTAAGTTTTATCAAAATTTCAGTTAAGTTACTTGCTGAAAGAGAATATTTTTCAAACAGCTCAGAGCTTGCAGGAATTTAAAAAAATAAATTAGACAACAAGCTAGACTAAGAGTCAGGAGAGAGAGAGAGAGAGTGTGTGTTGATCTTGGTATTATAATATTTTATATTGGATCTGCAGGTTTTTTCCACTGGGCACTTGGTATTCAGACCATGCTCTCTTGATCCTTTGTTTTGGTCTATGCAGTTGGTTTTTATTTTTTCATCATTTAGTTGCAGTCATTCTTCATCACATGCTGAGTAGTGTTCCTATCTGTACACAAATAGAGGCATCTACATTTAACTTGTCTCTTGTAGGTCTGCCTATTGCAGCTCTTTGTTTTTATTAGATCACTGATCAGAGCTGGCCTTAATATTATTGGGTAAGGTTGTGAAAATAAATTGGGACCCAACCTCAAAATGTAACCAGATCCTGGCCATTATTGTGATTGCAGCAAGATGGTTTTGGGCATATGCCAAAACTTAACTGAATCATTTCATATAAAAGTGAGTGGGAGAATCTTTGTACTAATACCAACCTCTTGCTGCAGGAGAAGTGGAGCACATGTAGTTTGTTCTGGAGTCCATACACGGTTCCCAACATCTACAAGTTTATCAAGCTTCAATTGTCCAAAGAAGCTGGGGGCAAGAGGGGGTCCTGCTAGGTTCCCAGCCATTGTAGGGTTCAGTATGATGGCTGGGGAACTTCAGCATGTTCATCAGGATTTACAAACTTATTAATTATTGCAATGAATGTCCAGTGAGGTTGATATTTTACACATGGGAGAACTAATGCACAAAGGGTAAGTGACTTTACCAAGACCGCAGAGAGTCTGTGTCAAAATGGGGAATTAAAGTCTCTTGCTATCGAGCTGTGCATGTAGTCCACTAGACCAGATTATCCCTCAGGCCACTGGGCTGCTCTCAGTTGTGGCCAGAGGTCACAATGGGAGAGGATGTGGATGAAATGCAGACAGCCACCTGGGAGGTAGCTTGCAGAGTCCTTTGTGCCATCACTGACAGTTCAGCTGGCACTACACTCTGTTTTGAATGGGTCTGGAGCCAAGTAACTGGTTATTCAGGTCCCACAAAGCCCAGCCTCAGATGCCTTTAGGAGTGGACTAGATTAGTGACAATTTCAACCTTAGCCATTAGTTGTGTTTTCAAGGCTATCTCCACACAGACCAGGGCTGGAGGCTTTTAAAAGGTTGAGAGTACGCTTTGCATGTAGAGGTCCCCCCAAAAGGAAGAGAGCGTGTGCAGGCCTAAAAAAGTGCTCCTCTCATTACATAGCAGGCAGCCCGCAGAGAGTTGAGCCAACGTACCGGTGGTGTTCAAGCCAAGCTCTCCCACCCCCCCGAGAGAGGAAAGCAGAAACTAGCGAGTTCCCCTCTTGTTCTCTGAGCGATAGCTGTGAAAGATCTGAGGATGCTAAAGGGGAAAAGGGCAGTCAGGAGAGAGGAGGTCCCTCCTCACACTCAGTTGCAGAGAGGTGGAGAGAGAGTAGAAGCACATCAGGATGCAGGTGCTGTGCAACCAGGGGTGAAAGTAAAATGCAGATTTTACTGGTACGGGGCCGCTCTGCCCCCCCCCCCAAAAAGGGGCGAGGCCTCGGGTGGAAGGGGCGGGGCTGGGGGTCAGCATCCCCCAGCCAGTCTGTCTGTGCTCCCTGGCCCTCACTGCCCAGGGCTCCAGCGGCGATTTAAAGGGCCCGGGGCTCTGTCGGCGCAGCTGTGGTAGCGGCAGAGGCGGCCAGAGCCTTGGGCCCTTTTAAATCGTGGCCCCGGGGCAGCTACTCCTTTTGCCCCCCCCCACCATCAGCGGCCACTTTAAAGTCAGCGGTATGGGCCGGTCCTGGCGGCTACCTTTTACCAGTACGCTGTACCGGCCTGTACCCCCTTACTTTCACCCCTGTGTGCAGCATCAGGGCACAGCCCTGTGATTACTGTGTGGCACTTTGCGACTCCATTTAATGGTGAAGCAGCTCTCCAGCAATTCAAGGATGAGTGTCACTGTTCTGAGATCAAGAGGTCTGGACTCAACACCCTTAGCTCTTTCTTTCTATATTAACACAGACTGTTTGCTGGTGGATTAGTGAGGAAATAGGGAGTACGTTTGAATGTCCACTCTTATGCAAACAGGGAAGAAGTATAGCACAATTTTTGGCTCAAGGACCCATGGTCAGAAGAGGCCCCAGTGACCAGCAACTAGTACAGTGCTCACTTGATTGTGGCCATCTGACCACATGCTGCTGATGCAAGACCCTCGTTCCATGGTTCAGCCCTGTGCCCTTCAAACCATGTCAGAAGGTGAGTGAAGGGATTAGTGCAGACAGTAATGGAGTCATGTAGTTCCAGTGCAGCCAGCATGCATGGCACACACTGTTGGCTGTGGGAAGAAGGAGTGAAGATTGATTTTCAGGGAGAGATGGGGAAAGCCAAAGTTTTGTTGGTCCCCACCCAGTACGCTTTTGCTTCCCCTACAGCTGGGAGGGGAGTGAGACGACAAAAATTGTTGTTTCACAGGGAATTCTACAAATTAAAAAATAAAAAATTCTGTTTGAGAAGGGGGGGAGGAAATTGAAATTTGCTATAAAATGAAATCCTGAAAAAATTAATTGCAAGTTGATTGAAAGTTTCATTTTGATTTAGACTTTTTAAAAAATTGATATAATGTAAAATAAAAAGATCAAACAAAGTTTGTTTTGAAACAGAAAATCAAAACATTCCTTTCCCCAAAAGGTTTAAACTGAACATTTTGGCCATATAAAAAGGATTGTTTGCAATTTTTTTCTTTCCAAATGAACTTCCATCATAATGTTTAGCTTTCAATGAATTGGTGTCTGTCGGAAAATTTCCAAGCAGCTATACTCCTCCTCCTTTCCCTTAAATCACTGGCATTTCTTACTTACATGTTGTGCTCCCTCTGAGTAAGAGAATCAGGCACATGTGAGATTGCCAGGTATTAAAACGGTGTTGATCTAATCCATACTTTGCATTTATGGAGCTCACCATCAGTTATCATCAGCCCATTTTGTTATGAAAATGTGAACTACAAATATAGCTTAGTCACCTGATCTTGTTGAGAGTATGGATAATTGGTTAGAACTGGAAAAAATTAACAAAAGAGTTCAAAATTATGCAGTGGTATGCATGTTTGAAGTAGTACAGAGGCCTGTCTAACCTGGCGACTTTAGCAAAAGAAACACATCCCAGCTGAATGAAAGGTTAGAAAATACTCATGAAATTTACTCTTCTTCATATAGGAATATGACTATTTGATGGTGCAGTTTATAATTTAGAGCCATATTTAATGGTCATAAGGGTAATATAGCCATTGTAGCATTTGTGAGTGGTGGTAATTATGTTCTTATTTAACAGCAAGATTTCCATGCTCTTTGATCTCTCATTTCAATTTGTTTTTAGAAGAAGTCATGTATTGTCCTTTGGGGTATTCTATATTATCCAAGGCTAGATTACAACATTTTCTACCAAGGAGTTGTGCTATTTCAGAATCTATTGAGTAGTTACCTAGCACGAGTAAATACTACCGTTCTGTGAACAAAATCCTGTCTTTAGTTTCGGGAGCTGTATTAGGGCGGCTTGTGGGGTAAGGTGGAACAGAGCAGTGACAGTGAGAGCGACAGCCATGCATTCTGCACAATATACACTTTGCAGTTGCATGGCAGGATGGCTTGGAGTAAGCTGGCACAGTGTGCTGCCAAACTCATTTTAGTTCTCATTTGATCAGGAGCAGCACGTGTCCCTGGCTAGCTCATTCGACTGACTACATCATAGGGGCTAGCAGGAGGGCAAGACATGTCTCCTATCTGGTGGACGTGGGAAGTGGACCAGTGGCTGAGTGTTCCACCTACTCTTCTCTTGAATTCTAGAGAGAGATCATGTCCTGCTGCTTTGCTAGGGACGGGGAAGGGAAGATGCTCCTTGTGCCTTCTTGCTTCCCAGAAAGCTAGTTCAGGACAGGGCAGGCTCTAGCCTGTAGTGGAGAAGTCAGTTCCCAGAATTGGTCATGGGTAATACCTGGTTCATGAAATATCCTAGATGAATTCTTGATGCATTTCCCATCTGATTGAGACTGGAATGTTCTCTCTCTTCGGGTTTAAACACTGACCTTTCATTAATAGTATTTTTAGGGCAATACATTCAATCGGGACACTTGCATTTGAAATACCTAGATTAGTTTTCCTTCTACTAGTTAAGCTGTAACTAATAAGGTTGCTTAATATCTAACAGACATATATTTCTTAAGTGTCAGGATACAGTTCTGATATTTTAATTTCTCACTGAAGGTAATGTAAAAGATTGCTATGATTTCAAAACAGCACTACCTTAACAATATGTACAAGAACTTACATACATTACTGCAACAAACATGATTTGCTAATATAACAGTAAATCAATATTCGGTTTCCCACCATACTGAACAGATGTCATTTACAATGCAAAGCACCCAGTTCACAAAAAAATATTTTGAAACATTTGCTGACAACAGCTTAAACATGCTATATATATGTGGCCAGCCTTCTAATATCTGACTTCCTCAAACAGAGGTTATCTCATGGCAAACACATCTCTTAGAAACACATCTGATCACTTTTAGAGTACATCTACATTAGAGCAGGATGGTGTAAATTCCAGCTTGCATACACTTACCTGAGCTAATTCCATTTGAGCTAGCATGCTAAAAATAGCAGTGTAGTTGGAGTAACGTGGGTGAAGGCATAGGCTAGCTGGCTGAGTATGAAGCTGGGAGTCCAGGCAGTTACATACTTGGGCAGCTAGCCCAAGCTGCTGCCCATGCAGCCCTGGCTAGCTCAAATGGAATTAGCTCAGATAAGTGTATGCAAGCTGGGACTTACACCATCCAGCTCAAATGTAGACATACCCTTAATGTGGCATGAGCATTTACTCTGCTAAATCACAAAAGAATGGAAGTATGTTAGGTTTGTTGGTATTCAGGAGTTGAGCAAACATTGACACAAGCAGTTTCAGTTTCTGATTTGTTGAGTGATGTTAATACAACTAACGTGGTTGAATTATCACCTTAGAATCAGGGTGTTCTTTCCCATGAGTTTCTCCTTGCTGTAGTGAGATCAAGGGTTGTGAATTTCAAAGACAAATTGCCTTTAGGCTGACATGCCATTGGACTATGCTGGGCTAATCAGGTTTGTCACTGACTGGGGATTACTTCCCCCCTATTTGAATTAACAGAGTATGGTCAATGAATTAAGGGGGCAATGCTATTCTCTCACTGTGGGAGTGGAGGATCTTGGCTGTCATAGAACCAGCTGGTTCCACTGTGCATTGGGGTTGGGGGGTATGGTTCCAAAGGACAGGAGACAGATCCTCAGCTGGTGTAAATGGTCACAGCTCCACTGACATCAATGGTGCTCTGACAATTTATAGCAGATGGATATATGGCCCCAGATGTTTTCATCCTATATGGTCCACAATCAGCAGATCTCCATTAGACTGAGCTCTACAAATTGAAAAACAGTGAGAGCTGTTGTATTGGAATATAGCATTTACAAAGACCTTCACACTCCCCTCCCACCCCCAGCCCTTAAATGTGCCAAGATACTATCTGCAAGGTTTATTTTTATCTATCTTAGGTACTTACAGGGTCCCCATTACCACATGTATTTATCCTCACAACATCCCTGAGAGGTAGGGAAGTGCTATTAGCCTCATTTTACTGATGGAAAACTGAGGCACAGAGCTACTAAAAGCAGGGGACTGGACTAGATGACCTCTCAAGGTCCCTTCCAGTCCTACAATTCTGTGACTTACCCCAGCCACGCAGCATTCTGTGATGGAACAAGGAGCTGAACTTGGGTTAAAACTAGAGCCTGATCCCACAACAATTATACTTGTATTTACAAGCACACTGGTTTCCCTTGTGATGGTCCTCATAATGCAGGGGGACTGCATGTGTGTGTCAGGGCTTCCAGTATTTCATTCTAAACTTACTGTATTTTACATAATAGAAAATCATCAGTCCATGCTAATATACCAAGAAGTTTTGTATGACTATGAATTACACATAAATTACATTCAAGGCATTCATCCTGCCTTCTAACACATGGACAGACAAACAAATATCTGAAAATGTGGGAGGAAAACAAATTTGATTTGAGGAAATATATTTAAGTATTTTAAAATAGTAGAAATTGAGCTATTAGTAATATTTAATTGGCATTTGTAAACACAGTTACTAATAATACATATGCATGCAACGAACAAAGATGCTAGTAGAATCCCTAAGCCAAATTTTGCCTTTGGGTGCATGTGCACTTAATTCACTGAGCCAAATACTGCAGTCTTTACTCAAGCAAAACTATTGACATCAATGGGAGTTTACCCTGAGAAAGTAAAATTTGGCCCAATAGATTCTGTGTGCACATAGCCAAAGGTAGCATGTGTCCCCACATGCACAGACAGTTATTCTTAATAAGAGTCTGCCTGCTGTATGTAAAAGAACAATTGGTAATTAGCTTATAAAATTAATTGGTATTCAAAATGGCAACCAGTTTTACCACCTGAATGTAGCTGCTACACTCTAAGGCCTGCAATCAGATCCACCTGGACAGACCCTAATACCTGTGTATAGTTCCATCCTCTTCAATGGGACTCCATGCAAGCACAAGAGTCAGCCCATAGAGATCCAACTGCCAGATCAGGAAAGAAAATCATAAGCATCAAACATCATGTCTCTGACTTCTAGAGTGACAACTACTATACTAATAAAAGCTGGTTTTCATTTGAATGTGTTCAGTGCCACCTAGTTTATCAAGCATTAAAACACAGGTTTGGGTCTGATAGATTTTTCTGAAGAGAAAAAAAGAGTCAGAAGTGACTGGTCTTACCATTTTTGTCTGCTCTTCTCAATATCTAAATAGAAAAAGAGAGAAAGGAATCACTTTCTGTATACAGGTGTCAGAGTAGCAGCCGTGTTAGTCTGTATTCTCAAAAAGAAAAGGAGGACTTGTGGCACCTTAGAGACTAACAAATTTATTTGAGCATAAGCTTTCGTGAGCTACAGCTCACTTCATCAGATGCATCCGATGAAGTGAGCTGTAGCTCACGAAAGCTTCTGCTCAAATAAACTTCTGTATACACTGTATGACATGCAGATTTTAAACAATGAGCATTTGCCTTTTTTTTTTGTTCCATCATCATATTTTCACAATGCGGTAGCAAGAGAAGCCCCAAGTTTGCTTTTGTCCCTCTCTCACAGTGAGCTTTCTTTAACTCCAGTGCTGTGCACTCATAAAACCAGGGCCCTAGTAATTATTTGTGTTTGTTTATATATATCTATAATATTGCTGACAAGCACTGGACACATCTACAGAGTTATACATATATATCACTGCAGTAATACAAACACTTGTCAGCAATTAAAATGTCTAAACCTGAAAGGGAAAATAAAATCTCTGCTCTGAAGGGGTTATAATCTCATCCACAAACAAACTTGCATTGAAATAACTCAATTGGTTTTCATTTGTGATTGCAGTGCAAGTCTGTATGTGAACACTCATTTCCAAATACAAGTATCCTATGTCAATTTAACTTGATTTGGTACCTGTAAAGTAAAAAGCACCCAGACTTGCACCAGAATTTCTAGAAGTGTGAATTAAAACCAATTTAATTATTTTGGTGCAAGTTTCTATGTAGATCAGTCCTAAAGGTACAAGGGGTGGTACAAACAATGGACAGGGTGTGGATATTAGAGTGCAGTCAATCCAGGACCCATGGGTTGTTAAGTGATTTAAAGGAGCAGAGAGAGACTGTGTAATGGAATGTTAAACTGTATTATACTATTCAGCCACTAGGTGACATTGTGTAAAATACCTCATTTAGAACACCCCCATCCATACCTGGCAGAGCATTAAAGGATCTAAAAGTGAACATGTCTGGTATGTATAGGCAAGCTCTGTAGCGAGTCCATATCTGGTACAGAAGAACATGACATGGTGTCAGGAGTAAACTAAGAACCAAAACAGAAAGAAAACAACAACAAAGGTTGCAGGCAAAAGAAACAGCAACAAAGGTTGCAGGATCTCATCAACATTCCATTCGTCATTGCCTGAGAAAATTCTGCTTTGATAAACCTTCAGAATGAACAGACTGGAAACAAGATTTTGCAAGATTTTGCATTATTAACAAGCTACACAAAGAAACTGGAGATACACAGGTATCATCTTTAATATATGGTATGGGGAAGCAAGCACAGCATATTTTAAAATCATTTGACTTTACTGAATACAGTCACAAAGATGACTATGAAAGGGTTCTGGCTATGTTTGATGAATACTTTATACCTCAGAGAAATGTGGTTTATGAAAGAAGCATGTTTTCATTAGAGAATTCAATTTCATCAGAGAACCAGGGGAAAATGATGAATCTTTTATAAGAGCTCTGCATGTATTGGATAAAAATTGTGATTTCGGGGAATGGAAAACATGAAAATATCAGACAAGCTGGTTATTGGGTTAACAGATAAAAATCTTTCACAACAGCTACAACTGAAGAGAGTTAGCCCTAACCACAGCTATACAGATAGCAAAACAGTCAGAATTAGTTAAACAACAGAACAAAAGGCAGAAGCAACCTGAAAAACCTGAGCCTAGCCTAGAAGCTATAAACAGACATTTTATCATTATCATAAAACCCCTAAGGCAGGAAGAGAGAATTCCCAGGCTAAGAGGGACAAATTCCAGCCTACATGCACAAGGTGTGGAAAAAGTCATATCCTAAGATATGATGCACATCCAGCCAGAGGTGCGCCGTGTAATACTTGGACATATGGACAGTTTGCAGCTCTTTGCTGCACCAAAGCAATAAGGGAGTTAACTCATATTACAGACAGACAATCAAGAGTCATTGTTTCTGGCATCTGTCACTTGTGATGACACAGAGCCTGCCTGGAGAGTGAAATTGAGTATTTTTGGCAGGACTACTGACTTTTACATTGACTCAGGAGCTGAGGTCATACTCATCCCACCTTCAACCCCTTTCAGAAACAAAGTTACTTGACACAGCTCTGACTACCCTGGAGGTATTCTGAAGTGCAAGTCCACTTCACCACCAGAACAACTTACAAAGACAAAAGCTATGCGTTCGGAGTGTATGTGACCAAACACCAGAAACCTTCTCAGCCACAGTATGGCACCCATGATGGGCCTAGAGAGAAAGGAGGACGAACTCAGTGGACAATTTGATGATATGACTTTTGAAAGGAGATCCTGTACAAATAAACATAAGAGACAATGCTGGATCATACAATGTACAAACACCTCGACCAGAGAGATCTTGGAAGAGACTTGCTGCAGATTTAGGCAAATTCAGAAGACATCATTACCTGGTTGTCATGGACTATTTTTCCTGATATATAGAAATAGTGAACTTGAAAGACATAACATGATGCAGTGGTATCGAGAAACTGAAGTGCACTTTTGCTCACTTTGATATTCCAGAACAACTAGTGATGGACAGGGGACCACAATTCACTGCAGCAGAATTTAAGTCATTCTGAACAAAATACGATTTTGATCATATTACTTGGAGCTCTCAAGCAAACAGAGAGGCTGAGAGAGCTCTACAGACAGCCAAGAAAATCTTATAGCAGGAAGATCCATTCCTTGCTCTTCTAAACTACAGATCAAAAAATAAAGCAGCTACTGAATATAGTCCAGCACAGCTC
Organism: Caretta caretta; assembly: GCF_965140235.1. Classification (NCBI taxonomy): domain Eukaryota; kingdom Metazoa; phylum Chordata; order Testudines; family Cheloniidae; genus Caretta; species Caretta caretta. The sequence continues at coordinate 46,195,326 of NC_134207.1, forward strand.
CTGATGGGAAGACAACTCAGAACAATCGAATGAACGACAAGGATGAATACATCTGGGGTGTACAAGCAAGCGCTGTAGTCAGTCCATATCTAGTACAGAAGAACTTGACAAGATCCTTCGGGAATGCGGCTGGGAGGCTGCTGCAAACATAAGAGACTGTGAATAAAGACAAAGGGTTAAGACTGGGCAAGGGAGCCAAAGGGAGCACTCCGCAGAGAACGTTTAGTGGCGCAAAGGGATCAGACTGGGTTCAGGAGGCAGTGAGATCAGATATGTGGGAACAAGTTTGTGCATTGCTTTGAAAGTGGGGGGAAGCTTGAACTGGCTGTGGACGAAAAGGAAAAAAAACGAGTGCAGAGATGTAAGAATGGGGAAAGCAAGGTCAGGAAAATGGCAGAGGAAGATGCTGTTGCCAGCTGTGTTCTGGATGGACTAAAGTAGGGGGAGAGGCCAGGAAGACGGAGACTATGGCAGGAATTAAATAAAGAAAAATACATTTCAAAAGGGAACTGCTACCATGGTTTGTTGTGGGGAGAAGAGATACAAAATTGAAACGTGCGGAGTTTGTATCATGACTTTTACTAAGAGATCTAAATTCTCATCTACAGATGGTAGAGGCCTGTATTTACCCCACACTGCAAACAGTGCATGTCCCAGAAGCTGTCTAAATAATCAGGTTGAAATGTTGGACTCATCACTCAAAGCCTGATTTGGGGACCTAGATGGAAGATAAGCAGATGGATTCTTCCAGCCCTCCTGCCATTTTGAAGGAAGAAAACAAGTAACGTGAACATCTGGGATGAACTGTAGTCTGTTTGTGGCCCTCCCCACACCCGCCCCATGCAAAATTTTGGGCCAGTGGCTCTGTGCTATGCTCAGCATTCCCCCCTGCCCCCAGCCAGCCCACTCACAAGTCTGTTTCTGAGTATCTTGGAGAATGACACTCTGGAGCAGTGCTCCATGATGCATGGGTGTTGGGAATCCTCCCTCCATAGGATGCTTCCGTCCCAGCACAGTGGTTTTTATTGCCATTTAAGGCCTTGTACCTACCCGAAGGCCGGCCAAGATAGAAACTTGTTCCTATTGGGATCCGAGGCAACCAGTCAGATAACAGCTGAGCATTATTAATAGGTTGCCACAACATAGAAATGGAAAGCTTCATCTGAACAGAAGTTTCTACAGAAATATGTAGGCACACAGAATGGGCAACATTTTCCAAATGGGTGTGAGTACTTACGATAAGTCAAGGCGAGAGGTTTGCTTTCTAAGCCAGTTAGAACACAGCAGATCAGTAATGGTGCAGCTAAGAAGCTAGCTAGGATTAGTTTAAATAAATCACCTATAGTAGCATTACTTTATAGTCTTTATTAGAGATTGGACTAACTGAAAACCCAAGACCCAGCCACCCCTGAAATTTGAGCGTCCTAGCCCTCTGTGTGATTGCTTTGCCTGACTGTATGTTGTTTGACCTGGGAACAAAGCTTAAAAAAATAAGACACAGATCCAGATCCAGGACTCCCTTCATAAACTCAGATCTGAACTTTGGGATGTTCAAAATCTAGATTCAGGTCCATTCTGAACTAAATTTAGTGGCTTTAATTAATCTCTAGTTAGTACCTCTGAACAAAGGGGACTTTGCAACTCAGCTCTCAATAGCACGATTGGGCTGCTCAGTTCCTGATTTTTTATTTTATTTTTTTTTAACAATTCGCTGGAAACACTTTACTAACACCCAATTGCTAAAGTCTGAGGATCTTAAGCTTAAGAAAGTACTATTGAAAATCAAAAATGCAGGAGGACAAAGGACCATCTGGAGCCTTGTCAGAACAGTTTTACACTCGGTAATGTTCTTTTAATAGCTAAAATACAACACAAGGGTCCTAGCTGATATTGTGGGGTTTTTTTTTTCATTTGGCAATCAGTATTAGTTTTTCTTCTGTGTTTTCACATGGAGCAAACATCAAAATGTTTCTCCATTTTGCCTGCTTCCTTGTTTGTGCACCAGCAACAGCGATGTCTGTAAGAATGTGCATTGTACTGGAATTAGTAGCTGTTAGTTAATATCAGTTGTAGAGACAGCAAGAGAGCTCACAGTTGTTTTGATTCCTTTTTTAATGCCAAAGGACAGAGAGAGAGAGAGCGACAGAGAGAGTTGTGAATTTAAAAAATAGATATGTTGAGATCTAGAGCTAATTACTAGGGCTGGCTATGCAAGATTCTACCTGATTCAAAGAGGATAGCATGTAGCCCCCAAAGGGGAGGCAAATCCATAGTGGCAAGTGCAGAAATCCTGCTTCTTGAAGCAAAGGTGCATGGATTGAATTGCCTGCTGGGAGAGCCTGGGTAAGCATGGCTAATGGGTGGAATACTGAGAAAATAAGTGGGATGTACCCAACACAGAGCAAGTGGCACAACCTAGATAAATAGCCCTGAGCAATAATGGCGTATGCACAATACCACCGTCTGGGTGGTACAGCTACCACACGAACCAGAGACATCCAGGTCACTAGCAGTTGGTGCAATGTCCCGTTCTCAGCCTCCATGCAAGTGATTATATTTCACTCAGCATTACATTAAAGTATTGGAGGCACCCGAAGGCAGGCAGAAGATTGGGAGCCCAACTATCATTTACTTACCTTCCTCATTAGGGTGTTGTGAACAGGAGAAACTTTAACTTTGTATAGCTGCTTGAAGATGAAAGTGCTATATAAATGTTAAGCATCATTATTGGGATGTTACCAGTCGGCAGCAGTCAGTTAAAAGAGGAGAACACAGCCCAATCTACCCCAGCATCAACACACAGGAACATGATGCTTGGCTGGATACACGATTACTTTTGTTGGAATTGCAGCCACATAGATATAGGGAGAATTCAGAAATCTATTACGGCATCCAAACACCGATGTATTTCGGTGGCAATGTATTGACATCAAAGGCAGTCATGCGCCGTATTGTGAGTACACAGGAACAAAATGTAGGTAATGTTCACTGTGTTGCAATCATACTTGGCTAGTGTACAGCTTAAGATCCAGCTTACCTGCCCCCCACCTCCCTTTAGAGGGGATACTTTGGTGCTCTTTTTAGGGCCAAACCTTCTGCTACTTATGTGTTGGTGAATCTTTGTGAGATCACTCAGAGAGGATATTCCCCAATTTAGGATGCTGTTACCTTTAGCTGTAGGCTCCACTCAAACTCTTATCCCTTTTTTTCTTGCAAACCTGTGATTCCACCTCTTTGTAATGCATGTGCAGAACTCCCTTTTGCTTTAAGGAGAGTTATGCACACACACCAAGGGAAGAATAAATCTTGTAGGATCAAAGTGATATATCCAGAAGCAGCATTTTTATTATGTTTACAGGCCATAAATATATATAAATATAATAAAATGCAATAAAAGGTAGACGTCTCTTAAATGATTACAGGAGGGGCTTATAAAAATCATTAAAAGTAGCAGTGGTTTTTACTGAATGCTCAGTAAAATTGTTGGGAAACTTCTGGGAATTTTAATGTGGTCACTTCAGAGGTGTTTATAGATGTAGGGCCCTTAGTACAAGTTTCATTGTTGATGAATATAGATGGGTGGGCCTGCACACATGGTTACAAACTTATATTGTGCTTTGTATTTTGAAGGACTCAGACTTTGGGGTAATGTAGTGTGGATCTATGGAGCTTGTTGAATCAAAAACATAAATGCACAGACTGATTCAATCCTGCAAACTTTGCCTATACAATACTAAGACCTACAGAGGGGCTACATTCTTTGTTAATGTCGTTACACTCAATCCCACAGCATGTGTAGACAATGTATATGGGCTCAGTCTTGTGCAAGGTGCTGAGCACTTGGTGGCTGATCCAGCACGTAACCAAATGCTCACCTTTGAGCACGCCCATAGTCCTGCTGAATTCAAGTGAGACTCGTGCTCAAGTGCTTTTCTGGATGAGGGCCAGAATGCTTGGCCGAATCCTGCAGGGCGAGGAGCAACTCCTGAAAAGGTCTGAGGTGCTGAGTGCTACCTTCAGCAGTGGGAACTGAGGGTGCTTAGTCTCCTGACGATGGCAATCAGCACATTGTAGGTTAGTTTCTAAATACCCTCCGTTCCTCTAGAGTCTACTGGGAATTGAGGGGCCCCTTTGCTTTCAGGAGATACTCAGCACCCTGCTGGATTTGTCCTTCTTGATGATAAGAAATACAAGTAGCAGACAGTAAATTCCTGAAAGTTAAATTATTTTTGGCTCAGCTGTAAATTCAACAGAGGTATGGCTGTGACTCTCCCCTGACAGCTTCTTCACATCCAGACCTGATCTATAATCTACTGTCATCTGTGTATGTTATTCATTTTCTAACACAAATATGTGATGTTTAAAAATTCATTTAGAGTCCTATAAATAAAAGCAGACCAGGTCCCAGATCCTAAACACGTTTTGTCTATAAGCAATGCTCTAAATTGTTATTTTTTTAAAAGTAATATGGTCAAACCAGGAAAAGAATATAAAGAGTTGACTGATCCAGAGGCAAAGCAAGACCGTGGTACATTTTAGATTTCGGCTTTGACCATTTTTCCCTTTAAAAAGACAATTTCATCTGTTCCTCGTTGGGAGAGCTTTTAATGCCACCTTGGTTTAGGGGGCATTTCTAACCAGTCTAGCCGAACTTGCATTATCAAGGTGCTCATATATATCTATGATCCTAATGTGCCATAAGCATCTTTTGCTGCAACACTATTTTAACTGGTATGCCACGCTTCTGATGACTATAATTGTTTGTTGATAAAAAAAATTAAGCTCTATATTAACAAGAGGGTTTGAGAATGCACATTCTCAAATGCACGGTATTCAGAAGAGAGGGCTAGTGTAGTTCTTCCTTAAAAACACCTTGGTATGCGCCTTCGAAACTTCCCATCACCTGGACCCTGGCTCGGGGCAAATCGCTGGGAAATCCATTGAACGCCCAAGGAAACCGCTGCGAGGGATTTTTGCTCTGGTGCCCGGCCACGGGTTGTTTTCTCAGCCTCTCTCCCGGCAGGACGCGATATCTAGCTGTGGTTACCTGCGGACGTGGGCACACTGCAGCCGGCTGCGAGGACGCGCCAGAGCCTGACTCCCGCGTACGCTTGTTTTCACTCTCCCAAGAACTCGCCCCTCCAGCTCTGCTGCCGCGCCAGGCGGGCTGCGTCCCGCTCAGCCCCACACCCCGGCTGCCCCCCGCCCTGAGCCCGCCCCTAGCGAGCCTGGCCGAGCCAGGCCGCCCCGGACTTACATCGAGGAAGATCGACATCCCTTTGGTGAGCGGCAGGGCCGGGCTGAGCCCCTCGGAGGAATTGGTTGAGGAGGGGGACATCTCCTGACCGTCCTCCATGCCTTCTGCCGGGGAGCGGGGGCGCTGCGGCCGGAGTGGGCTGGGGCTCGGCTCCTGGAGAGACGCCGCTGCTGGAGGCTGCTCACGCTGGGCTCTGGCCGGGGCCCCCTCCCCGCGCTCCTCCCTTTGCTGATGGCGCTACAGCCCGTGTCAGTTTCATGGAGTCACATTGCAACGCGATCGCTCCCCAGGGACCAGCCCCGCGGGGTGGGCAGATCCCGCCGCCTTGTCTCCTTGCAGCCGGGGGGCAAAACTCCTCCGCTCCCCCCTGGCCCGAGCCGCGATCGCCAAATTACCAGGGGCTGGTGCGCGAAACAACAGCCCCTTCCCACGCGGGCTGCTGATGTGGCTCAGGGACTGGCCACCTTGAAACCATCCTCCAGGGATGGTGAGTTTTAGCCCAGAGGAGATGTGCTCCCCTGGGCGCGCGCTCTCTGCACCCCTTTGTGCGTCTGCACGGGCGGGGAGATCAGCCTGCATGGGCCTAAATCAGCCATTCAACTGAATGTCTAAACCCATCGCACCTATTAATTTACTCCGTCTATTACTCGGAAGGATGGGGGCTGAGGCGGCCAGGAAACACACTGGGACATGACTGATCACCACTATTGCAAAGCGGATAGTGCTGGTGCCTTATAAATGGGCAAAACCAGAATGGAAACTGGTAAACAAGAGTCACTACTTGCTCCAAATGCAAGCCAGAGAATTCAAAGGAAATATTAGCTTATGCCTAAGGCTGCTCCTCCATCTCCCTGTCTCCCCTGCGCAAGGAGGCAGCAGGCTCATGACTGAGCCCTTTACTGTTTCATCTGGCTCCCACTCCCCGTTGGCAGTGGTGGTGGTGGTGTAGCTATGCTAGGTCCCAGGATATGAGAGACAAGGTGGGGGAGGTGATATCTTTTATTGGACCCACTTCTGTTGTCAAGAGAGACATGCTTTGGAGTTACACAAAAGAAGAGCTCTGCACCCCTGGAGAGTTTGTCTCACCCACAGAAGCTGGTCCAACGCAACAGATGTCCTCCCGCACCTTCATAGAATCATAGACTTTTAGGTCAGAAGGGACCATTATGATCGTCTAATCTGACCTCCTGCACAACACAGGCCTTGGAATCTCACCCACCAACTCCTGTAACAAACCGCTACCTTATGTCTGAGCTATTGAAGTTCTCAAACCCTGGTTTAAAGACTTCAAGGTGCAGAGAATCCTCCAGCGAGTGACCCGTGCCCCACGCTGCAGAGGAAGGTGGAAAACCCACCAGGGCCTCTGGTAATCTCCCCTGCGGGAAAATTCTTTCCCGACCCCAAGTATGGCCATCAGCTAAACGCTGAGCATGTGGGCAAGACTCACCAGCCATACCCTCAGGAAAGAATTCTGTGTAGTAACTCAGATCCCACCCCATCTAACATCCCATCACAGGCCATTGGGCATATCTACCGCTAGTAGTAGAAGATCAATTAATTGCCAAAATTAATTGGCTTTCCCATCATATCATTTCCTCCATAAACTTATTAAGCTTACTCTTGAAGCCAGATATGTCTTTTGCCCCCACTGCTTCCCTTGGAAGGCTGTTCCAGAACTTCACTTCTCTGATGGTTAGAAACCTCTGTCTAATTTCAAGTCTAAACTTCCCGATGGCCAGTTTATATCCATTTGTTCTTGTGTCCACATTGGTAACGAGCTTAAATAGTTCTTCTCCCTCTGTGGTATTTATCCCTCTGATATATTTATAGAGAGCAATCATATCTCCCCTCAGCCTTCTTTTAGTTAGGCTAAACAAGCCAAGCTCATTGAGTCTCCTTTCTTAAGACAGGTTTTCCATTCCTCGGATCATCCCAGTAGCCCTTCTCTGTACCTGTTCCAGTTTGAATTCATCCTTCTTAAACATGGGAGACCAGAACTGCACACAATATTCCAGATGAGGTCTCACCAGTGCCGTGTATAACGGTACTATCACCTCCTTATCTCTACTGGAAATACCTCGCCTGATGCATCCCAAGACCGCATTAACTTTTTTCACGGCCTATCTCCCTCCCTTTGTCTGTTTTGCCCACTTATTGAGAATTGTCATGAACCTAGATTCTGAGCTCCCTGGGGCTTTTTGACTTGTAGCCTCTGGCACCTCGGCCCCGATTGGCATCTCTGGGAGACACTGTGATACCAATAAATAACAATCCAATTACAACCTCATCTTTTTAAAGAAATTCCTCCCCCAATAGTCTTATGCTAGAACTTGCATGTCAAATTTCAGCCTGGTTTCAATTTGAAGAACAAAGGGAGGTAATCTAATTCTGATTTGAGGATTTACCTGCATAACTCCCGTAGCAAAAATATATCAGTCACTTGTAAATGTCTTTCAAAAAGGTATTTTATAAAGGAAAGAGATGGGATTCTTCACTCTGTTACCATCTCCTAGAAATCAGCCAGAAATTACTTTTTTTAAATGATTCTTGCTTTTCAAGTTTACTACAGGTTAGTATAAAATAAAATGCCATTTGTGTGCCATTTTCATAACACTCCAGGTGAGCTTTCCAAGAAAGGTTGAACTTCTCGGGTAATTCACAAAGACTCTAAAAACATGCTGAAGAAAATTCAACAGGACTGAGCATAATGATCCGCATAATAAACACCCTACACCACTTTATGTTGTAAAGTATGTGAATTTTCTAATGGGCTTCACAAACTGTGTTTGTGTGTTGGGGTTAGAGAGCACTGTTTCCCGTGTGTGTCTCTCTAACTGCAAAGAAGAAGGAAAACAATGACAGGCAAATAAAGAAGGGTTTCAGAGTAGCAGCCGTGTTAGTCTGTATCCGCAAAAAGAACAGGAGCACTTGTGGCACCTTAGAGACTAACAAATTTATTAGAGCATAAGCTTTCATGGGCTTTTCGTGGGGAAAGAAGGGAGCCAATTCTTGCCCTATGTGGAAACCCATCAAGCTCACTTGGCTAGATTGGCTGCATTGTCAGACTGGCAGAGAGCGTCTGCTGAGCTGCTGCTCCCCCTCCCACGCAGATGGCTAGGTGGGGTGTGTGTGGGGGAAGGGGATAGTTCTGTTTCCCCCCAGTACAGGGGATAGGACAGTGAGGAGGGGGAAGTAAGCTACATCATGAATGGGGCTGGCTTGCTTAGCTTCCTTCCCCCATGGAACAACGAGAAAGCAGGGACCAAGCTGTGATGCTGGGTGTCTCAGCCTGGTCCTCACCTCGCTCCTGGAGAAGCCTAGCTACTTATTGTCCCTCACTTGGATAGGATTATGACTGAGTCCAGTCCCCTGCTGTTGCAGGCAACCCAATGAATCAGGAGGTCCCTTCTAGGCCTATGTTCCTGTGACTGGTCCAACTCAAAGGGAGACTATTTTGCATAATAAGCAGGGATCTCAGTTCACCCCTTCCCTAGCTATTGTTAGATGGCAGAGCTGGTGCATTTGCCTTATAATTGTCCCTGCCTATTTTGACAGTTCTAGTTCCCCCCTCCACATGTCCAATCAGTAAGTGGAATTAATTATCTGCCGTAATTTTTCAGCACATTCAAATGAAGCAGCTCTCATTGTGTAAATATTCACACACTGGGGTGTAAAGTGCTCTATCTAGTGTGCACTACAGAGCTATTACTCAGTCTCCGGCAGTGCATAATGGAGAGGGGAGGATGCGCTAAAAGTTGTGCCTTATTTTTTCACCACTTCTGTCAGTTCAAGACAGAATCTTAACACTATTTTCATGCACCATTTCATATTGAATAGCGTACAGTTTTCCAAATTTGCTCCATGGTGCTGCTGTCACTTTTTTTTTTTTTCGTCAGAGTGGGAGAGGAGTGATCTGTCTGTGCTGCAGTTGCCTGTCCAAAGTTTCACGAGAAATAAATTGGTTTATTTCTTATTTCAGAATAAGACCGCTTGGTCTTATTCTGGCCATTCAGAACACACTTCCTGTGAGTCTCCTCCTCATCTGCCCTTCTTCTCTTTTCTAGTTTCAAGAGAAAATGTGATTTAGGGGAGACATAACTCCCCAGTAATAAACAAAGGGGCATTACAAAGAGGGAAGGGCTCTATTATCCTAACTGAAGGCGACCTGAAAATAGGAAAAAAACTATCTGGTCATTTTTGTTTCTTAATGATATGCACAGAAATCCCAGAAGTTTGCCTTTTTTATTTATTTGTTAATCTACTTGTTTTTAAAAGATTGGGAAACAGGTGACTGAAGAACTACAATACAATGAAGACAGTGCAAGAGCCAAGAGAGTGAAAGCTGAGCAGTTGAGAGGGGAAGGGATTCTTTGGGTTTGTTTTTGTTAACATGTTTAACTTCAATGACAACTCACCATTTTAGAGAATGGAAGCCTTTGTTAAAGAGCCCAAACCCTCACCCCTTCAAGAGGAGGCATTAGACCTCACAGTTAACACCCCTGAGACTTCTTACAGGTCCTTTAGCAAAATTGCCGAAGAAGAGATTTGATAATCCTGATATATTTAAAGGTATGAACAAGCAGTTTATATTCCCCTCCCCCACCAAAAAATACCTTTAATGCTTCTTTGTGGTTGTATGCAGAAAGCTTGAGCCTAATAATTAAAAAAAATCCTTTATAAGAAACTTTTACACAGATGCAGACTCTTACATAGCGCTTTTCATCAATTGATCTCAGTGCTTTGCAAAGGAGGTGAGTATTATTACCCCTACTTTACACAAGGGGAAAATGAAACAAAGAAGTGAAGCAAGTTGTCCAAGGAGAAATGGCTTCATTTGCTGCACAGAATGTTTCGATTGATTATTTTAAGGTTGTAGGTAAGCAAACAAACTTAACTTGGGTGAATCAAGGAAGGGGTTGGATGAATAGAGGTGGTCAGAATTTTCCAGTGGAACATTTTTCTCCATCAGAAAACACTGTTTTTTTTTTTTTTTCAAAACAAAGGACTATGCAGCTTCTGATAAAATTTTGCTTAGAAAAAATTGAAAAAAAAAGTACTGTGACAGGTGGAAAATAGAACACTTTGACCTTGTTTTTCACTTTGAAATAACTTTTTTCTTTTCAATTTTTTTATTTTATCATAAAATAAGTCAAAATTGGAACAGTTTTTTATTGTTATTGAAATGGGCTGTTTCAGTTGACTCAAAACAATTTTTTTCTGGAAAATTTCACTTTGTGGGTGTCATAGAGTTACTCCCCTGAGAGTCCTTTCAGACCTTAATCACAGACCACAACCACTCCAAGTCTTCTTTCCTTTCTTTTCAGGCAGTAGCCACATTCCCCACTTACTTCTGGGTACAATAGTACTAGTATTAGCCAGGCCTATCTATTTCGGCTTTTCTTTGGGCTCCTAATTCTCCTCTCAGTATTGTCTTAGGGTATGTCTACACTACGAAATTAGGTCGAATTTATAGAAGTCGATTTTTTAGAAATTGGTTTTATATATTCGAGTGTGTGTGTGCCCACAGAAAATGCTCTAAGTGCATTAAGTGCATTAACTCGGCGGAGTGCTTCCACAGTACCGAGGCTAGAGTCGACTTCCGGAGCGTTGCACTGTGGGTAGCTATCCCACAGTTCCCACAGTCTCCGCTGCCCATTGGAATTTTGGGTTGAGATCCCAATGCCTGATGGGGCTAAAACATTGTCGCGGGTGGTTCTGGGTACATATCGTCAGGCCCCCGTTCCCTCCCTCCCTCCGTGAAAGCAAGGGCAGACAATCATTTCGCACCTTTTTTCCTGAGTTACCTGTGCAGACGCCATACCACGGCAAGCATGGAGCCCACTCAGGTAACCGTCACTGGATGTCTCCTGGGTGCTGGCAGACGTGGTACCACATTGCTACACAGCAGCATCAACCCATTGCCTTGTGGCAGCAGATGGTACAGTACGACTGGTAGCCATCATCATCATGTCCGAGGTGCTCCTGGCCACGTCAGCCAGGAGCGCCTGGGCAGGCATGGGCGCAGGGACTAAATTTGGAGTGACTTGACCAGGTCATTCTCTTTAGTCCTGCAGTCAGTCCTATTGAACCATCTTATGGTGAGCAGGCAGGCGATACGGATTGCTAGCAGTCCTACTGTACCATCTTCTGCCAGGCAGGCAAGAGATGAGGATGGCTAGCAGTCCTACTGCACCGTCTTCTGCCGAGCAGCCATGAGATGTGGATGGCTTGCAGTCCTTCTGTACCGTCTGCTGCCAGCCAAAGATATAAAAGATAGATGGAGTGGATCAAAACAAGAAATAGACCAGATTTGTTTTGTACTCATTTGCTTCCCCCCCTCCCCTGTCTAGGGGACTCATTCCTCTAGGTCACACTGCAGTCACTCACAGAGAAGGTGCAGCGAGGTAAATCTAGCCATGTATCAATCAGAGGCCAGACCAACCTGCTTGTTCCAATAAGAACAATTACTTAGGTGCACCATTTCTTATTGGAACCCTCCGTGAAGTCCTGCCTGAAATACTCCTTGATGTAAAGCCACCCCCTTTGTTGATTTTAATTCCCTGTAAGCCAACCCTGTAAGCCATGTCGTCAGTCCCCCCTCCCTCCGTCAGAGCAACGGCAGACAATCGTTCCGCCCCTTTTTTCTGTGCGGACGCCATACTAAGGCAAGCATGGAGGCCGCTCAGCTCACTTTGGCAATTAGGAGCACATTAAACACCACACGCATTATCCAGCAGTATATGCAGCACCAGAACCTGGCAGAGCGATACCGGGCGAGGAGGCGATGTCAGCGCGGTCACGTGAGTGATCAGGGCATGGACACAGATTTCTCCGAAAGCATGGGCCCTGCCAATGCATGCATCATGGTGCTAATGGGGCAGGTTCATGCTGTGGAACGCCAATTCTGGGCTTGGGAAACAAGCACAGACTGGTGGGACCGCATAGTGTTGCAGGTCTGGGACGATTCCCAGTGGCTGCGAAACTTTCGCATGCGTAAGGGCACTTTCATGGAACTTTGTGACTTGCTTTCCCCTGCCCTGAAGCGCATGAATACCAAGATGAGAGCAGCCCTCACAGTTGAGAAGTGAGTGGCGATAGCCCTGTGGAAGCTTGCAACGCCAGAAAGCTACCGGTCAGTTGGGAATCAATTTGGAGTGGGCAAATCTACTGTGGGGGCTGCTGTGATGCAAGTAGCCCACGCAATCAAAGATCTGCTGATACCAAGGGTAGTGACCCTGGGAAATGTGCAGGTCATAGGGAATCCCACTGCAGCAAAGCCATCCACTAACTGTGGTGGGGCCATAGACGGAACCCATATCCCTATCTTGGCACCGGAGCACCAAGCCGGCGAGTACATAAACCTCAAGGGACCCAGCCTACGCCTTAATGCCATGGCTCATGAAGCCGTACACAGGCAGCCTGGACAGTAGTCAGGAGCTGTTCAACTACAGGCTGAGCAAGTGCAGAATGGTGGTAGAATGTGCATTTGGATGTTTAAAGGCGCGCTGGCGCAGTTTACTGACTCGCTTAGACCTCAGCGAAACCAATATTCCCACTGTTATTACTGCTTGCTGTGCGCTCCACAATATCTGTGAGAGTAAGGGGGAGATGTTTATGGCGGGGTGGGAGGTTGAGGCAAATCGCCTGGCTGCTGGTTACGCGCAGCCAGACACCAGGGTGGTTAGAAGAGCACAGGAGGGCGCGGTACGCATCAGAGAAGCTTTGAAAACCAGTTTCATGACTGGCCAGGCTACCGTGTGAAAGTTCTGTTTGTTTCTCCTTGATGAAACCCCCCTCCCCTTGGTTCACTCTACTTCCCTGTAAGCTAATCACCCTCCCCTCCTCCCTTCGATCACCGCTTGCAGAGGCAATAAAGTCATTGTTGCTTCACATTCATGCATTATTTATTCATTCATCACACAAATAGGGGGATTACTACCAACATAGCCCAGGAGGGGTGGTGGAGGAGGGAAGGAAAATGCCACACAGCACTTTAAAAGTTTACAACTTTAAAATTTATTGAATGCCAGCCTTCTGTTTTTTGGGCAATCCTCTGTGGTGGATTGGCTGGTTGGCCGGAGGCCCCCCCACCGCGTTCTTGGGCGTCTGGGTGTGGAGGCTATGGAACTTGGGGAGGAGGGCGGTTGGTTACACAGGGGCTGCAGTGGCAGTCTGTGCTCCAGCTGCCTTTGCTGCAGCTCAACCATACACTGGAGCATACTGGTTTGATCCTCCAGCAGCCTCAGCATTGAATCCTGCCTCCTCTCATCACGCTGCCGCCACATTTGCGCTTCAGCCATGTCTTCAGCCCGCCACTTACTCTCTTCAGCCCGCCACCTCTCCTCCCAGTCATTTTGTGCTTTCCTGCACTCTGACATTATTTGCCTCCACGCATTCGTCTGTGCTCTGTCAGTGTGGGAGGACAGCATGAGCTCAGAGAACATTTCATCACGAGTGTGTTTTTTTTTCTTTCTAATCTTCACTAGCCTCTGGGAAGGACAAGATCCTGTGATCATTGAAACACATGCAGCTGGTGGAGAAAAAAAAGGGACAGCAGTATTTAAAAAGACACATTTTATAAAACAGTGGCTACACTCTTTCAGGGTAAACCTTGCTATTAACATTACATACATAGCAAATGTGCTTTCGTTACAAGGTCGCATTTTGCCTCCCCACATCGCGTGGCTACCCCCTCAACCCTCCGCCCTCCCTGTGGCTAACAGCGGGGAACATTTCTGTTCAGCCACAGGCAAACAGCCCAGCAGGAACGGGCACCTCTGAGTGTCCCCTGAAGAAAAGCACCCTATTTCAACCAGGTGACCATGAATGATATCTCACTCTCCTGAGGATAACACAGAGAGATAAAGAATGGATGTTGTTTGAACGCCAGCAAACATACACTGCAATGCTTTGTTGTACAGTGATTCCCGAGTACGTATTACTGGCCTGGAGTGGTAAAGTGTCCTACCATGGAGGACGCAATAAGGCTGCCCTCCCCAGAAACCTTTTGCAAAGTCTTTGGGAGTATAGCCAGGAGAGCCGCGAATGCCAGGGCAAATTAATCCTTTCACATGCTTGCTTTTAAACCAAGTATAGTATTTTAAAAGGTACTCTCACCGGAGGTCCCTTCTCCGCCTGCTGGGTCCAGGAGGCAGCCTTGGGTGGGTTCGGGGGGTACTGGCTCCAGGTCCAGGGTGAGAAACAGTTCCTGGCTGTCAGGAAAACCGGTTTCTCCGCTTGCTTGCTGTGAGCTATCTACAACCTCATCATCATCATCATCTTCTTCGTCCCCAAAACCTGCTTCCATGTTGCCTCCATCTCCATTGAAGGAGTCAAACAACATGGCTGGGGTAGTGGTGGCTGAACCCCCTAAAATGGAATGCAGCTCATCATAGAAGCGGCATGTTTGGGGCTCTGACCCGGAGCGGCCGTTCGCCTCTCTGGTTTTCTGGTAGGCTTGCCTCAGCTCCTTAAGTTTCATGCAGCACTGCTTCGGGTCCCTGTTATGGCCTCTGTCCTTCATGCCCTGGGAGATTTTGACAAAGGTTTTGGCATTTCGAAAACTGGAACGGAGTTCTGATAGCACGGATTCCTCTCCCCATACAGCAATCAGATCCCATACCTCCCGTTCAGTCCATGCTGGAGCTGTTTTGCGATTCTGGGACTCCATCATGGTCACCTCTGCTGATGAGCTCTGCATGGTCACCTGCAGCTTGCCACGCTGGCCAAACAGGAAATGAGATTCAAAAGTTCACGGTTCTTTTCCTGTCTACCTGGTCAGTGCATCTGAGTTGAGAGTGCTGTCCAGAGCGGTCACAATGGAGCACTCTGGGATAGCTCCCAGAGGCCAATACCGTCGAATTGTGTCCACAGTACCCCAAATTCGACCCGGCAAGGCCGATTTAGGTGCTAATCCACTTGTCAGGGGTGGAGTAAGGAAATCGATTTTAAGAGCCCTTTAAGTCGAAATAAAGGGCTTCATCGTGTGGACGGGTGCAAGTTTACATCGATTTAACGCTGCTAAATTCGACCTAAAGTCCTAGTGTAGACCAGGGCTTACTGTTTGCTTATATAGTATTAGCTGCTGGGGCTACTTCCAGCCAATTGGCCCCTCAGTTGGGCCGCTCACTTGTTTCCACTCACTTAATTGGCCTCCTCTCCTGACTGCCTGTCTTTCAATAAAAAGAACAGGAGTACTTGTAGCACCTTAGAGACTAACAAATTTATTAGTGCATAAGCTTTCGTGGGCTACAGCAGATAGTAGCTCATCTTAATTAATTAGCCTCGTAGAGTTTGTGTGGCAACTTCCACCTTCTCTGTATGTATATATATATGTTCTTACTATATGTTCCATTCTGTGCATCCGATGAAGTGTGCTGTAGCCCAACAAAGCTTATGCTCTAATAAATTTGTTAGTCTCTAAGGTGCCACAAGTACTCCTGTTCTTTTTACAGATACAGACTAACACAGTGGCTACTCTGAAACCTGTCTGTCAATAAGCACCCAATTGATATAAACTGGTGCATAGTTGTGTGACTGGGTGCTGAGTTAGCCCCTGAGTCCACACATCTTGTTGCTTTGGGACATGATTTTTTTTTTCATTCCAATTTGGCACTAAACAAAATTTCTAAATGTCAGAATTTTTGGCAGAATGGAAATTCTATGTTTCAACCAGCTCTATTAATGAATTCAATTCTCTTCCTAATACAGAGGAATGGGTTAGGTAGCTACTGAAGGTTCCTTCCGACTTGAATAATTCTATGAAATATCCACAATGGGTTAACTGAAATCAGCATTCAGTAACGCTTTCCTGCTGTGCCCTGGTTTCCCCATCTATGTAATGGGGATAATGACACTAACCTACTTGTAAAGCACTTTGAGATCTACTGGTGAAAAATGCTGTATAAGAGCTAGAAATTAGTTTTATTATTTTATTATAAGAATCACCTTCAGCCCTGTAAAAACCAGTTGCCATTGGTGATCTGCTACATGAAATATATCAGCATTTTTATGTGGGGAAAAAATCTAAAATTGCCTCCTCTCTTCTTTACAGCTTGTTGTGTCTTTAAACTTCCATCTAGAAACAAACCTATTGTGTGAAAGCATTCATACTACACACTGACATGAAAAGAAAAGTGGGCAACTAGTATTTAATGATTTTGTGCTTCCAACAGAAAACCCATTAGTATTGCATTTAATATGAAACAGGCTGTGATATAAATGCAGAAAATAACATCGGCAGTTATCTAGGTAAAAGACTTCCTTTTTGCTAAGGAAATGTAAACAGCCTGAAGTCTGTAATGATGCATCCAAGTCATTCCAGAATGATTAGCTGGTGTGCTCTCTTTAGACTGTAAAAAACACACTGTAGAATGACTGTATACAAACATAGCCTGGAATTCAGTAAGGGCCAAATTCTGTTTCCAGAACCTGGCTAGAGTCAACAGGCTGGCAGCCTACTGTGGAGCAGAGTCAATTGGCATGCATTAGGTAACAAAATATTTGAGTTACTCCGTAGAGCCAAAGAAGATGTATGGAGTCCCCCTTTTCCTCACCACATTTCCAACAGCAGTTATTACCTCTTGGTTTACACATCTGGTGTGGCGTCCTGTAGGCCTCACTGCAAAACAATCTTCTTTTGGATAAATAAAGCCCTGCATCCCATTACAATTTTCCTGATCCATAAGCTATCGCTGGAACTTTCAGAACTAATATTGTATGGCTAGTATGTGTGTGGCCCCAAGTGGTGCACAAGGGGTAAAACCTGGTGCTAGATGTAACCTTTATCCTCCATCACCTTGTACCAAGGCACAGGGACTAACACAATGGGAATGAGGAACTGAACCTATTTATTTCTTGAAGCTTCCATTAGTGGTATTAGGAGGATGGAGAACAGCAAGGACAGCATGGGACTATGTATCCACTTCTGCTATGCGTCAGACGGCAGAGCTGAGCTGGTGAAGGGCTGGGGGAGACATGCTAGACCCTGGTGGTGGTTGCGTTCTCAGAAAGCCCCAGAAGAATTCTGATGGAGTCAGCTACAATTTATTTTACAGGGCATCCGTATATACTGCAACTAGAGCTGGGCAAATTCTTTTGGCTGAAACTTTTTGTGGCAAAAAATGCAGATTTGGTGACATTCCATGAAGTTGTGTCAGTTTCACCAAATTATCTGGGTTGAAACCTTTCCTCCAAAAAACCTTCCCTCCCCCCACCCCGCCCAAAAAATGGGAAATGTTTCATTTTGACATTTTTGAAACAAAACAAAACATTTTGATATTTTTATTCAGTTAAAAATAGTCAGTATCAAACCAAAACATTTAGATTTCGTCAAAACAAAATGTTTGATTCAACCCCAAATAATCTTTCCCCCCCAACTTTTTGAAAAAGTTAGTTTTCAGTTTTGAATTGTGTATATATTTATATATAAAATTCAAATCTGAAAATATAAAAGATTGGAATTGGCAGCAAACTGAAAAATCCATTATTTGTCCAACTCTAATTGCAACCCCCAAGCCCTCCTTCTTCTTTCCCAGGAAATGTATTGTAGCTTAAAGCTGCAGTCACACACAACCCATTAAAAAAGGAAGCTGGTGTTTTTAACGCTGTCTACAGCACCAAAAGATATTAATGTCACCAAAACACTATTTGAGCCTCTTGTATGAGGTGTACACTTCTTCTATAATTGTACTTACATTGAACAAGTCATATAGGCCCTGATTTTTCAATATTTAGTTGTTCCTGAGCTCAGCAATGCAATGGCTAAGTTGCATTTTCAAAAAAGATTTAGGCACTTATGAGCCAAAATTCCTTTGACAGTCAAAGGGATTTAGGATCCAAACTGTCTAAATCACTTTTGAAAATGAGAGGCAGCTTCTAAATCAGTTAGGCATTGCAACACTGAGTGCAGCAGCGCCTAAATACCTTTAAAAATCTGGGCCTTAGCTTCTCTGCCTTGGGTTCCCAGCTGTAAAATGGGGATAACAGTACCTCCCTATCTCACAGGAATGTTGAGATGATAAATTCGTTACAAATTCTGAGGCGCTCAGCTACTGCAGGAATGGGGAAGTACCTAAGATGGATGTATATCAAATACTTCACATTTGGTGTCTTTAGTATTTCCTGTAGGGTGTAATACAGAAGTTTCTTATGCTGCCGTAATTAAAGATTTAGATATTAATTAACATACGTATTAATTCTAAATTCAGACAGTTCAGGGAGTCTTGATAAACTTTAGTGGCGTGTTTGTAAAATATATAACTTGCATCACGTTAGTTATTTACGGCTTTGTCTCCAGTCCGCATATTCTGTTTGTGAGCACCTCTGTAGGAGCATCTTGGAACCAGTGTTGTAAAAATTACTGTAATGGGGCTTCCAGCTGAGATTACAGCCCCTGTTGAGAAAGTGCTTGCTGTGCATTAGGATGGCTGAGTCAGATATTTACTTAGAGGAACTGAGTCAAGGAACAAAGAAGTAGATCAAAAGAGGAGACCAGATCAGAAGCGCAACAATACTACATAACAGTGAATGATGAACACATTAATTCTTTATCCTACACTGTTACCAGGGGAAAAGTGACTGTAGCTCATGTGTAGTTGGAAACCTTTCTAGTAGCTGCCAGTCCTATGCCACATTTTTATGATGAACAGCAAGGCGTATATCTAATCGAAAGCACAACTAGTCCAACCATTCTTTAAGAATGTCACAGATTTCCCCTCTTGCAAATCATACACCAACTAATCCTGTTATTCTTCATGTATATTTATTATTCATACGTATACACTGAATAATGTGAGCAAATTGTCTGTGTAGAGGTCATTTGCATTCTCCTCATTCTCAATACTTGTTCACTATTTGTGATATATGGTTGGTTACTTTAGTGACATGGAATAGTTCCTGCTCCCTGATTGATGATAAAATATGTAAATTAGTTTAGCAAATAATGAAGGGCAAATAAATAATGCGCTTGTGGCACAAAGTTTATATGACTATTCATTCATGCTAAAATTCATGACTGCTTTACCAAATACAACCCCACAAATTGCCGAAAATTTAATTTAGTTATTTAATTAGAAAGATTATTCATGAATCTTTTTTTTGTTTACTGTTTGATTAGCTATAGTCTTATTTTTTATTTTCTTCAAAAGTTCCTGACGCTGAGGAGTTTTGCCTGCATAAGGATGGCAGGATAAAGCCCAAATATTGTTCTCATTTATCATATTATTTAGAAACTTTGTTGTGTTTTAATTATATATTCTCATATTTAAATAATACAGAAGATTCTATGGCTTCATAGTTAATCAATGTTTAATAACATGCTCTCAAAAACTAGCTACATCAAAAGATAATCCCTGAATTTCCAACTGCAATAACGCTGATCATAGACTCAGACAACATTCCTAAGCTAATTACCTGACCAACCCATAAAACTCAACAGCTTTCACAGTCAGTGAAGGCACTAAATCAAAATTCTGAATCAGCATATTTTGATTTCAGGGCAGTTGTGACAAGTCCAGCAGCTTCCTTTTCTTGGACGCCCAGATGGCATCCAGCCACAATTGGGCCCACCACGTCAACAGTAAGTGCATACGTAACTTCTACAAAGATGTGGTACTGTGAATCATTCCTAAGAGAGAGAGGTTTGAACTCTGAAGGCCAGCTTAGGATCTAGATCTTCATTTTGGTGTTATTCAAATCCATTAATATATAATTATTTAAGAGTAACAATTATATTAAAAATGTAACAATGGACGTGTACTTAACAAAAGCCATCAAAATGATTTCAGAAAACTGTTTTTTTTCCTAAGAACGCTCCTCTGCCATGTGAGTACTTTTCAGATCTTGTCTTCAAAAATGCCATTTTTCCTTTCCAGTGGTTGGCTTGTGCCACCTGCCTTATATGGTACTTCTTAAGGCAGACAGGGAAAATGAATGGTTGCATGACATTGATTAAAATATTGCTTGTATCATGAAATTTCTAAAGTATCTTGACTTTCTGAAATCATCAGAATTCTTCTTATGCTTGCACAAAACCATGAAATCAACAGTTTCTTATGAGATTCAGGAATCTGTTAGCACATTTCTATCAGATGCAAGAATACAGTGGGAAATGGGTTTCCCATGCAAAAGGTGTCTAGAAAAACCAAAGCACTGCTGGAACAGTAATGAAACCCCTTTGTGACAGGATGTACTGAGTCAGGAACGACTCAGCACTCTGTCACTCAAATCTCCATCAATATAGGTTAATTCAGACCCAATTGGAAGGTCAATCAACTGTGTAGATCTACAGCTGAGGGGCTAATTAGAGGGGGAAAGCAGTGCCAGCAGCTGGGAGAATATAAATTGAGAGGAAGAAAGCCCTGGAAAGGGGGAACCTGAGGATCTGAAAAAAAGGTAGAGGTAGACCGTTGTTAGTTCTGGTACTTTCACCAGAGGCAAGTGTGGGAGCTAGCTGGGGCTTTTAAATGTATGCAAATAGTACTACAGACGGAGGCCTGCTAGGGAAAAGCAAAATATGACAGGGGGTGGTGAAGTAGACCTGGAGTGGTGTGGACTGTACTTAAGGACTGAAAGGACTCACAGGAGATACTCCATGACATGTTGGCAACCATCTTCTCCATTTACTTCTGACCATTCTGGCTTATAGCTGTTGATGGACCTATCCTTCATGAATATATTTCTCTTGTAACCGTTTCTGACTTTAATCCTTATACTTACACTCACTTAAAAACTATCTTGTTGTAATTAAATAAACTTGTTTTATTTTAATCAAAACCATTCCAGCACTGTGTTTGAACTGAGCTGTTTGGTAACTCCACTTAAAGTAACAGATTGTTGGATATTAACTCTTTAAAGAAGCAACAAACCTTAAGATCTTGAAATGCAACTGCCCAGGCTGCTATATCCGGCTTATCAAAATCACAGCTGGACCAAAGTAATGAATTTATCCATGTTGGTTTTTTCACAGTGATGAAATCAGATCTCTAAAGGGCCTATTTACTAAAGATTTACTGACTTGGTATATTCAAGAAACCAAACAGCAAACTATTTCCTGGATGGCTGGAAATTGTAATTGACCAACATTGTATTCTAGCCTGTAAAGTTGATGACAGAATGGTGAAAACATTTTGACAAAAAAATTCATTATAAATTTTGAAATTTCCATCAAGAAGTCAAAATATGACCAGCTCTACTAGTCACACAAGCCAAAGTTGCAGATGTTGTACATTTTAGTTTTCACAGTTCTGTAATAATTCTCTATATCAGTATTTCCAAAAGTGTGAGGTATACCCCTTGGGTCAGTGTGAAAGGATAGTCAAAAGATCACAAACAGACCTTTCCATTGTTTTCCAGAGTTTCAGCTTTTATTTTTTTAAATAAGTTAGTCCCTACTCTGTTATGGTTGTGGGGAATAAAAACCTTCCAAATGTGTGCCTAGTATAACCGATGCAATAATGTCTGACTGAGTTTGCAGAGAGCCTGAAACAATAGCTATGATGTATGAACTGCTGCATTAATTTCAGTGTGTGCTAACTCAGAAACCAGTGGTGAAATTTTAAATATCAACATTAAGTATTTAATTACTCATCATATTATGTAGATCTACACCAGTGTTTCCCAAAGTCTGAGGCATGTTCCCAGAGTAGGGTATATTTATAGGACTAGCTGAAGGAGGACATGAAAGAAGTACAAATTAACATGGGTAAGTGTTTACCAGCATACTGCAGGGGGAACACAATTGGTTTTAGTTTAATTTTCTAAAAGGATGTGGCTTTCAGAGGTTTGTGAAACACTGCACTGCTCTAATGCACATTGTGTAGAGAGTTGTCACTTTGGATGGGCTATCACCAGCAGGAGAGTGAATTTGTGTGGGGGGGTGAAGGGTGAGAAAACCTGGATTTGTGCTGGAAATGGCCCAACTTGATGATCACTTTAGATAAGCTATTACCAGCAGGACAGTGGGGTGGGAGGAGGTATTGTTTCATATTCTCTGTGTGTATATAAAGTCTGCTGCAGTTTCCACGGTATGCATCCGATGAAGTGAGCTGTAGCTCACGAAAGCTCATGCTCATATAAATTGGTTAGTCTCTAAGGTGCCACAAGTACTCCTTTTCTTACTGCTCTAAGTGTTCTTCATATGTGTGTTGTGTATATCATCACAGCTGTGTGTATCAAGATCAGTGGAACTAACATTTTCAAGTTATACATGTTGTTTCTCAAAGTTCTATAGTCAGTTTCATTAAATATATATCTATAATAAACATAGAACAGTTCATCTCAGTACAGTAAGTGTCATTTTCATAGTTCTGTAATTGTATTCAGAAAACCATTAACATTTGCAATAAACATCACATTTCAGATCAGAATTGTCTTCCCTGGTTTTATGAACTGGCTGATCATCTACCAGATTCATGAATCTGATAGACGTGATAATTGAAGTCATGAGTCTGATAAGAGACAAAATTTTGTAAACAAAGAGACAGGTTTTAACATTCACAACTGAGTAAACTGTACTGTTTCATGAAGCTAATAGGTATGTGATGACGACAAGAGGCTGTCCAGTGATGAGTTCATGAATCTGAAAAGAGTTTGTTGATTTAATTTATTTATCTGTTACAGAAAATTTATAGTAGTTTTTAAAAAATTCAATACTATTTCAGTGGTTTTAATGAAACATGTAATTTTTGCTTCATCTTTTAACAGACCATCTCATCCAGCCTGTGTAATGTGACCCATGAAATAACTGATATGCAGATATGAAAGGAGGTCAGTTGTCACCTGTGCACCCCACTGTGACCTCAGCTCACACTACAGGCAGCCTGTCTTTTTCCCTCTTGGACTATTCAATAAAATTTCACGTAGGCCCTTTTCTTTTTTGAACAAAAATACGCTGCCCCGAGGACTAGGTTTATTAGGGACAATTTCCTGGTGCAAGTGCTAGAGGAGCCAACTCGGGGGGAGGGGTGGGAGCTTTTCTTGACCTGCTGCTCACAAACCAGGAAGAATTAGTAGGGGAAGCAAAAGTGGATGGGAATCTGGGAGGCAGTGACCATGAGTTGGTTGAGTTCAGGATCCTGACACAGGGAAGAAAGGTAAGCAGCAGGATACGGACCCTGGACTTCAGGAAAGCAGACTTCGACTCCCTCAGGGAATGGATGGGTAGGAACCCCTGGGGGACTAACATGAAGGGGAAAGGAGTCCAGGAGAGCTGTCTGTATTTCAAGGAATCCCTGTTGAGGTTACAGGGACAAACCATCCCGATGTATTGAAAGAATAGTAAATATGGCAGGCGACCAGCTTGGCTTAACGGTGAAATCCTAGCGAATCTTAAACATAAAAAAGAAGCTTACAAGAAGTGGAAGGTTGGACATATGACCAGGGAAGAGTATAAAAATATTGCTCGGGCATGTAGGAATGAAATCAGGGGGGCCAAATCGCACCTGGAGCTGCAGCTAGTGAGAGATGTCAAGAGTAACAAGAAGGGTTTCTTCAGGTATGTTGGCAACAAGAAGAAAGCCAAGGAAAGTGTGGGCCCCTTACTGAATGAGGGAGACAACCTAGTGACAGAGAATGTGGAAAAAGCTAATGTACTCAATGCTTTTTTTGCCTCTGTCTTCACTAACAAGGTCAGCTGCCAGACTGCTGCGCTGGGCATCACAACATGGGGAATAGATGGCCAGCCCTCTGTGGAGAAAGAGGTGGTTAGGGACTATTTAGAAAAGCTGGACGTGCACAAGTCCATGGGGCCGGACAAGTTGCATCCGAGAGTGCTAAAGGAATTGGTGGCTGTGATTGCAGAGCCATTGGCCATTATCTTTGAAAACTCGTGGCGAATGGGGGAAGTCCCAGATGATTGGAAAAAGGCTAATGTAGTGCCAATCTTTAAAAAAGGGAAGAAGGAGGATCCTGGGAACTACAGGCCACTCAGCCTCACCTCAGTCCCCGGAAAAATCATGGAGCAGGTCCTCAAAGAATCAATCCTGAAGCACTTACATGAGAGGAAAGTGATCAGGAACAGTCAGCATGGATTCACCAAGGGAAGGTCATGCCTCACTAATCTAATCACCTTCTATGATGAGATTACTGGTTCTGTGGATGAAGGGAAAGCAGTGGATGTATTGTTTCTTGACTTTAGCAAAGCTTTTGACACGGTCTCCCACAGTATTCTTGTCAGCAAGTTAAAGAAGTATGGGCTGGATGAATGCACTATAAGGTGGGTAGAAAGTTGGCTAGATTGTCGGGCTCAACGGGTAGTGATCAATGGCTCCATGTCTAGTTGGCAGCCGGTGTCAAGTGGAGTGCCCCAGGGGTCGGTCCTGGGGCCGGTCTTGTTCAATATCTTCATAAATGATCTGGAGGATGGTGTGGATTGCACTCTCAGCAAATTTGCGGATGATACTAAACTGGGAGGAGTGGTAGATATGCTGGAGGGCAGGGATAGGATACAGAGGGACCTAGACAAATTGGAGGATTGGGCCAAAAGAAATCTGATGAGGTTCAATAAGGATAAGTGCAGGGTCCTGCACTTAGGACGGAAGAACCCAATGCACAGCTACAGACTAGGGACGAATGGCTAGGCAGCAGTTCTGCGGAAAAGGACCTAGGGGTGACAGTGGACGAGAAGCTGGATATGAGTCAGCAGTGTGCCCTTGTTGCCAAGAAGGCCAATGGCATTTTGGGATGTATAAGTAGGGGCATAGCGAGCAGATCGAGGGACGTGATCGTCCCCCTCTATTCGACATTGGTGAGGCCTCATCTGGAGTACTGTGTCCAGTTTTGGGCCCCACACTACAAGAAGGATGTGGATAAATTGGAGAGAGTCCAGCGAAGGGCAACAAAAATGATTAGGGGTCTGGAACACATGACTTATGAGGAGAGACTGAAGGAACTGGGATTGTTTAGTCTGCAGAAGAGAAGAATGAGGGGGGATTTGATAGCTGATTTCAACTATCTGAGAGGTGGTTCCAGAGAGGATGGTTCTAGACTATTCTCAGTGGTAGAAGAGGACAGGACAAGGAGTAATGATCTCAAGTTGCAGTGGGGGAGGTTTAGGTTGGATATTAGGAAAACCTTTTTCACTAGGAGGGTGGTGAAACACTGGAATGCGTTACCTAGGGAGGTGGTAGAATCTCCTTCCTTAGAAGTTTTTAAGGTCAGGCTTGACGAAGCCCTGGCTGGGATGATTTAATTGGGGATTGGTCCTGCTTTGAGCAGGGGGTTGGACTAGATGACCTCCTGAGGTCCCTTCCAACCCTGATATTTTATGATTCTATGATTCTATTAGTATGAAATATACTCCAAATAAAACTCAAAATCCCAGAACAAAGAGCATCCAAAAGTGCACCAAAACAAAGGTTTCTCTTCCTGCTCCCAGGCCTTCCTCGCTGGGAACTTTTCTGCTTTGGCAGGCCACTCCCACACCCGACTGGGCTGGAGTTTCAATCCTATATCCTAGGACTCTCTACTAGAGCCAGCTCACTGATCTCTGAGGGCTTCTACACACTACCACTTTTATGTTGGTATAACGTATGTCACTCAGGGATGTGAATAAGCCACCCTCCTGAGTGACGTAAGTTACACTGACCTAAGCGCCAGTGTGGACAGTGCTATGTTGATGGGAGAGCTTCTCCCACCAACATAGCTACCGGCTCTCATGGAGGTGGTTTTATTATGCCAACAGGAGAGCTCTCTCCCATCAGTATACAGCGTCTTCAGCAGACATGCTGCAGCACTCCTAGTGTAGACTAGCCCTCTGTCACTGCTTCTTGCTGATCTTTAGAGGGGAAAGTGTCAGCTCACTCCCAGGTGTGGCTCCTCAGTAATCGGGGTTGACTGGCCACAGGCCTTCAAGACCTCAGGAGAAAGCTACCCTGTCACTTGGTGCACCAGCTATTTTTCTTGTTTTCCATTCAAAAGCCTTGGCAGTTATTGAAATTCCATGCTCATGAACAGACACTTGGCTTATTCTAGTTCAATGATTTCATTTCTTATAAGCTGGGCAAAACATGTTTTTCCCATCCCAACGTTCATTTTGATTTCAAACTTTTTTTTTTTTTTTTTTAAATATAAGTTAACTAACATTTTGAAACACAATCCTTTTCAGCTGAAAACCGGAAACTTTTTGTTGAGGAAAATGTCAATACAGGATGTTCTGATCATTTTGAACCTCTCCTCCCCCCCTTTTTTAAAAGCGGAAGAGTCATAGCAACTGACTCTTTCCCAGGAAACTGACCCTTGCCCCTGAACAGGTTTGGATAGGCTGGCATTTTCCGGCAAAACTGCTCAGAGCTAAATATCTTCTGGCAAAAAAGTACACCTCGCCGAGCCTAACTGCTCATTCTGTGATACACGATGTTTGGCAGCTTCTCCATTTCATATTCACTGGAAAGCCAAGGGCTCTTAAATCTTTTTTAGACTGTGGTTTCCAGTTGCATCAGCTACAGTTGTAGCTCATGTTCTGTCTTGCTTTCAGAGGCAGTTCTTCAGAGACTGAGTTCTTGATTAAGAATCAGATATGGAGCCATCTTATCTTCTGGCAGCTTTAGCTCTACTTTGCCCAAGATTTCACTGGCACCAGTGCTCCATTTGGTCACAAGCTATTATAAGTTTCAGAGTAACAGCCGTGTTAGTCTGTATTCGCAAAAAGAAAAGGAGTACTTGTGGCACCTTAGAGACTAACCAATTTATTTGAGCATGAGCTTTCGTGAGCTACAGCTCACTTCATCATGAGCTGTAGCTCACGAAAGCTCATGCTCAAATAAATTGGTTAGTCTCTAAGGTGCCACAAGTACTCCTTTTCTTTTTACAAATATCAGTGGTTTTCTGAATGCTTACGAATAGCAATGAATGTGAACCCATGACCAAACTAGTGCTTTTATTCATGAAAATATTAGCAAACCAGTTGTTTTACTGGTTTCAGAGTAGCAACCGTGTTAGTCTGTATTCGCAAAAAGAAAAGGAGTACTTGTGGCACCTTAGAGACTAACCAATTTATTTGAGCATGAGCTTTCGTGAGCTACAGCTCACTTCATCGGATGCATGCAGTGGAAACAGCAGCAGACTTTATATACACACAGAGATCATGAAACAATACCTCCTCCCACCCCACTGTCCTGCTGGTAATAGCTTATCTAAAGTGATCATCAAGTTGGGCCATTTCCAGCACAAATCCAGGTTTTCTCACCCTCCGCCCCCCCACACACAAACTCACTCTCCTGCTGGTAATAGCCCATCCAAAGTGACAACTCTCTACACAATGTGCATGATAAGCTATTACCAGCAGGAGAGTGAGTTTGTGTGTGTATGGGGGTTGGGGGGTGAGAAAACCTGGATTTGTGCTGGAAATGGCTCACCTTGATTATCACGCACATTGTAGGGAGAGTGGTCACTTTGGATGAGCTATTACCAGCAGGATAGTGAGTTTGTGTATGTGTTTTTTGGAGGGGGGTGAGGGGGTGAGAGAACCTGGATTTGTGCAGGAAATGGCCCACCTTGATTATCATACACATTGTGTAGAGAGTTGTCACTTTGGATGAGCTATTACCAGCAGGAGAGTGAGTTTGTGTGTGGGGGGGCGGAGGGTGAGAAAACCTGGATTTGTGCTGGAAATGGCCCAACTTGATGATCACTTTAGATAAGCTATTACCAGCAGGACAGTGGGGTGGGAGGAGGTATTGTTTCATGATCTCTGTGTGTATATAAAGTCTGCTGCAGTTTCCACGGTATGCATCCGATGAAGTGAGCTGTAGCTCACGAAAGCTCATGCTCAAATAAATTGGTTAGTCTCTAAGGTGCCACAAGTACTCCCAAGCTATTATAAGGGGTTTGAATGCCTTTGCTTGTATTATAGTCTAATATAGGTATCTAGACAAATGTAGAAAAACAGTGGGTAAGTTTTATTTTTCACCATTTCAGGATTGTTGTATTTTGTGAACACATTTAATAACAATCTCATTTTAGAACAGATTTCAGTTAAGTTAACTGATAGAGATGGGTCTGAGCTAAGATCCTGGATCCAAACAGAGTAGAACCTTAGGGAAATTCAGGTCCAGGAAACCGTTGCTCAGGATAATCTCTAATCATGTTAGAGGATTTAGCTGTTTCTGAATGTTGCTGTCTTTTCAGAGGTTCTTTCATTTTAAAATATTCCCAGACAAATTCTACATTTAGATGGGGTTTGAAGCTGAGAATACGTATCAGTAGTTTAGGGAAAACTACATTATAGGCATGTTGTAATTATCCCAAACTCAAGCAGAAGAAGGATGGTCAAGGGGTTAGAGTGCTAGCCAGGGATTTGGAAGACCCAGTTGCAATTGCTTGCTCTGCCACAGACTTTCCATGTGGCCCTAGGTAAATCACTTAATGTGTCTGTGCTTCAGTTTCCTATCTGTAAAATGGGGATAAAATGGGGATGGTGTGAAGATAAATGCATGAGCAACTGTGAGGCACTCAGGCCTAAATCCACTGGAAGTTCGGAGTCTAAATACCTTTGAGGATATGGGCCTCAGAGACTAACAAGGGACATTAGAGAATACCTTAGAGAAAAGCATTATAAACCCAGGATCTTCAGAATTAATGTCATATTAAAATAATCATCAGACTGTTGAAGGCTACAGTTTCTGAGCTGATTGGTGGAGAATAGCTCACTGTACATCCAGGAGGACAGCAAACAATTTTGCAGAAAACAGTTAGATGCAGAGTTCAGAACGCAAAGTGGCTCCCCTTGCTTTTTCCTCATGTAGATTTAATTCACTTCACTGAGTACCCTGGCAGTTGCCTCAGCAGTATTATGTGCAGGTTGGGAACAGAACATTCACAAAATGAGATGCAATCACATGGACAAATTCCTAATTGTTTGCCATTGTGACCCATCAAGAAAATGAAAATGTTCATTATGTACAGCTGCGTGGAATTGCAGCTGACAACACATGAAATGGTTAGAACATACTGGAGAGGCTTGTAAGTTGTCTAAAGTTGTTTGCTTTGTTTTCTCTGTTTGACTGTGGTTTGGAAATAAAGCCTTTTTATATTTTGCACTCTACTTGGCTTTTTTTAATATGCTATGTCAGAACAGCCATAGGGAATCGGCCTATAAAAGGCTTTCATTCCTGGAATTTCATTTTCTAATTTTGGCTGCAAAAATGGAAGGCAAATCTGTTTAGTGGTAATTGATGTGACAAGGTAGAAAGAAGCTCGAGCTTGAGCACATCAGGGATTTACTGGGTTCCTGTCTTTCAGATGGCTAGTCTGGGCAGTGTTATGGAAGGGAAGGAGAAGCTGTTGCAAAGGAAGCTATCCTGGGGAAAGGTGTGCCCGCTCTTCTCTTCTCCCAGCTGGCTGAAGTTGGGAAGGCCTTGACTGGTTATTACCCAGTAGTTTGAATGAAATTGTTCCAGTTTTGAGTCTGTGTTTCAGAACTAAAGCGAACCCTAGAGAAAGGGAGATGAAGAGATCTGTATTCGTGACTTTATTTTTCCTTCCTCAGCTGGTGAGTCCTGCATTACCAACCTTAAGTGTTCAACAATCATGAGTTAGGCCCCCCAGAGTTTTGAGGCTTAAAAATTAATGATAAATTTGGCATTCTTTTTTATTTGCCTTCTTATTTCTGACCTTTTTGGTTCCCCTCAGATGATGTTTTCAAACTTTTCCCTGAAACCACAAGGACTAGAAACTTGCTTTATTAAAAAAATGAAAGCTGAGATTTTCATGTGATTCCCTTGACTCCAGGAGTTGGGGCTTTAAGCCAAACAACAAATATTGCAAGAGTTGGAAATTCTGAGTCTGCCCATTGGTTTACATATGGGCTGAGAAAAGCACTTACCAAATCCTTAATTTAACGGGGATGTGGATTTCCTGAGAAGCTTAATTAACCCTGCTTCAAGAATTGTTGGGAGCACCTATCATTAGTAAAGAAATTCTTCTAGAGGTATTTGCTGTTTATTTATCTGGGCACAATATTGGTTGACAGACAGGTTTATATATAGTTGTTATACTAATCTGGGATATTATACTGCTGATGCCTCAGAAAACTGTTTCTTGCTTGGGGAAACAGGAGGTTCTTACAGTATGCAAATTGGATGCTGAGATTCACAGAACTTTATCACATTCTTCTTTAGTGGTAGGAAGAAAGTAGGGCTGTCTGTTTGTTTCATTAGGGGTAAGGTGATATGAGCAGGGAAGACTTGGTCTCATCTATTGGTCCAAATCCTCATGAAAGGGTTGGCCTCACAGTAGTTTTATTCTGGGGAATGGTGGACTGATGGCTTCGTATGTTATTTTGTGAATCTTTCTACAGTTACAGCCTTTATTTCTGGCTGTTACAAAGATTAATGTGAATGTGTCGGGGCATTAATCTCAAAAAGCAATAACCGTAGAGTTTGGTCATATTTTTCACAAGCACTTCTTATTCTCATTGCGAATATATTCCAGGAGCTGAAGAACTAAGTTTCCCTTTGGCAAAGATAGGGAAATGTGAAGGCCTGGTTTTCAAATGTGCTAGTACCCAGTAGTTCCCACTGAATCCTGCCCCAGGGAAGAGGAGAGGGACCAACTGACCTACTAAATCTTTTCCATTTCTAATGTCTATGAATCTGTGTTTATGTGAATTATTTGATTATAACCTCTCATGCACTCAAGTGCTGATGACAGCATCAGAGGTGTGATATGATGCTTCCCTCTGCAGTCCTATACATTTTCTGTTCCAAACTACACAATAGTGATATATTTCCATTCTAGTTACCAGCATCAGAGTCCGAGGCATTACCTAATCACCAAGGGATGGAATAAAAAGGAAAGAGGCATTGTCTTTAAATGGACGGCACTGTTCCAAGTACATTTTCAGCATGCAGGGATTTGGCTGCAAAATGCCTGTTAAAATTGATAGGAGTTGCAAAACTAAGCCTTCTGAATTGTGTTGAATATTTACCCCCTGAGTAGCTGTAAAATTATATAAAGAGCTTTATTGTCTACAGTGAAAATATGCTGCTGGGCTAAGTTATTGGACTTTGGCCTACACTGAGTTACATCAATGTAGCAGTGGAGTTGTCAAGGTTCCTCCCCCACTCTGAACTCTAGGGTACAGATGTGGGGACCTGCATGAAAAAACCCCCTAAGCTTATCTTTACCAGCTTAGGTCAAAACTTCCCCAAGGTACAAAATATTACACCCGTTATCCTTGGAATGGCCGCTACCACCACC
Organism: Caretta caretta; assembly: GCF_965140235.1. Lineage (NCBI taxonomy): Eukaryota > Metazoa > Chordata > Testudines > Cheloniidae > Caretta > Caretta caretta. The sequence goes on from NC_134207.1 coordinate 46,226,779, forward strand.
AAACTAATACTGGTTACTGGGGAAGAGCTGTTTGGACGCGTCTTTCCCCCCAAAATACTTCCCAAAACCTTGCACCCCATTTCCTGGACAAGGTTTGGTAAAAAGCCTCACCAATTTGCCTAGGTGACTACAGACCCAGACCCTTGGATCTTAAGAACAATGAACAATCCTCCCAACACTTGCACCCCCCCTTTCCTGGGAAATGTTGGATAAAAAGCCTCACCAATTTGCATAGGTGACCACAGACCCAAACCCTTGGATCTGAGAACAATGAAAAAGCATTCAGTTTTTACAAGAAGACTTTTAATAAAAATTAGAAGTAAATAGAAATAAAGAAATCCCCCCTGTAAAATCAGGATGGTAGATATCTTACAGGGTAATTAGATTCAAAAACATAGAGAACCCCTCTAGGCAAAACCTTAAGTTACAAAAAAGATGCACAGACAGAAATAGTTATTCTATTCAGCACAATGCTTTTCTCAGCCATTTAAAGGAATCATAATCTAACACATACCTAGCTAGATTACTTACTAAAAGTTCTAAGACTCCATTCCTGTTCTGTCTCTGGCAAGAGCAGCATACAGACAGACACAGACCCTCTTTGTTTTTCTCCCTCCTCCCAGCTTTTGAAAGTATCTTGTCTCCTCATTGGTCATTTTGGTCAGGTGCCAGCGAGGTTACCTTTAGCTTCTTAACCCTTTACAGGTGAGAGGAGCTTTCCCCTGGCCAGGAGGGATTTCAAAGGGGTTTACCCTTCCCTTTATATTTATGACACGCCCCCCAAATCTCAGCTAGGGTGAAACACTGGCTGGGATTTCTTCCTGGAGCTCTAGGAAAACAGAGTTAATAAGACACATGCATCTCTAAATATACTACCAAGTACATAAAGACTAACAATATTTTCCACATCTCAAGGACGATTTTAACCAGTTGATTCTGGGAAACTTTCACGGGAGAGTGCATCAGCCACTTTGTTAGAAGCTCCTGAGATGTGTTGGATGTCGAAATCAAAATCTTGGAGAGCTAAACTCCACCGAAGAAGTTTTTTGTTAGTTTCTTTGATGGTGTGAAGCCACTTTAGTGCAGCATGGTTGGTTTGCAGGTGGAAACGCCGTCCCCAAACATATGGGCGTAGCTTTTCCAGAGCGTAGACAATGGCATAACATTCTTTTTCAGTGACTGACCAGTTGCTTTCCCTCTCAGACAGTTTTTTGCTGAGAAACACTACAGGGTGGAATTCTTGATCAGGTCCTTTCTGCATTAAAACTGCTCCCACACCATGCTCGGATGCATCTGTGGTTACTAGGAACGGTTTGTCAAAGTCTGGGGCCCTTAGTACAGGGTCAGACATGAGTGTCGCTTTAAGCTTGTTAAAGGCCTTCTGACACTTTCCAGTCCACTGAACAGCATTTGGCTGTTTCTTTTTGGTTAGGTCTGTCAGTGGGGCAGCGATTTGGCTGTAGTGCGGTACAAATCGTCTGTAATAACCAGCCAAGCCTAAGAAGGATTGAACCTGTTTCTTTGACTTTGGGACAGGCCACTTTTGGATAGCATCCACTTTGGCCTGTAGGGGGCTGATAGTTCCTTGACCCACCTGGTGTCCAAGGTAAGTCACTCTGTTTAGGCCTATTTGACACTTCTTAGCCTTAACAGTTAGTCCTGCCTCCCTTATGCGCTCAAGGACTTTTTGTAGATGTTCCAGGTGGTCTGCCCAGGAATCCGAAAATATGGCCACGTCGTCAAGGTAGGCGACTGCATATTCTCCTAATCCCGCTAGGAGACCATCTACAAGTCTTTGGAAAGTGGCGGGTGCATTTCGCAGCCCGAAAGGGAGTACATTAAATTCATACAGCCCGAGATGTGTGATGAAGGCTGACCTTTCCTTGACAGATTCATCTAGCGGTACCTGCCAGTACCCCTTGGTTAAGTCCAAGGTAGAGATGAACTGGGCCCGTCCCAGTTTCTCTAATAGTTCATCTGTGCGTGGCATTGGATAGTTGTCTGGGCGAGTTACAGCATTTAGCTTACGGTAGTCCACGCAAAAACGTATTTCCCCATCTGGTTTGGGAACTAGAACCACTGGAGATGCCCATGCACTTTCAGAGGGGCGGATTACCCCCATCTGTAACATATCCTGGATCTCCCGTTCTATAGCAGTTTTAGCTTGAGGAGACACCCGGTAAGGTTGGACCCTAATTGGGTGAGCATTACCTGTGTCAATGGAGTGGTATGCCCGTTCAGTCAGTCCTGGGGTGGCTGAGAACGTTGGCGCGTAGCTAGTGCACAGCTCCTGGATCTGCTGTCGCTGCATACGCCCAAGGGTCATGGAGAGGTTCACCTCTTCCACACCACCAGCACATTTCCCTTCGTAGTAAACACCTTCAGGCCACTCAGCGTCGTCTCCTCCCTGGGCTGTAAACTGACAAACCTTTAATTCTCTGGAATAAAAGGGCTTTAGAGAATTAATATGGTACACCTTAGGCTTTCGGTTGGAGGTGGGGAATGCTATGAGAGACTAGACAATTCTGGTGCTTGTATTTTGCCTGTTGCTAGTGTGTTGTTGGAAAGGGTGGAGCAACTCTGTCTAATCAGGGTGAGATCCTAGCCAGGGCACAAAGAGAGCATGAAGGTGTGTGATTGTGTTACCTACTGAGGGTGTGGAAACCTGTAGCAAGGAGGAAAAGATTCCTGAACTTGTGTGTGGCAAAGGGAAGGAGAATGCTTCTAGCCTTTTATCTAGGAAGTCTGTAAGTTTGCCTGAAAAGGGATTGTGTAGGAATCCGCCTGATGGGCCAGAGGTGATTCTGGATGTAAGGGAGACCCAGAAAGAGTCTGTTGTTGCTCAGGAAAGTGTTCCCCTAGAGCAAGCCCTAGGTAAAGAGGGTAAGAGCAGAATTTCTGTGAGGGGTGAATTGTTACATAGAAAAGCCCCTAGGGAAAGGAATCCTCATGGAGTCTTTGCAAGCAGTTTACTGCAACTGAAGGGTGTGAAAATGATTTAATCAAGAAAGTTTCAGTTCCTAACAGCCAGAAATTTTCTGTTGTGAATGGATCCACTGACTTTCCTGTTGAAAGATCCAGTGTGGATAGCTTTGAGAAGGTCTCAGATGGAGTGAAAGCTGTTAAGAAAGGTATACCGTCCTATAACCAAGTGGCTGTGTTTGGCCAGCTTGTTGGGGAGACAAGGTTGTGGAGAAAGGGATGTCTCCATGCTAGTTCTGTAAGTGAACAGTATGTGGCCCAGGTCAAGATGGGGGCCCTTGACCAAGAGAGCCCGAATTGCAGCCCTCCAGACTGGAGCTCTGGGAGAAAACCCAATCCCAGTTTGACCCCCTGGGGTTTTGGGGTGGCCAAAGGGCATGGGCTGCAGAAACCTTCCCACATGCAGCCTGCTAGTGCTATCGACCACCCCCGACCTAAGGGAGGGCGTGAAACTGGAAGGGCCTGGTGTAACTCCTACCAAGGAATGGGAGAGATGCTGGGGCATCCATGGGAACATTGGTGGCTTTGAACTTCCCCAGGTCACCGGGTAAAGTGACCCCGCTCAGTTCGATCTCAAAGGGGGGAGAGATATGACGAAGTGGGCCTGTTCTTAATGTTTCCTCCGAATATTGTGGGGGTGCCTCAGTTTCCCCTATGCAGTTCTTAAGTATCTAGGTGGTGGGGTAAGGGTGTATGATCATTGCAGAGCCCTAGAGGGCAGGTGTGTGCAGGGGTCTGGACACAGAGAATGGCCGACACCCTGTTTCCTGGCAACTGATGGCCTGGGCCCTTCCCCCCCTGCAAGGTGAAAGCTGAAGGGTTGGAGAACAAAGGAATCAAGTGACCACCTGGCCCGGGAAAGGAACAAAGCCCAGAGGAGGAGGGGCTGGAGGGGGTTTCAGTTTGGGGCTGGCTGGGACATGGAGTGAAGTGCAGACGTGGTTGTCTGGCTCACTGCCCCCAAAATGGACCCAGCTGAGGGGTCCCGTTCTCTGCACCTGCAAGCTCTGTTTTAGACCATGTTCCTGTCGTCTAATAAACCTTCTGTTTTACTGGCTGGCTGAGAGTCACGTCTGACTGTGAAGTTGGGGGGCAGGACCCTCTGGCTTCCCCAGGAGCCCCGCCTGAGCGGACTCACTGGGGGAAGCGCACGGAGGGGCAGAGGATGCTGAATGCTCCGAGGTCAGACCCAGGAAGGTGGAAGCTGTGTGAGCTGTGTGTCCTGAAGACAGGCTGCTCACAGAAAGGCGACTGCCCCAGAGTCCTGACTGGCTTTATGGGGAGCAGTTCCAGAGCATCGCCCAGGGACTCCGTGACAACTGGTGGCAGCGGTGGGATGTACTGCACCCCGTGGATGGCGCTTCCTGCAGTAAGTGACTGGGGAGCAGTAACACGAAGGGGGATTGCCGAGGACCAGGCCTGCTGAAGGCTCAGAGAGGAGCGGTTTCGGGGGGCGGTTAACCCCTGGGAGTGTGTGACCAGCGAGAAGGACTGTGCAGTAATGGGGTCCCCCTGGGGACTGCGGTGAGCAGTCTCAGGGGCGGAGGAGACTGCAGCTTGGCCCGGGGAGAGAGAAGGACTTTTGCAGTAACAGGGTTCCCCTGGGGATTACAGCGAGCAGTCCAAGGGGTGGAGGAGTCGGCAGCTCGACCCTGGCAAAGAGGTGGTGACCTCGAGAAGGGCTGGCACACTAGGGGTTCTCCCTGGAAACCGTGGGGAGCTGAGAACACACGGGCCTGTGAGTCCACAACAACTTGGGAGGAGCGGAGTGATGGCCTGTCCCCGTCTCCTTAAGAAGGACATTGTAACCCTGTGCAAAAAGAGAGGGTTGAGCGTTGGAAAGTTCACCAAAGCAGAGTTAATCGTGCAGCTGGAGGAGGATGACCGCTCTAAGGAACAGATTCCTGACCCCAACTGGGGCTATAGCAGGATCTGGGAGCAGCTGGAGTGGGAGCCAGGCATCGCCAAGACTCCTGTCCCCGACCAGACGGGGGTCTTCACGATCGGGTTCCCCATCGGGGGATCGAGACGGACGGGATTGGAGCTGAGTCCGAGAGAGCAAGAGGACCGTGGGAGACAGCGAGAGCCCGAGAAAGAGCTGCAGAAGCAGCAGCAGCATGAACTGGCGGTGGTGGGGCGGAGAGGCCTAGGGGACCTCCCCGGGGTGAGTGGGGATAGATCCCGGGGGGCCAGTTCCGCAGGGAACCTTGAGACTAAATTGCTGCCCCTAGTTAAGGGGGGGTGTGTGGATGCCCACCTCACTGCCTTTGAGCAGGCTGGCGATTTGAACCAAGGGGACCCTGCGGAAAAGCCCCGGTGTCTAGCTCCCTTGCTGGGTCCCAAGGCCATAGACTCCGTCAGCCAGATGAGTGAGGAGGTGGACACGCTCCCACTCCTGACCCCAACCTATATATCTGTGTGGAGTTTCCTGGGGCCAGGCCCCTCGGACCCCCAGTGGGAGCGGAAGGTGATGGTCAATGGGGAGACATTCCTGGGGCTGGGTGGGACAGAGAGATGCTCCCTGCCCCCTTGCACACCAGAGTGGGGACTCTCGCTGGCTCTGATGCATTGAGGAAAGCAGTGGCCTGCCCCACTGGGACAGCAAGGGCAGTGCTGAGCACAGTGGGAGCTGAGACCCCAGCTGAGTGGGGGGAGACACAGGCAGGGCAGGGGATCTGTGGGGAGTGGCAAGGTGCTTGGTAAGGAAAGTTTGGATGAGCCTAGGCAGCCTTGTGAGCTGATGGCTGTGTCCAGTCAGCAGGGTGGGAAGGCGAGGAGAGTGGAAGATGAGAGTCCCTGGACCTTACCTGTTAGCTGGGTGGAGAATTGGGACAGTGAAGGAAATGGGTCTCTGTCTGTCAGGGGTATTGACTTGCCTATGGAGGGAGCTACCCTGATCTCCAAGCAGTTGTTTGTGACCAGCCTTGTGTGCTGGGACCAGGGGAATGAGATCCCAACCTGTGTGTCTGGTAAAGGAGAAAGTGTGTCCGGCTCTTCTTGGTCTGTGGAGCAGACAGAAGGGGCCTTTCAGCCTGTGATGGTTGAGGGTCGTGCAGTTGTCTCAGAGCTGGTTCTGGATTCAGCTAAAGCCCAGGAAGGGAAGGGTCCTAAGTTTCTGTCTGCTCGGGAGAATGGCCCTGTAACTAGGTCGCATCCAGTTAGGGTCTATGTAAAATCCCACCGCTGCCACCATGTCAAGGTTCCTCCCCCACTCTGAACTCTAGGGTACAGATGTGGGGACCTGCATGAAAAACCCCCCTAAGCTTATCTTTACCAGCTTAGGTCAAAACTTCCCCAAGGTACAAAATATTACACCCGTTATCCTTGGAATGGCCGCTACCACCACCAAACTAATACTGGTTACTGGGGAAGAGCTGTTTGGATGCGTCTTTCCCCCCAAAATACTTCCCAAAACCTTGCACCCCATTTCCTGGACAAGGTTTGGTAAAAAGCCTCACCAATTTGCCTAGGTGACTACAGACCCAGACCCTTGGATCTTAAGAACAATGAACAATCCTCCCAACACTTGCACCCCCCCTTTCCTGGGAAATGTTGGATAAAAAGCCTCACCAATTTGCATAGGTGACCACAGACCCAAACCCTTGGATCTGAGAACAATGAAAAAGCATTCAGTTTTTACAAGAAGACTTTTAATAAAAATTAGAAGTAAATAGAAATAAAGAAATCCCCCCTGTAAAATCAGGATGGTAGATATCTTACAGGGTAATTAGATTCAAAAACATAGAGAACCCCTCTAGGCAAAACCTTAAGTTACAAAAAAGATGCACAGACAGAAATAGTTATTCTATTCAGCACAATGCTTTTCTCAGCCATTTAAAGGAATCATAATCTAACACATACCTAGCTAGATTACTTACTAAAAGTTCTAAGACTCCATTCCTGTTCTGTCTCTGGCAAGAGCAGCATACAGACAGACACAGACCCTCTTTGTTTTTCTCCCTCCTCCCAGCTTTTGAAAGTATCTTGTCTCCTCATTGGTCATTTTGGTCAGGTGCCAGCGAGGTTACCTTTAGCTTCTTAACCCTTTACAGGTGAGAGGAGCTTTCCCCTGGCCAGGAGGGATTTCAAAGGGGTTTACCCTTCCCTTTATATTTATGACACGCCCCCCAAATCTCAGCTAGGGTGAAACACTGGCTGGGATTTCTTCCTGGAGCTCTAGGAAAACAGAGTTAATAAGACACATGCATCTCTAAATATACTACCAAGTACATAAAGACTAACAATATTTTCCACATCTCAAGGACGATTTTAACCAGTTGATTCTGGGAAACTTTCACGGGAGAGTGCATCAGCCACTTTGTTAGAAGCTCCTGAGATGTGTTGGATGTCGAAATCAAAATCTTGGAGAGCTAAACTCCACCGAAGAAGTTTTTTGTTAGTTTCTTTGATGGTGTGAAGCCACTTTAGTGCAGCATGGTTGGTTTGCAGGTGGAAACGCCGTCCCCAAACATATGGGCGTAGCTTTTCCAGAGCGTAGACAATGGCATAACATTCTTTTTCAGTGACTGACCAGTTGCTTTCCCTCTCAGACAGTTTTTTGCTGAGAAACACTACAGGGTGGAATTCTTGATCAGGTCCTTTCTGCATTAAAACTGCTCCCACACCATGCTCGGATGCATCTGTGGTTACTAGGAACGGTTTGTCAAAGTCTGGGGCCCTTAGTACAGGGTCAGACATGAGTGTCGCTTTAAGCTTGTTAAAGGCCTTCTGACACTTTCCAGTCCACTGAACAGCATTTGGCTGTTTCTTTTTGGTTAGGTCTGTCAGTGGGGCAGCGATTTGGCTGTAGTGCGGTACAAATCGTCTGTAATAACCAGCCAAGCCTAAGAAGGATTGAACCTGTTTCTTTGACTTTGGGACAGGCCACTTTTGGATAGCATCCACTTTGGCCTGTAGGGGGCTGATAGTTCCTTGACCCACCTGGTGTCCAAGGTAAGTCACTCTGTTTAGGCCTATTTGACACTTCTTAGCCTTAACAGTTAGTCCTGCCTCCCTTATGCGCTCAAGGACTTTTTGTAGATGTTCCAGGTGGTCTGCCCAGGAATCCGAAAATATGGCCACGTCGTCAAGGTAGGCGACTGCATATTCTCCTAATCCCGCTAGGAGACCATCTACAAGTCTTTGGAAAGTGGCGGGTGCATTTCGCAGCCCGAAAGGGAGTACATTAAATTCATACAGCCCGAGATGTGTGATGAAGGCTGACCTTTCCTTGGCAGATTCATCTAGCGGTACCTGCCAGTACCCCTTGGTTAAGTCCAAGGTAGAGATGAACTGGGCCCGTCCCAGTTTCTCTAATAGTTCATCTGTGCGTGGCATTGGATAGTTGTCTGGGCGAGTTACAGCATTTAGCTTACGGTAGTCCACGCAAAAACGTATTTCCCCATCTGGTTTGGGAACTAGAACCACTGGAGATGCCCATGCACTTTCAGAGGGGCGGATTACCCCCATCTGTAACATATCCTGGATCTCCCGTTCTATAGCAGTTTTAGCTTGAGGAGACACCCGGTAAGGTTGGACCCTAATTGGGTGAGCATTACCTGTGTCAATGGAGTGGTATGCCCGTTCAGTCAGTCCTGGGGTGGCTGAGAACGTTGGCGCGTAGCTAGTGCACAGCTCCTGGATCTGCTGTCGCTGCATACGCCCAAGGGTCATGGAGAGGTTCACCTCTTCCACACCACCAGCACATTTCCCTTCGTAGTAAACACCTTCAGGCCACTCAGCGTCGTCTCCTCCCTGGGCTGTAAACTGACAAACCTTTAATTCTCTGGAATAAAAGGGCTTTAGAGAATTAATATGGTACACCTTAGGCTTTCGGTTGGAGGTGGGGAATGCTATGAGAGACTAGACAATTCTGGTGCTTGTATTTTGCCTGTTGCTAGTGTGTTGTTGGAAAGGGTGGAGCAACTCTGTCTAATCAGGGTGAGATCCTAGCCAGGGCACAAAGAGAGCATGAAGGTGTGTGATTGTGTTACCTACTGAGGGTGTGGAAACCTGTAGCAAGGAGGAAAAGATTCCTGAACTTGTGTGTGGCAAAGGGAAGGAGAATGCTTCTAGCCTTTTATCTAGGAAGTCTGTAAGTTTGCCTGAAAAGGGATTGTGTAGGAATCCGCCTGATGGGCCAGAGGTGATTCTGGATGTAAGGGAGACCCAGAAAGAGTCTGTTGTTGCTCAGGAAAGTGTTCCCCTAGAGCAAGCCCTAGGTAAAGAGGGTAAGAGCAGAATTTCTGTGAGGGGTGAATTGTTACATAGAAAAGCCCCTAGGGAAAGGAATCCTCATGGAGTCTTTGCAAGCAGTTTACTGCAACTGAAGGGTGTGAAAATGATTTAATCAAGAAAGTTTCAGTTCCTAACAGCCAGAAATTTTCTGTTGTGAATGGATCCACTGACTTTCCTGTTGAAAGATCCAGTGTGGATAGCTTTGAGAAGGTCTCAGATGGAGTGAAAGCTGTTAAGAAAGGTATACCGTCCTATAACCAAGTGGCTGTGTTTGGCCAGCTTGTTGGGGAGACAAGGTTGTGGAGAAAGGGATGTCTCCATGCTAGTTCTGTAAGTGAACAGTATGTGGCCCAGGTCAAGATGGGGGCCCTTGACCAAGAGAGCCCGAATTGCAGCCCTCCAGACTGGAGCTCTGGGAGAAAACCCAATCCCAGTTTGACCCCCTGGGGTTTTGGGGTGGCCAAAGGGCATGGGCTGCAGAAACCTTCCCACATGCAGCCTGCTAGTGCTATCGACCACCCCCGACCTAAGGGAGGGCGTGAAACTGGAAGGGCCTGGTGTAACTCCTACCAAGGAATGGGAGAGATGCTGGGGCATCCATGGGAACATTGGTGGCTTTGAACTTCCCCAGGTCACCGGGTAAAGTGACCCCGCTCAGTTCGATCTCAAAGGGGGGAGAGATATGACGAAGTGGGCCTGTTCTTAATGTTTCCTCCGAATATTGTGGGGGTGCCTCAGTTTCCCCTATGCAGTTCTTAAGTATCTAGGTGGTGGGGTAAGGGTGTATGATCATTGCAGAGCCCTAGAGGGCAGGTGTGTGCAGGGGTCTGGACACAGAGAATGGCCGACACCCTGTTTCCTGGCAACTGATGGCCTGGGCCCTTCCCCCCCTGCAAGGTGAAAGCTGAAGGGTTGGAGAACAAAGGAATCAAGTGACCACCTGGCCCGGGAAAGGAACAAAGCCCAGAGGAGGAGGGGCTGGAGGGGGTTTCAGTTTGGGGCTGGCTGGGACATGGAGTGAAGTGCAGACGTGGTTGTCTGGCTCACTGCCCCCAAAATGGACCCAGCTGAGGGGTCCCGTTCTCTGCACCTGCAAGCTCTGTTTTAGACCATGTTCCTGTCGTCTAATAAACCTTCTGTTTTACTGGCTGGCTGAGAGTCACGTCTGACTGTGAAGTTGGGGGGCAGGACCCTCTGGCTTCCCCAGGAGCCCCGCCTGAGCGGACTCACTGGGGGAAGCGCACGGAGGGGCAGAGGATGCTGAATGCTCCGAGGTCAGACCCAGGAAGGTGGAAGCTGTGTGAGCTGTGTGTCCTGAAGACAGGCTGCTCACAGAAAGGCGACTGCCCCAGAGTCCTGACTGGCTTTATGGGGAGCAGTTCCAGAGCATCGCCCAGGGACTCCGTGACAACTGGTGGCAGCGGTGGGATGTACTGCACCCCGTGGATGGCGCTTCCTGCAGTAAGTGACTGGGGAGCAGTAACACGAAGGGGGATTGCCGAGGACCAGGCCTGCTGAAGGCTCAGAGAGGAGCGGTTTCGGGGGGCGGTTAACCCCTGGGAGTGTGTGACCAGCGAGAAGGACTGTGCAGTAATGGGGTCCCCCTGGGGACTGCGGTGAGCAGTCTCAGGGGCGGAGGAGACTGCAGCTTGGCCCGGGGAGAGAGAAGGACTTTTGCAGTAACAGGGTTCCCCTGGGGATTACAGCGAGCAGTCCAAGGGGTGGAGGAGTCGGCAGCTCGACCCTGGCAAAGAGGTGGTGACCTCGAGAAGGGCTGGCACACTAGGGGTTCTCCCTGGAAACCGTGGGGAGCTGAGAACACACGGGCCTGTGAGTCCACAACAACTTGGGAGGAGCGGAGTGATGGCCTGTCCCCGTCTCCTTAAGAAGGACATTGTAACCCTGTGCAAAAAGAGAGGGTTGAGCGTTGGAAAGTTCACCAAAGCAGAGTTAATCGTGCAGCTGGAGGAGGATGACCGCTCTAAGGAACAGATTCCTGACCCCAACTGGGGCTATAGCAGGATCTGGGAGCAGCTGGAGTGGGAGCCAGGCATCGCCAAGACTCCTGTCCCCGACCAGACGGGGGTCTTCACGATCGGGTTCCCCATCGGGGGATCGAGACGGACGGGATTGGAGCTGAGTCCGAGAGAGCAAGAGGACCGTGGGAGACAGCGAGAGCCCGAGAAAGAGCTGCAGAAGCAGCAGCAGCATGAACTGGCGGTGGTGGGGCGGAGAGGCCTAGGGGACCTCCCCGGGGTGAGTGGGGATAGATCCCGGGGGGCCAGTTCCGCAGGGAACCTTGAGACTAAATTGCTGCCCCTAGTTAAGGGGGGGTGTGTGGATGCCCACCTCACTGCCTTTGAGCAGGCTGGCGATTTGAACCAAGGGGACCCTGCGGAAAAGCCCCGGTGTCTAGCTCCCTTGCTGGGTCCCAAGGCCATAGACTCCGTCAGCCAGATGAGTGAGGAGGTGGACACGCTCCCACTCCTGACCCCAACCTATATATCTGTGTGGAGTTTCCTGGGGCCAGGCCCCTCGGACCCCCAGTGGGAGCGGAAGGTGATGGTCAATGGGGAGACATTCCTGGGGCTGGGTGGGACAGAGAGATGCTCCCTGCCCCCTTGCACACCAGAGTGGGGACTCTCGCTGGCTCTGATGCATTGAGGAAAGCAGTGGCCTGCCCCACTGGGACAGCAAGGGCAGTGCTGAGCACAGTGGGAGCTGAGACCCCAGCTGAGTGGGGGGAGACACAGGCAGGGCAGGGGATCTGTGGGGAGTGGCAAGGTGCTTGGTAAGGAAAGTTTGGATGAGCCTAGGCAGCCTTGTGAGCTGATGGCTGTGTCCAGTCAGCAGGGTGGGAAGGCGAGGAGAGTGGAAGATGAGAGTCCCTGGACCTTACCTGTTAGCTGGGTGGAGAATTGGGACAGTGAAGGAAATGGGTCTCTGTCTGTCAGGGGTATTGACTTGCCTATGGAGGGAGCTACCCTGATCTCCAAGCAGTTGTTTGTGACCAGCCTTGTGTGCTGGGACCAGGGGAATGAGATCCCAACCTGTGTGTCTGGTAAAGGAGAAAGTGTGTCCGGCTCTTCTTGGTCTGTGGAGCAGACAGAAGGGGCCTTTCAGCCTGTGATGGTTGAGGGTCGTGCAGTTGTCTCAGAGCTGGTTCTGGATTCAGCTAAAGCCCAGGAAGGGAAGGGTCCTAAGTTTCTGTCTGCTCGGGAGAATGGCCCTGTAACTAGGTCGCATCCAGTTAGGGTCTATGTAAAATCCCACCGCTGCCACCATGTCAAGGTTCCTCCCCCACTCTGAACTCTAGGGTACAGATGTGGGGACCTGCATGAAAAACCCCCCTAAGCTTATCTTTACCAGCTTAGGTCAAAACTTCCCCAAGGTACAAAATATTACACCCGTTATCCTTGGAATGGCCGCTACCACCACCAAACTAATACTGGTTACTGGGGAAGAGCTGTTTGGATGCGTCTTTCCCCCCAAAATACTTCCCAAAACCTTGCACCCCATTTCCTGGACAAGGTTTGGTAAAAAGCCTCACCAATTTGCCTAGGTGACTACAGACCCAGACCCTTGGATCTTAAGAACAATGAACAATCCTCCCAACACTTGCACCCCCCCTTTCCTGGGAAATGTTGGATAAAAAGCCTCACCAATTTGCATAGGTGACCACAGACCCAAACCCTTGGATCTGAGAACAATGAAAAAGCATTCAGTTTTTACAAGAAGACTTTTAATAAAAATTAGAAGTAAATAGAAATAAAGAAATCCCCCCTGTAAAATCAGGATGGTAGATATCTTACAGGGTAATTAGATTCAAAAACATAGAGAACCCCTCTAGGCAAAACCTTAAGTTACAAAAAAGATGCACAGACAGAAATAGTTATTCTATTCAGCACAATGCTTTTCTCAGCCATTTAAAGGAATCATAATCTAACACATACCTAGCTAGATTACTTACTAAAAGTTCTAAGACTCCATTCCTGTTCTGTCTCTGGCAAGAGCAGCATACAGACAGACACAGACCCTCTTTGTTTTTCTCCCTCCTCCCAGCTTTTGAAAGTATCTTGTCTCCTCATTGGTCATTTTGGTCAGGTGCCAGCGAGGTTACCTTTAGCTTCTTAACCCTTTACAGGTGAGAGGAGCTTTCCCCTGGCCAGGAGGGATTTCAAAGGGGTTTACCCTTCCCTTTATATTTATGACAGGAGTAATTCCATCCTTGGTGTAAATCATAGCTCTGTTGACATCAGTGAAGCTGCACTAATTACACTAGCTGAGGATCAGGCCCAGTTGGTTTATGTCAACGATTTGTATACTGTTGTGAGTTAAGAATTAGGCTCATTCTGTTTAAATTAGCGGATAAATTGCTAAAATCCATATCTATTATTATACAATGCTATAAATGTATAGCATTTGCCTGGAGACATTTTAATCTCAAGGCTCAACCCTGCAAAATCTTTACCCATGGAACTCCCATTATGAGCATGGAAGGCTTGCAGGGTTGGGCCCTAAATTAGGCATAATGCTACAATAGGTGATAATTAACAAATGTTGAGGAATGACCTATGGGAGGAATGGTATTATGTATCTAAATCCCCTAGGTTGCTCTGAAAATCTCAGTGATGATTACTAATAAAAAAAAAGTCACTCATTTTGTTACATACTAGGTTAATCCATAAAAATACTAATAGACACAGCACATCTCTGGTTATGATGTTTTAGCCATGACAATTACAGGCATAGCCATTATCAAGTTAAAATGAATGACTTTGTCAGTGAAGAACAAGTTGCTAATTAAAATGTCTTATTTGCGCTTTAAAAATCAGCCTTTCATGAGTCACTTCACTTTAAATGTTACAGAATGATACATTGGTTTGTAGACTTAGCTAATTTGGAAAGGTCAATTTTCCACTTAGATAATAATCAGGAAGTTTATGAGGAAATAAAGTCTAGTTTCTGTGGAGATGCCTAATACACTTATTGTTGTGTATGTTGGTTTGTTTTGCCCTTCTATAGAAATGTAGATACATTTGATAGAAATATGTTTTATATCTGGGTTTATTTACTTGGAATTTTGCTACTCTGCATTAAAAGAGTTCCCCTCTGAGTCTCTGGGACCCTTGACAATATTGTTAAAAATAAACTAATAATAAACAGACACATCAATTAAATTTGTATTGCAGTAATGCCTAGGTTCCCCAGGCCTGGACCAGGATTCCATTTTGCTAGGGGCTGTACAAATACACAAACACACACACACACAAATGGTCCCTGCCCTAAAAAAATTACTGCAGATCAAATTAAATAATCCAGAGATAACATAAATCTAACAAAACTCAACCTCCTTGCATAATCCTTCTACCTAGCCCTACCCAACGTGCATCTCCTCATAGGCTGGGGCGAAAAGGTTAGTTTTACTGCATGCCTTCAAAACTCAAACTGTGACTTGCAAAGGCTCAAGAATCTAGGACCCTAATGGAGAACACCCTACCAGCTTCTTCTCATCTCTCACAGTAATAGGTCTTCAGCTCAGGCCTCTCCACTGCAGCAGCATGTCACAGGGGGAGAAGCAGTCCCTTAGATAGGTAGGGCCTATGCCATTGAGGGCTGTAAAGAAACAGCTATATGTTCATATAAGCATGCATTTTGTAAATCCATATTAATAATGTTGTGTTTTTAAATAGCATTTGAAATCAAATATACTATAAGTCATATTGTGAAAAGAGAAGCCCGTGGGTGTTAAATATCATCTCTCAGTGAAAGCAAGCATTTTTAACTGCTTATACTAGTTTGAGGTGTGTCAAGTCGTGCATTGCTGTTACAGAGCTGCCCTCTTGTGGTCTGCAAGGTTTTTAAGGTTCTATAGCTTCAGAGTAAATCAATGTTTAACAATATGTTGTCAACGATTAACTGCATCAAAGAACAATCCCTGAATTTCCATCTGCCACAAACAAGATCATAGACTCAGATGACAACCCGAAGCAATTACCCAAACAATCCATAAAACATAGTATCCCTCACAGTTAGATACGGGCTCAGATCAAAACCCTGCATCAACATGTTCCTGGAACTTTGATTTCAAGGCAGTGTGAGGGCTACAGTTATGACAAATCCCAATGGCCTCCTCATCCACTTACACACTCATAAAGGGGCCAGCCATCATCTGGTGCTAACTATACTGAGAAAGAGCATGAGTAACTGATACAAAGCTTTCCCAGGGGATGCAGTACTTACTGTAAATCAGTCATGTCAGAGAAGAGTGCTTTAGCCATGAAGTTTGAGGTATTTCGCTCAAGCATTCCATCTCTTGTTTACAGGTCAGTGGTCAGACAAATCTACATATGCTAGTCACAGGACTTGTTTCCCTTACTTATGCCAGTGTAAATCAGGAGCAATTCCAATGAAATACACTTGTTTACCCTGGTGTAGAACTGGGACCTATTCTTGGGCCTTGATGTGTTGTGCTCAGTGCAGGACCTGGAGTGACTAAAGGTCAAAGTTCCCCCGAGTCAATGGCTGATCAGGCTGAGGTAGTTAAAGTACATCAGTTTCACAGCCAACAGCACACAAGGAAGTGGCCAGCATCATATCCAACCACCTTTGTCTGCCCCAATGGATGGACCAGGTACCTGTTTTGCAGCTGGGTGAACTGGAGAGGGCCTTTCAGTGTGAGATTGAGTGAAACTCAAACCCACGACCTTTAGGCTTGTAGTTAAGTGCCTTACCCACATAGGAAAGGTAGCTGATGCAATACTTTTTGTGATAGTCTACACTATTATGGTCACCACCTTGATAAGATTATGATAAAATTTTTATAAAGTATGCCTTGTGAGGTATCATTTGAAAAGTCATAATCTGCTGAATATCATTATCCTGTTAAAATATGCATAACAACACTATATATGAGATTAGATTCTACTGTATGAGTGTTACCCAGAATTACAACATATTTCAGTAACACTCACAAACCAGTTTTTTAGAGATAGAGAGACACACTAGCACTCAAGACAGGTGTTACAGGGCTATCACCTACATAAGCAGCAATCCTCAAGTGGGGGGATGGTGCAAACAAGAAATTTACATTTCATCACAGGAATGATTCAAACCTCCCGTGCACAATGAACTGCTTGTCACCATGACTCAGCAAGGATGTTTCTAGAAATTTAGTTATAAAGGGAGAGGAAAACACTTGACCTCACCTCTCTGCTCATCACATCAATGACTTTCAAAGAACTGAACTAAGTGGGAGGGGTCCGAAGCTGAAAGGAGACCCAGCCTGTATAATTTACTGTAGCCTATGGTGAGACAAATCCTTGTGCTTTAAAGTTCACTTAGCTTGTTAAATTAGGTATTAGCTTGTGTTTTACCCTTTTATTTTTTTTGTAACCAATCCTGACTTTTATGCATCATCACTTGTAATCACTTAAAATCTATCTTTCTGTAGTTAATAAACTTATCTTATTGTTTTATCTTAACCAGTGTGTTTGGATTAGTGTGTGTGAGAAACTCCGTTTGGGAATTTAATGAAATGATGGACTTTCTATGAGCTTGAATTGTTCAGTAATATTCTGGACTGTACTAAATGCACATTTCTGGAGGAAAGTCTGGAACTAAGAATTTGCAGGTGTTGACCTGTATGTAATTCATGAGTGATTGGTCAGAGTGCTCATGTGTTTATCAGGGAGTGAATTTGCATGCCGAAGGCTGTGTGAGCAGGCTGAAAGTGGATGTTCTGATAGCAAGGCAGAGTAAAAGGCACCCCAGGCTAGAGATTTCTGGGGACACAGCTGTTCAACAGTCCTGATTGTACTCTGGGTAATGTCACACCTTTGCACTCCTGTGATCATTGGAGTTTCTGGGGACAGTGTAGGCCCTTTTGTGAGTCAGAAAAGCCTTTTGTTAATTCTGGCATCCTTCAAGAAACTCTTACCCCAGCAGGGATAGCCAGAGTGCAGCAGAAGTGACATCTGTGGCCCAGCTGGAATGCAGCGGTGTTTACAACTGCTTTGGGTCATCCATGGCCTCATTCCAAAGAAGCCACAGCTGCCTGGATAAGATTCCTTTACAGTTCCTCTATACCACTGGAGTGGCACAAAGGGACCATATCAGAGCCAAAGCTCTGACTTACTGTATAAATGAGATCAGAATCTGGTCCATGGATCCTGAGCTTTGTTCCAGAATAGGACCTTGTTAAAGAAATACAAGGAAGTAAAACACTGTGAGCTAAAATGAGAATAGAAGAAGTTCAATGCTTATTAGTTCAGAGTGTCTGCCCATTTTATCTCCGTTTCTATTGTTAGGTTTTCCCTCTGGGCCTGTCTGTTTTCTTTAAACTTACTTTTACATCAATAATTGAATTTAGAATGCCTGAAAAGTATCACACTGACAGACTGGAGACTGAAGTTCTCCATTAACCTACAGATTAGGTACAGCGTGAATGGTACAAGCTTTCCAAAGCGTCATCACCAGTCTGCCTCAAACTGTTCTAGAAAAGGCCTCCTGAGGAGTCCGAGCCTAGACTATTTGTAGTTTGTTGTTATGATCCTCGTTCACAAATCATTAATGTAACAGTGGGATTCATCTCCAGCATTACAAAAACCCCACCATATTAGATGATTCTCAGAGGTTGGGCTTTCACAATGAGAATAAATTTACCCTGCTCTTGTCTTTAATCTTGGAGCTATGTTATTTTGCTCATCCTGAGAAATTCTCTATTACAATGTCCCTTCTAAAATGATACAGAAATCAAGTTGTATTGTGCTGGAGAATAAAGTGTCCCAGGCACTCATATTTTAGTATTTCAACTGAATTCTTATCTTCTATAGAAACAATGTTCCACCTCGAATTTATATTTTATTTCTGCCATGCAAATGGGCTAGCCAAAAGTTTTAGGGAATTTTCTGCAGTCTCTTTTCTGATCAGAATGCAACAGCACCACTTATTCAGCAAACATGCCCTCTTCTGGCTCTTAGCTAGAGTTGGTTGAATATCATTACTTGAATAATTTATTTGACTAATCTTAAAATATTTTTCCTATTAAAGTATTAGACCAGCTTTAAAATTAGGCTAATAAATCAACAAATATATGTGTGAATAACTCATTTGACAACATTTGTAATATTTTAAACTTAAATTACTTGACAAATATTTTTAATCATTCTCCAGTAAAGTGTTCCTAAAACAATATTAACAATTCTTGTTCACTACAGTGATGATAATGTTGTGTTTAACATAGGCATCCTTAATAAATGACAAACTGTGGCTCCTAGTTGGGATAGTCTAGCTTGTAAGTAGCTGTGAATTGTCAGTAAAGCTAAGCTAAAGAAGCTCTAGTTAGAACAAACACAATAAGTATATCTGTAGTGGCTACACTGCAGTAAAGAAGTGTTTGATTTATCCTATTGCCACCTGTTTTTATTGTACTAGCCACTTGATTAGAGAGCTATAACACACTGCTGGGGATATCCAGAACTGTGAGCCACTGTTACCTCTCTGCTGCAGCAAGAACGCGTTTTGCTGGCAATTCAAGTGTGTGTCAGCTCGCTGCCACATCAGTCTATCTTGCCAGAAACCTCCTCAAAGCTCTCCTGTCCCCTACCTTGCCTAGCAGGTAACAATCGGTGAACTCCAGCCCCTGAGCTCCTCAGACACGTTTCTGTGCAATGCACAGCCCCTGCCACCGTGCATTGACAGAAGATCCTAAGTTTGCAGCTCTGTTAAAGAGTCAGTGTCTCTCAGCTTATCAGTTTAGCTGGAGTAAATACATGTTGCCCTTTAAACATAGCCCTGAATTGGGTTATAGTAAAAGTAAAACAAATTTAATAACCCAAGAGCATGGATTTAGTGATACTAAGTAAAAGAGGGAAAGATAGAGATGGTTACATGCAAATAAAAGTGAAAACACATATCTAAAGGGCTAAAACTTAATCTAGCAAGATTCAGTCTTTGTTCCAGGTGGTTTCTCTCACCCCTGGTCTCCTTTCCAACTTTTTACCAGCTGGGCTGGCATGACCAGGACCCATCACAGAGCTCAAATTGCATGGTTTCTTTTTCTACTCAAGGTGAAGGATAAAGATAGAATCTCTCTCTGTTCCTTATATTCCCCAAAGGGATTACCTTTGTCTTACAGGTTACGACGGCTTCCTGGGGACTCAGTCTCCTGTGTCTCCTTGGGGTGCAGGAGCCATGTTAATTCTCTGTCTCTCAGTTTAGGAAGAGGAGAACCCCCACTGGTTTAGCTCAATGGTTTTTACCTCTAGTATATAAGTTGAGGTAAACCCCCATTCCTTTGTCTAGGCCAGACCCGTTTGTCACTTTTACCTAGACTAGGCTGTCTTGTCTTAAACATGTTACACATGTCTTAAACCTCATACAAAGGAAATCCATAACTTCCCATATAAGGTTAACACATGCATTTTACAGTGATAGTAATAACCTCTTTAGGTGGCAACATGTCCCACCACTTGTCCCACCCTGACACCATGATGGGGAGGAAGTGAATAGTGCAAAGCACAAGCTTGTCCAAATGTTTCCTGGGCCTGGTTCAGAGGTGGACCAGTTGCCTGGTGGTCAGCTGACTGAGGTTGTCTGTTGAGAGTGGCCAGGGAGATTTGCAGGGAAAGGCCTGATGATGACGTCCGGAAGGCCAGGGGTGAGAGGTGGGTGGGGAACACCCTCCTTCAGGACCTGCTTGAGGAAAGCAGGAGCCCACGACAGGGGATGCATGGGGTGTACAGCCCCCTGCACTGGCTAAGCACCACGGGGTCCACCCAGTTCCTCTGACTGTAGTCCAGGAGCTCTCTGAGTGGAACTGGCCAGTGCAGAGGGGATGCTACATTGCAGAGAGTAGTCCCTGCACTCCGGAGATTGTTGAAGCTTTCCTGGAGGCTGGCCACCGTGCTGACTGTGCAAGAGAAAAGGCTGAGAACAGGTTCCCAATTCCAACTGTCCTGTCTGCAGAGCTGGGCAACAAATTAATTTAGGTTAAATTAAGACCATTTTCAGTTTGCTGAGTATCTACAGCCAAGTTAAGAGTTTTACTAATTATATTGCTAGTTTCAATTATTTGACAAACCATTTGTGCAAACACAGGTTAGCCTGTTGGTTGTTTCTGAACTGTCCACTATCAGTATTTGCTGTTCACAATTCACACTGTCACTGGGACTCTGAGTCATGCTGTGTTTCCGTTCCCTGATCTGTGACAAGAGTACCTAAAGAAATCACAGAGAGTGGGGGAGCGTTTTAGGGAGATATATTAAAAATCTTTTCTGACCTCTCTTGAGAAGCAGCATTCAATATGGTTGTGTGTGTGGACCCTAGATTTGCAAATTCCTTGCAGCTTGCATGAATAAGAAATGAAAAAGAGAAAATCCCGATTGTACTGGCCACCTAGAAGGCTTCATATTCAGGTTTATCTTGTCACCATCAAGTATTTGTGTATGAACATAAACCTAATTGGAAAGGCTGTGGCTTATCGGGCTTATTTAATTGCCTAAGTAGCAGGGCTATTGGGGATACCGGGGAACACCTGGGCATTCCGTCATCTCCTAAATGACAACACACATTATTTCATGTCTGCTGTGTGCATGGATTAAATACACTGGCCTCCATTTTATGTGACACTTTTAGCCAGCAATCGTTTGCCATATGTGTTAATTTTATGTAAGTAAGCAGTGGTATTTGCATTTCCAAGGGATGCGTTCGTTCTATCTAGCCATATGTGCATCCAACCACATCTCAGATTTCCATGTGCACATTTGATAAACATATGCCTCCAAATACTGAAAATCAAGCCCCCAGCTTCTTGCCTTGGCACTTCTTCTTATGCTCACTTTCCTCCTCCATTTTGATCTCAGTCAGCTTTTGTGTCAGTATCTGTCCACAGCTGCTTGCCATACTTTTGCCACTGGACACCTTTGGCAACTTCTATTTCCCAAGTCCTTTGCTTTAGCCTCCATCATCTAGGTTTCAGCCTGCACATGTAGCTGAAGACTATATTTGCTATTGCTTTTTATTGTTTTCTAAAAATATGATCCCACATTGAAGGAAATCTCCATCCATTAGCAAAGACTGCTATAAATCTGTTGTGGAATTTCACTAATACTTCTTCATCCTCGCTCTCTAATTCCATGGTACTAAAAAGAGAATGAATTATTTTTTTCAACAGCTCTCTACAATGTGGATATTTTGAAAAGCTTTTCCTGTTAATTGAGATACTCTGTGCTGTTCAGTTTCCAATCCACAGCTCCTGCTCCGAGTTTTCGTTAAGCTTCTTTTCCTAATCCACCCATTTCTCTGAATTGAGTGCTAACTAAATGAGACCCTTCTGTTTCCCAGAAGTGACCAAAAGGATACAAAACTAGAACTGGTGCTGAGGAGTCATATCACTACGCTGCTTTTACTGTTATGATTGGTTAAATAATGTTACTTGTTTAGTAAGCCTTATAATAGCCTTAAGGTTTGGGTGAAACATTGCTATGGATCAGGTGTGGCTGTCGCCTTTCAATCGGGATAAATGTAAAGAAAGCTTTATACTCAGGAGGCTGAAACAATAGCAGTAGCACCAAAATCACAGACACATGGAAATGCTGAGTAGATGCTGAATCATATAACAGAAGGATTTTAAAATGGAGGTGCTGAGGCTTTGATTGGTAGAACTGTTTTGTGTGGATACAGGGCCTGGACAAGCATTGTGCATGATCCTGGAAGAAGTTAGAGAGGGGGATTCTGGGTCTGGTTCTGGCTAGAAAGGATTGGTGCAGTAAGTTAAGAAGTTATCCTGTTTTTGTTGATGGTGGTGTTATTTTTTATTCTTCCTGGGTTCAGAGAAGCATGACTTTTTACGTTCCTTGTAAAAAAATAAGATTGCAGCAGAGAAAATACTAGATTTCATTCGCAATTTTTCCTCCTAACTGGAACAACATACATAGTCCCAAAATTTTACTAACTACTTGGGTCAAGAAAGGGTAACAATATATTTTTAAAAAACCTTACACAATAGAGTTGGCAAGTCTGTTACTGTAATACACTATTGCACTAGCAGATGAATGTTCCATAACCATACCCAAAAGAAAGCAAATTTAAAAAAAAAATACAGAGGCAGGGGAAAATTTTGTGCATTCAAAATGTTTTTCCATCGGAAAAATAGCATTTTGTCAAAAAGAAAAGGAGTACTAGTGGCACCTTAGAGACTAACCAATTTATTTGAGCATAAGGTTTCGTGAGCTACAGCTCACTTCATCGGGTGCATAAATCGGTTAGTCTCTAAGGTGCCACAAGTACTCCTTTTCTTTTTGCGAATACAGACTAACATGGCTGCTACTCTGAAACCTAGCATTTTGTCAAAATCTAAATCTCTCTGTGTTGATTTCAATTAAAGGTTTGAGAACAAAATTGAAAAAAGCATTTATATAAGGCTGAAATGCTCCATTTCATTTTTTTCTGAAAACAATGTTTCAATTTTCCATTTCAAAACAACTTGTCATTTCAATTTTATGTGATATATCAGAATCTAAAATTAAAAGTTTCCATTTCATTGGACCAAAACATTTTGATGGCCCCAAAACAATTTTTTTCCAGAATTTTGTTTTGTGGAAAATGTCAACATTATTTTGTTTTCATTCCAATTTGGGTCAAAACCAAATGTGGAAATGTTAGAATTTCCTATGGAACATACACTCCAAGTTTCAATCAGCTCTAAATATTTAATCATGCGTCAGGAAATGAATTTACCAGCTAGTTGAAAAGTAGTAACTGATGCCACATTAACTTTTAGAACCAAATTCTAAGGGCATGTCTACACTGGCACTACCTGGGCACTACAATGGCACAGTTATGGCATGGCAGCTATGCTGCTGCAGCACCATAGCGTAGATGCTTTCTACAGCAACGGAAGGGTTTTTTTCCCATCGATGGAGGTAATCAGCTTCCCTGAGTGGTGGTAGCTAGGTCCACAGAAAATTCTTCCCTCTACCTAGCTCTGTCTACACTGAGGGTTAGACTGGCTTAACTATGGCACTCAGGAGTGTGAATTTTTCATATCCTGAGTGGAGTGATGTAGTGTGGTCAATTTACATGTTAAGTTTAAGCCAGAGCTCTGATTGGCAAATAGGGGTCAAATTCTTTTCTCATGTATGCAGATGTAAACCCAGAGTAATTAAATTGGTATTATTTCTACTGGCGCATATGAGATCAGATATTGGCCAAGAGGTTACTTAGTGGAGACTGGAGAATGGCAACTCTAATTGCAGTCCAAAAATAAAAGGTAAAAATATTAGGCATAGTAGGTATATTTAGCTGTTGATCTGATCATTGAATGAGTTCATTAGAATGCTGGCATCTGCAATTGTTCATAGTAAAGAGACCAGTGCTGTTGAAATCTATTTGCAGGATGTTTCTTGCCATACATTGCTCAACAGATACACGGACAAACAACCACAATGACCTGACCTGTAAAGTTAGCTTAATAATGAAATTCAGTACTAATTAACCAAGCTTATCAAAAAGCAGTTCTGTTCTGAAAAGTGTCTCCCACATCATGGGAATCTAAATGACATCATGACTTTCACACGAACATGCTCAATTTATACATAACATTCCCCCAAAGGTTTGGCAAGTTTGATCTTCTCAGTTACGTTGAAGTTACTCCAGATTTATGGTGTTAATGCCAGCTTCACTTCTCACTTCTCTTTTCTTAAGTGCCAGTGCTGCAAATTCAGGACCTGACCTTCCTCATTTAGGCTGGTGTAAGTCATGAGAATCTCCACTGAAGCCAGGGGGGTTAGACCTCTGTATGCAATCCCAATCAGCTCCGCAGTCTGGGATCTGAAAATCCAGCCCTGAGCCTTCTGTGTCTTGCGTCATCATCAGTTAAAGGATCTGCATTTACAATTTAGCTGACAATTTTGTTAATAGTACATGAATCAGAATAGCATTCACCTCGTTCTTTCACATACTGACGAGTTCCATTATCTCTGCAGCTTTAATAATACAAGTAAAAACTTTCTTTTGTCTGCAAAATAAGCAAATCTGCCCCAAAGATACAGGGGAAGGCAGAGGGCGGGAAGATATGTTGAATATGAAGATACTGTTTTTTTACAGGTACTTTCTGACTATAACCATACCACTTAATTCAGCTACACATCTCTACTTAGATTACACTGATAATTAGAGTGAACAATTATCCTTAAATTTTCCAAGTGGTGTGTGGGAATTTTATGACATTGCGCTTACCAGTGTCAGTGGGGATCACATTGTTAAGATAAAATAACGAGGAGTCCTTGTGGCACCTTAGAGACTAACAAATTTATTTGGGCATAAGCTTCTGTGAGTTAGAACCCACTAAGATTCTGACCCCGTGACCTCGTCCTCCTCATTTAGACCCATCCCATCATTGACTTCTTCTTTCCTAAGGCATAAATTTTAAGCTCCTTATCTTTGCTTTCAAGGCTGTGTACAGCTCCATCACTCCCAATATGTCTGCCATTGTTTCATTCTACCTCTACCTAGATCAATATAACATTTTTAAACAAAATGGTTGTGAAAAGGGTAGCACTGTATTGTTTTGAACAGCAGGATTTCTGAGCCTGGATAGCACATAACAAAGATTATTTTGTTGCCTTTCCCTGTTATTGGACAGTCTTATCTACTCTTCAGTCAATGACAGCTTCCTTCTGTCACATTTGCTAAGTGACTGTAAACAGAAAGAAAAGGAGGACTTGTGGCACCTTAGAGACTAATACATTTATTTATTAGTCTCTAAGGTGCCACAAGTCCTCCTTTTCCTTTTGCGGATACAGACTAACTCGGCTGCTACTCTGAAACCTGTAAATAGAAAACCATTATATAGAGTGAGTACTGCTAGCAAAGATGACCTATTTGGCTGTAGCATAACTTTCAACCAGGCAGGAGAATTCAAATTCAATGCTTGACTTTGATATCTTACAGTGAAAGAAATGCCCTTGGTGCTTATGACAGGAAGTAACTTATGCAACTCCAAACTTACCCCTCTAGCAGGTTTGTGTGATGTTAATGTCTCCATCCTTAGCCTGCAGGATGCTTATCATGACAAAGGTCATGAGGACGGTAGAAGTAAAGAAAAATGGGGTGGGGGTTTCTTGCAGTTGGAAGAGGGGCTCCAATACTGTATAAATACAATAAAAAATCCAAATGGCTCCATGAACAATATATGTATATTTAGCTATCTGCTGTTTTTCTACAGACCTTGGTCTTGACAAAAGCAGAGAAAAACTGGACAAGCTGGATTGGAAAAGCTAATTTGAAAACTAAAGAGACATCACAGCAGTCACATTGGCAAACGACCTAACACTTAAGCTGTTTGAAGTACTGGATCTAAGCAGAATATGGGCTTGGCGGAACTTAAAGCTTAAGCTTTAAGTTATTTTATTTTTTAAAATCTCAACTTCCACACTGTACAGATACTCTTGCAATCGAAGCAGTCCAAGGGTCATTACCCTCCACTTTTGTGTCAGTTTTAGGGTGTGAGTTTCAGTGAGTAAAGTTTTGAGAGTCTTATAGTCTGTAAACATTGAAAAAAAATTAGTATAATTTTGGAAGATGATCTGAGAAAACACCTGCAACAGCTGTAGTGGAAAAACATTTGGCTCACATTTATTGGCACAATAGTAAATATAAACAAAAGTGTGTATTTTTAATCACCTTTTGAGAGTGAGGAAACTAACAAGGAGGGAAGAGTTATTTTTCACTTAGAAATTCAAAAGAATGTTTAGTTGGTAACAAAATCAGAGAAGTAGCCTTTACTTCCAAATTTTCTGGGGAAATTAAAGATGGGTAGATTTGTTATGCATTGAAAGCCTGCATCTAAATTTCCCGACTAGTCAGTACTTATTGGGACAGAATTCTTAAGGACCAGCTCTGTAGGGCTTACTCCTGAGAGTTGTTCCATAGACTTCACCTGTGGTGGCCTGCTTATCTGAGCTAAGGGTGGACTGGTTACTGGCTGCAGGCATCTTGACCAGCACCTCCCTTTCTTCAATATTTCTCAAAACCCCCCAGATTTCTTCTTTATTGTACTATTAATTGTAGCCAGAGGCCATGATGAGGATGAAAAAAATTAGACAGACCATAAAGTTGTGCTCTTGTTTTGTGTTGTTTACTGTAAATGTGTGATGGGCCAAATCATGAGGTCTCATCTCAGTTGTTACTTGGGTACACTCTGGTTGAAAGTTAATGTTGTCGTTTTTTGCCTGAGAAAAACCAAGGAAGAACTTAGGTTTGGACCTTACCAGAGTAAAATAAATCTGAAGAGGAGAACGTGTTACTCATTTTTTGTAGAGTGGGTTGACCAATCCTGTCATTATTTTCCTAAAAAAACCAAAACTGCTCCCGAACTGTTTTTCTTAGTGGCTTCATCTTCCTTCCCCATCTCCCTGATCACAATTAGCATTTCCTTCTCCAAAGAAAATAAGGAGACTCCACATGGCATGGACATCCATAAACGGGTCCAACTGTTTGTTGAAAAATTGGAAAGGCTCTTTGCAACAATGGTCGCAGAAGAAATGAGTAAAACATAAATGTGTCTTTAATGGCGTCACGGTGTTCTGTGTTTGCACTGCTCTGCCTCTCTCCAGGAGGTGTGTGGTTGTACTACACTCTGTAATAAATTCATTTCTACAGGGCATCTGTTACCCTTTACTACAATTCCCTAGGTAACTGCACCTCTGACATCTTCATGGCCTTCTTGAGGGCACCCCATTTAGGTCACAAGCATCTAATCAGCACCTTTTCTTGGGGCAGGAAGCAGTGTTCCTCTCTCCAGACTGTAGATTTAGGCTGTAATGCTTCCTGCAATTCACTGTGATCACCGTAGCAATTTGGACTTTAGTTCAGCACCTGCCGTGTTCTCTCCGGGGCAATGATGAGGTTAACCAGTGACTAAAGTACAATAGTATTTTTTCAGAACAAAAGCAATACAGAGAAAACAAAGCTTCAACCTATTGAAGATGGATCTCTTTCGATTCTTGTTGAATCATTAAAAATGTATCTGCGGGTGTAAATTTGAATTTGAAACTGTAGGACTAATCTTGTATCTGGGGATGAAAGAATAATAGTCCCTTTCTTTCATTCCGACAGATTACTTAACTGATGCCTTACTCTGACAATGTGGCATAATTTAACCTTTATTCTCTTAAATCCAGGCTTCACATCTACTCAGATTGAAAAGTGATGGAGCTAAAACGAGATGTATCAAAATAAGCTCTCCATCCTCTATACAAAACAGTTGCCCATTTCTAGAGCTAAACTAGAACCAAACCCCTCTCTTATGAAACTTCCGCTCATGTTTTGCAGTCTCCAGCCAAACTTTGCAGGAACAATTTGAATAGCTATCCAAACTTTTGGGTCCACCCACCACAAGACAGAGAATTCTGGTTTATTGAAGTTAAAGCTTGTTGTGTTTTATGAAACAATCATCATTAACCAAACTTACCGACTCTTATCTACGTAGGTATTTACATGACCACCCCATCAACATTTGAACACCCCATAATCTTTAACATAGTTATACTCACCGTGCCCCCATGAGATAGGGAAGGATTTATGATGCAAGCAAGCCAGCTCAGATTAAAAGCAATAGGCAGTTCACCTCTCTGTGAACCTTAGAGGAATATCAAGAGCCATTGTAATTTGCAAACTAATCCATTTGTAAAATGTAACTGAATTGTTAAGTTTGGCTATATCCTGTTGCTTATGTGCTATTATGCATGCTCTGTAATAAATAACTCCGATCAGAAGAAATACTAATGTTGTTATATCCACTTGTCTATGAACGTGTTGGTTGCTGATGTTATTGTATCCACTTGTTAGAATAGAACAAAGGGAGATGTTGTCACACTGCATTTACATGGCACATGCCCTGGTAATTACATTTACACTAAATTTACCTGTAATTGCTGTCTGTATACTTAATTAACCCTAGAACAATCATGTGTTAGTCTTTAGTTATGAATTCTTTTGATGTGTAAAACTGCATGAAAGGGAGTTTCTTGGCTCATCACATTGTTCCCATTTATCTATACCCATTTGTCTAAGGAGGAACATTGACTTCAAAGCGTGGAACATTGTGTGCTCAACAAAAGGAAATCTACAGACACATGCTGTGCTAAAAACACTTGGCAGGCTGTTTTCAACTATAAATACTGGACCTTGGGAAGGAACTTACTTGCCATCTCTGATCTTTTTGGATACTGTCAGAGAGCTTTCCAGAAACAAGACAGAGTTCCCCAAATCCACTTTGGAAAAACCCCGAGGAACTTATGAAAAGACTCTGAGATTGGCAGATTGCTACATCTTTGCGATAATTGGTACTACATATTCTGATCCAACTGTGATGTATTTTATCTGTTTTAACCTTGCAATAACTCGTTTCTTTTTCTTAGTTAATAAATTTGTAGTTTGTTACTAAGGAATTAGCTACTGCATTGTCTTTGAGATCTGAAGTATACTGTGACCTGGGGTAAGTGACTGATCTTTTGGGACTGGAAGTAACCTAATGTGTGGCGAATTTGGCTTTAATAACCTTTCATCACAAAGTCCAGTTTGTCAGGGTAGTAAAAAGAGGCTAAGATGCCTAAAGGGCTTCATGACAATACTAACATTGTGATCCAGGAGTACACTTTTGTTACTGGCTTAATGAAATCTAATGAAAGAAAATACCACCCGTTTTGACTGTCTGCCCTATTTTCTGACAGTCTCTGTCCTGAATTTTGTATCCTTAGCCCTGTCACATTGCCTGGGAAAAACAAAAGGAGGACTTGTGGCACCTTAGAGACTAACAAATTTATTTGGGCATAAGCTTTTGTGAGCTACAGCTCACTTCATTCCACTTGCACCACCGTGCTTCATACATCCAGGTTAGTCTCTTCATGTGGGTGCAGGAGAGGGAAGCAGGGATTAGGAGTGAAGGGGATACAGAGATTGGGGCACAGGAGGGGGAGCAGGCCTTTGTGGAGTCCGTGGGGGCCAGGGGCAATGGGGGTGTCAAGGTTCCTTCCCCACTCTGAACTCTAGGGTACAGATGTGGGGACCTGCATGAAAAACCCCCTAAGTTTATTTTCACCAGCTTAGGTTAAAACTTCCCCAAGGTACAAACTATTTTACCTTTTGTCCCTGGACCTTATTGCTGCCACCACCAAGCGTCTAACAAAAACAACAGGGAAAGAGCCGCTTGGAAACGTCTTTCCCCCCAAAAATCCCCCCAAGCCCTACACCTCCCTTTCCTGGGGAAGGCTTGATAAAAATCCTCACCAATTTGCATAGGTGAACACAGACCCAAACCCTTGGATCTTAAGAACAAGGAAAAAGCAATCAGGTTCTTAAAAGAAGAATTTTAATTGAAGAAAAAGTAAAAGAATCACCTCTGTAAAATCAGGATGGTAAATACCTTACAGGGTAATCAGATTCAAAACACAGAGAATCCCTCTAGGCTAAACCTTAAGTTACAAAAAGGACACAAAAACAGGACTATACATCCCATTCAGCACATCTTATTTTATCAGCCATTTAAACAAAACAGAATCTAATGCATATCTAAGTAGATTGCTTATTAGCCCTTTACAGGAGTTCTGACCTGCATTCCTGCTCTGGTCCCGGCAAAAGCAACACAGACAGAGAGAACCCTTTGTTCGCCCCCTCCCCCCCTCCAGCTTTGAAAGTATCTTGTCTCCTCATTGTTCCCTTTGGTCAGGTGCCAGTGAGGTTGTCTTAGTTTCTTCACCCTTTACAGGTGAAAGGGTTTTTTCCTCTGGCCAGGAGGGATTTAAAGGTGTTTACCCTTCCCTTTATATTTATGACAACTATGAATGGTGGAGAAACAAGCAAATGGCCTTATGTTAATTTGTCTAGCTAAGTACTGGTGCTGGACCTCCTTCAAAGTCATCCTAATTAACTTTTCTTCTCTGAGGAATTCCAACTTGTCAGAAGACATGACATTGTATAAGAGATCCTTAGGTCCTGATTCTGTCATCTCAGATCTGCTTCGTCTTCACTGGGGAAGCTTTGAGTCACAAGACTGAGGTCCCAGTTATGTTGGTATGCTCTGCATATATTTGGAATGACCTATGAACTGATTTCTAAAGGAACTCTTTGCAACTACAAAGCTCACCATCTCTGCCATGAATCTGAACCTCAGTGGATTGAACTCATGTCTATATGTATATTGATCTTTTAACTATACTCTCTTGTTTTTTAATAAATTTTAGTTTAGTTAATAAGAATTGGCTGTAGCATATATTTGGATAAGATCTGAAACATTCATTAACCTGGGAGGTAATGTGTCTGATCCTTTGGGATTGGTAGAACCTTTTCTTTTATATAATGAAGTAAGATTTTCAGAAATCATCATATTGACATGGGTACTTGGATGGAGGCCTGAGGCTTGATCACTTTAAGGGAACTGTGTTGTTTGGGCTTCTGAGTAACCAGTAAGGTAATAAAGAAGCTGTTTTATGCTGGCTTGGTAAATCTAAGTATTGGAATATCTGCCAGCTTTTTGGGGTTTGGCTGCCCCATTCTTTGCAGTTCATCCTAATTGAGTGACCACAGCTGGCTCCCCACTAGGACCCTGGTCACACTGTTTAAAACATTTTAAAAATTAAAATTAAAAACGTTAATACATTTTATTTATAGTATCACTATTCATACTAGTCTTGCTTGTCCTTCCCCCAAGGCAGAGAGGCACAGAGACTAGGATCAGGACCAGCTGTGCCCCCAAAAGACCAGGCCAACCTTCCAAATCAGACCCAACCCTAATCCCTCCCCAAACCAAACTGGACCCTACCCTCATACCTCCCCAGACCAAACTGGACCTGATCTGCATCCCTCCCCAGTCTGGAACACCCCTCCTCCCCCCGAAATGAACCAGACCCACATCCCTCCCCAGAACAAACTGGACCTGACCCACATCCCTTCCTAGACCGGGGTGCTGGGTCTCCCCCAGGAGCGCTGGCGGGAGAATGGGAGGAAGGGACTCCATTTGCTCTGCCAGTGCCACCTCCTCCCCTGCATGGTCCGGGACCCCCATGCTCCCCGGCTCCACATTAAAATAACGGCGGGGCTGGAGCGGGCGCATGAGGCGTGGGGGGAGCTGCATGCGCAGCTCTCTCCCGCCAGCTCTGCCCCAGGACTGGCAGGGGCTCAAGAGCCCAGGAAGGAGGTGTGGGCTGCACCACAAGGAAGCCCAGCTGTCCATGGTGCGTAGCAGCCAGAAACCCCCCAGTCCTGCCAACAAGCCTCCCCTTCCCTCCTGCTTGCTCCATCAAGTGCTACGAGCCTCTGTAGTGAGGTGGTGGGGCCAGAGTGGAACCACAGTGGCTGAGGGCTCATCTCTGCCCCGGTCACTGGCAGGAGCCCTCAGCTGGGGGCCAGCTGGCTGAGAGGAGCGGAGGGGAGGGGAGGGGAGGGGGCAGGGAGAAGATAGGTGCTCCTCTGCCTAAGTCACATAGAATATCAGGGTTGGAAGGGACCTCAGGAGGTCATCTAGTCCACCCCCCTGCTCAAAGCAGGGCCGATCCCCGGGCCTGGTCCAGTAGGGGTTTACCGAGGCTGCCTAACTCCACACAAAAAGAAGAGGAGGCTTATAACCTTTAGCCTAGTGGTTAGGGTACTCACATGGGATATGAGACATCCACTGTTCATGTACCCCCATCCCCCTTCACTAATGAAGAGAAGGGATTTGAACAGGGATCGGCCACCTCTCAGGAGAGTTCACTAACCTGAGAACTATTGGGTATTCCGTTGTGGGGCTCTCTCAGTCTCTCTCCTGTTGAAGTGGTTTCACTTCAATTAAATACTCATTGGGGCAGAGTAAGAATCACTCTATAGCTCAGTGCATAGGTGTCAACTTCCCCCTCTTTCCTGTGGGTGCTTGCCCCCCCCTTCTGCCTCCGCCCCTCACTCCACCCCTTCCATGAGGCCCTGCCCCTTCCCCACCTCTTCTCACCCCTTCCCTGCCCCCATTCCCCAAAAGTCCCCACCCCAACTCCACCCCCTACCCCTATTCCAACTCCTTCCCCAATCCCTTCCCCGCCTCCTCCGCTGAGTGCGCTGTGTTCCCGCTCCTCCCCCCCTCCCAGAGCATGCTAATGCTGCCAAACAGGTGTTTGGTGGCAGCTGGGTAGGAAACATTGGGAGGTAGGAGGCGGAGCGGGGATGCGGCGTGCTCAGGGGATAGGAAGGAAGAGGAGGTGGGGTGAGGGGAACTTGGCTGCGGTTGGTACAGAGCACCCACTAATTTGTCCCCTATGGCTCAGTCTTTAGAGCCATCATGCAAGAGGTGGTGGATCCCTGTTGGATCCTTTCTCCTCAGCAGATACAGCGGGGACTTGAACTAGGGGTATTCCATATCCCAGGTGAGTACACTAATCACTGGGCTAAAGGTTATAAGAGAGGGTTCCCTCTTCTCTTCCCTCCCCCTCCTGCCCCCAACTGCTTTGAGAGGAGTTAGGTGACTTCTGACCACACCCACGAGATTGGGCCCTGCCCATGACCAGGGCTGGTTCTAGGGGCAGGCAAACAGGGCAGTTCCAGGGGAAACTGCTTAACTTTTTTACCCCCCACTTTGCTGTGACTGGCTGGCTATTTTTGTGCTCCACTGATTGGCTGAGTGCGGGGTTTTGTTTTGATTTGGGAGGGGGTGCCAAAAAACATTTTCCACCCTGGCTGCTGTCATGATCCATGGGCCTCAATCCCAGGTCCACAGGAGCAGCCATGCTTCAACTCTTCACTTGGCAGCCTGCTCACAATTGCTGACTTGGGACCCATGAAGCCCAGGCCCAGTTGAGGCTCCGCCCTAACATCCTATTGGCAGAGTCCCAGAGAATCTGAATGGCTTACTGGCCCTATTTAAGCTAACAGGAACCTGTCTGAACAGCTGAGATCCACTCTGCTCCTGCTCCCTTCACTTGACTTCCCAGTGTCCTGACCTGGCTTGGCTTCTGACCTCTGGTTTGTCTCCTACCTCTGACCCCCTGATATCCTGACCTGGCCTGACTCAATTTACCAACTTGCAAATCTAATCTCCCAGTACCCTGTCTCAGCTGAGTCTCAGTTCCTGACTGTAGACTCTGGCTCATATCACGAGGTCTGGCTGTCCATGTCCTGGCCTTAACAGCTGGTAAAACAGCTCTAGGACCACTCCTGAACATGATGGAAGAAGAGGAGCATCTATCTTCCCCTGGTTCATGGATCACTAGCAGAGATAAGCGCCTCTCTGCAGCCTGAACTTAGGTGCCTACCTCTGATGGGGTGGGTGGAGCTGAGGATGCACCCTTTTGTTGGCATCTCATATTAGCTAGGTTAGGCTGGTCTGCCATGTACTGAGGTGTGTGGATCATAATCTTAGGTGACTGCAGCCTTGGGCCCCAAGCCTCAACACCTTGGGCTGAAGCTGAAGCCTGAGTAACTTAGCTTCACGGTGATCCCCGTGGTGTGGTGCTCCAGGTAACTGCCCTGCTTGCTACCCCTTAATGCCAGCCAGGGCTTTTATATGGAGAAAAACAGTTGTTGTGGTGGCATGTTGGGTTGGCCTCAGAAAGAAAGGTTGAGTACCCCTGCAATAGGACATATTACCTCACCCACCTGGTCCCTCAAACATCCTGGGACCAACACGCTACAACACCACTAGCAGCAGCCTTAACTGTTAGTTTCCTGAATTTTTAAAAACTTATGACAGGTTTCAGAGTAGCAGTCGTGTTAGTCTGTATTCGCAAAAAGAAAAGGAGTACTTGTGGCACCTTAGAGACTAGCTAATTTATTCGAGCATAAGCTTTCGTGAGCTACAGCTCACTTCATCGGATGCATTCAGTGGAAAATACAGTGAGGAGATTTATATACACACAGAACATGAAAAAATGGGTGTTATCAGACACACTGTAAGGAGAGTGATGGTAACACCCATTTTTTCATGTTCTGTGTGTATATAAATCTCCTCACTGTATTTTCCACTGAATGTATCCGATGAAGTGAGCTATAGCTCACAAAAGCTTATGCTCAAATAAATTGGCTAGTCTCTAAGGTGCCACAAGTATTCCCTTTTTAAAAAACTTATGAGATATTTATCTTGTTTTCTTATATATCAAGGAATATTATATGGCAAATATCATGCCTTTTACTGGGTGCTCAATAGGTTCCAGTGACATGCTTTCAATCTTAATTCTTTCATAAAGTTTTGCACAAAATCTCTATTTTTTGAGTATTTCTGTATCTCTTGCTTTCTGTATAATTAATATGCAAAATTATATACCATATTGAAAGGACTGTAACTTTAAAAATACTTCAGGTTGAGAATTACTACTAATAGTTTCTCTGCTCTTTAATTTAAAATATCAAAAGGAAAAACTCACACTTACATGGGAAAACTCAAATATAAATAGGAAATTCTTTTTGGATCCATGGTGGCAACCAGTTTTTTTATATTAGGAGACACCACCAATAAATTTTCTATATTTATTTCATTATGTTTATATTTGACCAAATTAAACTGTTTACTTACCATAGATAGGAACATATCACATGGTACAAGTTGAATGCAAACATACATTCACAGTATACTATGCTACTTACATATCATCAATAACTAAGGCTACGTTTTAGTCATGGGTATTTTTAGTAAAAGTCATGGGCCGTAAACAAAAATTCATGGTCTGTGACTTGTCCATGACTTGTACTATATACCCCTGACTAAATCTTGGGTGCTGGGGAGTGCGACCCAGGGGCACCGCGGGTGCTGGGGGGGCAAGCATGTAGCTCAGGGGCAGCAGCACGTGGCCTAGAACCCACACTGTTGCTGGGGTCGGGGGCCTGGGCGGCAACGGCCCAGGACCCCCTGCTGCTACTGGGGTGGGGGAGGGTGGCCAAAGACTGTCCCAGCAGCGGCTGCTGCGGAAGTCCCAGAATCTGTGACTTTTGTGACCTCCGTGACAGACTCACAGCCTTATCAATAACCAAAAGTCAGAGGTCAACCTACAAATACTTATGCATATAAACAAAATGTACTGAAATGTATAACTTTTTTTGAAATTCTGATTACACTGAAAATCAGTCTTATAATGGAAAGTTATCTTCAATCTGAATTACTGAGTGACAATTGTCACTTATGTTTACACTGTCCTTGTGTCTATGTGGGTCTAACAATTACCTTAAAAAGAACTCAAATTCAAATCTGGAACACACAGGCCCTTATCAGAAATCATTTAGACCTTTGATAAATCACTTTATGTTCTAGTAAGGAAAATAATTTGGTTAAATTATGCAACAGACACTTTTGGACCCAATTTCAGAAACACTTTCTACTTTGCAGGCTCAAAATTGCTCCTGCAAAACTGAAGAACAATTCTAATGATGAGGAGCTCTTTTAAGTTACTAGTTGGTAGCAAACATTATGGGCCCAGCAGAACAAAAGGCAAGCAGCTGAATTTCCCCAGGACCCAGCACAGAAAGCTCATTACTCATGTAAGGGGTGGAGCTTAAAATGCCAGTCAAAGGTCTGCAGTACCAATACTGTTGCATTGTCTGGAAGCCACTGACACATTACATAGGAAGCCAGGCCAATGAGTTGATGGAAGCAATATAGAAATTCTGGCTAGTATAAAAACTTCATCTGTCACACTCAAAAGGGGCTAACACACAAAATATCCCAAATTCATTAAATTTTTTCCATGAAGGCAATAACTTGGACCTTATACATGGCACAAAGATACAAAAGCTGAATTAAGACAAACCAAAGCTCTAGGCACAGCCAGCATGGCCCCATCTGCCTGTTGTGGAGCACTATGATTCATCACATTTTAAAGTAATATTTTTTGTAGGAAGTTATGGGAACAGATAGAAATGCTAAGAATAACTTTCTGAGCATCATCGGTTTCATTCTGAGCTCATTGACACCTGTGTAAATCAGGAGGAATTCCACTGAAATCAAGGCAGCTGCATCAGTGACACTGAGATAAGAATCTGGTTCTGTGGGGTGTTTTGTTTTAAAAGCTCAGTAAATCAGTGGTAGATTTTTGAATACATACATTTGGTTTTTATTAGTTTTGCATGAGGCTCATAAGAACCTTGGCATAGGCCTATCCTTCAGCCCAGGAACAAATAGCTTGCTGCTTTCTGAAAATGATGACTCAAATAAGGGAGGCCACATGAAATTGCATGCTGCAGTTTTCCTTCACCCCTTCATTCTGCAGGCAGATGCCATTTCCCCCACCACTTCAATCTGTATTCCTTTTTCCTTTCTTCCAGCTTAGCTGCTTTCAGAAAACATCCCTTGCCCTAGGATTTGCCACTAATAATGTTTATGCTAAACCTCCTTTGCGAGATTGAGAGAGCATGGCATGTTAGCTCCTAACACATAGCTTTCTGTCATGTGACAATTAATTAAATCACCAGTTGAGTCATCAGCACCAGGGCATAAATTATTCTTAAACAGATTTTTGCTAAAATTGATTTTTAATTCTGGAGCTCGGTCAGGATAAGAGGACTAAGTGAGATCTGATGCCTCATTGAATTCAAACACTGAGTCTCCAGTGAGATATTTAACAAATCCACTGTTTCAGGAATAGAACCACAGCTGCACTGGTCCTTGAGAAAGATTTTTGCCTGTTTTCCCAGCTGATGGTAAAGTGACAGAGCAGCAACAGCTGTTGAGAGAGAGAGAGAGAAGTTATGTCAAAGAGATCAGTTAGTTCAAAGACTGTAACTGGAGGAACTGATGTAAGTGCTCAAAGCACTAAACAGAAGTGAGCTGTACGCATTCCACTCTAAGTCTAGAGACAGAGTGCCAGGCAGGAGAAAGGACAGACAGGAGGAAGAAAAACAGACAACCCCCATTGCCCCAATTTAGATATTAAAGAATAGAAATTAATGATCATGCTAAAACATACCAGAAGCATAATGCTGATGTCTTTGTAAAGATGCAAAGCTAGTGGGTATCAGTAAATAACACATACTATTTTATGAAGAATATTAACAGTTTTTGATGAAACCGTGATTTTAAAGAATATTTGGGAAAATTTATCTGATGAACAAACTAACTATTAGAGAAAAATATTTGATCCTGTTTTAATTTATTTAAGAGAAATGTGGATCTCAAGAAAGAGGTGCAGTCTGAGGAGTGGGATTGAAAAATTCTGATTTTTAATATCAGCTTTGATACTGATTCCATCTCTGGCCTTGGACAAATTACTTAACCTTTTTGACTCAGTCTGTTTATCTGTAAAATGGGGATAATATGCAATTCCCCCCCCCCCCAGGGTGGCGTGAGGCTTCCTTAATCTAGCTGCCAGTTGACTTGTGGGTAAAGTTTAAGGTGCTTGTTTTGACCATTTGGCTCCAAATGTATGGCCCAGATCCTCAAAGGCACCTAACTCCCATTGATGAGAGTCCTGGCTGTTTGAGAAAACCTTGGCTCTGAAACTCACTTTACCTTTCAGTTCTCCAGAACCTGGGTTTGATGCACAAGGCAAGAGTTCTGTTCTCCCAGGAAGTGATTTCAATTGGCATTATTATGAGGTGATATTGGGAAAGGAGTGTATTTTATGGCTGAGAAGATCTTCCCAGGATATTTGACATGTGTCAGGTGTGTTTATACTCTGTGGAGGCTAACTGGGTTTGTGAAGTGGCTGTTTTGTTTTTATGGCTCAGGAAGAGTCTCAAATGTAATTTATTTTTTTTAATTAAATTAAATACAAGTGCCTTGAAATAACTTATTTGGTGCAATAAATCCAAATACATAATGCTTGTATAGCAATTTGAAGATGCAAATATAAATAAATTTGGAGAGGAAGACATTTGAGAGATTTACTACAGCTCTGTGGAATCTGGAGAAGCTTGAAGGTGATAGATTAAGTTGAGAAGCACAGATAGCGTTTAAAAAAAAAGCCACCAAACCCCTCAGATCAGACCAAGTAGAAAGATTTGAACAGAAGGAAACAGACAAGTGTAGCAATGAAAATACCAGGATGTTTATGGGCCTGTTTGCCTGAGCATGTCAATATCTGGAACAATTTGTTTCAATTTGCTTGGCAAGGCAATATTCAGTTATCTACTGTATCCCTTAGAATCTTTTGGCTGTATAAACTACAACTGATACAGAATTTAGCAAAGTGTGCTTCTGCCAGTACATCAGTGTGTGAGTGATTACTCAGACAGGTAAAGTTAAGCATGCTATTAAGACTTTGGAAGCTCTGGACCTGAATCCTTTTCCTAATGTACCCTTAGGTTCTTGTAAGATTAATATATTATTTAAATATATCAGATCTAGTAAATAACTTCAGTTTTAAAATAAACGTTTTTTTTGTTAAGTGAACTGTATATTCATTTCCCAATGTAAGTCAGTCTCAAAGTAAGGAGATTTAAACCTGCTCCCAAGGCTTTTATCAAAAACCACCCTAGTTTTGTTGATCCAAGTAAGGTGAGCTGTTTGTGAATGTTTCTTCTAAAAGGTCCAAACTGTCATACATCTGGAGTTTTAGTTGCAAGACTGCTCAGTATGGAGCCACTGATCAGCTTCTAGCAAACTCTTCAACATTAAATGAAAAACCTTAATACTTTGGGGCAGGTTCTCTTCCTATGTGAAAAGGAAACCTTCCTGTCCTCTCATGAAACAGTGGTCCCGAAACCTGGATGGAGGTGGCAATAAAGTTGTGGAGGCCAGGTTCATCCAGGGGGAAGCCCTGTGCCTCCACACTAGCTCTGGTGGCCCTCTCCTCCACAGCTCTGTTGCAGCAGTACTAGCATGGTCTTTCCAAGGCCACAAGCTCTTCTGACATCTTGGATGCTGTACAGAAAAGATAAAACAGCCTTTTTCCCCTTTGTTTTCCAACACTGTCTATACTGGAAAACAGTGCTGTGCTTTCTGCCCCTGCTCTCCCATATGATCCATAATTGTGTGTTGTAGCTATATTTAACTGCCTGAAATTGCTAGATGCTCAACACCTTCTAGAGTTTGACTGCACTCTAATCAGAGCATCATAGGAGTGTCTTTGCTTCTCTCCGGATTGGGTTTATAGGTCTGGCCAAGGCTATAGCCCGGTTAGAAAAAGGAATAAAGATTAAAACAATACTACACA
The DNA here is from genome assembly GCF_965140235.1 of Caretta caretta. Lineage (NCBI taxonomy): Eukaryota > Metazoa > Chordata > Testudines > Cheloniidae > Caretta > Caretta caretta. The sequence goes on from NC_134207.1 coordinate 46,266,102, forward strand.
TTGGAATCAAGGTGGCACCAGGTTACTGGATATGGTTATATTTAGTATCGTAAACAAGGTGTAAAAAGAAAAGGAGGACTTCTGGCACCTTAGAGACTAACAAATTTATCTGAGCATAAGCTTTCATTGGATGTATGGTAACACCCATTGTTTCATGTGCTCTGTGTATATAAATCTCCCCACTGTATTTTCCACTGAATGCATCCGATGAAGTGAGCTGTAGCTCACAAAAGCTTATGCTCAAATAAATGTTAGTCTCTAAGGTGCCACAAGTACTTCTTTTCTTTCTAAAGTGTCACATTCAACTATCATGTTAATCATTTGCCAACATTTACCGCACTATGGTACCTCAGATACTGAATAGTAGAGATAAAAAGGCTGCTTACACTTTTCTAGGTAAAGAATTTAATAACAAGAAAATGTATTAAAGATAGACACACCGAGGTACTTTCTGATCTTACTCCGATATAACTGATATCATAAGCTGGCCCATTATCCAACAAAACTGTATCCAACATACGTCCAACTTCTGTTATAATATTCATATTCTGAATTGGGCATATTGGTAATTCAAACAATACCATGGCTAACATGCAAGGATGCATCCAACTTGTGCTGAGTGCAGTTCAGGACTGTAGTACAAAAGTAAACTTAAGCATCAGTTATATCTACTTTCATCCTGGGGCTGCCAGGGCTTGTCCAGTTGTTGGATCATATTAAAGAAGTTCTGTATTAAAATCACAAATGAGTTTGATTCCCCAGAGTTTAAATTCCAGGGTATTACTAATTAAGAGGTCTCTTGGTTTTTGGTACTGTTTCTCTCCCTCTATGTGTGAAACTTGCAAGCTGCTAATTGTGTTAGTACATTCTAAGACAGAGTCTATTCTCAAAGCAATTCACAGAGAGAGAGACTCAAAACAATACTGTGTAACAACAGAAACAGCATCCAGAGACTCCCCGCCCTTTTGTTGTATTAACAATTGTGATTAAAATAGAGATAGAGGATGTATGTGGATGGATGCTTGGTGTGGATAATAACTGAATGATCAGGGAGGTGCCAGCCTAAGAATCCAGTGTCCATCGGCTGAAGAAGGCGTCAAGTGGAAATAACCAGAGGACCCCCCCCCGGAGGGCAGACTGGAATCCACCCAACAGCCTCAAGAATGGGAGAACCAAAGAACAAGATAACATCTTGGAGCCGTCAGGAATGTGCTATCTGCTGATTGATTCAGCAACAGCATGATGAAGCAATTCCCATAGACTGGCATAGGAAGAAATTCCTATAAAAATAGACTCTAAAAAGTGAGAACTTTGGGGTCTGATTCTGCAAACCAACTTCCAGGAGCATCAGATGAGCATCTGACAAGGCCCTGCTCCCTCCTTATGTCCAGGCCACCTGGCCAGTGGCTTGGCATGAGCAACTCTAAGGCTGGTAACTATGATAACAACCTTGCAGAACCTCTGTGTGTGTGTGTGTTTGTATGAATGAATGTGTGAATAAATATGAGATTGAATGGAATGTTATAACTATAACTAACTGCTTACTATGATTCTTTCTGTATTCACAATAAATGTGGTATTTTGCCTTTTTCCCTTTAATAAGATCCTGCTGGTTTTTATTTTATTGGTATAACACAATTGCTGCTTAAATTGCTGAAACTTACACTGTTTCAACATTGTAACTTCTGCTCACTCAAACTCCATTTTAACTTGTCCCAAACTCCATTTTAAAATGCTCACTTCATTTTGTAAAAGCTTGCTGCAACCTTCATTTTTGCAAAACGCTGCTGTAATCTTATTAGTTTAGTTTAGATGTGTGCATGAGGTATGTATGGATGATGGAATCAACCTCCAGCCCCAGCCTCTCCTGATGAAATAAAGTGTAAACACCCAATGGCTGAAGATGTAGACAACAGCCCTTACAAAGTAAGAGGAGTCTCAAAAGAAAAGAACAAAAGTACAATTGAAGAAAGATCGAAGCCAGGTCCCAGGTTGAAAGTCATGTCTGCAATTGGCGGGTGATCAATCACGCTGGACCCAGAGGCAGCCTGACACAGCAAGACCTATAGACTCTGGATTCAAACTAAAGCCTACAAAATGATGGGTGAGACGGAAGACTTTGAAGGGTAACATTCTGCTGCCAGTATGGAAGGGCGTCGGTCCGGTCCAACAGAGACCCAGCTCTTCCTTGTGCCCAGCTTTCCTGGCCAGTTAGCCGCCACAAGCTACGAACCCAAGCCACGAACTCAAGCTACATTCAGGACTGCAGAACCTGCGTCTATGTATGAACAAATGTGTGAATGAATGTGAAACGGAATGAAATGTTAAAGCGATAACTGACTGCCTACTATAATTCTTTTTGTATTCACAATAAATGTGATATTTTGTCTTATCCCCTTTAATAAGATCCTGCTGGTTTTTATTTTATTGGTATAACACTATGGACACTCAGTCAATTAAAACACAATTGTGATGCAAGTCAACACGTACTTGATTTACAACCCAATCCTTAAAAACAGTATATCTTTAAAACTGGGCTTTATTGGTCTTTCATCTTAACTTTGGGTAACGTTTTATATATATATAGTATTTAAGATTCTTTCCTAATCAACACACGGAGGCAAAGAAGTGTTAGCTTTAATATACCTTGATCAATTTTTTTTGTTTTTTTGGTCTGAAAGATGAAGACACTGGACAATCATGAGTTGTGAGAAGTTGACAGTAATCTATACTTTGCTTTCACTGGTAATGCTGCCATCCCTCCTCTTGCAACTCCTCTCGTTACGTATTGGCATTTTTTCTTCCAACACACTTCTCATTCCCTATAACAAATTCTTGAATACATCCATATTTTAACATACAATAGCTTAAGTGATTCAGTTGCCGTTCCAATGAAGGACATTCACCTTATTATATGTGGACTTAAAATAGCATATATATTCACATATAAACTGACCCACATATAAACCCCTTAATGTTACAATCTAACAAAACAAAAAAGGCTTACCCACATATCAACTACCTCTGACCCGCCCAAAAAGTTAACTTGATGATAACTACAATCATTTCAGCTTCTGACTCATTTTTGGTATAATGTACCTGTTGTCTCTGGCTTCAGGGCCCCTATTCAGCAAGATATTTTAGCACATGCCTAACTTAAAGCACATAAATCATCCCATTGGTTTGTCACAACTCATGTGCTTAAAGTTAGGCATGGGCTTAAGTACCTTACTGAATCAGGACCTTTTTGAAGGGAAATATGCTACTTGTTCTTTTTAAAATTTCTGATATAATGAATTGGCTTTTCTTCTTCTTTTAGAATTATTTTTGGGACATGATTAGTCACTGCTTTAGATGGGTAATTTTAAAAATTATTTTTATACAGTGAGATTCTGCTCACACTATTTCTCTGTTGTTTAATACATTTGAGTTTAATATGTTGCCAATTATAATCATGTCCCCACACTATCAGATTTAATAAGCAATAACTTTAATTTGATGACAGGTTTCAGAGTAACAGCCGTGTTAGTCTTTATTCGCAAAAAGGAGTACTTGTGGCACCTTAGAGACTAACCAATTTATTTGAGCATAAGCTTTCGTGAGCTACAGCTCAATGCATCCGATGAAGTGAGCTGTAGCTCACGAAAGCTTATGCTCAAATAAATTGGTTAGTCTCTAAGGTGCCACAAGTACTCCTTTTCTTTAATTTGATGAAGACTATATATTCCCATTATCTGAGAAATGTATGCTCAATATGTCAAGACAACTTTTGGGAGTTTGTTTAAAAATGAGTAAGTCTAGTAAGTCAAATATGGTAACAGCATTACCACAACACATGAAGAAATATAAATAATTTGGTGCTAGATACCAAGCCCTCTGTCCCTGATCCAGCAAAGTACTTAAGCACCTGCTTCACTTTAAGCATGGGAGCTGTTCCATTGGCTCCAAGATAAGTGCTCTGCTGGATCAGGGCCAGAGACTTCAACAATTTGCAGAATCAAGTCCTACGAACCACGGCAAATCTTAAGAGTTTTCTGTTACAAGCGCAAGGTGCTTTTCTTCAGCCTAATAAAAGTATACAGCACCTCATAACAACAACAGTTCAAACCCAATTTTTCCCCCTGCGGAGGGGAAAGGAATGGAGAAGTCACCATAAGCGAAAGATGCTAGTCAGGCTGCTTAATGCATATTTGAAAGGTGCTCAAATAACACAGTGATGGATGCAGTATGAGGCCATGAACAGAATATGGCATCAGTGCAGATTAACCAGCAATAGAAGTTCATTTAAAAATACAAATCTTGTTTTCTTGCTAATATTCTCTGAAATAAAACTGAGGCGAGAGAAATACATGAAGTGTAAGTGAAAGGAGTATTGTCACTAAACAGAATATTTTCTATTGTGTTTGAAGGGTCAACAGTAGACCTTTACGTGCACGGAACCTGTGTCAACCATTTGAAACTTGCTATTCCAGATTTTGAATCCTTGATGCAGGAACAAAGAAACATCACATGTCCCTCTGGGTTCTTCATCCTTTCAGTATATGTGGCAAAAATTCCTTTATTTAGGAAATGATCTGTATCATACTGAAAGCACCCTTCTACAACAAACAGTTCTTTCAAAGCAATATACTACACTAGCTGGTACAATCTACCCCTCTATTGACATGTATCAAAATAGAATACTGAGCCAAGAAAGACATCAGCCCCAAATTAGAGGTGAGTTGAGAGGAAGTCAAAATGAGTATAATTTACACCTTCTTCTGATCTCAATCTCTATGTTACACCCATTTAGACTCCTTTTAAACTTTCACTGACTGACAAACTCAGACACATTTACCAATCTGTAATTTATACTCCCTCCCTTTACACCTCTGAATTTGGACTGCTGTATCTGCAGGCACTATATACCATAATGTAACTCTGCATATAGCCCTGTAACATTTACATCAGAGGCCCAGTGGAATCCTTTCCAGCACAAAGACTTGAATGATCACATAAGTTATGCACTTGCAAGGAGAAATGGATGGACAGTTTCAAGCACATAACCCTGATAGGCTTCTCTAATAGTGATGCTTTTTCATGTGTTGAAAAAGAAAAAAACAAAACCCAAACAAAACTGTACATACACTGGCTCTGCATGAGATCCTTACCTTACCTTAATTTCTGCCCATATAATTGTTCTGTCTTCCTGGCTTGTTTATGGCCAAGTATCTTTTACAAACCAGTTTGCTGGAATGTATTACTAGATTTATGTTTGGTGCATGCAATCCTTGCTGCACAATAATACAGTGCTTTATATCGATTACTACTTTTGTACCTATGCCCTCTGTGAGTATCTAATATAAGTAGGGAAGTATGAGCACCCAAAAAAGATCAGAGTCAGACAATTGATAACAACAAGCAGGACAGATTGTGTTGGAACAACAACCTTTCCAATAAAATGGAGTCTCCCAGAAATGTTTTTTCCCAATGGTGAGACAAGGTGGGTGAGGTAATATCTTTTTTTGGACCAAAGTCTGTTGGTGAGAAAGACAAGCCTTCGACCTACACAGAGCTCTTCTTCAGGTCTGGGAACTTCCCAACGGTGTTGCTCAGAGGTCCTTTGTTGTTTTTTCTGTTTCCTGGTCCACTTCTACTTTACTGTCTCTAATGAAGAGATGTATTTTGTAATCATAGTAAACACATTTATTTGTGGCAAGTCCCTCAGATCATAGTCTAATTCTTCATTCTAGATGCATGTGTATGTCTATATCAGTAGTTCTCAACCTATTTACCACTGTGGGCCCAAGTGCGGCCCACAGTATGTTATGTGGGCTGCATCGAATACTATCTGTATGGCCCTGAAGATGTCACCTGGGCCACAGCTCTGTGCTGATTGGGCCGCAAATAGCCCATGGGCTGCAGGTTGAGAACCACTGGTCTATATAGTCTGATAATAGTCCTTCCATCTCCCAACTTTCACACCTGCTCTGTCTCTGTCTATGCTTGCAACGTTCCTTGAAGAAATTCCTCACCAGTGCAGCTCCCAGTGGATGCTGATGCCTGAGCCCCCTTCCACCCTATATCTCCCCTCTTGCTACTAGCAGTAATGATGCACCAGCAGTGACTTGTAGGTATGAAGCTGGGTAGCATAAACAAGGCTTCTGAATCTGGCAAAATAGTCTCTGCAACACAGCTCATCTTTCCACCTAGGCAGAGATTTAGTACCTAACCACTAAAAAATGTGGGTCAGTGCTTCATCTGGAAATGTTTTTCAGCTGTATAGCATTAAACTCTTTGCACAATATTGCCGAATAGTAACTGCTTAGCCAGAGTTCCCCCCTAAGCTACACTTCTTGTAGGGCTGCCAATTTTGGCTGGACGTATTCCTGGAGGTTTCACCACATGACACTGTCTTTAATTAAGGATTCATCTTTCATTCCTGGAGACGCCAGGACAGGACACTTGTGGTGGGTTGGCAACCCCTACTTCTGGGCCCCGTTGTGACGGCCGTAACCCTGCAGCCCCTGCAGTTAGGAAGAACCCTGGCAGCAGACAGGGAACGGGAGGCTGTTGGTTTTCCTCAGTCAGCCCCACGTTTGCCCTGGGAAGGGTCCGCGGTAGTTGGGAACGGCCGGTGGGGGTCACAGTGGCACAGCCCGGGGGTGCGCGGGTGGGCGCCCCCTCGGGCAAGGAAGGGGGAGTCACCGGGATCTAGGGGGAGACGCGCTTCCTGCGAGCCCCCCGTGGCCGCGGCCAGGCCGGTGTACGAGGAGCCTGCCCACGCCCCCGCGCTTGGGGGGGGAGGAGGAGGAGGAGGTGCCGCCGCCCCGAGCCTCCTCCCTCCTCCCCACTGGGCGCCGCCCCCTGCCCGGCAACCCCGCCGCCGGATTTGCCACATCTGCACCGCCGGGGCTCAGCTGCCTCCGGAGCCGAGCGCGCCGGGAGATGGAGCCCCGCTGCCGACCAGGCCGCCCCCCGGGACTCCCCATCTGCCAGGGCCGCCAGCCCGGAGCCGCCGCGTAAACCCGACCCGCCGCCCACGCAGCACCGGGAACCCGCCCGGCCTCCGCTCGGCGGCAGCGAAGCGCGCCCGCCCCTCTCCCGCCGCCAGCAGCTCGCTCTCTTCGTCGCCGCGGGAGCCGGGCCATGGCGGGGCGATGAACGAGCGGCCGCCCCTGCCCAGTGGCTTCGGGGAGCGGGCATTGGCCCAGCGCGGCGGCTCGATCCCCGCCCGGCGGAGCGCGCTGCCGGGCTAGAGCCGGCCGGGCCCGGCGGCATGTGGAGCCCCGGGGGCGCCGTGCTCCAGCTCCTCTCCCGGGCCGCCAAGTTCGCGGCTGCCCAGGGAGCCCGGCAGGACCTCAGCCGCTGGCTGGCCCGGGCTGGCGGAAGGGGGGAGCCGGCCGGCTGCGCCCAGGGAGACGCGGCTGGGCTCCTGCGCGGGCCGTACCCGGGGCAGAACGGGCTGCAGCGCTCGGAGCTGCTGCTGTGCCAGCTGCCGGAGGCGGGTGGCGCGGGGCCCGGGCTGCCCGAGGCCAGGACGTGGCGCTGCTCGTGCTGCCTGTTGGGCACCTGCTGGTGCAAGAGCTGCCTGGCCGTGTGCGTCCTGGCCGCGCTGTGCTTCGCCGCGCTGGCCCTGGTGCGCCAGTATGTGCGGGACCTGCTGCTCTGGGCCGAGAGCCTGGACAGCGTGGCCGGCGTGCTGCTCTTCACTGTGGGCTTCATCGTGGTCTCCTTCCCCTGCGGCTGGGGCTACATCGTGCTGAACGTGGCCGCCGGCTACCTGTACGGCTTCGTGCTGGGCATGGGGCTGATGGTGCTCGGGGTCCTCATCGGCACTTTCATCGCCCACGTGGTCTGCAAGAAGCTGCTGGCCCGCTGGGTGCTAGCGAGGATCCAGGGCAGCGAGAAGCTCAGCGCCGTTATCCGCGTAGTGGAGGGAGGAAGCGGCCTCAAAGTGGTGGCCCTGGCCAGGCTCACCCCCATCCCCTTCGGCCTCCAAAACGCGGTGTTCTCGGTGAGTGGCTCCCGGAAGCAGGGGGCTGCCTGCGGCGGTAGGGAGTGTGTGTGTGGGGGGTGTCTTTATTGAAATCAATATGAGTCTCCCACTGACTTCAGTGGGGCCATGATTTCACCCAATGGAGGTTTGACATCAGGGCTCTAGGACCTGACCCAATGTTGTTTCACTGATTTTCACACCACTGAACACTGCAAAACACAGCTTATTTGTTGCCTGAGTTCCCTGCTTTTGTTGTTTCTCCATCATAGTTTTTTAGATGGGAAAAATCTCTCCTGTTGATGTGGGAAAGAGCTTCACAAACAGAAACTGCCTTAGGCAAATGTATCATGCACCTGGCAAAGGTGTGCCACAGGGATGCAGTTGCAAGATCAGGGTCTAATCCTGCAGTCAGCTCTGCCTGGATGGACCTTTGGGCCCATGTTAGTGCCCACTGACTAAAGTAGGACAGCACAACTCTGACTGCCAGCTCTGGGCCTCACAGGTAATGCTATAAAACAGTGAAACTGACCCCACATACGGACTGTGACTTGCACGTAGTAAGCAAACTGAAACCACAGTTTTTCTCAGTTCTTCCCGTTATAGTAATCCTAAGTGGTGTTTGAATATGACCACTTAGCAGTCTTTTAAAATGAATCCCCCAATTAGGAAAAAGAAAAGGAGGACTTGTGGCACCTGGGAGACTCACAAATTTATTTGAGCATAAGCTTTCGTGAGCTACGCTGCTCAGATAAATTTGTTAGTCTCTAAGGTGCCACAAGTACTCCTTTTTGTGGATACAGAGGATACAGACTAACACGGCTGCTACTCAGAAACCCCCCAATTAGGGTGTCTCTCTTCCAGCGATAGATCTGGCATTCTATTCCCCCCACCGTCTGCTTTTACAGGCCACCTCTGGGGTTGCTTGAGGAAGGAAAGATTCTCAAGACTTTATTAGATTGGTTGTGGTAGAAGATTCTCAGTCTTGTATATTATGCAAAATGAACATAGTGTAAAGCAAAATATCACAGAAGAGAAAGAGTTTTAAAAGAACTGCCTTTCAAAGTGATTCAGAATGAATGAGTCTTGTTTTAAATGAGATTGGCTAGATCTGGAGAAAGTCTGGTTAAAATGCAAGTTTGTTAGGAAGGATGCAAATTCCCTTTAAATGGACACTTTCAAAAAAATCCATTTCTTTCTCAATTTTTTTAGCCTATGATTGTTATAACTGAAAGATGGGAATAATTATGGGGTTTGTTTAGTTTTATGTATACAGCATGTGTGTAGTCAGAGCTGACAGGTACAATGGGTTGGGGTGCACTGGCAGAGCTGGGGTGTGCATATAAAAGCCTAAAAAATTGTGGGAATAGAATTAAATTAAATACTTCGATTTACATTCCACTCCAAATTAAAATTGCCACCAGGACTCTCACATTGTAGCAATCTCCAACCACAGTATAAGGCAGTGGAAGGAAGGAAACTAGTTTTTTGGGGGGAGGGGGGCGTACCATGGGAACCCCTCTGTCAAATGACCCCAAATTTGGATCACTAACACCACCACATGCCCCCATGAGGCACACCATATTACAAAGCAATCTGAGTAACTGTTTAGATGTTAAAGCGCTTACAGGAGTTGAATTTAAACCCTCTAGTAATTTTTCTGTACTACCAAATGTGCAGTGTAAAATTTTTCTTAAAAACTGTTCAGTCAGAGTCCCCCAAAGATATAATGTATGCCACGCACTACCTTCACTAATATTCAACAGATTGAGACCATTTTGACTTGCATCACATCAATAGTTTGATCTGTAGCTCTGAGCAAAAAAACCCAAAACCAAACCAAAAAAACACCTGGCAACTTTTTGAAAAATGACTTTTTTATCCCTGGACTTATATCTCCACAACCCCTAACTCAAATGACTCCAGATTTGGATCACTAACATGACTCTCTTGATGCACACTAAATTTGAAATGAATCCGACTAAGAATGCCAATTTTAGAGAACTTCGGTGGACCTTTAAACAGATGTCATGATGCAACCTTAACTATAGTAGCGCTCCCATGCAGCTATAGCATACACACAAGTTAACACGATACAAAAATACAAAATAAATTCTATGTATAAGGTCCAAGCTGTGATTTCTGTAGAAACTGACTGAAAAAATTGAGACTTTTACTTGTAAGATGTCAAGTGTTATGTTAGCATAGTTTTCAAGCACATTTTTAAGCTTTGGTGATGCAGTTTTCTCATTAGAATACTCCTTAATATGTTTGGAGTGTGTGCTGAAAGCTTCCTGTTTATCTTAGGGGATGTTTTTTCAAAAGGAACAGTTGAGTGATTGGATTTAGAAAGAAATGTGGGTGTTCAAAAGAATCTTCTATTTTATATCTATACCCTTTGTTCAGTTTTTATATAAATGTGTGTTCGCATGCTTTATAACTAGATTTTAGAAGCTCACAGCTTGGAAAAACAAAACAGATATTAATTAACCAGAGGTTGATATAAAAGATTGAGGGTATGAAATCTCACAAGTGAAGTCAAGGGATAATGTCCAAGTGACAAGCTGAGCCCTCCTTTTCCCATCCTACAACCCTACCTCCCACCCCTTCTGCTGCTGCAGAGGGATAGGGTGCTGGTATTCCTTCCATTGTGTTCTCTCTGGAGGCTTGCATATACTACCCACTATGCAGAAGTGCTATGAGTCTGATGTTTGTGTTTCATCTCCTGTTAGAAAGGAAAAAGAGCGTACTCTCTTCTGCCTTCTATTCATGTGCGTTTCAAGAACATCTTATGGGGATGCAGATTGTTGCATCTCTACTACTACTTGTTCAATCTTCTTTTCCCTTCCCTCAAGGCCAGTGCCAGTGCATGCAGGTACTGCTGCTCATAACTTTCCTCTGCAGTTCCAGTGTGAAATTGACATAGAATCATAGAATATCAGGGTTGGAAGGGACCTCAGGAGGTCATCTAGTCCAACCGCCTGCTCAAAGCAGGACCAATCCCCAGTATTTGCCCCAGATCCCTAAATGGCCCCCTCAAGGATTGAGCTCACAACCCTGGGTTTAGCAGGCCAATGCTCAAACCACTGAGCTATCCCTCGCCCCAATGAAACATGATCCCTGTTCATTTCATTGATACCAGAAAAGTTTTGAATAGCAGCAGTGCTACTGACTCAGAGTCTTGTTAATGTCCCCCTGCTACTGCTTGGAAAGCTAGGAGCCAGCAGCAGAAAGACTGGATTTTTTTTTTTTTGTCTTTGGGAGATCGGTGGTCATAGAATCATAGAATCATAGAATATAAGGGTTGGAAGGGACCCCAGAAGGTCATCTAGTCCAACCCCCTGCTCAAAGCAGGACCAATTCCCAGTTAAATCATCCCAGCCAGGGCTTTGTCAAGCCTGACCTTAAAAACCTCTAAGGAAGGAGATTCTACCACCTCCCTAGGTAACGCATTCCAGTGTTTCACCACCCTCATAGTGAAAAAGTTTTTCCTAATATCCAATCTAAACCTCCCCCACTGCAGCTTGAGACCATTACTCCTCGTTCTGTCATCTGCTACCATTGAGAACAGTCTAGAGCCATCCTCTTTGGAACCCCCTTTCAGGTAGTTGAAAACAGCTATCAAATCCCCCCTCATTCTTCTCTTCTGCAGGCTAAACAATCCCAGCTCCCTCAGCCTCTCCTCATAACTCATGTGTTCCAGACCCCTAATCATTTTTGTTGCCCTTCGCTGGACTCTCTCCAATTTATCCACATCCTTCTTGAAGTGTGGGGCCCAAAACTGGACACAGTACTCCAGATGAGGCCTCACCAATGTCGAATAGAGGGGAACGATCACGTCCCTCGATCTGCTCGCTATGCCCCTACTTATATATCCCAAAATGCCATTGGCCTTCTTGGCAACAAGGGCACACTGCTGACTCATATCCAGCTTCTCGTCCACTGTCACCCCTAGGTCCTTTTCCGCAGAACTGCTGCCTAGCCATTCGGTCCCTAGTCTGTAGCTGTGCATTGGGTTCTTCCGTCCTAAGTGCAGGACCCTGCACTTATCCTTATTGAACCTCATCAGATTTCTTTTGGCCCAATCCTCCAATTTGTCTAGGTCCTTCTGTATCCTATCCCTCCCCTCCAGCGTATCTACCACTCCTCCCAGTTTAGTATCATCCGCAAATTTGCTGAGAGTGCAATCCACACCATCCTCCAGATCATTTATGAAGGTCCTCCTCCTTTGTGAAAGAAAAAGACTTACACAACTAAACCTGTTTCCCTAACTATGCAAATCTTGCTGGAGACGCATTAATCTCCCCCAGGAATCCTCCTGGTTTCCCACAGAAATATTTTATACCTTCTGGCTTTTCACTTAACTAAGTCATTGTTGTAACCATTGGAAACCTCTTTGGGATTGCACTCTGACCTGAAATTGGACCATGGCCAGCCTGGTACCTTTCCTTGCTCTTTCCCTCAAAGGAAAAGAATCAGATAACCTGGAGAGCATTATGGAGATTCACTGTTCTACCTTTCAAACCACAAGCTCCTCCTCCCTCACCAAGGGATTGATGGGAAATTTCTTACTGGATACTGGGAGGCATACTGAAGGAAGTGTGACCCTATTGGCCTTCCCCTAGGGTTGATGAGATGTACAAGAACCCCAAACCCATTTTAAACTTACTGTCTGCTTCTCCTTCAGTTGGAAACAGTCTTTCCTATTTCTTACGTCCTTACGTGTTGCAGGACAAAATCAAAAATGCAAACTTATATCTGCAAGTAAAATGCTTTACTATATATTCACAAAGGGAAGAAGTCCCCAAGGATTCTTTGTGATTTGCTTCCCAATTCCATTAGATTTAATGACAAGGCCCTATTTAGAAAATCTTGTATCTACTTTAGTATTTTAAAGACAGTAATAGCACTGACTGCATCCTCTTGATGATAATAAAGGAGGTCTGTGCATAGTTCCGCCATGGCCCAGATTCCTACAGGGTGTGGGTGTTTTTTTTTTTTTTTTTTTTTCAGTAGTAGTCATCTGAGAACATCTGTCAAATAATTAGGTCTAGAGTAATCATTCGTGTATCTGGCAATTCACCCATAGCGAGAAAATATATTAGCCATGTTGCTGGCGTATGTTCAAATCTAACAAGCAAAATTTTCAACATGTATTTTGGAAGTGTCTTCCTAAGTTATTTGGGAAGAGTGGGAAATTATCTTCTTCCAGTGGAGTAACAAAACTAAACCCAAATCTTTTATTTTCCATCTTTCCCTTTCCCTTCCCCAAAAAACCTTCCACTAATATTTCATGCTAAGAATGCTTTGGGATTTTGGCAATGTGACTTAATTTTCAAAATGATGTTACTATGATATTCAATTATTTAATCTGTTCTAAAATATTAAAATAATTACTCTGCCCTTTATGGTGCACTCACAGAATAGTCACTTATTTCATCACACAGCCCTTAAAATAACTTAACTCTGCTGATGTCTTTGTTGTTGTCTTTGACTTTTTACAGATTTGTGCCATTGTCAGTTATTTCCTTGTAGAAGCTCAGTGCTTAATTAGAACTTTAGAAGTTGTTTTCTTTCATTTAATGTGTTCTGTTGGATAGTCTGCAGAAATTCTTTAGGAACAACTGACAGCTTGCTTCAAATTTCCAACAGGTATATGAATCAAATGATCACAGCAATCCCGTCTTTAAGCACACATTGCTAGATCCATTCCAAAGTCAATAGATATGTTTGACAATGACTTTTTGGCAAGACTAGTATTTGTCAATGTTATCATTAACAGACTCTGATTTTTATTAACATCTCAATACCATATCATTTATTGTGACTGATCAGTATATTGGGGACCTATTTTTACTTTACCTGTGTATTTTAAACTTACCTCCATTCCACAAACTGAATATCCAAGTTGGTCTCATGGACTATTTTTGTTAATGTCATGATGTGTACACCACTTACTTATAGCTAAACGGTTTAAACCACCACAATGAGAGGCCTACGACGTTATCAGAGAAATTTTGCAGTGTATGTACTCAGTTCATAAAAATCAGTGGAAGGAAACTTTCCCAACATGCAACCTCTGGTAACCTTTTTCAGGGATTTTATTTGAAATGAGTTGGTGGTCTTATTTTTGTTCTTAGATCGTCACATCAGAGTTGATGCCAGTTGGCATCATTGTTGACAGCTTCCACAGAGAGGTCATGGCTGAAAGAGTTGGGCAGTTGAATTATTCTCTCAGCCCTACAAGTGATCCCTCCAGGTCAGGATTGAATCACATTGGCTAGGAATGTGCTGTTTCCAATGCTTAGCCTGTTTTGTTGGAGCCAGGAGAGAATGAAAACTTCAGTGTCCAAAGCTGTCAGACCTACACCTTTCATAATCACCAAAGAAAATAATCCAGGGATCTGCTTGTAGATTAGTTTATGTTCCTTAGCATCCATAAAATTGAATTCACTTTATTTTTAACCCACTTCTGTTTTCATTGCCTGAAATGCATCCCTATACCCTTCTGGACTCTCATCTTTTACATTCCTCTATATTTCTCAACCTCTCCTGATCCCATTTGACTTTATTTAGCTGGTACTGTGTACCTTGCCCCTGTACAAATTGTCTGCACAATAGTTAAGAGCTACTCAAAATGCGAAAAAAAAAAAAAAAACTCTGGGATCATCGGGGCAGGAGAAGGGGACTCAAAAGAATATTTACACTTTCTTCTTTTTCCTGTTTTTTAACACCACTTTCAGAAGGATCTGGCTAGCTCTAATTCATATTCTGGGCCAATTAAAATGTAATATAAAAAACTTTCTATGAAGGATGTTCTAAATGAGTCATATTTTTTTCCTTACAGAAATATTGTAGCTACACTTCATGCATTTTAACTAAATTTTATTTCCTAAATGAAAATGTTGAACACGTTATACTTTCTAATAAACATTTACATTTTTCTCAGTTTGTTATGCACTTGAAATGATATGAAAACAAAGGCTGATAGGCACCAAATTTCACTTCATGTCTTCTAAGCCTTTGTCACCCGATATCCTAGTTTCGTTCTGAGAACAAGTTTCTTATAAACTGCAGTGCTCTTTCTGCTCACCATTATGAAGCAGACAAAGCAAAGGGATAGTGTAATTGCATCCTTAGGACGTCCAGTTGAAGATGCAGCCTAGCAAAAGATGAAATGTAATTGAACAGAATTTTAAAATGGCAAGTTTAAAAGTATTACCTTATTGAATTGATCTTTTATGGAACTTTTGCACTCAGTCATTTTCAGAATATTGTAATACAATGAATTCTAAACTTTTGCTTAGACAGTTGTGGGGAAGGCAGTCAGACTGGTTATGGGAAAATTATATCGGAATTGTACATTGCTTTTCACGCTTGATTTCATTTAGATTACAGATCTATCTTTACCCAACTATCTGATGGCTTCCTCAGTTGGACTGCTTCCTACTCAGCTCCTAAACTCCTACTTAGGCACCACTTTGCGAACCATGGAAGATGTCATTGCAGAACAAAGTGTTAGTGGCTATTTTATATTTACTTTACAGGTGAGTGGTTTTTAAAAATGATTTAATATTATTTTCTTAGTCATTAATCTTAAAGCCAGTATATTTATTGTAGTTCGGGTGACTGGAGAGAAAGCAGTTACATTTGGAAATTATTATTATTATTATTTTTTGCCATGTAGCCATACTACTTTAGGGTTGTGATTTTGTTCATCCTCCAACTAATGGGAGACATGCTAGGAAAATCCAGCTGGAATACTGGTGATTCAGTGGGTGGGGCAATCTTCTTTGAGTTGTTACTGAACCAGTGTCCTAACATGATTTTAGGTACTAGTACGCTGTTAGTGATGATGGGCAAGAGTCTTTGCTGTGATCTGTCCGTTTTGTGCCTCCGGTGGTGCAAAGGGTCGAAAAGCCAGTGGATCTCCCAGGAGGGGATTTCCCCCTCCAGTGTATGTGCATCTGACATAGAATCAGCATAGCTGGTTCCTCCTCCACCAGCTTCTCCAGCCTCCAATATAAGGGCAATATAGGGAGATGAGAGGTTGTGTTTGGAGTGCTAATGAGCTCCGCTAGTCTCTGCTGTCATAGTGAGCCATTAGGGCAGTAAACATTCACTCCACTTTGGAGCCTCCTGTAAGCCCAGATATCTGCCTGGTTCCATTCCAGTATTGGCTGTGCGTCAGTATTAGAAGAGTATAGAACGATCCCAACTTGTACAGTTCTTTTAGATGAAAGTTGCTATAGAAATAAGTGGTTGTAGTGGTGGCCTATTGAAACATCCCCATTTAGAAAGTAATTCTGACTTAATGCGAAGTAGGTATTAAAAACATAACAATGGTCATTCTGGGTCAGACCAGTGGTCCAGCCAGCCCAGTATCCTGTCTTCTGACAGTGATCAGTACCAGATACCTCAGAGAGAATGAAGAGAACAGGGCAATTATTGAATGATCCATTCCCTGTTGTTCAGTGAAAGCTTCAGGCAGTCAGAAATTTAGGGACATTTGGAGCATGATGTTGTGTCCCTGACCATATTGGCTAATAGCCATTGATGGAACTATCCTCCAGGAATTTACCTAATTTTTTTTTAACCCAGTTACTCTTTTGGCCTTCACAACGTCCCATGTCTAAATGAGTTCCATGGCTTGATTGTGGATTGTGTGAAGTGGTATTTCCTCTGTTTTGTTTTTAAACCTGCTGCCTATTAATTTCATTGCGTGACCCCTGGTTCTTGTGTTATGTGAGGTGGTAAATAACATTTCCCTGTTCACATTCTCCATACAATTCATGATTTTATAGACCTCTGTTATTTACACAAGAGTTGATATACAGTCAAGATGTCATTAAATCCTAGGTAGCGAGCAACATTGTTAGATCCCATGAATGGGGAGCATGGTGAACTGGCATTGCTATACTAGTAGCAGAATAGGCATTAAAGCATCACCTGACACTGTCAGTTGATTTTATATTGGTTTGGATTTGAATAGCAGTTGCAACCATTTGCTTGCAAATTTGCAGATCATACTGTAGTTAAGTATCAGGGGGTAGCCGTGTTAGTCTGTATCCACAAAAACATCCCTGTAGCAAACCTCACTGCCTACTCTGTCCCCATATCTATTCTAGCGACACCATCAGAGGACCCAACCGCATCAGCCACACCATCAGAGGCTCATTCACCTGCACGTCTCCTAATGCTATATATGCCAGCAGTGCCCCTCTGCCTGTACATTGGCCAAATTGGACAGTCCCTATGTAAAAGAATAAATGGACACAAATCGGACATCAGGAATGGTAACATACAAAAGCCAGTAGGAGAACACTTCAATCTTTTTGGACATTCTATAACAGATTTAAAAGTAGCTATACTTGAACAAAAAAACTTCAGAAACAGACTTTAAAGAGAAGCAGCAGAACTAAAATTCATTTGCAAATTGAACACCATTAATTTGGGCCTGAATAGGGACTGGGAGTGGCTGGCTCCTTACAAAAGCAGCTTTGCCTCTCCTGGAATTGACACCTCCTCATCTATGGAGGTAACTCCCTTCTCTTCATGTGTCAGTATAACAATGCCTGCATCTGTAATTTTCACTCAGGTGATGAAGTGAGTTCTAGCCCATGAAAGTTTATGCCCAGATAAAACTGTTAGTCTTTAAGGTGCCACCGGATTCCTTGTTGTTATACTGTAGTTGTCTTGTTCAACTTTTATAATCATAAAACCTCTTTATAAAAAGAATAAGATAGAAAATCAACACCAGGCTCCATTTAAATAAATTTGTATGTGCTACTTGTTTGCTGATGAAGCTTGCTTGAGAATATTGACATCTATGTAAGAGCATGGGTTAAATAAACTGGAAAGATAATGAGAGAAAATAAAAAGGTTATTTGAACATCTTTCATTTTACTTATGAAGCTCTGTTACTGGGCTAGTGCTGTGGTGGTTGTTTTAAAAATTGCTAAGGGCTAAATCTAGCCACCTCCTTCATGGATACAGAAGCTGCCTATGTAGTGGAAATGGCATGGTTCAGCTGCACGTTGGGGGGCTGGATATAAGAAGGGATCAGAAGAAGTGACTGAAGAAGTGGGGGAAGGATCAGTTACTGGAGGAGTCCTTCGATTCACCACCACCACCCGCTTCTCATGCTTTTTCCCAGCACTTTGCCTGGCTACCTGGACTCAACATTTGGGCCCTAATGAGTAACTTAGAGCTGAGTAAATAGCTTTAAAAAAACTACTACTCTGAACATTTCTGAAATATGAAATGTGATTTGCTTTAGCTGCTTTTGTGGTTGCTTTCAGTGAATGTTCTAAGGGACAAGCTTACTGGCAGTAATGTTTGTTGAAATGGCCAAATCTAAATGAACATTAGAGACTATTCATAGACTGCAAATTTTGAACTTAAAGGAGAAACCTGAGTCTAAAAGTTTATTCAATCAGGCAATGGAAATAAGAGTATATGACACACATACATCCAATTAGAACTAAACAATAACTTGAATTTTGAACATTGCTTATGAACATTTTGGTATGAATGTTCAATTGACAGATCAGATAGTTTTAGAAGCTGTTTGGTGAGTAATCCTGAATAAAATTTTCCTAAATTTGTTAAATTCTTCCTGCACAGTTTGCAAACAAAGGCTAAATTTGTCAAATTTAACTATTTAACCTAGCTTTATCAAATGACAGCAGAAGTTAATCTGGTTTGGGGCAAGGGGAGAGTCAAAATCATATATTTCAATGTGTAAAATTAGTAATAAATGTTAAATATCTTGGGCACTGATCCTGTAACTTGTACGCAAAAAGATACCTTCACCCATATGGAGCCCCATTGACTTCAGAGGGTCTCTGCCTGTATGCAGCAAACTGTAAGGACAGAGTCTTGATTTGTAATTTGCAGGATACCAATGTAAAATGCTGTTTTGGATGTTTGGGACCTCTGGAGCATGCCACTCAGACAGGAAGTGTGTGAAGTTATATCACTTTTGACTGTTTTATCAATCTTTATGGAGTTAATAGATTTGGCCCTGGTGGTGGTACTTTGAGAGATGACTTGATTACACTGTCTATCTTCTTTTTGATAAATTAAACGTATTGAGTTCTGTAAATCTGTCACTGTAGGGCATTTTTCCCCCAGCCCTTGATTCATTTTTGTGGTGGTAGTAGTTGGCAGGTTTCTCAGCTGGGAGTGAACCATCCTCAGCTTTGTGCTATGTATGGGATATTGTACTGCTGAAAGTGCTGTCTTTCAGATGAGGCTTAGATGAGAATTTGATCATTTGTTGTCAAAGATTCTGCGGCACTTTTTGAATGGTATTAATCTTGCTGCCCTTGCCCAGTTTCAGTGTTAGTAGTTACTTCTGCCTACTTGGAATTTCTTCTGTAGTTCCATTTGGAAAGTTCTTATTAATTTGCTTTTCTAAGAACAAGTGATTATCCGTGGGGCAGAATGATTTGCCACACTTCACCCTGGAGGCGACTCTATTTCAGTGGTGAGTGCTTCCCATGTCAAATAGTGACTGCCATAGGTGCCGACTCTGTGGGTGCTCCAGCCATGGAGCGCTCACGGAAAAAAATTAGCAGGTGCTTAGCACCCACCGGCAGCCAGCTCCCCCCTGCCCTCCCCAGCACCTTCTATCTGCTGGCAGCTCTGCCAATCTACTCATCTTCCCCCCCCCAGCGCCCCTGTCCTCTGCGATCAGCTGTTCTACAGTGTGCAGGAGGCGCTGGGGGGGGAGAGCAGGATGGGGTGCACTATGGGGAGGGGGTGGAATCTTTCAGGAAGAGGCGGAGCGGGGGGTGAGAAGGGGTAAGGGTGGGGGCTTGGAGGAAGGGAGTGGATGGGGGCAGCCCCCGGGGCCCAGAGGAAGCCAGCGCCTGTGGTGACCACATAAAGGGACAATGTCAGGTCAAATGTGACTCCAAATTTAGGTTTTATATCTCCATATAAACTTTTAAAATAGAGGAGAAGAGTAGCCATGTTTCTGTGGGTTTTTTTTTTTTGTTTTTTTTGTTTAAATCTCACTGAAACAGTTTTCAAGCCAATTAACATTTCCCTGCAGTGTTCACAACAAAACATTTCACATTGTGCTGCTGCGGAACCTAAAGGTGAAGTTGACTGTTGCCTTAAATGAGGTTAAATGAAAACATGAGCAACAGGAGTAGTGAGACTATTCAGCTAAGATTTAATAACAGTTTTGTTTTGTGGTGTTCCTATTTGTCTGTGAGTATGTGGTGCGTTTAATGTAGGAAGCAATATTTTGAAATTACTTTTATCCTTCCAGAATCCTTTTTTCAGGTTGCAAAACAACTTATATTCTAAGCCCTATTTTGAATTCCTTATCACCTCTTTGTAAGTTTCTGACTAAAACTGTCTTCTGACTGAAAACTTTCAAGTGTAGCCTCTGCTCAGAGAAGAATTTTGTTTCTATGGAACATTTGAAGTTAATTTATGTTGGGAGGTTTGAAACAGGTTGCTATTTCATATCTTGCACTGAAGTGTTTTTAGGTGGGTTTTTTTTTTTTTTGGGGTCCACTGCTGTTTCAGATGGCTTTATATAAAAGTATTTTATATGTGATGGTCCTTAATGCAAACTCAAATTCCTTACACGTGGGAATTTTAGGGTCTGTGGGGTTAAGTTTTTTTGGAGGGTCAGAGGAAGTTCTCTCTAAGCTAAAGTCTGTTTATTTGGGATTGTTTAGTTCTGCTAGACCTACCTAAAGTGGGGTAACCTCTTAAAGTGGTACCTGTGTTTTGAACAGCGAGAAAGCAGTTTTGTGTTTGAGCGTCATTCCCCTGACAATCATAGCTGAGACTCCACTGAAACAACACACTGCTGGTAGAGTTAACTTTAGGACATCACTGAAAATACATAGGCCTTAAGAAGCAAAACCTATTCAACTGTTTTTTTTTTTTTAATTACAAGAGTACGAAAAAGGCCTCAGTTGGGGTGGGGGGGAATCCCAGACACCCATTCAATTCAGATTGAGACTGTAATGCCCTTAAAATCAACACACAAAAATCCCAACCCTCCTCCATGCTGTAAAAGCAGGGAATTTTTGAAGATTAATTCCTAAAGTCAACCTTAATTTTATAACCCAGCCTTATCTCCATCTATACACAAGAGACCTCCATCCTATCTATATTTCCAGTGAAGCTCATAAATTATAGAATCCTAGAAATGTAGGGCTGTAAGGGGCCTTGAGACGTCAAGTCCAGCCTCCTGTGCTGACTACCAAGCCTCCTGTGCACTACCGAGTAAACCTGACCATCCCTGGATGGATGCTTGTCCAAACTGTTTTTAAAATCCTGCAGGGATGCGGATTCCCCAACCTTCCTTATTCCAGAGCTTAACTACCCTTATAGTTAGACAGCTTTTCCTAATATCTAACCTAAATCTCCCTTACTGCGGATTAACCCCATTGCTTCTTGTTCTACCTTCGGTGGACATGGAGAACAATTGATCAGTCTTCTTTATAACAGCCCTTAACATATTTGAAGACTGTTATCAGGTCCCTCTTTGGTCGTATTTTCTCAAGATGAAACATGCTCAGTGTTTTTTAACCTTTCGTCATAGGTCAGGTTTTCTAAACCTTCTAAACATTTTTGTTGCTCTTCTCTCAACTCTCTCCAATTTGCCCACATCTTTCCTAAAGCATGGTGCCCAGAGCTGCACACAGTACTCCAGCTGAGGCCTCACCGGTGCCAAGTAGAGTGGGACAACTACCTCCCGTGTCTTATATACAACACTCTTATTAATACACTCCAGAATGATATTTTGCCTTTTTCTGCCCTGGAGGAAAATTCCTTCCCAACCCCAAATATGGCGATCAGCTAAACCCTGAGCATGTGGGCAAGACTCACCTGCCAGACACCCAGGAAAGAATTCTCTGTAGTAACTCAGATCCCACCCCATCTAACATCCCATCTCAGGCCATTGGGCATATCTACTGCTAATAGTTGAAGATCAATTAATAGCCTAATTTTGGCAATCCCATCATATCATATATATCCCTTCCATAAACTTATCAAGCTTAGTCTTGAAGCCAGATATGTGTTTTGCCCCCACTGCTTCCCTTGGAAGGCTGTTCCAGAACTTCACTCCTTTGATGGTTAGAAACCTTCGTCTAATTTCAAGTCTAAACTTCCTGATGGCCAGTTTATATCCATTTGTTCTTGTGTCTACATTGGTACTGAGCTTAAATAATTCCTCTCCCTCTGTGGTATTTATCCCTCTGATATATTTATAGAGAGCAATCATATCTCCCCTCAGCCTTCTTTTGGTTAGGCTAAACAAGCCAAGCTCCTTGAGTCCCCTTTCATAAGACAGGTTTTCCATTCCTTGGATCATCCTAGTAGCACTTCTCTGTACCTGTTCCAGTTTGAATTCATCTTTCTTAAAGATGGGAGACCAGAACTTCACACAGTATTCCAGATGAAGTCTCACCCAGTGCCGTGTACAACGGTACTATCACCTCCTTATCTTTACTGGAAATACCTCGCCTGATGCATCCCAAGACCGCGTTAATATCACCTCCTTATCTTTACTGGAAATACCTCGCCTGATGCATCCCAAGACCGCGTTAACTTTTTTCACGGCCATATCACTTTGGCGGCTCAGTCATCCTGTGATCAACCAATACTCCGAGGTCCTTCTCCTCCTCTGTTACTTCCAAATGAGGCGTCCCCAGTTTATAACAAAAATTCTTGTTGTTGATCCCTAAATGCATGACCTTGCACTTTTCACTATTACTCCAGTTTACAAGATCATCCAGATCTTCCTGTATGATATCCCAGTCCTTCTCTGAATTGGCAATACCTCCCAGCTTCGTGTCATCTGCAAACTTTGTTAGCACATTCCCACTTTTTGTGCCAAGGTCAGTAATAAAAAGATTAAATAAGATTGGTCCCAAAACCGATCCCTGAGGAACTCCACTAGTAACCTCCTTCCAGCCTGATAGTTCACCTTTCAGCATGACCCGTTGTAGTCTCCCCTTTAACCAGTTCTTTATCCACCTTTCAATTTTCATATTGAGCCCATCTTTTCTAATTTAGTTAATAATTCCTCATGTGTAACCGTATCAAATGCCCTACTGAAATAGAGATAAATTAGATCCACTGCGTTTCCTTTGTCTAACAAATCTGTTACCTTCTCAAAGAAGGTGATCAGGTTGGTTTGACACAATCTATCTTTTGTAAAACCATGTTGTATTTTGTCCCAATTACCATTGACCTCAATGTCCTTAACTACTTTCTCCTTCAAAATTTTTTCCAAGACCTTGCATACTACAGATGTCAAACTAACAGGCCTATAGTTACCCGAACCACTTTTTTCCCTTTCTTAAAAATAGGAACTATGTTAGCAATTCTCCAGTCATACGGTACAACCCCTGAATTTACAGATTCATTAAAAGTTTTTACTAATGGGCTTGCAATTTCATGTGTCAGTTTCCTTTAATATTTTTGGATGAAGATTATCTGGGCCCCCCAGTTTAGTCCCATTAAGCTGTTCAAGTTTGGCTTCTACCTCAGATGTGGTAATATCTACCTCCATATCCTCCTTCCCATGTCGTCCTACCGTTATCCCTAAGCTCCTCATTAGCCTCATTAAAGACTGAGGCAAAGGATTTGTTTAGATATTGGGCCATGCCTAGATTATCCTTAACCTCCACTCCATCCTCAGTGTTTAGCGGTCCCACTTCTTCTTTCTTTGTTTTCTTCTCATTTATGTGGCTATAGAACCTTTTACTGTTGGTTTTAATTCCCTTTGCAGGGTCCAACTCTACATTATTCCCACATGTTCTGACCTCAATAAGGTAGCTTTCCTTCTAATCCCTCCCATCTTCCACTCCTTGTAGGCTTTCTTCTTTTTCTTAATCACCTCTCAAAGGTTCTTGCTTATCCAGCTTGGTCTACAACTCCTGCCTATTCTTGGGGTGCAGGCTTCTGATAGTTTCTGCAACTTTGACTTGAAGTAATTCCAGGCCGCCGCCTCCTTTAGATCCACAAGTTCTTCAGTCCAATCCACTTCCCTAACTAATTTCCTTAATTTTTTTAAGGTTATCTCTTTTGAAATCAAAAGTCCTAGTCACAGATCTATCTTTATTTATCCTTCCATTTGAACTGAATTAGTCATGATTGCTCGAACCAAGGCTGTCCCCGACAACGTTCTATGATGTCCTCACTACTCACCAAAACCAAATCTAAAATGGCATCCCCTCTTGTTGGTTCTGCAACTACTTGGTGAAGGAATCCATCAGCTATCGCATCCAGGAAAATCTGAGCCCTATTATTATTACTAGCACTTGTCCTCCAGTCTATATCTGGGAAGTTAGTTTCCCATGGTCACACAATTCCCATTTGTAGTTACTTCATTAAAAACATTCAGAGGTCTCTATCCATATCCAGATCGGATCCCGGCGGTCTATAGCACACCCCAAGCACTATCCCGGGGGAGGCTCTAGTAGCTTTCTTCCCCGATGTGATTTTTGCCCAGACAGACTCTTATCCATTCCATCACTTCTTATTTCTTTACAGTCTACCTCATTGATATACAATGCTACTCCACCACCTGTGTCTTTATTTATGTCTTTCCTAAACAGCACATACTCTTCAATAGCTGTAGTCCAGTCATGACCACTATTCCACCATGTTTCTGTTATCCCTATAATATCTGGTTTCACTTCCTGCACCAGTAGCTCTAGTTCCTCCATTTTGTTATCTAGTCTCCTGCATTAGTGTACAAACATCTTAATTTTTGCTGTTTGGCCTTGGTCACGTTCTTTACCCGATTAGGCACAGACATTCTATCGCCAGTATCACCTATTAGACTAGTATGTACACTACCCTTCCTCCTTATGTCCATTCTCCTACCCACGGCTGTATCTTTTCTTCCCTCTCAATGTTAAAATCAGGTGTGGAGATTACCTGGACATCTCCGAACCATCTCCCCCCAATTCCTAGTTTAAAGCTCTCTTGATCAGTTGTGCCGTCCTCCATCCTAGAAGTCTATTTCCCTCCTTACTCAGATGAAGTCCAATCCGAGAGAACAGTCCTCTGTCCATGAATGCTTCCCAGTGGCCATACATCCGAAAGCCCTCCTTATAGCACCACTGCCTGAGCCATCTGTTGAGCATCATAATCTTGTCACACCTTTGTTTCCCTTCTCTCGGAACAGGCAGAATCCCACTGAAGATCACCTGAGCCTCAATTTCCTTAAGCATCTTCCCCAGCCTGGCATAGTCTCCCTTAATACGTTCCAGCGAGAATCTAGCCGTTATCGTTTGTTCCCACATGAAGGACAATCAGTAGATTCTTTCCTGCTCCCGGTAGGCTCCTCTTCAGCCTCAGGTCCACATCTCGTATCTTAGCACCTGGCAGACAGCACACCCTTTTGTTCTCTGGATCAGCTCTTGTTACAGGCCTGTCTATCCTTTTCAGTAAGGAGTCCCCAATCACGTAGACCTGCCTTTTCTTGGCAATGGTGCGATTCTCCAGTCTATCCCCTCTTCCCTCTGGCTGTATGTCCTCTCTATTCCTATTGTCCCTTGCAATCCTCTGCAACCCATCCCATATCCTCCTGGGGCTCCTATTTGGTGTTATCTCTGTTGACTCTTGCCCTCTTCCTATAAGAGTAGCTTCTCTTCTCTTCTTCCTTGCTCTCTCACCTTCAGTGACCACCTGCCATGCCCCTTCATTTTCCAGCTCCGCAAACCTGTTCCTGAGCTCTTTCTCCTTCACTAGCCCATCTTTTCTTCTTCCTGGTTCTCTTAGTCACATGCTTCCACTGTCCACTTTCCTCACCCAGCAGTATCCCCTCAGTTCTTTGGTCCTGCTTCCATCTGCAAGTCTGAGCTTTCCTCTTCAGCCTCCTCATATCTTTGCTCCATCATCCGCTCAAACCCCCTTCTAAACTCGACCAGAGTTTCCACCTGCATCTCCAATCCTTGGATCTTTTCTTCCATCAGCTCTATCAGGCGGCACTTCATGCAGACGAAACTCTTTCCAGGTACCCCCTCCAGGATCATGTACATGCTGCAGCTTCTACATCCAGTCCTCTTCATTGTGTCTTCCACTACTTGGGTCACTCCTGCTGCTGCCTCTGTATCTGTCACAGTCTTCCCACCTAAATACTGTTAGTCCGGGAAACACAAACCACACCAAAACACCATCACCCACAGCAAAACAAACCCCCAACAAGCACCAAAACACTGCTAGAACACCACACAATCCCTTCAGTAGCCTTTGCCTGGCTTTTACACCCCTCCCCTCCCCTCCCCCGCCAACCTCCCACTCAAACTCCCCTGTTTACAGCTCTGTTTGCTGCCTCCTGTGCTGTTGCAGCTGTCTGTGCTCTTGTGCTTGATACCTACTAGGGAAGTGTCTTGGTTCGCACCCGCTCATGCGGGTAGGTGGAGGGATTTCTTTACCAGGAAATGAATAGCAAAACTCACCTTTACAAGTTTGTCAATGACAACATATGGAAGAAAGCACCTAGATTTACAGCGCCTGCCAATTCTGAAGTCCCATCTAATCTCTGGCTTCTCACATATCAATGGCAGTGTATTAGACATGGATTAACCTATTGGTTAGGTTTATCTTCCTCTGAATGCATTTACCTCTAAATATTAACAAGTGATCTATAAAGCTGTGTACTGAGAACTCCTTATCTTAATGCTTCACCTAAAGTATTTGCTTTGTATTCCTGTTTTTAGCTATATATTTTTTCAATTGCAGTGTGTTTGTTTTATTCATAGATTGTTATAAGCTTCGGTCTCATGTTTTATGTTGTTCACCGAGCTCAAGTGGAATTGAACGCAGCTATCGTAGCATGTGAAATGGAAATGAAAACTTCCTTTGCTCCAGGCAGCCAGCCAAGCATCACTTCTTCAACAACATTCTGCAACAAGAGGACAATAACATTTTCGGGGGGGGGGATCAATATTGTGTGATTTAAAGTATTAAAAATATAAGGCTTTGTAAACCTAAGCTATTACCTAGAAATGGCTATGGACAACTATAACCGGTGTAAAAAAACAAAGCCAAGCGGTTACAGGTTGTACTGTGACATAGACCAACTCACCAGTTATTAAATTGCACAAGGAGGGTGATATTTAGCAAGGAACAATAGATGTTTAACCAACTTCGAAATGTAGATGCAAATCACTGCACCTTTTGTCCTTTATTATGCCTGTCATGATCTGTAGCCTGCACTTTAGATTTTGTTTTGTGTTTGCTCTTAGAAACTGATAAAAATGGCCTAGAGGTAAATATTTTTCTGCTTAGCATTATTTATAAGGTTGAATAATTATATACAGTAGATCTTTATTACTGATAAAGATGAATGAGTAAAAAGTATGCAATTCAATGTACAATACTCTTGAATGTGCTTTGCTTTGTAAATATTTCCAGAAATGATAGTGTATTACTTTGCTAATTATGGGACCATTTGGCTTTCCCCCCATTTTTTATTTTAAAAAGAGAATCCTATATAAATTTTTGGTTGAATGTATTTTTGTAAATCATTGAAATGTTGCAGAGCCACTTGTACTTATTCACACAAGCTTAAATCCTACATCGCGGGACTGAAGTGCTCTTAAATAACATTTTAAGTTACACTGTGTAATATGCAAAGTAAAAGGGAAATTATAGAGGACATAATAGGTTATGGTGAATATAGCACTATCTGAGGGAGAACTCATGAGTTATCTGCTCCAGTGACTTTACCACGTGGATTGTAACAAAAGGGCTGTTCCATTGCAATTCTATTTATACATTTTTTTTTTAACCAATTTATTTAAAGGACGGATTTTTGTTTTCATTGCACATAATGCATACAGTTAAGAACAGGGACCTAAATCTCTCCCTGCCACAAAAATGTTGGTATACTAGCATAAGAGGTCTTAGACTTAGGTGGCCTTCATTATATAGTGGTGAAGATCCTTTATTCCTTTTAAAAATGCTTTAAAAAAATCAAACTGATCCCAGTCACTCTTTTCCCCCTCATTACATTTTAAAAAGATTTAAACTATTGTACCCTTAGGAGAAATGCAAACTAGAGACTTTCCTTCAGATCAATTAATAGAAAAGGACAGCAGTGTCTTTGAGACTCAGGAATTCAGAATCCATTTTGAAAAAGATAAAATTATACTAGAATTATGGGATAGTGCTCCTTTTGTGTGAGCTGTGGATTGATCTTCAGTATGTTAGTGCTTGTGTGTGTAGATATTTGTATGTGTGAGTTACATACTGTAGATATACATACAAACACTCCTCAGCTGCCTCAAACAGATGAACAGTAACCGGCACAAAAATAGCTGGATTTATTACCTTTTCTTTTGAGAAATGACCTTTGTAGTTATTTTGTTTTAAGCTGTAAAAATAATTTCTGGTCTTTTGAAATTCTGTGTTTAGAATGTAATTGCTTATTACAGTACCTCCTTCGTGTAAGGCTGCTGTTAGGATGTGCAAGCACAGGATTTACCAGTGATTAAATGAATCACTTGCTGTAGAGGACAAGGGCCTTCAAGGTAGCTGGGAAGCAGAGATTTGGTAACCTTTTAACAGTCTTATAGTGAGGATGTATCATATTTAAAAAAAATTGACATCTACAGACTTCGCAGTAGTGCAAGTAAAATTACATTAAATGTGTAAGTATCTTTTGTAGACCCCTGTTCTTAGGTCTTGTGACCTCAGGAGCTGAATTAGCTAAATTAAGCAGTGAAGTTTGAAATGTCTTTTTAAAGAGAAAATTGGTACATGCCTTGAGGTGTATGTGTGTTTGCACATGTTGGTCTCCCAACAACTGCATTCCTCTCTGTATGAAAACTCATGAGAGCTGGATTACTACTTGATGGCATTATATGTCATCAAATAATGATTGATCCCTTTCGTAACAATGTTTTTTTTTTTTTTCCCCCCTTCCAAGAATAATCCCAGTAAATGAATGGATCTGAACTTTACTCCATGTGGGTTGAACCAACAAAGTTGTATTTGTGTATGTGTGTGAGGTGTTTTATTTGTTTAACTAATTTAAGCAAGCATTGCTCATTTAATTACATTTCCCAAATACATATTTTGAAGTGCTTTTATTTAATATTTTGTAACCAGAGTAGCTTCACTATGTGAATGCTTTTTGTAGTATGGAATTAGTTCTTAGAATTATTGCATTTTGCTTGATGCTTGTAATACTTGTGTACAGGTTAATGGGAAATATGCATTAAAAAGAACTATTTCTATTTCATGCCAATCATAATTTTATACAATAAATTCTTTAAACAAATATATGTTAAGTATTAAATTTTCCCCTGTTGCTGTGAAGGGGTAGTTTGGGAAGTGACTCCAAAGGAAAACAATATTTGGTTTTCTCTCTTTTTGCCTGGAAAAGTCTATAGTGACAGGAGAACTAGTAAATTTATTTTATAAGATTAAAGAAACTGAGGAGTTGGTGGGAAGGGATTTGTAGTCTATTTACTTTTTTAAATTAACACCTGGTTAACATCCCCAAATGTCTGGGACGTTAACTGAAGCTGCAGCTGTGAAAGCATGATAGTTCACAAATACATAGCTGAGAAATCTGCTAATCTAGGAAACACCATATGTCTTGACAGATATATAGATAGATTTAAAGAGCAGAAATAAAATCTGGCTTGGGAAACTGTCTTGAAGAATCCTTTTTAGGTTGCCTTCATAGATAATAAAAAAGAGGCACAAACTCAACTAAAAATTTTTTGCATGTCACCTTCACAAACTTGTTTGAGCTACAATGTTCAGTTTAATTTGTGGTTTGACATAAATCTAAATTATAGGTAACTGAAAAGATAGAAATGGAAGTCTTTGAGTTTAATGGTACTAGAATAATAAGTGAAACTGTAGCAAAATGACAAAAGTCAACTTTACACTAAGTGCTTACTAGCAGTGGCTTCTTCATTTAAGAGCTTCACTATGGTAATATTTTTACACAGTCTTCACATAATTACTTCAGTAGTTGAAGTGATGCAGAAGTGGAAAAGAATGCTTTTACACATTGCATGCAGCCTTTCCTTTGAAGACTGAAGAGGTGCTGATTGTCTTCTGCTCCCCAAACTCATTCAAATAGTCAGCAGGAACACTTGACTGGGCAAAGCAAAGCCAGGATTTGGCTGATGATGTGGATTATTTTTAATGAATATTCCCCTCCATACCAATGTTGTTGTTGGTGAGGGCAGGGAATCACTAAAGTAGCTCTGTGGCAAGTTACTATAATATAGTAAAGATGCAGGTGGCAGTCCCACCCATGTAACATCAGGGTGGTTTGGATATAGAGCATGAGAATGCCAGCATACAATGGAAGTTGATATTAATACTTCCTGTGCTGGGAAGCCTGAGGGTGCCAGGGAATGTAACTGTTCCCCAACTCCACTGGAGGTACCCCATGAAGTTCCTGTTGTAGTATTTGCACAGGGAGCCTAGCACTGCAGAGTTATGCCATTTGTCCTGTGTTTTCCCCATCCAAGCTTCTAGGATGTTTTTTATCCTGTATTAATCTACTTGGCTGGCTTCCTCCGAGCAGGAAAGGGGTGAAGCTGTGGTTGTCCTTATTGTCCCGCAGTGCGGTGGTAGGGATGTGACCTCTGATGCCACGTGGAAGGTGTAGGGATGGGGGTTAGGGACAGTGGTTTTCCCCAGGAATTGAAGTGTGTGTGTGTGGGGAGGAGCGGGGGGGTCAGGGCTGATGAGGGGTGAGACCATGAAGGTGAAGGTGGCTCTGTGGCACCATAGTAAAAACTGAAAAATGTTTCATGACCACTTAATTAGATTTAACTCATGTTTTAAAATAATCACAAATTAAAGTTCGCTACTCAAGTCTTCTATGAAGCACTACATCTTCATCCTTCTTGGTTTCGTGTTATAATTTTGCACAACTTTGTTAATGAACTTCTTGAATTCAATGCGTTCATCTTTGGTGGCTTTTCGTGTGTCCAGTACTTCCATTCCTTCAATTGATATGATCATTAGATCATTCACATGATCAGGCAGAAGGCCACTTCTTTCAGAACACAAAATTCTATTCAATGAGGCAAAAGAATGCTCAACTGTAGCTGTTGTGACTGGGAGTAACAAGAGATGAATTCCTACTTCTTTCATCCCAGGAAACATAGCACAAAAATTGGGTCAAGCCACTAGTGATGATGATAAAGAAGTTGAAGTCAAATCTTCATTCATTCGTCGTATGATCTTCCACTGTGTTCAAATTCTCTATTCTGTCCTGAACACGGGGCAGTCCCATTGCTGGTAGTGCCTCACTCCACTCAACTGTTGATGTTTTACAGGACAGGGATCTGTAAAAGCTATGTAGAGGTTGAGTAGAATCTATAAGTCACTGTTGTAGAGTTTTAAGAATCAAGTCTGTGTACTTTTTCAGTTGTCTTAACAAACACTTCTTGTCCTCTTCACTTAAGGATTCAATATAAATGCCTTCATTACTTAACTTCTGGACTGAAGTTTTTTGCGTTTCTTGCAGTACTTTTTCAATGGATAGCTCTCTGATCCAAATGTAGCTTCTATTGCTGGACAAAGATCTACGACTGTTGTAGCAGATGCCTGGATGGCATTGTTTAATGACCCAAGTGGTTTCAACAGTAGACTTACAAGGGAGAGAATGGCAATAGTCTTCTCTGAACGTAGTAGCAAATGTAATCCACCAGCCTCGCTACTTAGATCCATCCTATTTTGGTAGTACTTTCCAAAGCCAGTAATAATGGCTGGAGTAATTGTAAGACAATGGCCAAGGATCCCTCATGAGAAAGCCAAAGGGTTTTTTCCAGGTTGGACTAATTTGAACTTCAGTCCCAGTGTATCGTCTATATTTTCCAAGATGTCCAAAAAGACTGGATTCTTGCTGAAAAAAGAATATAATGAAGGCATTAAATGTATAGCTTTTTAAATGTCTTTTGAAGAGTCTGCAGCTTGTACTGGCGCTAGTTGGAGTAGATGGCCTCTGCAGTGTGTATAAGAGAGATTAGGGTTACGCTTTTCTCTGAGCAAAGCTTGTACTCCTCCATGTCTTCTAGAGAAGTTTGCAACTCCATCAAATGTACAAGCAGCCAACTGTTTGGGGTCCAGTTGACAAGCATTTAACTCTTCTAAAATGTGGGTTGTCACAGATGCAGCCGATGTGTTTTCTATAACTTGAACATCTAGAAATGCATCTACTGGCCTACCACTGACATCAAGTTAACGTACACATTGACTTAATACTTGATGCCCATTTGCATCGGTGCATTCATCAGCCATGTATGCAAACTTTTTTGTGGTGAGAGTTCTTCATTTTTTCAACTGACTCTTTCACTTCTGCACCACGTGCTTCTAGCCAGTCAGTTGAGTTTCTTGCAGAAAGATAGTAAGCATTTGCTAGTCTTGTTCAGAACCAGTATTCAACTTCAGGATGAACAAGTGACAATGCACTTAACATTGGCTTCCAGTTTGTAGTGCGTGGTATCTCTTGCTTAAATAGAAAGTATACCACAGCCACGTTTTGTTCGCATAAACTTTGTTATGGTCTCCAGCATTCTTAACAGCCTCATTAACACTCACCAGTGTTGTCCTTGGTCAGTG
Source organism: Caretta caretta (assembly GCF_965140235.1). Classification (NCBI taxonomy): domain Eukaryota; kingdom Metazoa; phylum Chordata; order Testudines; family Cheloniidae; genus Caretta; species Caretta caretta. The sequence goes on from NC_134207.1 coordinate 46,298,671, forward strand.
GAGACTCAGAGTTCAGAGGTGCTTTCACATGAGTTCAACTCCCAGGTGGGGGGCAAGAAGGCACCTTGCTCGTTCCTCCAGCTGCTCATTGTTCGCTCTGGCTGCTGCTGTTCGTTGTGCCATTGCTCACTCCATCGACCTGTTGTCAATGGCTCTGCACCATCATCTTCTGCTGCCACCTGCCACTGTGACCTCTGCTAGTTGGTCTCTTGAGGTTCCACCCAGCTCTCAGTGATTTCAGCTGAGTTGTCAGTGGAGGAACCTCACTGCTAGTGCAGACTGGGCTGTCTCTTCCACAGAAACACTGTCCCACAGCAGGTCTAATCACTTAGACCTGATTATCAGCTGTAGTGGTCACTTAACCAAACAAAAGACTATCTGTGGAGCCTAATCAGCTCTGTCTTTAAACAGGGGAGAGGGTCAGGTCAAAAAGTACTTGTGACTCAGGCAGACCATCAAGCAAAACACCTGTCCCCACCCTCTCTCTTGATGCCCTCAATCAGCACAGGCTAAGTGCAGTTCTACTGCCCTTTACTCATACAATAAGAACATAATTTCATTTCTCTCCCTCCTTCCCCCGCTCCACAAGTGATTTGTAACCCAACCCCAGCCAAAATCTATCACTTGGGCAATGCAGTTCTGTTTGCTGGATACCTAGGTAGATTAGGTGTGAATGTAAATACAGTCTGGTCCTGAAGCCTTTCCCCCCAGCTCATCCCTAGCTGTCAGGGACAGCTCATTTAGGCTTTGCTTACAAATCATAATTTGAGATTATTAGGTTGGCCAACATCACCGAAATGAATGCACCGAAATGAATGTCATAAAAACCAGCTGTATAAGGAAGCTAGTCTATGTTTATATTTTTCAAATCTTTTATACTTTTTCAGATACATGCATTTTATCATACACTGTATATGCTTTTAAAGTGTGTATTAATGTTTCACTTTAAATTCAAATTTCCAAACAATCACTAAACAGGCAACACTGCATGTAACTAGTTCACAAAACGGGGTTGGGGAAATTCAGGGGCGTGTAGGGGAAATCCCTGGTTAGGGAGGCGCTACGCTGAAGGTCTCCATGGACTGCAAATAGAGGAGAGTCTGGGATTGTTGATCCTGTAGGCCCACAAAATGTTGCCGCATCTGTGTTTACTGCCAGAGAAGTCCCCATTATGTCCTCCCTCTCCTTTGACTGTTGCACCTTTCTCCTGTCCGCTCTTTCCCTCTCTGGACAGTCTGCAATATTCATCCTCCAGGTCCTCTGTTCATGGTCTGATGCAGCACTGGCTTGCAAGATCTCACAGAACGTAACAGCCTGAATCCTCTTCTTTCTGCTCCTTATTTAAGCAGCAGAGTTAACAATTGTGATGAGAGTGGTCAGTGTCGGGCATTGGGGGACAGCTGCTATCAACATACTAACAGTGTCTACACTTGTGCTGTGTTAACCTTAGCATACCGACCATAGCTCAACGCTGCTCAGGAGCTGGTGTTACTAAGTTGGTGTAATGAAGAACTTACATGGGTAGAAGACAAATTTAAGTGTAGACACATGCACAACTAGGTCAACCCAAGATGGTTTATATCAACCTAACTTTGTAGTGTAGATCAGGCCTCAGTCTGAAAGATACTAGGAAAAACATAAGAATCTGAACAAGTTCCTGAGGCAGAGGGAAGGAACAGTGAGTGGATGCTGTCTCAGAAGGTTAAATTAAACAATGCTGATAAAACTACAAGCCTAGTTTCCTGCCAGCTTGCTTGCCGGGCTTCTTGGCAGCCTGGGATTCTGGGGTCCATGGCTCCAGGGCTGACCACCATCAGATTGAGAAAGTAGGGCAATTGGGTAGTTATCTTAGATGCCTGTACACGAATGCAAGAAGCCTGGGAAACAAGCATGAAGAATGGAAGTCCTTGCACAGTCAAGGAAATATGTGCTTGGAATAACAGACTTTGTGGGAGTTGGCTGATATGACTGTAGAGCCATTGGCCATTATCTTTGAAAACTCGTGGCAATGCGGGGGAGGTCCTGGATGATTGGAAAAAGGAAAATATAGTGCCCAGCTTTGAAAAAGGGAAGAAGGAGAATCCGGGGAGCTACAGACCGGTCAGCCTCACCTCAGTCCCCGGAAAAATCGTGGAGCAGTTCCTCAAGGAATCAATTTTGAAGCTCTTGGAGGAGAAGAACGTGATCAGGTACAGTCAACATGGATTCACCAAGGGCAAGTCGTGCCTGACCAACCTGATTGCCTTCTATGATGAGATAACTGGCTCTGTGGATATGGGGAAAGCGGTGGACGTGATATATCTTGACTTTAGCAAAGCTTTTGATACGGTCTCCCACGGTATTCTTGCCAGCAAGTTAAAAAAGTATGGATTGCATGAATGGACTATTAAGGTGAATAGAAAGCTGGCTAGATCATTGTGCTCAACAGGTAGGGACCAACGGCTCGATGTTTAGCTGGTATCAAACAGAGTGCCCCCGGGGGTCTGTCCTGGGGCTGGTTTTGTTAAACATCGTTATTAATGATCTGGATGATGGGATGGATTGCACCCTCAGCAAGTTCATTGTTGACACTAAGATGGGGTTAGAGGTAGATATGCTGGAGGGTAGGAATAGGGTCCAGAGTGACCTAGACAAATTGGAGGATTGGGCCAAAATAAATCTGATGAGGTTCAAGAAGTACAAGTGCAGAGTCCTGCACTTAGGACGGAAGAATCCCATGCACTGCTACAGGCTGGGGACCGACTAGATAAGTAGCAGTTTTGCAGAAATGCACCAGGGATTACAGTGGAAGAGAAGCTGGATATGAGTCAACAGTGTGCCCTTGTTGCCCAGAAGGCTAATGGCATGTTGGGTTGCATTAGTAGGAGCATTGCCAGCAGATGGAGAGAAGTGATTATTCCCCTCTATTCAGCACTGGTGAGGCCACGTCTGGAGTCCAGGTTTGGGCCCCCAACTACAGACAGGATGGGGACAAATTGGAGAGAGTCCAGCGGAGTGCAATGAAAATGATTAGGGGTCTGGAGCACATGACTTACAAGGAGAGGCTGAAGGAACTGGGCTTATTTAGACTACAGCAGAGAAGAGTGAGGGGGGATTTGATAGCAGCCTTCAACTTCCTGAAGCGGGGTTCTAAAGAGGATGGAGCTTGGCTGTTCTCAGTGGTGGCAGATGACAGAACATGGAGCAATGGTCTCAAGTTGCAGTGGGGGAGGTCTACGTTGGATATTCGGAAAAAAACTGTTTCATTAGGAGAATGGTGAAGTACTGGAATGGGTTACAGACGGAGGTAGTGGAATCATCATCCTTAGAGGTTTTTAAGGCCTGGCTTGACACAGCCCTGGATGGGATGATTTAGTTGGCCCTGCTTTGAGCAGGGTGTTAGACTCTATGCTCTCCTGAGCAATGTTCCCTCTAATTTTTTATGTCCAGGTGAGGAATTAGTTTTGTTATGTGCATCAATATGGAGGTGAGGTGTGACACATCACCATATTGGTGCACGTAACAAAATTCAGGTGGTGAGGATGGGGCCGAGGTGTTTGGAGTGTGGGAGGGGGCTCAGGGTTGGGGCAGTGGGTTGGGTTGTGTGTGCGGGGGGGGTGAGGTCTCCGGCTAGGGGTGGGGCTGGGGATGAGGGGTTCTGGGTGTGGGAAGGGGCTCAGGGCTGGGGTAGAGGGTTGGGGTATGGCAGGGTGCGGGCTCTGGGGTTGGTCCAGGGATAAGGGGTTTGGGGTGCAGGCTGCCCTGGGGCTGTGGTCGGGAGAGAGGCGCCTCTCCCCGGCTGCGGCAGCTCCAGTAGGGCTGGGCTGGGCTGGGCTTGGCCCAAGGGGGGCTCCTCTCCCTAGCAGCTCCAGTGGGCCTGGGTTGGGCTGGGGGAGGCTCCTTTCCCCCAGCCAGGGCAAGTCCGGGGTAGGTCCGCACTGGGGCTGGCAGGGAGGGACGCCTCTCCCTGCTGCAGCAGGTCTGCAGTGAGGCCAGCTGGGAGGGGCACCTCTCCCGGCAATGGCAGGTCTGCGCTGGGGAAGAGACATCTCTCTGCGTCGTAGCTCTGAGCTCCTGTGTGGGGCTTAATAGGCAGCTGCTTGTCCACGCAGCCTAGAGGGAACTTAGCTCCTGAGGTCTCTTCCAACCTTAATCTTCTATTATTCTGATTCCTATGCAAGCTTGCTCCCTCTATAATGTCATAGGAACATAAGAGCTTCCATATTGGGTCAGACCATGAGCCATCTTGTCCAGTATCCTGTCTCCAACAGTGGCACTATACCAGAGCATCAGGAGGAGTGTACAGAACAGGTCAACGACCGAGTGCTTCATCCCTGTTTTCCACTCCCAGCTTCTGATAGTCACAAGTTGAGGGTTTTTCTGAGAATGGGGTTACATTCATAATCATCTTGGCTTATACCTACTGATGGACCTGTCTTCCATAAACTTATCTAGTTCTTTTTTTAACTCAGTTATACTTTTTGGCATCACAACATTCTATGGCAATGAGCCAACAGCTTTGCTGTGTGAAGAAGTACTTCTGCTAGTTTGTATTGAACCTGCTGCCTATTAATTTCATTTGGTGACCCCTGGTTTTTGAATTGTGGAAAAGGGTAAATAACACTTCTATTCACTTTTCCACACTATTTACAATTTTATAGACCCGTATCAGATTATCTCTTCGTTGTCTCTTGTCTAAGATAATCGTCCCTAAACTTTTTAGCCTTTCCTCTTATTCCATGGGTACTTAGTTTCCTCAAGAGCCTTTGGTGAAGGACCATATCAACAGCTTTCTGAAAATCCAGATACACTATATCAGCTGGATCACTCTTATCCACATGCTTAACATCTTCAAAGAATTCTAATAGATTGGTGAGGCATGATTTCCTTTTACAAAAGCCATGTTGAGTCTTCCCCAACAAGTCGTGTTTGTGTCTGAGAATTCTGTTCTTCACTATAGTTTCTGCCAATTTGACCAGTGCTAAAGTTAGGCTCACTACCTATTATTCTCAGTTTAATCAATTGGCCTCTAATTACCAGGATTTCTTTGGAAACCCTTTTTAAAAATCAGCATTATATTAACTATTTTCCAGTCTTCTGGTACAGAGGCTGATTTCAGTGACGGTTACATACTACTGTTAGTAGTTCTGTAAATTCTACTCCTGAGGGAATTCTGCACCACTGCATGTGTGCAGAATTTATGCTGCATGCAGATTTCCTCACTCTGTAGCCCTCCCCTGGGACATGGACCTCTGGGGCAGGCCCAGCCCTTGCACTGTGACAGGGTTGGGTGCAGCCTCACCATCAAATCTGTATCCCAAGGGAGTGGGAGGGGCTGCAGGGTGATCTACCTCTGTGTAGCTAGTTACCAGTGCTCCCCACTGCCATGCTGGAGCCTCTATATTTATTTATTGACAAATAAAATTTGCAGAATTTGAATTATTGTGTGCATAATTTTCATTTTTTTGGCACAGAATTCCCTCCAGAGTAAATTTCATATCTGAGTTCCTTCAGAACTTTTCAATGAATACCAGGTGTCCTGGTGACTTATTATTTAGTTTATCAATTTATTCTAAAACATCTTCTACTGACACATGAATTTGAGACAGCACTTCAGAACTGTCACCCACATTAGAGCTATTATTTTTGGGAATCTCCCCCACATCCTCTGAACATAAGAAGTTAAGAAAGACCATACTGGGTCATACCAAGGGTCCATCCGGCCCAGTATCCTGTCTACTGACAGTGGCCAATGCCAGGTGCCCCAGAGGGAGTGAACGTAACCAGTAATGATCTAGTGATCTCTCTCCTGCTCTCCATCTCCACCATCTGACAAACAGAGGCTATGGACACCATTTCTTACCCATCCTGGCTAATAGCCATTAATGGACTTAACCTCCATGAATTTATCCAGTTCTCTTTTAAACCTTGTTATAGTCCTAGCCTTCACAACCACCTTAGGCAAGGAGTTCCACAGATTGACTGTGTGCTGAGTGAAGAAGAACTTCCTTTTATTTGTTTTAAACCAGCTACCATTAATTTCATTTGGTGACCCCTAGTTCTTATATTATGGGAACAAGTAAATAACTTTTCCTTATTCACTTTCTCCACACCACTCATGATTTTATATACCTCTATCATATCCCCCCTTAGTCTCCTCTTTTCCAAGCTGAAAAGTCCTAGCCTCTTTAATCTCTCCTCATATGGGACTCGTTCCAAACCCCTAATCATTTTAGTTGCCCTTTTCTGAACTTTTTCTAATGCCAGTATATCTTTTTTGAGATGAGGGGACCATATCTGTACGCAGCATTCAAGATGTGGGTGTACCATGGATTTATATAAGGGAAATAAGATATTCTCCGTCTTATTCTCTATCCCTGTTTTAATGATTCCTAACATCCTGTTTGCTTTTTTGACTGCTGATGCACACTGTGTGGACGTCTTCAGAGAACTATCCACAGTGACGCCAAGATCTTTCTCCTGATTAGTTGTAGCTAAATTAGCCCCCATCATATTGTATGTGTAGTTGGGGTTATTTTTTCCAATGTGCATTACTTTACATTTATCAACATTAAATTTCATTTGCCATTTTGTTGCCCAATCACTTAGTTTTGTGAGATCTTTTTGAAGTTCTTCACAGTCTGCTTTGGTCTTGAGCACTTTAGTATCATCTGCAAACTTTGCCACCTCACTGTTTACACCTTTCTCCAGATCATTTATGAATAAGTTGAATAGGATTGGTCTTAAGACTGACCCTTGGGGAACACCACTACTTACCCTCTCCATTCTGAAAATTTACTATTTATTCCTACCCTTTGTTCCCTGTTAAGGAAAAGTTAGCACATGTGACTCCATTTTTGTTTGGGGCCCACCATTGTTTAAATGCCAGCCCATCATACACCAGGAGGAGTAATCCTTAGATATTGAATCCCTGTGAAAATCCTCCTCCTTGTCTCCAGCCTGCCTTGACTCCCAGTATCTGGTTTTTGTCAGTCTCTAACTCCCTGTCTCTTGGCCTTGATGTGAGGCCTCCCATCCTGATAATAAAAGTGACTGATGCATAGCTTTAGGACCATGCTGTGTAATTAACATACTGGTATAGCACGAGGAATGCACCAAGCAGGGATAGGTGGTAGATAAGACAAGGGTTTGTTTATTGGCTAAGGTTTCCGATGCACGAGGGCAACATGCTTTGCTAAAAGGTATATAACCTTTGTATAATCTGCATTCAGGGTCCCCTCCTGGCTAGCAGGGGGGCACCACGCTCGAGCGTAATAAACTTAGTGTCTTTTGGGAACTCTGCAGTTGTGGACTTTGTTTCTGTGCCTCAGCCTAGATTCGAACTGTGCGTGTCCTATCAGGTATAATTCGCAGCACTGGTGTGCGTGTCCTACCAGGTGTAATTCGTAGCACTTGTGTGCGTGTCCTATCAGGTGTAATTCGTAGCACTTGTGTGTGTGTCCTACGAGGTGTAATTCGTAGCACTTGTGTGCGTGTCCTACCAGGTATAATTCGCAGCAGTTGTGTGCGTGTCCTACAAGGTGTAATTCGTAACAGTTTTGGCGACCACGAAGGGACTCTAGGCTCGCCCCAACAAACGAGACTACACTCCTCCTCTCGGACAGCTCCAGCCGGCACAGGGTGAGTTCACCTTTGAGAACTCCGAGGGGGGGGGGGGTGTGAGCCGTCGCTTAGGCGATAAGGTGGCACATTTTGTGTTCTTTTGGTAGCCCGTTATAGGTTCTGGGCAGAGTGTAAGTAAGGGAACCCCTTTGGCTGAAATTCTCAAGAATTGGGGGAATATTTCTGGCACCCATGGGTTAGGCAGAAAAAAAGCTGTTATTTTATGTAAGGTTGAGTGGTCAGCACTAACAACTCAAACATCTGTTGAATGGCCACCGGATGGGTCCTTTGCTGGGGATACATTAACAGTGCTTAAAAGGAGGCTGGAGGACAAAGCTCCAGCCCAGATGGATTATTGGTATGTATGGGACAACTGGGCTTATGCGCATGCAAAAGGACATCCTCTTTCCTCCTCCTTTTCTTATTCATCTCAGGGGTCTCCAGCCCCGCTCTGTGCTATGCCTGCTTCTGCCCCTCCTCTGGCTTACCCTCGGCTTTCTGACTTATGCCCGTCACCTCCTTGCTTGCCAATTAGCCGTGCTTTCAGTCCAGGTGACAAGCCTCATGTGGGGAGGACTCGGGTAGCCCTTGTAAGTAAAAATATTTTAAAAAAGAGACCAGGAGGGCTGGGGGCTAGTTAAGAAGCCCACCCTCCTTGTTAATTTGGTAGTGAAACAAAGCTGGTGCTCATGGAAGGGACAGTTCAGAGAAAAAATACCAGGATTGGGCCCAAGCGGGCAGGCAACAGATAGAGATTGGAAAACAGGTTGAAAACTTAAAGGTCATAGTGAAAAAAGAGGAGTAAATAATTACAGGAATGAAAAATGTAAATCCCGGAATAATACTTAAAATGGTAAAATCTAAGTAATTGGGTGTCGTTTTGAAAAATAAGCAAGTAAATTAAAAAAAAAAAGTAAAAAGTTAACTCTTTAGTTGATGGAAAGAATTAAGCAGTTAAACTTTGTAAAATACTGAAAAGAAAAAAAAAATCTTGGTTTCTTTGCAGCCATTTTGGAAAAAAATGGGCCCTTTTCCAAAGAAATGCAATTATACAGTGCTACTTAATTAATATCTTATTATGTTCCAAGAGGCTACAATAGGTGGTGTCTTCCTTTTCAGGTTGCTGTGTGTTTGACAGCAGGAGTTAAAAGTAAAAGGCAATCAAAAGTCTGGTAAAGTTTATTGTGCCCTTTTTAAAGTAAGAATCTTTAACCTGTGGATCCAAAAGCAAGCCGGAAAGCATTTATTTTAATGTAAATTACCTAACTAATAAGGTAGAGGCCACTGAAACCTGGGCTGCCTATAAAACAAATACAAGAAAATATGGGTAATTCCTCTGTTTTGCCTGCAATTAACAAGGGTATTTGTATAAAAAGGAAATATTTTAAGCAATGACTGACTGCCCAAAAGGGGTAGATCTGTGTTTTATTTTTGTCTTTCAGAAAATCAGAGAAAACTGATGCCAGCTGAAAAGCAATTCAACATCTCATGAATTTACTGGCACAATAGGAATTCTGTTCTGTGTTCTATGTCCTGTCTTGTGGTGTTTGTCTTGTGGCCAGAATTGCTGTGTTTAATTTTTCATAGGACAGTTTAGTTTAAAACTAAATAGAAGGGTTACATCAAAATGCAGATACTTGTTTTATTCAACTTGGAATACAAAGTGTTTGGATAATATCAAAAAATGTGATATACTAAAGTTTAATACATTTGCTTAAGTAAAAAAAAAAAAATTTCATTGGCCAGATCTTTTAATTAAAAAAAGTGTTGTTAAAATTTGCACACCAACAGTCTTTGGAAGCAAGGACATCAAAGGTTAACCCACTCCCCATATTATACATGAGATCCTTCTGGCTACCTCACATTTCTAGCCAGAGGGCTGGGGAGGGAAAAAAGCTATTGGACACCAGAAGTTGTACCAAGTGGACTCCTCAAAAGTGGGTGTGCTTGTCCTGGCTTGTTGCTCCAAAGCTCTGTAATAGAGTCATTTTCCTAGAAGGGTATATATGGCATACATTATACAATAAGACTAAAGTGCTGTATAATGGGCAATGTACATGTGTTCCTTTTTAAACAAAAATGTATAAGTAAAAAGTGAAAGTTTCCTTTGCAGGTTAATAAAAGCCAAGAAGGGGAAAAAAAAAATAAAACGGAGGACGAGCTAATTCAACGCTGTAGCTGGCAGGCTTGGCAGGCTCGGTCCAAAGATAAGACACTGGCCTGCCCAAGGACACTACTCACAGCTAGGATTTGGCTAACAGCCAAGAAAGAGGGGGGCTTAAATGTGCCCAAGCAGCTGTGAGATCTGCAACACACTGCCAGACATTAATGAAATGTGTTAGGTCTCTGTATTTACAGGTAAAAGAAGTCCTGCTTCAAGAATCCTGAGCAAACCTGCCATTTGTTAAAACCAGGTGACTGGGTCTACATAAAGGTCCCTCGACAAAATACTACTCTGGCCCCATGCTGAAAAGGCCCTTATTAAGTCCTGCTAACTACCAACACCGCTGTGAAGTGCCAAGGACTGACTGCCTAGACCCATGCTTCTTACTGCAAAAAGACCCCTCCACCTCGAGGTGACTTCACTTCGACTACTGATCAGTCTGTCCCTCCTTCTGGGTTTTTTTTTTTTTTCCTCCTTTTGAACAGCAAAAAAAAAAAAAACAAACAAGGTGAAGTGCTAGTAACCTCTCCCTTGTCCACTGACAAAGCTAACCTGCATTCAGTATTTGCTAAAGAAACCAAAGCACTACAGGGTGACGTGCTAGTAACCTCTCCTCTGTATAATGCAAAACCATGCCTGTTCCAAGAGAGAAGGAACGCCTGCTCTGCTAAAACCACCAAAATCTAAAGATTCCTGACTGCAAAAGACACTGAGAATTGGCCTTGATGGCAAAGACAGAGCATTGTACATTGGCAGGGAGAAAGTTGCGGAATGTATTCTTGGGAATGTGAAGTAAAGTGGTGGGGTGGGTTTATTCCAGAGGCTGGAACTGTGCTTGTAGGCAAGTATAAATACCAAAAACGCCTTACAGCAACGAACATTACTCCCACCATCTGCCACCACTCCTTTGCAGGTAAAGGTTCCTGGATCCATCATAGCTACGTTAAGTTGGTGCTGGGACCCCCACCTGACCCTGACAAGCCATTGGATGAGCCACTTCACGAATGAACACCACGACCAACCCATGGACTAAGCTTTCCAGCTACTGGGACCTTCACAGCCCACCAGGACTTTTTGTGTTCCTGTTTATTGGACTTACATTGGGGGTAGTGTTTTTTGTATAGTACAGGGGAGGATGTCGACATTGGTATGGTTTGCCTGGGAGGGGTTCTCTCCCTATTCCCAAGTCCAGTACAAGGATGGGAGGGCAATAGCTTCTTGAATTTAACCCGTGCTATCAAACAGGGTGTAAATCGAACGCAGTGTTGGATTTGTATTCGTACCCCCACATATTTAGGTCAGGGCGTCCCGTTGGTAGGGGTACCTATCCCCCTTAATCGAACACTCCAAGCTAAGCTATGGGCAAACACTACATTTAACTGGAATGTTACAATCCAAATATGGTCTATTGATATGGTGGCCCAGAGTAATTATGCTTTATGTGTGTCACGACATAAGGGCATAGAAAATACAGTTTTTGTAGGGAATTTTGTAGGGTGCAAGGACACCACCCAAATCAGCTCTGTTGCGGGAGGCCCCTCTACCTACTCCAGGACCCCGTGGCTGGTCCCCGAGGGGTCTGGCTGGTATTGGTTATGCAATCACACAGCCTATAAGGTTCTCCCAGCAGGATGGTGTGGTACATGTACCTTAGGGGCTATAGTACCCGCCGTGACAGTACACCAGAACCTGACCCGGGGAGAGATCCGCAATCTAGTATGGAGGGACCGACGAAGTATTCCTTTAAACCCCCTTTCTTATCGGCCCAAAGGCTTTCACTCCTTTGTGCGTTGGTTTCTGCCGTGGTTGGGAGTAAGCGAGCTGGAAAAAGCTATAGTTAACATTTCAGCTGCCTTGGAACTAATGGCAAATGCTACTGCAGATGCTCTCTCTGCCCTTCAAATTGAAGTCGCCCAGCTATCCCAAACTACATTGCAAAACCACCTAGCCCTGGATTATCTCCTTGCAAATCAGGGCGGGGTTTGTGCTCTGGTCAATTCAAGCTGTTGTGTATTTGTAAATCAGCACCATAGGATGGAAACTGACATCCACATCCTCAAGCAACAGGCAGCCCTATTCCACCACATCAGCCTCGACACTACCAAAGCCGGATTCCAGGAGGTCTGGGACTGGCTCACCTCATGGCTACCGGATGTGGGGACTTGGGGACGGCGTATTTTGTATTTACTTTTTTTGACTGTTATTGTTTTTGCGTTATTTTTTGTATGCCTACAATGCTGCAGTATGTGCTGTCGGCAGTTGCTAACCCTGCAGCGCGGTTACTCAGCCCCGATATAGCTTACTGACGTACAAAAAAAAAAGGGAGGACTGTTAAGGAAAAGTTAGCACATGTGACTCCATTTTGGTTTGGGGCCCACCATTGTTTAAATGCCAGCACATCATACACCAGGAGGAGTAATCCTTAGATATTGAATCCCTGTGAAAATCCTCCTCCTTGTCTCCAGCCTGCCTTGACTCCCAGTATCTGGTTTTTGTCAGTCTCTAACTCCCTGTCTCTTGGCCTTGATATGAGGCCTCCCATCCTGATAATAAAAGTTACTGATGCATAGCTTTAGGACCATGCTGTGTAATTAACATACTGGTATAGCATGAGGAATGCACCAAGCAGGGATAGGTGGTAGATAAGACAAGGGTTTGTTTATTGGCTAAGGTTTCCGATGCACGAGGGCAACATGCTTTGCTAAAAGGTATATAACCTTTGTATAATCTGCATTCAGGGTCCCCTCCTGGCTAGCAGGGGGGCACCACGCTCAAGCGTTATAAACTTAGTGTCTTTTGGGAACTCTGCAGTTGTGGACTTTGTTTCTGTACCTCAGCCTAGATTCGAACTGTGCGTGTCCTATCAGGTATAATTCGCAGCACTGGTGTGCGTGTCCTACCAGGTGTAATTCGTAGCACTTGTGTGCGTGTCCTACCAGGTGTAATTCATAACATTCCCTGTCTTTTAACCAGTTCTCAATCCATGAGAGGATCTTCCTCTTTTTCCATGACAACTCAATTTACTAACAGCCTTTGATGAGGGACTTTGTCAAAGGCTTTCTGGAAATCTAAGTACACTATGTCCATTGGATTCCCCTTGTCCACATGTTTGTTGACCCCCCTCAAAGAACTCTAATAGATTAGTAAGACATGATCTCCCTTTACAGAAACAATGCTGACTTTTGAGCAACAATTTATGTTGTTCTATGTATCTGACAATTTTATTCTTTACTATTGTTTCAACTAATTTGCCCGGTACTGACATTAGACTTACCGGTCTGTAATTGTCAGGATCACCTTTAGAGCCCTTCCTAAATCTTGTTGTTACATTAGGTATCTTCCAATCATTGGGTACAGTAGCTGATTTGAAGGACAGGTTACAAACCATAGTCAATAGTTCTGTAATTTCACATTTGAGCTCTTTCAGAACTCTTGGGTGAATGCCAGCTGGTCCCGGTGACTTGTTATTGTTAAGGTTCTCAATTAATTCCAAAACCTCCTCCAGTGACACTTCAATCTATGACAATTCCTCAGATTTGTCACCTACAAAAGATGGCTCAGGTTTGGGAATCTCCCTAACATCCTCAGCTGTGAAGACTGAAGCAAAGAATTCATTTAGTTTCTCCGCAATGATTTTATCGTCTTTAAGTGCTCCTTTTGTATCTCGATCGTCCAGGGACCGCACTGGTTGTTTAGCAGGCTTCCTGCTTCTGATGTACTTAAAAAACATTTTGTTATTACCTTTTGAGTTTTTGGCTAGCTGTTCTTCAAACTCTTTTTTGGCTTTTCTTATTACATTTTTACGTTTAATTTGGCAGTGTTTATGTTCCTTTCTATGTACCTCACTAGGATTTGACTTCCACTTTTTAAAAGATGCCTTTTTATCTCTCACTGCTTCTTTTACATGGTTAAGCTGCGGTGGCTCTTTTTTAGTTCTTTTACTGTGGTTTTTTAATTTGTGATATACATTTAAGTTGAACCTCTATTAGGGTGTCTTTGAAAAGTGTCCATGCAGCTTGTAGGGATTTCACTTTAGTCACTGTACCTTTTAATTTCTGTTTAACTAACCTCCTCATTTTTGCATAATTCCCCTTTGTGAAATTAAATGCCACAGTGTTAGGCTGTTGAGGTGTTCTTCCCACCACAGGAATGTTAAATGGTATTATATTATGATCACTATTTCCAAGCAGTCCTCTTATAGTTACTTGTTGGACCAGATCTTGCACTCCACTCAGTGTTATACCAGTAAAATAAAAACCAGCAGGATGTTATTAAAGCGGATAAGATAAATTATCACATTTATTGTGAATACAAAAAGAATCATAGTAGACAGTCAGTTATCGCTATAACATTTCATTCCGTTTCACATTCATTCACACATTCATTCATATACACACACAGGTTCTGCAGCTGCTGTATAGTTACCAGTCCTGAATGTAGCTTGGGTTCATAGCTTGTGGCGGCTAACTGGCCAGGAAAGCCGGGCACAAGGAAGAGCTGGGTCTCTGTTGGGCCGACGCCCTTCCATGTTGGCAGCAGAATTTTGCCCTTCAAAGTCTTCCATCTCACACATCCTTTTTGTAGGCTTTAGTTTGAATCCAGAGTCTATTGGTCTTGCTGTGTCAGGCTGCCTCTGGGTTCGCTGTAATTGATCATCCGTCAATTGCAGACATGACTTTCAACCTGCGACCTGGCTTTGATCTTTCTTCAATTGTACTTTTGTTCTTTTCTTTTGAGGGTGGACTCCTCTTACTTTGTCAGGGCTGTTGGGTGTTTACACTTTATTTCATCAGGACAGGCTGGGGCTGGAGGTTGATTCCGTCATCCATACATACCTCATTCACATATCTAAACTAATAAGATTACAGCAGGGTTTTGCAAAAATGAAGGTTGCAGCAAGCTTTTACAAAACGGAGTGAGCATTTTAAAATGGAGTTTGGGACAAGTTAAAATGGAGTTTGTTACAATATGGACAAGTGTAAGGAATGGCAAGCAGTGAACAGAAGTTACAATATAGTATAATGAATGACAAACAGTGAGCAGAAGTTACAATGATGAAACAGTGTAAGTTTCAGTGATTTAAGCAGCAATTGGATTGCAAGTGAAACTCAATTAGCCCATTATTGGGGTACCCGGTTTTATGATGAATGTAGTTTCATTCATAAATCTTTCCTTATGAAGTTATATTAATAAAGTGAACAATTAAAAATAATTTCATTGATCAGTTCTACATCAGGACTAGATCGAGAGTTGCCTCTCCCCTTGTGGGTTCCTGTACCAGCTGCTCCAAGAAGCAGTCATTTAAAGTATCGAGAAATGTTGTCTCTGCATTTCGCTCTGAGGTGACATGTACCCAGTCAATATGGGGATAACTGAAATCCCCCACTATTACTGAGTTTTTTATTTTGACAGCCTCTCTATTCCCACCCCCCCACGACCTGCTCTGCCTGCCTACTTGGCCCTGCGCGTGGAACTGGAAGCATTTCTGAAAATGCCACCACAGAAGTCCTGGATTTCAGTCTCTTCCCTAGCAACCTAAATTTGGCCTCCATGATGTCTCTCTTACCCTTCCCTATGTCATTGGTACCTACATGTACCACGACCACCAGCTCCTCCCCAGCACTACATATAAGTCTATCTAGATGCCTCAAGAGATCCGCAACCTTCGCACTAGGCAGGCAAGTCACCATACGGTTCTCTCAGTCATCGCAAACCCAACTATCTATGTCTCTAATGATCGAATCTCCCATTACTAACACCTGCCTTTTCCTAATGACTGGAGTTCCCTCCCCCAGAGAGGTAACCTCAGTGTGAGAGGATACCCCAATATCGTCTGGAAGGAGGGTCCCAACTATGGAAAGGTTTCCCTCTGTTCCCGTTGACTGCTCTCCTTCTCTGGGCCTTTCATCCTCCTTAAGAGAGCAGGGGCTGTCTGACTGGAGGTGGGACAAATCTACAGTGTCCCGGAAAGCCTCATCAACATACCTCTCTGCCTCCCTGGGCTCCTCCAGTTCCTCCACCCGGCCTCCAAAGCTCGTACACGGTCTCTGAGGGCCAGGAGCTCCTTGCACCAAATGCACACATACGCCACGTGCCCACAGGGCAGGTATTCATACATGCTACACTGAGTGCAATAATCAGGATAGCCCCCACTCTGCTTCTGGGCTTTTGCCTGCATTTTCTCCTACAGCTACCTAGGTTAAAGATGGGGTTTTTGTTTAAATCAAGAAGTTTTGATTATAATTTAGTTTAAAGGTTTTAAAGAATAGCAAGTGTACCTCGCCCCCTTCCAAACTCCCTCTCGAAACTCCCTGTTAGCGGTCCCTGGTTGCTTGCTCACTGCTTTATAAAGCCCATGCCTTCTTGATAGCCCCGTCCCCTGACTAAGGCTCAGCCAATGAACAGAGGCTTCTAGATTTCAAACCTTGTTTAGAAGCTCACAGCTTCCAACTGCCGGCCACAGCACACAGTCCAAACAAAGAAACACAGACAGACAAACACAAGCTCAGCACACAGCACGTAACCCCCAAACACAAACACACGCTACAGACAGCTACTTACCCCAAGGGTTCCATATTTGCTCCACCTTCACCTGGAGAACTCCCTCTTGAAACTCCCTGTTAGTGGTCCCTGTTCGCAAAGCAGTAAAGACTGATGCAAAGAATTCATTTAGCTTCACTGCAATGGCCTTGTCTTCCTGTTTTGCAGGCTTCCTGCTTCTGATGCACGTAACAACATTTTGACTATTAGTTTTTGCGTCTTTACCAAGTTGCTTCTCAAATTCTTTCTAGGCCTGCTTTATTATACTTTTATATTTTACTTGCCAAATTTTATGCTCCTTCCTATTTTCCTTACTAGGATTTGACTTCCAAATTAAAGGATGCCTTTTTTATCTCTAACAGCCTCCATTACTATGCTGATTAGCTATGGTGGCATTCTTTTGGTTCTATTTTGATTTGAGGTGTACACTTATTCTGAGATTCTATAATGCTTTTTTTAAGTAGTTTACATGCTGCTTGCAGGCATTTTACCCTTCTGATTGCTCTTCGTAATTTCCATCTAACTAGCATCCTCATTCTTGTGTAGTTCTCTTTCTTAAAGTTAATTGTTAGCGTGGTGAGGGTTTTTTTCCAAGTATTTTCCCCCTACAATGATGCTAAATGTAATTAGATTATGACCCCAGTAAGATATAGATATCTCCTCTAAAAAGGAGAAAAAGAATGGTCATGCTAGGTTGAGGGGGGAGTTTAATAATAAATTGTTGCTCTCTTCCTGAGCTACTCTCTTTAAGTTTACCCTATTACTATCTTCACAAATACTGAGGGGGAGCATGCCATAAAGAGTGTTTTGATTGAGATTTGTGTGAGGGAGGAAAGAAGCTTGTTCAGTGTCAAATGAAGTGTAGAGGTAAAAATCCTAAGGCCATCTTGGCTCCTCTAAAGGACAACTAGGCATCCATTTTGTAAACCCTTCTTGTCCCCTCCTCACTCTGAGTTTGGCACCTTTTTAAGTTTAGGCGGGAAAAGGTAGTTACTGTCAATCAGCTAATCTGCCTAGTCACCCAATGTCTATATAAGGCGGTGCTCAGATTAGATCCGGGCTGCTTGCCTGAGTGGTGGAGTCTTGTTGCTGTCTGTTTGAGACAAAGTAAGTGACTAAGCCCTGGTCTACACTAGGACTTTAGATCGAATTTAGCAGCGTTAAATCGATTTAAACCTGCACCCGTCCACACAATGAAGCCCTTTATTTCGACTTAAAGGGCTCTTAAAATCGATTTCCTTACTCCACCCCTGACAAGTGGATTAGCGCTTAAATCGACGTTGCCGGCTCGAATTTGGGGTACTGTGGACACAATTCGATGGTATTGGCCTCCGGGAGCTATCCCAGAGTGCTCCATTCTGACCGCTCTGGACAGCGCTCTCAACTCAGATGCACTGGCCAGGTAGACAGGAAAAGAACCGCGAACTTTTGAATCTCATTTCCTGTTTGGCCAGCGTGGCAAGCTGCAGGTGACCATGCAGAGCTCATCAGCAGAGGTGACCATGATGGAGTCCCAGAATCGCAAAAGAGCTCCAGCATGGACTGAACGGGAGGTACGGGATCTGATCGCTGTTTGGGGAGAGGAATCCGTGCTATCAGAACTCCGTTCCAGTTTTCGAAATGCCAAAACCTTTCTGAAAATCTCCCAGGGCATGAAGGACAGAGGCCATAACAGGGACCCGAAGCAGTGCCGCGTGAAACTGAAGGAGCTGAGGCAAGCCTACCAGAAAACCAGAGAGGCGAACGGCCGCTCTGGGTCAGAGCCCCAAACATGCCGCTTCTATGATGAGCTGCATGCCATTTTAGGGGGTTCAGCCACCACTACCCCAGCCGTGTTGTTTGACTCCTTCAATGGAGATGGAGGCAATACAGAAGTAGGTTTTGGGGACGAAGAAGATGATGATGAGGAGGTTGTAGATAGCTCACAGCAAGCAAGCGGAGAAACCGGTTTTCCCGACAGCCAGGAACTGTTTCTCACCCTAGACCTGGAGCCAGTACCCCCCGAACCCACCCAAGGCTGCCTCCTGGACTCAGCAGGCGGAGAAGGGACCTCTGGTGAGTGTACCTTTTAAAATGCTATACATGGTTTAAAAGCAAGCATGTGAAAGGATTACTTTGCCCTGGCATTTGCGGTTCTGCCTTTGCAAAAGGTTTCTGGGGAGGGCAGCCTTATTTCGTCCTTCATGGTAGGACACTTTACCACTCCAGGCCAGCAACACGTACTGGGGAATCACTGTAGAACAAAGCATTGCAGTGTATGTTTGCTGGCATTCAACCAAAATCCGTTCACGCGGTGGGAGGAGGCAAAATGCGACCTTGTAACGAAAGCACATGTGCTATGTATGTAATGTTAACTTTCAAGGTTTACCCTGAAAGAGTGTAGCCACTGTTTTATAAAATGTGTCTTTTTAAATACCGCTGTCCCTTTTTTTTTCTCCACCAGCTGCATGTGTTTCAATGATCACAGGATCTTCTCCTTCCCAGAGGCTAGTGAAGCTTAGAAAGAAAAAAAAACGCACTCGCGATGAAATGTTCTCCGAGCTCATGCTGTCCTCCCACACTGACAGAGCACAGACGAATGCGTGGAGGCAAATAATGTCAGAGTGCAGGAAAGCACAAAATGACCGGGAGGAGAGGTGGAG
This sequence comes from Caretta caretta, assembly GCF_965140235.1. NCBI lineage: Eukaryota > Metazoa > Chordata > Testudines > Cheloniidae > Caretta > Caretta caretta. The sequence goes on from NC_134207.1 coordinate 46,317,619, forward strand.
GGCTGAAGAGAGTAAGTGGCGGGCTGAAGAGAGTAAGTGGCGGGCTGAAGACAGGGCTGAAGCTCAAAGGTGGCGGCAGCGTGATGAGAGGAGGCAGGATTCAATGCTGAGGCTGCTGCAGGACCAAACCAGTATGCTCCAGTGTATGGTTGAGCTGCAGCAAAGGCAGCTGGAGCACAGACTGCCACTGCAGCCCCTCTGTAACCAACCGCCCTCCTCCCCAAGTTCCATAGCCTCCACACCCAGACGCCCAAGAACACGGTGGGGAGGCCTCCGGCCAACCAGCCACTCCCCCACAGAGGATTGCCCAAAAAAAAGAAGGCTGTCATTCAATAAATTTTAAAGTTGTAAACTTTTAAAGTGCTGTGCTTAAAGTGCTGTGTGGCATTTTCCTTCCCTCCTCCACCACCCCTCCTGGGATACCTTGGTAGTCATCCCCCTATTTGTGTGATGAATGAATAACGAATGCATGACTGTGAAGCAGCAATGACTTTATTGGCTCTGCAAGCAATGATTAAAGGGAGGAGGGGAGGGTGGTTAGCTTACAGGGAAGTAGAGTGAACCAAGGGGCGGCGGGGTTCATCAAGGAGAAACAAACAGAACTTTCACACTGTAGCCTGGCCAGTCATGAAACTGTTTTTCAAAGCTTCTCTGATGCGTACTGCGCCCTCCTGTGCTCTTCTAACCGCCCTGGTGTCTGGCTGCGCGTAACCAGCAGCCAGGCGATTTGCCTCAACCTCCCACCCCGCCATAAACGTCTCCCCCTTACTCTCACAGATATTGTGGAGCACACAGCAAGCAGTAATAACAGTGGGAATATTGGTTTCGCTGAGGTCTAAGCGAGTCAATAAACTGCGCCAGCGCGCCTTTAAACGTCCAAATGCACATTCTACCACCATTCTGCACTTGCTCAGCCTGTAGTTGAACAGCTCCTGACCACTGTCCAGGCTGCCTGTGTACGGCTTCATGAGCCATGGCATTAAGGGGTAGGCTGGGTCCCCAAGGATACATATAGGCATTTCAACATCCCCAACAGTTATTTTCTGGTCTGGGAATAAAGTCCCTTCCTGCAGCTTTTGAAACAGACCAGAGTTCCTGAAGATGCGAGCATCATGCACCTTTCCCGGCCATCCCACGTTGATGTTGGTGAAACGTCCCTTGTGATCCACCAGAGCTTGCAGCACTATCGAAAAGTACCCCTTGCGGTTTATGTACTCGGCGGCTTGGTGCTCCGGTGCCAAGATAGGGATATGGGTTCCATCTATAGCCCCACCACAGTTAGGGAATCCCATTGCAGCAAAGCCATCCACTATGACCTGCACATTTCCCAGGGTCACTACCCTTGATATCAGCAGATCTTTGATTGCGTGGGCTACTTGCATCACAGCAGCCCCCACAGTAGATTTGCCCACTCCAAATTGATTCCCAACTGACCGGTAGCTGTCTGGCGTTGCAAGCTTCCACAGGGCTATCGCCACTCGCTTCTCAACTGTGAGGGCTGCTCTCATCTTGGTATTCATGCGCTTCAGGACAGGGGAAAGCAAGTCACAAAGTTCCATGAAAGTGCCCTTACGCATGCGAAAGTTTCGTAGCCACTGGGAATCGTCCCAGACCTGCAACACTATGCGGTCCCACCAGTCTGTGCTTGTTTCCCGAGCCCAGAATCGGCGTTCCACAGCATGAACCTGCCCCATTAGCACCATGATGCATGCATTGTCAGGGCCCATGCTTTCAGAGAAATCTGTGTCCATGTCCTGATCACTCACGGGACCGCGCTGACGTCGCCTCCTCGCCCGGTATCGCGTTGCCATGTTCTGGTGCTGCATATACTGCTGAATAATGCGTGTGGTGGTTAATGTGCTCCTAATTGCCAAAGTGAGCTGAGCGGGCTCCATGCTTGCCGTGGTATGGCGTCCGCACAGAAAAAAGGCGCGGAACGATTGTCTGCCGTTGCTCTGACGGAGGGAGGGGCGACTGACGACACGGCTTACAGGGTTGGCTTCAGGGAGCTAAAATCAACAAAGGGGGTGCCTGTACATCAAGGAGTATTTCAGGCAGGACTGCACGGAGGGTTCCAATAAGAAATGGTGCACCTAAGTTATCGTTGTTATTGGAACAAGGAGGTTAGCCTGGCCTCTGATTGATACATGGCTAGATTTACCTCGCTGCACCTTCTCTGTGAGTGACTGCAGTGTGACCTAGAGGAATGAGTCCCCTAGACAGGGGAGGAGGCAAATGAGTACAAAACAAATCTGGTCTATTTCTTGTTTTGACCCACTCCATCTATCTTTTACATCTTTGGCTGGCAGCAGACGGTGCAGAAGGACTGCATGCCATCCACATCTCATGGCTGCTCGGCAGAAGATGGTACAGTACGCCTGCTAGCCATCCCCATCTCTTGCCTGCCTGGCAGAAGATGGTGCAATACGACTGCTAGCAATCCTCATCTCTTGCCTGCCTGGCAGAAGATGGTACAGTACGACTGCTAGCAGTCCGTATCGCCTGCCTGCTCACCATAAGACGGTTCAATAGGACTGACTGCAGGACTAAAGAGAATGACCTGGTCAAGTCACTCCAAATGTAGTCCCTGCGCCCATGTCTGCCCAGGCGCTCCCAGCCGACGCGGCCAGGAGCACCTCGGACACGATGAGGACGACTACCAGTCGTATTGCACCGTCTGCTGCCAGAAGGCAAGGGGTTACTGCTACTGTGCAGCAAAGCCGTACCGCGTCTGCCAGCACCCAGGAGACATAGGGTGACGGTTACCTGAGCGGGCTCCATGCTTGCTGTGGTATGGCGTCTGCACAGGTAACTCAGGAAAAGAGGCGCGAAATGATTGTCTGCCCTTGCTTTCACGGGGGGAGGGAGGGAACGGGAGGCTGACGATATGTACCCAGAACCACCCGCGACAATGTTTTAGCCCCATCAGGCATTGGGATCTCAACCCAGAATTCCAATGGGCAGCGGAGACTGCGGGAACTGTGGGATAGCTACCCACAGTGCAACGCTCCGGAAGTCGACGCTTGCCTCGGTACTGTGGAAGCGCTCCGCCGAGTTAATGCACTTAATGCACTTAGAGCATTTTCTGTGGGGACACACACACTCGAATTTATAAAACCGATTTCTAAAAAACCGACTTCTATAAATTCGACCTTATTCCGTAGTGTAGACATACCCTGAGCATAGGCCATTCACCCCACCAGGGTCATCTTAGCAGGGGATATATTTACCTACATGCACCTATCTAATCTCCTATAGTGATCGCTTGCTCCACGCAAGACGACGCAGGTGAAGGGAGGGGGAGGGATTCAATTACCTGAATACTTTCATCCTACCTGAGAAGGCGCTCATCTGTTCCTGCCTTGAGGTCCTATCCCCATCTGAGGGATCCAGATGCCCTGCCATGCTGCATCCATCTTGAAGAAGAGAAGACATCATCAAATCAAGCTGCTAGAGATGGTAGAGTCATTGTCATTTTAATTCCTGTATACAAATCCCTATTGATACAGCCTGCCTTGTTTTATTTGTCTCACCTTGTTATTTGGGGAGTCCTTGCCACCCCATTAATAAAACTTGTTGTACCTTTATTCTGTCTGAGTCATATCTGGGAACATAAACCCCCAGTGATAGATACGGAAAGGGAGGCGAACCTGAGACCGAGACTCCTGTCCATTGTTAATTCTAGCTCCTGTTTCGGTCAACAGAAGCACCCAGCTGGTTATTAAATTCTTTTTCGGTATCACAGGAACAGTGCAATGGTGAAATATAAATGATACGAGGATACAGAGATTTCTGATGCTCCCTGCCTCATTATGGGTGCATTGGAGGTATTCTTCAGCTATTGCGATTAATCTCCTGCAATAAGACAGCCTATGAAATGGAGATCCAAACTGTTTAGATTTTTACATCACTTTTAACACAAAGGCCCCCGTGACAGATAATACCTTAGACAGTGGCAAGAGCCAGGTGAGAAGTGGTGGATGGCTGTCATCAGAACAGTGTATGGTGGTGAGAGGTGTATTTTTTGCCAGCTCCTCTGATATCTCAGATGCCTGTGGAAGATGTCTGGCTTGCCTGAATTCTTGAGGCTTTCTTGCTTCATTGATCTATTTTGCATAACTCAGGTGGTGGTGGACTGTGGAACAGCTATGCATGGGTCTTCCAGACAAAGAAAATTGCTGAGTAGGTGCCAGGAAGGTCATTCAGCTTATTTCTTTTCAAAAAGCTTCCATCTCCCTGCCTTTTATACAATCCAGGAACCCTAAAATTCCACCAAGCCTGCAAGGAAATTAACTTCCTGTGTCCTTCCTTGGGGATGTAAGTGGAGGTATAGGATTAATGTGCTTTATTTGCACAGTTATAGCACGCTGTTCCATAACCCAGCACTTCATTCACCAGACTAATTTCCACTATTGCAGGGTTTCTTAGGTTGCAATAGCCTTAAAGGGAGACATCATTACTTTTGCACAATGAATTCTATTGAATGATATTGAGTTCTTGTTTAAAAATAAATGTATGGAATATTAAGGTTACACAACTGTTAGGGATATTTTTTGCTTTGGGGTGTATGCATGCAGTGTCTATGGCTGAGTATTTAAAAACAAACAACCTCTCATTTACTCCTGTGCAGTGCCTGTTGTAGTTAATGGGGCTACCCAGCTGTAGCAGAGACCAGAATTTTGTGAAGGATAACTAAACTGTTACATTGGATCTAGCAGTAATACAGTTAGTTCTGGTTGCTTGGTAAAATAAGCTGCTCTCAGATCTTTTTCTTTTACTGAAAAAAGTGTCCCTTCCCCCAAAAAAGTAGGCATACAAAACTTCTAGAAGCCAGAGCCTAATTTGCATTCAGAGCAGAGACCTGCTGCTTGATGTATGGCATTGATCTGTTCTTCATGACTGTCTTCTTTTAACCAGGCTTAGTGGAGGGGAAACAACTGGGACTAAAGGGAAAATTCTGTGAGCCATCTAAGTTTCCAAAGTATACATTGGGGAAGAGCCTTGAGGTAATGAATTTGAAGACTGATTCCATTAACTTGCATTTTGAGGCTGGAAACAAAAACTTAAAGGGTGCAGGACAGGCTGCAATTATCCAAAGAGCATGAGTGAAGTTTAGCGAGCAGGTAAAATCCTGGCAGCTATAATTAGACAGTGTTACTCTCTACTTTAAAATGAGTCATTCCTCAGGGAATGGATTAAAGTGGGTTTTTGGTTTGTTTTTTAAATCCTTGTAGAAAGTAGGAGGGGGGCACAATGGGAGATATTAAATAATGCTTATAGTTTGCTCAGAGATGCTTTGGAATTACACTTGAAACATGCACGCAGGTAAAGATTACAGAATAGCACAAAGCAAGGAATTTGATAATCGAAGGTAGAAGATTTTCAGTAGCTAGGGCATCTGAGCTGTATGATAAATACTGAGAGGAAGGAAGTTGTTTAGCTGAAGCACATGCCTGGGGTTCAGATCATGTGGGTTGTACTCCCAGCTCTGCCCCAGACTTCCTGTATTTAAAACAAAATAACCAAAACTTGAGCAAGTCACTTAGCCTTTCTGCATCAAGGACTTATCCATAGATATTCCACTCTTGATCTGAACAGACCCCATGCACTCGCGATCAGAATCTTTTGGCCAGTGGTGTCTGTGAGGGCCATGTCTGAGGGCCCCAGGGCTGCTTCTTACTGAGGGTATAATGGTTGAAACAAGGCCAATGGTCCCTCAGTTCCTTCTTACTGCTTGGGATTGTGAAACAGAGCTGCAATCGGTGTCCTTATCTTTTGTACTTGGCTAGCTCTGTTTGTAAATAGCTTTTATCTTCATGTACATAGCAGTTCCAGGGTTTGCTAGTTGTACTTTTTAATCTACGTTTTTGTTTTGGTATTTCTCTCCCGTCTTCCGCCACCCTCCTTTTTTTAAATACACCACACAGGCTTAACCACCATCCCGTAATATTAATAATGCCCTTCATGTGAGGCAACCATGACTGCCAATGATGGGAATTCCAAATGTTTATTTGTTTGGGTGACGGGCATACACCGAAGAATGCTCAATCTGCAGCTTGCTTTCAAAATGAACACAGAAGGCAAGCGGAGCTCACCTGAAACTTTTCTTGTATGAGAGATTGATTAGACCCAGGGCCGGCTCTAGGCACCAGCAAAGCAAGCATGTGCTTGGGGGCGGCACAATTCCAGGGGCGGTGTCCCGGCTAACATTGTTTTTTTTTTTTAATTTGTGTTTGGGCGGCACCCCCCCCCCCCCCCCCACTGTGCACTCTTGGAGCTTGGGGCAGCAAAAAACCTAGAGCTGGCCCTGATTAGACCTGCCTTGGATCTGAGTAGTCAGGGTCCTCCTGGTGTAGAGCAGGCTTCCTATAAAAGTGCTCCGGTGAGCTCCACCTCTGCTGTTAGCTCTTGGGCACATTTTACTAAAAAGACCTCTGCTGATGCTGCTGTGCCTGCCCACAAGGCTCCCTCAGCTACTTCTGAAAGGGGTAGGACAGAGAGAGCATCGTTCTGCTAAACAGCACAGCTGCAGATCCCCGGGACTATTTGTTACTGCTGAAGAACTCTGGACTATTTGTTAGTTCTGTCTGAGTACACCTGGCAGCAATATCAGCCCATTCTCCTCCAATCCAGTGCCATACAATATTTTTGTACCTGTTGCTGGTTAGGTTTTTCAGAGTAGTCCATGTTTCTCCTCCAGCCCAGGGTAGGGTTGCCAAGAGATTAATCTTTAATTAAAGATTATGTCATGTGATGAAATCTCCAGGAATTTGTCCAACCAAAGTTGGCAACCCTAGTCCACAGACACCTCCTTTCTGGGATCTTGTTGTGGCTTTAACAAGATTAATGGGTCCCCTATTTGAGCCATTGACACCAGGCTTTTTACAAAATCCCTCAGTAAAACCAGCCTTTTTAGTGGCAATCAGTTCAGCCTGAAAGGTAAGCCCATCATACACTGCCTTCCACAAAGATAAAGTTACCCTTAGGGTGCAGCGTAGGGCTTTACCTAAAGTGATCTCTGACTTCCATCTGAGCCAGATGGTTCACTTATCTGTTTTCTTCCTTGAACCTCATGCAAACCAAGGGGAGGCTAGGCTCCACACATTAAATGTACTTAGGAGTCTCTCCTTCTACCTTGGTAGGACCAAATCATTTAGGGTATCACCTAGACCAGTGTTTCCCAAACCTGTGACGCTGCTTGATGCTGCATTATACCCTGGCAGGCCCGGCCAGTTTGTTTACCTGCCGCGTCCGCAGGTTTGGCCAATCGCGGCTCCCACTGGCTGCGGTTCACTGTGCCTGGCCAATGGGGGATAGATTTTTGAGATGTGTTGTCCATATATTATTCTACAACCTGCCCTCCATCGCTGCTACCATGAAGTCTGGTAACACCTTGAGTCTGTATGGGTGAAGGAACTGAGGGTGAGTTGGCTTCACCCAGCCCTTTATGCCCTGGGTTTGCTGGCTAAAAGAGTGCACGTGCACCAAGAGTGCAATCTATATGGACAACATGTCTCAAAGAACCACAGTTACTGTAAGACTGTTTCGTTTTGTTCCTCAGTTTCCAGGGATGTTGTAAGACATAATTAACGAATACTTAGAGATCCTTGGATGGAAGGTTGTATACAAGTGCAAAGTATTATAAGTTTCAGATACTTATAAAGACCTAGCTTGAAAGACAGTGACATTTTAAAAGGTCACATCCCTCCCCCTTAACCTATGAAACACACAATTCCTCAGATTTGCCCAGCACTCTACAATTGCAATGAAGCATACATGCATCATTTATTTATATTGAAACACTGAGTTATTTATGGGGAAAAAAGAAATTCTTGGATGAGCAAGGTATCCTTAAATGCTGACCTGGCTGTGGAATTAGCACTAGACAATAAAGAGAGAAATGAAATAAGCCCCAAGTGTCATCCCAGGAAACATTGCTTTTCTTCCCCTCCTGACAGTGATGATACATCTATGCCACATTAGGAAGTTATTCCTATGACACTGACCCCAAGATTTTGAACTTTTGGATTTTGTGTCAGATCACTACTTACATTGGAATAAGTTACATTATAAAATACATTTTTTATTTTTTTTTTCAAATTTTGCAAATTTTCCTTTCTTGCCAGGAATGTGCCGATGCATTTATTCATTTGTACTATTTGCAAACAGTGTCAGGGTTTTATTTTTTTGGCAGTCACTAAGGGCAGAATCTTCTCATCATTCCATTGTGAGACATCAGAAAGAAGCAAGAGAACCAATTTATGAAAATCTCCAGACACCTGTTGCTTCAAATACAGATGATTATTTAATAGAGTCCAAAATTGCAGTGAGGGCTTCACAGATCTCAGCAGCCCCAACACTTCTGTCTCAAATACCTCATTAAACAGGTAGGTAAGTATAGGACTAAAAAGGCAGATGTTAAATCTCTCTCCTTTTATCCTGGTGGAACTGAAGTCAGTTGTAGCCTCTCTTCTTTAGCAAGGGCTCACGGGATTTACATTGTTTGCCAAGTGAATCAGGACAGGACTCCTCAGGGTCTATGAACCAAATGGACTGCTACACTAGCCATCTTGCTTAGCTTCAGAGATCTCTCACAGCATATGTATGAGTCAATCGTAAAGGAGGTGATGTTGACACACGTAGCTCATTCTTTGGGTTCCCTGGGTCCTTTTTTATGTCTATGCATGACCTGCGTGAAGAGAGCATTTGAAACTACAGGGCTAGAAAGCCAGTTGTTTGTGTGCATGACTCCAGACTAAATGGGTCAACATTCTTATTGTCTATCCACAGGCACATGGAAGTTATGGACTTATAAACACATTTTCTTACAGTCTGACCAATGATCCCTATTTAAGATGTGGTTCTACTTTGGAAAGTGTCTTTGCTTGTGCACTCAGTTTACAAATAAAAGATGTTTTTGAACTGCCACCCTGCAAATTCAACCTGCACCCCAAAGGACAGATTGTCAGAAGGGCTCAGTGTAACACCAGCAGACCCCGGTTGTCGGTGGGCGGGATCGAACCTGGGACCTTGGGAGCTAAATGCATAAGCTAAAAGCCACATGACCCTTAGCTAAGGCTGTAGCAGACTCATTAATATCTAAGTGGTCTTGGTGCCACTACGTGGGACCGAGCACCACACCCAGGAGGTGTGTGAGTTACATCAGCACCCACAATTGGGGCCAGTTTTTCAGAAGAGCTCAACAGCCATTTAGGGACTACATAAAGTGTTTGGATTTTCAGATTGTTAGCACTTAGTAACTCCAACTGTTCTTAACAGTGGAGGGCTGAAAACTTATGAAAAGCTGCCTCTGAAATTCCCATCTTGTTCTTTTTTATGATTTAGCACCAGGATAAAAATTCTGTAGGCCAAACAAGGCCTGCAGTTACACCAGAGAAATTCCACTGTCTCTGTGTGTTTTGAGGCAGTTTTTCTCTGGTGGCAGAGAAAAGCACATGGCCCAGAGGCAGTTATGTTACTTACCAAAGATCACCTTGGGGGAAAAGCCTAGTCCCATTCTGACATAATTTCAACATCACTCCTGGATTCTTTGCTTTCATCTGTCTTTAGCATTTAAGCTAATTCTCTCACAGCTATTCAGAGCTATAGAAGGACTTTGAACTTCTTCAGGAAAGATAGGTTTCAGAGTAACAGCCGTGTTAGTCTGTATTCGCAAAAAGAAAAGGAGTACTTGTGGCACCTTAGAGACTAACCAATTTATTTGAGCATGAGCTTTCGTGAGCTACAGCTCACTTCATCGGATAGTGAGCCGTAGCTCACGAAAGCTCATGCTCAAATAAATTGGTTAGTCTCTAAGGTGCCACAAGTACTCCTTTTCTTTCAGGAAAGGTAGTACACTTCACTTTACATTGCATCATCATTGTGGAGTTTTCCATAGGTAAAAAACCACCAAGATAAACAACCCTTTGAGGCCCTCTTCATTCATCACCAAAAATGCCCAACAACAACAAACCACAGACACCCATTTAAAAAAAAAAATCCTTTGCAGTTCACCTTTAAAGAAAACAAAACATTCAACAGTTTAAGCACTTGATAGTCCATGAATAGATTTATAATACAGAAATAATATTGCCTCATACTCCTGAGACACTATAGCTTATAAAAAGTAACCGCTGAAGTTGGGTTTGTTTGGCTGAATGAATGATTTCCCTGCTATGTTGCTGGATAACATCAAAGTTCAGACGGGAATAATTAAGGCCTCAATCCTGTAAAAACTTATACAGAGTCCTGTGCTTAAAGTTAAGCAGTCACATAAATGTTTGCAGGATTGTGGCTTAACGTGCTAAGATAGTGTGACATTTCCAACAATCACTTTAAATACATTATTTAAACTTTGGTATTCTTAAATATTTTATTATTTAAATACCTTATAATATATATTGACCCTAAAATAATCAGTATAATACTGAGTGGGGAAAGAAATAGTATAACTAAACTAACAATGTATAGTACAGTAACTCCTCACTTAATGTCGTCCTGGTTAATGTTGTTTCGTTATTACATTGCTGATCTATAAAAGAACATACTCATTTAAAGTCGTGCAATGTTCACCACCGCCTGCTAGTAGGTAACTACTTTGTGAGGTAAGCCAAGCGATGCTCCCGCTTCAGTGTGGCACCCATTGTTGTTTACATTGTGTTGGTACAAAAGTATTCCTTGAACATTTCTAACTCGTTGTGATTGTATCACCCAGCATCATGAGTCAAAAACGCCCAGCAAGTGATAGTAGAGTGCCTAGCAGTAGCAGTAAGAAAACCAGGAAAACCATTACTTTGGGTACTAAATTAGACATTTTAAGGCGTTTTGATGCAGGCGAGCGTGGGGTAGACATTGGCATCGCTCTAGGTCTTACTCCGACCATTGTGAGAACAATTCGGAGTAATGCCGACAAGATCAAGGCTACTGCTCAGTTCTCAGTGCTCACTAACACCGCTTAGTGCTACTAAAATAAGTCAGTCAAGAAGTACTTTGATGGAAAACATGGAGTGTCTTCTCTCAGTGTGGACAGAGGAACAAAACCAGAGGAACACACCTCTAAGTTTGCTAGTGATACAAGCTAAGGCAAAAAGTTTTTGAAGAGAGACCAAGGTGAAGGATCACAGACAAACATTTATGGCAAGGAAAGGGATGGTTTGATCCGTTCAAGAGGCACTTCCACCTGCATAACATCAAGATGTCTGGTGAGGCAGCTAGTGCCGATACTGCAGCAGCTAAAAAATTCCCCGACTATCTCAAGAAAATAATTGAGGAAGGTGGCCATTCACCTAAGCAAGTCTTCAGTGTCAATGAAACAGGCTCTACTGTAGGAGGATGCCTTAATGGACTTACATTTCCCAAGAGGAGACGACAGTGCCCAGATTTAAAGCAGCTAAAGACCGCCTAACCTTGCTTCTAGGTAGTAATGCTGCCAGAGATATGAAGATGAAACCGCTGACAGTGTACCACTTCAAAACACCATGATGTCACCATTTGGAGATCCAATAAGAAGGCATGGATAACTGGAGCTATTTTTTCAGAATGACTGACTCTCTGTGCTGTCCCTGCATGGAAGGGATACTGTGCCAAAGAAAATCTTGATTTCAAGGTTGTATTGCTTATTGATAATGTCCCGGCTCATCCAGTCAACCTGGATGACCTGTGTGAAAATGTCAAAGTTGTCTTTCTGCCACCTAACACCACATCACTCATCCAACCCATGGACCAACAAGCCATCACTGCATTTAAGGCGTATTACTTACACCTTACTTTCAACCAGCTCATCAGAGGCACTGACGGGAAAGACTAGCCTACGATTCAGCAATTTTGGTGTGACTACAACATCCTCAAGTGGATCGATAACATGGGTAAGTCCTGGGTTGAAGTTACTCAGGCATGCATGAATGGTGTGTTGGGGAAGTGGTGGCCTGATTGTGTCAGTGACTTAAAAGGATTTAAAGCTGTTGTCCCCACAATGAAGGATATCCTCAGCTTGGCCAAGAAAATGGGTTTTGATAAGATGGAAGCTGGCTAGATTGTCAGGCTCAATGGGTAGTGATCAATGGCTCGATGTCTAGTTGGCAGCTGGTATCAAGTGGAATGCCCCAGGGGTCGGTCCTGGGGCTGGTTTTGTTCAATACCTTTATTAATGATCTGGATGATGGGATTAAATGCACCCTCAGCAAGTTCGCAGATGACACTAAACTGTGGGGAGAAGTAGATACAATGGAGGGTTGGGATAGGGTCCAGAGTAACCTCAACAAATTGGAGGACTGGGCCAAAAGAAATCTGATGAGGTTCAACAAGGACTAGTGCAGAGTTCTAAACTTAGGAAGGAAGAATCCCATGCACCGCTACAGGCTGGGGACCGACTGGCTAGGCAGCAGTTCTGCAGAAAAGGACCTGGGCATTACAGTGGACAAGAAGCTGAATATGAGTCAGCAGTGTGCCCTTGTTGCCAAGAAGGCCAATGGCATATTGGGCTGCATTAGTAGGAGCGTTGCCAGCAGATTGAGGGAAGTGATTATTCTCCTCTATTCGGCACTGGTGAGGCCACACCTGGAGTATTGTGCCCAGTTTTGGTCCTCCAACTACAGAAGGGATGTGGACTAATTGGAGCGAGTCCAGCAGAGGGCAATGAAAATGATTAGGGGGCTGAGGCACGTGACATATGAGGAGATGCTGAGGGAACTGGGCTTATTTCATCTGCAGAAGAGAAGAGTGAGGTGGGATTTGATAGAAGCCTTCAATTACCTGAAGGGGGGTTCCAAAGAGAATGGAGCTTGGCTGTTCTCAGTGGTGGCAGATGTCAGAACAAGGAGCAATGGTCTCAAGTTGCAGTGGGGGAGGTCTAAGTTGGATATTAGGAAACACTATTTCACTAGGAGGGTGGTGAAGCCAGGGCTGGCTACAGCTTTTTTGCCGCCCCAAGTGGCAAAGAAAAAAAAACGAAGCAGGACCCGCCGCCGAATTGCCGCTGAAGAGGGAGAGAGGGAGTGAAGGGCCTGCCACCAAATTACCGCCGAGGACACGGACGTGCCGCCCCAATCACTGACAGAGTGCCGCCCCTTTCTATTGGCTGCTCCAGACACCTGCTTCCTTCGCTGGTGCCTGGAGCCGGCCCTGGGTGAAGCACTAGAATGGGTTATCTAGGGAGGTGGTGGACTCTCCATCCTTAGAGGTTTTTAAGGCCCGGCTTGACAAAGCCCTGGCTGGGATGATTTAGTTGGTGTTGGTCCTGCTTTGAGCAGGGGATTGGACTAGATGACCTCCTGAGGTCTCTTCCAACCCTAATTTTCTATGATTCTAAGAAGCCGACCATGCACAACTTTTGCAATCACACGGAGAAGAGTTAGCCAGTGAAGATCTGATGCAACTAAACCTGATGACAGCAACGGAAGAAGAGGGCCAAGAAGTAAAAGAAGAACCAACCCATTGATTTTGACTACCAAACGTCTTTCTGAAGCTTTCCAAATGATTGAAGCTGGCTTGCAAATCCTTAGTAATGACGATCCTAACAGGGAATGCAGCGACAAAGTGATCAGGGGAGTTGGTGATATAATGAATTGCTATAAAGAAATTTGCCAATTAAAAAAAAAAAAAGGGAAAACAAAACAACCGTCTCTAGATGTGTTTTTTCAAGTTGGGAAAGTTCAGCAAGAGGAGCAGCCAGGTGATCCACCCTCTTTCATCCTCTGACTAGAGCCCTCAACTCCGCTCCCCAGCTGGCACACCAGGCGGTCAGAGCGGTGCAAGCCCCATGCCCCAACCCCGCTCCCTAGCTGGAATGGTGGGCGGGCAGAGCGAGGTAAGCCCTTGACCCCGCTCCCGGTTGAAGCGCCAGGCGGCCAGAGTGGGGTGAGCCCCTGACCCCGCTCCCCGGCTGGAGTGCCAGGCAGTGGGCAGAGTGGGGTGAGCCCTCGACCCTGCTCCTGGCTGACACATGGGGTGGGCAGAGTGGGGCAAGCTCTAGGGCTGGAGCAGAGCCCGGGTTGGGGGAGGTGGGCCTGGATGCTAAGTGGGAGGGCCGCAGCCCCCCCACTGTCCTTATGGCTATGCCCCTGCCTCAACCAAGCTTCACAATCCATCATTGGTGAGTACAGTATTAAATTGTTTGTTTAAAATTATTTAAAACTTATACTGTATATGTACATAATGTCTTTTGTCTGATGAAAAAAATTTCCCTGGAACCTAACCCCCTCCATTTACATTAATTCTTATGGGGAAATTGGATTCGGTTAACATCGTTTCGCTTAAAGTTGCATTTTTCAAGAATGTAACTACGACGTTAACAGGGAATCACTGTCTCTACCTTATGTAAAATGCAGCAGTTGTTTAACAGTGCAGGTGAAGAAATACAGACTACCACTGCCAGCTATATACATAGGGAAATTTAGGTAGGCAAAATGCCCAGAGATAAAAAGGGAACTGCCTGGTACAGTATACCTCTTAACCACCCTGCTCCATTTTTGCTGCTCTAGGAAGAGGTTCCCTTTCCACTTCATCACTAGTGACTAGAGATTCTCTGAAATGGGTCACAGGTGCTTTCTCTTGGCGGGTTTCGGATGGTTCTGAGTCCCTCCCTTTTCTGGCGACTGTTCCTCCAGTTTTCTCTGCCCTCTGCATTGATGTAGGAGTCTGCCTGGGTAAGGCTCCTACCTACAAACAAGGAGAAAAAGGAGAGGCTGAGTCAGGGGCCCTCACCATCCCAAATTCACTTTTAAAACAAACGCCAAGATTCGCCATCCACACACCTTGGTCCTGACTTTCTTTTCCAAGAGTGGCATTATGAGATAGACCCACACTTTAAATGATACCGTCTGCTTGCATGGTAATTGCCTCTCTTTAGAAGAAAAAGCCTTTGGGTCTCATTAGGAACTTCCTAGTGTTAATAAACAAACTGAGAATTTACCTCATTACACGAAACATACGGGAAGGCCTCAATCACTATCAATGCACAATCAGTTTGGTTCTTAGGGGCAGCCCTGATTCAAAGTTTAGTTGTAAAACAAAGCTTCACTGGCTGTCTCTTGTGTCCTTTACAGTGCCGATTCTCGTTCTCACCAAAAACGCACAGCTATTTACGAAAATAAAATCATAATCCGCAGGAAATGCCAGAGACAAGCCAAGTCATGGCAAAATTGATTGGAGGGAGAATTCTTTACCTGGTAACTCCTGTCAGTGATTCAACTCCAACTCCAGAGTGCTGACTGATGGGTAGTTGCTCCATTTGGCAGGCATGCTGACCATAACCAGCCAGAGCCTTGTGTTGGGAGTCCCCTCTAGAAGGCTAACTTCTCCCCTCTTCTCCTCCCAGGGGTTGATGAGCACCCCCAGAACTGTAATTTAAAAGCAGATTAGCACCCTGCACTAGTGAACCTGCAGAAACTAAACAGAGCCAAGATGGATGGGGCTGAATCAATGAAAGGAATTTCCAGGTAAGTGATATTCCTTCTCTGGTTGAGGGTTCCATGTAGAGTGGCACTCTCAAGGCCTTCATTGCCAGGTATTTCAAGTCAATGTGTGTCCAGGCCCGGTACCTTCACACCAAGCCTAACTGTCTTCTGTGCTCTCAGATGCCCAACTAGAATATAAGTGCCTTTCAGTAGTGCAGACCAGGTGATTTGTCTAACAAACCTCTTGACAAAAGGCAGATCCACAGGGAGGAGTAGCAGTAATCTACACACTAGACTGACCAATCAATGCAGTAAAGTTTAGAGAACTCTGGTCTGACTGTAAGAGGGTTTGTTATGTTTTTCCATTCACGAAGAGCAACTGCCCGCTTGTAGTCTGGGTGACTTCTTTTGTTTAATCCAAAATAAGAAAGAACTAATGTAAAGTCTTCTGAGAGAGCACAGTGTGTGAGAGAGTGTCAGTGTGTAACAACAGCCATCTTGAACTGCAAGTGTTTGCCAGAATGGTTACCCTCACAGCAGGCAGACAGACTCATTAGGGTCTGATTCTGATACTCTTGCTCATATTGACTAGTAACTTATTCCTTCAGCTGTCCAATTGAAATCAAACTTCTGGCTGCTCTGAACTTCAGAGTCCCTGACACTTAAGATATGTATATAAAAATAACCTAAAATTCATTGTGAGGAAGGATGGTCTTATGGCTATGGTACCGGGCTGGGCCTCAGGAGATCTGTATTCAGTTGCTGGGTCTGCCACTTCCTTAATCAAGTCATTTAATCACCCTGTTCCTCAGTTCCCCATCTGTAAAATGGTGGGAACAGTAAGCCGTGTCTGGTTTATCAATTTAGGCTATAACTGTTCAGGGGACTTGCCTGTCTCTTACTGTGTGTATTTACAGGCCTACCACAATGGGGCTAGACCTGAGCAACTAATTGATTTTTCAGTTTGGGAGGCCAAACCAAAAAATAAAATGAAAAAAGTCAATTTGGCTCAAATGAAATGTTTCAGTTTTTGGTTTAGTTTCAGGTCAACTGAGACATTTTGTTCAACCCACAATAAAATGTTTGGTTTTTATTTTCCAGTTTGTGTTTCAGGTAGTTTTCAGTGTTTTTCATTCTTTTCCCTCTGTTTTTTTAAATTTAGCTAAATTTCAGCACAAAAAGTCAAAATGAGATGTTTTGACTTTTTCCAAAATGTAAAAATATTTTTTCAGACGAAACTATTCACCAAATTTGACCCTAATTCACAACGTTTTTTGATGTCCCCCACTCCAAATGCATTTTTCAGTGGCTTCACTTTTTGCTGAAGAAATGTTGCCCAACTTTAAATGTAGCCTCAAAGTCAGTTGAAGCCTCTAGATGCTACTCTACTACAAATAATAAATAGAAATAATAAGGTGAGGCCTCATTGGTGAGGCCTCATCTGGAGTACTGTGTCCAGTTTTGGGCCCCACACTACAAGAAGGATGTGGATAAATTGGAGAGAGTCCAGCGAAGGGCAACAAAAATGATTAGCGGTCTGGAACACATGACTTATGAGGAGAGGCTGAGGGAACTGGGATTGTTTAGTCTGCAGAAGAGAAGAATGAGGGGGGATTTGATAGCTGCTTTCAACTACCTGAGAGGTGGTTCTAGAGAGGATGGTTCTAGACTATTCTCAGTGATAGAAGAGGACAGGACAAGGAGTAATGGTCTCAAGTTGCAGTGGGGGAGGTTTAGGTTGTATATTAGGAAAAATTTTTTCACTAGGAGGGTGGTGAAACACTGGAATGCGTTACCTAGGGAGGTGGTAGAATCTCCTTCCTTAGAAGTTTTTAAGGTCAGGCTTGACAAAGCCCTGGCTGGGATGATTTAATTGGGGAATGGTCCTGCTTTGAGCAGGGGGTTGGACTAGATGACCTCCTGAGGTCCCTTCCAACCCTGATATTCTATGATTCTATGATTCTAAGGCACGCACACACACAATGCTCTGGATCCTGGGGATCTGATGATTTCCAGATAATTGGTTTATTTAAAAAATTCTTGCTGGAGAAAAAAAATATTTAATTTATTCTGATTTCTTTTAATGTATAGAGCACCTCTCCTTGGCTTTAAGTGCAGAAAGTTTAGAAGTTGGCAACTACTGTGTAGTTATCTAGTTGTAGAATTTAAGCACCTGTCTGGAGGTACACTGTGTGTTTAAATCCGGTAGAAATATGGGAATTTATATTGCTTTAAAAATAAGAATCTAAAAATGTTTGAGTCTGAGTCTGTGTCTATCAAACATTCAACACACTCCATACTGTAGAGAATTTGAAAGACATGTTTACTAGTGTTGATGCAACAGCATTTCATTTTATTTCCCACTCATTGTGGTTTGTTGTAGAAAAATATGCCACACACACACCTAATGTCTGTCAGTAGCTCGCTTAGGGACTGAGTCTGTTGAATAAGAACAATTGAAAGAGTAATTAGATTCCAATTAATAGATGTTAATACAGCTGCCTTCTCTAACTTATTTTTCCTCATGAGCCCCTGCAGTGCTCCCAGGGTATAGCCTCACAAGCAGATATAATTGCTACACTCCTTTGCAGAAGAGTTGCCTCTTAGTTCAAGTTTTTTTGTTGACTTTCTGCAAACTCAAATATTCAGAGCTTTGGTTGTTGGTGTGACACAGGAAGTGCATGATGAATAATTTCAGCACCGTATGAAGCAAAGAAAGTGTATATTGATAGTATCACTGGCCCTCAGACTGTGCCAATGTCTAAAATAAGAAAGCCAGGTGAAAGAAATATGAAGGCAGATGAAAATAATCCCTCCCTTCCTCCCCACCCCAAAAAAGTGATGGACGCCCATGTGGAAAGGACATATGTGCCCCACATCCATGGAGTCTGGTCCTGCAAGGTACTAACATTGCTCTGCTTCTGTGACCCCATTTACCTCTGTCGCTATAGTATCTGAGTGACTAAGCTGACTTAGTGATTCCTACACGGTACTGAGCAGTTAATGCCATTAATGGAAGTTAAGGTTGGTCAGTACTTCACAAGATTGGGCCCTTAGGATGCCATATATAGAGTTACACTGTGGACTGCAGTATATGCAAGAGGATATTTTAATATTAGTTCTTATGTGACAGTTCCATATGTAAAACCTTTGTTCCTTATAGAGCATTTGCGCATACTGTGTATATTTTTATTTTCCAAATCATGGAGGCTGCTCTAAATTATACCAGCTGCCAACGGACACAAGTGTTCAATATGGCAGCATGGGATCAGTAGGGGTTTAGGGTATCCTGGCCAGACACCCTGCTCTGATAGCAAGCTATTGCTGGTGGTTTAGGAGTTGTGCACCATCAGAGGATCCCTCTGGGGTGATCCATTTATGGCCACTTAGATTGGCTGTAGGCTTATAATGTATCACAGGAGGAGTGCCCTGACTGGCTGTGTGTACACCCCATCCTGAACGTTATCAGAGAGGAAACTCACTCAAACTAGTCACCTTGTGGTCTGAATGTTGCAGATGATGAACTGGCAGA
Source organism: Caretta caretta (assembly GCF_965140235.1). NCBI lineage: Eukaryota > Metazoa > Chordata > Testudines > Cheloniidae > Caretta > Caretta caretta. Next base: position 46,336,543 of record NC_134207.1, read on the forward strand.
CACTTCTTGCATGCTTTATGCCTCATGCTAGGGAAGACACTATGACTTGGATCTCCTGATTATTGTACAAGGTGGATGGGTATTACACCATCAGGAACTGGCTCCTCATTCTCTTCCTCACAGACAAGGACTCTTTAAGGATATAATTGCACATGTAGTGCCAGATGTAAGGGCTTTGCTGCTCATTGCAGTCCAGGTAATCTCTGCTCCAAATAGGCCTCAGCTTCTAACACAATAAGCTATCATTTAACTATTGCTACTCATATTTTGCTGTCCGTGGCAACCGTCTGTTTTGTGCGCTCAGGTTGTGAACTTACTCAGGGATCTGAGCCACTGAAGAGACAGATACAGAGAACAAAAGCTGTACACCCAAATCCTCTACACCTATATTTTATATCACTGCTCTGCCACAGATTTCCTGTGTGACCTGGGCAAGTCATTTAGTCTCTCAGTGCTCAGTTCTCCATCTGTACAATGGGATAATAGAACTTCCTCCTACCTCACAGGTGTGTTGTGGGGATAAATACATTAAAGATTGATTGTGAGGTGCTCTGCTATTACTGTGGAGGGGAAATAGAAGTATCTAAGATAGATAGATATTAATAATTAAACAAAATATTCTATTCTCCAAAACTAGTTGCTTGGCGCCAGAAGGCTGTTTTCACTTTTCCCCCGTGATGATTATTAGCTCTCCTTTCTGATCATTAAGCTATGTTTTTCCTTCAGTGTATCCTCCGGTTTCCCCAATGCCATCTCATTTGGTTGCATAATAGCTGGACACAGAGAGAGAAAAAAATGTGGTTAATGTGCAAAGGAAGTTGTTTCTGTAGTAACAATCACTATGCAAATCTCTCAGCATTTCCTTTTCTACTCAGATGACGTAGCCACTTAAATGCTGCTGTGTTGATCTCAAGTGTATCGCTTTCCCAAGAACCTGCAGGTATCATTTTTGTAATATTGTTATCTTAGGGTGCCTAGAGTCCGGATATTTTTTGTCAAAGTCTCCTGTTTGCTTCTGCAAGCTGTAATTACTCTTCTTCTTTCCATTGGTGAATTATTGTGGGTTTGATCTCTCAATCTGTATGTTCTAATAGAACTAGTTTTTTTTCAGCTTACCGGCCGATCATTCAAACTGGAACAGGTACAGAGAAGGGCTACTAGGATGATCCGAGGAACGGAAAACTTGTCTTATGAAAGGAGACTCAAGGAGCTTGGCTTGTTTAGCCTAACTAAAAGAAGGTTGAGGGGAGATATGATTGCTCTCTATAAATATATCAGAGGGATAAATACTGGAGATGGAGAGGAATTATTTAAGCTCAGTACCAATGTGGACACAAGAACAAATGGATATAAACTGGCCATCGGGAAGTTTAGACTTCTAATTAGACGAAGGTTTCTAACCATCGGAGGAGTGAAGCTTTGGAATAGCCTTCCAAGGGAAACAGTGGGGGCAAAAGATCTATCTGGCTTTAAGATTAAACTCGATAAGTTTATGGAGGAGATGGTATGATGGGATAACATGGTTTTGGTAATTAAATATTCATGGTAAATAGGCCCAATGGCCTGTGATGGGATATTAGATGGGGTGGGATCTGAGTTACCCAGGAAAGAATTTTCTGTAGTATCTGGCTGGTGAATCTTGTCCATATGCTCAGGGTTTAGCTGATCGCCATATTTGGGGTCGGGAAGGAATTTTCCTCCAGGGCAGATTGGAAGAGGCCCTGGAGGTTTTTCGCCTTCCTCTGTAGCATGGGGCATGGGTCACTTGCTGGAGGATTCTCTGCTCCTTGAAGTCTTTAAACCACGATTTGAGGACTTCAATAGTTCAGACATAGGTGAGAGGTTTCTTGCAGGAGCGGTGGGTGAGATTCTGTGGCCTGCGTTGTGCGGGGGGTCAGACTAGATGATCATAGTGGTCCCTTCTGACCTAAATATCTATGAATTACTCTCTTAAAGCTGAGGGACCTACAGTGAAATCCTTGCTGGGAATGTGGCCTGCATATCCCCACCAATGAAAACCAGGCAGGGAAAACCACCTGGAGTGAGAGGTGTCTCTTGGTGGAGTCCCTCAGGAACAGATAAGAGAGCTGTGGGAGGAGGTGACTCAAATCTGCATAGCATCCAAGAGCATGAGGACTTATGACAGGATGCACGTGAGATGTCTGGAATGGAGGATGCTGGCTGGCTACAGATGTCTACAGCAGCACCAGAGGAGGAAGGCAAACCACCTACTCTACAGAGAAGAGACTGGCTGCTGGCCACCTTGGGAAGTAGATAGTGCTCCACCTCCCACCTAGGTACCCTGGCCATTGTGGTCAAGAACCAATATACTGTACTGGCAACAGAAGGTGAGGAGCAGACCCCAGTGGCTGTGGCGGAGGATCCACCTGCCCCCAGGGCCCAAGCCAATGGCCACCTCACTCAAGAGGAGGATGCATAGGGTGCTGGTAGTCAGGGACTCCCTTCTGTGGGAGATGAAGACATACATTTGCCAACCTGACACGATGTCCTGAAAGGTGTGCTGCTTGCCTGGAGCCTGCATCTGACACATTCCGGAAAGGTTGTATAGGCTCATCTATCCCTCTGACCACTACCCCATGCTTCTCATCCCTGTGAGTACTAACCAGGGCTGGCTCTAGGCACCATCTAAGCAAGCTGGTGCCTGGGGCAGTGCTGTTAAGGGGCGGCACTCCGGCTATTCTTGGGGTGGCACTCCAGCAGCAGTCCTGGTGGCAATTTGGCGGCAGCACCTCTCTGTTGTTTCCCGCGGCGGCAATTCGGCGGCGACTCTTCCGGTTCCGGTCTCACTGTCGGTGGCAATTCGGTGGCAACTCCCTCTGATGTTCCTGTTCTCTCCGGCTGCAGCATATTCGGCAGGTTTTTGTTTCTTGGGGTTTTTTTTTGCTGCTTGGGGCAACAAAAAACTTAGAGCCGGCCCTGGCACTAATGATACTCCCAGGTCTGATCCTGAGCAAATCAGCAGTGACTACCATTCTCTGGGAATGAGGGTGAGGGGGGCATAGGTTGTGTTCTCATCCATCCTCCTGGTTGAGGGTAAGGGCCCAAGCAGGGGCATGTGCATCCTGGACATGAATGCATGACTGCACAAATTGTGTGGATGGGAGGGCTTTGGCTTCCTTGACCATGGAATGCTGTTCCAGGAAGAAGGACTGCTGGGAAGAACTGGGGTCCAAGAAGGGTAAGAGCATCTTCGCACACTGACTTCAAACCCAAGGAGTTGGCTTTAATTTAGGTTCAAAGGCGGCAGGTGAAAAAATTGCACAGGTGACCTAAAAGAAAGGCAACTTTAACAGAGGGCTAGATGTTGGTATTGGGGAGACATGGAAAATTTATAATAGGGTCATATGAGCAACAAGAGGGAAATCAGCCATTTTAGATTTGATTCTCACCTTTCTCAGTGCAGGGGGCTGGACTCAATGACCTCTCGAGGTTCCCACCAGCCCTAGATTTCTATGATTCTGTTTCCACAAAACATTTCAGGTTCAATGAATTGGCATTTTTGTTGGAAAATTCCTGACCAGCTCTTCCCACAACTACAATGATAAAGTAGTAGGGTCTACACTACTTGGTGACATTTATAGATTAATCAATTACTCTGATCCTACTACCATTTATACTCACGAGTGAAATTAAGTAGCCATTGGAGCTACCCATGAATGTAAGCGTTTGCAGGACTGGGGTCCAGTATAGATCTCCATAGTTTATTCTCTGAGTAAAAACAAAGAATAAAACCCTGCTCCCAGAAATGGGCAAATGTAGTTTAATTCACACCTCCACTCATTAACAATGTTATTAACAAACAGTAGTAGTTACACAGCAAACTTTTGTGTGTGATTCATGAATAAATATGGACAATGCTGTATTTTAAACTATAGTTTGTTTCCTTCACTGACAGAATAAGTGTATGTTTGAATATCATTTATAGTGCCTGTTTATTATATGAGATTGAATCTCAGATTTGTTTTTCAAGTATTAACCTCAACAGAATAGAAAAATGATCTTAAAATAAGCAGGGAATTAGGACAGATATGAGGCTGTCAAGAAAAATTATTTTGTCATTGATTTTCCTTTTCACCTGGCATCATTGCATGACTTTAATGCACAGTTGCTGTTTCCAGAAAAAGATATTAAATTAAATCTGTCAGTATTTCATTGTTTGAAAACCTTGTAGGCACATTTGCAAGACTTCCTTTCAAACCTCTCTTACAGTTGCTGATGGTTGGAGAAATGTGCTGAGATAATACTTGGTTGACATTTCTGAGAATTATATTCTTATTAATCTTACAGGCATGTATATTGCTGTGAACAAAAAGGAGAAAAAGGAGTTGCAAAAAGACAAAACTGAGACTTCTTATCTTTGGAACCAAGCTATGTTAGAAATCAACATAAAAAAGAACTTGAAGGTCATGGTCTAACAGCCAAAGAATATTAAGCCATATAAATTGACAGTAATTAACACAGTTCTAATATTGCTGGTCATAAAAATGAAAATCAAATACTGTACTGCTCAAATCTGATCTCTCTCAACCAAGATGCTAGGCAAATACTGTGAACAAAGTATGCTTGAAACTCATTTTTCCTAATATCCAACCTAGTCCTTCCGCACTGCGACTTGAGATCATTGCTCCTTGTTCTGTCATCTGCCACCATTGAGAACAGCTGAGCTTCATCCTCTTTGGAACACCCCCCTTCAGGTAGTTGAAGGCTGCTATCAAATCACCCCTCAGTCTTCTTTTCTGCAGACTAAATAGGCCCAGTTCTCTCAGCTTCTCCTCATAAGTCATGTGCCCCAGCCTCCTAATCATTTTTGTTACCCTCCACTGGACTCTCTCGAATTTGTCCCCATCTTTTCTGTAGTGGTGGGGCCCAAAACTGAATGCAATATTCCAGATGTGGCCTTACCAATGCCAAATAGAGGGAATAATAATTTCCCTCGATCTGCTGGCAATGCTCGGACTAATGCAGCCCAATATAGCGTTAGCCATCTTGGCAACAAGGGCACACTGCTGACTCATATCCAGCTTCTCATCCACGGTAATCCCAGGTCCTTTTCTGCAGAACTGCCGCATAGCCAGTTGGTTTTGTTACTAGATTTGCCCATTACCTTGGGTTATGCTCATTTATTAGGGTTACTTTTCTGGGGGTGAGGGGATGATGAGCCACTTGATGAGCAAACCCCACAGGATTTTTGGGCACTTCAGGGATCTTTTAGCTTAGGTACAAGAAGCGTTGCTGCAGAGCGAATGAGGAAGCCAAAAAAACACCCACGGGGGAGAGGGAGAGAGAGAGAGAGAGAAGCAACCAGCTTAACCATGAAAGTTATTTATTGCCAGGTAATAACCATAGGGGAGCCAAACAAACAAAACAGTTACAATATTAAATCTAACTTAAATTTGATTATAAAAGTCAGGTTTAGAAAACTATAACTGATCACAAAATCAGGGTCAGAAGGCTATACCGAGAGCGAGAGAGAGCTGGGTTCTCACCACTTCGTGAAACTTGAATCGATTGGGGGTCCCAGGAGGTGGTGGTAGCTGAGGGTCCGGAGTGCTGGAGACTGGCAGAGCCCCCAGCATGATCAGTCAGGAGAAGACGAAGTCCCAATGGAACTGATACAGATTTTGGATCCAGGCATCAGAACACTTAGGGGTTGGTTATATTTGCAGATGTAGAGCGCCGGGAGTTAAACCAGCCTTTGGAGACCGCAGCAGGGAAAATGCTGCCCTGTGTTCACGCTGTCAGCTGCAAGCGCAGTGGTGTGGCCACATAAGCAGCTCTTGCAACGCCACAGAGAGCAGTGCATTGTGGTAGCTATCCTAGTGTGCAAGTGGCTGCAGCGTGCTTTTCAAATGGGGGGGGTGAAGTGTGACAGGGAGTGTGTTGTGTGTATGTGCGGGGCAAGACAGTGTGTTTTGGGGAGCAGAGAGTGTGTCAGCATGATGTCCTGTAAGTTCAGACAGCAGCAGACTGCTCTTCCCCCCCCACACCTCTCTCTCTCTCTCTCTTTCTCTCACACACACACACACACACACACACACACACACACACACACACACACACACACACACACACTGCTTCGGCAGCAGGAGCATTCCACAGTAATGGTTTGCTTTGTGTCCTGGAGCAGATAAGCAGCCAGCTGTCAGAAACGGAGCTTTGAAAGGGGATATCCACATGCCTGCAGCCAAGTTCAGAACAATGAGAAGAGAGGCCACTTGACTTCAGGGGATTATGGGACATTTCGAGAGGCCAATCACAGCACAGTAATGCAACACCCCGTCCACACTGATGCCCAGGCGTTTCAGCTGGGGTGCAGCAAGTGTTATACCAATAAAATAAAAACCAGCAGGATCTTATTAAAGGGAAAAAGGCAAAATACCACATTTATTGTGAATACAGAAATAATCATAGTAAGCAGTTAGTTATAGCTATAACATTCCATTCAATTTCATATTTATTCACACATTCATACACACACACACAGAGGTTCTGCAAGGTTGTTATCATAGTTACCAGCCTTAGAGTTGCTCATGCCAAGCCACTGGCCAGATGGCCTGGACATGAGGAGGGAGCAGGGCCTTGTCAGATGCTCATCTGATGCTCCTGGAAGTTGGTTTGCAGAATCAGACCCCAAAATTCTCACTTTCTAGAGTCTATTTTTATAGGAGTTTCTTCCTAAGCCTGTCTATGGGAATTGCTTCATCATGCTGTTGCTGAATCAATCAGCAGATAGCACATTCCTGACGGCTCCGTGCTGCCAGATGTTATCTTGTTCTTTGGTTCTCCCATTCTTGAGGCTGTTGGGCGGATTCTAGTCTGCCCTCCGGGGGTCCTCTGGTTATTTCCACTTGATGCCTTCTTCAGCCGATGGACACTGGATTCTTAGGCTGGCACCTCCCTGATCATTCAGTTATTATCCACACCAAGCATCCATCCACATACATCCTCTATCTCTATTTTAATCACAATTGTTAATACAACAAAAGGGCGGGGAGTCTCTGGGTGCTGTTTCTGTTGTTACACAGTATTGTTTTGAAAAAAGAAAAGGAGTACTTGTGGCACCTTAGAGACTAACCAATTTATTTGAGCATATGCTCAAGACCCTATGGACTTGTGCATGTCCAGCTTTTCTAAATAGTCTTTAATCTGTCCTTTCACAACTGAGGGCTGCTTACCTCCTCTCCATACTGTGCTGCCCAGTGCAGCAATCTGGGAGCTGACCTTGTCTGTGAAAACCGAGGCAAAAAAAGCATTGAGTACTTCAGCTTTTTCCACATCATCTGTCACTAGGTTGCCTCCCCCATTCAGTAAGGGTCCCATACTTTCCCTGACCACCTTCTTATTGCTAACATTCCTGTAGAAACCCTTCTTGTTATCCTTCACATGCCTTCTAGCTGCAACTCCAATTGTGTTTTGGCCTTCCTGATTACACCCCTGCATGCTCGAGCAATATTTTTATACTCCTCCCTAGTTATCTGTCCAAGTTTCCACTTCTTAGAAGCTTCCATAATTCTTTACGCAATGTTAATACATACATTTCACAACGGTATTAATCGCGAATGTGTCATTAGCTTTCAGAACAGACCTCACTCTGGGAAATGACTGCCTAGGAAGGAGTACTGTGGAAAGGGATCTGAGGGTCATAGTGGATCACAAGCTAAATATGAGTCAACAGTGTGACAAAAAAAACAAACTTCATTCTGGGATGTATTAGCAGGAGTATTGTAAGCAAGACACAAGAAGTAATTCTTCCGCTCTACTCCGTGCTGATTTGGCTTCAACTGGAGTATTGTGTCCAGTTCTGGGCACCACATTTCAGGAAAGATGTGGACAAATTGGAGAAAGTCCAGAGAAGTGCAACAAAAATGATTAAAGGTCTAGACAACATGACCTATGAGGGAAAATTGGAAAAAAATGCGTTTGTTTAGTCTGGAGAAGAGAAGAGTGAGAGGGGACATGATAACAGTTTTCAAATACATAAAAGGTTGTTACAAGGAGGAGGGACAAAAATTGTTCTTCTTAACCTCTGAGGATAGGACAAGAAGCAATGGGCTTAAATTGCAGCAACGGCGGTTTAGGTTGGACATTAGGAAAAACTTCCTAACTGTCAGAGTGGTTAAGCACTGGAATAAATTGCCTAGGGTGGTTATGGAATCTCCATCATTGGGGATTTCTAAGAGCAGGTTGGACAAACACCTGTCAGGGATGGTCTAGATAATACTTAGTCCTGCTTTGAGTGCAGGGGACTGGACAAGGTGACCTCTCGAGGTCTCTTCCAGTTCTATGATTCTGTGACTCTATACACTCTTATAGTACAAACTTTCTAGTGGCTAAAATGTCATTCTAGCAAGTTATAAGCTTTGCCTAAGTAGTTTCCCTACTTACATCAAGTTATCAGCATCCCTAGTCCTCCTGACAAGGAGACCCAACTTTCACAGGCTCTAAAGATGCTGTACCCTATTGTCCCCAAAGTGATGAATGACCAAATGACTTTTTATCTCTGCTTGTACCTTTCCAAAGTTCATTGACCCTGTTTCAAGAGGCAGGGAGGCTTCCTGGAGGTTCAGGCTCCATCCCCCATTGAGAATATTAAATGGTCACCTTCCCCCACTTGCTTGACTGATGGCTGGTTTACCTTGCATGTAAATGAGTTTTTCATTGTCTTAGGTCACGCTTTGCTTAATTTACATGGGTAACACAGTCAAGCTGGTGAAACAATGTGCTTTTGTCTAAGCCAGGCTGTGCTTAGCCACAGTGGAGGAACATATTTTCAGCACTCATCTATAATTCTTTATGCACCGCCCATGCATACATCAAGCAACAAATATTAATGACCAGCACGTCACCAGTTTGCATATGACAATGTACACAACATCTTTTAGAGACAGATTATGACAACAGTGAGTTGGGGCAATGAGTGGATCAGGCCTGATGACAGTTATGGTATGGTGTGCCCTCTGCCAGTTGGCATTGATACCCTGGGTCACACATGGTAAAGATTATAACAGGCATAGTCTTGGCACAAGAAAATCTTGTGTTAAATGCTAAACACTGGAGAAGGCGATTAAGGCAATGAAGCCGCAGTGAGAACATTTAGCTACTGCCACAGTGGACCAAATTCATTCCTGGTCTAACTCCGTTGAGTTACGTTATTATTCACACTCTGACCAATGTGTTTGAATATGCAGCATGATAAGGGTTTGTATGTTGTTTCTCTTATTGAAATGTTTCTACTACTTCTTTTCAAATTATTGCAATTTTGTTGATGAAAATATATTGTGTGATTAGCTCAGGATGGTGACTCCCCTCATCCCTTGCACGTATATAACCCGCTGAAAATTTGGTTTTCTTTGTTGATAACTTCTTGGATTACAGTAACTTGATCTGAATGGGTTTTTTTTTTTTTTATTGCTGACACATGGAAAGCTTTGGGCTGTCTGCACATGAATTATTTTTTTTTCCTTGTATCCCCATAGCACCCCAACAGGATGCGCCATTGTGCTAGACTGTGTATAGTCCTGAAGTGAAAAAGATTGCTCTTGCCACAACATGGTTTATGGCACGATGCGACACTTGGATGAAACAAACGAATGTGTGGTGATGGGAATGAAATGACAAGGGAACTCTGAAATGAGCGAACTTTTTCTGGTAAGCAGTAGTTGCAATTTAGCACCTGCCCAACCTCAGACAGATTTTTTTTGATGGCATCGAACAAATAACTTGTTACTAAATGACTCCACATGTAATCTTGGACCCATCTTTTGTTTTATCAGTTGGAAAAGGTCAGTTCTACTGGAGTGTTTGTGTTTATAATGAACAAGAAAAAAACATTTGCAGACCTTTACTGTACATTTACAGTGTATGGATTGTGACAAGAATGTCCAATTTCCTTTAAAATGTCTTTTGCAGCCTATAGAAATAATAACCGTTTCTTTCCATTTAAATATTAATTCAAGTGTGTATCCTCATTTCATTTTAATTGTGAGATGATGTTAGGCTCCATAGAGTATCCTTCGCCACAGAGAGGATTTTTATGTTTGGATATTGGGGCCCATGGGCATAGCTGTTCTTGATTCCCACCAATGAGATTATTTTTAGGAGATCACATCTCTTCTGTGTCTCCTTCCCGTCCTGCCCTTCAGCCTGACAAGGCCCATATGTGGGTTGCAATGTCTGACACAGGCCCAGAATCAGGGCTAAAAAACTGTTAATGCAGGAAACTTAAAATGCTGTGGGATCGATCCCCTTTGTGTGAATAACTCCTGCTGTAACCTCAGTGTCATGGCTCTGCATGTCTGATGCAAATAAATGTCAACAATGAAAATGAGGGGGACACCATATTTTTGTGGAGCATTGTCCAATTTAAAGACTAACATGAGGGACATTTGTCAGGTGCTCCTTCTCTAAATGGCTTCTCCTTCTCAGTCGGCTATAGGAAGAGAGGCAGCTAGCAGAGCATTACTCTATACACTTAGCTGCAAGTCAGTCCTACATTTGTTCAAGAACATCCTCCAAACTGGCTCCCCATCCCTGGGCACAGATTGGCAGCCATCCCAAAAGCCAGAGCTGTAATAATAAATAAATTGCTTAGTGGTTGTTTTTCTGACAAACTCGGGGGGAAGGAACAGTCCTGCACTGACAAAGTGATTGGCCTGGTGATCCGCCAGGTCTTTTCCATCTCTAACTTTTATGACATTGTTGCCTCTGGCGATTTTCACATTTCCCCCAGAAAAGACAGACATCTGCTTCTTGACAACTGCTGTGAAGAATGTTGCCCTGACCCCATCAGAGAGACAGAATTATCAAGCCTGCAATTATACTTACGTTAACCAATAACAAGAGTTAATTGTTAACAGGTAATAAACGTTAACCTAACTGATCTCGTTAACAAGCTGAAGCAATATGATGGACAGAGCAAATAGCAACGGCCAACACACAGCAGCATCAGAAAGGTAGGCAATAAAAGGATACTTAAATGTGATCCCAGACAATAAAAGTGCAACAAAGGCTGCAAAATCCCTGGGGATACAGTGAAAATTACAAAACCAACAGAGACTTGGATAAGAGCTATGGAACAGATCAAATAGGAGGTGACATTCATAGAATCAGGTGTAGGCAAACAGAGGATGATGACAATGAAAAAAGCCATGGTAATTATGTACACAAAGGTGATGATGACATCATTTTTTTCTGTTTCTGGACTAGCCGAGTGGGGAATGATTAACTGTTTATCATAATGAATAGGCTGATTTTGGCTCTCATGAATTTTAGCCATGGGGGAAATTGGGAAGCCAGTTTATACATAGGTTATAATAATGATATGGTACCATTTAGAATAACACACATTTAGAACAATAAATGAAACAATAGTACAGCTAAAGAGAACAACATTAAAACAGATTCCAGCGCAGTTCTAATTGCATTTGAAAAATAATAGCTTCAACACTCCAGCTGGCCAGAAAACAGAAATTCAGTTCCCCCCCAAAACTGACTTTTCAGATTATGTATGGTTTCAGAGTAACAGCCGTGTTAGTCTGTATTCGCAAAAAGAAAAGGAGTACTTGTGGCACCTTAGAGACTAACCAATTTATTTGAGCATAAGCTTTCGTGAGCTACAACTCACTTCATCGGATGCATACTGTGGAAACTGCAGAAGACATTATATACACAGAGACCATGAAACAATACCTCCTCCCACCCCACTCTCCTGCTGGTAATAGCTTATCTAAAGTGATCACTCTCCTTACAATGTGTATGATAATCAAGTTGGGTCATTTCCAGCACAAATCCAGGTTTTCTCACCCTCCGCCCCCCTACACATGTATGTTTTCATTCCAAATTGGGACAATCCCCCGCAACTCAAATTTTTTGGAGTAACTGAAATTCTGCAATATTTCCTTTCAGCAGCACCCATATGTTCCCGCCACAGGAGAAGTTTGGTGTTTCTGAAATGCAATATTTTCCCTGGGATCCACAGCTCCTTGGCTGGCCACTTGGCAGGAGCACAGAAGTGCTGGGAGCCCCAGCTCTGTGGGAGCCCCAGCTCTGTGGCAGCCCACCTGCTGGGTTGTTGAGGAGCAGGAAAGCCATGGAGCTGGGAACAATTTTATGGCAAAATTGAAATTGTCCCACAGAAAATGTTGTTTTTTGCAGAAACTGAATTTTCTGCTGGAAAATCATTCCTCTGGAAAATTCTGATGAGCTCTACTTAGCACCCTCATTGAAAGGGGCCCAATCTATGGGCATTCCTACTGGCAGGAGGATGGGTACTCCAAAAACTCAGGGTTGCTGAGTCAATATTTTGTTCTATTCAGGTTCTTATGCCACCTTCGTCACTGTAGTATCTGAGTGTCTCCCAGAAGTGCAGTGAGTGATGTGACAATTTCTGTCGCATGGGGAATATTATGTGTGTAGTGGTTAGTTTTGTTTACATTATATGCACACTACGCTGTGTGTTTATATTAGAGAAGTCCAGGCTGAAGAAGTGAGCCTGGCACTTATAGCCAAAAGTGGTGAGATTTGCAACGGGCCTTAGTTCCTATGGGTTTCATGTACCAGGCTGGCACCCGAGAAAGCTCTGTCTCCTACTCAGGCACACTTTGCCCTTGTGCCAGTCAGTTCTAGTGTGCCTGAGCCACCCATGATCCTCATGCCAGAGCCGTAGGTGATCTGCTAGGTATCTTAGGTACAGGCTACAGAATGCCTTGAAGATAAAGACCTAGATCTTGAACGTGACTTGTTATATTCCATGGGAAACCAGTGTAGAGAGCAGAGGACAGGTTTGATGGACATGTTGCTGAGGAGATGCACTTCAGCAATTTGTATTAGTTGGAATGTCCTGAGAGCTGATGACTTCTTGCCCAGGTGCATTGCATTGCTGTAGTCCAGACAGAAGGTGGTGAAGGCATGTATAATTGAAGCTAAGTCATCATTTTCCAGGATGGGATGGAGTCTCCTTGCCAAATGCAGGTGGACACTGCTATGTGGAAGCTTAGCATTAGTGAGGAATCCAGCAGCACTCCTAAACTATGGACAGAATTGACCAGTTGAGTATATACGTCTTCAACCAAAGGAGACTGCACTGTGACTGTAGATTCCTCAATGTGCTTTTTTCTCCCAACCACCATAACTTCTACCTTGCAAAGGTTAAGCTTTAACCAGCTGTTCTTCATGCATGAGCTGGTCTCATTCAAGGACTGGGATGTCCTGGTGTCTGTGGTATGTATGTATGTATGTATGTATGTGGCAGAAGATAGGTAGAGCTGTCGGACATTGTCAAATTGCATCCGATGAAGTGAGCTGTAGCTCACGAAAGCTTATGGTCAAATAAATTTGGTAGTCTCTAAGGTGCCACAAGTACTCCTTTTCTTTTTGGCAAATTGCTGACACTTGCATCCATGTCACCTGACCAGTTCTCCTAGTGTCTGCATGTAGATATTGAAAAGAACTGTAGAGAAAATTGTTCCTAGAAATGATGGGTCTGGTGGTGGAGGTACAGTTTCCCACCAACAACCTTTGGGTGCATCCCACCAGGAAGGATTCTAACCATTTTAGCACATTCACCGGGACCCTGCCACTTCTCACTGAGGACCAGCAATATCTCACAATCAGCAGTGTAAAATGCTGCAGAGAGGCCCAGAAGTATGAAAATGGATGTCTTCCCTCCACCCATTGACAGCAGGGGATCATCCATCAGTGCCACTAAAGCAGTTTTCAACCCATGTCCTGGCCTGAATCCAGATTGTGACAGGGCTAGATCTTTCGCTTCAGCTAGATATGCTTGTAGGTGGCTTTTAGCCAGCTGTTCTGTGCACTTCCTCCGGAACAGACTGACACTGGGTGGTAGCTGGCTTGATCCAGTGTATCCAATGTGGGTTTCTTCAGTGTCAGTTTCACTGTTGTATGTTTGAAAGATAACTGGAAAATTCCTCCTCCTAATGAGGTGTTTTGTTGGCTATTTCAGTCAAGAGAGGTACCATTCACTCGGGACTCTCCTTCACCCATCAGGAAGGGCAGGGGTCAAATTCACAGATCTTGGGTTGAGATGCCTTCAGGGCATCCAAGACATCTTGTGAAGTGAACAGAATGAAAACACGGAATGAAGACGAGCTCTTTGTTGGCCAATATAGGGGGGTTGAATCAGTGCATAGATCCAAATATAATACTATTGTGCCTATCTTCTGTGCCCCTATGAAAACCCCTTCCTCTCTGACCTAGGTAAGTGAGATGGTTCATAGGATGCCAGAAAACTGGGGAGGTATGTAGGGCCCAATCCATTTACCACTTTAAGGCCCACCTTACAAATCAGCTCCTGAAATTGAAGACACGCAGCCTTGCACAAGCAAACAGGAATTTACAGATGCAAATTATTTCAGTTTCCAGGTATTGTGCGTACAAACCAAAATCTGTGTGCCACGGTGGAATCAAATGCATTGCAGAGTAGAGCATGGTGTGACTCATCTAGAATTTGCTGCCCCCGTGAGTCTGTACTCTCCAGCTCAGTTCTACGTGGCAGATCAGAGTGCTGATGCTGTGCTTCAAGTTCTTATCAAATCTACCACTCAAAGCACGCAGCATAGTATCATGTTTATAGCAGACTTCCTGGGTGACCTTGTGTGAGTCACCTAGCCTCTCTGTGCCTCAGTTCCCCCTCTGTGAAATGGGGGTTCCAGAGAAGAGATGGGCACCACTGAGATAAAACTGCCTGTCAAAACTCACCTGTAATCTAATGATCCTAGGTAGCAGTGGGATCTCTTGTGCTAGGCACTGTAAAAACAACAACAATACATAATAAATAAAACCAGGCTCTGCCCTAAGGAGCTAACCATCTAAATAGACAGGGTGGAGGGAAAAGATGCCATTTACAAGCAGGACAATCCGGGTCACCAGTAGCAATGGCACGTTAGTTACTCTTTTTTGTTGATTATTTGTGTAAACCCAGGGTTAGCAGACTGACAGGGATGGAGTGCTCTGCTCCCTCTACTGGGGACCAGGGGAGAAGCCAGCTCTGGCCACTTTATTTACATAAATTATAATTTTGTTTACCCATAATCTCACCAATTGAGTATTGTTGTTAAAGTTAAAATTTGTCTAGGTTTTGATGTGTAAATGTGACAATAGACTAATAGTGTTACTGTGCTCGCAAACGGGTATAGAAATTGTAGAAGATGTGCCCTGTGTCAGGGGTCTCCCTGACTTTCTGAGAATGGCTTTTGGTGGGGTAATGAAACTTGGACTCAGCAGAAAAAAAGAAGGGTTTCTGTCCAGGAAACAAGAAGCTTTATCATAGGGAGCAGAGATCATGTCTGAGGTTATTGTTTTGTTCTGTCATCCTTACCTGGCAATTCTGTGCCCTGTGTAAAAGGATCTCTGAGACTAACAGCGGGGCTGACTCTTTGGTAAACTCTAATTGGGCTGGCAGCACTAGAGCAGAGCTGAATCCATGGTGATGCCTGATTGGACTGGAAGTGGTGGCTGTACTGAGCTTACTTCATAGCATTCTGGTCTTCCTGGCTGGTGCAAGCACAGCTGAAATCATTGAACACACTGGAGCAGGACCTTGTAGAGCTGTCGTCTTGGGACTGGAGCAGACCGGCAGCGGAGAGCCACTCTTAGATGTCCTTGACTAACCTGACCCATGAGTGGGTTGTCAGTGGGTGGGGTTTGTGGTGACCTAGAGTTCTGGACCGACACAAGCTGGACCTTTATTACTTGGGGCTGGGACCTGGCCATACTCCTCATGTATTGATTTGGGTTGCTCAGTTTCTTATATGCAAATATATATATACTGGCTTTTGTGTTTCTTTTGACTGTTTCCCCCAAATAAAAATATTCTATGTATTCCATGTTTCCAATGGGCTCAGAGTGCTTGTAAGAGGGGAAAACCTGCCTGCCAGGGTGACCATGGAAGTTTTATTTTAATTCCCCACAGCTAGAAGGAAGAATAGGGGTCGAGGGAGAAGGCAAGGGCTTGAGACAGAGTTTCTTTTAATTTAGAAAAGGTGCGCTAGACGTTTTCAACCCCGCCCTCATTGCTGCCATCAGCACCCAGCAAAGGGGTCATTTTACTTTGTGCTTTTCCTTATTTTTAAGTACAATAATTAATAAAATAGCAAGGCAACAAATTGTCCATTGGCCGACAGTCTGACAATCCTGCTGGAGTATGAATATTTCCAGTTCCCAGAGACCGAGAAATCTGGAATGCATAGCACAGGCCACTGTTACTCAAGATGTTTTATTTCACATTTGAAATTATTTTCAGATTTGCTTGTAGTAAAACATATGGAAAGTGAAATAGTCAGTAGGGTACGCTTCCAAAGGGCCACATCTTAGTTATGTAAAAAGAACAGGAGTCCTTGTGGCACCTTAGAGACTAACAAATTTATATGAGCATAAGCTTTTGTGGGCTACTGCCCACTTCATCGAATCCGATGAAGTGGGCTGTAGCCCACGAAAACTTATGCTCAAATAAATTGGTTAGTCTCTAAGGTGCCACAAGGACTCCTGTTCTTTTTGCGGATACAGACTAACACGGCTGCTACTCTGAAACCTATCTTAGTTATGTGATTCTCATTCACTGTTAGGCAATAAAAAACCTATGGCACCGAGTCTCAGAGCCCAGGTCAGTCGATTCAGACTCTCAGGGCTTGGGCTGCAGGGCTAAAAATATCAGTGTAGATGTTCAGGCTCAGGCTGGAGCCTGGGCTCTGAGACCCACCTACCTCATGGGGTTGCAGAGCCTGGGCTTTGCATGGCAGAATGTCTACACTGACTGTGCCACAGGTCTTTTTTTGCATTATAGATGTACCCTGAGAGAAGTCATATAGCTAAAAACCCTGCACAAAGCTTTGGAAATGTTCCAGAGAAAGGCTAATTACACTAATTATTGTTCAGTGACAAGAATAATCAAATAATAGCGGCAGCATGTGAAATTTCACTAGAATGGAAGTATGGAGCTGATTCCAAAAATCTTTAGTCACGTGAGAAGCAACTTGAACTACTCATGTGAGGAACAGTTTGCAGAGTTGGACCCTTATTACCAGAACAGAAACATTGAAATCCATCGCTGTTTGTCAGAGAAAGAAACATTGATTGCCTCTGACAGCACCATCTTCAGAGGCAACCTTTAATCTTATTTCTGATCACAAAAGGAAATACAGTAGAAGATTAA
Source organism: Caretta caretta (assembly GCF_965140235.1). NCBI lineage: Eukaryota > Metazoa > Chordata > Testudines > Cheloniidae > Caretta > Caretta caretta. Next base: position 46,353,734 of record NC_134207.1, read on the forward strand.
ATGTTAAAATGGAACTGCTTTGGCAACTGTAATATATCCCAGTAGGACAATAAATTGATAGAAGTTGTTGCACAGAAATCTTTATGCAGACAGCTGTCCAGCGGATGGAATCCACATCCTCGATCAGACCCAAATGTCTGCAATGATAAAATGGCAACAAAATGAAGATAAAATCAGCAGCAGAAAAAACCCAGGAGTCCATACCCTACAATTTCTGGTCCCCTGCTCTGTTCAGTAGGCCACACACCCTTTCTTTTGTGCATAGTGCTCACAGGGTGAGGTCATGTATGAGAAACAAGTAATGGGTATAACTTCTGTCAGTTTGGATATAGGCATAGCAGGTTCCTATAGAGCATTTCGACCATTTTTCAGTGAATGCTACATATCAGCCATGAGATTGAAGTAGACAATTCATTTATTTTGGTAGTCCAGCAGAGCCACTATAGTTAAGGTTTCATCATGACTTCTGTTTAAAGGTTGACCTTTCTAATTCCTCTACAATGGACATGCTTACTCAGATTCCTTTGAAATTTAGTGTGCCTCAGGAGGGTGCAGGGTAGTGCTAGTAACCCACATTTAAGGTAATTTGAGTGAGAGGTTGTGGAGGTAATAGCAATTTTTCAAAAAGTTTCTCGGTGTATTTTTTGCGCAGAGCTACAGATCAAATTATTGCTGAGCTATGGGTCAAAATGGTCTCAACCTGTTGAGTTTTACCTAAGGTAGGACATGGCACATATAAATCTTTGGGGAGCCCACACTGAGAGCGGCTTCAGAGTAGCAGCCGTGTTAGTCTGTATTCGCAAAAAGAAAAGGAGGACTTGTGGCACCTTAGAGACTAACCAATTTATTTGAGCATAAGCTTTTGTGAGCTACAGCTCACTTCATCGAAGAAAGGTATTTAAGAACATGTACATATTTTACAGTATGCATGCACCAATACAGAAAAAACTCGCTAGAGGTTTTCCATTCCTGACACTTTATAGCTTGACTCTTGTGAGTGTTTTACAATCTAAATGGTCATTTGGCTTGCTTTGAAATTTGGTGTGCCTCACTGGGATATGGGATAGTATTAGTGACCCAGATGTGTGGTCATTTCCTGAGTTACAGGGCCCCCCTCCCCCCCCAGATAGTTTCCTTCTGCCTTATAGTGTTAAACTGTAATAATGACTGGATGAATCCCAGACCTTGGTGAACTTGATGGCGATGAACTCATCATTCAATTAACATAACTAAATACAAATTAATCACAAGCCCCCACCTAAAATAAAAGGAGTTTTGCACCGAGTGGCTGGAGGTTGCTACAGTTTCTGGGTGGCAATTTTATTTTGGGGAGAATAGTATCAAAGACTTTGGGGATGGGGTGGGATTTAGACATGTGAATCCTTCCTGGGAGGGGAGAAGATTTAGGGGGTGAAGGAGTGAGGGACTAAGGGGAGATGGCTTTGGGACTGCAGTGAAGGGAGGAGAGTTATGTGGAAGGGCATAATTGGGGATGGATGGTAGGGGAGGCAAAAGAGTTTTGGGGCTCAGATTAGGGAGGCATGGCAACCCCATTTCTGCCAGTGCCCTCCAACCCCCCTTTAATCCCACACTTTTTCCAGTGCACCCCAGACCATGCACAAACCCTGAGCACATCCACCAATTCACTTAGTCTGGGAGCTCTTTGGGGCAGGGACTGTCTGTTTTAGTGGTGTGGCATATAGTCTGAGTTGAGTACCTTTGACAATTGGTGTGCCCCAGGAAGGTTCAGGGTAAAGTTAGAGACCCAAATTTGGGGTCATTTGATCTAGGAGTTATGGAGATCGATGCCCAGAAAAGAATAGACAACTTTTTAAAACTTTTTTTTTTTTTTTTTGCACATAGCTAAACACCTAACTAGTAAGGTGATATGGCTCAAAATGGTTTCGACCTGTTGAGTTTTACCCAAGGTACCCACTAAAATCCCAAACTGAGAATTGTATTTGAGATCACGTTCATTTCTTTTGCATAAATGTGCAGGCTGGAATGATTACACTGTGCATGCACCAATAAAGAAAAAACCAGGAGCGGTTTTCTATGTAGGCACTTTATGCTTTCCTGGAACTACCCTTCCACTGATGTTTCTAGCGTGAACCTTTGTATGCCTCTGCAAGAAAGATTGACTCATGTTGCTTGCTACAAATTGTGTCTGTTATAATGTAACAGGTTTTTATTTTCTGTGGAGGTTTACTGTGAACACAGCAGAATAGTCAGCAGCTGGTCTCACCAAAATGTTTGTTATATTGGGTGGGAAGGAGTAGGAGAGAGAGGATTGTGTATGTATGTAGGGGGGTGAGGACAGGGAGAAAAGGATGGGGGGACAGAAGGGTTGCAGCTGCAGAGGGGGCAGGATATGAGCCCTGGTAATAGGTAAGCCTTGATTAGTTGGCTGACAAATTCTGTATTTTACTAGCCCCTTGGGGAGGGGGAGGTCAAGTTGCTATTTCCTGATCTAGGCACAGATTGATGTGGTGTTTCCAAAGACACGTAGCATGAAGATTTGGAACTGACAGTACAGGGGAAAAGAAATATTGCATTGCCAGGATTGCCAGCATGTGGATTCTGGGCGATTCCCAGATCATGAGGTTGCAGAAGTTTGTGAGAGAACATGGGTACACCATGACATGGGGCTTAGTGACTCCAGCCTGATGTGGGTGGAGAGAGGTGACCTGTGTTGGCATCATGCTTTAATTACACTGCAGAATGTAACCAGTGATTTAGGAGTTTGTGATCTACTGGACATTGTGTAATGGATGGGGGCACAGGTCACGGCTGGGCTGAGGTCTGCCCGCCAGGGGATGGTAGTCTCTGGGCAGGAGCTGGAGGAATTGCAAGAACCAGATTCCATAAGCATGAGTCAGGGTCAGGAGCACTGGAACCTGAGCAGAAGTGTGTGTGTGTGTGGGGGGGAGGGCACCAGTGTTGGAACTGTGGCCCCGGGGCAGGGCCTCATGGCAAGGGGCGGGTTCTAAGATCCACCTCAGCCCCGCACCAGGAAGAGGCTGGCACTGCTAGCAGGGGCTGTGATTCACAGCAGGGGAGCTGATCACCTTATCAGCTCCCTTGCCGTGAAGTGCAGCTCCTGCCACCACCACTCCGTACCTGCCCGAGGCTACTATGCCCATGTTAAAAAGTGGGCGGGAATGGCCCTCCAAGTTAGAATCAAGAGGCAGGAATCAGGGTCAGAGTCAGGCTGGAGTTGGAGACTGGAGACTAGGAGATCAAGCAGGGGGTCTGGCGTTACAGCTGGCCAAAGTCTGCGTGGTTGCCCAGACAACTTCCTGGGGCAACCCCTGGGGTTAAGTAGGTAGCTTGGCCAATGAGAGGGCCACAGGGTACTGTCACACTGGGTTTCTTGTTTGGTACTTCCTGAAGCTCCTACTCTTCAGAGTGCTCTCTGGCTGTGCCTCTGCTGGCCTCCTGGTGACACTACTAGCCATCCCAGGCTCTGCTGACCCGGGTTTTAGCCCTGGGGGTTTGTACACATTGTGGTGATTCACTGGGCCTTATTCCTCGTGTACACGTCATACAAGGTATGAGAGCCAATTTGGACCACATCAGGGATTTGTGTCCAGGAGTTGTGAAAGTTTTCTCTGATTTGGCTGAGTCTCAGTAATTGCTACAGTGACAATATGAATGCTATTAGTAAATGTTAGAAGAACATTAAACAGGAAAGTAGAGAGTTAATGTCTGATCAGAAAATGGATAGAGGTCAGAGGATCTTTGACTCAAACATAAAACTGTCAGTATTTTAGAACAGAAACCCAGTCTGTGATTTCTCTCACCACTCTGCCACAAACTCTAGCCTTCAACCATTTCGAAACACAACCAGGAACACCTACTTGTAATCTACTTGTCCTTTGCTCCAGGAACTGCATGTAAGTCAGGTTATAGTAGTGGGGGAAGTAATAACATAGAAATGTTTGTATAACAGGGAGATGCATTCCCTGCTTGCCGATTGCGGGCAGAGGGAGGAGGGTGGGCACAGTAGTGAGGAGAGGGCCAGGTTGGAGGGAGGAATGCAGTGAATGTGTTGGAGACATGACTAGGGAGGTATGCCAAAGCAGGGTGCGCTGGGCCCAGCTGATAGGAGGAAGTGGGGCTGGCTGACTCAGTGTGAAAATTGCGGGACACACATTTACCCTGCTCGCTGGCAGTTGCAGAAATGTACAAGCTATTCACCTCCTTTTACAACCTCTTCACTCTCCTCCATCATGATTCCATCTAAGACTATTAAATGACTGAAAGGGAGGTTAAAAAAAGGGGGGGTGCCTGTCATAAATATAAAGGGAAGGGTAAACCCCTTTGAAATCCCTCCTGGCCAGGGAAAAGCTCCTCTCACCTGTAAAGGGTTAAGAAGCTAAAGGTAACCTCGCTGGCACCTGACCAAAATGACCAATGAGGAGACAAGATACTTTCAAAAGCTGGGAGGAGGGAGAGAAATAAAGGTCTGTGTGTCTGTCTATATTCTGTCTTTGTCGGGGATAGACCAGGAATGGAGTCTTAGAACTTTTAGTAAGTAATCTAGCTAGGTACGTGTTAGATTATGATTTCTTTAAATGGCTGAGAAAAGAACTGTGCTGAATAGAATAACTATTTCTGTCTGTGTATCTTTTTTGTAACTTAAGGTTTTGCCTAGAGGGGTTCTCTATGTTTTTGAATCTAATTACCCTATAAGGTATCTACCATCCTGATTTTACAGGGGGGATTTCTTTATTTCTATTTACTACTATTTTTATTAAAAGTCTTCTTGTAAGAAAACTGAATGCTTTTTCATTGTTCTCAGATCCAAGGGTTTGGGTCTGTGGTCACCTATGCAAATTGGTGAGGCTTTTTATCCAACATTTCCCAGAAAGGGGGGGTGCAAGTGTTGGGAGGATAGTTCATTGTTCTTAAGATCCAAGGGTCTGGGTCTGTAGTCACCTAGGCAAATTGGTGAGGCTTTTTACCAAACCTTGTCCAGGAAGTGGGGTGCAAGGTTTTGGGAAGTATTTTGGGTGGAAAGACACATCCAAACAGCTCTTCCCCAGTAACCAGTATTAGTTTGGTGGTGGTAGCGGCCAATCCAAGGACAAAGGGTGTAATATTTTGTACCTTGGGGAAGTTTTGACCTAAGCTGGTAAAGATAAGCTTAGGAGGTTTTTCATGCAGGTCCCCACATCTGTACCCTAGAGTTCAGAGTGGGGGAGAAACCTTGACAGTGCCCATGCCACCTTCCCGCTACCTTCTTTGAACAATGCCTCAGGTTGCACATAGCATGTGCTCATATTGGCCTTTGGCACTATTAGATTCTGGAGGTTCCAAATCCTGGTGTACAATCACACACTTAGCCAACTTACTTTGATTGTCAGGTTTAAATGTTCATGATAATTTAATTAGCTTTCTAAGAACTAATGGTGAGGGAAAACATGCTGACCTTGGCCAGTCATTAGCAAATTGTCTTTCTCCTAATCTAGATTTATTACAGTGAAATTTACCTTTGTTATGGAGGGCTGACACAGCCCTGTGCTTGAGGACTATGCACCATACCTAGATGCAGCAGGAAGGGTCTCTGGCTGGTGCCACATTGGCTGGTGCAGAAGGCCACAATAGGAATGGATCAGAGGAGAGGCCCTGGTATGCTCACTCATGAATACAGTGGTCCCAACCCCCATATAAATGGCACAGAGTCTCTGGTCACTATTCAAGACTATTGGCTAGAATAGAAACTGAGGTGGAGGAGGGATGGCTGTGCTACTTTAGGCAACATATAAACTATGAGCTAGGGGTGTGATTCCCAGCTTGTGTACACACAGTCACACTAGCTCGGGTATAAACAGTAGTGTAGATATGGCAGTACAGCTAGCAGCAGCGGAGGCAGAGCTGAGCCATGCTGAATACAAACCCACCTGAAACCGGTGGGTACATGCTCGGGGCGGCTAAGCCACACCTCTGCTACCAGTCCCCGGGCTACTGTGGCTACACAACTGTTTATCCTCATGCCAGCTCAGTGAGACCTAGCACAGGTATGTGTATGTGAGGGAATCATATTCCTAGTTTGGTGCTTAGACACAGCCACAGACTGAAGTGGGTCAGCAGCTCGTCAGTCCCAGGAATAGTAGGGAGGGAACATAAAGGTGGCCTAAAGGAATCTTTTTCCCTCCCCCATCTTGCACCCCATGCAGCTTGGCCAGAAACTGGCCTGTCTCTAATTATTACAAATGGTTTGGTGCATTCATTACAAGAAATATGAACATTTGTTTTTCTAATCATTTGTACAAGCTGGACTTGAATAAGATTGGAGTGTGCAGAGATACCCCTAGAAGGGCAGGACTTTCTCCAGGGAAGGAGTTAATGTTACTAGGACTGACTATACAACAACTATTTAGGGCATCAGCTCTGAAATAGAAGAAATAAAAATAGTCTCTTTTTAGGGTTTTTTGTTCATTTGGGTTTTTTTGTGATGAAAAGCTATAATAAAAATTCTCATTCTGTATTATAGCATATTGATATATAAATATAAAATGCATTTTTCTTTCAATATGTACCATTTCCAGTAACAACGCTAAATTACTAAACCAATCAAAATTATACTTGTAGTACTTCAAGTTGCCACAGGATGGCAGAGTGATGACATTTTAAACCAGAAGTTCAATCCTTAAATGCACATATCAGAGTTCCTCGTCTGAAATTTGTTCCTGTAAAACGCATTGTGTGGAGGAACAATTTTTCTCTTCACTAGCCACATCTTGCGTGTAAATGATATTTCAAGGCTTTTAGTTATGAAAATCAACTCTTTGATATACTAGTTATTATCTTCCAAAGTGCTGAGTTGTGATTGGGAAAGATACTTAAAATAATACTTCCTTTGTATTTCTGTCATAGTCTTTATCTTAAAAAACAAACAAACAAACAAACAAAAAACCAGTGGAGACAACTGGATGGCTTTCTGTAGGCTCTGCAGTTCCTTCAGTTCAGGAAATCTTGTACTTTCTGTACTGCGGATTATCTTTGTTTGCCTAGAGGACATCAGATTATTTGAGCTCCTCGTTCCCCGGAACTGTATTTTTCAATTGTACCTGTAATATCTGCCTTATGTACCCAGCAGCCCATTGTGCTGAAATGCCATTTAAAAGGCATTTTATGGCACTTTACATATCATTTTATGGCAGTCATTACATTGTCACAGAATCAAGGGTAAGTAAACACTGATTCAGTAATATTTTTGTAAATAATAAAGTTCAGTTCAGTTTGCTGTTTTGTAGGATCATATTATCTTCCATTTGTGGGTATATGGACAACTGCCAGTTATCTGTGAAAATGCTTACGAATGTTGAAATAGTCACAGATTTAGCATAAATGATTATTCATCCAAAAGTGTATATCAGAAGTTTGTTATTCTCCAGTTTGAAAAAGTTCAGTCATCCAGTCAGGGAGCAGAAAAAATACCATGTGCCTTGCATGACCAGTCACACAACACAAATAGTTAAAGAGCACAGTCCATCCATACTTAAGACTAATGAATAAGGCCTTTATCCTGCAATGACATCTGTGTAGGTGTGTGCAAGAGACTGCCCACACAGGCTTTGTTGCTGGACTGAGGCCTATATTTGCAGAAACCAGGACTGGTTCATTAATTGTTACTAACCAAAAAGGGGGCTAAATCCATAAATCCAAATAGTTCTGAGCAAACTTCAAAACATTTGAAAGCTAGGATTGACTCAGATAACCAGTAAAAAATTTGGATGTTTAGTTTAGGAAACTGGAATTGGAAATCTTCTGATCACAGGTTTTCTTACAAGATCTTCAGCGTTTATACTTATGACCAGGACTGGACATACCATGAGCTCTGTCTCTCAAGGTTTGGCACTTCTGGTTCTGACCCTAGTTGGAGACCAGAAAGTATCCAAATATTTCATAGTCCTAGGAGAGGTTGGTTGAAATTTAATTTTAGAAATGGGTAAAGGTTTGGAGTTCCTTGACTTTTTCCAAACCAACTTGTTCATCAGTATTGTCATCCACTTGATAAGATTGTTGGACAACCCTAAAATGCGAGGGAGCCAAAGTGAATGGACATACCTGAAACAGCTAACCTTTCTGATATAGTTAGACTAGAACTGGCATTACATTAGAACACACACTTTCTGAAAATATAGTGTTTGAAACTGAGTGATTTCCCTCTCCGCTCCCCTCCCCTCCTCTTGCCTCGCCTCGCCTCGCCAACCCAACCCAACCCGTCTTGCAAGCAAAGCTTTGGCCAATATTTTCAGCAGAGCTTCAGGGGATAAGGTTGAAGTGTAATCTCAATAGATGCATTTCACATATTTTTAAGCATATCTTCTACATTATGTTTCCAAAACAAGCAATAAAAGCCATATCATATTGTTGCTTTGAGGTTTTGTTTTGAAATTTAGTGTTCCCAATTTTCATTTATTCAATCATACATATGCATAAATCATTTTTACTATTCAGATAACAACCTGCTGGAACACCAGAGTTTTATCTCTAATAGTCATGAAGAAGTTGCTCCCTGAATTGGGTCTATTGGAAGTTACAGTTCTTTTATAAACAGGTCTTTGAGTTAATTAAATTCAAACAACCGCTTCAAATGCTGATGTCTGTTGCATGTTAGATAAGAAAGAATAATAAATATCCCATAGCTTTTTTTAATATAGACCCCTACGGTATCTCTCAGGAGCTGTAGTCACAATACCCATTCAAATGTCAAGAAGAAAGGCTTGTCCAAAGGTTGACTTCCAGGTCAGATACCTTAATGGGACATGCTCATCTGTAATTAGTTGCAATGTAATAAACACAAGACTCTACAGATGGACCCATTGTAAAGAACACACTAAATATCTAGACTTTGAATCTATTTCATGCATGAGTCAGAGCAGTCAAAACAGTTTTAGACTCCAAAAGTGACGTATTTAATTTAGGGGAGAAAATGAGTGGGCAACAGACTGAGCAACATCAACGGTCTCACACCAGGGATGAATTTGTCCCAGAATTAACCTCTCTAAGACTCAGTGATTTTGCATAGCCCTTACATAACGCAGACATTTGCCTTACTTTTTCTTCTGAGTTACACTTTTAGGTTGGCAAAAAGAAAAGGAGTACTTGTGGCACCTTAGAGACTAACCAATTTATTTGAGCATAAGCTTTCATGAGCTACAGCTCACTTCATCAGATGCATACTGTGGAAAGCACAGAAAATCTTTTTATACACACAAACCATGAAAAAATGGGTGTTTACCACTACAAAAGGTTTTCTTTCCCCCCACACCCCACTCTCCTGCTGGTAATAGCTTATCTAAAGTGATCACTCTCCTTACAATGTGTATGATAATCAAGGTGGGCCATTTCCAGCACAAATCCAGGGTTTAACAAGAACGTGGGGGGGGGGGGGGGAGGAAAAAACAAGGGGGAATAGGTTACCTTGCATAATGACTTAGCCACTCCCAGTCTCTATTCAAGCCTAAGTTAATTGTATCCAATTTGCAAATGAATTCCAATTCAACAGTCTCTCGCTGGAGTCTGGTTTTGAAGTTTTTTTGTTGTAATATCGCAACTTTCATGTCTGTAAACGCGTGACCAGAGAGATTGAAGTGTTCTCCGACTGATTTATGAATGTTATAATTCTTGACATCTGATTTGTGTCCATTTATTCTTTTACGTAGAGACTGTCCAGTTTGACCAATGCACATGGCAGAGGGACATTGCTGGCACATATCACATTGGTGGATGTGCAGCGAGAGACTGTTGAATTGGAATTCATTTGCAAATTGGATACAATTAACTTAGGCTTGAATAGAGACTGGGAGTGGCTAAGTCATTATGCAAGGTAACCTATTTTCCCTTGTTTTTTCCTACCCCCCCCCCCCCCCCCCCAGACATTCTTGTTAAACCCTGGATTTGTGCTGGAAATGGCCCACCTTGATTATCATACACATTGTAAGGAGAGTGATCACTTTAGATAAGCTATTACCAGCAGGAGAGTGGGGTGTGGGGGGAAAGAAAACCTTTTGTAGTGGTAAACACCCATTTTTTCATGGTTTGTGTGTATAAAAAGAGCTTCTGTACTTTCCACAGTATGCATCCGATGAAGTGAGCTGTAGCTCACGAAAGCTTATGCTCAAATAAATTGGTTAGTCTCTAAGGTGCCTCAAGTACTCCTTTTCTTTTTGCGAATACAGACTAACACGGCTGTTACTCTGAAACTTTTAGGTTGGCATCTGTTGATTAAAGGTGAAACTCAGTGGGGCAAATCCTGACCTCATTTGCCCCTGTGCAACCCCATTGACCACAGTAGGATTGAACTATTGAAAATGAGGGAAAAATCTGGCTCAGTGTTTGCAAACTTCCATAAATCAAAGCCCCCGCAAAATTTGTCAAACCTATATGAATGGAAACTGATACAGCTCATATTTCACTGGAAGATTCCTACTCATCTCATCTAAACTTTATTTGATTAGATGTATCCATTTACCTTGTCACAATACACAACTTATTGCTTATATTAAGTTATTTGACTACATTTCTTGTAGAGAAGACAAATGTTCCCCCCCCATGGAAGAATTTGGGGGGGCAGATCTCCCATAGAGCTTCTCCCCCCAAATCTTCGAAGGGAAGTGTTGCAAACCCCATCCAGGGAGACATTTAAAACTACATGGCAAAAAGTGATTGAATATATACCATAGAGAGCCATCCTTCATTGCAGGGTAAGTCTAATTCTTAAAACCACTGAAAACCAACCAACCATGAACTAAGTTGATTTTCAGATTCAAGAAAGCTGAGCAGGGAGTTTGAAATGGTCCGTTTGTAGGGTCAGACATGTGGAACATTTCTTTTGCTGTTCATTGTTTCAAGAAAGGTGACAACACTTTTGAGGCCAGATAAACTGTAATTTATTTATTGCAGATTTATACACATTCCATCTCTCCTTTGTTCTAGGCACGCCTTGGCACAGTTTAAAAATGCAATGATAAAAATAGAGAGCACCACTGACCAAATTTCCCTCTCCCTTATGTTTTGTTGAAATTGAATTAATAATGCCGGTGTTATCTGGGATCAGGGAGTGCATTTATGTAGATTTTTGTGTATTAGAATCTGAACTAATAGAAATGTGAAGGACTTTGTTGTATGTCTCCTTATCAAAGGGGAAATTTGAGAAATTAGATGAGACGAGAAAAAGGGACTGATGGCGGGGGGGGGGATAAAGAAACAAGAAAAAACTGAAAAAGACAGAAAATGTAAAGAGGAAAAAAGCATAATACCAGATGTGAACAGAAATAGAGTAAAATGGATCTGCACATCATGACACTTTCTTTAAAAGGAAAGTCAGACTGAAGATGTATTTCAAAGGGTACTGTATAAGGATAAAGGAAGCCTGAAAAGAAAAGATACATAGAACAAAGACATAAAAGACAGATGGCAGATTTCTTTTTGTTTATGAATCAGGCCTTCAAGCCTTTTTGCATTTGGTTTCCTGAAAAGTTTGAAATCTCAAAAGGTCACAATCATCTTTTCCTTTTGCTTGTGAGAGAGCGAGAGCAGAGCACACTGCATTGCATAGAGGGCCTTTAATAATAAAATGTCTCTCTCGGCAGACCAGATCAACTGCACGCTGAATATTACTACACACACAGTAGAAAATGGGGGTCAGGCTTTGATCTCATTTACTGATTTTATCCAGTGGGGCACATTCTTCCCTAGTATCATTTGAAAGAAATGGCGTTACACCAAGCATAAATCTGACTCAGTATGAACTTTGATCCATACTCATCATTCCTAGTAACCTCCACTTTATTTCTCCATCACTGCCCCCCTATCTCCTTGGGTTGCAACCTTGGAATTCTCTTCAGTTCATTTTTCTCTCCCATATGTAGGCTGTCCTGAAGTCCTGCCACTCTTCTATAATATCACCAAAACCAATCCCTCCCTTTCTGATCCTGCTGCTAAATTCCTTGTCCAACCCTTTGTTGTCTTCCGAGTTAATCACTGTAACCTCCCCTTCTCTGGTTTCTTGCATCTCACCTCTCCCCTTAAAATCTCCCCAAAATGCTGTTTTGGTCACATCACCCCATTTAAACTCCCTTCACTGGCTTCATGACATTAAGTTCAATCTACTTGTGCCTACTTTCAAAGACATGTAGCTTGCTGCTACCTCATTTCTGCTCTTATTTCCACCTATTTCTCCTTCACTCATTGTGTTCTGTGCTATCAACTGAACTCTCTCTTCATCTCCTTTTCCCTCCTTCTGCTTCCTGCCCTCTTTCATGCTGCCCCCTGCATTCGGAAAAGTCAGTAAGAATGATAGGACAGGTACCATCTCTCGGTCATACCCCTTCTTATAGCTCATTTCTCCCCGTAAGCTGTTTTCTTGGTCTTTTCATGATCTTTTCTCACACCTGAACTGTTGTTTATTATTATAAACACCATAGAGGCAGCACCATAAATATACATGGCATTTTACACAGGAAACTCAATGACACAGTCTGATCTACATCCCAGTCTTGCAAAGACTTATACATGTATTTAACTTCAAGCACATTTTAATCCCCTGAGTTTGAGACTATTCGCATGTTTCAAGCTAAACACCAGCTTTGCTGACTCAGGGCCCTTGTCTCTTAGGCCAGGTCTTACACTTAAAATGGTGCATCGGTGCAGCTGCGCCGCTTTAGTGCTTAAGTGAAGATGCTCCTATGCTGATGAGAGAGCTCTCCCTATGGCGTAGTTAATCCACCTCTCGGAGAGGTGGTACCTATGTTGACAGGAGAAGCTCTCCCATCGACATAGCACTGTCTACACGAGGGGTTAAGGTTGGTACAAGTATGTCGCTCAGAGGTGTGGATTTTTCACTGACATAGGTCTGTACAGACATAGGTCTGTAGCCTTGGTCTAAGGCCATTCACTGTACCTTACTGTCGTACTATGTAAATTTAGGTGACATCTACACTGTACACTTCTGGCAGTGACATGTAGGATATGTATAGCTACATGCCACAGTGAAAAGAGGCTGTGTCCATACTGCGGTAAGTATCTACACATGTTAGTGAAAGGCTCTTGTGAGGGGGAGGTACTGGGGAAAGGCTCTGGCAGCTGGCTGCAGTGGGGTAAGACTCTGGCAGCAGGATATTACACTGCTAAAAATGTTTTTTGCCATTTAGTTTTCCTAGTTTTTTTAAACAGAAAGAAAAATGTTTGTTGGTAGGAGTTGTGGTCATTTAGAAATGTGTAGTTCTTACAGCTTTTAGAGCATTAAGAAGAGTTGTCCTTTTAACAGGAAGGGTTTCTCAATTGTGCTCTGCTCTAATATTGTAGAAGTTAGAGTGAGAATAGAGAGGAGGAGCTCTACACATCCATCAGGCCCAGGGAGGTATTAAATGGCCCATTCATCACAATGAGGTGTTCCCAATTGAAAGAAAATACCTGCTGGAGATGAATAAAGCCTGAAATACCAGCTCTTCCCCAGCCCCCAGGTATTCTGGTTTTTGTTTTTGTTTTTTCTCTCTGTCCTCTAAAGAATGGCCCCAGGCGGAGATGGGCCATCTGACAGAGAGAGCCAGAGCTTGGAGGTTGCATGGAGCATTCTCTCTCTCTCTCTCTCTCAGGTGCTTGGCTGGCTAGTTCTTGCTCACATGCTCAGGGTCTAACTGATCAGCATATGGTACAGGTCACTTGCTGGGATTATCCAGGTACATCTTACTTAATCATTTACCTGCCTTTGTGGGAGCCTTGGGCACTGGTCACCTTGGTTCCTCCTATTCTCTGCCTGTGGCATATAATAGTCTAGTCTCCTGTGGGCTGTAATACCTTGGTCTAATTTTGGTTTCATTTTGCATCATGGGCAGGTATGGGTGAGTGGTCTGTGATACACAGGAGGTCATACGAGATGATCTGGGGGTCCCTTCTGGCCTTAAACCCTATGATGTGTGAACTGCTCTGCTCATATCGGTGGGTGTTCCCTTCCCCTGTGTCCAGTGACGGAGAGTTTCTGATGTGTCCCCACCCCAGTGTCAGTAGTGTGCTCTTGGTGCATACTTCAACCATGACTGTTCCCAGTCCCCCATCCAAAGGGTTAGGTCTTCCCCAGATCTTTACTCACAGGAGGGGATAGAGAGATGGGTAGACCCCCATAGATGAGCAGTGGCCCCCAGATCCTGGCACACTCACACCGGGCAGGGAACAGCACTCAGAGAACCCCAGGAGGCAGTGACTCCCAGCAGAAATAGATGAGGGGTTTGCGGGGCCCTGGGCCAGAGCAAGTGGGGGCCCCGCCCCACCCCTTCCATCTGCAGTCCCCCCCGCCAGCTCCCCCTTGCTCCTGCCGAGGAGTGGGATCAGGGCGTGGGGGTTTCTCCCGCACCCTGGCAGGAGCACTGGGTGGGCAGAGCATGGCAAGCCCCTGCGCCCTGACTCCACTCCCTTGCAGAAGCGCTGGGTGGGCAAGCGCCCGCACACTGACCCCATGTGATGGGTTGGGTCACAGAGACTGCCACCTGATGTGCTGAGACTACCTCTGAGCCTGTTTTCCCTGGCAGCTTGGGACTTCAGTACCCTGCCCTGTTGAGCCAGACACGCTAGCCTGCTACAAACACAGACCCAGGTCTGAACCATGTCCCCCAAAAGCTGCAGATTTAACAGAAAACAGCTTAGAAAGTGCTCTTGTCTCTAGCATCCAGACACCCAGTTCCCAATGGGGTCCAAATCCCAAATAAATCCATTTTACTCTCTATAAAGCTTATCCAGGGTAAACTCATAAATTTTCTGCCCTCTATAACACTGAGAGAGAGAGATGCACAGCTGTTTGTTCCCCCAGGTATTAGTCACTAACTCTGGGTTTAGTAGTAAGCAAAAAGTGATTTTATTAAATATAAAAAGTAGGATTTAAGTGGTTCCAAGGAATAACAGACAGAACAAAGTAAGTTACCAAGCAAAATAAAATAAATCATGCAAGTCTAAGCCTAATACAATAGGAAACTGAATACAGGTGAAATCTCACCCTCAGAGATGTTCCAATAAGCTTCTTTCATAGACTAGACTCCTTTCTAGTCTGGGCCCAATCCTTTCTCCTGGTACAGTCCTTGTTCTAGCTCACGTGGTAGCGAAGGGATTTCTCATGACTTCAGCCCCATTTATTCTGTTCCACCCCCCTATGTACCTTTGGTACAAGGCAGGAATCTTTGTCTCTTTGGGTCCCCACCCCGCCTTCTCAGTGGAAAAGCACCAGGTTTAAGATGGATTCCAGTACACGGTGACATGGTCACATGTCCTGTGAGACCCCAAGCCTTCATTCTTCCTGGCCTGACTCACAGGAAGGCTTGCAAGTAAACAGAGCCATCTATAGTCAATTGTCCTAGTTGATAGGAGCCATCAAGATTCTAAACCACCATTCATGGCCCACACTTTGCATAACTACAATAGGATCTCAGAATTATATTTTATATTCCTAGTTTCAGATACAAGAATGATACATTCATACAAATAGGATGAACACAGTAGATTATAAGCTTTGTAATGATACCTTACAAGAGACCTTTTGTGTGAAGCATATTCCAGTTACATTATATTCACACTTAGCATATTTTCATAAAATCGTATGGAGTGCAATGTCACACCCCACTCCTTGGCAGGAGCACCGGGTCTGTGGGCAGAACGGGTCTGGGCATGGGGGTGCCCATTTTTCCAGGGGGCCCCCATTTGCCTAAGGCCCCAGGGCAGAGGTCCCATTGACCCAGTGGTTAATCTGCCACTGAATCTCAGCTCCCAGATCATATGAAAGGGTTGAGGAGTGGGAGGTCAGACACCCCCAGAAATGCAAGCCCCCTCCAGAACATGGCTTACATGGGGGAACAGGGAGGGGAGTGAGACTGTCATTGATGGGCAGGAGCCTCCAAGAGCCTTGCACACACACACAGGGGGCAGGAATCAGGGCTCAGACACCCCCAGGGGGTAGAGACCCTCAGATTCCAGCTCACATAGGGGGCAGAGAGAGAGAGAGAATGAGATTCAGACCTCCCCCCAGATAGGCAAGCCCCATCCAGTACCTGGCTCATATGAGGGGGAGCAGGGAAGAGGGGGTCACACCACTGTAGACTGGGGGCCCAGTTCATGGGACACACACAGGTAGAATATGTGGGGCTGACAGACACCCCTATCCTTATTCTCCCCCAGTCTCTGTCACTCATTCCATGTCCCCCGCCTAGTGTCCTACTCCTCTCCTCCCTCCCATTCCACCTGATCCCAACCCCTCTCTCCCTATTCCTCCATCCTGATCATCCTCCCCTCCCAGTAAGCTTTTGCTTGTGTTTATTTTCTTTTCAAAACAATAGTTCCAGTGCCTTCTGAATACTCTACTGTACACTCAGTACTTTGCCCCAAAATAAAAATCCCCCTTTGATAAAGACAGATGGGAGGCAGGTGTATCTGTGTTTACTGCTGCAAATTTCTGCCCTAGTGGATTTAAACTCATAGTGTCTGGGGAAAGTGGTCCAAGTTAAGTACTATAACACAACTTCAGAGCCACCCAGGGCCTGTGCCAGAGAGTTCATTTTCCAGACAGTTAGCCTCTCTCTCTGTGCATGCTCAGTGTAATCCATTAGTTATACAAATAGGGGCATAAGATCTAGCATGCCTAACTGGAGAAGTAACTCTCTCTTTTTCAAATAATATTTTCATTTGATTTCGTCCAAAGGGCTGGTGGGTGCAATGTCTTAACCCTCAAGCATCTGAGACCTTGGTGCGGTGATCTTAACTGCCACAGAGAGTTGGTGGGAGCAAGACAAAGACAAAGGAAAGTGTAGGCCCTCTATTTAAAAGGGAAAGGGAGTTAATAACTGTCAGTCTTCTCTAAAAAGGTTAATGGTGACCAGATATGCAACACAATTAATATTAACAACAGGGCGGGGGGGAGGAATGCAAGCTAGAAATAGGGGAAGAACAGGTTAAAGACTATTTAAATAAATTAGATTTGTTCAAGTCAACAAGACTTGAAGTTCATCCTAAGGTTCTTAAGGAACAAACACACGCAATCTCTGAGAACTTATGGGGTATGGGTGAAGTCAGGGGACTGGAGAAGGGCAAACATAGCACCTATCTTTAAAAAGGGTCAGAAAGAGGACTTGGGAATTATAGGCTGGTTAGTCTAATTTTGATAATCGGAAAGATACTGGAATAAATTATGAAACAATCAATTTTAAGCACCTAGAGTATAAATAGGATTATAAAGAATAGTCAACATGGATTTGTCAAGAACAAATCATACCAAAACCCTAATTTCCTTATTTGACATGGTTACCGGTCTTGTGAATGGGGGGAAACAGTAGATGAAATATCTCTTGATTTTAGTAAGGCTTTTGACACAGTCCCACATGACATTTTCATAAGCAAACTAGGGAAATGTGGTCTAGATAAAATTACCATAATGTGGGTGTGCCATTGATTTAAAGGCCATACTCAAAGAGTAGTTACCAATGGTTTGCTGTCAAACTGGGAGGGCATATCCAGTAGAGTCCTGCGAGGGAGGGATAGCTCAGTGGTTTGAGCATTGGCCTGCTAAACCTAGGGTTATGAGTTCAATCCTTGGAGGGGGCCACTTAGGGATCTGGGGCAAAAATTGGGGATTGGTCCTGCTTTGAGCAGGGGGGTTGGACTAGATGACCTCCTGAGGTCCCTTCCAACCCTGGTATGCAATGATTCTATGACAGTTCTGGGTCCAGTACTAGTCAATATTTTAATTAATTACTTGGATAACGGAGTGGAGAGGATGCTTATAAAATTAGCAGATGGCACCAAGCTGGAAGGGGTTGCAAGCACTCTGGGGGACAGTATTAGTACTCAAAATAACCGTGACAAATTGGAGAATTGGTCTGAATTCAACAAAATGAAATTCAATTAAGACAAATGCAAAGCACTACACTTATGAAGGAAAAATCAAAAGCACAAGTACAAAATGGGGAATAACTGGCTCGGGGGGTAGTACTGCTGATCTGGGGGTGATTGCGGATCACAAACTGAATGAGTGAACGATATGATGCAGTTGCAAAAAAGGTTACTATCATTCTGGGGTCTATGAATAGGAGTATTGTACATAAAACACAAGAGGTAATTGTCCCACTCTACTTGGCACTGGTGAGGCCTCAGCTGGAGTACTGTGTCCAGTTCTGGGTGCCACATTTTAGGAAAGATATGGACAAATTGGTGAAGGTCCAAAGGAGAGCAACAAAAATGATAAAAGGTTTAGAAAACCTGACTTATAAGGAAAGGTTAAAAAAACTGGCCATGTTTAATCTTGAGAAAAGAAGACTGAGGGGAAACTGTGATGAGGTGTCCACCGCACACAAAGCCTGAAGGGGTTAAGGTGACCAGGTCAATTAACTGCCTAGGCTGCACCTGGAGGAGAAGCCAGGGATCAAGGTCTAATTAGACACAAGGTTCAGCAGGACACAAACAGGAGGGGGGCCTGTATAAAGCCAAGGAGCTGAGCGGAGTGGTAGGGAGAGAAACTGCAGTCACTCTCAGTGTGACAGATGGTGAGGTAGAAAAGCAGCTCAGGGATACAGCAGTGCGGTCCAGGAGTGTGCAGAACTTGACTGCTTGTTGTAGGGTCCCTGGGCTAGAACCCAGGGTAGAGGGCAGGCCTGGGTTCCCCTACCAGCCATTGGGCAGCGGTGCCATTAAGGGGCAGTAAGAGAAAAAACTGCCTGGGACAGTGGGTCCTGAGATCCTTTGATACCCTGGAAGGAGATGACTACTGTGACCTGGCTGGAGGGCCAAGCCACAAAGTGGGAGCAAGTGAGTCCTGAGAGAATGAGACTGTGAGAGTGATGGAGTGCAACTGCAGGAAGGGGCATTGGCCTGGCAGAGCGAATCCCCAGGAGACACTCCTGCAGTGAGTAGAGTATCCCATGACAGGGACTGATAAGTCTTCAACTATGTCAAAGGCTGTTATAAAGGGGATTATGATCAATTGTTCTCCATGTCCACTGAACATAGGGCAAGAAGTAATGGGCTTAATCTGCAGAGGAAGGTGGAAGCTAGATATTAGGGGGAAATTTTCTAACTATAAAGGTAGTTAAGCTCTGGAATAGGCTTCCAAGGCAGGAATCCCCATCACTGCAAGTTTTTAAAAGAACCGGCTGAACAAACATCAGGGATGGTTTAGGTTTACTTGTTCCTGCCTCATTGCAGGGAGCTGGACTTAATGAGTTCTTGAGGTCCCATTTAGGCCAGCATTTCTATGATTCTATGATCTGAGCCCTGGTTGGGTCTCTATCTGGGAGTAAAAAAATGTTGCCAGAATGTGTCAACTTTTAAAGGGTGTGTGTGTGTGTGAAAAAAGCAGCTTTTAATACCCCCTGAGAGCTGTATCTTAGGAATCCCGTAGTGGAATGCCCTCAAATTTGGACCACTGACCATAATTTCAAGGCAATTTGACTAACCATACAGATTTTAGAACAGTCGAACTTTAAACAGAAAGCTCATCTGAACCTTAAAACTCAGCTATAATCCACAATCATAGGAGATTAGGGTTGGAAGAGATCTCAGGAGGTCATCTCGTCCAACCCCCTGGTCAAAGCAGGATCAACCCCAACTCAATCATCCCAGTCAGGGCTTTGTCAAGCTGGGCCTTAAAAACTTCTGAGGATGGAGATTCCACCACCTCCCTAGGTAACCCATTCCAGTGCTTCACCACCCTCCGAGTGAAATAGTTTTTCCTCATAACCAACCTAGACCTCCCCCATATAACTTTTCTTTCGAAAATAAACTTTTTACAAAACAGCAAACAATGAGACTACATACATTCTTTTGTGCCAAGGACCACGCCCCCTGCTATGTTTGAAATTCACCTATTACACTGTGAGTGCTACCAACCACAAATAATATTGAGATGAAGCTTTAAAAACTCAGCTTTAATCAGTAAACTCTAATTTACTCCCTGTGCTTTGGTGAAACAGATTTTTACTTCCCACACTTTCTCCCAAGGCTGAGTAACTTCTTCACTGATTCCCCTTAATACACCACAGCATTAGAGCTAACCTCTCTAGCACTTCAGGTTTGTAAAGCAGTGGCTGTGCTTTCATGTCACCATAGCACTGAAAGAAATTGTGAAGGTAAACACGAGGAGCCTCCAAAGACCATGCAGCTCCCAGATTAAGCAGCGTTGGTGATTCACTAGGTGGCACCCTTCCTCCTGAGTCAATGCTGAGGCAATGTCCCAGCATAGTGCTCTGATCTAACCCAGTGGTCTCCAAACTGGGATGCGCCCACCCCAGGGGGTGCACAAGATGATCCCAGGTGGTGCATGGCAGGCAGCAGCTCTGCACGTCCATGGCTGGTGTTCCCCTCCAGCGGCCCGCCTGCGGCGGTGTTGGATCATATTAAAGAAGTTCTGTATTAAAATCACAAATGAGTTTGATTCCTGATAATTAGTAATACCCTGGAATTTAAACTAAGAGGTCTCTTGGTTTTTGGAACTGTTTCTTTCCCTCTCTGTGAGAACTTTGGGGTCTGATTCTGCAAACCAACTTCCAGGAGCATCAGATGTGCATCTGACAAGGCCCTGCTCCCTCCTCATGTCCAGGCCACCTGGCCAGGGGCTTGGCATGAGCAACTCTAAGGCTGGTAACTATGATAACAACCTTGCAGAACCTGTGTGTGTGTGTGTATGAATGAATGTGTGAATAAATATGAAATTGAATGGAATGTTATAGCTATAACTAACTGCTTACTATGATTCTTTTTGCCTTTCCCCTTTTAATAAGATCCTGTTGGTTTTTATTTTATTGGTATAACAGCTGGTCTTCAGGTCTTCTTCCTTCGGTGGCGCGTCTGCGGCAGGTCTTCCGCTCTTCACCCTGGGGCTGCACGAGCCAAAAAGTTTGGAGACCACTGATCTAAGCTACTGCTAGGTGTATTTAAGTGGTGAAGGAAGAGAATTTTGTATGTAGTTTGTAAAATCAATTTGTGCAGCAATTTGGTTTCCTTCCAGAAGAAAGGTGTTATATAAATGTGCATCATTATTTTTGACATTACTCCAGGATAAATAAGGATACTAATATGCATGTATTTTTAATACCACTGTGACTGCAGTTGCCTGTAAACTAATTTAAATGCAATTTGTTTGGTACAACTGCTTGCTTATGGGCAAGAGGTAATACAAACACTATATCTCTCAATTACATTTGAATTCACTGTTTTGGAATCTGTATTAAACTAAGTAAATTTAAGATCAGAGACATAAGATAGTAGGATATTTTAAAAAGGAGTTTCTGGCAAAGACATGGGATGGAAAAATAAATCTTCTGTTGTTCAGAGATAACATTATACTAGCAAACTATGGCAGAAATACATTAATGTCTGCATTTTGCTTCACCTTTATACCTCTTCCACCTAGAGATCTCAGAAACTGAAAGAATAATAGACACTATCAATAGAAAGGCAATGGAAGATGGTGAAGTCCGTCACACTCCCAGTGAAGAATTGTTCTTACAGTATATTTTGTGGGCTTTTCACACTTCTAGATAAATGTCCCAAACAAAGGAGCTACCTCCACTTCCTTTTAGAAACTGTTCCACAATCTA
Organism: Caretta caretta; assembly: GCF_965140235.1. Lineage (NCBI taxonomy): Eukaryota > Metazoa > Chordata > Testudines > Cheloniidae > Caretta > Caretta caretta. The sequence continues at coordinate 46,375,315 of NC_134207.1, forward strand.
ATATCTCTTCTTACTGAGAAGACACATCTGTTGTTCAACCTAAATCATCCTTTTGGTAATTATAATCATTTTGGTTCTAGCTATGTCTCTCCCTTGCTATCCTAAATAGTTCCTTCCCTACCCGTTTTTAATCTTCTTCAAATATTTGTAGATTGCAATCACTTCCCTCTTAGTCATCACTTAGCTAAGATGTCTGTATTCAGCTTTTCAGTCTTTCCTCATATTAATCCTTCCAGACATTTAACTATGGTTTTGCTCTTCTCTCAGCACTCAACTCACCATCCACTGACTTCAGTGGAAAGACTCCCACTGACTTCTGTGGGCATTGGAATGGGCACTAAATATCCTACAACTTATGTCTGTCTAGTACTAGGGCTAAACAATATGGCTTTCAATCTAAATATAAAGGGTGAAATCCTGACTGACTTGAAAGTCAATGGCAAAACTCCCATTGACTTCCATGGGACCAGGATTTCCACCAAGGTGTCAAGAAATAATGTGCAAGAAAAGGTACATATCTAAAGTTAACTTCGGAATTTCAATAGTAGACTCTGAGAACTAAATAGTAGTACTGTGTGGGAACCAGAACTTCTGTGCTATGGAAAATTTCACAGTTCTGAAATGTTTTTCATGCATATCAGAATAGTTGCCAATGTAAAATGTTTTGTGAAACAGAAATTTTTGAGAATTCCATTCTGGAAAAATTTAAAATTTCTAAGCTAGCCAGCCAGCTCCCTGACAAGTGAGCTGGGCAAACCAGGGACACAGTTGCCCAGGGAGTGGACCAGCCCGCCTGTGTACTTGCCTAGCAGCTGGGGGAGCCGGCCAGGGCGGGTGTTAGAAGCCTGGCAGGCTTTCTGCCTGGTTTCCTTCAAAAGTTTCAACTGAGCTGACACATTGCTGTTTTGGTTCTGCCTAATCAGCATTTTCCAATCAAACTTCCATCAGAAATTTTTCAACCAGCGCTTGCTACTCCCCTAGAATCCACTCCAGTTTTTTATATCACTAATAATGCTACCACAAAAATTCCACAAACTGGCCCACTGTGGATCAGATAGGAATATAAAATGAACAACAATTTTCAATTTCCAATTTAATTTTAGAGGACATGATGTGGTGCTAAAATACCTGATCAGGCTGGTCAATTGGTAGGAATCAACAAAACACTGTTGGGTATCTGGGCAACTCAAACCTACCTGCTAAAAATCATGAGCTGGGTGGTTTGATGTCTAGAAATATTATTTGACAAGTGATTGCCACTGCATCAGGACAGAGAGAATGAATGGAAAACTGGAATGACCATGACATAGCCAAAGTTGAGGCAGTATTCCAGTGTGGTGCACTGAAAGACAATCCATCCCCACTGTGCTTGCAGGTAGTGGCATCTACTAGATTGGCATCCTTATGGAGCCCTTATAGAGGATGTCAGTAAAAATCAGCACATTGACTTAACTGGCCTATATTCCTAATTAGCAGCTGCTCTCTTTAAAAAGACTAATATACATTTCTGTTTTACTTTGTGTAAAGGAGCTCCAGCCCACTTCCTGACATCAATTTTACACAGAATTCTCCCTTTATTTGAAAAGGGAATGCTGTGTTTGGATCCATGGTGGGCTATGACAGTGTGTAATTGCTGTTATAGGGAAATGAAGTCCTCTGGGGCACCCACTACCCTTACATATTACAGAACTTTCAAGCCACAGGAGCAGGAGCTGGAAAAGGAGGGAGAGAGAGAGAAAGAGAGGAATGTCCTGTGTATATTTAATCTATGGCAACATATGATGTGCAATTTTGCTTTCAAAGCTGGGCAATGAAAATTAAATCAATGAAACAGTCCAATATCCCTGCAGCACTTATACACAACTGTGTATACATCATTCTTTTTATGTGACAGATCTGAGGAACTGTCCCAGACTGAGTTGTCAATAAAGGGTAAATTAAACAGTAAGTCGCCAGGACCAGATGGTATTCACCCAAGAGTTCTGAAGGAACTCAAATATGAAATTGCAGAACTATTAATTGTGATATGTAACCTATCGCTCAAATCAACCTCTGTACCAAATACATTAGCTACCCTGCAGTTAACGCTGATTTTTAAATTTTTTTTTAAAAAGACTCCCAAGGCTATCCTGACAATTACAGATTAGTAAACCTAATTTGAGTATTAGGCAAAATGGTTGAAACTATAGTAAGGAACAGAATTATCAGACAAATAAATGAACACAATATGTTGGGAAACAGTCAACACAGCTTGTGTAAAGGAAAATCATGCCTCACTAATCTATTAGAATTCTCTGAGGATGTCAACAAGCATCTGGACGAAGGTGATCCAATTGATATAATGTATTTAGCTGTTCAGAAAGCCTTTGACAAGGTCCAGCACCAAAAGCTCTTAAGCAAAGTAGGTAGTCAAGGGGTAAGAGGTCCTCTGATGGATCATAACTGGTTAAAAGGTAGGAAACAAAGGGTAGGAATAAATGATCAATTTTCACACTAGAAAGTGTTAAATACCCCATTGGTCTGTTCTTGGCCTGTGCTGTTCAACATCATCATACATGATCTGGAAAAGCAGAAGATGGTTTGCAGAGGATACTAAATTACTCAAGATAAAGGCCAAAACTGACAGCACAGAATTACAAGGGGATCTCATAAAATTGTGTGACGGGACAACTAAATGGCAGATGAAATCCAGTGTTGATAAGTGCAAAGTAATATACATTAGAAAAAATAATCTCAGCTACACATACAAAATGATGGGGTCTAAATTAGCTGTTACCATTCAAGAGATCTTGGAGTCATTGTGAATAGTTCTCTGAAAACATCCACTCAATGTGCAGTGTCAGTCCAAAAAGTTAACAAGGTTAGGTATGTCATAAATATAAAGGGAAGAGTAAACCCCTTTAAAATCCTTCCTGGCCAGAGGAAAAATCCTCTCACTTGTAAAGGGTTAAGAAGCTAAAGGTAACCTTGCTGGCACCTGACCAAAATGACCAATGAGGAGACAAGATACTTTCAAAAGCTGGGAGGAGGGAGAGAAACAAAGGGTCTGTGTCTGTCTGTATGCTGCTTTTGCTGGGGATAGAACAGGAATGGAGTCTTAGAACTTTTAGTAAGTAATCTAGCTAGGTATGTGTTAGATTATGATTTCTTTAAATGGCTGAGAAAAGAACTGTGCTGAATAGAATGACTATTCCTATCTGTGTACCTTTTTTGTAACTTAAGGTTTTGCCTAGAGGGATTCTCTATATTTTGAATCTAATTACCCTGTAAGGTATCTACCATCCTGATTTTACAGAGGTGATTCCTTTACTTCTATTAAAAGTCTTCTTATAAGAAAACTGAATGCTTTTTCATTGTTCTCAGATCCAAGGGTTTGGGTCTGTGGTCACCTATGCAGATTGGTGAGGATTTTTACCAAACCTTCCCCAGGAAGTGGGGTACAAGGGTTGGGAGGATTTTAGGGGGAAAGAAGTGTCCAAACTACGTTTCCCAGTAAACCCAGTTAAAGTTTGGTGGTGGCCGTGGAAATCCAGGGTCAAAGTATAAAATTAATTTGTACCTTGGGGAAGTTTTAACCTAAGCTGGTGAAAGTAAGCTTAGGAGGTTTTCATGCAGGTCCCCACATCTGTACCCTAGAGTTCAGAGTGGGAAAGGAACCTTGACAAGGTACCATTAGAAAACAGATAATAAAACAGAAAACATCAAAATTATATTATATAAATCCTTGGTGCACCCAAACCTTGAATACTGTGTGCAGTTCTGGTTGCCCCATCTCAAAAAAGATATGTTAGAATTGTGTAACCCTTTTGCCATGTGGAGCTGGCAGCAACCAGGGCCAGGTTCAATATCTAGGGGTTCCTTTCTAACAGTACAACACAGAACTGGCTCGAGCCGCCACTCAGTAACCTGGGAAAATAACAGAACACCCCTCGGTGCCTCTGAGGGGCAATACTTCCCCTCTTGCAAACATAGAGTCTGAGTGTAGAAAAGAAACTTTAAATGAAAGGAGGGAAGTTACCTGACATTAATTAGGGAAAATGCCACAAGCAGGATTCATAATCATAAAACCGTGAGCAGGACATCCACCCCAGAGTGTGTGGGGCAGTGTCTTCTGCCTCATGTTCTTGAGTTATACAACCAAAAGTTCCTTTTCTGTGCCCCACTCTGCTCCCTCACCGTACCCCACTCACAGTGGTTGTCCTGGGTCAGTGAGGACCCAGGATTTTGCATCTGTGTGAGTTCACCTCCACCTGGGGAAGATGGCAACTTGCTTGCTCCACCATCTGAGCACTTGTGCTGGCTGGCCACCCCGCCAGCCGCTCGTCGATTGCCACCTCACCAGCTGCTCATTCACTGGCCAACTATCAGTCACCTTCTGTGTAAGGTAACTGCAATTCGCCATCTTGTTTTCTGTTCATTGTTCTTCACCCGCCATTTTGTGTCCCCTTCTTGATCCCCCTGTGAATGTGAAACTGCCTAGTAACAACAGTTCAGTGGGAAAATGGTCAGGTGACTTAGGAAGTTCTGCTTGGCAACTGACAGTGATAAAATGCTGGCCATCTGAGAGGCAGCCCAGAGTGCCTGTTTATTCCCTGCCAAGACAATGAGTCAAGAAAGAAGAGAAGATGCTTACCTGTACTTGTTCCTTAGATCCTCAGTGTCCTGTGATCATGGCTCCTGTCCTGTGTTCCTGGTGGTGTCCCTTAGTCCTTCGGTTCCTGTGATTCCTACCCTGTGTGTCCTGTGCCCTGTGCCAATGAGAATGGTGATGTGTTTACCCTTTTAATTTGTATTCTCCACTCCTGATATTGTTGTGGTTTTGGGCTCTGGGCTTAAAGCCTATTGGTTTGGTTAACACCCAAGTGAGTTTTGTCTGTTAATTGGGAATAGTTGTTGGGAGGGGGTCCTTAAATAAATCTATTTTCATCTATTCCTGCCTTCTTGGTTCAATAAATCACTAGCCAATGATAGATGTGGGAGGGGGTGGAGCTTGATTGTGTGTGTGTGGGGAGGTTGGTTTGATTTGGGTTCCCAGCTCCCCATTTAAGTTAACATCTGCTGCCACCTGTCTCTCTGCTGTGACCTCTCCAGGTCAGTCTCTGAGTGATTTTTCAGCTCTTTGCAGGCCGGGCAGAAATGCCATCCCACCACAAGTAATTTCAGCTCTCATTTGACACTTTTAAATAACAGGTGCCCAGACTGGAAACCAGAGCTAGCAAGGCCTGCGGCAGCCTAGAACTATAATTTCAGGGAAACTCTTGCTGAGCCCCAGGCTGGCGTGTGCCTGTTGCAGATAAAATCTTTGGGGAATTTTGCTGTTAAAATCTAACAAGTCTCTACTGAGCATGGGTGGACTGTGATTTTTCAAAGGCTTATAAGCTGCCTAGATTGGATGGATTTCCTGACACAAAGGCTACCACCTCTTTACCAAATTTCAAGTCCCTGCTCCAAAGTATGCAGGAGCGCAAGCTTTTCGAAGAAAAGGTCACCAGAATTTTTTAACCTAGGCAAAACAATGTCATGTTCCCTAGCCTTGTTCTCAGAAACAGCTGAACTATTTTGGCTATAGTTTTCCAAAACAGTTCATCCTGAGGCAGACACCCAGCCTGGGACTTTCAGACCAACCAGTTGAAGTCTGGTAAAATTATAAGCAACTGCACTAATGGAAAGTGCTAAGAAACCTTAATAATATGGATGCTATTAGCCTCACCGATAATAACAGCAACAATTACCAGGCCAGATCCTGCAGTCCTTATTCACCTGCAGACGATACTCAGGCAAATAGCCATTCTGGAATCAATTCTAAGCTTGCCTCTCTTGGAAGAAAGCCCAGTGAGATCCCTCCCATGGATTTCCCTGCCAGTTCTGCCATTGGGGTAGAGGATTTGGCCTTTCTTAGAAAAAGTATGAGTATTTTACTGACTTTGGTGCTGACCCAAGAACTTTCAAAGCACAATGTATTTCCTAACTTTGTGTTCAGGACAAATGACTTTTCAATTAGCATCTCTTATAATACTGCAGTGGCTTGGCCTCTGCCCTGAATGTGCCCTGGCAGAGCAATTAAAACAATTATTGACTGATCTGTGGAGACACCTATTAAGACACGTGCCCTGAAATCTGAAAATAAATCTCTGAGTTCAGGTCAGGGGTGGAAACCCACTTTTGCCTTCCCCTCATCTTGGCTGGCTGGCTACCATATACTCATAGTGGTTAAGGAGAAAACCAACACACAAATGAATAAATCCAAAAGTATATTAATATTCAAAGAATGTCCTTAGATGGGCAGATTTCTCTGTGGCCATGAACAAATACACTACTGGCACAGCAGCATTCAGCTTCGTAGCCATTAAACCTGACCTAAGTGACCACACAAGGCCTCAGCAAAAATGAGATGCATGTCAGAGGTAGTGTTCCAATAAAGGGGGAGCAAACTTGGACTCAGCAGCTGGGCGTTTACTTTGGGATGGTCTTCAGGAAACTCCTTGTCTTCAGAAAGGATGCTCTGGTCTATTCTGTAGCTTTTACTCTATTAAAATTAACATACTTTTCTTCAGCTTTCAATACAGATGAGTGCGTCGGCTCATATTATTCTTTGTATTCTCATGGCACCTAGGAGCTTCAGTCATGGATCAGGACCCCATTTTGTGAGGTGCTTGTGATGGGAGGAGGCCCTGTTGTCGGGCTGGGCTGCCCCTGTTGGCTCAGTGAGGAGTTGGTACACCCTGCCACCCAGTTGTTGGGATTCCTTGTTAGATCAGGTAATTGCCGTGTGGTGGGCTCTGGACCTCTGGTGGGTCTGAGCAAACAAATAGTCAGGAGTTCCTGAGTCTCCAGGCTGGGATTGACAAAACAGCTAGAGCTCTGGCCCTCTGGGTAGGACGGAACAATGGTCAACCTGTAGCCAGGGCCATCCCTAGCGGGGTGCGGGGCCCAGAGTGGAAGTGATGTCACTTCCGAGTCAGAAGTGACGTCACTTCTGGGAGCAACCGCGCCAGGAAGTGGGTAGGGGAGGCTGGGGGAGGCGGTGCCTCCCCAAACAGCCAGGTGTGGCCCTGCCCACACTCTGCCCCCTAAGGGCCCTGCTTTGATGGCACTGCTAGGCCCCAGGGGTCTGGAGCCATGCCGCCTACCTTCCCAGGGCTGGGAAGGCTGCAGCAGCGCCACCAAGCACTCTCCCTCCCAGTGTGCTCTCCCTCGGGTGGAAGGGGCGGGGCTGGAGGTAGTCTCCCCCAGCCAGCGGTCAGGTTCACCCACCGCCCATGTGGCACCGGCCAATTGTGTTGGCCTGCGGGGACCCGCAAAGTGCGGGGCCTGGAGCGGTTGCCCTGATTCGCCGTCCCCTAGGGATGGCTCTGCCTGTATCCCCCGGGTAGGGTTGGGCAAACAAATAGTCTATGGCCCCCAAGCCTCCTGGCTAGGGCAGATAGTAGTAATTGGGGTTCTTGCCATCTGGGTGAGACAGAACAGCAATCAGTCTGTTGGGGACACTGGGGCATGGCCACTAGGTAACTCGAGGGGATGGAAGACCACGAGTGTCGATGAAGCCCCCTCGCACTAGGCCCCGGTGTCCTTGGCCCCCCCTCCTGCCTGGAGGCACTCGCAGCAGCTCTGCGTACTAGGCCCAAGTATCCTTGGCCCCCCCGCCTGGAGGCACACACAGCAGTTATGCTGAGAATCTGCAACAATATGTTGCAGAGTCAGACTGCCTGAAACTAAGCAAGGCCACACAGGACAGATATGGAAGAACAATGCTGAATAAAGCAGCTTTATGTATAGTTTAACAAATGATACAGAGAATCAGGGAACTAGCTGGGAACTGGATTGGCTGGCTATATGGATACTTGGGGCAGCTTGCTATTGGATAAGTATGCTGGGAAAAAGGATGTATAAAAGCCTGTGTAACTTCCTGCTCTGTGTGCAGGATTTGAGATTTTATTCTCCCTGTACCTTTTTGCAGCTGCAAATAAACTTTCCTGCTTCTCCACCCCGTTGTGATTATTGGATGTAGCACACCGGGTAACGAACCAACTCAAGCTGTTGTTCAGCCTCTCGGCACTGGGTGCCAGCAACAAGTCTATAGCCCCCGGGCGGGACAGGGCAAATAATTAGTCTATAGCCCCAACCCTCCTGGCTGTGGCAGACAGTTGCAACTGGGGTTCTGGCCCTCTGGGTGAGACAGAACAGCGATCGGTCATAGAAGGGGAGGGGGGGCCAAGGACACCGGGGCCTAGTGCGAGGGGGCTTCATCGACACTCGTGGTCTTCCATCCCCTCGAGTTACCTAGTGGCCATGCCCCAGTGTCCCCAACAGACTGACTGCTGTTCTTTCTCACCCAGATGGCAAGAACCCCAATTACTACTATCTGCCCTAGCCAGGAGGCTTGGGGGCCATAGACTATTTGTTTGCCCAACCCTACCCGGGGGATACAGGCAGAGCCATCCCTAGGGGACGGCGAATCAGGGCAACCGCTCCAGGCCCCGCACTTTGCGGGTCCCCGCAGGCCAACACAATTGGCCAGTGCCACATGGGCGGTGGGTGAACCTGACCACTGGCTGGGGGAGACTACCTCCAGTTCCCAGCTAGTTCCCTGATTCTCTGTATCATTTGTTAAACTATACATAAAGCTGCTTTATTCAGCATTGTTCTTCCATATCTGTCCTGTGTGGCCTTGCTTAGTTTCAGGCAGTCTGACTCTGCAACATAGAATCGGTCATAGAATCATAGAATCATAGAATATCAGGGTTGGAAGGGACCCCAGAAGGTCATCTAGTCCAACCCCCTGCTCTATAGCCTTCTGGGTGGGGCAGAACAAGCGAACAGTCTGTGGTCCCTAAGCACCCTCTGGGTAGCTGGATTGACCACCAATACCCACTACACATACTTTTTTGTTCAGATTAAACATAAAAAATAATAGCATGTAACCCCTACAGTTTGATTGGAAATGTGCACTTACCAGACGTGCCTTCCTTGGCCTCATGCTCTGCTGCCAATTGGTCCTGTGAAGGGATGGGCTCCAGGATTAAGAACAGTTCTTGGCTGTTGGGGTGAATGGATCCTCTGCTTGCCTGCCTTACATTCTCCTCCTCCTCCTCTTCCTGGTCAACAGTGTCCTCCTCGTTGTTGCTCGAGGTTGCCTGGGGCTCCGGGGAGGTATCCATGGAGCGTTTTGTGGTAGTGGTGGGGTTGCCACCGAGAATTGCATGCAGCTCGTCATAAAAGCGGCATGTCTGTGGGGCAGAAGCAGAATGACTGTTTGCCTCTCTTGTCTTCTGGTATGCTTGCCGAAGCTCCTTTATTTTCATGTGGCACTGCTGCATGTCCCTGGTGTAGCCCGTTTCCCCTATGCCCCGTGCGATTTTTGGCATAGATATCAGTGTTTTTTCTGCTGGATCAGAGCTCTGCCTGCACAGATTCTTCTCCCTACACAGCAGTAAGATCCACCATCTCCTGTGTACTCCATGCTGGAGTGCATTTGTGGCCTTGAGTCTCCATGATCAGCTGTGCTGGCAGGCTCTCCACACTGATCAAACAGGAAATGAAAATTCAAAAGTTCTCGGGGCTTTAAGAGGGGAGCAGTTGTTTTCTGTGTACCTGGCTGATGTGCAGTGGAGTTGAAAGTGCTCTCCAGAGCAGTCACAGCAGAGCACTGTGGGACACCTCCTGGAGGCCAATTCATTTGAATTACACAACATAGTGTCTACACTATCCACATGTTGACCTGTGGATATCAAGTGTTATGCCTCTCACACAGGTGGCATACTGATGTTGACTTTACAGACCATTTAGGTTGGTGGAAGGGACTCGGTAGTGTAGACACATAATTAGTAGATCTACTTAACACAGCTTATGTTGACCTAAGTTTGTAGTGTAGACCAGGCTTAAGATTTGCTCTTCATGTTGCCAGCTATCAATTTTAATGGAAGTTATATTACCCAGTTTGGCTCCTGTCCTGAGTACTGTTCTGGCTCTTATCCTGGGTATTGGGACCCAGCTTCAATTCTGATCATGTGTTTGTTATTATTTATTCATATATTTAAAGTAATTTACAAGAATATACCCACCAGAGATAATATATAATTCCAAAGTCTTTTAATAAATAGATTTAACTCATTGGGCCAGATTCTACTTTCGTTACACATTACACAACTGGAGTTAACGCCTTTGAAGTTAATGAAATTATATCAGCAACAGGAGAATCCCACAGTTAACAAGGGAAAGAAGTGTACTGTTTAATCATATAATCTCTAAATAACCCTCATTAGTTAAGACAGGATTAATTATCACCTAGGGAGAAGGTCACTGTAAGGTGGTCATGGCTCTCTCCCTGTCCCTAAGGGAGGGAGTCTACGCCCCCTCGTTACAGCCACGTTATTATAAAGCAAATAGGAAAAAAAAATCCTTACTCCCCTCCAGTGGAGACTAATCATGGCTATAAGAAACCCAGTTGTAAAACATATCAGTTGATGGAGAACTATCTACAGATATTAACACTTCTCTCCTGGGCTGGCCTCAGTTACCTGGAACCAAGCACATAGTCTGAAATAGCATAACACAGGAAGTATGCCACAGTAAATTACAACTGAGAATGTCAACTTTAAATAGTAATAATTGCTTACAAAAGTACCCTGAAGATAGTCTAAACTGCAAAGGAGATCAAAAGTTTTTAAACTGTTCAGCTCTGTATAATGATGAGCATGAAGGCAGTGGGTCAAAAGTAACAAACTAACCCCCTACCCCTCTCAAAAAACTATAACAGAGCCATACCATACCATCAGTTTTAAAGCAGAAGTCCCTGATGGAGTCAACGGAGATTTGTGCTTAAAATCAGTGGCATGATACAGCCATAGCATGTTCCAATTCCTTTGTTTGTACATTGAATCGACATCCCCTATCCTTTGTATTTGAGTCTTTAGATTGTAAGCCCTTCAGGGCAGGGGTTGTCTCTTCTGTGTTTGTTCTGCAACTAGCAAAATGGGTCCCTGGGGCCTTCTGGGGACTTACTGCTGCTACTGCTAATAATAGGCCACATACAGCAGACTACAGCAGCCCTGCAAAGGGGTCACTGACAGCAGAACAGCACTAGAGAATAGGGGTTCTGGCTGATCTTAGATGCTATAGCAAGTGCAGTATTGAAGAAAATTCTTTACACAATAGTGCCTCCCTGCTCAGAGGCACACTACAATTGGAGTGTAACAAATAGAGCTGGTTGGAAATTTTCCAATGAAACAGTTTCATCAAAAAAATGCTGGTTCATTGACCCTGAAACATCTCACAAAAGGTCTGATGAACATTCACCAAACCACAGGCAGGTTCCTGGTTCCCTGCCAGCTCGCTTGGGGGGCTGCTGTGGAGACTGGGATTCCAGAGTGTATGGCTCTGGGGCAGCACTGGGGATCCCGGGTTTCCAGTGGAATCTGACTAGAATGTCAAGTTCAGTCAGCAGCTGGCAGATGGAGAGAGCATATTTCATTCTGAAAACACCACGTGTTTGTGTTTCTGAAGTGAAATTTTTTCAAGATTTCCAGCTTGCAAGAAAACTCAGAAAAAATGGTTCGACTCCAATTTGGAATGAAACCAAATTTTAAAATATCAAACTGGAAATCCTGAGATTCAACCAATGTCTTCAGAGCAGATATCTGGGCTTGAGTTACTAACAGTTCTGTTATACCATTCTATTAAGTGAGGATTCCAGCTATTTAGATTTATAATTTGGTTTCCTCAGCCTCTTCTCTGTGACTTCTGCTATGACTACTCTCAATTATAGTTCATGGGGGTTCCCCCATTGTTTGCACTGAAAACCTGATCCCTAGAAATTCCCCCTGAAATCAATGGAAGCTGTGGGCCTTCAGGTACTTTTAAAATAAACCAGTCTCTTTTTTAAAACAGGTCCCTAACTTTAGGCACCTATATTTGAGAATTTTAACTTCAACTTTTTGCTGCCTTGCTCATCATTCTGTAAAATGGGGATAACAAGACCTGTCTCACAAGGATGTTTATGAAACTTACCTAGAGATGAAAAGTATCATTAGTACAAAGTATCACTAATACAATCATGTATATAACATTTCTAAAAATTGAAAAAGTGCAAAAAGACAGCCAGAAACTCTGAAGATTTTATATTGTTTGTTTTTATTTTTTTGATTTAATACTGGTGAATTTTGTTCAGTGTCTTTTTCTTTCTTTGTTATAGGATCATAATAAATACCCCAAACCTATGCAAACTCTATCATTGTATTGGGCCTGAAAGTACTAATGTGATATGAATGTTTACTAATTACAATATCAATAAATTTCACCTCCACGTCACCCAATCCTTCCTCTGAAGAGTAAAAATAATGTTTTACTGTTTGCAAAATCTGTAAGCCTTTAAGCTATTTAATGTCACTGTCAAGGTAACACAGTAATTACCTTAGCACTAGCATGTTTAATTTTTAGCTTAGTTCAACTAAAATGGGTTCCCATATTGTGCCACCTCTATAAGAGCAGTGGTTAGAAGTGTAGTAAGGAAACCCTATCTCAAAAACAGAGGATTGACATCTTTGAGGATGCCTTTTAACCTTTCTGAATAGGCTTGAAATACTTTACCCTGATTGGCTAATAATATGAGGCATAATTATTTATAACCCCCATATGTGTTCAAACCAACTAGTATAAAACTGCATTGAAACTATTATATTCCCACTCACAATAACAATTTACTTTCCCCTGCACACTAGGACTCAATTACTGAATTTTAGATATACTCTTTGCACTGTCTGAAGATACTTTTTTATCCTTTCCCACATTAGTATGGATACTTAAGAATTCTCAGTGACTACATATGCAAATAGGTGAGGCAAACCTTTGAACTGCTGCAATCCAAGTTACCCGGGAAAGAATTTTCTGTAGTATCTGGCTGATGAATCTTGCCCATATGCTCAGGGTTTAGCTGATCGCCATATTTGGGGTCGGGAAGGAATTTTCCTCCAGGGCAGATTGGAAGGCCCTGGAGGTTTTTCGCCTTCCTCTGTAGCATGGGGCACGGGTCACTTGCTGGAGGATTCTCTGCTCCTTGAGGTCTTCAAACTACAATTTGAGGACTTCAATAGCACAGATATAGGTGTGAGGTCTTTTTTAGGAGTGGTGGGTGAAATTCTGTGGCCTGCATTGTGCGGGAGGTCAGACTAGATGATCATAATGGTCCCTTCTGGCCTAAATATCTATGAATCTATGAATCTATGAATATTTGCAAGTTACATAACAGATAATTAATGTTTGGCTAACAGTTAGTTTACAGGCTAATCAGTTTAGAATCAGGACAATGATGAAAAAGTGATGGATGTAGAGCTGTGAATTAACATTTGGAAATGTAATAATCTTGATGTTTTGTGCATGTATGGGAGGGGGCTTAGATTTTTTTTTAAAGCCAGCATTCTAGGCCTTGCCTACGGTGCAGAATTTTGTCACCAAAAGTTATGCTATTTTAATTAAAGTGCTTTAATTAAATAGCTGTTGCATGTCCACACTATGCTCCTTGTGTCGGCAGAGTGCATCCACACTAGCAGTTCTTGCATCGACACAGAGAGCAGTGCACTGTGGGTAGCTATCCCACTGTCCAACTGGCCACAGGGTGCTTTGGGAAGGGTTTGCAATGCCTCATGGGACAGGGACAGCATCAAATGATGCAGGTTTCTCAATCCCATCATTCCATGGGCATCCTACTAGATTGCCAGCCGCTTTTCAACTGAAGTGTGGGGGGAGGAGGGAGAATGTATGACAGGGAGCGTGTGTGTGTGTGTGAGACACAGAGACAGTGTGTGTTGGGAGAATATGTGAGAGAGTGAGGGGGGGAGTGTGTATGTGAGAGAGAGTGTGTATTGGGGAGAGTGAGTGTGTCAGCACACTGTCTCTAATTTCAGACAGCTTCAGGAAGCAACCAGTCCTGAGGAAAGGAGAGCGGGACCCCCCTGACAGCAACCCCCACCTCCTTCCCTAATTCTGCACATCACAGCAGACCCTCTCTCACACACACAGACACACATCCACCCCTGCCTGCCTCTGTGTTCCTAGTGTTGGAGAAAGCAGCATTCCATGCTTGTGATTTGCCCTTTGCTGCTGCAGTTGAGCGGCTTCCTCAGCTGTCAGAACTTGAAAGGGGAGGGGCGCAAGCCTGTGTAGCAGGAATGAAGGGCAGTCGAGTTCAAAACAGTGAGCCGGGTGGTCACAGTGGGCATTGTGAAATACTGGGGGAGGCCAGTTATGGTGATTTAACAAACAGCACCTACACTGATGCTTTGTCACTTTTAGTTCGCCACAAAAAGCTTCATGCCTCTCGTCAAGGTGATTTTATTTTGTCACCAAAACCGAAGAGTTTTGTTGCCAAAAGTGGCATTGCAGTGTGTACACCGCCACTGTTTCATCGCGAAAAGCTGCCTTTTGGTGACAAAACTCTGCAGTGTAGACAAGGCCTTACTGAAGCAGTGTGTCAATGATAATGTTATCCTAAGGGTGTATTAATATGGCAGGTTCAGTAATTAACTCTAGGCGATGAACTGTTTTACGTGTAGTTGGCCAGACTGTCCTAGGCTTTTGCATGTGGAAAGGGCATAAGGACCCTTCCTTTCCCCTACCCTTAGACACCTCATGTGAGGGCTGCTACACCAACCATAAGGAGTAGGGCTGGCCAGAACCCAGAATTCCCATTCTGGGGGAATACTGAAATTTCAAAATAAATCAATTAAATGTGTTCCACATTGGAACAGAACCTCGAAGACTGGAATTTTCCCATGGAACGGGAATTCCAAACTTCATTTTGAAAAAATCAGAACACCGTTTCATTTAACTTTTTGAAACAAAATTTAGGAGGCTCCCTAAACTGCCTGGAGAACTCCAAACTCTGCTTCCAGACTTCCTGCCACACAGCCAGGATCCTGGCTGCCCTAGAAGCCATGGCTTGAGCCTGGGACCAACCCCTGAAAGTTCACTTGGATGTTTGCATTCCACATGAACCTTCTTCTCTTCCCCCAACTCATCCCAAAGGTATTGAAAGTTAATAATAGGACCAAGAAATTTGTGCAGCTGAAGGCAAGCTGTAAAGTGGTATGGCTGGGCATAAAGCATCAGCCCAGGTTCATGCAATTTGCACAGCCTGGTCTGAGCTTTGCAAGAGCAAGGAATACCAAGCACTAGTGACAGAACCCTAAACCCATCTGACTGGGGTTGGATCGTGGGCTCTATGCCAATCTTTCAGAAGTTGTATCTGACAGTAACTTAAATGAAGAACAAACCTCCACAAGCACTACAATGAAATGAGAACTTTTGAAATGTGATAGGGAAAAAAGATTATATTGCTTATCTCTCAATAAAAAAACAACAGCGTAACTGTAGTACTTTGATCAGATGCTGTGTTATATAGCTCCAAACCATGATCTCTTAAAAATAATTTAACAATAACCACCTCTGGTCATAACAGTAAATCAAGACCTTATCTTGTTTTAAAGGCAGCTTGCTGAATAACATTGTCCTCATGTTACTCACTGTTTGGCAAAGTTTATTATATATAGCTTGATTCTACTGCTTATTAAGATCAGCTGGCAATTTTTCTTGACTGCTGAGCTCAAGCTTCCTGCAAATAATCTTAACATCTCCATGAAGAAAAGTTATTAGAATGTTATGTTAAACTCAGACTCATTCCCCATACTGCAATGGTTTGGGGAATCTATGTACGGCATATGAATTCAGATTGATTTTCCAAACTCTCTGTGTAACTTTAACCCTCAATGTATATTGAATCAGCCATTTGTTGACAGTGACCATGTCACATATCACACATACTGTTTGGAAACAGCTACAGGACAATCAAGAGTGGTTAATATGGAATGACTCTGCCATGGAAGAACAATGAATTTGCTAAAGAGGTTGGCCAAGCTAAAGGAAACTGGTTTCTCCCTAGCTTGTCTGCAGGGAGATGGGTTGGAGCAATTGAAATTCTCCAGCAGAAGAGGAGAACAAAGAAAGAGGTGTTAGATGCTGCTGTTAAAAGGGGCATGCTTTCTGAGCTAGGGGGAAGCTGTTGACCACTGGACCTGAACAAGCTAAGAAGAGCTTGTTTGTTGCAGGGGAAGGGAGTGAAAACCTGAAGGCTGAGCAGGAGGGCCTTGGGTTCCTGAGAGGACTGATCAAAAACCCAAAGTGTTCTTAAAGTGGTGAGGACACTGGACGGTTTGCACATGCAGCTTTTGTTGCTTTTCCATGGATCTGTAAATCTCTAGGCTTTCATTAGGAATAAAGAGTGTGTTTGTGTGTGTGTTTAAGAAGATACTTTGCAAAACCTCTGATTTCATTGCTGTAACTGTCATGAGGCCACAGCGGCAGAACCCGGAAAGGGCAGAAGAGGCAGGTGTCCCTCACCCAGTGTCCTTTAGATGTTTTTTGTCACCTTTTGAAACATATTTTTCAGTTGAAAAATGGCCACCAATGACTCATCACACCCCGGTTCCTCTTAGTTACAAAACCTGGCTTTGCTACTGTGTACCCCCAAAGGTTTAACCTGTAAACTGGAATACCCGGAGGGGTGGAGCTCTGGGAAAGGGTGTGCTTAAGCTTCTGGGGAGACTTAGAATCACAGGGTTAGAAGGGACTGCAATGGTCATCTAGTCTAAACCCCTACCAAGATGCAGGATTTGTTGTGGTTACTCCATCCAAGACAGATGGCTATCCAGCCTCCTTTGAAACCTCTAGTGAAGGAGCTTCCGCAACCTCCTTTAGTAGTCTGTTCCATTGTCTTACTGTTCTTACAGTTAGGAATTTTTTCCTGAGATTTCATCAAAATCTGCTATGCTGTAGTTTGAAACCATTGCCTCTTGTCCTGCCCCCTGTGGCAAGAGAAAACAACTTTTCCCCATCTTTTTTATGGCAGCCTTTCAAGTATTTGAAGACCACTATGTCCCCCCTTAATCTCCTCTTTTCCAAATCAAACATACTCATTTCCTTCAGCCTTTGCTCATAGGGCTTGCATTCCATCCCTTTGATGATCTTTGTCACGTGCCTCTGGATCTTTTTTGTACATCTTTTCTATATATTGTTGACAAAAATTGGACACAGGACTTCAGTGGAGGTTTAACCAGTGCCGAGTAGAGTGGGGCTATTACCTCCTGTAACTTACATGCTATGCCTCTGTTAATGCAACCTAAAATTGCATTTGCTTTTTTTTTGCAACAGCATCGCATTGCTGACTCATGTTGAGGTTATGATCTACCACTATTCCCAGATCCTTTTCAGCAGTGCTGCTGCCAAGCCAGTTATCCCCCATTCTATATTTGTGCATTTGTTTTTTCTTCCCTAAGTGTAGCACCTTACATTTGTCTTTATTTTAATTTGCTTATCTATAGCCCAGTTATCCAATTTATCAGGATCCCTCTGAATTTTAGTTCCATCCTCCAAAGTGTTGACAACTCCCCCTAGCTTTGTGTCTTCTGAAAATTTGATCAGTATCACACATCCAGGTCATCAATACAGGTGTTATAAAACACCAGACCCAGAACAGATCTCTGTGCACAGGGGTGCCATAATGGGGTGGACAGGGGGCCATGGCCCCATCACTTTTTACCAACTGTAAGGGTGAGCAATGGCAGGGTAGGTGGAGAAGCAAACAGGGGGCAGGGTTTGGGGAAAGAGGTGGTATGGGAGCGGGGCCTCAGGGGAAGAAGCGTCATGGGGGGCAGGGGCCATAAAAGCTCCACTTTTAGGGAGCTTCCGCCACTCCTGCTTGTGGAACCCAATTGAGACTTCCTCCAATCTGACATCATTCCATTAACAGTTACTTTTTGTATCCACTTACAACTGAATCAATGAGAAATAGGAGTCTCAACCCCATGTTCTTACGGCCTCAGACAATTCTGTTTTAGTCTAACAATTGTTACACTAATCTGTCCTTCCCTCCACAGTGGTTTCTGGTTGGATCCTGCCTCCACATTTGATGCCCTCCCTCTCCAAAAAGTCCTACATTATTTTCCTGGTCAGAAAGTCCCTGACAACTACTGTTTCTCCCCAATTTTCAGTACAGTAGAACCTCAGAGTTATGAACATCAGAGTTACGAACTGACCAGTCGACCACACACCTCATTTGGAACAATCAGGAAGCAACAGAGACAAAAGAGAGAAAAAAGCAAATACAGTACAGTACTGTGTTAAATGTAAACTACTAAAAATATAGGGACAGTTAAAAAAAAAAGATTTGATAAGGTAAGGAAACTGTTCCTGTGCTTGTTTCATTTAAATTAAGATGGTTACAGGTCGCATTTTTCTTCTGCATAATAACGTTTCATTTCTCCAGTTTGTCCAGATCATTTTGAATTTTAATTCTATCCTCCAAAAGCATTTGCTACCCATCCCAGCTTGTTATCATCCACAAACTTGGTAAGTGTACTCTCTATCTCATTATCTAAATCATTGATGAAGATATTGAACAAAACTGGACCCAGAATTGATCCCTGCAGGACCCCACTTGATATGCCCTTCCAGCTTGACTGTGAACCACTGATAACTACTCTGTGGGAACAGTTTTCTAACCAGTTATGCACCCACTTTATAGTAGCTCCATCTAGGTTGTATTTCCCTAGTTTGTTTATGAGAAGGTCATGCAAGACAGTATCAAAAGTCTTACTGAAGTCCATATATATACAACATCTACCACTTTCCCTCTAGCCACAAAGCTTGTTTCCCTGTCAAAGAAAACTATTAGGTTGATTTGTAATGATTTGTTCTTGACAAACCCATGCTGACCGTCACTTATCTTTTTATTATCTTCTAGGTGTTTGCAAAATGATGGCTTAATTATTTGCTCCATTATCTTTATGTGTACTGAAATTAAGCTGACTGGTCTGTAACTCCCTGGCCTGTCTTTATTTTCCTTTTTATACATGGGCACTATATTTGCCCTTTTCATAGAATCATAGAATCATAGAATCATAGAATATAAGGGTTGGAAGGGACCCCAGAAGGTCATCTAGTCCAACCCCCTGCTCGAAGCAGGACCAATTCCCAGTTAAATCATCCCAGCCAGGGCTTTGTCAAGCCTGACCTTAAAAACCTCTAAGGAAGGAGATTCTACCACCTCCCTAGGTAACACATTCCAGTGTTTCACCACCCTCTTAGTGAAAAAGTTTTTCCTAATATCCAATCTAAACCTCCCCCACTGCAGCTTGAGACCATTACTCCTCGTTCTGTCATCTGATACCATTGAGAACAGTCTAGAGCCATCCTCTTTGGAACCCCCTTTCAGGTAGTTGAAAGCAGCTATCAAATCCCCCCTCATTCTTCTCTTCTGCAGGCTAAACAATCCCAGCTCCCTCAGCCTCTCCTCATAACTCATGTGTTCCAGCCCCCTAATCATTTTTGTTGCCCTTCGCTGGACTCTCTCCAATTTATCCACATCCTTCTTGAAGTGTGGGGCCCAAAACTGGACACAGTACTCCAGATGAGGCCTCACTAATGTCGAATAGAGGGGAACGATCACGTCCCTCGATCTGCTCGCTATGCCCCTACTTATACATCCCAAAATGCCATTGGCCTTCTTGGCAACAAGGGCACACTGCTGACTCATATCCAGCTTCTCGTCCACTGTCACCCCTAGGTCCTTTTCCGCAGAACTGCTGCCTAGCCATTCGGTCCCTAGTCTGTAGCTGTGCATTGGGTTCTTCCGTCCTAAGTGCAGGACCCTGCACTTATCCTTATTGAACCTCATCAGATTTCTTTTGGCCCAATCCTCCAATTTGTCTAGGTCCTTCTGTATCCTATCCCTCCCCTCCAGCGTATCTACCACTCCTCCCAGTTTAGTATCATCCGCAAATTTGCTGAGAGTGCAATCCACACCATCCTCCAGATCATTTATGAAGATATTGAACAAAACCGGCCCCAGGACTGACCCTTGGGGCACTCCACTTGATACCGGCTGCCAACTAGACATGGAGCCATTGATAACTAGTCTCCTGGAATCTCTCCAGTCTTCCACAACTTTTCGAAGATAATCACTAATGGCTCAGATAACTCCTCAGTCAGCAACTTGAGTATTCAAGGATGTATTTCATCAGGCCTTGCCAACTTGAAGATATCTATCTTGTCTAATTTTTTTAACTTGTTCTCTTCCTATTTTAGCCTCTGATTCAACCTCCTTTTCACTAAAAAGAAAAGGAGTACTTGTGGCACCTTAGAGACTAACCAATTTATTTGAGCATAAGCTTTCGTGAGCTACAGCTCACTTCATCGGATGCATACTGTGGAAAGTGTAGAAGATCTTTTTATACACACAAAGCATGAAAAAATACCTCCCCCCACCCCACTCTCCTGCTGGTAATAGCTTATCTAAAGTGATCACTCTCCTTACAATGTGTATGATAATCAAGGTGGGCCATTTCCAGCACAAATCCAGGGTTTAACAAGAACGTCTGCGGAGGGGGAGGGGGGGGGAGGAAAAAACAAGGGGGAATAGGTTACCTTGCATAATGACTTAGCCACTCCCAGTCTCTATTCAAGCCTAAATTAATTGTATCCAATTTGCAAATGAATTCCAATTCAGCAGTCTCTCGCTGGAGTCTGGATTTGAAGTTTTTGTGTTGTAATATCGCAACTTTCATGTCTGTAATCGCGTGACCAGAGAGATTGAAGTGTTCTACGACTGGTTTATGAATGTTATAATTCTTGACATCTGATTTGTGTCCATTTATTCTTTTACGTAGAGACTGTCCAGTTTGACCAATGTACATGGCAGAGGGGCATTGCTGGCACATGATGGCAAAAATCACATTGGTGGATGTGCAGGTGAACGATCTTCTGATAGTGTGGCTGATGTGATTAGGCCCTATGATGGTGTCCCCTGAATAGATATGTGGGCACAGTTGGCAACGGGCTTTGTTGCAAGGATAGGTTCCTGGGTTAGTGGTTCTGTTGTGTGGTATGTGGTTGCTGGTGAGTATTTGCTTCAGGTTGGAGGGTTGTCTGTAGGCAAGGACTGGCCTGTCTCCCAAGATTTGTGAGAGTGTTGGGTCATCCTTCAGGATAGGTTGTAGATCCTTAATAATGCGTTGGAGGGGTTTTAGTTGGGGGCTGAAGGTGACGGCTAGTGGCGTTCTGTTATTTTCTCTGTTAGGCCTGTCTTGTAGTAGGTGACTTCTGGGAACTCTTCTGGCTCTATCAATCTGTTTCTTCACTTCAGCAGGTGGGCATTGTTGTTGTAAGAATGCTTTGATAGAGATCTTGTAGGTGTTTGTCTCTGTCTGAGGGGTTGGAGCAAATGCAGTTGTATCGCAGAGCTTGGCTGTAGGCAATGGATCGTGTGGTGCGGTCAGGGTGAAAGCTGGAGGCATGTAGGTAGGAATAGCAGTCAGTAGGTTTCCGGTATAGGGTGGTGTTTATGTGACCATCGTTTATTAGCACGGTAGTGTCCAGGAAGTGGATCTCTTGTGTGGACTGGACCAGGCTGAGGTTGATGGTGGGATGGAAATTGTTGAAATCATGGTAGAATTCCTCAAGGGCTTCTTTTCCATGGGCCCAGATGATGAAAATGTCATCAATATAGCGCAAGTAGAGTAGGGGCGTTAGGGGACGAGAGCTGAGGAAGCGTTGTTCTAAGTCAGCAATAAAAATGTTGGCATACTGTGGGGCCATGCGGGTACCCATAGCAGTGCTGCTGATTTGAAAGTATACATTGTCCCCAAATGTAAAATAGTTATGGGTAAGGACAAAGTCACAAAGTTCAGCCACCAGGTTAGCCGTGACATTATCGGGGATAGTGTTCTTGACGGCTTGTAGTCCATCTTTGTGTGGAATGTTGGTGTAGAGGGCTTCTACATCCATAGTGGCCAGGATGGTGTTATCAGGAAGATCACCGATGGATTGTAGTTTCCTCAGGAAGTCAGTGGTGTCTCAAAGGTAGCTGGGAGTGCTGGTAGCGTAGGGCCTGAGGAGGGAGTCTACATAGCCAGACAATCCTGCTGTCAGGGTGCCAATGCCTGAGACGATGGGGCGCCCAGGATTTCCAGGTTTATGGATCTTGGAAATAGTAGTAGATAGTAGATAGTAGTAGATAGAATATCCCTGGTTGGGGTTCCAGGGGTGTGTCTGTGTGGATTTGATCTTGTGCTTTTTCAGGAAGTTTCTTGAGCAAATGCTGTAGTTTCTTTTGGTAACTCTCAGTGGGATCAGAGGGTAATGGCTTGTAGATAGTGGTGTTGGAGAGCTGCCGAGCAGCCTCTTGTTCATATTCCAACCTATTCATGATGACAACAGCACCTCCTTTGTCAGCCTTTTTGATTGTGATGTCAGAGTTGTTTCTGGGGCTGTGGATGGCATTGTGTTCTGCACAGCTGAGGTTGTGGGGCAAGTGATGCTGCTTTTCCACAATTTCAGCCCGTGCACGTCAGCAGAAGCACTCTATGTAGAAGTCCAGTCTTCTGTCTCGACCTTCAGGAGGAGTCCACCTAGAATCCTTCTTTTTGTAATGTTGGTAGTGAGGTCTCTGTGGATTAGTTGTTAAATGTCCAATTGCTACTAACCTTTTTGGTGAAAATTGAAACAAAAGTCATTTAGCACTAATGCTATTTCCTCATTTTCTGTTGTTGTTTTTCCCCCACCCCCCATTGAGTAATAGGCCTACCCTGTCCTTGGTCTTCCTCTTGCTTCTAATGTATTTATAGAATGTTTTCTTGTTGCCCTTTATGTCTCTAATTAGTTTAATCTCATTTTGTGCCTTACAATTTCTAATTTTGTGCCTACACACTTGGGTTATTTGTTTATATTAATCCTTTGTAATATGACCTAGTTTCCACTTTTTGTAGGACTCTTTTTTTGATTTTTAGATTATTGAAGATCTCCTGGTTAAGCCAGGCTGGTCTCTTGCCATACTTCCTGTCTTTCCTACGCAGTGGGATAGTTTGCTCTTGTGCCCTTGATAATGTCTGTTTGAAAAATTGCCCACTCCCTTGAACTGTTTTTCCCCTTAGATTTACTTCCAATTGGATCTTACCTACCAACTCCTTGAGTCTGCTGAAGTCTGACTTCTTGAAATCCCTTATCTTTATTGTGCTGTTTTCCCTCCTATCATTCCTTAGAATCATGAACTCTACCATTTCATGATCACTTTCACCTAAGCTGCCTTCCACTTTCAAATTCTCAACCAGTTCCTCCCTATTTGTAAAAATCAAATCAAGAACAGCCTCTCCCCTAGTAGCTTTCTCCACCTCCTAAACTAAAACATGTTCCCCAATACATTTCAAGAACTTGTTGGATAATGTGTGTGAAATCCCTGTAGCTACTCATTTGAGACATCTCTTTTCTGTAAAACACGAGCCCACGGAAAACATTCTACAAAGCAATCATGATATGTGACAATGAATATGTTAACTATAGATAAACATGTTTTGAATTCAGCACAATAGCTACACTAGCATGGGTGTATATAAAAAATGGGGAATTACTCTGGGCGCAATCAGGAAGACCCATCTATCTCCAGTAACAGATGATCCTTAGGAATGGATTTCAGCTTTTTATTTGTTGAAAGCCTTTCTACTGAAGGAATATTGATAACTAAAATGTTAGATAAAAATATTCAGGAACACTGCCAGAAAGACAATCAGCAAACCCTTTGCATCTGTTCTTTATATTAGAGAAGCCATCAGAGACCAGGCAAAGTTAGATCAAATGCTATTTAGCTATTTGGAATGGATGAAAAACCGGCTGGTGCATTTAAGAACCAATATTCTCTTAGCTAGAAGATCCACTCAGACAGAAACATTAATTAAAGCTAGAAATAGAACAGAAATGCATTAAGATGTTAGTTGTGATTAAATCTAAATTATTACAAGTATCCAATATCCTATGCAAGGAAATTGTAGTGTTCTGAGATTATCATGAAAAAACTGAGCCCACAAATAAAATCTATATTTCAGGATAGGATAAATGAGTTGGGAATAATTCAGATGAACTCACCAATGGCATTTTGCAGCACTGTAGAGATAGCAAGCTGTAAATCTAGTTTGCTGAAAAATACATGAACTAGTGTAAGGTGAACAGAAACTGGTATAAGTGGTGTTCTTTGTACAAACGTCAAAATACATAAAGGTTATGTAGGGGAGAGAATTTTTAAGGAGAGTTGGAAGAAGAGGTGGGAACAGAACTCGGGCCTTTCTGTCTCCTAATCCAATGTGCCTTAGCCTATCTTGAGTCAGGGAAAAAGCCATTTTAACCTGAATTGCTTTCAAGGTAGTCCTAGTCAGTTGTCAGTAATTCAGAGGACTTATTATGGCTAAGTTACCGAGGCACAACTAAACCTTCGTTAGGGGTACACTTATGAAACTCTGTGTGTGTGTGTATACACACACATACATGCACAATGTACATATACATATAATATGTACAAACTCATTGTCATCGTTCCCAAGGTAACTGCATCTCTGGGCCATTTGTGGCCTCTCTGAAGGCATCCTGCTTTGGTCTCAGACCTCTGCACATCACCCTTCTCAGGGACACATCCCAGGGATCCTGGCCTTCCAGACTGGGGGCTTAGACTGCAGACTCCTGCAATTCAGTGTGATTATCTCAGCAGGTCTGAGTTTAGTTTAGCACCTGCAGACCTGTTCTCTCAGGGGCATTGAGGGGGTTAACCAATGACCAGCCTGCTTGCATAAAACGAAGTACTACTTGTTCAGAACAAAAGCATTACAGAGAAAACATAGCATAAAACAATAAACAGCTTATATTCAGGTCTAGCTTACGAGGCAGTCATCCACCTTCCTCATAGAAACCCTGACAGGGTTAAAGTACTTCAGGCACTTTCTGCAGGGTTTGTCTCTCTTGGTCACAGTTTCATGTCAGTTCTTGGATTGAGTGTGAGTGACCTCTCTCTCTCTCTGTCTCAGATCAGGGCAGCTACTTTATACAGTATCAAGTCCTTTTTGTTTGTAGGCTTCTTGAATGAGGTCAAACCAGTTTATGCTATGTCTCCAGAGGTAAAACTTTCACAGACTTGTTACCTGCATTAGGGATTTGCATTAATTACCCCACAGTGTCTTTGGTTCCTGTAGGAAATTATCCTTTAGCTCACCCAGTGAGAACAGGAATACAATCACAGGCCAGACCATAAAGATACACATACCATTTGTAAAGTCTCTGAATTATCCATATGTCCATAACATCTGTCACAGCCCACTATAATAGTCTGTGAATATTCCATGTTTCCAAAACATCATATCTGTCACACTCATTACATTATTTTCAGATAAAAGCCAGTTTCTTCCAGACCACAGGTATACACTGATGCTCAGTGAGGGCTATTTTCAAACTGGACTTCAACTTTTTACCTCAAGCTTTTTCAGTTGTAGGGCTGTTCAGAAAGGGTTTTGTCAATATATATATATATTTTTAATTTGGGGAAGAGCACATTCTTTCATTCTTCTCTTACTCATGTCTAGCTGATCCTTTTTTGCTTAATCTTTAGGAAACAAATCACCTTCATGCAGAATTCAAGAATGAAAAATGTCACCCCCTAAAGGTTCAGAAAGTTATAGGTCTCTCACATCAGGGTGTTAGAAAGGAAATATAGACCCTTAATTGCAGCAGGTCATAGCCAGTTCCCTGCCACCTACATTTACCTCTACACATCTTTTAATACACTCAGAAGGGAGTTATGAAGGGAATTTCATAGATTCCAACACCAGAAGAGACCATTGTGATCTAGCCCAGAAGTTCTCAAACTGTGGGTCAGGACCCCAAAGTGGGTCATGACTCAGTTTTAATGGGGTCGCCAGGGCTGGCGTTAGACTTACTGATGCCAAAGCCCGAGCTCCACTGCCCAGGGCCGAAGTGGAAGCCCCACCACCTGGGGCCGAAGCTCAAGGGCTTCAGCTCTACGGGGTGGGACTCAGGTTACAGGCCCCCTGCCTGGGGCTGCATCCCTTCAGCTTTGGCTCCCCCATTTGGGGTGGTGGGACTCAGGTAGGCTCAGGCTTCAGTCCCCCCCGGCCTGTAGTAATTTTTGTGGTCAGAAGGGGGTCGCGGTGCAATGAAGTTTGAGAACTGCTGATCTAGTCTGATCTTCTGTATAATACAGGTCATACAACTTCCCCAACGTAGTTCCTAGAGAAGATCTTTTAGAAAAACATCCAATCTTGGTTTTAAAATGGTCAGTGATGGAGAATCCACCACGACCCAAAGTAAATTGTTCCAATGCTTAATAACTCTCACTTAATTCCTTATTTCCAGTGCAAATCTGTCTAGCTTCAACTTCCATCCATTAGATCATGTTATACCTTTCCATGCTATCTTGAAGAGCCCATTATTAAATATCTGTTCCCCATGTAGATTACAGACTGTACTCAAGTCACCCCTTAACGTTCTGTTTTTGGAAATAAATAGACTGAGCTGTTTGTCTGTCACTATAAGTCTTGTTTTCTAATCCTTTTATCATTCTTGTGGCTGTTCTCTGAACCCCCTCCAATTTATCAACATACTTCTTGAATATTGGGTACCAGGACTGGACAGAGTACTCCAGTATTTAAACCTGTGTAAAGCACACATAGATATGTGATTATTTAAAATAAAAAATATCACAAAATTAAAATTGGAATAGGAAGCAAAAAAGCAATAATAATTTCCCTCTCTTGCTCACCCCACTCACTGTTCTATTAGAAATCAATCCTGTTTTCTTCAGAATTCATTTTCCAATTCCTACTCTTTATTGGTAGCTACCAGTAACCAGTGAGGCTGAAATGTTATTTTTACATTATGGAGGTTTTTGTATTGTCATTGCAGATAACCTGTGGGTGAGTCACCAGCACAGATTACTTCACCACAAGGTTATTTCTTGTTACCATACCTACTGGAGTTCAGGAGGCACAGTTAGAGTATCCTTTCTACATATATTCTGTTTATCAAAGATGTTTCATACCTTCAGTAACAGTTCAAAGAGCAAAATTAGAATAAAGCAATGTGAAAATATGCAATACGATCAAAAGAGAGAGCCAGATATTCTGCAATTTGTACATATATGATGCAATTTGTACATATATGATGCAAACATCTTCAGGAAAAGCATAATTAATGAAACTATTATTTCCCACTCCCTGCAATCCTAAAATTTATATTGAAGTACAAGAGGGGGGAGAGAGAGGAAGAGTTTTGAGGCAGGTAAAGGGAAGAACATACATGCTTTCTTGACAACCCTGAAGTACATTGTCCCTTTCCATTAATTTTTTTCATTATTTGTGGTCACAGTGAAATTGAGCCAGATTATAATCTCCTTGAATCTTAAACAATTTCTATGGCACATGCCCTTGCAGTCATGTAAGAGGAGTTTGGGATATTCAGTAACATGAATCTCAGTTTAGAAAATAGTCTTAAATATTCATGATTTATTCCTGTCCTGGTATGTGAAGATTCAGAAATTGCTTTTGCCAGCTTCTCCCAGCGATGTGCACAAATTCCACCAGTAGCCACAGCACAGGAGATCATAGAATCATAGAATATAAGGGTTGGAAGGGACCCCAGAAGGTCATCTAGTCCAACCCCCTGCTCAAAGCAGGACCAATTCCCAGTTAAATCATCCCAGCCAGGGCTTTGTCAAGCCTGACCTTAAAAACCTCTAAGGAAGGAGATTCTACCACCTCCCTAGGTAACGCATTCCAGTGTTTCACCACCCTCTTAGTGAAAAAGTTTTTCCTAATATCCAATCTAAACCTCCCCCACTGCAGCTTGAGACCATTACTCCTCGTTCTGTCATCTGATACCATTGAGAACAGTCTAGAGCCATCCTCTTTGGAACCCCCTTTCAGGTAGTTGAAAGCAGCTATCAAATCCCCCCTCATTCTTCTCTTCTGCAGGCTAAACAATCCCAGCTCCCTCAGCCTCTCCTCATAACTCATGTGTTCCAGCCCCCTAATCATTTTTGTTGCCCTTCGCTGGACTCTCTCCAATTTATCCACATCCTTCTTGTAGTGTGGGGCCCAAAACTGGACACAGTACTCCAGATGAGGCCTCACCAATGTCGAATAGAGGGGAACGATCACGTCCCTCGATCTGCTCGCTATGCCCCTACTTATACATCCCAAAATGCCATTGGCCTTCTTGGCAACAAGGGCACACTGCTGACTCATATCCAGCTTCTCGTCCACTGTCACCCCTAGGTCCTTTTCCGCAGAACTGCTGCCTAGCCATTCGGTCCCTAGTCTGTAGCTGTGCATTGGGTTCTTCCGTCCTAAGTGCAGGACCCTGCACTTATCCTTATTGAACCTCATCAGATTTCTTTTGGCCCAATCCTCCAATTTGTCTAGGTCCTTCTGTATCCTATCCCTCCCCTCCAGCGTATCTACCACTCCTCCCAGTTTAGTATCATCCGCAAATTTGCTGAGAGTGCAATCCACACCATCCTCCAGATCATTTATGAAGATATTGAACAAAACCGGCCCCAGGACTGACCCTTGGGGCACTCCACTTGATACCGGCTGCCAACTAGACATGGAGCCATTGATAACTACCCGTTGAGCCCGACAATCTAGCCAGCTTTCTACCCACCTTGTAGTGCATTCATCCAGCCCATACTTCCTTAACTTGCTGACAAGAATACTGTGGGAGACCGTGTCAAAAGCTTTGCTAAAGTCAAGAAACAATACATCCACTGCTTTCCCTTCATCCACAGAACCAGTAATCTCATCATAGAAGGCGATTAGATTAGTCAGGCATGACCTTCCCTTGGTGAATCCATGCTGGCTGTTCCTGATCACTTTCCTCTCATGCAAGTGCTTCAGGATTGATTCTTTGAGGACCTGCTCCATGATTTTTCCAGGGACTGAAGTGAGGCTGACTGGCCTGTAGTTCCCAGGATCCTCCTTCTTCCCTTTTTTAAAGATTGGCACTACATTAGCCTTTTTCCAGTCATCCGGGACTTCCCCGGTTCGCCACGAGTTTTCAAAGATAATGGCCAATGGCTCTGCAATCACAGCCGCCAGTTCCTTCAGCACTCTCGGATGCAACTCGTCCGGCCCCATGGACTTGTGCACATCCAGCTTTTCTAAATAGTCCCTAACCACCTCTATCTCCACAGAGGGCTGTCCATCTCTTCCCCATTTTGTGATGCCCAGCGTAGCAGTCTGGGAGCTGACCTTGTTAGTGAAAACAGAGGCAAAAAAAGCATTGAGTACATTAGCTTTTTCCACATCCTCTGTCACTAGTTTGCCTCCCTCATTCAGTAAGGGGCCCACACATTCCTTGGCTTTCTTCTTGTTGCCAACATACCTGAAGAAACCCTTCTTGTTACTCTTGACATCTCTGACTGAAGCAGCTTATTGTGTATGACATGGACAAATCAGAAGCATCAACAAATTATAGTAGGTATTTAAGATGTTTTTCAATGAGTTCATATTCATCTGCTTTACTCATTGATACTGACTGATGGATATTTTTTTTTGTTACAATGTACTTAACTCTCATAGACACTGTGCTGTCCCCCTTTACCCACCAATGAGATCAGGCAAAATAAAATTCCTGGCTAAAATGGAAGTTCCAGTCTTTTGTGGGGTATTCAAATTCCTGTCCCCAATGTCAGTATGTTTCCATGTATTCTGAGGTTCAGAGGTTTGCAGGATCTATGCAAGGGACGAGAGGGGATATACACGAATCAGAACAAAAGATCAGAGTGCTCCAAAATATAACCTGATTTGACTGAAATAACCCTTTGTGTTTTTGAGAATCAAAATGTAATCCCTGCCACAACACAGGACCTCTCATGAGAACATTACATACAAACAAATATAAATAAGTTGGAGATTTCATAGTAATTTAAAGATCTAACAAAGTACCTAAAAGCAGTGGTGAGCTAGAGCTGGTTTGCACCGGTTCATGCGAACCGGTTGTTAAATTTTGTTGTTAACCCGCTTCCCTGCAGGGGGCGCTGAGGCTATGATGGGCTCCGGCCGGGAAGTGATGTAATTCCTCCTCTGGCTGCCGGGGGCGCTGTGCTGCGGGAGCCATGTGGGCTGCCACCTGGCCCTGGGCACGAGCCTTGTTGCTGCTGCTGCTGCTCCCCCGACCCCTGGCCCTGGGGCTCCCGCTGCTGCCTGGTGGGTCCCCGGCTGCTCTGCTGGGCCTGGGCTGCGTCCTGTTGCTCGGGCTGCTCCGAGCCACTCTCCCCGTGAGTATCCACCACCCTGCCCACAGCCAGCCCCTGTCTCCAGCCACCCCCGGACCCCTGCCCGCAGCCAGCCCCTGCCGCACCCCCTGCCCTGCCCACAGCCAGCCCCTGTCTCCAGCCACCCCTGCACCCTCTGCCTGCAGACGGCCCCCATCTCCAGCCACCCCTGCACCCTCTGCCTGCAGACGGCCCCCATCTCCAGCCGCCCCTGCACCCTCTGCCTGCAGACGGCCCCCATCTCCAGCTGCCCCCGCACCCCCTGCCCGCAGCCAGCCCCTGCTGCACCCCTTGCCCTGCCTGCACCAGCCCCTGCCACACCCCCTGCCCTGCCCGCAGCCAGCCCCTGTCTCCAGCCAGCCCTGCACCCCCTGCCCTGCCTGCAACCAGGCCCTACCTCCAGTCAGCGCCTGCCCTGTCTCCAGCCAGCCCCACAGCCCCTTGCCTCCAGCCAACCCCGCACCCTCCTGTCTCCAGCCAGCTCCGCACCCCCTGCCCTGCTCGCAACCAGCCCTGCACCCCCTGCCTCCAGCTAGCCCTGCCCCACACCCCTGTGTGCAGCTGGCCCCACGTCCACTGGTGTCCTGCAGTTCCCAGTAACCCTGCACACCTGCTTCAATGACGGGGGGGGCATGGAGCAGCTGGGACCCACACATGTGCACACCCTAGGATGACCAGACAGCAAGTGTGAAAAATCAGGCCAGGGGGTGGGGGGTAATAGGAGCCTATATAAGAAAAAGACCCCAAAATCGGGACTGTCCCTATAAAATCGGGACATCTGGTCACGCTAGCACACCCCCAGGGCGTGGCGGGGACCCACACATGTGAAACGGAGCTCATTTCTAGTTCAGGCCCATCTTTTTAAAAAAGAACTTTAGGCAGGGTTAACATACATCCGTATTTTCCCGGACAGGTCAGGCTTTTTGGTTCTTAAATCGGGAGGAATTTTTAAATTTTAAAAAATACGGACGTATGGTAACCCTGTTGGTACAAAAAATACATACTGGGGCACATCCCTTAAATCAGAACTTTTTATAGGGAACCGGTAGTTAAGATTTTGGCAGCTCATCACTGCCTAAAAGTACAGCTTGCTGTATAGTATGTTAGAATGAAACAGATTTACTCTAAGGATTATACCCAAAACATTCAACAGTTTGGCTCCAGACTAAATCCTTCCTGAATTTTCTGTCATTCCAGGCAAAATTATTATTATTATTTTTTTCAACCAGCAAATCCTTAATCTCCAACCTTCACATCAGCTAATCTTTCACCTTCGGTCTAAATGCACACAAGCTGTCCCTTGCAGTTGTGGCATTTCCTGTGGCAGCCATTTTTATTCTGTAAATTATGGGGAGAGTAAAAGAGAATGATAAAGCCTCCACATGGAAATCACACAAATGTATGTGTATGCCTATGGAGAATGCAGAAATCGCAAAATCAACATTGACAGCTATGAAGTGGGACATGATAGCAGACAACACTGTTTACATCACACCAGGTTTAGCCAAAGACCCATTATCCTAGGAGTAAGGATTTTAGGTGCTTTAGTATTTTTAACAACAATGAGATATGGTATGTGTGTGAGATCCAAAGATAGAATACACTCACCAGCAGGTCTGCTCTGCGCCACTTAAGTCCCACTTATACTCTCAACATAGGGTTTAGGTGGTGCAAAGGGCTTGAGCTGGTATTCTGTACATAAGTGAATTTCACTCCAACAGTTTACTAGATCTGAAGCTATTTGAGTGCTTTCATTTGTAATTGTCTTGCTTGCCACTGCTGCTTGGAAGAGACATTGAACTGACATGTAGAGCTGAGTGAATAATTGATGCCAGGGCTAAAGCAAAAAACAGTGACAAAAATTTAATTTGTGTTGAACAAAATATTTCAAATGTTGATTTGAAACAATGTTTCACCATGTCCCTTTTTCCCCAATTTTTTTTTTTTTGGCCAAAAGTATTTGCTAAATTCTATCCAAATTTATGAATAGTTTGAGTGCCCCCCAAAATGGTTTTTTTTCTGGTGAACAGTAAATTCATTAAAAAAAAAATCAGACAGCTCCACTGATAAGTAATTTGCATGTTATTTATTTATTTTGGTTTGTGGTACAATTGAGAGAGACTGCATTTAAATAGGATCAGTTTTGTGGATAAAAAAAGGAGGTGTTCTAAGACAGAAAAGCCATGTAAGATGAATGGCCAAGAAAAGAGTGGATAGACTGAGTACAAGAGAGAGAATTGAGTGGATATGAAGCAAACATTGGACCGGCAAGCTTGGAAAAGACTGATCTGGTGACCTGATCTCAGCTAACCAGAAGAAGCAGCAGAAGAAGATGTGATGGTGAAAACAGGTTAAGGACTATTTGGAAAAGCTGGACATACATACATAAGTCCATGGGGCTGGATGCAATGCATTGGAGGGTGCTGAGGGAGTTGGCTGATGTGATTGCAGAGCCATTGGCCATTATCTTTGAAAACTCATAGCGATCAGGGAGGTCCTGGATGATTGGGAAAAGGGAAATATAGTGCCCATCTTTTAAAAAGGGAAGAAGGAGAATTTGGGGAACTACAGACTGGTCAGTCTCACCTCAGTTGCTGGAAAAATCATGGAGCAGGTCCTCAAGGAATCTATTTTGAAGCACTTGGAGGAGAGGAAGGTGATCAGGTACAGTCAACATGGATTCACCAAGGGCAAGTCATGCCTGACCAACCTGATTGCCTTCTATGATAAGATAACTGGCTCTGTGGATATGGGGAAAGCAGTGGACATGATATACCTTGACTGTAGAAAAGCTTTTGATAACATCTCCCTCAGTATTCTTGCCAGCAAGTTAAAGAAGTATGGATTGGATGAATGGATTATAAGGTAGATAGAAAGCTGGCTAGATCGTCAGGCTCCATGGGTAGTGATCAATGGCTTGATGTCGAGCTGGCAGCTGGTATCAAGCGGATTGCCCTGGGGGTCTGGCCTGGGGCCGGTATTTTTCGGCATCTTCATTAATGATCTGGATGATGGGATGGATTGCACTCTCAGCAAGTTCACGGATGACACTAAGCAGGGGGAGGAGGAGAAAGAGGTAGATATGCTGGAGGGTAGGGATAGAGTCCAGTGTGACCTAGACAAATTGGAGGATTGGGGCAAAAGAAATCTGATGCGGTTCAACAAGGACAAGTGCAGAGTCCTGCACTTAGGAGGGAAGAATCCCATGCACTGCTGCAGGCTGGGGACCAACTGGCTAAGCAGCAGTTCTGCAGAAAAGGACCTGGGGATTACAGTGGATGAGAAGCTGGATATGAGTCAGCAGTGTGCCCTTGTTGCCAAGAAGGCTAACGGCATATTGGGCTGCATTAGTAGGAGCATTGCCAGCAGATCCAGAGAAGTGGTTATTCCCCTCTCTTTGGCACTGGTGAAGCCACATCTGGAGTACTACATCCAGTTTTGGGCCCCCCACTACAGAAAGGATGTGGACGAATTGGAGTGAATCCATCAGAGGGCAATGGAAATGATTAGGGGCTAGGGCACATGACTTATGAGGAGAGGCTGAAGGAACTGGGCTTATTTAGTCTGCAGAAGAGAAGAGTGAGGGGGGATTTGATAGCAGCCTTCAACTACCTGAAGGGAGGTTCCAAAGAGGATGGAGTTAGGCTGTCCTTAGTGGTGGCAGATGACAGAACAAAAAGCAATGGTCTCAAATTGCAGGGGGGAGTGGATGAAAGGGAAAAACTATTTCACTAGGAGGGTGGTGAAGTACTGGAATGGGTAACCTAGGGAGATGGTGGAATCTCCGTCCTTAGAGGTTTTTAAGGCCCATCTTGACAAAGCACTGACTGAGATGATTTAGTTGGGGTTGGTCCTGCTTTGAGCAGAGGGTTGGACTAGATGACCTCCTGAGGTCTCTTCCAATCCTAATCCATCTATAATTCTATGATTCTAAATAAGATGGAAAAGCAAAGATTGGTCAAAGATAGTCAATATGGTTTCAGAAGGTCTTATTAGCCTTGTAACTGTTTAATGGGATTTCTGCTGAGGTAGAGTAAGAAATATGTATTCTTATAGTAAGTATTAAAGGTGTCTTACCACAACAGGGATTTACTACTGGCCAAATCTGGAAGGCCATACTCAGAACTAACTTCTGTTCTCAGTCACTCCATTATAAAGCCAACAGGTACTTCTAGATTGAAACTGGCATGACTGAAAGCAGAATTTGGCCTTCTGTTTTTACTCATAGGCGAAACTCTCATTGTCTTCAATGGCAAAGACTTAGTGAGGATTTGTCATAAGGCAACTTCACACCTCTACAAAAATTGTGGTAAAGATCTGCTCTCAATTAGTCCATGTTCACACTAAGAGCAGAATATTGCCCAAAGTTTTGCTTGCAGTCATCAAAAAAG
This sequence comes from Caretta caretta, assembly GCF_965140235.1. Lineage (NCBI taxonomy): Eukaryota > Metazoa > Chordata > Testudines > Cheloniidae > Caretta > Caretta caretta. Next base: position 46,409,857 of record NC_134207.1, read on the forward strand.
TAAATACGTAATAAAGGTCAAATACCAGGAGACAAGTAGTTACTATAAATGGGACCTTTTTAACATGTGGAAAACATATTAATTTGAAACTAATTTCCAAAAATGATCAAATGGATCAATATGACATATCAGCTTTTCATTATTTAAAACAACAACTAACAGAATGGCATGAAATGTAAGAGTTGTAACTTATGTAACAATCTGAAGGATGTGTATTGTAAAAAAATGACTCATTGGTTACATATCACTCAAAAATCGCCCCCATACTCCACTGCTTCGAGGCTATTTTTGTGTGGAAGCAACAGAGAGCAAACTTAGCCTTACTGCAAACTATTTGGCTTAGTTTTATACTCAACTACTATCCTCATCACAAACACCAAGGATTTTAATTACATTCCTGTGGAGCAAAATTCTTAGTATCTGTGTGGGTCGGGACCAGTGGGGATGTGTACAGTTATATATGCAAAGTATTCTGTGTGAAATACTGGTACGTACATTAGAGTAGAACAGAGAGGGTGTATTGCCTGGTCTCCACATTCAGAGGAAGACTAGATGCTTCGGGATTTTCTTTACTGGAAGTAGAGAAACTAAAATTTTATTGATCTTTTGCTTTTGATGGGGTTTGGTGGGTCTGCTAGACACTACCAGGGAGTAAACAAGAACAGTCAAGGAAGCTAATGAACATTGCACTGAAGGTAAATAATTTCTTTGCATGAGTCTTTACTCCAGAGGCCATACTCTTTTCAGGTAAGCACTGTCAGAGAGATTCACAGGTCAAAAGAAGAGGTGCTGGAATATATTGATAAGTTAAACAGCAACAAGTCAACAAGACTGGGTGGGAGATGCACATCAGTGTGTTCAAAGGAATTTAAGAATGAAGTGACTAGGCTGCTTACAAATTAAAAAAGCATTTTTTTTTCATTAAAGCCAGCTACTTTTCTGGGGGATAGCAAATGTTGTACCTATCTTTAAAAGGTAAATTGGTTGAAACAATAACTTAAGAAGATGAATGATAAAACACAAGATAAATGATAGCATTTCGCGTTGACCCTGTTATTAACTATTCGACAGATAATTTGGTCTCTAACCAGTCCGTATGTTAACTGTTCAAATTTGTTACATTTCATGCGGACTCATTGCTTCCTCACAGAATGCTTTATAACAGCTGTTCAGTGTCATATACTAAGTGCTATTACTTACACTTTTTCTGTAACAGGATATAAATGGGCAGACATGCGTGCATGGCATCCCACTGACTTCACTTAATATCTGTGCAGGAGTAAGAGCCTGACTGCATGGATCCAATAGCAAGACTTGGATCCGTATTATTTATACAACACTAGAGGTACACATGGCATCTTCCACCTCTACACACAACTGCAGCCCTAGGGAATTTACAATCTAGGTCCAATAAGCAAGTTTATGATAGATGCAGCTACGTTCTTTAATAGTCTAAACAACCTTTTCACAGAATGATTTAAAACATTTATAAAGGTTACCATAAATGATGTGAAAGTCTATTACACAGCAAGTCTACTCAGTACTTTTAAAGTAATACCCAACTGGCAGAAACACCTTGACGGGTTAACACCCAAGAAGAACATTATACTCTATCAGCTTTTTTGGCAGCTGCCTTTATTTCAAGTAGGCAGAGATAATTAACTGACTCAGTTTGCTGCAAGTGGGAGACACACAAAGAAAGAACCTCAACAAAAACTGAGAAAAAACTTCAGATGAAGATATAGTTTCTGAATGATGGAATTGATACAAAGTAGGTCATCTCATCTCAGATCCATATCAAGAATAGCTTTTAGATTTTCCTATATGTGAAGAGAGACTGTAATTTTTACCTACAGTCAGAAACTAGAAACTCTTTAGAATAAGAGAAATGGCTTACAAAGCTTTCAGTGTGTTAAGTAGTGTGTTCAGTCACCAGAATAATATCCCAGGAGGAAAACAGTTATATAAAGGCAAGCGGCAACTACTTCAAAGTTTTTTTAGATATAGATATATATATATCTGCATTGGGTTTATATATCATTACACAGGAGTGAGGGATTAGCATAAGCAGAGCTGCACAAAACAGATTTTTTTTATTAGTGTCTGATGTAAAATAATGTTGGCAACTTCTCTAGGTTTTAAACTGGAAAAGCCACAAGGCAAAAACGTTAGGGTAAAATAGAAAGGTAGAATATATTTAAAATAGGAGATAAACTGGTCACCTACAGTTCATGTTTTAACAAAGAAAACTATTGTATATTCAGAACAAACATAAGGATGTGCCACCTTGTCAAGAGACAGGTTTCAGAGTGGTAGCCGTGTTAGTCTGTATCAGCAAAAATAACACCTTATGGCACCTTAGAGACTAACAAATTTATTTAAGCATAAGCTTTTGTGGGCTAAAACCCACTTCATTAGATGCCTGGAGTGGAAAATACAGGAGCAGGTATAAATACATGAAAAGATGGGAGTTGCCTCCAACATGAAACTGCAGAACTGGAATTAATTTGCAAACTGGACTGAATAAAGACTGGGAGTGGTTGGGTCATTACAAAACCTAAACCTAATTTCCCCCATACTAATTTTCCCCTACTGTTACTCACACCTTCTTGTCAACTGCTTGGAATGGGCCACTCTCCTTACCACTACAAAAGTTATTTTTCCTCCCTTGGTATCCTACTGTTAATTGAATTGTCTCCTTAGACTGACCTCACACTTGGTAAGGCAACTCCCATCTTTTCATGTATTTATACCTGCTCCTGTATTTTCTACTCCATGCATCTGAAGAAGTGGGTTCTAGCCCACAAAAGCTTATGCCCAAATAAATGTGTCAGTCTCTAAGGTGCCACAAGGACTCCTCATTGTTCTTGTCAAGAGAGAGGAGGATCAGATGAAGGAAGAGGCTGCAAGGCCCCCCTTGGAATGAATAAGGCCTGGCTGGCATCCAAGGTCATTTCAAAGTCTTAAGCTTGCTTGCTTCACTAGCTTGCTTTAATCATACTAAATGAAGATACTTTGTTAGGGTCATGCTGTTACTTTCTCCTGCTCATTCTGACAGGGATGCTGAGGAGGGGAGCTTCTAGGAAGGTAATGAGCTGCAGCTCCATTTTCCTTTCTGCCCTAGTTCGTAGCGAACCAAGTTGACAATTATGCTGTCATGTAAGTTCAGCTCAGATAGGAAAAAAGGAAAAATCCTTAGTGATGGCAACAAAAGGGAGTTGTAACTTGTGGAAGTCAGTTGTGGTTACAACCTCCATCTCACAAAATGGCCTCCTTCGGCAACAGCTGGCTGTTTTTCTAAACAATAAAGGACCTACTGCCCGAGGGGAAACCTAATGGGAAAGGCTTTGGGATAAAAGATGCAAGCCCAGAAATGAGAGAGTTGTGACCAATCAGTAAGGGTTTGTCTGCGCACAATAGTTGTATCACTTTAACTACACCGGTATAGTCAAAGCAGCACAACCCCCCCTAGCATCCACGCAGTTATATCACTACAAAAGTGCTTGTACTAGTATAGATGGTCCCATACAGGAAGTAAAATAACTAATCTGGAATAAGACACCTTTGTAACTGTTCATGCTACAGCTTTTACTGGTATAAATATTCTAGAAAAAAAATCCCATCCCTAACTGAAATAGTTATGCTGGTACAACTTTTAAATGTAGTCCAGGCCTTAGTAGCATCATCACTCTGGGTTAGTGCAGGGGATAGCCTTAAGTCCTGAATTTTAACACTTGTGTATAGCCTCATTAAAGTCAAATAGGGCTACTATGCACTTCCTTGTGTCTTGACAAGATTGGAGTCTTAGCAAGAAAAACGGAGGTTTTGCTCACAGGGGACACCAGTTTTTTTCGCTTGCTTGCATTGTGTTGATCTATGTCTAGCTAATAAAAATTAGGATACTTTCATAAGTTCCTGCATTCTTGCTGGCACATTCACAACTACACCCAGACCTATGTTACCAGAAGTGTGGGGCTGATACGGAGTGATTATCCAACCCAGATGTATGAGTTTGGCAGCCTCAGCTCATCAATTCTCTAGCCATTAATACGGGACGTAAAGAAGTCAGCAGGTTTTGCCAAGAAATGTGTCCCTTAACTGACACTCAGGAGGCCACCTGGAACAAAACGAGTCAGCTTCATAATAGACTTAAAACAACAGTGGAAAAATATTTATTGATTGCTGTCTAGCCGGAGAAAATAGCAATGAAAAACAAATGGTTAGTGTTTTGCTTACTGCATGAAATGACATGCTACAATTGGTAGATTCTTTTCTTTTTTTTGCATCATGGGAATGGCTGTTACTTTTTTAGGTCCTGATCTTGTAACTGCTCCTCCATGGGTGGACCCCTGAGACTGCATGGTTTCCTTCCGACTTTAAGAGGGCTCCGGATTGACATAGGGATGTGCCTACGCAGCTTTAGTCCGTAAATCAAAGGAAGACTGTTTAAAATAGTCTGAAACCATAACTCTGTGGCAGTAGAATGCCATTTTGACTGTAAGATCAGTTTAAAAAAAATGTTTTGGTTCTTTGTCAGCTGTATGTCACTTGGCAGGAATACTGGTTGTATTTAAACTTTAAGTGTGATAGGGAAGAGAATCTTGGAAGAAAATAGAGTTTTACCTCAGCAAACTAGAGTGTAACGTTTATTTACTTCTGCTACACAGAGAAACTCATTGGATTCCCCTCTTTTTCTCCCAGCTGTGCCTTCAGATAGGATGCTGGTTTTGAGCATTCCAGATAAATCCTAAAAAAGTTGCACACATTAGCTCTCCAATTGTTAATATTTCACAGCTCACTGAATCAAAACTTCATAAGAACATTTGCATTGTTGATATCCGCACCAACCCCTCTGAGCTTTTAAAAAAAAATTAGACAGCCGTGATAATAAATATTTATAAGGTCAAATTGTACCTTCACATGGATATTCTTGTGAGAGGATAAGCATGGGCCGAAGAAACTCCATTAAAGTCACCTTATGAAGTATCTATCATATCTTCCCTTAAAGGAGCAAAGTGTTAGGAGGCCCCCAAAGGAAGTGAGAGGTGCAGCCTTCCAGCTTTGCAAACCCCCAAGACCCAAAGAGAAGGGGACTCCAGACTCACAAAGGGGCTCCCTTTGTGCTGCTCCTCCAGTCATTGTCCTGCCAAAGTCCTCCCACCATGGCACGATGGCAGCTGGAGAAGTGACTAGCAGGAGCTGATAATGTTTGCATTAACTAACATTAACGGGACTACTCATATGCTTGAAATTAAGCATGTGCTTAGGTATGTTGATGAATTGGGACCATAATTGTTATTAAATGGAATCCTAGAAGGCCAGGTTGTGCACTGCAGCAGGATTTTCAGTTCTCTGTTGTGTGTATTAAAGGTGACAGTAGTATTGAACTGGAATTGAATGTGTTGGTGAGAGCATTCATGTGTTGGTGTGGTGGAATATTACAATGGCTGTTGGCGAATGATTAGAGATTGATATGGTGTTGGGCGTAGCTGTTGTTTTCTTAACATATGATTTTGTAGAGTTTGCATTGTTCTGAGGAAATGTATTTGTGCAAGCGTAACTCTGAGTCAATAAAGTTGTTTGCATGGGAACAGATGTATAATATCATTTAGTATTTATCATATTTTGACTTTAATCTTTATATTAAATTTTAAAAAAATACTGGATGAAATACATCCCTGGTGTAACACAGCTTATACCAAGAGAGTTACAACATGGCAGATTTTGGACTATTGTGCCTCTCTAGCATTTGTTTTTTCTTCCCATCTCAGTCTTTTTTCTACCATTGTTATACCAATAAAATAAAAACCAGCAGGATCTTATTAAAGAAGAAAAGGCAAAATACCACATTTATTGTGAATACAGAAAGAATCATAGTAAGCAGTTAGTTATAGCTATAACATTCCATTCAATCTCATATTTATTCACACATTCATTCATACAAACACACACACACAGGTTCTGCAAGGTTGTTATCATAGTTACCAGCCTTAGAGTTGCTCATGCCAAGCCACTGGCCAGATGGCCTGGACATGAGGAGGGAGCAGGGCCTTGTCAGATGCTCATCTGATGCTCCTGGAAGTTGGTTTGCAGAATCAGACCCCAAAATTCTCACTTTCTAGAGTCTATTTTTATAGGAGTTTCTTCCTAAGCCCGTCTATGGGAATTGCTTCATCATGCTGTTGCTGAATCAATCAGCAGATAGCACATTCCTGACGGCTCCGTGCTGCCAGATGTTATCTTGTTCTTTGGTTCTCCCATTCTTGAGGCTGTTGGGTGGATTCCAATCTGCCCTCTGGGGGGGGGGGGTCCTCTGGTTATTTCCACTTGACGCCTTCTTCAGCCGATGGACACTGGATTCTTAGGCTGGCACCTTCCTGATCATTCAGTTATTATCCATGCCAAGCATCCATCCACATACATCCTCTATCTCTATTTTAATCACAATTGTTAATACAACAAAAGGGTGGGGAGTCTCTGGGTGCTGTTTCTGTTGTTACAGAGTATTGCTTTGAGTCTCTCTCTGTGTGAATTGCTTTGAGAATAGACTCTGTCTTAGAATGTACTAATGCAATCAGCAGCTTGCAAGTTTCACACATAGAGGGAGAGAAACAGTACCAAAAACCAAGAGACCCCTTAATTAGTAATATCCTGGAATTTAAACTATGGGGAATCACACTCATTTGTGATTTTAATACAGAACTTCTTTAATATGATCCAACACCCTTGCCCTTCCGTATATTTTGGCACATATTTTCTCTTTATTCTTTGTAATATTTATTAATGACTTCTCTTTCCTTCTGGGAAGGAATGCTGTTCAAGAGAAAAATCATATTAAATTGAATACAAATATGTACAAAGGGAAATGTTTTTATGGGGAGCCATACTCTGATTAAACCAACAGTTAAACGAAGGAAGGAAGAAAGAAATTCCCTGAAAAGAAGGAGGCGGGTGAATAAAAGAAACTAATACTTCAGTTTGAACAAGGAAAGTTATATTCAACAACTTTGTGTGTGTGTGTGTGTGTGTGTGTATGTATAGAGGCAGTGCTAGCCACCACCTCACTGCTACTTAATTGTGTATTCATCCTTTGATATTAGCAAATAACTTTTGATCTTGTTTATGTCTCTTAAATGCTGCATAGGGGGTCCAGACCTCAGCAAAAGATAGAAATACCATTGTAAAATAGCTAGAGAGGAAACAGATAAACTTACTGCAAGAGCCTGAGGATGAGAAAACATAAGAACATAAAAACATAAGAATGGCCCTAGTGGGTCAGACCAAAGGTCTATCTAGCCCAGTATCCTGTCTTCCCACAGTGGCCAGTGCCAGATGCCCCAGAAGGAATGAACAGAACAGGTAATCATCAAGTGATCCATCTCCTGTCGCTCATTCCCAGCTTCTGGCAAACAGAAGCTAGGGACACCATTCCTGCCCATCCTGGCTAATAGCCGTTGATGGACCTATCCTCCATGAATGTATCTAGTTCTTTTTTGAACCCTGTTATGGTCTTGGCCTTCACAACATCCTCTGGCAAAGAGTTCCACAGACTGACTGTGCATTGTGTGAAAAAATACTTCCTTTTGTTTGTTTTAAACCTGCTGCCTATTCATTTCATTTGGTGACCCCTTGTTCTTATGGTATGAGGAGTAAATAACACTTATTTACTTTCTCCACACCAGTCTTGATTTTATGGACCTCAATCATATCTCCCATTAGCTGTCTCTTTTCCAAGCTGAAAAGTCCCAATCTTATTAATCTCTCTTCATACAGAAGCCATTCCATACCCCTAATCATTTTTGTTGGCCTTTTCTGTACCTTTTCTAAGTCCAAGATATCTTTTTAGAGATGGGGCGACCATTTCTGCACACAGTATTTAAGATGTGGGCATACCATGGATTTATATAGAGGCACCATGATATTTTCTGTCATATTATCTATCCCTTTCTTAATTATTCCCAGCATTCTGTTCGCTTTTTTGACTGCCGCTGCACATTGAGTGGATATTTTCAGAGAACTATCCACAATGACTCCAAGATCTCTTTCTTGAGTGGTAACAGCTAATTCAGACCCCATCATTTTATATGTATAGTTGGGATTATGCTTTTCAATGTGCATTACTTTGCATTTATCAACATTAAATTGCATCTGCCATTTTGTTGCCCAGTCACCCAGCTTTGAGAGATCCTTTTGTAGCTCTTCACAGTCTGCCTGGGTCTTAAGTATCTTTAGTAATTTTGTATCACCTGCAAATTTTGCCACCTTACTGTTTACCCCTTTTTCCAGATCATTTATGAATATGTTGAATAGGACTGGTCCCAGAACCATAATTATCCATAGGCTAATAAAAAGATTACTTCATGCCTAGAAGGACAATAATGCAGAATGTCACACCTAGACACCAAAGAGATCTAATAGTACAAGGGAGGAAAGCCACAAGCCAGAGAGGATGAGAAGAGAAGAGCTTCAATGACAAAGACCAAACAAACAAAGACCAAGCTGCTCCCAGAGCAGCTTGAAAGAAAAAAAGCCAGTGACCCCAGGGACACACATTAGTTCCAAGAGCCTGATCTAGGGAGGTGCTTGAGCACCCTCTATTCTCATTGACTTCAGTGAAATGGGCAAATGCTCTGCATCATGCTCTACAGGGCCCTACGAATGCAAAGATTTTATTCTTTGCTTAACTCATATGTTACCATGTGATTTGACCACATCACTGAAGATAATCCATTATCCTTAAACTAGCTATTAGAACTGGTAAACAAACAAACCAACACACATTTTTTTACTGAAAATCTATTGAATTAAACATTTCATTTTAAATTCTTTGTTCTAAATGTTTTGATTTTTCATGGCAAATTCTTTATATTCAAATAGATATTTTCATTTGGCTTTGGTTTTTGCAAACCAAATTTTTTTAAAATGTTAAATATTGGGGTTTCCCCCTTGTGTGTGCGCGGGGGGCGCAAGGAGGGTTGCAATGGAATCCAATAGGTTGAATGACGTCTAGGGTTTGGGCTTGTTTCACTTTTCCTGTTTTATTACTCCAACTTTTCAGAACTTTATTGTTACAGTGTTTCATTTTTCCTTTCGCCACTCAGTAACTTTTCTCAGGTGGAGGAAGCAGGGAGGAACTGTACTGGTCTGTGAGGTGAAGCAAGAGACTGTCACGCAGACATATAGATATGAAAGCACCTATAGAAAGTTACAACTACAAGGGTCCCCATGTGGAAGATGCTTAGATATCTGACATGCTAGATATGCATATACTGTGTTTTATTGTTTTAAGATCTGTTTTTCTCTGAAATGCTTTTGTTCTAAATAAATAACCCTTTACTTGAAGACGGCTGCTTGATCACTAGTTACCACACTCATTGCTCCTCCAGGAAACAAAACTGCAGGCAATGAAGATACGTCAGGCCTGTTGAGGTGACCACGGTTGACCACAGAGGGCTGCAGCCCAGAGAGTGGTCTGAGATCCTGACACCCCCAGAGAAAGGTGATGGTTTGAGACCTAAGGGGTTTCACTCAAAGAGACCGGGAGGGGTCAAAGGTACAGTTAGCCCAGTAACTTGGACAGAGTGTCCCTCCTCAGCCTTTACTTGTCTTCTATTGCTCCTATCCCCCACAGCTTGCTCCTATCAGTCCCAACCTATACCTTCCCCCCTCTTTTCCTATGTAGATGTAGAGGTACCCCTTAGCTCCTGGGATGGAGCATGCTCAGTCAGTCTGTGGGAATCATCTATGACGAGTCCAGTCAGCACATAGAAGCTGTGAGGGGATGATGCAGAGTTAGAGCAGATGGATTCTTTGGAGAATAATGCTGCAACCTCTAACAAACCTTGACTGATGATGTCTGAACTGTGATTTGCAGAGTCTTACAACTCAGCGAAATGTGGGTGAATTTTCCTGGGCATGCCAAAAGGCACATACAGGACACCAGGGTGACTCCCCTGCTAAATGTCAATTAACTGCTCCAGAGCTTGGAAGTGCTAGAGCTTTTTAATAAAACAGGAGCTAAGATTCAAAACTTTGTAACATGAGCAAAAATATTTTGCCTACCTCATTCACAGGAGTGGTGAAGCTTGTTAGCTGAAGCATCCCCACAAATGCAGCCTGATGCAGAGACTTGGCATAAAAAATTCAGCCTGAAGAGTTTACATTTCATAAAGTTATAAGAAATTGAAAATTGCATCTTATATGGAAAGTATTAGTTAACCTTAACTATGGGCATCACTGCCAGTAAGACCTACAATCATATTGCAAATATATTGTGCTCTATTTTGGAAAAATAATAAAATCTTAATAAGATAAGACCTCACTGCAGCACTCTGCTATTAAATCTTTGAGAGCTGGGAAGCAACTTAATATATTTGTGTGAATATTTTTGTGTGAATTTGGTAAAATTCAGATTAGCAAATATATTATGGATTACTTTTCACAGAGTAAGTGAACCACGATAATTTGGACAACTATTTCTTGTAACAAAGGGCCTTATCCAAAACACCCATATGACTTCCACAGACATTGGATTGGGCCAAAAGTTTGCAGTATTCTAGTGAGGATAACTTCAACAAGAATAAATAATGGTAGCAACTGCATTCATGGTAATAATGCATGTGTGACACTTTGAGGTTCAACCCATATCAGTAAGGGGTTATGGCACTGCCTGCCCTGTAACCCCAGATGTGTCTGTGCAGTGCAGCTTTGGCCCAGATCCCTGGTACCGGCAGCATCCTCACACCACAATAGCCTCATCCTGGCTTCCATCAGCCTGGTTACTACTTGCAAGGTGATACCAACAGCCCCAAGTTTGCCCACAACCATCATCCCTGCAGTGTCCAGTCCCTCTCACTGGAGCACCAACAAAACCTTGGAAGTTGGCTGCTCCTTTAAAGAGACAGAACACAGCACCAGCCTGTTAGTCTGGCTGAGGATTTCACTCTTCAGTTTGAAAAACTGCACTGAGACGGTTGTGTAATAAAATGAGAGTAAGTTTATTTGACACCAAGTAGAAATATTTGGGACAGAAATGGTTACAAACAGACAAAAGTAAAAATATACTTCAAAGACTAAAACTTAACTTAACAAACTAGAGTCTTTTGTTCAAAGTCATTTTCTCACGCCAGTCCTTCTTCCAGCATGACTGGTCCGTCTTTAGCCAGGATCCAACACACAGTCCAAAGCACTGCATTTCTTTGTCTCCTCAGGCGAACGATGCCAAAATGGCTTTCTTTCTCTATTTATACCTGCCAAAGTTCAATGACCTTGCTTCAGGAGGCAGGAAGGTTTCCTGGAGTTGCAGTTTCCATTTTTCATGGAGAGTAAGTGGCCAGTCGCCCACATTGGTTTGCCTGATGGCTTTGTCTACCTTGCACGTAAGCGTGATTTCATTGTCTCTCTCTGTACACTGGAGTCACATTCAAGCAGGTGGAACTGCAATCCTTTGTCTAGGAGAGGGTGGCTTTAGCCCTGCCTAACAAATACCTTTTAAGAACATATTCCCAGCACATATTTGTAATTTTTCACATATCACCCATATATACATGTAGCGGGGAAGTTACCCCGCTCCAGCTCCGAAAGGGTTAAAGCCAGCCCTTGGAGAGGGCTGGGGCTGAGAGAAAAGTCTAGGCTGATTGGAAAGGCAACCACAGCTGGGGCCACGCCCCAATCAGGCCACAGCTGGCCCTATAAAAGGGCTGAGAGCCAGGAGCTCACAAAGAGACTCTCTTTTTACTAACTAACTGTGGTGTGAGAAGGACCTGGCTGCCTGGGAGCTGAGCAGGGTACCTGAGTGGAGCAGGGCTGGAGAAAGGCTTGAGGAGCTCCAGCCTGGAGAACCCCCAGGCTGCAGGTCTTGCTGAAGGCCCAAAGCAGGTACTGGGGTTGCAGAGGTGCAGCCCAGGGTAGGCAAAGGCAGCAGGTTTAACCCCCCTTGCTAGCAATGAGTGGTTTACAGACTGCAGCCTGCCCCAGTGAGTGGAGGCTAGATGGTGACTGGCAGTAGCCATTGAGGCAAGGTGGGGATAGAGGGTTGGGGTCTTCCCTGGGGAGGGGTGACCCAGAGTGTGGGGCACTGCCAGGGGGCAGCACCCCAATGTACAGGGGCACCGGGGTCCAGGAGGGACATGGGAGCCAGCAGCAGGTGAGACGCTGGCCTACAGAGGGTGATCTGGGCTGGAAGAGCTAATTCCCAGGATGACCAGCAGAGGTGCTGCACTGGTGAGTCATTGCCCCGCTACAATACACCACATAATATTAAGGACCAGCGTGTTGCCAGTTCCCATATGATCCCTTACATGACACCTCAGATACAGATTATGACAACAGTGAGTTTGGGGTATACAGAGCTAGCTGGGCCAGCTGAGGCTCACTGCTACATACTGGGGAGCCCCTGACTCTGGTGTTAGGGTTGCTCTTGTAGTCACAGCATGCCACTCCTTTTTGAAGCAATCTTAATTGTGCTCCACTTCAGATGCTTGTAGGTTAGGCACTGGCTTGTATCACTCATTAGGTTTTAAGACAATTTGTATTTAAAAGTTGATTCAGTGAGAATAGTTCATGGTATCTCACATTAATTACAGAAAATAACCTAATGATGTTACATGACTGAGAAAGAATGTGTTGACACCATTAAGGGCCTACATCAGTGATACTCACTCCTCGGTGGTTCAGGAGCTAAATTAGCGATCAGCATTACCCAAAAGAGCCACAGTAGTGTGAATTCACTGCTTCATTTACTAGAGTACTACAGATTTAAACATTATGACAGTGGAAGTGTGTGTGTGTATAAAATTCTGACCACAAAATGAACAAGTATTATATCAACTACAATTGGTTAATAACATAGTAAAAGCATCCTGATTGGTTAATAATGAAACCACACAGTGTTTTAATATCATGTGCTGCAAAGAGCCGCAGGAGACACATTATGTGCCACTTGTGGCTCACGAGCCTCAGTCCGAGTATCACTGGCCTACATAGTACTGTTTTTAACTGAATATTCACCTTATTATCTATTCAAGGTTCCTCTTTATTGGATGCTGGTTACATGGCCTATGGCCATTAAAATATTTAATAGTATTACTTCTCTCTGCCCGTCTGGCTCAACTTCATAGTAACGTTTTTTTGCCACAATTAAAATGTCCTCAATGTTCTTCTTTGTACAGTAAATTCAGGATCCATCTGGAAGTCTCTAATGTACAGTAATTCAAATAATAAGCCTTTCCTTTATTTCTTTTATCATGAGTTCTGTGCGAAGGCACAAGGAGTGTACGATGCTAAATTTCTTCAAAAAAGCATTAGGAAGTGATTCAAACTGTGAAATGCAGTTTGTCAGGCTGCAACATTCAGTGGAGTTTTTACCCTTATGTCTATTACAGGCAGGCTCAAGCTGTGAAGTTCAGATCCAGAGATGAATTTCAACCTTCCCAAACCCAAAGTGTGGAATTATTTGACTCTGGGGCTTTGGTTCTGACCTATCCTGCATAGCTATAGTCATGTATCTCCTTTTTAATCCAGCAGAATATAGCCCTAAACTACACAACAAGTACTGTACTAAATGAAGTCTTTTTAAAGCATATCGCTTCATGGTGTGTTTTCACTTTCTAACCTTTGGCCTATTAAAAGTGTTGGAACCTGTTAGTCTGATAAAACTTTAAGGAAATATCACACCAATCTATCTAAGGTAATTATATGGCTCTCATTACTGTAGTATCTGGAAATCTCTCAATCTTTTTAATGTATTTGTCCTCACAGCAGTGAAGGGAGATAGGAAAATATTTTTAGGAACTATAGGGAGACTGAAGCACAGAGATGGTAAGTGATTTGTCAAAGGTCACTCAGGAATCTGTGGTAGAGCAGGGACTTGACCCAGGTCTGGGCTAGTGCCTTAATTACTTGTTAGAGCTATGCAAATGCATTAACCATTTTATGTGAATATTTGCTCAAATTTTAAAATTTTCTTGCACTCCTTTGTGTGTTGGCTTTCTCGGAACATTCAAGTAATTGAATTTATACTCATGGCAATATTTGTGGACAGTCAGTTTGCAGATACTTATAGGGACTGAATCTGAAATGTGCATGTGGTTTCAGGAGTATTATCTGTCACCACAGAATAGAAACAATGCCATATGACCAAACTGGGCTAATCAACAGCTCAAAACATGAATACTTTTAATAACAAAACGTTTGTAGTACAGTAGAAACATTGCCTAAAGAATTAAATAAGAACTCAATCTGCTTGTGGACATTTTTCCAAGAAAAAGGGCTATGACTAAATTATTTTTAGTGAATTATTTGCTCAGCTGTACCACTTGCCACCTGCTTTGAGGCTCAGGGAGTGCTGAAGGACATATGTGGTTATAAAGATTGTTTTATGCATAGAGAGAGTTTGTTAGTATTATCCTAAAGCAAGGGTTGCATAATGAAGATTGCTGTGTAAAATTAGGCAAGGTTAGGAGTGCTTCCTTAGTTCCCTGTGCATGAATATACAGGGAGCACCTCTACTGCATACAGTCCTTAAGGCTGAGTTCTAACTGGAAGTTTTATTTTTGTTTATATGAAACAGTTGTTTAACTAGCCTTTTTATTACAGTGTTTCCTATTTGCAGGTTTTTACCCTTTGTTAGTTTAAATAAAAGAAATCAGGGTAGACTGCTCATTTTGGCCCTGATCCAGCAAAGCACTTACCACACATGGTAAACTTTCATAGATTGTGTGTAGTGTAATTGTAGCCATGTTGGTCCCAGGATATGAGAGAGAAGGTGGATGAGGTGATATCCTTTGTTGGACCAACTTCTGTTGGTGAGAGAGACAAGCTTTCAAGCCACATGGAGCTCTTCCTATCTGGGTAGGGTACTTTGGGTATCACAGCTAAATGCAAGGTGGAACAGATTGTTCAGTGTGAGTGGTTAGCACATATTCTAAAGCAGAGGTTCTGAAACTGGTGGAGGGGGATGGGAGAATGTATCCTGGGGGTGTGAGAAGCTTTATGAGGGGGGAAAAAAACTTACTATGCAGATTTTATCCCACAGCAATGAATAACTAGCAAAGCCCTCAGATGGCGCTGTGCATTTTGATGGATTTCTGGTAAGCTTGCCTAGCGTTAGACAAAATCGTTGTCATATGTACATTAATCCGGTTGCTATGACACAGCATGCACATTTAATCGCAGTTTTGCTTTTTGCTCTTATTACAATGGCTCTGTTTGAATCAATGCCTTACTGTTTTTAATATTTAGTGAGAGTTGCGGTTGACTTTACTGGTATATGTACTTGTGTGGCAGGGGACCCGTAAACTATTACTGACCCTAAGAGGGGGTGTGATCAAATAAGTTTGAGAACCACTGTTCTGTTTGAAATTAATTAAATATTTAATTATAGTTTTTCTACACTTTCATATATATTTAAATTGGAACTGGAAAAGGTTCAGAAAAGAGCAACACAAATGACTGGGGTTATGGAACAGCTTCCGTATGAGGAGATATTAATAAGACTGGGACTTCTCAGTTTGGAAAAGAGAAGACTAAGGGGGGATATGATTGAGGTCTATAAAATCATGGCTAGTGTGGAGAAAGTAAATAAGGAAGTGTGTTACACTCCTTCTCATAACACAAGGACTAGGGTCACCAAATGAAATGAATAGGCAGCAGGTTTAAAACAAACAAAAGGAAGTATTTCTTCACACATTGCACTGTCAAACTCTGGAACTCTTTGCCAGAGGATGTTGTGAAGGCCAAGGTTCAAAAGACAGGGTTCAAAAACACCAGACAAGTTCATGGAGGATAGGTCCATCAATGGCTATTAGCCAGGATGGGCAGGGATGGTGTCCCTAGCCTCTGTTTGCCAGAAGCTGGGAATGGGAGACAGGGGATGGATCACTTGATGATTACCTGTTCTGTTCATTTCCTCTGGGGCACCTGCCATAGTGCACTGTCAGAAGACAGGATATTATACTACATGGACCTTTGGTCTGACCCAGTATGGCCATTCTTATGTTCAATTACAACACAGAATACAAACTCTATTTTTTATTACAAATATTTGCATTGTAAAAATGGTAAACAAAAGAGATAGTATTTTTCAATTCACCTCATACAAGTTTGTAGTGCAAACTTTGTGAAAGTGCAATTTACAAATGTAGATTTTTTTTGTTATATAACTGCACTCAAACAAAAATTTAGAGCCTACAAGTCATAGAATATAAGGGTTGGAAGGGACCTCAGGAGATCATCTAGTCCAACCCCCTGCTCAAAGCAGGACCAATCCCCAATTTTTGCCCCAGATCCCTAAATGGCCCCCTCAAGGATTGAACTCAACCCTGGGTTTAGCAGGCCAATGCTCAAACCACTGAGCTAGCCCTCCCCCCAAAGTCTACTTAGTCGTACTCTTTGTTCAGCCAATAGCTAAGACAAACAAATTTGTTTACATTTACAGGAGATAATGCTGCCCTCTTGTTTATAATGCCACCAGAAAGTGAAAACAGGCATTTGCATGGCCCTTTTGTAGCCAGCATTGCAAGGTATTTCTGTGCCAGATATGCTAAACATTTGTATGCCCCTTCATGCTTTGGCCACCGCTGATGACTAAAAAAAATGCATTAATTAAATTTAAGACACAAATCTCTGCCAAGGAGATCATTGTCCCCTACTCTGTTTTACCCACATTCGGCCATATATTTCATGTAAAAGCAGTCTCGGATAATGACCCAGCACCTCTTCGTTTTAAGAACACTTTCACTGCAGATTTGACAAAACGCAAAGAAGGTACCAATGAGATTTCTAAAGATAGCTACAGCACTTGACCCAAGGTTTAAGAATCTGAAGTGCCTTCCAAAATCTGAGGGGGACGAGGTGTGGAGCATGCTTTCAGAAGTCTTAAAAGAGCAACACTCCAATGTGGAAACTACAGAACCTGAACCACCAAAAAAGAAAATCAACCTTCTGGTGGTGGCATCTGACTCAGATGATGAAAATAAGCATGCATCAGTCTGCACTGCTTTGGATTGTTGTCAAGCAGAACCTGTCATCAGCATGGAGGCGTGTCCTCTGGAATGGTGGTTGAAGGGACATATGAATCTTTGGTGCATCTGGAATGTAAATATCTTGTGATGCTGGCTACAACAGTGCCATGAGAATGGCTGTTCTCACTTTCAGGTGACATTGTAAACAAGAAGCGGGAGCATTATTTCCTGCAAATGTAAACTTGTTTGTCTGAGCGACTGGCTCTACAAGAAGTAGGACTGAGTGGACTTGCAGGCTCTAAAATTTTACATTGTTATATTTTTGAATGCAGTTCTTTTTAACAATTCTACGTTTGTAAGTTCAACTCTCATGATACAGATTGCACTACAGTACTTGTATTAGGTGAATTGAAAAATACTATTTTTTGTAGTGCAAACAATTTTAATAAAATATAAAGTGAGCACTGTACATGATTGCAATTACAACACAGAATACAATATTTTTGAAAATGTAGAAAAAATACAAAAATATTTAAATAATATTCTATTGTTTAACAGTGTGATAAATCATGATTTTTTTTTTAATCGCTTGACAGCTCTAATATATATTTGCTTCTGGTACTTCCCACAATGTATGAGGTGCCTTCCAAATGTCAAACACTGCTCTGAAAAACATACATTTTAGGGTAATAAAAGAAGATAGATTACACTTATTTGCTAGAAAAGTCCCATTCAATCACCAGGGAAAATTAGGTTGTAGTTGTGTGAATGGAGGCTCAAAATAGACTTAGAAGATGCTAGAAGATTATATTAAATGAGTCATATGCTGGAAAATACAGTATAAATGTGTTGAGTGACCTACTCTACCACGTGAAGTTACTGAAGTTAAAATGCTTGTTTCATCCAAGAAATAATTAAATAGTGCCAATGGGAATGTGATCTGGAGTACTGAAAGAGAATAAGCTTAGATGACCAAAATGCCCCTTTAATATTCTCCCTTAATTTGTTATGGTCTTACAACTTTGGTCTGGAAGGAACAATTTGAAATGAAGGATCTGATGCTTTGCTGGAGGTCAGTCTTTACTTTTCTGGTTACTCAGCATCAGTAGCTTTAATAGCTTATAGCAGACTTAC
The DNA here is from genome assembly GCF_965140235.1 of Caretta caretta. Lineage (NCBI taxonomy): Eukaryota > Metazoa > Chordata > Testudines > Cheloniidae > Caretta > Caretta caretta. The sequence continues at coordinate 46,427,952 of NC_134207.1, forward strand.
AGTGATGTAACTGATCAGAATCTAGCCCAGTTGCCACATATAAACAATATACTTTTGAAAAGTCAAACACAGCACTATTCAGAGGGAAGGCAAAAGTTAGTCAGGTTCCAGCTTACACTTAAAAGTAAAGTAGAATATGAACTGAAAGAGCCTAAGCAAAAAGGAAAGGAGTACTTGTGGCACCTTAGAGACTAACCAATTTATTTGAGCATAAGCTTTTGTGAGCTACAGATCACTTCATCAGATGCGTCCCATAAAGTGAGCTGTAGCTCATGAAAGCTTATGCTCAAATAAATTGGTTAGTCTCTAAGGTGCCACAAGTCCTCCTTTCCTTTTTGCGGATACGGACTAACGCTGCTGCTCTAAAACCTGTCATTAAGCAAAATTAGTAAGTTAAAAACCCCTGCATAGCTACATCTACTTCCTAAATTCTTCCTGAAGATATATTTAGAGATGTAAAGCTGGAAATCAATGTGATATGCAGGGTAACTTAATTAGCTTCAGTGTTATAGATTCTATAATATTTTACATATTTTGTGCCTTTTTAATATATAAATTCAAATCATATTAAAGGGGATAATTCAATCTAGTGCCATTCGATTTAAGAGATCACAATAGAGAGAACAGGAGTACTTGTGACACCTTAAAGTAACACATTTATTTGAGCATAAGCTTTCATGGGCTACAGCCCACTTCATCGGATGCATAGAATGGAACATATAGTAAGAAGATATATAATATATATACACACACAGAACATGGAAAGGTGGAAGTAGCCATACCAACTTTAAGAAGCTAAAGATGAGCTATTATCAGCAGGAGGAAAAAAAACCTTTGTAGTGATAATCAAGATGGCCCACTTAGACAGCTCACAAAAAGGTGGGAGGATACTTAACATGAGAAAATAGATTCAATATGTGTAATACACAAGTCACCTTCAGCCCCCAACTAAAACCTAGTGCATCATCAAAGATCTACAACCTGTCCTGAAAAATGATCCCTCACTCTCACTAATCTTGGGAGACAGATCAGTCCTCACTTACAGACAGCCCCCACAAGCTGAGGCAAATACTCTCCAGCAACCACACAACAAAACCACTAACCCAGGAACCTATCCTTGCAGCAAAGCCTGATGCCAACTCTGTCCACATATTTATTCAAGTGATACCATCATAGGACCTAATCACATTAGCTACGCCAATGTGATATGTGCCAGCAATGCCCCTCTGCCATGTACATTGGCCAAACTGGACAGTCTCTATGCAAAAGAATAAATGGACACAAATCTGACATCAGGAATCATAACATTCAAAAACCGGTAGGAGAACACTTCAACCTCTCTGGCCTCTCAGTAAAAGATTTAAGGGTGGCAATTTTGCAACAGAAAAGCTTCAAAAACAGACTCCAATGAGAAACTGAGCTTGAATTAATATGCAAACTAGATACCATTAACTTGGGTTTGAATAGAGACTGGGAGTGGCTGGGTCATTACACCTATTGAATCTGTTTCCCCAGGTTAAGTATACTCACACCTTCTTGTCAACTGTTTAAATGGGCCATCTTGATTATCACTACAAAAGTGTTTTTTCTCCTGCTGATAATAGCTCATCTTAATTAATTAGCCTCCTACAGTTGGTATGGCTACTTCCACCTTTTCATGTTCTGTGTGTGTGTGTATGTGTGTGTGTGTGTATGTATATATATATATATATATATATATATATATATATATATATTCTTCCTATATGTTCCATTCTATGCATCCGATGAAGTGGGCTGTAGCCCACAAAAGCTTATGCTCAAATAAATTTGTTAGTCTCTAAAGTGCCACAAGTACTCTTGTTCTTTTTGCGGATACAGACTAACACAGCTGCTACTCTGAAACCCGACAATAGAGAGACTGTTATCAGCTGATGTACCTTATATGGTACAGGTATCTTTCCATTTAGTCATATCGGTCTGTCTTTGATTTTTATAGTGGTAACCATCACTCTAGTATCTTTGTGGAGACAGACTCCTGGAAGCAACAGGTGAACTTTGTAGCATGGGAAAACAGACCAAGAATGAAGAAATAATACTGTAGGATATTCCAGTGCATTATTTGAGAAATAGGATGAGCTCACATAGTTACTGACTGTAGCATAATGCATGCATACAAAGGGGAAGTGTAAAGTAGTTTATATTACCTCAACGGTGTCATTTCCTGACTTTTGAGTGCTTTACTTTGCAATCATAACACTTTTTAATGTACTTTTTTCTGTATAGGATATGTAACTATCACAGTGAAATAAAGAAAATGGCATACACCAAAAAGGGGGCTAAAAATAGAAAACATTTTTTGTTGCTTTCTTCTGATTTTTCATTTCAAGTATCTAATGTCAATGGAGTAAATCACTCCCTAATAAAGAAAAACAGTAATTAGGAAAATATTCCAGAAAATAAAATAGATAAATGGGGTCAGGAGAGGTGAACTAGAATTAAATTCAACTGATATTGTGGATATGCCGGATTCTTACATGCTTGTTACAGTGGTGAGATGATGCACTGATATCTATGGAATAGCCTGATCCATTTCTATTTCTGGTGTCTGTTAAACTGTTCTAGAATGAACTGACAGAAAATAGAATCACACAGCTCTCTCCTAAGAGGGAGCATTTTGTATTCCCTTTTACAAGTTCAAAGATATAGCCAGCCAGCAGGTTGCCCTAAGGAGACAGCCAATCATGGAACAGCAGAGGAGTTTCACAGAGAAATGGAACAGGTACATACACAAGACTAAATTTAACAAGCATCCCGCTGAGGAAAGGTTGAGAGACTAACATGAGTCACCTTGAAAGAACTGTCATGAAGAAGAGGACAAGAGAACAGAGCCTCCAGGCAAGAATTTGAAAATTTAGAAAATTGCCTCACTGTGCCATTTTGGAAGAAAGATGTCCTTGGACATGATCCTTCTGGAAATAACTCTTCACTGATGGAAATAATATTTTATGGATTATCATATTCTATTTCTCATTTTTGCCCTATACTCTTCACTATCTTTTATTACTTAACTCTGCCAAGCATTTTAGGTTACTGACCATGTGAAAGAACCTCAACTACAATAGAGTTGTATTTGCATTCACCATGATGTTGGACCACCTAATCCTCAGCGAACCTGAGCTTTTCAACAGCGGTACTTTTGTTTCAGGTTCAGCTGAAGGAAATCGCCTCTGAGTGACTAGGTGTTATTACTATCAGAACTAGAGGGTCTATGACAGGCTAATAATGCTGTCTATTCCTAAGTGGGACACCTGATGTTGAAAAAGTTACTGCTGTAACTTTGATCTGTTTTATTAACCCTCAGGATTAGGGTGACCAGACTGCAAGTGTGAAAAATCGGGATCAGGGTGGGGGGTAATAGACCCCAAAATTGGGACTGTCCCTATAAAATCGGGACATCTGGTCACCTGTATGTATATATGTACACATACTCTTATTATAAGCAGGACTGGTAGCACCACATAGCAGTAAGGTTGCCTGACACTTCCCATTCAGACCCTATTTTCAGTTGTCTATATCTTTGCCACAATGTAACCATTTGAGCTCAAATTTTCCAAGCAGGAGTCTGTCTTCAGCATAAATGTTTCTGGAAATTTTCAGCCAAAGCAGTTCAACCATTTCTAAGACTGAAACTAGGGAAAAATAGGTTGTTTTGCCCATGTGAAATTCTAGTGTGCGCTTTTTTTTTTTTTTGGAAAGCCCTAGAATCCCCATGCATTGAAGCACAGACTTGAAATTTGACAGGGGATGGCCTTTGTGTCAGGGATGTGTCTTTAGCCATCTCTGAGAAAATCCACCCAAATCTGGCCAAATTATAAGCCACTGAAACATAGAAATTCGCACATGCCCAGTACAGACTTTGAGTTAAGCAGCCAAACTGCCCGGAGATGCTGTCTGTACGGGGCTGAGCAGGCTTTTCCCTGTAGTTGTAGCTCTGAGCTGCTGCAGGCCATGTTGGGTCTTGGTGCGGGCACCAGAAGTGAGAGCAAGGAACCTGCCTCTCCTGTGCTCCTAATCAGCCTGTTGCGTCCTAGCAGGAGGAAGGTATCTGATTCAAATGCAGAGTGGGCATGAGCCAGACCTGCAGAGGTGGGAGAGCAGGGTAGGAGACTGGGTCTGCAGGGAGAGAATAAGAATATTGGGACTTAAGGGGGTAATTGGAATTTAAGACTGTGAGACAGGGGCAGAGACTGAGAGGGGGAGCCAGGGAAGACTGAACCTGTCTGGGCAAGGAGACTAGGACTGAGAATAGTGGGGTGAGGGGAAAGAGGTGAGATGGGAGGGGAGATAGATCTGACCAGGAGCAGGGGGAGAAGTAGTACAGGCTGAGCAAAGAGAGTGGGACAAGGAGCCAAGAAAATGGGCAAAGTAGGGAGATTGGATGAGAAGCCCAGGATGGGAAACTGGGACTGGGAGCCACTGTGGATGGGGAATGTGGGGTGAGAGGCTGACTGGAGTCCAGTGTGGGTCAAAGACACAGATTGGATGAGGTGCTAGAGGAGGAGGGGAGCTGGGACTACCTGGAAAAGGATACTGGGGGGATACGAGGATGGGGAACCCAAAGGGGTGAGACTAGGCCTTGCTGGGAAAGGAAACTGGGGCCGGGAAGAGAAATCTGAGGACTGGAGCCTGGGTAGGTGAAAAGAATGTGATTTGGGACAAAGAGATGGGCTGAGGAAGGGACAAGACTAGAACAGGGACAGGTTGGAGTGATCGGGGAGAAAAGGATCACAGTGGAGCAGAGGAGACTGTGCCTACAAGAGCATGCTCAATGTTCATTGGGGCAGAGAGTGTAAGAGTGACTCCACAACCTGGTGGTTAGGGTAGTCACCTGGGATGGAGGACACTTGTGTTCCCATCACTACTCAAACTGGAACAGCTTCAATAGGAGAGATTGGAAGATGGGGGGGCCCCCCCCACCATCCCAGAATAGTCTATAGCCTGGGTTAGGGTGCTCACCTGGCATGTGGAAAACAAGGGTTTAATTACCTCCTCTAAGGTGAGAATTTGAACCCAGGTCCCCCATATTCTAGATGAGTGGGGTAATTTATAGCCTGCTCAGCCCAGTACAGACAGCATCTCTGGGCAATTTAGCTGCTGAACTCAAAGTCTCTATTGGGCATGTGCGAACTAGGCTTTGGGATAACATTGTTGTCCTGAGGTCGCTTTGCACTGCCTCTGCTGGGGAAAAGTGGGTGAAAAGCAGCCATACCCTTCCCCATCCCTCAGGAAATACCCCCCAAAGTAGGAGCCCTCCTCAGCAGGTGTAAAGTTGGTGTGTCCCTGCCTGTAGTGTCCCCTGGTGCAGGAGGTGGACCAGGGAAAGGAAGAGGCATAGATATGGCATCCCTATACCCAGGGTGTTGCATGGTGGCACAGTGTCCATAGGAGCAATGATAGCTGGGCTATAAGTTAGAGCAGGCCTTAGTGATGATGCAAGCTATCCCCACTTGGGATTTATCCCCACTCAGCCCAGCTGTGGGGATAAATTCCCCCCTAACACACCAAATTGTCTAGAAATAGAGATGCCGCTTGTGAGCGGCAAGAAACAACTCAGCAGACCTCTCCCAGATCTCAGGTTGTACTAAACCATAGGGTTGGGGCACACAATGCACCCCAGTTCACTAGAAAGGCCCCTACCGGGGGAGTTAAAGGAGGCATGTGGAGGAGCACCTTCTAACCTGGTTTTGATCTGAGCCCCTTCTCACTGCCAGGCTCCCTATGGTAACACTAATTACATTTTCTCTTCAATAGCACTGACTTTAAAGAAAAGCTTTAAATAAAATCATTTTCAGCACTGTGGATAAACTGGCCCTCTCCCTGCTGCTGGTTTCAGGGCCTTGCTGTTGCTGCTGCCTCAATTTACAGACTTTCTGGGGCAACACAAGCCAATTTATTCCCATATGATATATACTGGGCTTTTCAAAGCCTTTGTGCCAAGCTCAGCTGGATCCCTCAATGGTAAAAGTAGTGAGAACAAGTTTGCCTCTGTGTTCAAAAGCAAGGGTGCATCTTCCCCTACCTACTCTCCCTTTCCACACAGCGATGCCGGGGGATTTCACCAGCCTTAAAGACATCAAAGAGCATATGTATAGTCAATGAAATGGGAGTGATTTTATTTTCCCTTCTAATGGGTAAAGTGAAGTGGACAACAGGAGCCAAACCCAAGAATCTGACCTTCATAAACCTCCAAAATATTTGGCTACTCCATTTATACAGCCCTTGGGAAACGCTAAGGGAAGTTTATCATCATGATATTTCATATAATCATAATACTAATTCATATAACATATCTGTAATTTGCTCTCAGAACATTCAAAAAACTTCAGCTAATCCCCACAGGATTCCTGGGGAACTGATAATTATTACTGATCCTATTTTACACACAGGTAAACTGAGGCATGAAGTATCACAGCAAGCCAGTGCCAAGAAGTAGCACCCAGAAGTCCTGATTCCCAGGCTCTTGATAGAATCATATAGAAATTTAGGGCTAGTCCATCCCCCTCCCACATTGAAGCAGGACTGATTATACCTAGACTATCCTTGACAGGTGATTGTCTAACCTATTCTTAAAATCTTCTAGTGACAGTGATTCCACAGCTTCTCTTGGTAACATTGCAGTACTTAAACATTAAAACATTTTTTCCTAATATCTAACCTAAATCTCATTTGCTCCAGATTAAGCCCATTACTTCTTGTCCTACCTTCAGGGGACATGCAGAACTGAGAACCATCCCCTTTATAACAGTCCTTGTCCTATCTGAAGACTGTTATCATGTCGCCGCTCAGTCTGCTTTTCTCAAAACTAAATATGCCCAGTTTTTTAACCTTTCCTCATAGGTCAGGTTTTCTAAACCTTTTATCATTATTGTTGCTCTCCTCTGGAGGCTCTCCAATTTGTCCACATCTTTCCTGAAGTGTGGTGCCCAAAACTGGACACATTTCTCCAGCGGAGGCCTCACCAGTGCCAAGTGGAACAGTTACCTCCTGTGTCTTATATAGGACACTCCTGTTAATACAATCCAGAATATTTGCTCTTTTTGCAGCTGCATCACATTGTTAGCTTCTCTCCAATTTCTTGGACAAGCCGTACTGCAGCAACATTCTACAGGTTGACTGACAAAGAATTCTCTTCAGAGTACTGTAACTTTTCCCCAAAACACTGCCATAGTTATGACTCAAAGCTTTCCTTCCCTCAGGAGTTCTGAGCATCACCTCTTAAAAGGTCTCCTTTCAACTTGCTTGGCCTCTAAGGTGTATTTTGTCTAGTGCTTTGATACAAACTATTTCGCAGAGTTAAATAATACAATTAAGGAATAAGAACTTATGTTGTCAAACTATCTTGTGAACCAGGTGCTGTGTGTGAAGGCGTCAATTTGCTTACCATTCTCTACAACAGTGATTCCAGCTGCAAAGTCTCAAAGATAATCAATGTGAGACTCAGCAAGTTGGGGGTCGGGGTGGGAAACCAAATTAGGAATGAATGAACCCAAGGGGATTTTGGTTCTGGTTTCAAGCTATAAAGATTGATGCCTCCTGAACACAGTGTGATGTGGGGATTGTCGTGTTCACAGCATACACACACAGAAATTAGATAACAAGCATCAGTGCTCTTGCTGGAAGCTTGCAGTGTAATATGACTTTATTTCTTAGAATTCAGAATAACACACAAGAACCCAAAGAGAGAGAGAAAACGGGCTGCTCCCCAAGGCAGCCAAGCATAACTCATCCCGCCTTGCTTTAAGCTGGCTCTTTCCAAACTAATTCTGATTGCATCTTTGACACAAAGCTCCTTAGCCTGCAAACAGGTCCAGGAATGTTCCTTCCCACCCCCTGCTCTTAAATGATAGCATGCAGTCCTCAGTATACTGCCAGAATGACAATAATATTGCAATGGCAGCAAGTCTTCACATTGTACCTTACAGATTGTTATTAATTCTAGTAGGCCTTGGGCTCACCAGTCATCTCCAGTCTATCCAAAATGCTGCTGCTTAAAAAAAGTCTTCCTTCTAGCTACATGGTTCCCATCTTCAAATCTGGTGACTAGCTTCCTCGCCCCTACTTTCTACATCAAGCTCACATTTCTCATTGTTACCTGCAAAGTTTTGCCTCTGCTTGCAAGTCTGGTATCTTCCTTCTCCTTCACACTGCTCTGGTCAAGCCTCTTTACTAAATGACCCTGTGATAGGGTGTACCTGGCCCTTTGAGGCCCCCTGCTGGAGACCCCACGGTCTTATTATGCCTTGCCCCAGGAAAGAGCAGTAGAAGTGGGTCCTCCAAGCTTTCCAAGAAAGGCTGAACAGATGCTTCAAATCAGAGCCCAGCAAATTCAGATAAAAGGAGCTGCAGATGGACCTGAGCCAGCTCCTGGCTGGGACTAGAGAAGCAATAAATGGTGCTTCTTTCTGGTCATAGGCGCTTGAGGGAGAATTAGAAGATAGGGTCTGATGGAATTTGCATTCAGCAAGGAGGAAGAGGATCTTAGAAATTTAGCCTTGAGATGAGGGTGAAGAGAGAGGGGCTTTGTGGGAAAAGGCCCAGAGAACAGCAGTAGCGAATTGGAGGCAATAGTATATGGTGGCTGTTTATAGTGTCCCTGGGTTGGGACCTGGAGTAGACTGCAGGCTCAGGTTCCCACATCAGCTGTTAGCAGAGTGGCCTAAGCCCTGAGAAGGGGGCATGTTTCCTTTGGAAGCCAAGTGAAAGGACTGGATTTAAAGAGCGCAGAGATGGGTGAGGGCAGATAGTTTATTGGACTTTTGCTACCTGAGAAGAGATTCCCCTATTTTTGACTGTGTGACTTGGCCAGAGGACTGAGCCACTAAAGACCTGCCTAGTGAGGTCAGAAACTGACAGGGGGCACCAGCAGTGAGGAAAAGAGGGTTGCTGCATCCCACCCAGCCGACAGGAGGCACTCATGAGAGGTGAGTACCCCCTCACAGACCCTTTCATTGCTTTCTCTCTATCTTGGTATTGTACCTAGCATAAGAAACAGCGTGGCAGACTGCACAACCTCCCACCAGCTAGTGTATCAAACAGCCTTCCTGTTCCCCTTCAAAACTATCCTCAAAACACACTTCTTCCATCAAGCTCTGCAAGATCCATCACTATCCCCTTGAAGTAAAGCTGACACTGAAGTGATAATGTTCTTTATGTGGCTGAAATGTCTTACCTGTGGGTTGTAAATGTCTAAGAGCAGAGACTATATTTCTTATGTGTCTACACAGCAGCAAGCACACTTTCAGCACTCAATCATTGACCCCTTTGCTAGGAAAGGATTGCTTTGTGGTTAAGAGCGTGGAAAGGTGCTCAGGAGATCTTGATTCAGTTCCTGGCTCTGCCATAGGCTTCCTGCATAACCTAGGGAAGTCACTTAATCTCTCTCTTCCTCAAGTTCCCCATCTGAATTATGGGACAGTAATTTTCCTCTATCTCACAGGGCTGTTGTGAGAGTAAATTCCTTCATGTTTGTGAAGTGCTCAGGCATTAGGATGATGGGGTGGGGGTTATTAAAGTACCCAGATAGATATTTGAATGGTTCTGAGATTGAAACAGATGGGTATTTTGCTTGCTTCTACTATTATCCTCTTTTTATCAGTCTTTCAAGGGCTGTTCTACAGTTTAATGTGATGAATATTCAAAATCAGTCTGGAAAGCAGAGTTTCATTAAATTTTCTGACATGCTTATTGTAATTACACTTCACCAAGGATTCAGTCACATCCTCTGTTATTTCTCCAGTGTACAATGTTAAGATAGCCAGCACTATTGCTGCTCCAGCTTAACAAAAAGGGTTCATGCCTCGGCATAACACTTATATTTGCAGAAAACAGCAGCTAAAATATAAAATCTTAACTAAGTACTGTACAGTTCTTTGGCTTTCCTATACAAATAATTAAGAAACTGAATGATATATACAATTAAAAAAAACAACCTTGGAAGCAGTCTTTTTGATTTCGTGATCAGTACTCCGTACCACCTTGCAAGAGAACTGGGTTCGATTTCTCGACCCTCTTTCTCTTCCCACAAGATCTGCAAAGGACTGCTGAATTGGTTCTTCATATACAGCTCCCTTTGGAGAACTTTAGAACTGCATTGGTGGGATAATGAAAGCCCCATGTAGGACTCCCAGGCAGTGATGTGGTTGGAGGGGGCCTATTAGGACAGTTTTGTTCAGATTCATCCACCAAGCTGGTGGGAGGATTGAGGTGGTTTCCATGCTCACGTTGACGCTCACATTTCTCTCTGGATACTGTTAAATCATCCTGCTCAAGATCACTTTTATCCTTGGGGCTCATAAAAATACTTCTGAAGAACAAATGGTTTGGCCTTGGGATTACACAGCAGTGCTCCATGCACCAAATAATTTCAAAATAAGTTTTCCTGTGACTAGACACTATAAAGTCCATAACTCTCTCCCCTCCATTTCAAATGGCTCAAGTGGAACAATGTGCTCGTCTGTCAATATACTTGGCATATTTTTCAGGAGGGTTTAATTATACTTGGTTAATTAAATGAGTGTTTAAGTACACTTTCTGACAAGAGTTAATTGTGTTATTGCCTCTCTCTTATGAGAAAGTGGTTGAATAGGAAAACAAATTGATAAACTCTTTCACCCTTCTTCTTTGCCACCATATACACCTCTACTGCGAGGGGAAAAGTAGATCTTTGATAAAACACTGATGGCTCATCACTGCCAGAAGGAAGGTCACTATGGGTACCTCTACACTGCATTGTAAACTGGGGTTTGTGGGACCCAGGATTGTTGACTCAGTGTTCCAAGCCCATGCTTGAGCATCCAAACTGCATTGTAATCCTGTGTTTACAGTTGCTGGACCTGGGTCTCAGAGCCATGCTAATGCATCCATATTGCACCATGCAGACCTTCTGACTCAGATCTGTAGCTTGGGCTGTGTCCACACTGCAGAATGAGAGGGCTTGGACTTGAGTCACAGCAGGACTGGACTCTGACCAATCCTCTAGCAGTCCTGAGAGCTTGGTGACATTAGTCAGACTGACGTGTGTGTGGACAGAAGCGGGGGCTTGGGCTCAAACCTGAGTCAGATCCAGTACTTCGTGTGCAGTGCCTTGATGGTGATTGTAGCATGTAGGAATTGAGTAGTATTCTTTTAAATAGTTTGGGAGCCCTCTAGTGGGCTTCCCTGTCTTCTAGTGCAGAAACCGTCAGAACCCAGCAGAACACCAGGGTATATACATAGCTAGGCCTTGTATGTTTGTATATAGTTAATAAACATGGTTATTTGGAACCTAGCTGTGTCTGTGGTTTCCACCATTGTGTAGAAAGAAAAGACAGAGCAGTGATGGAAACCAGAACAAACCAGTGAACATAGCATTCTGGAAACCTGTGGAGGATCAACTGCACGTCCTAAATGAAAAATCCCCATCTTGTAAAGTCATGTGCAGAGTTGCTGATGCTATCGTGATGAATGGTGATGTGCGGCCACACACATGAGATCAGGATTGGACCTAGAAAATATTGCACATGTGACCAAAATCACATTGAAATAGCCGCGATCCAACCTGCAGAGCCAGTGTTAGTGACTTCCAAAGCGCAAGTACAGCAGTAAACCCACATGGGTAAAAACAGAAGCCATGATCGCTTGTACTGCTGCAAAAGGAAACTGATGAATTTCACAAAGCTCTGTCTACAACTCCTTGTTAGCTATGGGGAAATGTTTGGAACACTCATTTTTAGATCCACAATGGGTGGCTAAATAGGTAAATGTTGTTTAGTATGGAATCTAAAATAAAAATGTGTTAATTTCTTAGAGCAAGTTAGTTGCCTTAAAATAGAATTTAAAACTTTTTCTGAACAAAGGCAGTAGATTTTTTTTTTCCCCCAAACCATCCAGTTGTCTGATTTCAAGATGTGCAGTTTGTGCCCTTCAAGACCAGTCCTTACTTTAAGCTTTATTGCTTGGTGTTGCCATGGCTACAGACCAGGAACTGAAATTGCTGTGTAATACACTTTATTTCCAGCTATAATTGTGCTGAGAGTCTAACAGTCAGTTTCCAGTAATGAAAGGAAACAAGCTCTTAGGTGGACTTGACAGAAGCCTCTAACGCTATAAGTGGTAAAACACTACTGGTTTATTTTTTATTTTTTTAACTTCTTGTTATTGACTTAGAAGCTGCATTAGTATAGCCAATATAATTGCAGATGTAGCCAAAAGTGGAGTAAATCACTTTGGCTATAAATGGCATCCTTTCATGGAATTAAATGGCAGTAACTTGCGGGGGGGGGGGGGGGGGAGCCAAAAAGCTTTTAATTATATACTGCCCCATATTCAGTGGAATGATTCTGATCTCACTCCCACCAGTTTTACACTGACTCTATGACTATTAGCATTACTGCTGATTCTCACTGCTAAAAGTGAGATCAGAATCAAGCCCAGAATGAATACGGGGATTTTATATTCCGTGTTCTCCTATCACTTACAGCCACTATTTGTTGTAATACTTCTTGTAGGATCTTTGTTCTGCTGATGTCATTTCAAGCTCTGCAGAAGATTTCACAACAGTACCACCTTGTTCTCTCAGAATTCCAAGTTAACCAGGGCCAGGATAGAGTAAGTTATCTCCTTGGAATACTATTGTTATAGGAAGTGGGCTGGTGACTGTGACACTCTTACTTTTGAGTAAGAAATGACTCAATGCTCCATAGAGTGCTAGACAACACTGGTCTGCTGGAGGTGGTCTCTTTCAGATGAGATGAGACGCTAATTAAAAAAACCTCACTGCATTTTTTGTAGGGGGTAGGTTTGGTGGCCCAGGTGTCTTGAACGAATTCCAACTCAGCTGATTACACTCTGTCATCCTAAATGTCTCTTGTCATTTCGGTTGGATAAGGTATTGAATGTTGTGTTCCATCACAGTGTTAACTGCATTTCAGTGGTGAATGAAACAATCCTGGTGTATCACTTGCCTACCCTTACAGAGGTGTGCTGCAGCTTGATTAGTTAATGTTTGTAAAGCACCTGAGGAGCACAAGCCGAAAATATGTCTAGAAGTGCAAAGCAGTACACTGATTACCCAGATGTTAGGAAGAAGTCGGATGTTTTCCAGTAGTTAGTATTATATCAATCATTTACATTTCAGAGTAGCAGCCATGTTAGTCTGTATTCGCAAAAAGAAAAGGAGTACCTGTGGCACCTCAGAGACTAACCAATTTATTTGAGCATAAGCTTTTGTGAGCTACAGCTCACTTCATCAGATGTATAAAGTGGAAAGTACAGTCAGGAGATTTATATACACACAGACCATGAAAAAATGGGTGTTTATCATACACATTGTAAAGAGAGTGATCACTTAAGATGAGCTATTACCAGCAGGAGAGTGGGGTGGGGGGAGAGAGAACCTTTCGAAGTGATAATCAAGGTGGGCCATTTCCAGCACATATCCAGGAGTTAACAAGAACGTCTGAGGAACAGTGCGGGGGAGGGGGGGAAGAATAAACAAGGGGAAATAGTTTTACTTTGTATAATGACTCAACCACTCCCAGTTTCTATTCAAGCCTAAGTTAATTGTATCCAATTTGCCATGTTAGTCTGTATCAGCAAAAAGAATGAGGAGTCCTTGTGGCACCTTAGAGACTAACCAATTTATTTGAGCATAAGCTTTTGTGGGCTAAAACCCACTTCATTGAATGCATGCAGTGGAAAATACAGTAGGAAGACGTGTGTGTGTGTGTGTGTGTTTCAGAGTAACAGCCGTGTTAGTCTGTATTCGCAAAAAGAAAAGGAGTATTTGTGGCACCTTAGTGACTAACCAATTTATTTGAGCATAAGCTTTCGTGAGCTATGAAGTGAGCTGTAGCTCACGAAAGCTTATGCTCAAATATATATATATATATAAATAAAATAGAGAGAGAGAGAGAACATGAAACAATGGGTGTTGCCATACCCACTACAATGAGAGTGATCAGTTAAGGTGAGCTATTATCAGCAGGAGAAAAAAAAAACCTTTTGTAGTGATAATTAGGATGGTCCATTTCCAACATTTGACAAGAAGGTGTGAGTAACAGTAGGGGGAAAAATAAACATGGGGAAATAGTTTTACTTTGTGTCATGACCCATCCACTCCCAGTCTTTATTCAAGCCTAAGTTAATAGTGTCCAGTTTGCAAATTAATTCCAATTCTGCACTTTCTCTTTGGAGTCTGTTTTTGAAGTTTTTTTGTTGGAGAGTTGCGACTTTTAGGTCAGAAATTGAGTGACCAGAGAGAGTGAAATGTTCTCCGACTGGTTTTTGAATGTGATAATTCTTGACGTCTGATTTGTGTCCATTTATTCTTTTACGAAGAGACTGTCCGGTTTGGCCAATGTACATGGCAGAGGGGCATTGCTGGCACATGATGGCATATATCACATCGGTAGATGTGCAGGTGAATGAGCCCCTGATGGTGTGGCTGATGCAATTAAGTCCTATGATGGTGTCCCCTGAATAGATATGTGGACAGAGTTGGCAACGGGCTTTGTTGCAAGGATAGGTTCCTGGGTTAGTGTTTTTGTTGTGTGGTGTGTGGTTGCTCTTGAGTATTTGCTTCAGGTTTGGGGGCTGTCTGTAAGCAAGGTCTGGCCTGTCTCCCAAGATCTGTCAGAGTGAGGGATCGTCCTTCAGGATAGGTTGTAGATCCTTGATGATGCGCTGGAGAGGTTTTAGTTAGGGGCTGAAGGTGACAGCTAGTGGCATTCTGTTACTTTCTTTGTTGGGCCTGTCCTGTAGTAGGTGACTTCTGGGTACCCTTCTGGCTCTGTCAATCTGTTTCTTCACTTCAGCAGGTGGGTATTGTAGTTGTAAGAACGCTTGATAGAGATCTTGTAGGTGTTGCACACTTTTTTTTTTAAAAAACATGACAAAGATCTCTATACAGTCCTCTGTAGGAAGGGCAACATTTTGCACTCAGAGCTGTATGGTGAGATTATGCTCATACTCCCTCTGACTGACATAATGTCACCAGTTCTCAGAGATAGCCAGGCTACGTGTCACTCTTCACCTCTCCAATCCTGTGACCAGCAGGGGATGGTTCAGTCCATAACTCTGGTTAGCACAGCCTCTGAGCTGCTCTAATTTTTGCGCAGCTACCTGTGGCCCAAAGGGGCCCTTATGGCAGCTGGACATGACTTGATCACAGTGGTGCTCTGGCCACATGCTCAGTGTCCAGCAAGGCCTCTGACAGTAGGGGCTGGAACATGGCCAGGGGTGAAATAGAGTCAGATTGCCAGCTCTGTGTAGTGCTAAGATTCTGCATGTCCCGAGGGAATTCTCTGAAGGCTGGATCTGACTTCCCTTTAGCACCAGAGACTGTACATCCAATTCAGCAAGTCAGTCCCATATCACACTGCCTCCCTTTATCTCCTCCCCCGGCCCCAATTGTTCTAGTAGGCACCAATATGTGGACTAATGATTACATGTTCTACCCTCTCCGAAAACAGCTCACCCACATTATATCAAGTGCAAAACCTAAACCAAACCCTTAATTTTAACACTCCTCTCACACAAGGTATCAGTAAATGTCTCCTCAGCAGCGCCACTCTACCCTTGCTCAGCTGCTAACAATAGCCATCCAGTTGTAGTGGAATGTTAAACTGTATTATACTGTTTGCCACTAAGTGGTGCTGTGTAAAATACCTTACTTAAAGCTAAACTTAGCCATACTTGGCAGAACATTAAAAGATCTTATGACGAACACATCTGGCATGTATAGGCAAGCTTTGTAGCCAGTCCATATCTAGTACAGGAGTACGTCACCGGTGCTGCTCCCACTCTCTGGATCCTGGCTCTCTCAAAGCCACACCATCCTGCACCCTTACCACAATCTAGCAAACTGCCTTGCCTTCTGCAGGCAATGAGCATCTTGACTGTTCTTCTTCTTCTCATGTCCCTATTTCTCTATGCAGTGGCTCCCTTAATAGACATCTGCAAAGGTGCCAAAGAGCAAAACTCAAGGCAGCAAGAATCATGCCTATACACCCCCATATCTCCTCTCCGAATACTATGTAGCATATTGTTACCTGCTGTCAGGGGTGCTGAGTTTACTTCATGTACAGGCCTTGCAATCTAATACATTTCACGCTACTCGCCCTGCTGTTTGTGTGACTATTTTCACTCCTTTTCACTCACCAGTCCTCTGCAGGGATATTGGCTATTGGCCTATCTCTGGTTGTTCTGAGGCTAGTCCCTGGTGGCTGCTGGGATTGTCCTTCATCTCTGCTACTGCTGTTAACCTCTATCAACCATTCCTATAACTCCACTCCACAAACCCTCCTCTTCTTCAGCACCAGCTGCTGGTGTCACAAACTCAACTCTGTGTTTTTTTTCCCACAAGCAGGACACTCCACATCTCATGGCAGCATACCAGCAGTAGCCTGTTTAATCATTTCTGGGGCATAGTGATGCAGACTTCTGAATCTGTTTGGGGAACCACATGTTTTCTAGGGGGGATCATCCTGTTAAATCAACAAATTCCAACCTTGGTTATAAATAGAGTGCACACCATTGCTGCTTTTCACCATATTATTTCACAGTGGCTGCAGGTTATTGGGATGCTACACTGTGAAATTTATGAAATATGACAAGAAGTTGAATTTATTGCTTTGTTGGAAAAGGAACACATTCACCGTAGATATGTCAATAAGATTATGCAACAATGAAAGGAGAATGGCAGCATAAGTCTCTAGAAATTCAGTAGGGTTTTGACATAACAGCCTCAAGCTTCCCTGCTTACAAACAGTGTAATAAACTGAAGAAAGACCATGATAACGTCAATCAGAAGCAGGGAATTTGATGTTCTTTCAAAATGTCACTGGCGGCACATTGTAAAATAATTGAATTGTTCTCTGACCATCAAAGCTGATTATGTGAATAAATTATTGCTGAGGAAAATAGTGTGTGCTTTTTCCTGATTATGATAGCTTGACTGAATGATCGGGGACTGAGAATGTTCAACTTCCTTTGACTTACTGTTTCATTAAAAAAGATAGCCAGAGTACCAAAATCCTGACGTTTGAAAAACAAAATGGTACAATGCTACTGATTGCACATATTGTCTGTGTCACCCAGAGAGCAAAGTGGCAATGGGCTGGGTCCCCAAACCTGATTGGTGCTGTGACCCCATGTGCCAAGTTGCAATGCCTGAAGCCAGCAGCCATTGCGCCCCCAAAACTTCTGTGCAGCCCTGTGTACTGTAAAAGCAATATTGCACTAGAAGAATGTGTATTTTAGTTTGGCACCTTTTCTAATGCACTGTTAATGAGAGAGCCATCCAGGGACTGTAAAGTCAACCTGAAAAGCTATAATATGTTTTTTTCTATACACAGAGAGCAGCCATTTACTTTCATTCTAAATTATTTATAAAATTTAGATTTAGGAAAATAATAAGAAAGAACAAAAGTAATGTCTCCAGAAGAGAGCACAGTGTCTCCTTTGTAACAGGTTACTGAAAGTGAGAGAACAAAATGCTCTATACACAGATTTCTTAGCCATGTAAATATGACACTCATAACACAAAGGCATGACAGTTTCATACTTATATAAACTGCAGCAATGACATATTTCAAAAAAATACATGCAAGTTAGAATTTTACGTACCCTTTTAGTTTAAAAGCTTGGATGCAAACCATGCTGTCTGTTGAACATCAAAATCATGGAGATTTTACAACAGTTCACTTTATTCCTTCAGTCTTCCCCTTGAAGACTGAGACCTCTTCACTGACGATAACACACCTGGCCAATGGAATGGAAATTGTGAGAGAGGCTGTGAACCTGGGTTTCCCACAAACATTGCCCTTTCCCTTCCACAAGAAAGGCTGGCCTGCCACTGGCTGCTCTTTTTATCGAAGTCTTTTCCCCAAAACCCAACTTAGCCACAATAGGTCAGACCTGCTTTTCATGGGTGTCCAATTCTGGTCTGCCTTGTGGCTGGCAATGGGTTCTCAAACACTAGCTTAAATTACTTTATTTTTTTTCTAGGAGTTTAAAAATGCTCCTGGATAGAATTCAACTTTATTGGCAATAATTGAGGAATACAAAACTTCAAGAGGGGCCTGTTTCTTAGTCCTGAGAAAGTTAGAAGCTGAAATGGCAAGAAAGAGGCAACCTCCGTGGGAGGGTTAAATATTTTCTAGGATTTTCAACAAGAAAAATAAATGTGAAAAATATTGTTTTACCCTCTTACATTTAAGCCATAAAAATGCAATCAGATGGCACATTAAGTCTCATCAAGTTCCTCATCTTTAATGAAAACTGTGGAAATTAGTTTAATAGAGAATGGAATTTATTTTTTAAATTGACTAATAGAATGCTATCGATACGAGAGTGTTCTGAATTAAATTCTATAGAATGTTTTTTTAAAAAACCTACAGAAAGGTGAAATTTTCTATGAAACATTATAGGATTTTTTCCATAAAGGTTAAGGCTCTGCTCCCACCTATGTCTCAGCTCTTGTTTCTTCCTATGACCCTTAAGTTTTGATCCGTCCTCTCCTCCTAAAGTTCCCTCTGTCTAATCCTTCCTTCATGTGACCCCGTGCCCTAATCTTAATGGCAACCCACCATCGTGCACCAGCTCCTCAGTCAAATCTCTCCTTACTGGGTGTTGTTCCCTGAACATCAACAGTGAGCATCAGATCCAGTGTTTCCTATGACCCATGTACAGGCCTAGATACCACAGTGAAAGGCATTTTAGAAATGCTCTAGAGATAGTTATCTCTACATTATCTACATTATTAATTCATAATTTTAAAATGATGGCTGTCAGGTAATGGGAGGAAGGATGGCCCAGTGGTTAGGATACTAGCATGGGATTCAAGAGACCAACGTTCAGTTCCCTGTTCTGCCACAGACATTTGTGTGACTTTAGCATGTCACTTAGGCTCTGTGCCTGAGTTCTATACCTCACAGGATTGCTGTGGGGATAAATACCGTAAAGATTGTGAGGTGCTTAGATATAACAGTAATAGGGGCCTGTGATGGGGCTTAACCCCCATCACTGCCAAGGGAAAGAACCCCAGTTAGTCATGCTCTGCACCTAGGGATTAATTAATTAATTGTGGGCCAGAGGAGGCAGAGCTAGGCCTTATAATTAGACTGAGGAAGCTCAGTTTGTGGGAGACCGCAGAGGAGATAGGTCTCTCCGGTGGAGAGAAGCCCTGGGATAGGGTTTGACCAGACAGGTAACAACTCTATTGGCAGAAAACTGAACACCCTTGCCCTGCCCCCTGCCATGCCCCTTCACTGAGGCCACGCCCCTTCTCTCTCCATCCCCGCTTCCTCCACTGCTCACTCACTCATTTTCACCAGGCTGGGGCAGGAGGTTGGGGGTGCGAGAGGGGGTGAGGGCTCCAGTTGGGGGGTGTGTGCTCTGGAGTGGGCTGGAGATGAGGGGTTTGGGGAACAGGAGGGGGCTCCAGGCTGGGGCAGGGCGTTAGGGTGCGGGAGGGAGTACAGACTCAGCTTAGGGTGCGGACTCTGGGGTGGGACCAGAAATAAGGGGTTCAGGGTGTGGGAGGGGGCTTCGGGCAGGGGATTGGGGTGGTGAGGGGGCTCCAACTTGCAATGTGGGCTCTGGTGTGGGGCCAGGGAAGAGGGGTTTGGGGTTCAGGAGGGTGAAGGGTTTGGAGTGTGGGAGGGGCTCCGAGCTCTGGGAAGGAGTTAGGGCATGGGAGGGGGCTCTGGGCAGGGTGTTGGGGCACAGGAGGGGGCTTGGAGTGCAGGCTCTGGGCAGTGCTTACCTCAGGCAGCTCTTGGAAGTGGCAATATCTCCCTCTGTCTCCTAGGCAGAGGTGCAGCCAGGCCGCTCTGTACTCTGCCCCTGCCTGCAGGCACCATGGTTCCTGGCCAATGGGAGCTACGGAGCCGACGCTTGGGGCGGGACAGCGCACAGAGCCCCCTGTGGCCACCCCTACACCTACGAGCCAGAGGGAGATGCTAGCAGCTTCCTGGGAGCTGTGTGGAGGAAGACAGGCACACAGCCTGCCCCGCTGTGGACAGCTAACTGGACTTTTGATGGCCAGGTAAGCTATGCTGACCGGAGCTGCTAGGTTCCCTTTTCGACTGGTGTCAAGGTTCCTTCCCCATTCTGAACTCTAAGGTACAGATGTGGGGACCTGCATGAAAACCCCCCTAAGCTTATTTTTACCAGCTTAGGTTACAACTTCCCTATGGTACAAACTATTTTACTTTTTTCCCTTGGACTTTATTGCTGCCGCCACCAAGCGTCTAACAAATATATAACAGGGAAAGAGCCTGCTTGGAAACTTCTTCCCCTCCCCCCCCCCCAAATCCTCCCAAACCCTACACCCCCTTTCCTGGGGAAGGCTTGATAAAAATCCTCACCAATTTGCAGAGGTGAACACAGACCCAAACCCTTGGATCTTAAGAACAATGAAAAAGCAATCAGGTTCTTAAAAGAAGAATTTTATTGAAGAAAAAGTAAAAGAATAACCTCTGTAAAATCAGGATGGTAAATACCTTACAGGGTAATTAGATTCAAAACATAGAGAATCCCTCTAGGCAAAACCTTAAGTTACAAAAAAGACACAAAAACAGGAATATACATTCCATTCAGCACGATTTATTTTATCAGCCATTTAAACAAAACAGAATCTAACGCATTTCTAACTAGATTGCTTATTAGCCCTTTACAGGAGTTCTGACCTGCATTCCTGCTCTGGTCCTGGCAAAAGCAACACACAGACTGAGAGAACCTTTGTTTCTCCCCCCCTCCAGCTTTGAAAGTATCTTGTCTCCTCATTGGTCATTTTGGTCAGGTGCCAGCAAGGTTATCCTAGCTTCTTAACCCTTTACAAGTGAAAGGGTTTTTCCTCTGGCCAGGAGGGATTTAAAGGTGTTTACTCTTCCCTTTATATTTATGACAACTGGGCTTTCCGGTTGAAAACCAGATGCCTGGCAATCCTAAGTTAGATTCCTGCAGGTGAAGCCCTGAGGTAGAGCCAACAAGGGAACTACACTGAAGCCTGATCAGGACAGAAGATTTGAAGATTTGTTTGGACTTGCTCCTGCTACACAAAAAGAGTTTAGACTTTTATGAGACCTGGCCAGAGGGCCAAGCCACAGAACACTTAGAAGGGGAGTCAAGAGAAGATGTAGGCTGAGAAAGGCCAGTTTCAGGTCTGAAGGAGAGCCTAATAGAGAGGTGTAACAGATGAGGATGCCCTCATGCAATTCTGCAGGCATGATGGTGTGCTCTACAGGTGAGGTTATGTGCATAAAGGGCCATATAAGTACCTATACTGTATATGTCAGAATTTAGGAAACTGGCAGTAATAATTCTAGTTCCTTTATGTCTGTTCATTTGCCAAGGAAACCAAGTGTTGTCCAATTTTTATTTTACTGAAGGGTAAATTATTTAAATGAACATATGGGATTGCTGCTGCATTAATAGCTTATCCCGGAAATCTGATAATATTTGTTCTGCATAAATTACTGTCATGGTTTCAGAATGAGCTCCACCTCAGATCCCTTTACAGTCCCTCTTGACTGCACCCCTCAGGGGACAGGCTTTGCTTACTTGATTTCTCTCAAGGGTGGAAATACTCTTAGACTGGTTCTCTGAGTTGCTCTCCTCTGTTTTCTGATGTTGTTAACATGAGAGGCCCATGTATGTATCTGGCACCTGCAAAAAGTTACCTTTCGGGAGCCTGTGACCAACAAATTACTAAAGTGATTCAGAACAGCTTCTTCAAAACAAATCATATAGCTTATTAACCCAAAGGTACACAGCAATCAGAGAATGAGTTAAAACAGCAAAAAGCCCTTTCTTTCACCCAGCTGCCCAGATCTGTGCCACAGCACCTGCATCTCAGTACATCTGCTCTCCATGAACAGCCCCTCCTTCTCTAGAGGAAGAGTTATTAACTGTTTGGTATCTTGGGCACTTGGCCTTGGCAACCCAGCACCTAGAAATGCAGTAAAACCTGCCAAAAGTGACCACTTATGAGAGTTAGCAAAAGTGGTCATGTGTCAGAGGTGGTCTCTCTTCACAGGTTTGCTGTAAAATGGCATTGCCACCCTTACTTCTGTGCTGCTGTTGGCAGCCATGCTGCTTTGAGAGCTGGGTGCTTGGCCTCAGCTGCCCCGCTCTGGCCGCCCAGCTCTGAAGGCAGCGTCACCGCCACCACCAGCAGCAGAGCAGAAGTAAGGAAGATCAGTTTCTCCTATAGGTTTG
Organism: Caretta caretta; assembly: GCF_965140235.1. Taxonomy (NCBI): domain Eukaryota; kingdom Metazoa; phylum Chordata; order Testudines; family Cheloniidae; genus Caretta; species Caretta caretta. Next base: position 46,450,194 of record NC_134207.1, read on the forward strand.
TTTTTCTGGGTGGGAGTGAGAATATTTGGTCACTGACAGCAGATGACAGGTTGTTGCTCTTCACAGTTTGTTCACGATTAAATTATAGGGGAAAATGTTCTGTGGCCACTACAAGTAGTCGCTCGTGACACGTGGTCACTAAGGCAGGTTTTACTGTAGCATTTTCTCAATCAGTGGCCCAGCCAATGTTATCTTACTACATGAAGTTGTTCACCCTGGGGTGTCTTATTTCTGGCCATTGTTTTGTTTCCTGCTTGCTGTTCCATAACAGCCTCTTTTGCTTTACAATATGCAGTCAGCCGGAATATTACCAAGCAGACAAACTGAGGTACAGATAATCTTCATACAAAAATACGGGTATCTCCCTCGTTCTCCACAGTTGCTTACAGGGCTATGATAGATGAAAGCATTCTATGGTTAACACCCACACATTGATGCCTATAAACAAATTACTAGGACCACGCTTTGCTGCAACACTGGTACTGGAGAAGCCTTCCAAAAATCAGAGCAAGAACATTATCAATCAGCTAGTTTCTTCCTCCTTCACTAACAGAGCCATGTAAGACTTTGTCTACATTTGCAGAGACATGCAGGGTACATGTAGGCACACACCACAATGAAAAGCAGGCACAGTGTGGTGGGTATCCCCACATGGCAATGGGGAAAGCCTATGGCAGGGGGGGATGTGCAGAAAGGCTCCAACATCAGAACGGCTGGAGCCTTTCCCTGCTGCCTTCCCCTTGTCAGAGGATTTCCTCACTGCCAGAATCTTTACCTGCTGCAGAGAAAAGCTCCAGTAGTGGGGAGTTGCTGCTAAAAATAGCAGTGTAGACAGGGAAGCAATGCTTGGGTGTCTAGAGAGCTATGTATGGTATGTACCACTGGTCCCTCTAAGCTGTGTGCGTGCACACACAGATCCTAAACTCCACGCACACGGCGAAACACCGTGCGCATAAAAATTTGCACAGAGGCACAACAATTTGTACTGAAGAAATTTTTTGTGCACACAGCCTGTCAAAAATTGGCACAGAAGAATTTTTTTGCACACACAGCCTGTCAAAAATTAGAGGGAACATTGGTATGTACCCTGAGGTTCTGGTGTGTCTTTACTCTACTCACCTAAACAGTGCCTCACCATCTACACGGCTATGTATACCTATAGGGGGAGGGGGTGCAGACTGATGCATACGTACTCTATATGCCACCATAAGCGTGGACATAGCTTAACTCACACTCAGAAGTTGGGAATAGATTAGCTAGATTCAAACAGAGGGTATGATAATTAAATATACTGTACATACACTTCAATCACGTAATCAGACGCGACAGCAGAAAGAGCGCACATGATACAAAAGGCTCATGCATAGCCATACATTTGTGTCCAGTAAAACTAAAAGATAAGTGCCATCATTTTTTTCATCTATTTCAACTTCAAAATTGCTAGATACCTGCCAAACCAGTCATCGTTCCTGCTCTATTTTTTACGTAGCCTTTATTACTTTATCAGTTAACATGCTCATTAGTAACCCTCACAACTGTCCAGTTCAACCCCAAGTGAATGTATATTCTCTTCTCTGCTGTGCTGCCTAAACCTTTTTGACAATGCTTAGGCAACTATATGCTATCACCAATGCTTTTCACGCTGACCAGTTTTGTCTCTTTCTTTCCTTGTGTCTCCCTTGTCTTTGTATGCATCTGTTTTCTGTCTCCTATCATATTTATGCTGTAAACTCCTCTGGGCAGGGACTGTCTTTTTATTATGTTGTACAGTTCCTTGTATAGTTGGGTGCCAGTTTCTTATTGGGGTCCCTAGGCACTACCACGATACACACAAAAATGAAAAATTACAGGATGTAATGGTAAAGATTAAATGTGTTGACTCAGTGGTAGTTTTACTCCATTTATGAAGGTCAGCACAAAGCAATCCTAAACCTCGCAGATTCAGACCCAGGAGTATCTCTTCTGCAAGGGGCTCCTCAACTAGCCTTGAGCCACTAGAGCAATTCCTACATTGCCCCTCTACTGGCATGGGCTGTGAACAGGGGCAAGAAGTACCTGCATGCACTGCATTCAGCCTGACTGCCTAAAGACTGCTCTTACCTGTGCCAAAGCACAAAAGGTACCTTTCTACTCATACCCGTCCCATACCCAGCTGTTTGGAATGTTTCTACTGTGTAGAAGTAACCTTTATCAAAAGCACAGCTTGGAAAAAAAAAGTGTAATTTTAATAAAAGTTCTAACTGAAACCCTGTATAAAAGGGATGAGACTTTTGATTAACTTGTCACTTTCACTCCACAGTTGCAATGGTGAAGGTGATGACTTATTTCTGAGAAATACAATCCAAAGATTTTTAAAGAGGCTGACATTTGGATAACAACAAGGTTCAAAATGAAAATAATGAGAGCGGTCACAAATGAGTATTTGGTAAAAAGGTTTTGCTTACTGGACTTTAATGAATGCAAAGATATGCAAAACTATCAGGGCAATGACTCCAGATGAGACAAATTAGAATAAATTAAAACATTGCTCAATAATACAATTAACCTTTCAAAACGGCAAAAGAAATACAGTAATAATAATGTTTGCATTAGCTTGATAAAAACATTACATTTTTAAAAAGAAAGGGCCAGATTTTACTCTTAATTAGACTGGTGTAAATCCAGTGTAACTCAGCTGACTTCAGTGGAGTTCCAGATGCACACCAGGGTTGGAGCAAAATTGGCCCACTCACTATAAAGCCATTTCCTCAGCGGGTGCAAGTTGGCATAGTGCCAATGAAGTGCTACTGCTGATACATGTTAGCTGAGGCTCTGACCCAGAGTTTTATATTTATCATTTGTCTCAAAACCAGGCATTTAAAAGATTTAATTTTCCAAGGTGGCAGATGCTGTGGGTAGCAAAAGCACCTGTTTGCTGAGTCCCAATCTGCCCTCCTTACATGAACTAGTACCTAACTCAGGAAAGTAGTCCTATACAAGTAATGCTGTATGTTATATGGGACCGTTGTGTCTGTGACTAAGGAACTGATTAAGGTAAGGGGTCGGAATTGGGGCTCTTGAGATGCTTTCATCTCTAAGGATTCTAAAGCACTTTATAAACTGACTGGGTTTTTCAAAGAAGCCTGAGGGAGCTGGGTGCCTAGGAAAGGAACCAAGGAACCCTGCTCCCTAAGGATATGTCTACACTGCAAAAAAAAAAAAAAAAATCCTGCACCAGAAAGTCTCAGAGCACGGGTTAACTGAGTCAAGATCATGTTGCCGGGCTAAAAACAGTAGTATAGACCTTCCTACTTGGGCTGGAGCCTGGGCTCTGCGACCCTCCCCCCCTTGCTGGGTTTCAGAGCCCCGCCTCCAGCTTGAGTGGGAATGTCTGCACTGCTACTGTCTACACTACACTGGGAATGTCTGCCCCCCCCATCACCACCTTTTCCTCCCCGCCCCTTCCTTCTCTTCTCCTTCCAAACCTCTGGCTCCTGCAACCCTCTTCCCCATTCGTCACCCCTCTGCATTTGAGTCAGACAGCCTTGGGTGACAGCAGAGGGAGCACTGAGAACTCAAGAGAGACACAGTCTCCCTGTTCTCAGTTTCAGTGCCCAGCACTACGGCAGCCTTTGTCTGCCAGGAGCAGCAATTGCAGGGAAAGTTATGCTCTGCCCCTGCAGCCCAGGATGGAGCATGCTCAGTCCAGACGGAATGCTGGAAGAATTTAGCTACCAGACTTTAACAAGTCTCTATGGAGAGTTTTCAAAGGCTTGTAACTTAAGATAGCTTTTCACAGGAATAGCAAATGACACATTGCTGACAACAAAGCAACTCCATCTGCCAAATTTGATATCCCTGCTCTGGCATATGGAGTGCTAGAGCTTCTCAATGAAACAGCTGTAAGATTTTTTTAACATAGGCAAAATTCTATATTTCTCCCTAGATTCATGTCAGAAATGACTAAACCACTTAAAACAAAATCAGCCAGAGGTAGGCACCCATCATGAAAAATTTCAGCCCAAGTGGTTAAAGTTTGGCATAGTTATAAGCAATTTAAAACAGGGTCTTATAATGAGAAGTGTTAGGCAATCTTTATTATAGTCAGTGCTACAGGCCCCTCTAATGATACACACAGCACAACTTCACTGTCTCCAGGATGGCAACCAATCAGCATACAGTGCACTGGTATGTGTTGCTCCACTGGACACTTGAGGCTGCATAAAAAAAGACTCTTAAATAAGTATTGTTTATTAAAAACAAGCAGTGACACAGCCAGTCCAGTCTGCTTCCCCGTTGCAGAGATCCAGTCAAGCTCACCAGTCATCCCTGCGCTCTTTATTAAGCCCAGGCCTTGGTCAATGAGTTACTTGTCCCTCCCCAGGAACAGTGTTTTAATACTGGACATTTATGCCTCTGTCATTCCTTTCATTGTGCCAGAGAGGAAAGGAGGGATTTTGACTAAAGATGGATGCACTTCATCCAGCAACTGAGCTTTGAACAAAATGCCTCAGAAAGTTGAGAAGATGGGTACAACACCTCCAAATGTATGTCAGTGCAACAGCAAAAGACACCCCCTTCCCATCTGACCAAGCTGCAAATCTCCACATGACTGCATTGTGCAGGAGAACAAGCCCAGGAGATTGACGACACAAACACATTCACAGACAGGACCAGACTGGACTGCTTTTTTTTTTAATCAAATGCTTGAGGATTATTGTGGTCTAAATAAAAATATCACCTTTCAGTACAGTTGATCAACATTTGCAAACAAAACCAAGATTAAACAATAAATAAGTACCAGCACCTTAAGTAGCCTCAAAAACCTGCCTATGAAAGTCAAATGGAGGTACTAATTTGTTATTCACCAGATGTACCCTGATTAGCTCTGTTGTTTTGTCAAAAAAAAATTTCAAGTAATCATGGATGACACATTGCAAATTGTGATGAAATTATGGGTTGGTGACTCAGCTGTGATTTTTTGATTGTTTGTTTGCCACCTGTCTCATAAAAAGGGGCCAAGAGTGATCACAGGGGATCTGTCTTTTCATCCTCTTTGTAAGGCCAAAAAAAAAAAAAAAAAAAAAGGAGAGACTCTTCTTCTTGTGATGCAGCTCTGTGTGGAGTATTGGAAAAATTTGTTAAAACTGTGATCTGTCACTTTATATTCCCTGGGTTTTTGTCTGATCCTGTGTGCAGGTGGGAGGGCTCTGTTGGGAAGTGTGTAATGTGGGTTTAGCAGCGGTCAATTAGCAGACAGGCAGCCTAAAGTAAGGCAGGGCAAGTTGTGCCTCTGTTTTAGGGAGCATAGAATCATAGAATATCAGGTTGGAAGGGACCTCAGGAGGTCATCTAGTCCAACCCCCTGCAGCCTTTGTCTCTCTCTGTTTTAAGGTTCTTGTGTGTTATCATTTTAAATTCTAAGAAATAAAGTAGTTATGTTGCAACCTTCCAGCAAGACTCTTTATGATTTTAGCTAACTTTGTTGTGTTTACACCATAAACATAACACAGAGAGGTGCAGAAAGTCCTTTCCCTCTCACTCGGTGCAGAGAGCAAGAGTGGTGGATTCTTCATCTCAGTATGCAGGGTGGAGGACAACATAAGTAGGAGTGGCTGGTCTCTTCTCCCCCCTGCAAGGCATTGTGACAATGGGAGGAAGTTGTGGGGTCACGGAAAAAAGAAAAAAAGGGAGTCATGGAATCTGTGACAAAACAACAGCCGCACCTATGATCAGCTCCAGAAGGAATGGGGGAGGGCAACAAAAACTAGGATGATTTCACAGAAAGATGCAGGCCTGAGGAAACCCCCAAGGAGTGAAAGGGAATAGGTTTACTCACACTTAACACACTGTATAATATGGATTAGTAGGCACGGGTGTGGAAGCTAGGACCCCTGAGTTCTAGTCATAGCTCATAAATCAAACCACTTAACCTCTCTCTGTTTCAGTTTCCTCCTCTGTAAAAATGAGGCTGTAATACTTACCTACCTACCTCACAGGGGTACTGTGAGGATTAGGTAAGTTAATGTTTGCACGTAGCTTTAAAGACATGAAGCAATGTATAAGGGTTTCAGAGTAACAGCCATGTTAGTCTGTATTCGCAAAAAGAAAAGGTGCCACAAGTACTCCTTTTCTTTTTGCGAATGTATAAGGGCTAATTCCATGGCACTGATATTATTGGCTAATCAAAAAGGCACAGCTCTTTGCTTTTTTCCTCTCCAAACCTGCAAAACTGTAAGTTATTCCTGTTTAAATCTTCTCTTTAGCCCATATGCAAAGTCTAACTTCAGCTCAGACACACTCCCAAGGCAGAGGTCTCTCTCCTAGACACCTGACTGAACACAGTCAATAAAGGGGTGAAGTTCCAGTTTCCTAGCATGACTTCTTTCTTGCCTGCGGAAACCTTATGATAATCTGTGGTAGGTTCGTTCTTAGCAGTAGGGTCAGTGGGCAGACAGACCTAGAGATCTTTCCTGCCCTCATTCAATTCAAACTGGTCCACCAGGGCGAGATTGTGGTTAAACTGTTCAGGATTGACCGAAGGAATGGTGAAGAGCTTTCTTCCCTAGATTAGGCTCAGAACAGCTGATGCAGGCTGATATCAGGCTCAAGACAGAGAAAGCCTCAGAGGTTGACTGCTGAGAATCAGGAGTTTGATGAGCCATTGACTTCAGCTCAGTTGATAACTCTCCAGCACACTCATGGCTGGCTTTTGAAGAGAGTGAGACAGTGGCCTTCTGATAATGTAATGATTACTCTAGACAGCACCTCCATCGATAGGTGGTGCTATATCTTTGTCTTAACAGTAAGTTGTCTTTCTTTGATGTAACATTGCTGTATCTGACTGGGGAGATGGATCGTACAAAGTTTTTCGTCTTGCTTGTGTGTGCTGCAGTTGTTGTTTGCAAGGTTCCAGTAAATCCTTTGGTTTCTAAAACTGAATATTAATTTGGACCATCATCACATGAAGGGCTGGAGCCTCCTCCTCAGATCTTCTAGCATTTGACATAACAAAACAAGTTAATTGAATTTGTTCTCTTATGACCTTCAGGACAAAGGACTTTTACCAATTATAAAAATATGTGGTCATTAAAAGTGTTCTTAATGATGCAAATCCAGTAGCAAAACTGAAATACAATAGGGCCTCTGAGAGTAGACAGAAAAAATTAAGTAATCCATTAAAGGAGGAAGGCTTTTACACTGAAGTAATCTTGACAAGAGTAAATATGTATACAATAAGAAATATGGTTTGGCCAGATTTTCTTTTATTCTCTTTCTTATTGAAGATACTCATGTAATTAATAACAGTCTACATCACTGTGACACACTGTATATGATTTTATAGAAATATTTTATAAAAGTATGAGTGTGAATATAATATAACTAATATATGCTTCATGCAAAAGGTCTCTTGTAAGGTATCATTACAAAGCTTATAATCTACTGAGTGTGCTCAATCCTATTTGTATAAATGTATCACTCTTGTATCTGAGACTAGAAATATGAAATATAACTCTGAGGGCCTACTGTAGTTATGCAAAGTTTAATAGTGGTTTGGAATCTTGGGCCATTAATGGTGGTTTGGAATCTTGATAGCACCCATCAACCAGGACGATTGACTGTGGATGGCTCTGTTTGCAGGCAGGCCTTCCTGTGAGTCAGGCTGGGAGGAATGAAGGCTTGGGGTCTCACAGGACATGTGATGATGTTACCTGAACTGGAATCCATCTTAAACCTGGTGCCTTTCCACTGAGAAGGAGGGGTGGGAACCCAAAGGAACAAAGGATTCCTGCCTTTCGCAAAAGATATATAAGTGGGTGGAACAGAACACGGGGCGGGGTAGCCATCATGAGAAATCCCCTAGCTACCACATGAGCTGGAATAAGAGCTGTACCAGGGGAAAGGATTGTGCCCAGACTAGGAAGGCATTCAGTCTGTGAAAGAAACTTATTGAAACATCTCTAAGGGTGAGATTTTATCTGTATTCAGCTTCTTACTGTATTAGCATAGATTTGCGGGTTTTATTTTATTTTGCTTGGTAATTCACTTTGTTCTGTCTGTTAGTACTTGGAATCACTTAAATCCTACTTTCTGTATTTAATAAAATCACTTTTTACTTATTAATTAACCCAGAGTATGTATTAATACTTGGGGGGAGGGCAAACAGCTGTGCATCTCTCTTTATCAGTGTTATAGAGGGCAAACAATTTATGAGTTTATCCTGTAAAAACGTTATGCAGGGTAAAATGGATTTATTTGGGGTTAGGACCCTTTGGGAGTTGGGCATCTGAGTGTTAAAGATGGGAACACTTCTGTAAGTTGCTTTCAGTTAAGCCTACAGTTGTTAGGGGACGTGGTTCAGACCTGGGTCTGGGTTTGCAGCAGGCTAGTGGGTCTGGCTCAAACCAGGCAGGGTGCTGGAGTCCTAAGCTGGCAGGACAGGAAAGCAGGAGCAGAAGTAGTCGTGGCACATCAGGTGGCAGCTCCCAGCGGGTTTCTGTGATCAAACTCATGACAGTCGCAATCTAGCTGCTAAAGCCCTGCCCCAATGTGATCTACTTGAACCTTGTCTTCTTGGTCTTTCTATGTCTTTTTCCATCTCCTTTTCTTGTTTCCTGTTATCTTGACTTCTCTTCCTGTATTCTTAATCTCATTCTGCGTAACATGGACATTTCCATTAGGATCTTAGCCTGCTACCACTAATCAAAACTGTTTATCACCAAAGCCTGTTTTGTTAATGGATATTCCATGATAGCAGAGAAGCCAACTTTCTTAAGGCCCCCCACAGATCCAGCATAGGACTTCAGTTCTTTCTGTACCAATATTGATCAGGTTCATAACAGAATGATCATCACTGTTACACTGTGTGACATTGCACCCCATAATGCGTTATAGAAATATGCTTAAGAGTGTAAATATGACATGACTGGAATATGTTTTATGCTAGATATGCCATGTAATATATCTCTGTAAAGGTTATGATCTACTGAATACATTCATCCTATTTACATGCATGTATCATTTTTGTATTCGAAGTTATGAATATTGGCTATGTACTTGTTTAATTTTAAGTAGTCTCAGTGAAGCAGTTGGTCAGCTTCTTGAGAAAAGACTATTCTCAGTAAGTGCCCAATCAAGAAACACTTACGCTAACAATGAACTTTAAGAGACGCCAGTCCACATCTGGAGTGCTGGGCAGAGATGGGCTCCATCTTACGAAGAGAGGGAAGAGCATCTTTGCGAGCAGGCTGGCTAACCTAGTGAGGAGGGCTTTAAACTAGGTTCACCAGGGGAAGGAGACCAAAGCCCTGAGGTAAGTGGGAAAGCGGGATACCGGATGGAAGCACAGGCAGGAATGTCTGGGAGGGGATGGCTCCTGCATCATACTTAGAATGAGGGGCGATCAGCAGGTTATCTCAAGTGCTTATATACGAATGCACAAAGCCTTGGAAACAAGCAGGGAGAACTGGAGGTCCTGGTGATGTCAAGGAATTATGACGTGATTGGAATAACAGAGACTTGGTGGGATAACTCACATGACTGGAGTACTGTCATGGATGGTTATAAACTGTTCAGGAAGGACAGGCAGGGCAGAAAAGGTGGGGGAGTAGCACTGTATGTAAGGGAGCAGTATGACTGCTTAGAGCTCCGGTACAAAACTGCAGAAAAACCTGAGTGTCTCTGGATTAAGTTTAGAAGTGTGAGCAACAAGAGTGATGTAGTGGTGGGAGTCTGCTATAGACCACCGGACCAGGGGGATGAGGTGGATGAGGCTTTCTTCCGGCAACTCGCAGAAGCTACTAGATCGCACACCCTGGTTCTCATGGGTGACTTTAATCTTCCTGATATCTGCTGGGAGAGCAATACAGCGGTGCATAGACAATCCAGGAAGTTTTTGGAAAGCATAGGGGACAATTTCCTGGTGCAAGTGATAGAGGAGCCAACTGGGGGGGGGGGGGGGAGTTTTTCTTGACCTGCTGCTCACAAACACGGAATAATTAGTGGGGGAAGCAAAAGTGGACAGGAATCTGGGAGGCAGTGACCATGAGTTGGTTGAGTTCAGGATCCTGACACAGGGAAGAAAGGTAAGTAGCAGGATACGGACCCTGGACTTCAGGACAGCAGACTTCAATTCCCTCAGGGAACGGATGGGTAGGATCCCCTGGGGGATTAACATGAAGGGGAAAGGAGTCCAGGAGAGCTGGCTGTATTTCAAGGAATCCCTGTTGAGGTTACAGGGACAAACCATCCTGATGAGTCGAAAGAATAGTAAATATGGCAGGCGACCAGCTTGGCTTAATGGTGAAATCCTAGCGGATCTTAAACATAAAAAAGAAGCTCACAAGAAGCGGAAGGTTGGACATATGACCAGGGAAGAGTATAAAAATATTGCTCGGGCATGTAGGAATGAAATCAGGAGGGCCAAATCGCACCTGGAGCTGCAGCTAGCAAGAGATGTCAAGAGTAACAAGAAGGGTTTCTTCAGGTATGTTGGCAACAAGAAGAAAGCCAAGGAAAGTGTGGGCCCCTTACTGAATGAGGGAGGCAACCTAGTGACAGAGGATGTGGAAAAAGCTAATGTGCTCAATGCTTTTTTTGCCTCTGTCTTCACTAACAAGGAGAGCTCCCAGACTGCTGTGCTGGGCATCACAACATGGGGAGTAGATGACCAGCCCTCTGCGGAGAAAGAGGTGGTTAGGGACTATTTAGAAAAGCTGGACGTGCACAAATCCATGGGACCGGATGAGTTGCATCCGAGAGTGCTAAAGGAATTGGTGGCTGTGATTGCAGAGCCATTGGCCATTATCTTTGAAAACTCGTGGCGAACGGGGGAAGTCCCAGATGACTGGAAAAAGGCTAATGTAGTGCCAATCTTTAAAAAAGGGAAGAAGCAGGGTCCTGGGAACTACAGGCCAGTCAGCCTCACCTCAGTCCCCGGAAAAATCATGGAGCAGGTCCTCAAGGAATCAATCCCGAAGCACTTACATGAGAGGAAAGTGATCAGGAATAGTCAGCATGGATTCACCAAGGGAAGGTCATGCCTGACTAATCTAATCGCCTTCTATGATGAGATTACTGGTTCTGTGGATGAAGGGAAAGCAGTGGATGTATTGTTTCTTGACTTTAGCAAAGCTTTTGACACGGTCTCCAACAGTATTCTTGTCAGCAAGTTAAGGAAGTACGGGCTGGATGAATGCACTATAATGTGGGTAGAAAGTTGGCTAGATTGTCGGGCTCAATGGGTAGTGATCAATGGCTCCATGTCTAGTTGGCAGCCGGTGTCAAGTGGAGTGCCCCAGGGGTCGGTCCTGGGGCCGGTTTTGTTCAATATCTTCATAAGTGATCTGGAGGATGGTGTGGATTGCACTCTCAGCAGATTTGCGGATGATACTAAACCGGGAGGAGTGGTTGATACGCTGGAGGGCAGGGATAGGATACAGAGGGACCTAGACAAATTGGAGGATTGGGCCAAAAGAAATCTGATGAGGTTCAATAAGGATAAGTGCAGGGTCCTGCACTTAGGACGGAAGAACCCAATGCACAGCTACAGACTAGGGACCGAATGGCTAGGCAGGAGTTCTGCGGAAAAGGACCTAGGGGTGACAGTGGACGAGAAGCTGGATATGAGTCAGCAGTGTGCCCTTGTTGCCAAGAAGGCCAATGGCATTTTGGGATGTATAAGTAGGGGCATAGCGAGCAGATCGAGGGACGTGATCGTTCCCCTCTATTCGACATTGGTGAGGCCTCATCTGGAGTACTGTGTCCAGTTTTGGGCCCCACACTACAAGAAGGATGTGGAGAAATTGGAGAGAGTCCAGCGAAGGGCAACAAAAATGATTAGGGGTCTGGAACACATGAGTTATGAGGAGAGGCTGAGGGAACTGGGATTGTTTAGTCTGCAGAAGAGAAGAATGAGGGGGGATTTGATAGCTGCTTTCAACTACCTGAGAGGTGGTTCCAGAGAGGATGGTTCTAGACTATTCTCAGTGATAGAAGAGGACAGGACAAGGAGTAATGGTCTCAAGTTGCAGTGGGGGAGGTTTAGGTTGGATATTAGGAAAAACTTTTTCACTAGGAGGGTGGTGAAACACTGGAATGCATTACCTAGGGAGGTGGTAGAATCTCCTTCCTTAGAAGTTTTTAAGGTCAGGCTTGACAAAGCCCTGGCTGGGATGATTTAATTGGGGATTGGTCCTGCTTTGAGCAGGGGGTTGGACTAGATGACCTCCTGAGGTCCCTTCCAACCCTGATATTCTATGATTCTATGATCTGATCTTTCCTGGGAACGTTCCTGCAGACAGCTAAGTCATGCATGGACATGTGACTTGCCCAGGTGACTCCAAACCTCCATCTTGTAGAGGGGATTCTACACAGGGGGATGGAGGGGGTTTCCACCCACAAGAGAGAAACTATGTAAAGCCCTGAGAGACCCCTTCATTTTGTCTTCAGCTGGCTCAAGAGATAGCCTCTCCACTCCCAAAGGATACCTGGAACAAAGGACAGTAACTACAGGGGTATGAGTGATTGCTGGACCCAGACTAGATGGAGGCTAGTCTGTAAAAGAAGCTTACTGGAACATCTCTGAGTGTGAGATTTCATCTGTAATCACTTCCTTTCTGTTTTAGGCTTAGACTTCTGTGTTTTATTGCTTGGTAATTCACTTTGTTCTGTCTGTTATTACTTGGAACCACTTAAATCCTATTTTTTTGTATTTAATAAAATCACTTTTTACTTATTAATTAACCCAGAGTATGTATTAATACTGGGGCGGGGGGGGGGGGAGACAGCTGTGCATATTTATCAGTTTCATGGAGGGTGAACAGTTTATAAGTTTATCCTGGATAAGCTTTATTTATTTATTTATTTATATTACAGATTTATTTGGGGTTTGGACCCCTTTGGGAGTTGGGTATTTGGGTGCTAGAGACAGGAGCACTTAAGCTGTTTTCAGTTAAGCCTGCAGCTTTGGGGGGACATGGTTGAGACCTGGGTCTGTGTTTGTAGTCGGCTAGCGTGTCTGGCACAACCAGGCAGGGCACTGAAGTCCCAAGCTGGCAGGGAAAACAGGTTCAGAGGTAGTCTCAGCACATCAGGTGGTAGTCCCAAGGGGGTTTCTGTGATCCAACCCATCACACACTGTATGCCACGGTGACCCAAGAATGGTGTATTAGCCAGGAGAGAACATTCAGGAGCCACTGAATGAGATACTCAAGGATCAGAGATGATCAGAGAACCCTCCAGGGCCATCACAGAATTGTTTACTCTTTGAGCATTATTATTGGTCAGACATGTACTGAACATAGCCAGGCCCATCGTTCTCCTTAGGGGATCATTAAAATACAACTTTTGCATATTCTGTTGCAATTTATAACCTGTATAAACATCAGCAGCTTTTCCAAGTTTTGCAAGTACAGTACATATTTAAATGGTGCCCTTGAAGTTACCACAACAACACTGTGAATTGAACAAAGCAGTGTCAACCCCATCATGTCTTTTGTATTGGAGTCCCTGTCACCATTCAAGATTTATGACTAGAATGTGGCATTTAAGCATAACCCTGTACTGGGGGTGAGGAAAAATCAGCCTGCCCCGTGGGAGCAGCAGGAGGCATTTTGCTCTGCATCCTGTTCCTACACCCCTTGTGGGGTACAGCTTATTCCTCCGTGTGCTCCTTGATCCAGTGCAGAGGTGGAGCAGAGTCATGGCCCTACCTCCGGGGAGTTCAGAGTCTGTAATTCTGCCTGATCCTTGAGTGGGCCATGCAGGGTGTGGGGGAGGAAATCTCCTCACGCTCCCATGCAATATTCAACTGTATAAGAGCTAAGCCCTTAATGAACCAAATCTCTCTGATGGCCCTGAAAGAAAAAAATCACTGAAAAGAAAAAAAAAATAGTACTGTGTTTTCTGCTACAGACATTATGGCCTCAACTGTCAGGGACATTAACAAAGAGGGGATGGCCATTGCATTGACAATAACAAGATTGCAAACCTGGAATTCTACCATTTGAGAGAAGAAAGTATCTCCATAGTAACTGCAAATACATTATTCAATGAGAGAGGGAGATAAATGAGGTTTCTTAAAGGGAGCGATTCCAATGAGAATTGTTGAGTCTATCTCCTAAATGGAAGTACACCTTAAACAAGAGGAAGCAAGAAGAATGTCTGTGTGGAACACAGTAAAAGTGTTGATTGGTGTGTGTTTAAATATTTTTTCTAAGTCTAAACTTTGGCATTGAAAACCCTATATCTGGAGCATGTAATCATGAGCTAGACTAGACTGTCTAGACCTTTTCATCATCCACTAAAAGCTCCTGATGTAAGAAAATAATGAATATTTTTCAGCTTGTGTCTTTAACGTGTTTGTGGAGAATTTCACTCCTTGTGGTTTATTTTTCACCGCGGTATCGTTCACGCTAGTTCTCTGCAATAGCCTTCATGGCAGCTGATTGTGTTCTATTCTACTGGCATCTAGGTTCTTATGCTATGCCTGTAATCATGTTATTGGAGCACTGTCCACAGAGGAATTAAGCAACTTGGCTGGCCCCTGTCCATCAGGTCTCCATTTCTCTCCCAGACAGGAGGGAAAACTGCATATGGATGTTGTTGCTGTTATGAAGTGCTGTGTGCTTTTATTTCGAGGGGGCAGGTCAAACACGTGCCCCTTGCACCCAGAGCAGAAACGGGTGAGGATTTGCAGTGGTCCGTGAATTCCCCAGATTTGGACTGGCCCCTGAGGAAGCTCCATCTCTTGTACAGATAAGCTTCCTCCTGGCACTGTGCCATTCTGGTAGGTCTTCAGATGGAGAACCAGAGGACAAGTAACTGGGTATATTAAGCAGGGTAAATATAAGTAGTTGAATAGTCCGAAACGTCACAACAACAACTCGCATTTGTTGTAGTCTCCTGAATTCCAAAGGATCACAAAGCAGTCAGAAGTTGTACAGGCCATCAGCATAAGCAGCGTTTCACTGCTCTTCACTCCTCCCCACCTGCACAGCTTCTGGAGACATTGTAGAACCTCCTCATCAGTCCCTCCCCAGGCTCCCCATAGTAGCTGGGGCGAGAAGATGCAGACAGCTGAAGTCCTCCCCTCTGCAGCCACGAGGAGTGAAGATGGTAATTGCCAATGTTCCCCACATGGCTGAGAGCTGCAGTTATACTATGCAAAAAGAACAGGAGGACTTGTGGCACCTTAGAGACTAACCAATTTATTTGAGCATGAGCTTTCATGAGCTACAGCTCGCTTCATCGGCTCACGAAAGCTCATGCTCAAATAAATTGGTTAGTCTCTAAGGTGCCACAAGTCCTCCTTTTCTTTTTGCAAAGACAGACTAACACGGCTGTTACTCTGAAACCAGTTATACCATGCACAGTCATGCAAGGTGCAACATATAGGAAGCACGGATACTCTCAGCTTCACCCTCTGCACCTGTGGTGGGCTCCTGAAGTCCCCATCTTTTTTTGGTCATTAGCATTCACAAGATGCTTCATAGAACACAGGTCCCAGGTGGAGATGTGATTGAAAGGAGGAATTAGGGTGGGTCCCCTCCTCACTCGCTAGGACTGTGGGGGGTGCCAGGGGGACCCATCCTCACTCCCCGGGGCTGTGGAAAACCTGGTAGCCCCTCTTTATTTTACACCTCTGCTGGGGCAGCAGTCCCAATTCTTTTCTCCTCCTTGTGATTCCTTTGCATTGGAGCGAAGGCTGGGAAGGTACACCCCTTACTGCTGACCAGGTACATGAGAAATGCTGAATTTACTTATGCAGCCAATCATCACTATAATTTGAGGGAAATGTCACAATAAATGGAGTGTATCTTAGTTGAAGTGAATGAAAGTCCCTTTAATTACAATGAAGCAATTTGGGACTTTCTTTCTGTTTCTCCTCTCTCTGCTGTGCAGGTTTGTTATAAAGACAGTCCTTTTAAAATAACTCTGTGCACAGGCAGCTTTGTTCTTTTTTATGGTTACAGGTGTGACTCTTTTAGTTTGGTAGATAAATCATTGTCATTGACTGAAGGATAATAAAATACCATCTCTTCCACTTCATCTGCAAAGAATTTTACCTTCATAGACTATGGGGATGCTGAACGTCTGTTCAGTTTTTGCTACCCCATTCTCCCCCCACACACACACACAATTTGTATTTCAAGGCTATATAACCGGGAGCTAAAATCTCCCAACTGTAAACTGAGGCAGCACTGTACTATGGAATCTGTAGAGAGACAGACGGGGTTAAATAGGTTAAATGCTTAGATGCCCGCAACTGGAAAAAAATAAAGGTGGGGACGACCTGAATCCACAGATGCATTTGGTGTGCCTTAGAAGGAGGAAAGGTGTTGAAAACACTGATAGCTAGTCCACACTTACGCTCCCACTATTGCTAATTCTGAGGGAATGCATGGGGTTAGTGAGATGTGGAAATAGGCTAGCCTACTAGCTAGGCCCCCTGGCTAGGCACTCAAGGGACCTATGTTCAATTCCCACTTCTTCTGCTGGGTGAGCTTGGGCAGCTAATTTCTCTCCCTGTGCCTCCGTTTCCTCATCTGTAAAATGGGATCGTGATATTGACCTCCTATATAAGAGCTAAGTTTTATTATTACTAGTGCAATTGCGGGGATTCTTCCTAAAATGGCACACATCAAAGCAGCCATGTATTGATCTCGTACAGCTGGAGGTTCCATTCATTTGAAAGGACATTCCACTTTGTTTACCACAATGTTTTGTGTGACAATAAAAATAGCAGGCCATGCACAGGCTGATACCTGAGTGACAAGCAATACATATAAGATAGGAACATTGTACCAAAGATAAAGAAACAACATCATATAGTGGGCCAAATTCAGCCCTTGCATCAAGGGGCACAAGTCGGTTGACTTCAGCTAAATGCCTTGTGCTTACTTACAGCAGGAGTGAATTTGGCCCAGTGTCAACATTTTACCTTTCATTTTAGTGTATATTTAGTAAACTGACTGTATCAGGAACCTAGATTTTTGTTACCTAGCAACATTGTGTGAGGGGTTATAACCAATGTCATGAACACTAAGAAAAAGAGGAAAAGAGAGAGGAGATTCCAAGGCTGTGAGTTTTAAAGATGCAAATTCAGTGCCATAGCTGGGGAAAATTAGGGGAGCAACAACAATTTACACCAGCTGGAGATCAGCCTCTACATGCTCTGATAGAGATTTCAATACAGGGCATCTTTCCTCTGACTGCCCTGCACAGGGTTACCATCATTCAAATCTATCGGTTCGTACCTCAGGTTTTCCCTCTGTTGCAAATGCCTGTCTCTCTGATCTGCAAACAGAATTCTTCCTGCTTGCCAGATCCCCTAACTTTGTCCCAGATGACTCTATGCTAAGCTTCAGTGCCTTGTACCGTCTGCCAGCTTGCCCTTTGCATTAAGTAGAGTGAGATGAACTCGCCCCTAATGTTCAGCTACAATGCTCATGCTGGTATCTGGAAGGGTCCAAGCCCCACTGCACATATAATTATCCCCATTTTCCAGGCAGAAACACTGAGGCATGAAGACATTAAGTGAGCTTCCTGGGTCAGTAGGAATGGGCGCACTGTGTTCCAGTGGAGTATGCATAAGAATGGGAGGAAGGAGACCTGGCTGCTAACACTGGTTCTCTAATGACTTAAGATCGTCACTTAACCTATCTAGGCTTCAGTTTTCTCATCTGTAAAATGGGGATAATGATATTTGCCTTCTTCATAGGAGCATGAGCTAATAGCCAGGGATGCAGCCACATGTGCAGAGACTCCCTAGCCTCTGATTGCCGGAAGTTGGGAGTGGACGAGAGGGGATCACTCAGTTCTGTTCATTCCCTCTGAGCCATCTGGCACTGGTCACTGTCAGAATTCAGGATTTCGGGTTGATGGACCATTGGTCTGACCCGGTATGGCCATTCTTATGAGTGTTGTAAGGCCTAACTACATAATTCTTGTAATATGCTATATCTCTGTGCTCTTTCCTCCTCCTATGTAGCCTGGGAATGGACACCACCAACATAACCAGCTGCTCCTCCTTCTTAAGCACACATTTTTCACAAAATTCATAGGAAGGCTTCAAACAGAAAAAGCAAAACTATTTGTGACAAATATTTTGACCAGCTCTAGTGGCCACTCAAACCACCTTAGAAACCATTGGTGGCCGACTGTGTGCAACACAACCACAGAGATTATGAGACAAAAGAAAGTGCTAATGTGGCCTTTTTAAAGATCATTCCTCCCTTATTCCCATCAAACACTCATGACATTAGTCCTAGCTTGTCATCTTCCTACTGTTTTATTTTTTACCAAATATAGTAACATAGGGGGTGCATGTGCGCCTGCATATATTATTTAGTGAAGTCAATTAAAAAGATGATGAGAAGGATGACAGTGAGATAGAGGAAGTCTTCTAAATGCCTTTCCCAGCCTATTCAGTGTTCATGCATAAAAAGAGAGAGAGAGCCAAGAAGCGACAACATTCACGCTTTATTCCTTCTTCCACATCTCTAGTGCTCCCTCATCAAGCGCTTCCTGAAAGTAGCATTCTCTACATTCCTATACACACTCATACTATACCTCGCCCCCCTCCACTACTGGGAAGCTATTCATCGTAACACATACCATAATTATCACCAACAATCTATAAACCTGGAGATTGCTACTGACTGAGCTGCCCCCTGCTACTTTCTCCCTGGAGCATGTATAACTATATTATGCAGCTTTCTCTGTGCCTGATCCATAAAGGATGTGAGGTGATCATGAGGTTAGGGGTCTGTTACAGGAGTGGCTGGGTAAGGTTCTGTGGCCTGCAATGTGCAGGAGGTCAGACTAGATGAGCATGATGATCCCTTCTGGCCTTAAACTCCATGAGGCCCAGCTAGAAAGCCTAGTGCAATCTTCAGTCTTGTGCTTTCAGCTCTAGAAGCTGCTTGTTCAAACCTCAGTCTTGGCCATCACACATACACAGGAGCAGAGCACAGTAAGTTCTTCCTGAGAGATTTCAAGACCTGCACTTCCTAGAGGATGCCAAGAGTCAGCTGTTTCTGCAACTTGAACCCTTGTTGGAAGTGGAAGAAGAAATTCTTTGATTCTTCTGCAGCATAGTCTCCCTTCGGTACAGCTGTAAGAAATGACAAACAATTATCATCTCTCTGTCAGACTGGCATACAAACCTACTTCTACTGGGTAGTACTGGGAAACTTCTGATTAATTTTTATGAAGGAATGTGTGTGACCAGAGGTGCTGACTCTGTGGGTGCTCCAGAACCTTGAACACCCACAGAAAAAATTAGTGGGTGCTTAGCACCCACCAGCAGCCGTCTCCCATCCACCGGCGGCCCCGTCAATCAACTCCTCCCCCTCCCTCCCTGTGCCTACCACCCACAACGATCAGCTGTTCCGCAGTGTTCAGGAGGTGCCGGGGAGGAGTGGGGATGGGGTGCGCACAGGGGAGGGGGCAGAACTGGGCAGGAAGAGACAGGGTGGGGGTGGAGCAGAGGCAGGGCAGGGGCTTGGGAGAAGAGGTGGGGTAGGGGTGAGGGCGGGAAGAGGCAGGCGGGGGTGGCAGCTTGGGGAAAGGGGTCAGGTGGAGATGGGACCTAGGGCAGAGCAGGGATTGAGCACCCTTGGGGCCAGGAGGAAGCCGGCATCTGTGTGTCTGACTCAGTTTCCCTTCTTGTATGGTTAACCACTGGGAGTGAAAGGGTTAACTTCTTTCTTGAAACAAGACAGGAGAGGTAATATCAAAAGATATTGTCTCTCTTGTGTACTGGGACCAGTGCAACTACAGCAATATTGCAAACAATTCTTCAAACGAGACAACCAATGCAGTGACCAAGGGGAAGTCACTAAGCATGAATGAACCATTAGGAACTAACATCATCAGGGGAGTAATTAATGCAAATCTCTTGCTAGGTAAACGCATCTGCATTATCGCCACCCCCTAAAAGGGATTGCATATACTGGTTTTGACCCGGTTCAAGAGGCACAACAGACAAAGAACTGAGAATAGTATTAACTGACCAGGGATACAGAGGAGGGGTCACTCTCACTGGATCCAAAACCTCACATGAAACTATAACCAAGAGTGACAGGCCCTGCTGGAAAGGTTTGAAGGACTTTGAAACCTATCAGGGTGTCCATGTGGAAGGTACGTGACACTTGGTCAGACTGGCATGCATATAAGAGTAGCAGCTTTTGTTTTCGAGATACAGGTTCTCTGTTGCTTTTGTTCTAAATAAATATGTTGCTTTATGCAGGCTGGCTGGCCACCCGTAAACCCTGTCATGTTGTCACTGAGAGTTAGCAGAACTGCAGGTGCTGGACTAAACTGAGACGTAATATGGTCACAGTCAATTGCAAGAGGAAATTGCAGCCTGAGCAACAAGTGGTGAATTAGGGCTTGGCTACACTTGCGAGTTAAAGCCCATTAAAGCAGCCCCGGGCACCCTAGCTCACTACCCATCCACACTGGCAAGGCACGTAGAGCGCTCTGACTCCGCGGCTAGAGCGCTCCTGGTACTCCACCTCAGCGAGTGGAATAACATTTGCTGCGCCTTGGCTACAACGCCCGGGCATCAGTGTGGACAGGGTGTTGCATTACTGCGCTCCGATTAGCCTCCAGAAACTTCCCATAATCCCCTTAAGTCAAGTGGCCACTCTTGTCATGGTTTTTGAATTGCTGCAGAAATGCGCATATGTCCTTTCAATGCTCCGTTTCTGTCAGCTGGCATGCTCATCTGCTCCGATACAAAGCAACCGTTAGTGTGGAATGTTGGGGGGGGGGAGAAGAGGGGGTCTGCTGCTGTCTGAACTTACAAGACAACATGCTGATATGCTTTCAGCCCCCCCAAAACCCACTCTCTCTCCCCCCACATACACACAACACACTCCCTGTCACACTCCATGCCGCCCATTTGAAAATCATGTTGCAGTCACTTGCATGCTGGGATAGCTGCCCATAATACACCGTGCCCAATGCCGCTGCAAGTGCCGCAAATGTGACCACGCCGGTGCGCTTGAAGCTGTCAGTGCGGGCAGACTGCAGCCCTTTCTCTACTGTGCGCTACGAAGGCTGGTTTAACTCAAAGCTACATCTGCAAGTGTAGCCATGCCCTTAGTTTAAAAACACATAATGATGCCATTATAAAAGACAATGCATTACTCCTTTGAAAATTAAGAATAAGGAGACCAACAATAAACCTTGAAACTTTCATGTGATAGGTTTATGTCAAAATTCCGCAACTGCTTCTTGTCGGAAGATATCTTTCTTGCTGGAGCTCAAGTTACAACACAACTTAATTCTCAAATTCTATTCCTCAAATTATGAAATTATCCAGAATATCACTGCAAAACACAGAGATGGAAGGTAAGGGCTATTATTTTCACCTTATTTAAACACTTTTGATTATATTTTAAGAAGTGCATGTATGACTTAAGAGCCAAAACCCATTTTCAAAAGTGCCCAAGGCCCTATTCCTCAAAGGTAACTAGACACCTAAATTGATTTCCAATGAGACTTGACTCCGAAGAGCTTACACCACCTTTGAAAAGGGAAGTTAGGCTCCTAAATCACATAAGAGCTTTTGAAAATATTACCCCAAGTCAGCTTTTCCCACGTTCTTTTTTGCATTGATTCCGTGGGTTCAATGTCATGCTCCTGGTTTGCTGTCACTACAATATGGGGATCTCAGCTCTGATACCAATGTAAATTGCTTCTCCTTTACCATCAACCTTGTCCGGGTTTAAAATAATTGTTTTTAATGTATAATATCTCTAGTTTTAATTATGTGAGGACTGGCCTATTATAAACCCTGATGCATCTTGTCAAGTGTTAATGGCCTTTCAAAGGCAGCTGAGAGTCTGTGATGTGCTTCACAGCAAAGGGCAGGAAAAGAAAAAGTCGTTCTAAAATTAATACATTTAAGTTGAGGGGCACTACTTTAAGTGTAGCAGTGGCTTCACACTTAGACATTGACTTTCACACTATCTGCAGAGCTCCATAAAGCTCTCACAGAATGATGCAAGTACTGATTAGCTTTCTTCAATACTGTAGATTATCTAAACTGCTGTCAGTGTTATTTGGCACTTAATGATAGGAGTCTGTTAGACAAACTTAAAACTATCTGGAGAGATCAAACCTGAATAGAACTGGGGTGTAACAGCAAGAAATGTTTAATCTGATACACATATTTACAGGGCTCAAACTTTGAGAGGTGGGATGAGAAAGTGTTTCTAAATAATTTTCTGATCCCCTGAACCTGGGTCAGCTAAATGCCAAAATGGCCCTGGCATGAACTTAGAACATACATCTTCACGACAACTGAAAGGTGGGAGGGACCCAGCGCTTGGGTGCCAACCTTAGCTCAGAAGTCTACACAGCACGGAAACAGCCCCGCAACCCCAGCCCTGTGAGCCTGAATTGGCTGGCACAGGCCAGCTGTGGGGTTTTCTTTGCTGTGACACTTCATATTTCACATGCAGTCAAATCTCAGTTGCCGTGAATCAGTAATGGGCTGATTTACCCCAGCCTAAGATCTGGCCCACCGTTTTTACTACCAATGATTTTTTTCAAATCAACCCAAGTTCAAAGTGGTACAGCTTGGGAGCCTGCCAGCCAACCCTTTTCTAGGGTGCTTAATAAATGAGTAAGGCAATCTCCACAGTGGAGATGAGAGCATCACTTTTCCAGAAACAATTTCAGTTGGTCTCTAATAATTATTCACTAGAACTGATGATGCTGTACACTTTTAAAAGGATCCATTTTCTAGAAAGACCAGGCCACTTTGTGGTCTTATTCAAGATCCCTCTTTCGTAGCTGTCTGGTAGGCTTGTAAGCTGTGTATTCCACACAGGGCAATGTAGAATCCAGGAATTAGGTAGTATTCCTTTAAATCGTTTGTGAGTCCTCCAGGAGGCCTCCCTGCCTTCTATGTTTCTGAGGCCACCAGATCCATGCCAGAGCATCAGTGTGCATATATAGCCAGGCCTTGCGTGTTGTATATGATTATTAAACACGGTTATTTGAGCCCCACTGTGCCTATTAGGTTTGTTCTGTAAAGAGCAAAGGACACAACAGGTTGCAACTCAGCTTGCAAAGTTCAGATCCGGATCCAACTATCACCAGGTGCAGATGGGAGCAGGTGTCTCATCGGCTGTTCCAATTCCTGCCCATTTCTAGTTATAACCTTTAATAAAATGCCTTGAAGCACAAGTAGCTGCCGCACAGGTTTGTTTGTTTTACAAAGCTGAAATGTGAGAGTCTACCAGACCCTCAGACTATGGGGCTGGAATACGAACCATTTCCTTGACCTTTTCCTACCCTTGTCAAGCCATTTATTGGAGTACTCTTCTTGCAACATTCCCATAAAATGCTATTACAAAACATTGCACACCCACATAAGCAATTAGTAGCCTTGTGCCTTACTGATTTTAAATTACCTAAGGCTGTATTTCTCACCCGGGGGTACGCGTACCCCTGGGGTTACACACAGGTCTTCCGGGGGTACATCAACTCATCTAGATATTTGCCTGGTTTTACAACAGGCTACATAAAAAGCACTACCAAAGTCAGTTCAAACTAAAATTTCTTACAGACAATGACTTGTTTATACTGCTCTATATACTATACACTGAAATGTAAGTGCAATATTTAATCTCCAAATGATTTATTTTATAAGTATATGCTAAAAATGAGAAAGTAAGCAACTTTTCAGTAATACTTCTATTTTCATGTCTGATTTGTCTTGCCTACCCCCATGTTTCACCTCACTTAAAAACTACTTGCTTACAAAATCAGACTCCTGAAAGGGGTGCAGTAGTCTGGAAAGGTTGAGAGCCACTAACTCACAGTACTAGGCTTTAAAGAAAAACTGTAGTATGATGGAAAGTCTGTGCTAGCCACTAGATCCAATCCATACAAGTCCAAATCACTCAGAAACTGTTTTTTAAAATATGAAATATACTAAATAATGATTAACAGCCAGAAACGAAGCTGCCATCTTCTCCGATGCCTGACAAAGGCAGCTGCCAGTTTTGTGAAGTATTCCCCAACCTCTTCTTTGAAGTAACATTTTGTTGTTACTGAGCTGTCATATTCACATTCATTTAACTTTTCAATTTTGGGTAGTGCACCACCCATGTAAGACTGGACCATAATGGGAGTGGTGTAGTTAAGTCTCTGGCAACGCTCTGGTTGCTGGGGAGATATAGCACCAATTCGGGGAATTGCATAAACAGGAAACAATCTCATTTTATTAAATGATGCAAAGTCATGGAGCTTATCAAGTAACCAGTGTAGCCTGATATTTTTAAACAAGGGAGTTTTTTGGTAAGACAATCTCATTTTAGCATAAGTCACTTAACATTCACATTGATCATTTTGTAGCTTTTTGCATTACTAGAACAAGGAATGGAAGCGTCACATTAGGTTAAAATTCAACCACTTGCAAAGGGCCAGCACAAGAACAATCAGATATCCCTGATCTTTGGCTTTGTCAGCTCAGGAAGGAGAATGCAGAGATGGCCACAGTGCTCCCTCAAACCTGGGCCTGGCCTATGCCTGAGCTAAAAGCTACTTAAGTTCTCAAAATTAGATTTAAGTGGTCTTAAGTAGTGCATAGACCTTGAATTGGACCTCTGCACAGGAATGGATTTCCCCATTTGGAAATAAATCACTTGTCTCTTGTGTCATATGTTACTGATGGCCTGTTATACCTAGTCAAGTCAGGAGCATCTCTACCTGCCTTTCGACAGCTACTTCAGGGCAATTGATGGCTGGAAATCTTGCCACAAGAGGATAAGGAGGAAACTGGTTATCCAACACTGAAATCAATGGGTGTGCATTAGCATCACTGATATAAGAATCTGGCCATTGACTCTGAATCTTTATCTTGGGTTCTCTCATTAACCCATTTAAGAAAAACTTTAGACTATCAAAGAGTTTGAGAAAGGGCCTCACTGATGGCATGGAGTTAAATGAAAAATCATAAGAGACACTGTACCTAGGTTTCTAAATGAAGATCAAGAATGTTAATGCTATTTTAACATCTCTTTCATATTGAGTAATACTTATTTTTTTTAAATTGTGATGCTGTCCTCAGGGAGCCCAGAACCATTAGCCACTGTGTTACCACTCTGCCTCAGCAAGAATGAGCAGTCCTGGAGATTAACCTGTGTGACAGCTCCCTGCCACACCAGTCTGCCTGCCTTACTAGTAAACTCCTTGAGACTCTTCCAGTCTAAACCTTGCCTTCCAGGTAACATCCACTGAAGCCCAGTTCCCCGGAGGTGTCATTCTGCAGTGTCTAGTCCCTCTCACTGGACACACACACAAACTAACCAAGTCCCGTGGCTCCAAAGAGACAGAATTCAGACTAGCTTGCTGGTTCAGCCTGGGAAGCATACCTTATTTTAAATATATCAGTACTTAGATGGTTATTAGTAAAACTTAAAATACGTTTATTAATAAAAAGCAGAGATTTAAGTGATACTAAGTAAGAGAAAAAGACAGGTAGGGTTACAAACAAAACAAAAATATCACACTTTCTATTGCCTAAAACTTAATTCTAGTAAGCTACATCTTTGCCTAAAACAGTTTCTCAATTACATCAAGCTGTCAACAACTCCAGTCCTTCAGGTAGAAGGATCCACCTTTTACAGAATCAGAAGGTGCTGTTCCTTTGTCCTCAGAGTGATGGGATACTAAGGGGTTCTCTTTCTTCCCTTTTATAGTCCAGAAAAATCTTTGAAATGTATTCTCTGAGAAGTAAACCCAGACAAAGTTCCTTGCCCCTGCTGCGCAGGGGTGCAGATACCATAGAATCATAGAATCATAGAATATCAGGGTTGGACGGGACCTCAGGAAGTCATCTAGTCCAACCCCCTGCTCAAAGCAGGACCGATCCCCAATTAAATCATCCCAGCCAGGGCTTTGTCAAGCCTGACCTTAAAAACTTCAGAGGAAGGAGATTCCACCACCTCCCTAGGTAACGCATTCCAGTGTTTCACCACCCTCCTAGTGAAAAAGTTTTTCCTAAAATCCAACCTAAATCTCCCCCACTGCAACTTGAGACCATTACTCCTTGTTCTGTCATCTGCTACCACTGAGAACAGTCTAGAGCCATCCTCTTTGGAACCCCCTTTCAGGTAGTTGAAAGCAGCTATCAAATCCCCCCCCCCCATTCTTCTCTTCCATTGACTAAACATCCCCAGTTCCCTCAGCCTCTCCTCATAACTCATGTTTTCCAGTCCCCTAATCATTTTTGTTGCCCTCAGCTGGACTCCAATTTTTCCACATCCTTCTTGTAGTGTGGGGCCCAAAACTGGACACAGTACTCCAGATGAGGCCTCACCAATGTCGAATAGAGGGGGACGATCACGTCCCTCGATCTGCTGGCAATGCCCCTACTTATACATCCCAAAATGCCATTGGCCTTCTTGGCAACAAGGGCACACTGTTGACCAAGCCCCTTTTTCATCCAAATTGCTTCTTTGATTGGCTTAATCACTTTGTTTACCTTATATGTAGATGAATTTTCATTGGAATAAAGCCAGGCAGACTAGTAACTTCACATTCCTTTATTGAGAGCAGTTTTGTTTATCCACTGCCTCTAAAACAAACATAATTCCAGCACGCACACACATAACTGTTTGTACATACCCCATACATACATCACACAATGATATTCATAACCAGCATGCCACCTGTATTTATATGATACCTCACAAGACACTGTTTGGCTAAATATTCTGACAAGAGTGTATTGAGTGTGCCCTTTGCTGATTTGGCATAGAGGCTCTTAGGGTCCTAAAAAACTTCTAAACTATTTTGTCAAAACATTTTTAACATCCCACTTTGATCATTACAATATACTAAACCACTGTAATGATATGTAAAGTCCATTAGTTTGGACATTTTTTCAGTAGAAGTGTGCTAGTACTATATAGATGAGTTTCTAATTTCCTGAGTCTCTGAGACAGACTTGCCTTGCTGGCTGGCAAAGAAATGCATTTTCAACTCTATTTTTGTAATACCAGGTTCGCTGCCTTCCACTGGTTAATTATATAAATTATGTGAATATTTTTCACTGTTATCTTCTGTTTACCTATGGAGTGTCCAACTGCTGCAATGCAGAGCCAACCAAAATGTCATCTGGGACCCAATCCTGAACCCTTTGGCCTCAGAATTCACAGTTGAGTGCCATGTGGCATGAAAGATAAAACTGAAATAGCACTCTGCTGTGATACTGTAACTTGAGGAACAGATGGCATGATACTGAGATTATCCAATCTTAATTATCCACATTTAGTTTGTGAGCTGAATGAATAGCGGATGGTGTAGCTCCAATATGATGCACTGAATATAGTAAGGTTTCAGAGGAACAGCCGTGTTAGTCTGTATTCGCAAAACGAAAAGGAGTACTTGTGGCACCTTAGAGACTAACCAATTTATTTGAGCATGAGCTTTCGTGAGCTACAGCTCACTTCATCAGATGTATATTGAAGTGAGCTGTAGCTCACGAAAGCTCATGCTCAAATAAATTGAATATAGTAATAAAACAGTGAAGACTCTTTACATTTGTAAAACAAATACAACATCCAATTGCCAGAATATGTGCGTTAGAGAATGCCTCCAAATTGCTTATCAGTGACACACAGCACCTGGTTCACAAGATCGTCTGACAGCACAAGTTCTTATACCTTAATTATATTATTAACTCTGCAAAGTAGTATGTGTGAAAGGCACTAGACAAAATACAGCTTAAATGCCAAGCAAGTTGAAAGGAAACCTTAAGAGGTGACACTCAGAACTCTCTGGGGAAGGAAAACTTTGCGTCATAACTATGGCAGTGTTTTGGGGAAAAGTTACAATGCCCTGAAGGGAATTCTCTATCAGCCAACCTGTAGAATGCTGCTGCTGTGCAGCTTGTCCAAAAAATTGGGGAGGAATTCTCCAGCTTGAAAACACAGGGCATGTGTCTTGGGACAAGCGCGAGCAGAGAGGGAATTTCAATGGACAAGAATGCAGACATATAAGCAAATTCACGGTAAAGCCTCAGACCCAAAGCTAGGTCTATATTCCTGATATAAATCAGCATGCTTCTGACACAATGCCACATGACATTCTCATAAGCAAACTAAGGAAATACTGTCTAGATGAAATTACTAAAAAGTGGGTGCACAACTGGTTGTAAGAACAAACTTAAAGAGCAGTTATCAATGGTTTGCTATCAAACTGTGAGGATATATCAAATAGGGTCCTGCAGGGGTCCGTCCTGCATCCAATACTATTAAATATTTTCATTCATGACGAGGATGATGGAGTGGAGAGTATGCTTATAAAATATGCAGATTACACTGAGCTGGGAGGGTTTCCAAGTGCTTTGGAGGACAAGATTAGAATTCAAAAATGATCTTGATAAATTGGAGAGTTGGTCTGAAATCAGTAAGATGAAATTAAAGAAAGAGAAGTGGAAGGTACTACATTTAGGAAGGAAAGTTCAAATGCACAAATATAAAATGGGGAATAACTGGCATGGCAATACTAGCTCCGTAGTGCTGAAAAGGTTCTGTGGATTATAGTGGATCACAAACTGATTCTGAGGCAACAATGTCATGCAGTTGTGAAAAAGGCTACTATTATTTGGGGATGATTAACAGGCGTGTCAGATGTGAACACAGGTTCTGCTCTACTCAGCACTGGTGGGGCCTCAACTGGAGTATTTTCTCCAGTTCTGGGCTTCGCACTTTAGGAAAGATGTGAACAAATTAGAGAGATTCCAGAGGAGAGCAACCAAAATGATAAAAGGTTTAGAAAACCAGACCTATGAGGAAAGGTGAAAAAACTGGGCAAGTTTAGTCTTGAGAAAAGAAGACTGAGGTGGGACTGGAAAATAGTCTTCAAATATGTTAATAGCTGTTGTAAAGAGGACGGTGATCAACTGTTCTTCCTGTCCACTAAAGGTAGGAAAAGAAGTAATTGACTTAATCTGCAGCAAGGGAGAGTTAATTTAGAGATAAAGAAAACCCTTCTAATGTTAAGGTTACTTAAATTCTGGAATAGGCTTTCAAGGGAGGGTGTGGAATCCCCATCACTGGAGTTTTAAAGAACAAGGTTGGACAAACACCTGTCAGGGCTGATCTAGGTTTACTTGCTTCTGTCTCATCTTAGGGGGCTGAACTAGATGACCTCTTGAGGTCCCTTCTAGGCCTACATTTTTATGATTATTGCAGAACTAGAAAAATATATTATTGCAGACTCCATGTTTTCTCCGCCATATAACCTAACATGTGTATACTGTACTATGCCTGCAGCGTTGTTGTAGCCGTGTTGGTCCCAGGACATTAGAGAGACAAGGTGGGTGAGGTAATATCTTTTACTGGACCAATTTCTGTTGGTAAAAGAGACAAGCTTTCAAGCTACATAGAGATCTTCTTCAGGTCTTGGAAAGGTAATCAGATAGCCATAGTTTAAATACAAGGTGGAACAGATTGTTTAGTTTAATTAGTTAACACATATTCTATGGGATCATTCAAGCTGAAGTGGCCCATTAACACTCCCATAGTCACAGGACAAAAAAGGGGGAGCTAGTGGGTTACAGATTATTCTAATAAACCATATATCCCGTGTCTTTATTAAGACCATGATTTTTAGTATCTAGCAAAGTTATGAATTTAAGCTCCCAGGCTCATCTTTTGAAGGTGTTGTGCCGATTACCTTTGAGGATGAGGACTGAGAGGTCAGATATGGCGACTGTACTTGAGAAGCTCTAAACTGTTTCATGTGCTGATAAACAGACTGCTGCAGAGAATACATGCAGCGGAGAAAAATAAATCAATATATATCTTTAGCACTCAAAGTATGAGGGTCCTATTTGAAAAGAACAATATACATTCCTCTTTCCTGGCTATGTGGTCTAGCTACAGTCCAAGTTAAAGTGGGGTAGAAGGCAAATTCAAAGCACTGATGACCTAAGCTGACCTAAGCATTCCCACTGACTTCAGTGGAATTGAATGAACTGAATTGAAATTGACTATGCAAGCAGTGAATTTGGTCCAGTCTACTTCCTCAGGGACATAAGTTTCCAGGCATAATACCACTAACAGATCATCTGCTTTTAAGAAATGAAGGGGTTTCATATTTAACCAGCATCTCTTAGCCAAGAGAATCCCAGCTCACATTACATAGGTTACAAACAGCAACCCTGATCATCAGCTATGGCATCTCGGGAGGGGAATGAACAGATGGCCTTTGTGCTCCCTCGATCCTAGGCCCATCCTATGCCAGGCTGATCCCTGGCATTGCTCCAACAGACATCAGAAGCTGATGTGGCAATCAGGGATCAGTGGGTTGCAGGGAAGTCCCTGTCACATACTTTCCCCTTGGCCATGCTCTGGACCTTACCCTGGCAGCAGGGAGGAGAATGGCATAGGAGCTTCAACAGATCCCCCTATGACTTGATCCTTTTTTTATCTCAGATCAGCTTCAGGTTGGTCAGGGGAAGTTTGAGTTGCAAGACTGCGGTCTCCAGTGCCGGTCTGGATTACCCTGGTATTTCTCATGGAAAAATGTATACGGACTCTGCACATGGACTTCCTATTGGATTATAACCTATGGAACTGATTCTGAAATACCTTTTTGCAACTCAGCAGCTCACCGTCATTATGAAACTCACCTAAGAACTTTATTCATATCTGTATGTACTATACTGTCTCTTTTTTTTATAAATCTTAATAAGTTAGGTTTCAGAGTAACAGCCGTGTTAGTCTGTATTCGCAAAAAGAAAAGGAGTACTAGTGGCACATTAGAGACTAACCAATTTATTTGAGCATAAGCTTTCGTGAGCTACAGCTCACTTCATCGGATGCATACTGTGGAAAGTACAGAAGATCTTTTTATACACACAAACCATGAAAAAATGGGTGTTTACCACTACAAAAGGTTTTCTCTCCCCCCACCCCACTCTCCTGTTGGTAATAGCTTATCTAAAGCGATCACTCTCCTTACAATGTGTATGATAATCAAGGTGGGCCATTTCCAGCACAAATCCAGGGTTTAACAAGAACGTCGGGGGGGGGGGGTAGGAAAAAACAAGGGGAAATAGGTTACCTTGCATAATGACTTAGCCACTCCCAGTCTCTATTCAAGCCTCAGTTAATAGTATCCAATTTGCAAATGAATTCCAATTCAACAGTCTCTCGCTGGAGTCTGGTTTTGAAGTTTTTCTGTTGTAATATCGCAACTTTCATGTCTGTAAACGCGTGACCAGAGAGATTGAAGTGTTCTCTGACTGGTTTATGAATGTTATAATTTTGACATCTGATTTGTGTCCATTTATTCTTTTACGTAGAGACTGTCCAGTTTGACCAATGTACATAGCAGAGGGGCATAGCTGGCACACGATGGCATATATTACATTGGTGGATGTGCAGGTGAACGAGCCTCTGATAGTGTGGCTGATGTTATTAGGCCCTGTGATGGTGTCCCCAGAATAGATATGTGGGCACAGTTGGCAATGGGCTTTGTTACAAGGATAGGTTTCTGGGTTAGTGGTTCTGTTGTGTGGTATGTGGTTGCTGGTGAGTATTTGCTTCAGGTTGGGGGGCTGTCTGTAAGCAAGGACTGGCCTGTCTCCCAAGATTTGTGAGAGTGTTGGGTCATCCTTCAGGATAGGTTGTAGATCCTTAATAATGCGTTGGAGGGGTTTTAGTTGGGGGCTGAAGGTGACGGCTAGTGGCGTTCTGTTATTTTCTTTGTTAGGCCTGTCCTGTAGTAGGTGACTTCTGGGAACTCTTCTGGCTCTATCAATCTGTTTCTTCACTTCCGCAGGTGGGTATTGTAATTGTAAGAATGCTTGATAGAGATCTTGTAGGTGTTTGTCTCTGTCTGAGGGGTTGGAGCAAATGCAGTTGTATCGCAGAGCCTGGTTGTAGACAATGGATCGTGTGGTGTGGTCAGGGTGAAAGCTGGAGGCATGTAGGTAGGAATAGCGGTCAGTAGGTTTCCGGTATAGGGTGGTGTTTATGTGACCATCGTTTATTAGCACTGTAGTGTCCAGGAAGTGGATCTCTTGTGTGGACTGGACCAGGCTGAGGTTGATGGTGGGATGGAAATTGTTGCAATCATGGTGGAATTCCTCAAGGGCTTCTTTTCCAGGGATCCAGATGATGAAGATGTCATCAATGTAGAGCAAGTAGAGTAGGGGCGTTAGAGGACGAGAGCTGAGGAAGCGTTGTTCTAAGTCAGCCATAAAAATGTTGGCATACTGTGGGGCCATGCGGGTACCCATAGCAGTGCCGCTGATCTGAAGGTATACATTGTCCCCAAATGTAAAATAGTTATGGGTAAGGACAAAGTCACAAAGTTCAGCCACCAGGTTAGCCATGACATTATCGGGGATAGTGTTCTTGACGGCTTGTAGTCCATCTTTGTGTGGAATGTTGGTGTAGAGGGCTTCTACATCCATAGTGGCCAGGATGGTGTTATCAGGAAGATCACCGATGGATTGTAGTTTCCTCAGGAAGTCAGTGGTGTCTCGAAGGTAGCTGGGAGTGCTGGTAGCGTAGGGCCTGAGGAGGGAGTCTACATAGCCAGACAATCCTGCTGTCAGGGTGCCAATGCCTGAGACGATGGGGCGCCCAGGATTTCCAGGTTTATGGATCTTGGGTAGTAGATAGAATATCCCTGGTTGGGGTTCCAGGGGTGTGTCTGTGCGGATTTGATCTTGTGCTTTTTCAGAGAGTTTCTTGAGCAAATGCTGTAGTTTCTTTTGGTAACTCTCAGTGGGATCAGAGGGTAATGGCTTGTATAAAGTGGTGTTGGAGAGCTGCCGAGCAGCCTCTTGTTCATATTCCAACCTATTCATGATGACAACAGCACCTCCTTTGTCAGCCTTTTTGATTATGATGTCAGAGTTGTTTCTGGGACTGTGGATGGCATTGTGTTCTGCACGGCTGAGATTGTGGGGCAAGTGATGCTGCTTTTCCACAATTTCTGCCCGTGCACGTCGGTGGAAGCACTCTATGTAGAAGTCCAGTCTGCTGTCTCGACCTTCAGGAGGAGTCCACCTAGAATCCTTCTTTCTGTAGTGTTGGTAGGGAGGTCTCTGTGGATTAGTATGTTGTTCAGAGGTGTGTTGGAAATATTCCTTGAGTCGGAGATGTCGAAAATAGGATTCTAGGTCACCACAGAACTGTATCATGTTCGTGGGGGTGGAGGGGCAGAAGGAGAGACCCCGAGATAGGACAGCTGCTTCTGCTGGGCTAAGAGTATAGTTGGATAGGTTAACAATACTGTTGGGTGGGTTGAGGGAACCATTGCTGTGGCCCCTTGTGGCATGTAGTAGTTTAGAAAGTTTAGTGTTGTTTTTCTTTTGTAGAGAAGCAAAGTGTGTGTTGTAAATGGCTTGTCTAGTTTTAGTAAAGTCCAGCCACGAGGAAGTTTGTGTGGAAGGTTGTTTTTTATGAGAGTATCCATTTTTGAGAGCTCATTCTTTATCTTTCCCTGTTTGCTGTAGAGGATGTTGATCAGGTGGTTCCGCAGTTTCTTTGAGAGTGTGTGGCACAAGCTGTCAGCATAGTCTGTGTGGTATGTAGATTGTAATGGATTTTTTACCTTCAGTCCTTTTGGTATGATGTCCATCTATTTGCATTTGGAGAGGAAGATGATGTCTGTCTATATCTGTACAAGTTTTTTCATGCAGTTGATAGATTTCCACTCCATACGGCTAAATGCAGTGACTTGCATAATGACAGGTTTCAGAGTAACAGCCGTGTTAGTCTGTATTCGCAAAAAGAAAAGGAGTACTTGTGGCACCTTAGAGACTAACCAATTTATTTGAGCATAAGCTATAACCAACAGGAGAGTGGGTTTGTGTGGGGGGGGGGGGGAGAAAACCTGGATTTGTGCTGGAAATGGCCCAACTTGATTATCATACACATTGTAAGGAGAGTGATCACTTTAGATAAGCTATTACCAGCAGGAGAGTGAGGTGGGGGGAGAGAAAACCTTTTGTAGTAGTGAACACCCATTTTTTCATGGTTTGTGTGTATAAAAAGATCTTCTGTACTTTCCACAGTATGCATCCGATGAAGTTAGCTGTAGCTCACGAAAGCTTATGCTCAAATAAATTGGTTAGTCTCTGAGGTGCCACAAGTACTCCTTTTCTTTTTGCGAATACAGACTAACACGGCTGCTACTCTGAAATGTAAATGATTGATATAATACTAACTACTGGAAAACATCCGACTTCTTCCTAACATCTGGGTAATCAGTGTACTGCTTTGCACTTCTAGACATATTTTCGGCTTGTGCTCCTCAGGTGCTTTACAAACATTAACTAATCAAGCTGCAGCACACCTCTGTAAGGGTAGGCAAGTGATACACCAGGATTGTTTCATTCACCACTGAAATGCAGTTAACACTGTGATGGAACACAACATTCAATACCTTATCCAACCGAAATGACAAGAGACATTTAGGATGACAGAGTGTAATCAGCTGAGTTGGAATTCGTTCAAGACACCTGGGCCACCAAACCTACCCCCTACAAAAAATGCAGTGAGGTTTTTTTAATTAGCGTCTCATCTCATCTGAAAGAGACCACCTCCAGCAGTACAGTGTTGTCTAGCACTCTATGGAGCATTGAGTCATTTCTTACTCAAAAGTAAGAGTGTCACAGTCACCAGCCCACTTCCTATAACAAGTATTCCAAGGAGATAACTTACTCTATCCTGGCCCTGGTTAACTTGGAATTCTGAGAGAACAAGGTGGTACTGTTGTGAAATCTTCTGCAGAGCTTGAAATGACATCAGCAGAACAAAGATCCTACAAGAAGGATTACAACAAATAGTGGCTGTAAGTGATAGGAGAACACGGAATATAAAATCCCCGTATTCATTCTGGGCTTGATTCTGATCTCACTTTTAGCAGGACAGTCCGCTCAGGACAGTCGTACTCAGGCTTTGGCTTTGACCCTCTACCCAGGGCAGTGTGGGTCAGGCATGCTCAGGCTTCGGTCCCCCCTCCTGGGGTTGTGCAGTAATTTTTGTTGTCACAAGGGGGTCGCAGTGCAATGAAGCTTGAGAACTGCTGCAGTAAGGTATTGTAGAAGCTGTTTTGTTGCTGGGCTGATGAATCTAATTATTAGAATAACCATCAGTCTGGAGGATTGTCTGCCCCATTCTTTGCAGTTTGCCCTGATTGAGCAATCTCAGTGTGGGCCCTCCAGGCAACAACAGTCAGAACTGCAAAAAGATGGCGTGGCTTTGCTTGAAGGTGGTAGTAACTCTGAAAGGCACCGAGTCTACATAAAGGCAAAGGCTCTTTTGGTAATGGAGGAAATATCTATTTTTAATTCTAGACATGATGCTTTTTCTGATTGTATATTTCATTAAAAAATTCTGACCACAAACATTCTTTATGCATCTGTTAGCCAGTGTCGTTTCCCCTCTCTCTTGTCTGGTGGCTATAATGTATTGATGGGCAGTAGCTTTCAAGAGCCAAATCATTGTATACCATGCGAGATCAGTTCTATTGCATCATTATATTGTAAATGATGTGTCAGGCCATATTGTTTGCAGTGGAATGACACAGCATGACTAAATTACAAATGATTGCTCCTTGGTAGGAATTTAAAGCAACATATATTATTGCCAGCTGGAGGAGCTACTATTGGCTCATATAGCTATTTTCACATTGGGAAAACAACAACAAAATAGCATGAAATAATAGGAGTGAAAGCTTGTAGCCTCCATTAACTGGCAAGGACCACCTGGTTTCTTGCATTCGAATGATTGATAACCATTCATTTACATTTCTATTTTTGACAATGTAGATGTGTTCTGTGTCATGTAGGATAGGGGAGATTTATGCAACAGTTCCTTTTTATAATTCAAAAAACATTTTTCACAAATGAGCTGAAATGGACCAGATTCTACATAACACACAGAAAGGAAGAGTAAGAGGAAAACTCATTGTGATGTCATAACTTGAAGCACAGATTATTGCCAACAAACCGTTTGAAGTAGAAACTACCTAGGGAAAAGAAACCCACCAAAATTACGCTCTTTTGTGTCTGCAGTTCCTGACATAGCCTTTGTTCCCCCAGTGGATTTTATGCTAGCACATAAGAGAAGGGAAAACTGCTTTTGGATGGATCAAGCTGCCAGTGTTCACCACAGAAGCTTCCAAAGCTAGGAAGCTTTTTAAGATATAGAATGAATCAGAGGCAGTGATTAGCAACTCAGGAGCATG
This sequence comes from Caretta caretta, assembly GCF_965140235.1. Lineage (NCBI taxonomy): Eukaryota > Metazoa > Chordata > Testudines > Cheloniidae > Caretta > Caretta caretta. Next base: position 46,486,422 of record NC_134207.1, read on the forward strand.
TGTGTTTGGGATGGGGGTGGTCAGATGAGCTAGTGGGAGTAAATATAGTTTTCAACAGGTTACTGTGATTTGACCCAAAGGAAAACCAATTCAGGCCTCAATCCTTTAAAGAAAGTGATGCTGGCAGACTCCTGTGGAGACACTTTGACCCACATGGCTCTTTTTGCAGGATCCAGGCCTAATTCATTAGGCAAAAAGACGTGCTTTCAGGCAGTAGCCACTGTAAGCCATGTGAACTCCTTTAATGTAACATGGGGCTCCTCTCTCCAAGGAAAAGAGTAAACCTTTACAGTACGTGTCCAATTCCTGTCGCTTGGTTAATCTATGCAGAACATTTCAATTCACCGGTTACTCAGTTTGGTGACCTTCGGGAAAGATGATAAGACCCATGTTTCCCTAGGGAGTGAGAGGGATGATGAGGGGCTAACGAATGCTGGGATAGGAAATGTTAGGGATAGTAGGAGGAGGCTGTCCAGTGGTGTGCACACATACACAAGCTATAGGTGTACTCTGTTCTGGGTATAGGGGAGGGACCTTTGTCATTTTTGGACCCAGTGAATTTTACTTGGTTTGATTTGTACAGTGCCCAAAGCATTGGCTGAGACTTTTATAGATGTAAGCAAATGCACATATGCCTTCTAGTGCAGTCTTATTAATCTCCCTCTTTCAAAGCATCCCTCTGTTAAAGAATCATTGCAGAGAGCTAAGAAAACAAGCCCTGATCCTGCAACTGGGTTTTTGCAGGTAGGCCCTTGTGGCCATGGGGAACTCCATTGAAATCGATGGCTGACCAGCCTGTGTGCTTCCACAGATCCAAGTGGATCCATTGGACCCATATCTGAGTTGCTGTCAGTTAACTCCAGAAAAACTTTTCCTCAGATGTGCTTTGTCTGTAGCTCCCATAGAGTTCAATGGGAGCTATGTGCCACTCTGACTACTGAATCTGTTCCTTAGATAGGAACATATTTAATACTGTTGTAGTGTGAGCATATTGTGTCTAATTAAAAGGTCAGGAATATGTGACCAGAAAATAAGATTCACTGTGATCTACATTTTAAGGCTATGTAGAAACCTCTTTTCATAACCACATGATCTAAATATTTTTAATACATTATGACTGATGACTAATTCTTTTTTAATGTCATTCATGCAAGGTCATGTTACTAGAATACATTACAAGAAAAATGATTTAGAAGCTGAAAGAATGTTGCTGCTATTTATCTAGATGAGATGCATTTTTAACTAGAAAAGTATTATTCAGCAAAATAGAAATGCTGGCTAATGTATTCTTCTTCCCTTCTCTTTCTCTAAACTTAGAACTGCATCCACAAGTATTTAAGCACAATGCAGAATAGCAGAGTGTAGATCTAGTTTTATGGGTATTGGGAACAAAGCTCCATTTCCTATTATATCTAAAAAGCTACTTTGAGAAAGAAGCACATTGGTAGAACTATAAGAAGGGTTCTTGTATTTTGTGGCCCTTTGTGCTCTGTTCTGAGGGAGTTAAAGTTGGGAGAACAACTGTTACAACGTTAAACATGTCTTGACATTAAGTTTAGATTCGCTGAACAAATATCCTCATCAGAACAAAGAAGATTCCAAGTCGTATGGCAAAACCAGGGATGTGTAGCTCAGGTGTTTGCTTGAAACGTGCTAAAAAACCCAGAAATCTTTATCCTAACTATTGCCTGAAACTCAGGGGCATTGGGAAAAGGTTGAAGGGAAAAGATGGGAGTACGGAGGAGGGATTGTCCTGTCGACCAAGAGATCTTTTTGTGGTATGATCTGAATATTGTCATGGGTTATAAAAACAACAGCATTTGCTGGGAGGTTCTGCAGCACCCAGGTGTGTATTGTCCTGGGCCAGTAAACCCAGGCTTGGTCTATGCTTAAAACTTATACCAGGGGTTGGTCAGGGCTGGGGGAAAACCCCACTCATACTTCTTAGCGACATAGCTATGCAGACAAAATTCCCAGTGCAGTAGAGTACTTTCGGCAGCGTAGTTAATGTCATTGGGAGAGGCAGTGTTCCTACATTGGCAGAAAACCAGTAGGTGTACACTGTGTCTACACTAGGGGGCTATGCCGGCACAACTATGCTGACATCGCTGTACCAGCCTTGGCTCGGTAGTGTAGAAATAGTCCCAGTCTCACACATACAATGGTACAGTATTGATGCAATATTATGAGGAGTTCTCCATCAGCATACTCTAACATCACCTGTATTAGACTAACTTCCAGGAGGACTGGGTTCTTCAGTTACAATATGTTGGCCTTAAAGGGACAGACCTTCAGAGGCATGGCCATACTAAAAGTAAGGTGAGCAAAGCAAACATGGTACAAATGCATGTGCAATATACTGCAAAAATAAACCACTCTGTTCAAAAGGAAAGGAAGGTGATTATGAGGAAGTTTGGGCTCTGACTGGATTTCTCTCATTAATAATGTTCTAAAATAGCCATATTGGCTCTAATTTTGTTCCTGTTTGAAGTCAATCGGAGGGAGGACCAATATGTGCCAGGTAGTTTTATGGTATGTTTCCATCTAGTATTCTAGTAATCAGATCTTTGATTTCAAGGGCCTTTTTACCAAAGTAAGGACTGTTGGATTTAAATACAAAAATGCCCTGCTTGAAAGTTAAAAAAATTGCGTCTCCAGTAACATAATCCTTCCTAATGTAATACTTGGTTCTGTACTCACTGGAAAGAATGCTGCGTAGAGCACACACCCTACAGCTCTTATGGGCTCCTTGCAAAAGAGCGGTTGGCCTTGCTGTTGAGTAGTTTGCTGTCCTTGGGCAAACTGAAACCTTAAAGGGTTCAGGCATTCTCACAGGCAAACCAGCTTTGTTGCTTCCCTTTCCTGATGGGACAGAGAAGATCATGACCTTTGCCAGGGTTAACTAATGGTCAGATAAGGGGAGTGGGATGTTTCTCAGCCCTGGTCTACACTAGGACTTTAGGTCGAATTTAGCAGCGTTAAATCGATGTAAACCTGCACCCGTCCACACAATGAAGCCCTTTATTTCGACTTAAAGGGCTCTTAAAATCGATTTCCTTACTCCACCCCTGACAAGTGGATTAGCGCTTAAATCGACGTTGCCAGCTCGAATTTGGGGTACTGTGGACACAATTTGATGGTATTGGCCTCCGGGAGCTATCCCAGAGTGCTCCATTGTGACCGCTCTGGACAGCACTCTCAACTCAGATGCACTGGCCAGGTAGACAGGAAAAGAACCGCGAACTTTTGAATCTCATTTCCTGTTTGGCCAGCGTGGCAAGCTGCAGGTGACCATGCAGAGCTCATCAGCACAGGTGACCATGATGGAGTCCCAGAATCGCAAAAGAGCTCCAGCATGGACCGAACGGGAGGTACGGGATCTGATCGCTGTATGGGGAGAGGAATCCGTGCTATCAGAACTCCGTTCCAGTTTTCGAAATGCCAAAACCTTTGTGAAAATCTCCCAGGGCATGAAGGACAGAGGCCATAACAGGGACCCGAAGCAGTGCCGCGTGAAACTGAAGGAGCTGAGGCAAGCCTACCAGAAAACCAGAGAGGCGAACAGCCGCTCTGGGTCAGAGCCCCAAACATGCCGCTTCTATGATGAGCTGCATGCCATTTTAGGGGGTTCAGCCACCACTACCCCAGCCGTGTTGTTTGACTCCTTCAATGGAGATGGAGGCAATACGGAAGCAGGTTTTGGGGACGAAGAAGATGATGATGATGAGGAGGTTGTAGATAGCTCACAGCAAGCAAGCGGAGAAACCGGTTTTCCCGACAGCCAGGAACTGTTTCTCACCCTAGACCTGGAGCCAGTACCCCCCGAAACCACCCAAGGCTGCCTCCTGGACCCAGCAGGCGGAGAAGGGACCTCTGGTGAGTGTACCTTTTAAAATACTATACATGGTTTAAAAGCAAGCATGTGAAAGAATTACTTTGCCCTGGCATTTGCGGTTCTCCTAGATGTAGTCCTAAAGCCTTTGCAAAAGGTTTCTGGGGAGGGCAGCCTTATTGCGTCCTTCATGGTAGGACACTTTACCACTCCAGGCCAGTAACACGTACTCGGGAATCATTATACAACAAAGCATTGCAGTGTATGTTTGCTGGTGTTCAAACAACATCCGTTCTTTATCTCTCTGTGTTATCCTCAGGAGAGTGAGATATAATTCATGGTCACCTGGTTGAGTGCTTTTCTTCAGGGGACACTCAGAGGAGCCCATTCCTGCTGGGCTGTTTGCCTGTGGCTAAACGGAAATGTTCCCCGCTGTTAGCCACAGGGAGGGGGGAAGGTTGAGGGGGTAGTCACGCGGTGGGAGGAGGCAAAATGCGACCTTGTAACGAAAGCACATGTGCTATGTATGTAATGTTAACAGCAAGGTTTACCCTGAAAGAGTGTAGCCACTGTTTTATAAAATGTGTCTTTTTAAATGCCGCTGTCCCTTTTTTTTTCTCCACCAGCTGCATGTGTTTCAATGATCACAGGATCTTCTCCTTCCCAGAGGCTAGTGAAGCTTAGAAAGAAAAAAAAAACGCACTCGCGATGAAATGTTCTCCGAGCTCATGCTGTCCTCCCACAATGACAGAGCACAGACGAATGCGTGGAGGCAAATAATGTCAGAGTGCAGGAAAGCACAAAATGACCGGGAGGAGAGGTGGCGGGCTGAAGAGAGTAAGTGACGGGCTGAAGAGAGTAAGTGGCAGGCTGAAGACAGGGCTGAAGCTCAAATGTGGCAGCAGCGTGATGAGAGGAGGCAGGATTCAATGCTGAGGCTGCTGCAGGACCAAACCAGTATGCTCCAGTGTATGGTTGAGCTGCAGCAAAGGCAGCTGGAGCACAGACTGCCACTGCTGCCCCTTTGTAACCAACCGCCCTCCTCCCCAAGTTCCATAGCCTCCACACCCAGACGCCCAAGAGCGCGGTGGGGGGGCCTCCGGCCAACCAGCCACTCCACCACAGAGGATTGCCCAAAAAAAAGAAGGCTGTCATTCAATAAATTTTAAAGTTGTAAACTTTTAAAGTGCTGTGCTTAAAGTGCTGTGTGGCATTTTCCTTCCCTCCTCCACCACCCCTCCTGGGATACCTTGGTAGTCATCCCCCTATTTGTGTGATGAATAAATAAAGAATGCATGAATGTGAAGCAACAATGACTTTATTGCCTCTGCAAGCGGTGATTGAAGGGAGGAGGGGCGGGTGGTTAGCTTACAGGGAAGTAGAGTGAACCAAGGGGCGGGGGGTTTCATCAAGGAGAAACAAACAGAACTTTCACACCGTAGCCTGGCCAGTCATGAAACTGGTTTTCAAAGCTTCTCTAATGCGTACCGCGCCCTCCTGTGCTCTTCTAACCGCCCTGGTGTCTGGCTGCGCGTAACCAGCAGCCAGGCGATTTGCCTCAACCTCCCACCCCGCCATAAACGTCTCCCCCTTACTCTCACAGATATTGTGGAGCACACAGCAAGCAGTAATAACAGTGGGAATATTGGTTTTGCTGAGGTCTAAGCGAGTCAGTAAACTGCGCCAGCGCGCCTTTAAACGTCCAAATGCACATTCTACCACCATTCTGCACTTGCTCAGCCTGTAGTTGAACAGCTCCTGACTACTGTCCAGGCTGCCTGTGTACGGCTTCATGAGCCATGGCATTAAGGGGTAGGCTGGGTCCCCAAGGATACATATAGGCATTTCAACATCCCCAACAGTTATTTTCTGGTCTGGGAATAAAGTCCCTTCCTGCAGCTTTTGAAACAGACCAGAGTTCCTGAAGATGCGAGCATCATGCACCTTTCCCGGCCATCCCACATTGATGTTGGTGAAATGTCCCTTGTGATCCACCAGAGCTTGCAGCACTATCGAAAAGTACCCCTTGCGGTTTATGTACTCGGCGGCTTGGTGCTCCGGTGCCAAGATAGGGATATGGGTTCCGTCTATAGCCCCACCACAGTTAGGGAATCCCATTGCAGCAAAGCCATCCACTATGACCTGCACATTTCCCAGGGTCACTACCCTTGATATCAGCAGATCTTTGATTGCGTGGGCTACTTGCATCACAGCAGCCCCCACAGTAGATTTGCCCACTCCAAATTGATTCCCAACTGACTGGTAGCTGTCTGGCGTTGCAAGCTTCCACAGGGCTATCGCCACTCGCTTCTCAACTGTGAGGGCTGCTCTCATCTTGGTATTCATGCGCCTCAGGGCAGGGGAAAGCAAGTCACAAAGTTCCATGAAAGTGCCCTTACGCATGCGAAAGTTTCGCAGCCACTGGGAATCATCCCAGACCTGCAACACTATGCGGTCCCACCAGTCTGTGCTTGTTTCCCGAGCCCAGAATCGGCGTTCCACAGCATGAACCTGCCCCATTAGCACCATGATGCATGCATTGTCAGGGCCCATGCTTTCAGAGAAATCTGTGTCCATGTCCTGATCACTCACGTGACCGCGCTGACGTCGCCTCCTCGCCCGGTATCGCTTTGCCAGGTTCTGGTGCTGCATATACTGCTGGATAATGCGTGTGGTGTTTAATGTGCTCCTAATTGCCAAAGTGAGCTGAGCGGCCTCCATGCTTGCCTTGAAGAAAAGGAGTACTTGTGGCACCTTAGAGACTAACCAATTTATTTGAGCATGAGCTTTCGTGAGCTACAGCTCACTTCATCAGATGTTTACCGTGGAAACTGCAGCAGACTTTATATACACACAGAGAATATGAAACAATACCTCCTCCCACCCCACTGTCCTGCTGGTAATAGCTTATCTAAAGTGATCAACAGGTGGGCCATTTCCAGCACAAATCCAGGTTTTCTCACCCTCCACCCCCCCACACAAATTCACTCTCCTGCTGGTGCTAGCCCATCCAAAGTGACAACTCTTTACATAGTCAAGTCGGGCTATTTCCTGCATAGATCCAGGTTTTCTCACATCCCCCCCACCCCCATACACTCACAAACTCACTCTCCTGCTGGTAATAGCTCATCTAAACTGACCACTCTCCAAGTTTAAATCCAAGTTAAACCAGAACATCTGGGGGGGGGGGTAGGAAAAAACAAGAGGAAACAGGCTACCTTGCATAATGACTTAGCCACTCCCAGTCTCTATTTAAGCCTAAATTAATAGTATCCAATTTGCAAATGAATTCCAATTCAGCAGTTTCTCGCTGGAGTCTGGATTTGAAGTTTTTTTGTTTTAAGATAGCGACCTTCATGTCTGTGATTGTGTGACCAGAGAGATTGAAGTGTTCTCCGACTGGTTTATGAATGTTATAATTCTTGACATCTGATTTGTGTCCATTTATTCTTTTACGTAGAGACTGTCCAGTTTGACCAATGTACATGGCAGAGGGGCATTGCTGGCACATGATGGCATATATCACATTGGTGGATGTGCAGGCGCACAGAGAAAAGGCGCGGAACGATTGTCTGCCGTTGCTCTGACGGAGGGAGGGGCGAGTGACGACACGGCTTACAGGGTTGGCTTCAGGGAGCTAAAATCAACAAAGGGGGTGCCTGTACATCTAGGAGTATTTCAGGCAGGACTTCACGGAGGGTTCCAATAAGAAATGGTGCACCTAAGTTATCGTTCTTATTGGAACAAGGAGGTTAGCCTGGCCTCTGACTGATACATGCCTAGATTTACCTCGCTGCACCTTCTCTGTGAGTGACTGCAGTGTGACCTAGAGGAATGAGTCCCCTAGACAGGGGAGGAGGCAAATGAGTACAAAACAAATCTGGTCTATTTCTTGTTTTGACCCACTCCATCTATCTTTTACATCTTTGGCTGGCAGCAGACGGTGCAGAAGGACTGCATGCCATCCACATCTCATGGCTGCTCGGCAGAAGATGGTACAATACGACTGCTAGCAATCCTCATCTCTTGCCTGCCTGGCAGAAGATGGTACAGTACGACTGCTAGCAGTCCGTATCGCCTGCCCGCTCACCATAAGACGGTTCAATAGGACTGACTGCAGGACTAAAGAGAATGACCTGGTCAAGTCACTCCAAATTTAGTCCCTGCGCCCATGTCTGCCCAGGCGCTCCCAGCTGACGTGGCCAGGAGCACCTCGACACGACGAGGACGACTACCAATCGTATTGCACCGTCTGCTGCCAGAAGGCAATGGGTTGCTGCTACTGTGCAGCAAAGCCGTACCACGTCTGCCAGCACCCAGGAGACATAGGGTGACGGTTACCTGAGCGGGCTCCATGCTTGCCGTGGTATGGCGTCTGCACAGGTAACTCAGGAAAAAAGGCGCGAAATGATTGTCTGCCCTTGCTTTCACGGAGGGAGGGAGGGAACGGGGGCCTGACGATACGTACCCAGAACCACCCGCGACAATGTTTTAGCCCCATCAGAGTGCTCCATTGTGACTGCTCTGGACAGCACTCTCAGAAGCCCGATTGTTTGCCGTTGCTCTGACGCCGGGAGGGGCGCTTACAGGGTTGGCTTCAGGGAGCTAAAATCAACAAAGGGGGTGGCTTTACATCTAGGAGTATTTCAGGCAGGACTTCACGGAGGGTTCCAATAAGAAATGGTGCACCTAAGTTATTGTCCTTATTGGAACAAGAAGGTTAGCCTGGCCTCTGATTGATACATGGCTAGATTTACCTCACTGCACCTTCTCTGTGAGTGACTGCAGTGTGATCTAGAAGAATGAGTCCCCTAGACAGGGGAGGGGGGGAAGCAAATGAGTACAAAACAAATCTGGTCTATTTTTTGTTTTGATCCACTCCATCTATCTTTTACATCTTTGGCTGGCAGCAGACGGTGCAGAAGGACTGCATGCCATCCACATCTCATGGCTGCTCGGCAGAAGATGGTACAGTACGACTGCTAGCAGTCCGTATCGCCTGCCCGCTCACCATAAGATGGTTCAATAGGACTGACTGCAGGCAGGACTAAAGAGAATGACCTGGTCAAGTCACTCCAAATTTAGTCCCTGCACCCATGTCTGCCCAGGCGCTCCCAGCCGACATGGCCAGGAGCACCTCGGACATGACGATGACGGCTACCAGTCGTACTGTACCGTCTGCTGCCACAAGGCAAGGGGTTGCTGCTACTGTGTAGCAATGCCGTACCGTGTCTGCCAGCACCCAGGAGACATAGGGTGACGGTTACCTGAGCGGGCTCCATGCTTGCAGTGGTATGGCGTCTGCACAGGTAACTCAGGAAAAAAGGCGCGAAATGATTGTCTGCCCTTGCTTTCACGGAGGGAGGGAGGGAACGGGGGCCTGACGATATGTACCCAGAACCACCCGCGACAATGTTTTAGCCCCATCAGGCATTGGGATCTCAACCCAGAATTCCAATGGGCAGCGGAGACTGCGGGAACTGTGGGATAGCTACCCACAGTGCAACGCTCCGGAAGTTGACTCTAGCCTCGGTACTGTGGAAGCACTCCGCCGAGTTAATGCACTTAATGCACTTAGAGCATTTTCTGTGGGGACACACACACTCGAATATATAAAACCGATTTCTAAAAAACCGACTTCTATAAATTCGACCTTATTCCGTAGTGTAGACATACCCTCACTCCAGTTCACAAGAGATGAGATTTAGCAGAGCAGTGTGGTGAAGTCTGCATTCATTCATCCCTAGACAATAGAGTCTCTATGGCAAACAGTAGTTAAGTGAACCAAAATATTCTCTGAGAACGTGCTGAGTTCACCTCAATGCATGTTAGCTGAAGACAGTTTCTGTGCTAATTTAATGCTGTTTATGTAGAACCCTGCTTTTCCTTTCTTCATTATGTAGCTCATTGGAAAACATTAAAATTAATGTACTGAATCACGGGGGTGGGGAGGAAATCAAGTTCTTAATAATTTATGTATTAAATCGAGGGGTCATCACTTGCACTTCAATGAGGACATCACTTGAACTCAAATGCAGTGCTGTTTGAGTTTCCCCATTTTCTTTGCCTTAATTAACCATCTTTAATTCATGAACTGGTTCTATTAAAATTGCTGAACTTCTTCAATTATTATGTCAAACTCAGTAGACTTTCTCATTTTAATGAGCGTGAGCCAGATTGTCTGCTTTTAAAACATTTTTAAATCATATTTAAGCTAAACACTTTTAATGCAACATTTCCAAATAGCCAAAAGTTACAATCAAAGATCTAAAACAAATAATATTTTTCTGAGTATACTTTTAACTCATAATCTACTGACTCATCACAACGTGAGGATGACATAGTATAAAGCAAGACCAACAATAGTTGATGTCAGGGTGTGTTCATGGGCTGTAAAAGCTACAATAGCCGAAGAAATCAGAATACAAATCATCAAGCATGTAATAAGTAGGATCCACAGATTCAAGGACCAGAAAGGACTATTGAATCATTGGCTCTCAACCTTTCAAGACTACTGTAACCCTTTCAGGAGTCTGATTTGTCTTGCATACCCCGAAGTTTCACCTCACTTAAAAACTACTTGCTTACAAAATCAGATATAAAAATACAAAAGTGTCACAGCACATTATTACTGAAAAATCGCTTACTTTCTCATTTTTACCATATGATTATAAAATTAATTAATTGGAATATAAATATTGTACTTATATTTCAGTGTATAGTATATATAGCAGTATAAACAAGTCATTGTCTGTATGAAATGTTAGTTTGTAATGACTTCGCTATTGCTTTTTATGTAGCCTGTTGTAAAACTAGGCAAATATCTAGATTAGTTGATGTACTCGCTGGAAGACCTCCGCATACCCCCAGGGGTACACGTTGAGAACCACTGTAATAGATCATCTAATCTGACCACCTGTATAACACAGGCCATAGAACTTCCCAAAAATAATTCCTAGAGCATCTCTTTTAGAAGAACATCTAATCTTGATTTAAAAACTGTCAGTGATTGAGAATCCACCACGACACATGGTAAATTGTTCCAATGGTTAATCACTCCCACTGTTAAAAATGTATGCTTTGTTTCCAGCCTGAATTTGTCTAGATTCAACTTCTAGCCTTTGGATGATGTTATACCTTTTTCTGCTAGACTGAAGAAACCACTATTAAATATTTGTTTCCCATGCAGATACTTGTAGACTTAATTAAGTCACCCCTTAACCTTCTCTTTGTTAAGCTAAATAGTTGAGCTCTTTGAATCTGTCACTAGAAGACATGCTTTGTAATCCTTTAATCATTCTCATGGCTCTTCTCTGAACCCTCTCCAATTTATCAACATCCTTCTTAAATTATGGGCACCAGAAGTGGACACCGTATTCCAATAGCTGGTCACAACCGTGCCAAATACAGAGGTAAAATAACCTCCCTACTCCTACTCAAGATTCCCCTGTTTATGCATCCCAGGATCACATATAATTTGAATGGCTAAGAACAGTAGTTTTTCCCACTGAGAAGAATCAAAGTTAGAATATTAAAATATATTACTTTAATTATTTTATCAGCATTGTTTTTTTTTTTGCTTCACTGTCCAAATTCTGAATTAGAGGTCCTGGGCAACATCTGATTAGGGAAGGATAAAAAAATCAACTTACCAAGTCAGGGACAGTTGAATGACATCAACATCAATGGGCAAGAGAAATATAATTAGGTCTACCAAAGGGTAAAATAGTCCAGCTCTGTTAATTCCTTTATTGAGGAAAATTAAGAGATTTAGATTTTGAAATTTAGTTTCTCCTGAAGTCAACACTCCACACCAGAACCTCATATCGCTCTTGGACAGGCTCAGCTAAGGGCCTGTCTACACGGAAGGCTTAATCCTTAGCTTTTTGATGCAGATCAGGTAACACTCAAAATACAAGCTGCACAAGTAGTGTGTGCATGGGACGATGTGCCCTCTTTTAATGTACATCATTGTATACACATGGCGGTGGCTTGCTGTGTACTAAGGGCATGGAGTTCTCACAGGATATGCCATGCTCCTTTGTTTATCTGCTGAGCAATGTGCATTCTGGGATTTTAATGGAGTGTGGTTGATTTCTGTTGGGAGCCAGGGTTGACCACACTTTGTTAAAACGAGTTTGCTCGCTTTGTTTGCCACTGCCACAGCAACTGGACAACTGATTTCAACACCAATTTGGGGACAGAGCAAGAGAAGCCAGCCAACTCAACCACAGCTGAAAATTTTAGTGCAGAAAATAGCCACAATGCTTTGAAGTAAGTTTTATGACCAAATTGGCAAAAAAAGGGACTTATAATTCACACCAGTGCAGCTCCACCAGTGGAAGCTGTAGTGCAGACAGGACACCAGCATTTTCCTTAGCATGTCATCTAAACCTTGCTCTACCACTGAAGTTCTGTAACCTTGTGCAAAACACCTCTGTGCTTCAATTTCCCCATCAGTAAAAAGGGGGATAATAATGTTACACACCTTAATAAAGCACCATGAGATGTGAGAATGAAAACCACTAGATAAGTACTGCTCAGAATTTTTACACTTCAACCTTTGTTTTAATATAAATATATTTGTTGTTTCTTTGACTTGACAGGCTAGTCAGAGAGGTCAGATTCCCCTGTTTTGCTAAAGATGGTTATAAGCATTCCCTGTGATAATCTCAAAATGCAATACTGCATAAAGTTAGCTTACATGTCTGGTAGATACTACAGGTACTAAGGCTTACTTCATAACAAGATTCCTCCTTTTCAAATGGCAGCTCTGACTTTAACTTTGATTTTACAGACTACGCACATCCACCCACCCCTCCTAAGTTTCTTTTCTTAATGTTTTCTTCTACTTCATTTCCAAATAGTGCTAATGGGCCATTGTGTTTGACATTTTATTTGCTAGATAATTTATTCAATCAGTGTTGGAGTGACGTGCCTATTTTCAATTTAGCCTTGTGCCAAGTGGCTAATATCTAGTATTGGCAGACTGGTAACCCAGAAAAGCATTATGACTTATTTATTTGAATAAGATTCTAAAGTAGACAAAGGCGGGAGGAAGATAATTAGTTTTGCAAAGAAGAATTATCATTATCTGCATATGTCCTAGCCAGAGGAAGACTAGAGACTATAGACTAAATAGCTGCTGGGGGAATGGATCAGCATTCAGGTTATGCTCCCTGTCAGTACCTAGTGCAAGCCAGGGATGCTAATGATCCAACCAGCGGACCAAATTCGGTGGTGAATTCTGGTCATATGCCACCTGAGGCATGTTGCTCATATTGTAAGAAGAATACTTGCTAAATTAAGACCCTCATTTCACATATCCACACGGAGTTCTCATGATGAGCAACGCAAATTGCTTTACAACTATTGGGAAGCAGACTTTTTAACTTCGAAGCCCTCCACATCTAACATTTGCTTATCTATTTTCCCCACCTCCCTTATTTCCTTATACAGCTTTATGATATAAGGTAAGAGCTCTTTAGTCTGATATTATTTAATACTGTTATGTGACCTGTTTATTAGTAGGCTAGCACAAGCAGACCTGATCCCCAGAATAATGACAACAGGCACAAGCTCGCCTGGCTATTTATTGGTGGAAGAGAAGAGACAGGCTTCTCAGCTCCTGCTTCTGGAATTACAGTTAGTCACAGAAAGGGATTCTGTTCCCCACTCTGGTCCCTATATGCCACTGCAGCAGTGTATGGAGGCTGTAAACAGTCCAAAAAAAGCCAAGAGAGAATTTCTCCATTGTAGGGGACGTGCCAGGGGTGGAGCCAGGGCTGGGAGAGGTAATAGCTCCCTGTGATTGGAAATGAAACTCAAGCAGCAGGAAGTAAGCTGTGTTCACTAAAGCTAGTCTGGGTTGTGTTGCCAGTTAGAGGTATACTGTGCTGCCAACCCCAAATGCGCAAAACCTATGAGCCAGGCCCCCCAAATCACAAGATTTTTTAAAAACCTCATTATTTTAATCCAAATTAATGCATTTGGGTTCTTTTTATTTCTCTTCTGGTTTCTGAGTCTTTAGGATTAACATTCTACAGCTTTTTTCTGCAATCACAAAGGGTTTGAACCCCCACCCTCCCAGGGAAACAACACTGCACCAAGTAGTCTGCCTAAATTAAGATGAAGCCTGTTGTGTGCTTCACAGCAGCTCCAAATCTGGAGGGTTTGAAGGTGGTCTAGAACCTCCTTTGCCCCTTTCCCCAGGTAGTAACTCCTGGAGGCACAACTCAGAATCTAACCCTCAAGTCTCCTTTCCAGGAAGCAGGAAGAATAGACACACCCTTGAACTTCCTTGCAGAGCTGTTTTCTCAGCCAGAGATCCTTTGAAGGGTATGTGTGTGTAACCCTTCTGCCAGGCCAAGTTGATAGCAGCAAGGGCCGGGTTCAGTACACAGGGGTTCCCTCTCACTAAAGCAAATGCAAAACTGGCTCGAGCCCCCACCCAGTGACCTGGGAAAATCTTACACACCCCCTGGGCGCCTCAAGGAGGCAATACTTCCCCTCTCGCAAGCACAGAGTCTTGGTGTAGTAGAGAATCTTTAATAACATGAGGCAAACAACATCAGCATTAAATTGGGGAAACACCACGACTAGTGTTCATTAACCAAACCATGAACACCGACCCACCCCAGAAAAATTGGGCCACATCCTTTCCCTCAGGCTCTTGAGTCCCAGAACCCAAACGTCTCTTGAGTCCAGCAATCCACAAATCACCCAAAGTCCAAAAAAAGTCCAGCCCCGGAGTTCAAAAGTTCACCTGCAGAGTGTTACTCCCCAATCTGGCTAAAATGTGCCTGGGTGTGGGGGAAAGAGGTAAGGGGCACCTTACGTGTCCTGAAGCTGACTGCCCCACAGGGCTCTGCTCCGCTCCACCACGACCGGCTCCGCTCTGCACAGCTCGCCGTCTCACGACCGGCTCCGCTCAGCTCGCCGTCTCACAAACACCCCGCTGTCTCACGACTGGCTCTGCTCAGCTCGCCGTCTCACGCCCGGCTCCGCTCAGCTCGCCGTCTCACGAACATGCCACTGTCTCACGCCCGGCTCCGCTCAGCTCGCCGTCTCACGAACATGCCACTGTCTCACGCCCGGCTCCGCTCAGCTCGCCGTCTCACGAACATGCCACTGTCTCACGCCCGGCTCCGCTCAGCTCGCCGTCTCACGAACATGCCACTGTCTCACGCCCGGCTCCGCTCAGCTCGCCGTCTCACGAACATGCCACTGTCTCACGCCCGGCTCCGCTCAGCTCGCCGTCTCACGAACATGCCACTGTCTCACGCCCGGCTCCGCTCAGCTCGCCGTCTCACGAACATGCCACTGTCTCACGCCCGGCTCCGCTCAGCTCGCCGTCTCACGAACACGCCACTGTCTCACGCCCGGCTCCGCTCAGCTCGCCGTCTCACGAACACGCCGCTGTCTCACGCCCGGCTCCGCTCAGCTCGCCGTCTCACGAACACGCCGCTGTCTCACAAACAGCTCTGCTCACCCCGCCGTCTCACAAATAGCTCCGCTGCACACTAGATCTTCCGGCTCCCCACTACTTGACACAGTGATTTCAGCTCTCAGTGATTCCAGCTCTCAGTGATTTCAGCTCATAGTAGTGGTAGCCTTAGTGCTGGTGCACCATAAGGCTGAAGTGAATGCAGCACAGTACCTGTAACAAAACTCTTAATAGACCCAAAATTAGCTCTGACATTCCACAGTGGAGAGAGACAGAGATGCAATTGGTGCTTCAGGCCCTCACAAAGGGGCCCACACCACCAGGCACTAATACCTGTCTCAAGTCTCTCTCAATTCACAGAGTTTTGGAACCCATGTCCCTTGCCTAGTGAGTGCTACTCAGTTGATGGTGAGTCCTCCATCATAACAAAAAGGCCAAGTACAGTTCCAAGCACAGTTCCCATAATCAGGGTACTAACAATTTATTCTTCCCGCCCCAATAACAGAGACACTGGGGATCCCACAGCAGCCAAAGTGACCATTTGGGCAGTTATGGCCTATTGCTAGACGGGGTGGGTGTGCCTATGCAAATGAGATCAGCCCCTGAAGTTCTTTTCCACAACTTGCCACACCTCACCACCAGATGTCAGGGTGGAGCCCACCCTGTCTCTGCTTACATGTGTGTGACAAGAAACGTTCTTGCACCCAGGCAGCACATTAACAGGGTTAAAATATTTCACTTCAGTAGCAATCCTTTGCACCTGTGTAAATGCATTTCATTAGATAATCACTAGGGATCCTAGTTTTCTGTGATAAAAACCCAAAATTTTCTAATAACTCCCCCATAAATATCCATGTTTTTTCCGGGATTAAAATGAAATGCTGAACTTTAGTTTCCCTAGCCACACTATATAGCTATCAGTTGAACAAGGGTGACCATACATCCCGTTTTAGCTGGGACAATCCCCTTTTTAACCCTTGTCCCAGACATCCTGACTTTTTTGACAAAACTGGACATTTGTCCCATTTGCTCTTGCCAACTGATCCAGGCTGAGGTTGATGGTGGGATGATAATCACAGAGTTCCACAAAAGTTAATTAATTAGGGCTGTATCTATCCTATGGAAGTTCCACCTTAGCACTTCACCTTGCTGATTGCATGGAACCAAATGGCTGCACTCTCTGCCCTATGCTGATGGCTGCATGGGGGTTGCTGGCATAGCATATATACTTGCAGTTCTCCTCACCCTCCCTTGCATGTCAGAGTCCCCAGGCCCACCTCCCTTGAATGGAGAGCTGCTGTGAGATGGAAGATGACAAACCAAGAATGCTTTTATAGGATTTTAACCTGTGGCCTCTAGTTTAACTTAACCCCCAACATTACCAGCCCTAGCTAACAGCTGGCCCTTTGGCATATAAGCACCGGCAGAAATTCTCATGCAGGAGCAAGAAATCCAAGGAGCCTCTGTGCCTTTTTTACTGGCACAGGCTTTGTGTGAATGCATAGAATTCCATACAGAGCGCTGCTCCCATTGATTAAGTCCCACATCCCCATGAAGTACAGCAGATATCACTGAAGCTGTCTCCCACCTGCAAACTCAGGCTAGGCACCACACAATTAAGTTTTCCTCCCATGGGCAAATACGAATTAGAAGTTGCAATGATGAGAAAGGAAGGAAGTGGAGAATGGATCTGGGTAGGTTAGTGTGGGAAAAGGGAAGGGGAGGTTTTGCTGGTGGAGAATTATGCACTGGTTGGGGGCTGGACAATAAGCTGTAGTAAGGATTAGTTTGGAGGCAAGCAGTCTGTTTTGGGAAGTAAGTGGCAGCATGTTGGAGTGAAGAGCGGGAGTACAATATGCACACACTAGAAGAGCGCTAAAGTCAAGGGGAAAGGTGGAGACCCTGAATAACTCCTCAATTAAAATCAATATAATACTTCAGGACATTAGAAAGACATTATACTTACAAATAGGATCTCTGAATGCCTAGCAGCACTTCATCTGTGTGTGAGGAGTTGAAACAATAACAAAAAGCGTACATGTACGTTTCTATGCTGCTATTAGTATAACAAAGCTAAGAAAATGTTGTAAACTGAAGAAAAAAAATGTCAAGGCTAGAAGTTGTCCCTTTAAGTATAAACAGAATTTCCTATTTTATAGTGGCATCATTATCAGGTTTCTTTCTTGGTGTCTTTTACACATATTACTTCATCTGAAATTAAGTTCTCTGATTGTCTCAGTGGGTGTCTGAGGCAATAGTTGTAGTAATTATGCTACTTTGAAGGAAACCTATGAAAATTATTCTATGCCATTATATATCTCTTCATAACCATCCAAACACCATTAACAAAGAAACAAAAGTGCATTGCATTCAGAACATCAGTATAACTATCAAATTACCACCTGCAAGCACAGTCAAACAATTAGCAGGAATCTCCTGACTAAACAAATACATTTTGCATGTCCTGTGCTATCAAAATAGGGCTTAGTGATATGGTTCACTTGAATGCAAGAGATGAGGCAAGTTAAGTACACACTAAGAAGAAGTTGGTCACAAATTAAATATGAGTTAACAATGTAATATTGTTGCAAAAATAGCAAACATCATTCGAGGATGTATTGGCAAGGGTGCTGTAAGCAAGACACAGGGACTCAGAGCTGATAAGGCCTCAGCTGCATTACTATGTCCAGTTCTGGGCACCACATTTCAGGAACGATGTGGACAAATTGGAGAAAGTCCAGAGAAGAGCACCAAAAATGGTTAAAGGTCTTAAAAACATGACCTATGAAGAAAGATTGAAAACACTGGGTTTGTTTAGTCTGGAGAAGAGAAGACTGAGGGGGGACATGATAACAGTCTTCAAGTACGAAAAAGGTTGCTCTAAAGAGAAGGGTGATGAATTGTTCTGTTTATTCCCTGATAATAGGACAAGAAATAATGGGCTTAAATTGCAGCAAGGGAGCTTTATGTTAGACATTAAGAAAAACTTCCTAACTGTCAGGGTGGTTAAGCACTGGAACAAATTACCTAGGGAGGTTGTGGAATCTCCCTCACTGCAGATTTTTAAGAACAGGTTAGACAAAAAAGGGTCAGGGATGGTCTAGATAATACTTAGTCCTGCCTCAGTGTGGGACACTGGACTAGATGACCTATCAAGATCCCTTCCAATCCTAAATTTCTATGATTCTATTAAAAACTTAGCTCTGAGTTTGAAACTATTTGAATTCACTGTACAATAGCTCACTGCCTAATGTTTTAAAATAATAATGTGTGGTTCATTATCAAAGCACAAGCAGAATAGGTTTTAGCTTCTAAGTTGCCCCAGTCAAAGCACAGTAGTATTCCCAGTACAGCACTATGCTGTGATCACAACCTGGCCATGAATATGTTTCTATTTCAAACCACTGACATTCTATATTTTTTCTGATTAGTTTTATTTGGCCTTGTTAATCAAGTAAAAAACACTGAAAAATCTAGTGCCTTGCATAATGACAGGTTTCAGAGTAACAGCCGTGTTAGTCTGTATTCACAAAAAGAAAAGGAGTACTTGTGGCACCTTAGAGACTAACCAATTTATTTGAGCATAAGCTTTCGTGAGCTACAGCTCACTTCATCGGATGCAAGTTTCCACAGTATGCATCCGATGAAGTGAGCTGTAGCTCACGAAAGCTTATGCTCAAATAAATTGGTTAGTCTCTAAGGTGCCACTAGTACTCCTTTTCTTTTTACTGAAAAATCTAGTCAACCTTCTAGGATCATGTCACATGGCTGTTGTTTTCAATGGCACCTCTAAATGAATAAGCATTCCAGCCAGTTGCTTACCCTTAAAATGATTTCTGGCTTTATATATACTAAATAAAACTGTCAGAGCTTGTCTAATACACACAACATGCTCTCATGAAACTTGCAATTATGTGAGTGGTTGGTACTGTCCAGAATTCATTTGTTTTCAAGCTGATACTAAAAAAAAGCTTTAATAATTGGTCAAAATATTATCTACCAAAATGATCATTTAAACTGAGACTCTCTGTCCATTTTCTGTAGTACACAAAACTGCACTATGAAGGAAGAATAAAAACTAATATTTATTTTAGAGCTAAAACCACAGGAAATATCTTACTGGAGTCACAGCGACGATAAAAAAAACTGTTCTCCGTATTTACCATGAGTAGGACACGAAGTAATGAGCTTAATCTGCAGCAAGGGAAATTTAGGTTAGATATTAGGAAAGACTTTCTGACTATAAAGATAGTTAAGCCCTGGAATAGGTTACCAAGGGAGGTTATGGAATGCCTGTCATTGGAGATTTTTAAGAACAGGTAAGACAAACACCTGTCAGAGATGGTCTAGATGAGCCTGCCTCAGTGTGTGGGGGATGGATTAGATGACTTCTTGATGTTCCCTTCTAACCCTACATTTCCATGATAACAAACAATTCCCACTAACTTGCTACATTGTGTTGGGCAAATCACTTCTGTGTCTTCTCGTCCCCATCCATAAAATAAAAAAACAACAATACTTACATCCCTATCTCATAAGGAGGTTCTGAAATTTTATTTTTCATTGAATGTTTATACAGTGCTTTGAAAATGTCAAGAGCTACATAAAACTGCTATGAAATACGTTTTAGTTAATGCAGACAACTTTGATTTCAGCATCTTCTGTTATATTGGTTCTATATTTTATTAGCAATTTTTATGTAAGGGGACTATAGATTACTACATAACATACTAGATGATGATTTGCATTTGGAGAAATATTATAAAATGATATTTCCCAGCATAAGAGAACCAAAAGGTATTTAGAAAATGTTCTTGCAATAAAAATTATGACTAATCAGTGGCAGGTGGCGCCAGGGAAGAATGGATAGGGGAGCTAGTACCTCCACAATGGAAATATTGCAGGAACTCCACCCCCTTGGGGATGGGGTAGAGGGCCAAGGCAAAAGTGGGAGCTAGGGGGCCTGGGAACTGCTAAGAACCCCTGGGACCCTCCTTCCCAGCCTGGAGTCAGCTGCTTCCCCTTTCCCCCAACTAAGTCTGAGTACTCCCCCTCCTATCTCTCCATCCCTCCATTCAGGGAGCTTCTGCACCTTCCCCCCACCCCTGCCAGCTACTAACCCGCTGGCAAGTATTCTTCTAAAATAATTGCAAAGATGGCTGCATGTAGTGGGGGCCCTCACACCTTGAGTGCAACCTAGTGGCCCAGTGGAGCATCACAGTTATGTCTCTGGCTCAATTTCCACTAGTGGGCTTCAAGTCCAATAAGGCTTCTATACATTGAACAGTGCCCCTTCAGAGGCCTCCTTTATTAACCCAAATGTGGAACATTATACAAATAGCTGCAGAGGGATGTGGAGGGAGCTGAGTTAACCTTAGTCCATCAAGCCCACTTACGTCTAGGTCCCTTACCCTTGGTCTGAAAGCCCCTTCAGGAGCCTGGGCCTCATGTCATCCGCTAGGGGAGAGTCTCTCCCATTGGGTCAAGGTCCCCACAGAGGAAACCACAGCAACCCTTCCTTGGAGCAGTATATAATTCCTCTGATCTGGGGCTTATGGACAAGGTTTCAGTGAGATTTGGTATTCATAGCTCCTCCCTTTCAGAGCTTTTCCCACCTGGGAACATTCTTCCTTAGTTTCCTTTCCTGGTAAACCCACCCACTAGGTGCTCCCTGAGAAGCCCTCCCCTTAGGATCTCTCACTTTCTGAGTTCTGGGAACTGTTCTTCTACCCAGGAGCCTCTGTTCTCTGCCCCCCCTTTGGGAATAGCTTCTTTTTATCATGCTCAAGTGCTTCCCTGAGTACTTAACAGCCTCCAGTTACTCAGTAAGTTAATTAGTCCCAGGTGAACGTGAGTTGCCTCAGTCATTCCCTCTTGTGGAATTTGGCAGAGGTAGGTTGAGCCCCTCACCCCTTCAGAGGACCAGCTACCCTCTGACACTGTGTTATCTTTTCAAAAGGTATGTCAAGTCTAAATCAACACATTCCATAACTGGCAGGGGACCATGTGTGAGGGACAACTGGGCAAGAATTTAAACTACTATGAAATAAAATTGTACAATTGTTATAGGTAATTGTGAATTATCAATTCAGTAGAAAGTCAATAATAAAACAGGATTATTGATTATTTGTAACAGAGCTTTAATCTTTGGAATTCCCTGACAACATCTTAGTCAGAATATCCTTGCACTAGTGGAAGAAGAAACAAATATAACAGAGAGTACATAATTCTTTTATATCAAAACTTAACTCCATCATGTTCTCCATCATGTCAAGGGAATTCCAAACATGGAGAATATCAGATTTAGGAGTTTGTCTGAATCTGGCAGCAGCTTTATCTTAAGAAAGGTCAAGTGATTATGTTGTTCATATCACAGTTGAAAGATAAGATTCTAGTCAGGACTTGATTCAGCAGAGCAATTGACTTCAATAGTGCTATTCACATGCTTACATTCAGGCATGCTGCTTAAGCATCTTTCTGAAATGGGATCTATAAATCAAGATGAAGCCTAATGATGTATGGACTTTACATCAAGCTGTTCATTCATATATTCATTCAGAATAATAAAATTATGTTTTAATACTACAGAAACATAGACCTTGCGCTACTGAAATAAAAAATGGCCCAGTAAAGCATCATGTCTTTGACAGTGACCTATAGCAGAAGTTTCACTGGAAAACAAAACAATACTCTTCCTTGCCAGTTGTGTAATAGTCTCCTGCATTGTCAAAAATGTTGCTTGGGATCAGTTTTTGTGCTGAAGCAAGAAGATTGATGGCTTCTATGTTCAGAGTACAGTGGTAGCAACCTATAACGGTGCAGCAGACTGACTTGGTATACTAAGGTGCAAATTTGTTTAAATTTTCAGAAAGTGCTTTTCATAAGAAAAAGTTCTGATTAAATTAAAATTTTCTTTCCATCCATCCAGGTTAGCCAATAAGAGGAATTTCATCATGAAAAGGTTTGTGAATTCTAAGTACACTTTAGTCATCAATTTTATCTTTTCTGATCGCTGTTTTTATAAATTAGCGTAGTATTATTTAATTTCTGTTTAGAGCTGACTTCTTTGTGTATTGCACTCCATTACCCAAGGCTAATTTTAATAATTATATTTTCAATACTGAGTCAGACACTAATTTACATTTTGATTGTCTGTTGTGCTATTGTGAGCTGTAAATTATTTTCATTATTTCCTCTGCAATAATATGACCTGGTAATTCAGGCAGTTTTTCCACTGCAGGGTCTTTTATTCGGAAATGTAATTGTGTGATCATTTACACTTACAATGAGAATGTCCAAAATTTTAAATGTTTAGTTGATTGCACCTTGTCTTCATTAGAAAGTTCATAGTTTCAAGCTGTATTGTATGAATCTGCAAATTAACGTGGTCAGAAACTTGATCAGGTACTCTTTGCACGTTCCTTATTTCCGTCACAAGGGAATTTTTCAAAAATACATTAATTTCAGAAGCTCTGGGGTTTAGATGCATCCTTCGTCGTGAAGTAGATGAGTGATTGAAGGCCTTAGCAACAATGCAGATGTCTCGATTTGTGGGCACTTATCTCACAAGCAGGCAGTAAATTGGCAGGCAGCTGGGCTGCAGTACAGAAACAGTCTGTCACTGATGATATGGCATGAAGGGTGTGTTGTGGTACCAGCCCATGCCTCTCTTGCACTGCCTGATGGGAGAATCATATCTTTCTAATGTCTTGATTATTCATTTAGGGGAGCATGATCTTGGGATTTGCACTGGAGTGAGTTTGCGAGTCAGAATTTAGTGGATGTGCTTTGGATGGCTCAATTGGGGCCAGGAACAAAAGTGATTTGGCCTGAAATGCTTGCAAGGTGGGTATGACAAAGAGCTCTCAAGCCTGCTCATGTGGATTGGGCCTGCAGGAACGTTAACCAGGAGATCTCCAGAATTTTGTGGCAGGTAGTGATCACACACATGGAAATCAGGTCTGCAGCAGTGGGGCCATTTATTGAGCACCCCTTCACGACCAGAGGTCACTTTACAGGCACCCGACCCCAGTTAGCTCCCTCTTGCAGGCCCCTGAAACACTCCAGACCGTCTCTTTGTGGCTCACAGCACCTCTTTCAGGGGCTGGTTTAATATCAAGTAAAGTTCACACAGTCCTCAGAGTCCTTAATCACAAAATAATCCAAAAGGAGCAATGACATTCCTCTCATTGTTCCAGGACAGGACTGCACATTTTGGAACACATGCTTTTGGAGAAATTCGGGGCTGAGGTGAATGTGGCATCACATTACCAGTTGTTAACCAAGGCTGGTGGAGACCAGTGGATGTCGGTGGTCTTGTAGGCAGGCTCCTGGATCCAAAGCATTGGACTAAGGCTCCCCAGTAAAGAACCATAGATGACATGCTTGCTGCTGAGTGTGGGCATCATAGGCAGAGAGCGACAGCAGCAAAGCTTGTTGCCAGGGCGGCATACAAGGTTTTTTTATATCTGTGGACAGTGGGTTGGGAGCAGGTGTGGTGCAGCAAGTAAGCAGCAGCCAGCTTCCTCCCTGTAAAGCACCATTTCTTCCTCCTCTCCTGGTACTACTGCAGTCCTCTCTGGCTGGATTCTTTCTGCAACCTTGGAGGTCTCCATATGCATATTTTCAAGGAATTCCTTGTGTGCATGGATATGCCTGAGCCTAGCCCCCACCTCCTGTAGCTCTCCCTCTTCAAACGTAGCTCCAGTTCTTCAGCCACATCCGAGCTCATTCTCACCAGTCCCCAGCCCTTTCTGGCTGGAGCTTAGCCCTCTGGACCTGCTTCCTTCTACTCTTAGTATCTCCTGATTCCTGAGCTTCTCTCGACCATACGCCCCTGCAGCTTCCTGCTGGTTTTTACCTTTTAACTCCCTGGTTCCCCTCAAATGGGACTCATCTTGTAATAAAAGCTGGCTTAGACTCACGCTCTCTAGCCCCAGGGCAAGCCACCCTGTTACAATAGCCTTGAACTTTGTGGAGAAAATTATTTGTTTATTAAACAAAGGGTCAGTATGTCGTGGGGAGAATTCAGAGACTGCACTGATGAGAAACAGATATCAGGCAATGGAGCAAGGGTGCAGCCAAGCTATTTTCCGGTGCCTCCATGGCTGGTATCAGTGCAGATGAGAGGCTCATCTTCCAGAGGCAAAGATGAGTAAGAACTCAGGAAATGGCTGGTGGACTTTAGCCCAGCGTTTATCAAATGTGGTCATCGTGGCCACATGTGGCCACCAGGGGCTTTTCTTGCAGCCATAGTCTCCTTGGCTGTGATTGCAGGGGTGAGGAAAGAAGTGGCCCCTTCCCTCCCCCCACACCCCCAGTGCTCCTGGATTCACAGCCTTGGTGTTGGTTGCTGGGGCTTCCAGCAAGGGTTGGGCAACTGATTTGTTCCCCACCTTCCTAGGGGCAGTGGGGCTCAGGATTTGGGCTTCAGCCCAGGGGTGGTGGGGAAGGTAGGTTCTGGCCACGAGGCTTCAGGCTCCAGCCCCTCGCTGCCTCCCCCGGCCAATCCTCGCCCCCTGCCCTCCGCCCCTGCTTCCTCCCCTGATCCGCCATCTAGGGTTTAATTTGTCCCCAGACTTCCTGGGGCTGAGTAAGTCTGATGTGAAAAGGGACACTTGTATGTTGGTTAATATCACTTTTCACAGACTTACTAGCTAGTAATAAATAAACTACAATGATTTGGATGTCTATATGTGCAGATTTATTTGTTTTTCCTATAGCTAATTAAGTATTTTAGGAAAAAGTGTGAGAGTGGCCACCAGCAAGTTACACACTCTGAGGCCACCATATAATTTGTTCGGAGAACCCCTGCTCTAGCCTGTAGGAAGAAGGTACCATTCATGTTCTTTTAGTTCCCTTCCTGGGGTGAGGGTGAGAGGATTTAGCGGTGGCCTGAATCCTAGGCATTAGGATGTAGGAGACCAACCCTTGATATTGGGTATATGACATGAGGTCATTTAACACTGCACTGGACATAATAAAATGCCTGCTACTTTGGGAGTGGAAGGCTACTTGTGGAGTAAGGTGCTATTCAGTGCGAGTAAGGGTATCAGAATCTGCCCCTATATAAAGTAGTTATTTCTAATTGAAACTATCTAGGCAGGAGGACTCACCCCTGGAGACAGATGCTGTTAGCCAAATCATCTCTGTTCGTCCTCAGAGGGACTGGGGGGTTGTTCTGTAGAGAGTCTTGCACAATGCTACTCCAATCTCTGTTGAGGCCTCTAGGCAGTTCTGTAGTATAAATAAAAATCATAGGCTGAAATTTTTGATGGGGGTGGGAACCTTGGAACCTTTTGGAATTTTAAAAGTGTAAGAAATAAGTCGTAATAAGTCATTTCTTTTGTGTGTAACTCTCCGGCTTCATTTCAGAAAAATCCATGGATATTTCTATACAAAACCCCCTGGTGCCTGCAACCCTACGCCATATCAACCCTATGTTTCTCCAGCCCCAGCTCCACCCCCACACTATTTGCATGATGGCAAAAATGGGTATGTTAAACTAAAAACAATGAAGTTCAGATGTTAAGGTCTGACTTAAATCCACCCGCGGAAAGACTTGCGGAGTTAAGGGTGGAACGTCCCCTTTAATTCACTGTGCTGTATAGTGATGATCTGGCTGACATCACATTTGCTGCAGAATCTGGGCTTGAGATTTCTCTGATTTTTAATTCCCCATCTTTCATTTCCCTTTCCAACTTTTGTGGTTTAATATGACTAAATAAGGAACATGAGGAAATTTTCAAGCTCCCTTGAGATGCTGACATCTATTAGTGGTTAAGCAGATTTAAAGTGTTTACTGATGTGCCATCTGTAGATAACCAAAAACCCTGCACTACCTCCATGTGAAACCAATTCAGATGCATTTTAAACCAAAGCGGTGAGAGAAGGAATAAAATATTGACGGAAAATGTTTCTGATAGGACAAATGAGAGACTGACTAAGATAACTCTGAATGGAAAATGTACTACATGAAACTGACTGAACCAGTTTCAGCTTCAAGCACCTGTAACTACAGGGGATCTTTGTTCTTGTGACAAAGCTGATTGCTTACAGTTTACTTCTGAGCTTGTGAAAATAGCGTTTTCACTGTTGATTCTCCTCACAAATACCTTTCCTTTCCTCTCCGCCTTGTAAAAGCTGATTGATGCTCTGACATCATTCCTGAACTTCTAGGAGCACCTGCTGGTCTGCAAGCTCTTGACTGAAGGGGCTATTTGAAGAGACACTGTGGGATACTGACAGGTAAAATGTCTCCATCCTTGTTTATGGCTGCTATAAACAGTGAATAAAGGTGAGGTCAATGAGTGACAGCATGCGCATATGCCTCATGATACAACCACATTAACAACTGGAGTGGGGAGAGGGCAGAGGAATTCTTTGACTAAAATTTCAGCAATGTTGATGTGGAGTGGAAGATTTCTTATTTTATTTTATTTCTTTCAGTAAAGATAGAAAAAGACACTAGGGAGGAGGAGATTAGGAAGGTCTGGCAGTACCAATGAGACAACACATTTAAAAGGAACATGCAGAAGGTTTGAGACACTGAGCAATGTGGCTTAGAACAGGATTTAAATTTAAAACAGAAAAAATTCTTTAAATTAATTAGAGCTCATAAAAGCATTCTTTCTTCCCCTTCCTCTTCCCCTTCCCTCCCCCGAAAACAGCAAGGTGTTTCCAGCATCTAGAGTGACACATTCCTGAGGTGAAGAGACCTTAAATATACTTCCTGGCATACGTGCCCAAGAAAAACATGACAAGCAACATGCCAGTGTTCAAGAACAAATTGGAAACATTCAGAGCTCTTAGTCAACCTGCTGCCTCCAGCCACTGTGTCCCAGATGTACTGGGTTACCATTGCCTAGCTTCAGTATAAAGGAAAAATTCTGCCCTGATAAGTCTGAAATACATTGGTGGGGAAGCAGAGCAATAGTTGCTGAGTAAACAGCCCCTGAGCCATCCTGCCTGCACCCAGAGTCATATAATCCTAGAAATGTAGGGTGGGGAGGGACCCCAAGAAGTTATCAAATCCAGCCCCTGTGCTATGGCAGAATCAAATAAACCTAGACTGTCCCTGACAGATGTTTGTCCAACCTGTTTTTCATACCTTTAATGCTGAGGTACAACCACAACCTCCCCGGGAAGCCTATTCCAGAGTTGAATTACTCTTATAGTTAGAAAGTTTTTTCCTAATATCTAACCTAAATCTCTCTTGCTGCAGATTAAGCCCATTAATTCTTGCTCTACCTTCAGTGGAGTTGCAGAATAATTGATCACCATCCTCTCTATACACCATTGGAGGCCAAGGTGAACATGTTCAGCAAGGCTCCTTTTTGCAGCTCCGAAAAGGAGCATCTAGGCTCCCCTGTGTAACTTGTTGCTGACAGCAGGGGAGCTGACCTCTCCCCTTTAGGGGGATAGGGATAGCTCAGTGGTTTGAGCATTGGCCTCCTAAACCCAGGGGGAGTTCAATCCTCAAGGGCTCCATTTAGGGATCTGGGGCAAAAATAAGGGACGGTACTTGGTCCTGCTGTGAAGGCAGGGGACTGGACTTGATGACTTTTCAAGGTCCTTTCTAGTTCTATGAGATAGGTATATCTCCATATTATAAATATATATATAAAAAAACTATGATAGCTGAACACAACTTTCTGCAGCTAGGGAGTTGCCTCTTAGCAGGGCCCTCCACATCCTGCCTAGCACAAAGGAGTGTTACCTCTGGAGCCTGCTCTTCATCTGTGTGGCTCAGCTAGTGGGCCTTTTCCTGTAGGCCTGATCCTGCAAAGACTTAGTCACATAGTAATAGAGCTGGGCAGGATTTTTTGTGCAAAACCTTCTTTTGCCGAAAAATGCAGATTTGAGTTGACTGAAACAATTCACAGCTTCAGGTAGATTTGCACAAATTGTTTCACTCAGAAGAAAAGGGGGGAAAAGGGTATAAATGGTATGTTTGGGCATTGTCAAAATAAAATGTTTCAACTTTTTGTTTTGGAAAAACATCCCATTTCAGAAAATTTTCCTCGATTTTTTTACTTAAAAAGAAACAAACTGAAATGAAACATTTGACTGAAGTGATTGGGGTTGACAAGTTTGAGATATTTCATTTTAGGTGACGCAAAACTAATTTTTTTTTTCAGCTTTTTGGACCTGTACTTGACCTGAATATTCAGTTATTCACACAGCCCTTTGTAAATGTTAGTCTTTATGTTTTGAAGCCAGTACCTAGGAATTATTGTATATATATGGGGTTTGATTTTTGCTTTTCTTAGACTATCTACATAAAGTCGTGTTAATATAATGTATTGTTGCAATTTGTCAGCTTTGAAATTGATATTTATTATTTTTAAAAATGGATCTAAAATTAGCTATTGTAAATATGATCCCAAGGTACAATATAAGGATTCCTTCCCCAGCATATAGTTTTGAGCCCCCAACTAGCTTAACATTTTAAAATATATTTTTCAGTTCTTTCATGTTAGTTGCATAATGCATGTGGCTAATGAGTAAACTCTTGAAAGTACATACCAAGGTGGGCTTTGATCTCACAAGGTGCCAAATGCCCCCTGCTCTCATTTAAGAGTCTACTACTGCAAATCCTTACCCATGGGACTGCTCACACAAGTGAGAGTTTGCGGGATTGTGCCCCAATCAATGGAAGTTGAGGATACTTAGCACCTTGTGGAATTAGACCCAAAGAACCCACAGTGATCATCAACAAGAGTCAACACTTCATATTATTTCCTGGTTTTAGAAGAAAAATGTAAGGCTAAAAACCCTGTTCTGAACCACACGGCCATTCCTGCCTAAACTCAGGGGTTTGGCTTGGAGCTCAGGCTTTTGGAAGATTTCTCTACCCCTTAGGACTGCACCAGAAATCTCATGACTTTTGCAGTCGTATTGCTGTGGGTGCCTCACATACCCTGGCTGCAGACGCTACAAATGTGAAAGCGATAGTGAATATAAGGAGATGGGTCCTGTCCAGGCAGCTAACAAAGCCTGCCGGAGTCCTACGTTTGTTCAGATTCACTAATGTATTAGTAAGGTGTAGATAACTTTCCATTTTTTCTTTAAATTGATTAATCTGGTATCATTTCTATAAAGGTAGTCTGATAAATCTAAGAGAGTATGGAGATGCCAGCCAAGAACTGAATTTCAAACTCTTCAGTTTACCATGGTAGACATATGTGATCAAGGTGCTGCTGATGTTGTTATTGTTTAAGATTTATATTATATATTATATTATAGCACTTAGAGGCCTCAAACTTATCTGGGCTCCATTGTGCTAGGCACTGTCTAAAGATATAATACATGACTAAATATCTGCGGTGATACTATCTTTGCTACCTGAAACATATAACATCAGTGTTTCTCATTTTCCCTGAGCCTATTTTCTGCCATTAGATATTAATGAATTATATTAATTATATGTACTTACTTAGGAATGCCAAGGGAGAGCAGCTGGAAAATTATCCTCTAATTGATTCTGGGGTGCCAATTATGACTCTGTGCTCAGCAAAGTTCTTGGCAGTGTCTCCTTCACTGACTTAAACACAACGACTAATTAGATTTTAATAAGTAATCATGCTTCAAGGAACAGGAATTTTTAGCAGTGTTGTGTCAACTGATTCACTAGAAATACATAGGAGGCTTTACACTTATGACAAAAAAATTACTTCTCCCCCAACCCTGTTTTATTCATCATGCAAACATAATAAATTACAATTAATAGTATGGAACAATTGACAGTATTACAGCATGTGTATTCCTTTTTCCCCTTTGCTTTATCTTCAGATAGGCTTATGATGAAAACGTAAATAAGCCTGGGCAAAAATTTTCCATCTAAACTGTTTTTCAACAGAAAATAGAGTTTTCAACTAAACATATTTTTTCAAAAAAACCAAATACATGAAAACCAAAATATTTTTATCTGGATACCTTGCTGCAGTGCCTCATGGGAGTTTTAGTTTGGTCTTCATGTCCCCATCTCCTCTATGGGCCAAGTTCTCCTGCTGGACTACAACTCCTGTGAGACTCCACAGTCAGAGACTCCCACAATGTAGCTGCCTCCCTGTCACCAAGGAGAGAGACTGTGGTGCATCATGGGAGATGTACTGTAACCAGGGAGTCTGGCCTATGGAGAAAAATAGAAGCATGAACTGCAACTCCCATGAGGCTCCGTGGCAAGATTTCTTAAATAAATTTTTTTTTTTAGGCAAAAAAAATTGACTTTTGATTTTTTGCCAAAGTCAAACATTTCCATTGAAATGTTTTCAGCAAAACCCATTTCCCAACCAGCTAAAGTTGTTAATAAAGGGACCAAGTCAATATATTTGTTATTTTGAAGGCTTGGGAATATGGGTTTTTAAAAATAAAATAGGAGAAAGTATCTTGGACAGGGATTAAAGAAGTTGGGAAAAGGGTATATTTCAGATACATTTCTGTGAGACAGCATGGGCAGATAAAACACTTGTCACCAACAAATGCACAGTTCTTGCAGTGTAGTCTACCATCTTTTGCCTCAACTCTGGAAACTCCCAACTCCTAGTGTTGATATGCTTAGTAGGCATTAGTATATCATCTTTGTGGGTGTAGTCTTAATAAACACAATTTAATATCCATATCAGCAAAATCTCTAGGGAGACAAACTATACCCAGTGCCTTCATAATTGATTGAGAGATGCTCTGACCTGTTCATGAACATCTGTATGCAGCTATTGTTTAACATTATGCAACTGAATACAGCCTATGAGGCATAATAATAATAACAATTAATAATAAAAACATAACATTTATGTAGTGCATTACATTTTCAAAGTGGTGCACAGGCACGAATCATTATTAACTAATTCTTAGCAGATATTGCCTAATTAAACATGAAATGAAACTGACAGAAATGCATCTTTCTCAGAAGGATAAGTTGAGAGCCTGATCCTGTAATATACAAAGGATCCTCTGAGAGAGTGTCCTCTCCTCCCAAAGAAACACAGGGTCCTAGGAAGCACTCAGGGTGGCATCCATGAAAGTACTTAGGTGCCTAAACCCCAACCTTAGGCACCTAAGTCCCAGTTTTGACCACACTGTGATCCACCAAACTGCTACCAAACCCTGTAGGTCCAGAAACTCACTTGGCACCTAAGTTTTTTTGGATAAAAGTTCCCCGGACACATCATATGCTTTAGCCTCTGGGCATGCCACTGCTACTTCCCTTTAGGTGTCTGGATGTCTGTCTCCCACCTAAGCCCCAGAGCGATTCATGAACTGGGGAAGATAGGTGTTTGGCCCCCTAAGGGTATGTCTACACGACAAAATTAGATCGAATTTATACAAGTCGTTTTTTTTAGAAATCGTTTTTATATATTCGAGTGTGTGTCCCCCCACAGAAAATGCTCTAAGTGCATTAAGTGCATTAACTCGGCGGAGTGCTTCCACAGTACCGAGGCAAGCGTCGACTTCTGGAGTGTTGCACTGTGGGTAGCTATCCCACAGTTCCCGCAGTCTCCGCTGCCCATTGGAATTCTGGGTTGAGATCCCAACGCCTGATGGGGCTAAAACATTGTCGCGGGTGGTTCTGGGTACATATCGTCAGGCCCCCGTTCCCTCCCTTCCTCCGTGAAAGCAGCAGCAGACAATCGTTTCGCGCCTTTTTTCTTGAGTTACCTGTGCAGATGCCATACCACGGCAAGCATGGAGCCCGCTCAGGTAACCGTCACCGTATGTCTCCTGGGTGCTGGCAGAAGTGGTACCGCATTGCTACACAACAGCAGCAACCCCTTGCCTTGTGGCAGCAGATGGTACAATAGGACTGGTAGCCATCATCGTCATGTCCGAGGTGCTCCTGGCCGCGTCAGCCAGGAGTGCCTGGGCAGACATGGGTGCAGGGACTACATTAGAAGTGACTTGACCAGCTCATTCTCTTTAGTCCTGCAGTCAGTCCTATTGAACCATCTTATGTTAGCAGGCAGGCGATACGGATTGCTAGCAGTCCTATTGTACCATCTTCTGCTGGGCAGGCAAGAGATGAGGATGGCTAGCAGTCCTATTGTACCATCTTCTGCCGAGCAGCCATGAGATGTGGATGGCTTGCAGTCCATCTGCACCGTCTGCTGCCAGCCAAAGATGTAAAAGATAGATGGAGTGGATCAAAACAAGAAATAGACCAGATTTGTTTTGTACTCATTTGCTTCCTCCCCCCCCCCCCACCCCGTCTAGGGGACTCATTCCTTTAGGTCACACTGCAGTCACTCACAGAGAAGGTGCAGCAAGGTAAATCTAGCCATGTATCAACCAGAGGCCAGACCAACCTGCTTGTTCCAATAAGAACAATTACTTAGGTGCACCATTTCTTATTTGAACCCTCCGTGAAGTCCTGCCTGAAATACTCCCTGATGTAAAGCCACCCCCGTTGTTGATTTTAATTCCCGGTAAGCCAACCCTGTAAGCCATGTTGTCAGTCGCCCCTCCCTCCATCAGAGCAAAGGCAGACAATCGTTCCGCGCCTTTTTTCTGTGTGGACGCTATACTAAGGCAAGCATGGAGGCTGCTCAGCACACTTTGGCAATTAGGAGCACATTAAACACCACACGCATTATCCAGCAGTATATGCAGCACCAGAACCTGGCAGAGCGATACCGGGCGAGGAAGCGACGTCAGCGCAGTCATGTGAGTGATCAGGACATGGACACAGATTTCTCTGAAAGCATGGGCCCTGCCAATGCATGCATCATGGTGCTAATGGGGCAGGTTCATGCTGTGGAACGCCAATTCTGGGCTCAGGAAACAAGCACAGACTGGTGGGACTGCATAGTGTTGCAGGTCTGGGACGATTCCCAGTGGCTGCGAAACTTTCGCATGCGTAAGGGCACTTTCATGGAACTTTGTGACTTGCTTTCCCCTGCCCTGAAGCGCATGAATACCAAGATGAGAGCAGCCCTCACAGTTGAGAAGTGAGTGGCGATAGCCCTGTGGAAGCTTTCAATGCCAGACATCTACCGGTCAGTTGGGAATCAGTTTGGAGTGGGCAAATCTACTGTGGGGGCTGCTGTGATGCAAGTAGCCCACGCAATAAAAGATCTGCTGATATCAAGGGTAGTGACCCTGGGAAATGTGCAGGTCATAGTGCATGGCTTTGCTGCAATGGGATTCCCTAACTGTGGTGGGGCCATAGACGGAACCCATATCCCTATCTTGGCACTGGAGCACCAAGCGGGCGAGTACATAAACCGCAAGGGGTACTTTTCAATAGTGCTGCAAGCTCTGGTGGATCACAAGGGACGTTTCACCAACATCAACGTGGGATCGCCGGAAAAGGTACATGACGCTCGCATCTTCAGGAACTCTGGTCTGTTTCAAAAGCTGCAGGAAGGGACTTTATTCCCAGACCAGAAAATAACTGTTGGGGATGTTGAAATGCCTGTAGTTATCCTCGGGGACCCAGCCTACCCCTTAATGCCATAGCTCATGAAGCCATACACAGGCAGCCTGGACAGTAGTCAGGAGCTGTTCAACTACAGGCTGAGCAAGTGCAGAATGGTGGTAGAATGTGCATTTGGACGTTTAAAGGCGCGCTGGCGCAGTTTACTGACTCGCTTAGACCTCAGCGAAACCAATATTCCCACTGTTAATACTGCTTGCTGTGTGCTCCACAATATCTGTGAGAGTAAGGGGGAGACGTTTATGGCGGGGTGGGAGGTTGAAGCAAATCGCCTGGCTGCTGGTTACGCGCAGCCAGACACCAGGGCGGTTAGAAGAGCACAGGAGGGCGTGGTATGCATCAGAGAAGCTTTGAAAACCAGTTTCATGACTGGCCAGGCTACGGTGTGAAAGTTCTGTTTGTTTCTCCTTGATGAAACCCCCCTCCCCTTGGTTCACTCTACTTCCCTGTAAGTTAACCACCCTTCCCTCCTCCCTTCGATCACCGCTTGCAGAGGCAATAAAGTCACTGTTGCTTCACATTCATGCATTCTTTATTCATTCATCACACAAATAGGGGGATGACTACCAAGGTAGCCCAGGAGGGGTGGTCGAGGAGGGAAGGAAAATGCCACACAGCACTTTAAAAGTTTACAACTTTAAAATTTATTGAATGCCAGCCTTCTGTTTTTTGGGCAATCCCCTGTGGTGGAGTGACTGGTTGGCAGGAGGCCCCCCCACCGCGTTCTTGGGCATCTGGGTGTGGAGGCTATGGAACTTGGGGAGGAGGGTGGTTGGTTACACAGGGGCTGTAGCGGCAGTCTGTGCTCCAGCTGCCTTTGCTGCAGCTCAACCATACACTGGAGCATACTGGTTTGGTCCTCCAGCAGCCTCAGCATTGAATCCTGCCTCCTCTCAACACGCTGCCGCCACATTTGAGCTTCAGCCCTGTCTTCAGCCTGCCACTTACTCTCTTCAGCCCGTCACTTACTCTCTTCAGCTCGCCACCTCTCCTCCCGGTCATTTTGTGCTTTCCTGCACTCTGACATTATTTGCCTCCACGCATTCGTCTGTGCTCTGTCATTGTGGGAGGACAGCATGAGCTCAGAGAACATTTCATCATGAGTGCGTTTTTTTTTTCTTTCTAATCTTCACTAGCCTCTGGGAAGGAGAAGATCCTGTGATCATTGAAACACATGCAGCTGGTGGAGAAAAAAAAAGGGACAGCTGTATTTAAAAAGACACATTTTATAAAACAATGGCTACACTCTTTCAGGGTACACCTTGCTGTTAACATTACATACATAGCACATGTGCTTTCGTTACAAGGTCGCATTTTGCCTCCCTCCACCGCGTGGCTACCCCCTCAACCCTCCCCCCTCCCCGTGGCTAACAGCGGGGAACATTTCTGTTCAGCCACAGGCAAACAGCCCAGCAGGAACGAGCACCTCTGAGTGTCCCCTGAAGAAAATCATCCTATTTCAACCAGGTGACCATGAATGATATCTCACTCTCCTGAGGATAACACAGAGAGATAAAGAATGGATGTTGTTTGAACACCAGCAAACATACACTGCAATGCTTTGTTGTATAATGATTCCCGAGTACGTGTTACTGGCCTGGAGTGGTAAAGTGTCCTACCATGGAGGATGCAATAAGGCTGCCCTCCCCAGAAACCTTTTGCAAAGGCTTTGGGAGTACATCCAGGAGAGCCGCGAATGCCAGGGCAAATTAATCCTTTCACATGCTTGCTTTTAAACCATGTATAGTATTTTAAAAGGTACACTCACCGGAGGTCCCTTCTCCGCCTGCCGGGTCCAGGAGGCAGACTTGGGCGGGTTCGGGGGGTACTGGCTCCAGGTCCAGGGTGAGAAACAGTTCCTGGCTGTCGGGAAAACCGGTTTCTCCGCTTGCTTGCTGTGAGCTATTTACAACCTCATCATCATCATCATCTTCTTCGTCCCCAAAATCTGCTTCCGTGTTGCCTCCATCTCCATTGAAGGAGTCAAACAACACGGCTGGGGTAGTGGTGGCTGAACCCCCTAAAATGGCATGCAGCTCATCATAGAAGCGGCATGTTTGGGGCTCTGACCCAGAGTGGCCATTCACATCTCTGGTTTTCTGGTAGGCTTGCCTCAGCTCCTTAAGTTTAACGCGGCACTGCTTCGGGTCCCTGTTATGGCCTCTGTCCTTCATGCCCTGGGAGATTTTCACAAAGGTTTTGGCATTTCGAAAACTGGAACGGAGTTCTGATAGCATGGATTCCTCTCCCCATACAGCGATCAGATCCCGTACCTCCCGTTCGGTCCATGCTGGAGCTCTTTTACAATTCTGGGATTCCGTCATGGTCACCTGTGCTGATGAGCTCTGCATGGTCACCTGCAGCTTGCCACGCTGGCCAAACAGGAAATGAGATTCAAAAGTTCGCGGTTCTTTTCCTGTCTACCTGGCCAGTGCATCTGAGTTGAGAGTGCTGTCCAGAGCAGTCACAATGGAGCACTCTGGGATAGCTCCCAGATGCCAATACTGTCGAATTGTGTCCACAGTACCCCAAATTCGACCTGGCAAGGCTGATTTAAGCGCTAATCCACTTGTCGGGGTGGAGTAAGGAAATCAATTTTAAGAGCCCTTTAAGTCGAAATAAAGGGCTTCATCGTGTGGATGGGTGCAGGTTTCCATCGATTTAACGCTGCTAAATTCGACCTAAAGTCCTAGTGTAGACCAGGGCTAAGTCACGTACGGGGCCTGATCTGATAGACATGCTCACCTACCTAACTCGGCTTTGTGGATGGCAGTGTTATTCCTGGATTTTCTAGGCCTAAAAATGATCAGTATTGCAACAGCACCGAGGTCTCCTTCATGAATCCCATCCCCAGTATCTCACAAGTTTGGGCTTTTGGGGGCAGACCCTCCCCCACAACACAAAGATTTCAATGGATCTGTGACAATTTACATCAACTAATGATGTGCCCCATAGATTTTCCTTTCTTAATGGATTTTGTTTAAATATAAAATATGAACTGTTACCTCCATGATTTCTTCCTAGCTATTCTTCCCTTTGTTATCTTTACAGGTCCAAACGACAATTAGCCCAACCTCGCTCCTTCAGCAGAGAAATCAACAGAATAAGTAAGCACTGGGTATGGCTCACCTGTCAAGACAATGTCTATAATCATATGATCAGTTTCCTGGGCCACACATGGGATTTAGGCTTTGAGCCTTTCCAGCATCGATTCTGATATATGGGTTCAGTGCTGTAGTCTCTTTTGTGCATTGCTTATCAAAGTGAATGGGAGCAGTGTGTGCGGAAGGACTGGCTGAGAAGTTTTTATATTACGTACTCCATAATTTCTTCTGCTTTTTACACAAACTCAAGAAACTGTGTCTGCACAATCTAGAACTGCTTTACTGAAACAGCCTCTCCCTATTAAATAGTTTGTAGTGTACTGTAAGCAGTCAGCAATAAAATGGTTTAAAGGGACATTGATATTTGCCTCGGGTATGTTGTGTTGCCTTGTTTGTTCAACTGTCCGCATGTTTTAATGCTCAAACCATTCTCTGGGGTATCGAAGGGAGTTTCAAAGGAAGGGGGCTCGGGAGCATGCAGGACATATGTATCCGTACATTACTCTTGGATTCTTGAGCCACTTGCACAGTAAAACTACCCGGGCTGTGCTGTACCTGGGGCCCCCTGACGCATGGAGTGGGAGTGACTATATTTTGCCACTACCTGCAAAAATCTGACAACCTACATGTTTCTAGAGTATTTTAAATCTGTAAAGCAAACAACAAAGTATAACTAATCCAGAGCAACATTTTAGGGAATGTGGATGGGAGGAGGGGGAAATGAAGAGTATATTCATGGGGTGGGTTACTTAAAGGCCTGATCCTGAGATGTAGTCCATGCAAATTACTCCCATTGACTCCAGTGGGAGCTACACACAGGTAAATAATCATCTGGGAAATCAGGCATTAACACTGTGGAGTCATTTCTAACTTGATTCCGTACACTTGATGAACATTGGTCAATGTGATGAAATCCTAAATGTTTCATGTGAACTCCTCTTTGCTGTGTCCCCTCAGCAAATGAAATTTAAAAAAACCATGCTGGTCACGTTTATCTTCAAGGCTTGAGCACTGATCTTGCAGCTACAGTAACAGGACACCGTGGATTACACAAGTGGTGGGATTTTTATCTTTTAGCAGACATGGTATTGATGAGATGAAAAAGTGAAAAGAAGGTCAACCATGGGGAGGCCTCCAAATTAGCAGGATAAGAGCTGAAATCCTGCAAAATGTAATTAATGGTCGTGCTGCCAAATTAGCACTGTGCATGAGTCATCGAGCAAAGCACATCAGTGATGCTTAGCTGGACTCAACTGCATGCTGTTTAACAAAAACCTCTCAGCAAACACATATTTATTTTAAATTCCAACATCAAGATGACCCACAGAAAGTTACCACAAGAGAGAATATGGGATTCATCAGGGATGCAAACCGGTGTTGATCAATAAGGACACCCTCAAGCCTTCACACACTCTTAGAATCAAGCTCTGAAGGAACCTATGTCTACCCTGCAGTGTAAGCCCAGGGTTAGTGGGACTCCAGTCAGCTGATCCTGGGTTAGAGAACTCAGAGCTTGAGTGTCTACACTGACTGTTAACCCTACATTAAGGATGTTCTAACCCAGGCTTGGACCTGGTCCTCTGGAATCCACACTGCACCACGTAGACCCAAGTCAAACCAACAATATCCAAGACTCCCTATTGTACTCCAAAAGGTGACCACTCTAGCTTTTTGACCGTGGTGCACTATGGGAAAACTTGACTGTCCATCTTGCATGCTACAGAAAGTTTGAACACCCGCCAACACATTCTGCTGACCATTTTGGTCTGTTCATGCCCAGCTACCAGAGTGAACGACATGTAGGAGGTGTCTTTTGACGAATTTCTCTTGCTTGCACTTTCACTCCTGTGTCAGGAAGCAGGCAGAGCTTTCGTGAGGTGCTGGAGGTGATTTCAGCAGTGTTTTCTGACCCACCAAAGGCACCTGACAACATTTGTGATGGTGTAACCTATGCCTGCTTTGTGTAGCACTTTGTCCCTCTCTAGTGGCAGCTAGACAAGCTAAAGATTGATGAGCCTGCTATAGCTTTGGCTAAGAGACATATGACTTTTAGCTCAGGCTGTCACTGTTCATGCATTAAGCTCCAGAAGTCCCAGGTTTGACCCCAGCCAGCAGTGACCGAGGTCTGTTGGCGTTACAATGGAGCATGAGGAGGAGGAGGAGGAGGAGGACGACACAGGTATGGCAGACTCAAATTGGCTGATACTGCTTATGACACTGGATACAGTTGCTGATATCCCCTACATAGACCAGCACTTCTGGAGCAGGGCCACAAGCACAGACTGGTAGGACTGCATTGTCATGCAGACTTGGGATGATGCCTGAAGAAAGCTACATTTCTGGAGCTTTGTGAGTATCTTGCCCCAACTCTCCAGCATAAAGACACATGCATGAGAGAGGCCTGGCTGATCCAGAAGTGGGTTACTTTAACTGTCTGGAAGCTGGCTATCTCAGACTGCTACAGGTCTGTTGCCAACCAATTTGGTGTTGGAAAGTCACCTGTAGGGTGCTGGCTATCTCAGACTGCTACAGGTCTGTTGCCAACCAATTTGGTGTTGGAAAGTCACCTGTAGGGTAAGTGTAGGGGAGTGTGAGCATGGATTCACAGTATAGATTGATGTAAGGAAGTGATTGAAGTATGGACTGATGTAGCTAACTTGTATTGAGGAATAGTGTTTGCCTATTAATTCCTAATTGTCCCTGATCATGGGTTTACCTTTATTTTAAATACACATTGTATGATGTGATGCAGTGACAGCACTAAACTCTCTTGATAAAATAAAAAACTGTATTTATAAACAAGTACAACATTAATCTATTGCCAGGCAAGTCAACTGCCATTACCACATTAACATACCAGTAACAACAGAACCTACAAACAAACAAACAGTACATTAACAAGTGCAAACAGTGAAACCATGTACAAGAAGGAACCCCTCTACTGTTGCATGTCTCCTGGCCCCCTGGATTTGGATTATTTTCTAATTTTCTAGTCATCTTAATTATTGCTTTTGAAACAGAACATTTGTAGCCAGGTGTGATTGGGCTGCCAGGGGCGGACCGATCATTGTGGGCCCAGGTGGCCATGCACCCTTTCTCCTGCTGCGCATGCTCCAAGTGGAGAAGCCAGATAAAAGGAGGCAGCCCAGCTCAGTTGGAGTGGGCGATGGAGGAGGAAGGATGTTCCCTGCTGGTTCCTGTGACTCACCTGGCCCGAAGACCCAAACTACGCTCCAGGTGACTCGCTGACTGCGGAGACTGCCTCGGAAGCCAAGCCACCAATGGCTGCGGAAGCTGCTGGCTGTTCTGCGTCCCAGCCAAGAGGGTAGTAAGGCAATATAGACTGTTTGTTTGCTTTGCCAGGGGCCATAGTCTGATTGATATTTTGCCCTGCCCAGAGGGCTAATTTCCCCCAGGGCAACTGCCTGCCCCAGCCAGGAGGCTGCAGGGCCACAGGCTGTTTGCTTTGCCCTGCCCTGCCCAGGGGCTGCAAACTGCTCGCTGCTTTGCCCTCCCAGGGGGCTAATTCCCCAAGTGTTGCCACCTGCCCCAGCCTGGAGACTGCAGGGCTCTAGACTGGTTGTTCGTTTTGCCTCAGCCAAGAGGCTACAGAGCTACCGACTGTTTGTTTTGCCTGCCCAGAGACTATGGACTATTTGTCTAAGTGACCCTATCAGGGGGCCGGGACCCACTTGGCCAAAATCACCTGCTTAAAGGGGGGATCCCAATGATGGGGTGATGGGGTGCACCAACCCCTCACTGGGCCGACGGGGGCACCCTAGTTTGACACAGGACCCCTGTCACACCAGGTTTTCTCTTCTGTGCCTAACTCCTCTGCTCCACCACATGAGTGTACTTTGATGAAGGGGGGTAGGGGGAGTGTTGTCCCAAACTACAAGCCTTGGGCCGGTGTGGAATTTGCCTCCTCCATGTGTAGCCTGTTGGCCTGACTGGAACTGCCGCCCCCCCAAATATAGAAGTCAAACTACACCTATGCCTTAGTAGAGCAAAGGGCCTCCGCTGCTCAGCTGAGAATCCACTTGGTGGGACAACTCTTAGCTAGACTGAAGAGGTAGGGGAGGCCAGCCACCCCCACACACAGGACATGTCATGGGCGTGAAGGAGCATGTTGGGGGTGGGGTAGAGTACATCTGAGTTCCATGAATCCTCAACTGGTGTATGGTCCTTTAAGATACACTGGAGTCAGAGTAGCATGGTACCAGAATCAAGAGCAAGATGCTCCCCGATGGCACTCCAATACTCATGTCCCCCACCACTAACCCCCCACACCTATCAGATGTCTGCACAGAAGAGAATCTAGTCCTGAGTGGTTTAGAACATGTATCTGCAACAAACTATCCTTTGCTCTCTTATAGGAATATGTTTTTTATAATTTCTATATCTCAGGTGACCAAATGCCCTACCCATTCACATTCAAATAAACTCCTAAAGACTCACTTATTTCACAATTCCCATAAGACGTTTGTCAATAACTTTTCTTTTTAAAATGACTCCCTCTGCTGGACTTTCCATTGTACCTTCTCTTTTCCGGGACAGTCTGCTAGGGTCTGTTCTGATGCCCACTGAAGTTGAACAGGAACCTTTTCATTGTCTTCAGATGAAGTGCCAGCCTCTTTGGTTCAGAACCAACAGGACACATGAGTCATATTTAATTAGGACAGGGGATCCCCTTTCGCTTCACTCAGATAATCTTGCAAACACTGTACTTCTAACATGCAAAGGAAGAGAGAAAATGGTGTTGTTCTGAAACAGAAGAGAAGGGAATAGAGCTGAGTGAATAGTGGGGAAAGTTTTTCACAAACATTCGTTCAGATTTGAAAATGAATTTGAGTTTGACCACAATGACTTTCTGTAGTGCTAGTTGTGACTGCCTAGAACCACTGTGTAGATTGGACCACAGGGGGAGCTGCAAGGGAGATGTGTGAATGTCCTAGGCTAGCCAGCTAGATAGAAAGAGAGATCATTCAGTTACTCACCCGGGCTTCCTGAATCGCTGTGCATTCTACAACGACCATAACAGGTCTGTTTTACAAACCTAGTTTTTCCCTGCTGTAAAGCTACCTGCAACCCACATTGGCAATCACAAAAGGAGAAATGTCTGAGGGACACCACTTTTCCTTTTGTAATGTTGTTTAGAATTTAATGCAGCTGTTGTTTAACTTTATACCACTGTGGAAGAAGATGGAGAATTTCTACGAGGCCTCAGAAGAAATGGAAAACACAGTACTAATAAGAAGAGCAGGAAGAAGAAGGGACTGGTGTGACATGACTTCACAAGGAAATGCTCAAAAACCAGAGTTTAAAAAATATTCAGTACTGTACCTAGATGAGGGGAGACATTCAAACAAGAATACATGATCAGCAATGGTTTGTAGAGAAAAGAGGACTAAAAAGGTTTAATGAGTTTGTGCTAGCTAAAGGAGTTGGGAATAATAAGAAGGGCTTTTGCAAATAAATCGGGGAATCATACTAAAGAAAAAGTAGGCCCATTAATACACAAGATAAGACATGACATTAATGCTGACTCAAAAATGACCAAGATACTGTTTTTTAAAAATGAGCAATTTAAACAATTATGAAGTAATGGAGACCTTGTAATAACAGCTATAGATAAAGTGTAAATAATCAAGTGAAAATAAATCTAGCTGTTAATAAATCTAGTATATTAAGATAAAAGATCAACACAATTGTAGAATAATGGAACTATGAGCAATAAGCAGCATGGGCTTATAAAGAGCATCAGATAAACACGATGATTGTTTTTTTATTAGTACTGCAAAATTAGTAGATGATGGGACTGTAGTAGAGGAAATCGATTTTAGTAAGACATTTGATAGAGAGGGTCATGAATTCTTACTCAAAATTAATTCAAATCAACTTGGATATGACAACTATAAAACTTACTGAAAACTGACTGAAGGACAAATAACACATATTAGCACACATAACAGCAATATATCTAGCTAGTGGGGGTGCCATAATGTGGTTTACTATTATGTCCCATCTTATTTAACATCTTCATTGGCAATTGGGAAAAGGGGTAAACACACCACATTAATGAAATATGATTAACACGGTTTGATTAAAAGAGTTAAATATTCAATTGTCTTCAGGTTCTTATACCAAAGCCTATCACCGTGGTATGGGAGTGCCTTCAAGAAGTATGAATCACTGTGGTGAGCATCTGTCACATGTGGTTCCTTTTCCTTTCCTCTTCTGATGGGGATATGGTAGACTGCTTAAGCAATGGCTATGGATGACGCTACAGCAATCTACAAGTATTTGGCCTGAATCTCCCCTTTAGAGTGAAAAAGTTGCACAAATCAAAAACTAATGCTTCAAAGAGTACTCCAAAACTAGACACTATCAACTGAACTCTATACACCCATCAAATCCACATGGGTCTGCAAAGTGAACAGAAATACCAGTGGGTATGTTTTCAGTGACAATGAATGTCTCACACAAGGATGAGGCTGTGTTCATCTTTGTGGTAAGCACATTCATTTTTGGCTCCTGGAGACTCACCATACAGCTGATTACCCATCAACATAGCAACCAACTCAGGTGTGCAGAATCTCTATTATGCCTAGGACAAAGGTAGTGACAGTTGATAGTATCAGCAGAAGCAGGTGCAGGAAGACAGACATTCTGAGTGTGTAATACCAATGGATAATGAGAATGCAGTGCCAAAGTTCAAGCAATATAATTATAGTTGATGTAAAGCCGAGGTGTATGAAATGGAATGATCAGCTGACTCAGATGTGTGCACAAACACTGTTGCTGTGGACCGTGTCTAATTGTGCTGAACACACAGCATTAATTCTGCTCTCTCCACAAAAGCTCCTCAGGTCTGGAATAATATTCTTATTGACTCAAATTATTGGAAATTCAGTGTATAGTCCCATGCCACCAAGAACTTCAGTTCGGCAGTAAAATGAATAGGGAGCACATACATACTAGATACTTTACCTCCTTAGAAATAAATTAGAAAAATAAAGTGAATGAATCTGTAATGGACACTCAGTTACACACACCTGAGCACGAAATGGCCACTTTATGCCCATATGACTATCGGTCTCGTGCCTGCGCTGACCCCACCCGTTTACCTCTTAACGGTTTCACGCCCTCTTGAACTCTCTCTTCAAAGTTCTTTTCAACTTTCCCTTACGGTACTGGTTGAGGGGAGGGATAGCTCAGTGGTTTGAGCATTGGCCTGTTAAACCCAAGGCTGTGAGTTCAATCCTTGAGGGGGCCATTTATGGGGGGGAGGGATAGCTCAGTGGTTTGAGCTTTGGCCTGCTAAACCCAGGGTTGTGAGTTCAATCCTTGAGGGGGCCATTTAGGGATATGGGGCAAAAATTGGGGATTGGTCCTGCTTTGAGCAGGGCGTTGGACTAGATGACCTCCTGAGGTCCCTTCTAACCCTGAGAATCTGATTCTATGATATGCACCTGTCTGTCTGGGTTTTAAGATTGCACTCATCACCATGGAATTTGAATTAATACCTTCTTGCATATTGTCAGTATACCCTTACTATATATACGACAGACATATCACAACTGACTTGAATTCACGTACCTAGAACCTCTCCCCCACAGACTGATAACTCTACACCAGCACGAATATCTGTTGTGGTCCTGTGTA
This sequence comes from Caretta caretta, assembly GCF_965140235.1. Classification (NCBI taxonomy): domain Eukaryota; kingdom Metazoa; phylum Chordata; order Testudines; family Cheloniidae; genus Caretta; species Caretta caretta. The sequence continues at coordinate 46,530,902 of NC_134207.1, forward strand.
ATAGAAAATACTCACATTACAAGTGCCGTATACAGCTGTCAAGGTTCCTCCCCCACTCTGAACTCTAGGGTACAGATGTGGGGACCTGCATGAAAAAACCCCCCTAAGCTTATCTTTACCAGCTTAGGTCAAAACTTCCCCAAGGTACAAAATATTACACCCGTTATCCTTGGAATGGCCGCTACCACCACCAAACTAATACTGGTTACTGGGGAAGAGCTGTTTGGACGCGTCTTTCCCCCCAAAATACTTCCCAAAACCTTGCACCCCACTTCCTGGACAAGGTTTGGTAAAAAGCCTCACCAATTTGCCTAGGTGACCACAGACCCAAACCCTTGGATCTGAGAACAATGAAAAAGCATTCAGTTTTTACAAGAAGACTTTTAATAAAAAATAGAAGTAAATAGAAATAAAGAAATCCCCCCTGTAAAATCAGGATGGTAGATATCTTACAGGGTAATTAGATTCAAAAACATAGAGAACCCCTCTAGGCAAAACCTTAAGTTACAAAAAAGATGCACAGACAGAAATAGTTATTCTATTCAGCACAATGCTTTTCTCAGCCATTTAAAGGAATCATAATCTAACACATACCTAGCTAGATTACTTACTAAAAGTTCTAAGACTCCATTCCTGTTCTGTCCCTGGCAAGAGCAGCATACAGACCGACACAGACCCCTTTGTTTCTCTCCCTCCTCCCAGCTTTTGAAATTATCTTGTCTCCTCATTGGTCATTTTGGTCAGGTGCCAGCGAGGTTACCTTTAGCTTCTTAACCCTTTACAGGTGAGAGGAGCTTTCCCCTGGCCAGGAGGGATTTCAAAGGGGTTTACCCTTCCCTTTATATTTATGACACGCCCCCCAAATCTCAGCTAGGGTGAAACACTGGCTGGGATTTCTTCCTGGAGCTCTAGGAAAAACAGAGTTAATAAGACACATGCATCTCTAAATATACTACCAAGTACATCAAGACTAACAATATTTTCCACATCTCAAGGACGATTTTAACCAGTTGATTCTGGGAAACTTTCACGGGAGAGTGCATCAACCACTTTGTTAGAAGCTCCTGAGATGTGTTGGATGTCGAAATCAAAATCTTGGAGAGCTAAACTCCACCGAAGAAGTTTTTTGTTAGTTTCTTTGACGGTGTGAAGCCACTTTAGTGCAGCATGGTCGGTTTGCAGGTGGAAACGCCGTCCCCAAACATATGGGCGTAACTTTTCCAGAGCGTAGACAATGGCATAACATTCTTTTTCAGTGACTGACCAGTTGCTTTCCCTCTCAGACAGTTTTTTGCTGAGAAACACTACAGGGTGGAATTCTTGATCAGGTCCTTTCTGCATTAAAACTGCTCCCACACCACGCTCGGATGCACCTGTGGTTACTAGGAACGGTTTGTCAAAGTCTGGGGCCCTTAGTACAGGGTCAGACATGAGTGTCGCTTTAAGCTTGTTAAAGACCTTCTGACACTTTCCGGTCCACTGAACAGCATTTGGCTGTTTCTTTTTGGTTAGGTCTGTCAGTGGGGCAGCGATTTGGCTGTAGTGCGGTACAAATCGTCTGTAATAACCGGCCAAGCCTAAGAAGGATTGAACCTGTTTCTTTGACTTTGGGACAGGCCACTTTTGGATAGCATCCACTTTGGCCTGTAGGGGGCTGATAGTTCCTTGACCCACCTGGTGTCCAAGGTAAGTCACTCTGTTTAGGCCTATTTGACACTTCTTAGCCTTAACAGTTAGTCCTGCCTCCCTTATGCGCTCAAGGACTTTTTGTAGATGTTCCAGGGGGTCTGCCCAGGAATCCGAAAATATGGCCACATCGTCAAGGTAGGCGACTGCATATTCTCCTAATCCCGCTAGGAGACCATCTACAAGTCTTTGGAAAGTGGCGGGTGCATTTCGCAGCCCGAAAGGGAGTACATTAAATTCATACAGCCCGAGATGTGTGATGAAGGCTGACCTTTCCTTGGCAGATTCATCTAGCGGTACCTGCCAGTACCCCTTGGTTAAGTCCAAGGTAGAGATGAACTGGGCCCGTCCCAGTTTCTCTAATAGTTCATCTGTGCGTGGCATTGGATAGTTGTCTGGGCGAGTTACAGCATTTAGCTTATGGTAGTCCACGCAAAAACGTATTTCCCCATCTGGTTTGGGAACTAGAACCACTGGAGATGCCCATGCACTTTCAGAGGGGCGGATTACCCCCATCTGTAACATATCCTGGATCTCCCGTTCTATAGCAGTTTTAGCTTGAGGAGACACCCGGTAAGGTTGGACCCTAATTGGGTGAGCATTACCTGTGTCAATGGAGTGGTATGCCCGTTCAGTCAGTCCTGGGGTGGCTGAGAACGTTGGCGCGTAGCTAGTGCACAGCTCCTGGATCTGCTGTCGCTGCATACGCCCAAGGGTCATGGAGAGGTTCACCTCTTCCACACCACCAGCACATTTCCCTTCGTAGTAAACACCTTCAGGCCACTCAGCGTCGTCTCCTCCCTGGGCTGTAAACTGACAAACCTTTAATTCTCTGGAATAAAAGGGCTTTAGAGAATTAATATGGTACACCTTAGGCTTTCGGTTGGAGGTGGGGAATGCTATGAGATAATTAACAGCTCCCAGGCGCTCCTGGACCGTGAATGGCCCTTCCCACGATGCTTCCATTTTATGGGCCTGGAGCGCCTTTAAGACCATGACCTGGTCTCCTACTTTGAAGGAACGCTCTCTGGCATGTTTATCATACCAGGCTTTTTGCTCTTTTTGAGCATCCTGTAAGTTTTCTCTAGCAAGGGCTAAAGAGGTTCGGAGGGTGTTCTGTAGGTTGGTTACAAAGTCCAGAATGTTAGTTCCTGGAGAAGGTGTAAATCCCTCCCATTGCTGCTTCACCAACTGCAATGGCCCCTTAACCTCACGGCCATATACAAGTTCAAATGGGGAAAACCCTAAACTGGGATGTGGTACAGCTCTGTAGGCAAAGAGCAACTGCTGCAACACTAGGTCCCAATCATTGGAGTGCTCATTTACGAATTTACGTATCATGGCCCCCAAAGTTCCATTAAACTTCTCCACCATGCCATTTGTTTGATGATGGTAAGGAGTGGCAACCAAGTGATTTACCCCATGAGCTTCCCAAAGGTTTTTCATAGTTCCTGCCAGGAAATTAGTCCCTGCATCGGTGAGGATGTCGGAGGGCCAACCTACCCTGGCAAAAATGTCTGCTAGTGCCTGGCACACACTTTTAGCCCTGGTGTTGCTTAGAGCTACTGCTTCCGGCCATCGGGTGGCAAAATCCATGAAAGTCAGTATGTACTGCTTTCCTCTGGGTGTCTTTTTCGGAAAAGGACCCAGAATATCCACAGCTACTCGCTGAAATGGAACTTCAATGATGGGGAGTGGCTGGAGAGGGGCTTTGACCTGGTCTTGGGGTTTTCCCACTCTTTGGCACACCTCACAAGACTGGACATAGGTAGAAACATCCTTGCCCATTCCCTCCCAGTGGAATGACCCCCCCAAACGGTCTTTGGTCCTGTTCACCCCAGCATGGCCACTAGGGTGATCATGGGCTAAGCTCAAGAGCTTGGCCCGGTATTTAGTTGGAACTACCAACTGTCTCTGAGGATGCCAGTCTTCCTGGTGTCCACCAGAAAGAGTTTCCTTGTATAAAAGTCCTCTTTCTACAACAAACCTGGATCGATTAGAAGAGCTGAGAGGCGGTGGGTTGCTCTGTGCCGCCGTCCAAGCTCTCTGGAGGCTTTCATCTGCTTCCTGTTCGGTCTGGAACTGTTCCCTTGATGCTGGAGACATCAGTTCCTCATGGGACTGTGGACCTAGGCTTGGTCCCTCTGGAAGCGATATAGGGGATGGAGCTGTTTCTGTTGACTGTGAACCGCTCTCCGCTGGTGCACTATGTTGGGATTCAGGCTCCGGCTGAGCCTCTTGGGTCGGGTTATCGGCTGCTGCCAGTTCAGGTTCGGTGGGGCCCTCTGGTGTTGAGGTTGCAAGTACTGGATTCAGTGTTGACACGGGGTCTGGTGTTGGTTGTTCGGCTGGTTCCGGTTCTGGGACTGGTTCCGTCTGGGTCTCTGGGACTGGATCCACTACTGCTGTTGCAGACATTGGCCTGGGGTCCAGGTCCATCACCTCTGACTGGGTCCTGATAGAAGTTTCCGGAACAGAGCTAGGCCTCACGGCTTGTTTAGCCTGGCTGCGGGTGACCATTCCCACCCTCTTGGCCTGCTTCACATGATTGGCCAAGTCTTCCCCCAACAGCATGGGGATGGGATAATCATCATAGACTGCAAAAGTCCACATTCCTGACCAGCCCTTGTACTGGACAGGCAACTTGGCTGTAGGCAAACTGAAAGAGTTGGACTTGAAGGGTTGAATCGTCACTTGGATCTCTGGGTTGATTAAATTGGGGTCCACTAAGGAAGCATGGATAGCTGACACTTGTGCTCCGGTGTCCCTCCATGCGGTGACCTTCTTCCCGCCCACACTCACAGTTTCCCTCCGCTCCAAGGGTATCTGGGAGGTCTCTGGGCCTGTGGACCTCTGGTGTGATTCCGGTGCAATGAACTGTAATCTGTTGGGGTTCTTGGGGCAGTTGGCCTTTACATGCCCCAGCTCGTTACACTTAAAACATCGTCCAGCTGACGGGTCACTGGGGCAAGGTGGGTTGCTGGAGAACGGGGTGGTGGGACGATAAGGGGTCTGGAGGGTTCTTTGGGAGGTAGGTGGGGCTTTGGGCGGCCCCCGGTAATAGGGTGTGGTCTGGGGTGGTCCCTTCTGGTCTCCGCTCCAACTGCGACCAGTTTTCTTCTCTGCCACCTCCACCCATCTGGCTCCAATCTCTCCTGCCTCAATTACAGTTTTGGGTTTCCCATCTAGGATGTATCTTTCGATTTCCTCAGGAACACCCTCTAAGAATTGTTCCATTTGCATTAGGAAGGGCAAATTTACTGGAGAGTCAACACTTGCTCCTGATATCCAGGCATCCCAATGTTTCACAATGTGGTAGGCATGTCGGGTAAATGACATGTCTGGTTTCCACCTTAGGGCTCTGAACCTCCGACGAGACTGCTCGGGTGTTATCCCCATTCTGACTCTCGCCTTGGATTTAAACAGTTCATACTTGTTCATGTGTTCTTTAGGCATTTCAGCTGCCACCTCAGCTAAGGGTCCACTGAGCTGCGGCCTCAGCTCTACCATGTATTGGTCAGTAGAGATGTTGTACCCAAGGCAGGCCCTTTCGAAGTTTTCTAGGAAGGCCTCAGTATCATCACCTGCCTTGTAGGTGGGGAACTTTCTGGGATGGGAAGTGGTACCTGGAGAAGGATTGCTAGGGTTTGTTGGTATATTCTGCTGGGCCTTTATCTTCTCCACCTCCTCCACATGCTTCCTCTCTTTTTCCTTCTCCTCCAGTTCTTTGGCCCTTGCTTCCATTTCTTTGTCCCTTGCTTCCATTTCCCTCTTGTGGGCAGCCTCTTGGTGTTGTTCTGCCTCCCTTTCTTGTTCCTTCTTCAGCTGCATGAGTTCTATCTGTCTTTCATGTTCCCTTTGTCTTTCCTCAGCCTGAAATTTGGCTAATTCGAGCTGTAGCCAAGCTGAGGATTTGGTCATTCTAACCTCTCTGTTTTTAACTAACTTTACACCCGAGGTTTAGAAATAAACAAACAAAACTTGGCTGTAAAATTTTGCTGTGCTGCAATAGAATACCTATTCTCTGATAGTGATTGTCAGCCTACAGAAAAAGACAATTCCCTTGTCTCTGCTCTGGGCCCAAATTAAAGCAAAAAACCTCCAACTGCTTGGAAACCTGCTTACCCAGCCCAAAGAAAAAGCAAATGGGTAGAACACACACCCCCTATTTACTTTTAGGAAGAAAAGAAAAAAAAACCAATGGGTTGGAAGACTGTGAATTTCCCTGCAGGAGTTAAGTACCCTGCCTCCAGGCAAAGAAAACCTGCAATTCACAAGATAATCCCCTTTTGTCTCTGCTTGGCCACAAAGCAGAGAGAAACCAAGCTGCTTTCAGTTTCAAAGCTGCTTTCTGGACTTCCTAAAAATTCCTTTTTAAAATCTGTATTTCTAGTTCAAAAAATCTCAACTGGATCTCAAAATTTCAGGTTAATCCCACCACTGTGCCACCATGTCAAGGTTCCTCCCCCACTCTGAACTCTAGGGTACAGATGTGGGGACCTGCATGAAAAAAACCCCCTAAGCTTATCTTTACCAGCTTAGGTCAAAACTTCCCCAAGGTACAAAATATTACACCCGTTATCCTTGGAATGGCCGCTACCACCACCAAACTAATACTGGTTACTGGGGAAGAGCTGTTTGGACGCGTCTTTCCCCCCAAAATACTTCCCAAAACCTTGCACCCCACTTCCTGGACAAGGTTTGGTAAAAAGCCTCACCAATTTGCCTAGGTGACCACAGACCCAAACCCTTGGATCTGAGAACAATGAAAAAGCATTCAGTTTTTACAAGAAGACTTTTAATAAAAAATAGAAGTAAATAGAAATAAAGAAATCCCCCCTGTAAAATCAGGATGGTAGATATCTTACAGGGTAATTAGATTCAAAAACATAGAGAACCCCTCTAGGCAAAACCTTAAGTTACAAAAAAGATGCACAGACAGAAATAGTTATTCTATTCAGCACAATGCTTTTCTCAGCCATTTAAAGGAATCATAATCTAACACATACCTAGCTAGATTACTTACTAAAAGTTCTAAGACTCCATTCCTGTTCTGTCCCTGGCAAGAGCAGCATACAGACCGACACAGACCCCTTTGTTTCTCTCCCTCCTCCCAGCTTTTGAAATTATCTTGTCTCCTCATTGGTCATTTTGGTCAGGTGCCAGCGAGGTTACCTTTAGCTTCTTAACCCTTTACAGGTGAGAGGAGCTTTCCCCTGGCCAGGAGGGATTTCAAAGGGGTTTACCCTTCCCTTTATATTTATGACAACAGCTTTGACTTGCTCCCTAGTTTTAGCTGCTTTTGGAGGGGAGTGCCCCAAGAGAAGGATTTGGTCCTGGCCACCCCCGCTTTTTGAAGAACTACACTCATGTTTTCTACAGTACATTGGAAAAGTGATCAATCCAGGTGACCCATGTTATTGCCTGGGCTACACTGGGGATGGAGCCATTGGAGGCAAGGCAGGGCAGACTAGGTAGAAGCACTACAAGATGCGATTTGCTTATGGCCGCATGAAACTGGGCCAACCTGCACTGATGCAAATTACGGTTTATAGCATCTGTGCCTATCCCCACTATGGGTTTGCACTGCTGCAGTTACACTTCTGGGCAGCCACAGATGGCTGCAACTGAGACAAATCCTCAGCACAGACACATTGTTAGTGTACCCTTGCTCAGAGTGAAGTTGTGTCCTGGTGTCACTTGCACTCTCTCTGAGAGGACTGGGTGTAACTAGTACCCTTTTTGTCAAACAGGCACCAGTACCTTTTTTGTCAAATTGGGCCCCAAGGAGAAAGAGAAACAACTGATAGCACACAAGATTATAAGTTAGCTGCATTCAGAACAACCAAAAGAGTAGGATTCGTCCTTGAACTCAGATCAAGCATGCTAATAAAAATACCAGATAATTTGCCCTGCCTTTGTTGTAGGTAGTATGCTCCCTACCTTAACCTAGAGGAATTTGCAGCTCATCATTAAAATAGACAAGTTTTTTGTTAATAACTCTCTAAAACTTCATACTAGAAAAGACTGGACTTTTATATATATCATGTACAAATATGAACAGAGAAACATAGGATAAATACTAAAGATAGACTACGGCTTTATTTTCATGGTGTGATACTTAAATGTGATAGCTGTAATAACATTTGTGTGCGCCATTATCAGATTAATGTTCTATCTTCACAAATTAGCCACTAGGGTGTGAACTAGTTGAATTTTCTGTTTCCCCAAGAGTTTGTTCTCTACATATGCACACGCTGTTTTTTTATTAGAGCTTCACACACCTTGTGAGACTTGGATTGCTTTATTCTGGGTTATTTTTATAGGTTTTCAATTAGTAGAAACCAATTGTTCTGAAACCAGACTAGTGGCTTCTTAGTTTTTATATTTAAGAAGATCGTTGGTTTGTTTTTTTAACAGGCAAATCTAAATATTCACAACTGGAACTGAGCATGTCCTTTGTCTGGCATATATTGCCCTTGTTTAAAAGGGAAACAAATCATTCTTCTTCACTGAACTTGAATGATACAAGGGCAGCCAAAGCTGATTTTCTGATATGCAGACCTCTAACAGCTATCTGAACCTTTAATCTGTTACATATGCTGCATCTAATCTCTCCACATAACACAATGTGTAACTGTAAGAGATATCATAACTCCTACTGTACATATATTCAGAGGCATCTCTTTAGCTGGGGATGCCAAAATTGTGTGACAATGTAAGCACTAAAGTCTCTCAATCGGTGGTGGATTTTTCCATGGTTTAGAAAATGTACTGTACAATATTCTATTCTGACCACCCAGGCTTAGGCTTTAGAACAATGAAAACTGGCTCTCTTTTTTTCTTCATTCATTCTTTTAATCACTTAAAATGGTTGCCCATTCTGTGCAAATCTCTGTTTAACCCTCTCAAACCAAAGATTGTCATCTGTGATTAGCAGAACATCAGGCAGATGTTAATTTGCATGTTACTTAATCAGCCCATTGTGCATCATCATCAGCAATCTCTCCATTCAAGAATGATCTCTACCACAGATTTACATATAGGTCCTGGACCACAGATCCGCCTGCAGTAGGTACAGACATTTCCTAGCTGGCCAGCTCTCTGCTGGGAAAAAATTATTTCTTCTTCCTTCCTTCTCAATCGCTTTTCAGCTTTGAGGGCAAGGTGCTTCTCCTCAAAGAGGGCTACTGCCTGATCAAGGATGTGGTGCCATTCAGGTCGGTTGGTGGCTTACTCCTCCCAGCTTGTGATGTCTACATCAGTTTTCTTGAGATACGCTTTCAGTGTGTCTTTGTAGCGTTTCCTCTGACCACCACGGGATCTCTGACCATGCGTGAGCTGAGAGTAGAGGACTTGTTTTGGGAGGCGAGAGTCTGGCATCTGCACACAATGTCCAGCCCAGCAGAGTTGGTACATGAGGATCAGTGCTTCAATGCTGGTGATATTGGCTTCAGTGAGGATGCTGGTGTTACTGCAGCGATCTTCTGGAGGCATCATTGGTGGTACCTCTCCAGGCTCTTGAGGTGCTGTCGATAGGACACAATGGTTTCGCATCCATAAAGGAGTGTAGGAATAACAATTGTCTTATAGGTTTCAGAGTAGCAGCCTTGTTAGTCTGTATTCACAAAAAGAAAAGGAGTACTTGTGGCACCTTAGAGACTAACAAATTTATTTGAGCATAAGCTTTCGTGAGCTACAGCTCACTTCATCGGATGCATTCGATGAAGTGAGCTGTAGCTCACGAAAGCTTATGCTCAAATAAATTTGTTAGTCTCTGAGGTGCCACAAGTACTCCTTTTCTTTTTGCAAATTGTCTTATAGACCTGGATCTTGGTGTCTTGCCTTAGGTCATGGTCTGTGAAAATGCGTTGGAGCAATTTCTCAAAGGAAGCACTTGCGCACTGGATCATGTACTGGATCTCACTGTCGATTTTTGCATTTTGAGAAAGTTGGCTACCGAGATAGCAAAAGTACTTGACTGTCTCCAAAGTCTGACCCTCGATGGTGATTTGTGGTGGGTCATGTGCAAGGCCTGAAGCAGGCTGATAGAGCACTTTAGTCTTCTCAGTATTGAATGAGAGTCCTAGGCTTCAGTAAGCTTGTGCAGAAAAAATCCAGTGTGGCTTGAAGGCCATTCTCAGTGTGTGCGAGGATGGCACAGTCATCAGCATACTGAAGATCAGTAATGGACGCTCTAAGGAATTTAGACTTCAAGCAGAGACATCAAAAATTAAAGAGTTGCCCATCCATTCTATATTGAATGTCAACTCCATTGGGGAGGCAATCTTTAACAAGGGCCAAAATGACTGCTAAATAGATGGACAACAGGGTTAGGGCAATAATGCATCCTTGCTTAACCCCAGTTTTGATGATGAAAGGGTCCATCTCAAGGCCATTACAGAGAACTGTGGCAGTCATCTGATCATGGAAAAGCCTTAGGACCTTAATACGTTTTGGAGGGCAGCCAAATCTGGCCAGCACTTCTATAGGGCTTCACAATTGATGGAATCGAAGGCCTTTGTCAAATCAATGAAGGCCATGTATAGGTCCTGATTTTGCTCCCAAAACTTTTCCTGGATTTGGCAGACAACAAAGATCATGTCAGTTGTCCCATGAGATGGTCTAAAACCGCACTGAGATTCCAGCAATATTTCCTCAGCAGGGGGGAGTAATCGGTTTAAGAGGATGCAAGCAAATTTTTCCCTGCTGTAGATAGTAAGGCAATGCCTTGATAATTTCCACACTCCGACTTATCTTCTTTCTTAATGATTGTAAAAATGTTAGCATTTCTCAAGTCTTCTGGAATCTTCTTATTATACCAGATATGAAGAAAAAGTTTGTGGAGCTTTCTTACCAGTTCTTCAACTCCAAACTTGTACACTTCAGCTGGTATGCCATCTGGTCCTGCTGCCTTGTTGTTCTTGGTTTGCACAATGGCTTATATTACTTCTTCATGGGTGAAGGGGTCAGCAAGAGATTCTCTTTCATGTCATTGAGGTATTGATGTCTATAGTCGCATCAGAGACAGTTGACTCACGGTTCAGGAATAACTCAAAATGCTCTTTCCACCTGGCTTTGATGACTTCCCTGTCCTTAAAATATATTGACCTATCTTGGGCTCGGAGTGGTGTGGGACCATGGAAGCATGGACCATAAACGGCACTTATTGACTGAAAAAAAGTTCCTTGTGTCATGTTTATCAGCGTAAAGCTCAATCTCCTTGGCCTTTTCTTATTTTTGATGTCATGGATTTTCCTTTGGGCTTCAGCCTTGAGTTGCTTGTATGACTCTTTAATCTGTTGGTGTAATATATCATTTTGCCATATGCAATGAGCTTTCCTTTTCTGGTCGAGCAGGCCCCGAATCTCAGCATCATTCTCATCAAACCAATCTTGGTGATGTTGGGTGACATAGCCAATGGACTCAGTACACACCAAGAGAATGGCAGTCTTTAATCCCTTCCAGAAATTTTCATTTTCATCATCAGCTGTAGGCATTGTAGCGATCTTATCTTAGAGACACTGCTGAAGTTTCTCCCAAGTCACTATATCTTCAAGAGACTTGACGCTGAACTTCTTTCATAATGATTTTGCTTGCTTGCGATGCTTTGAGCTGATCTGAAAATTCATGATAGACCTAACAAGGTGATGGTCTGTCCAACAGTCATCAGTTTCATACATGGCCCTCATGATGCAGACATCCTTCTGATCTCGAGCTCTAACAATGACATAGTCAAGAAGGTGCCAATGCCTGGAGAGAGGATGTCTCCAGGTGGTCTTATATGTCTCACTTTGTCTAAAGATGATGACCAGGCCATGTTCTATGCATTTGCTCAGGAGGAGGATGCTGTTGGAGTTGGCCTTTCCTATGCCTTCTTTTCTGATAGTGCCATTCCAGAGATCTGACTCGTGCCCGACTCTAGCGTTAAAATCTCTGAGGAGAATGACCTTGTCCTCCTTGGGAATGTCGGTCAAGACTCTATCAAGATCTGTAGACTCTATCAAGATCTGTTCCTTGATATCCTCAACAGCATTGAGCACTCGGGCATACACACTGATGACAGCAGCAGACTGATTGTTGCTGAGCTTAAGATGAAGAGTCATAAGACATTCATTGATTCCTACAGGAAATTCTGTAAACTGATTGACACTTATTCCTAATTGCAAAACCGACACCTTGAATGCACCTGTTCTCTGCAGATTTGCTTTTCCAGAAAAAGGTGTAGCCTCCACCTTCTTCTCTCAGTTGACCTTCATCTGGGCACCTTGTCTCACTAGGGGCGGTGATGTTGATGCTATATGTCGCAAGTCCCTGGCGACGATAGCAGTTCTTCTTTCTGGTCGTACATTATCTTTGTTATCCATCAGGGCACAAACATTCCATATAGCAAAAGTCACTGTCTTTTTATAGCTTCGACTGCAGAGTGATCCCACTAGAAGCAGTAATCCAGCCAGGAGTGGGTGAAACAGCCTAGGTTTAGGGCACCTTTTCTTGCCTGGGCAACTGTAACTCTATCCCCTAGCACATGTGCATTATGATAGCCTTCAATTACATGATCCCATACTGATACAATTTGAGAAATATTTCATAGAACTTTTTCTACAGCCTTAGATGTACATATGTAACACCTTATAATGTTGTTTTAATTTTCTACTTAACACTATTTTCATTTGCAGTGGGGTTGTAGCTGGGTTGGTCCCAGAACATGAGAGAGACAAGGTAGAATGGGCCAGTATATCTTCGGTGACTTTGACTTTTTATACAGTGTTTTCTTCTATCTACGATATGTATGCAGGATGATGTAAGAACCCCATGGTAGGCAGATGTAGGGTAATCTGATCCCAATATTAGGTGTTATCCTGAGCTCTAATATTTAGAGATTGACTTAAACCCTGAACCATGAGGTTTAATAGCCCTACCACAACATTTTGTTATCATTAATAACTCTGGATTCCCTTGATTTCCATATAAAATCTCTTTTTGAATACTAAATTTGTGCCCTCAGTAACTTCCTGTGGCAGTGTGTTCCAGAAAAAAATTAATTACAGATTGTGTGAATGTACTTCCTTTTATGGGTTTGAATGTTCCCCTTTTAATTTCATAGAATTTTTCCTTGCTCTTCCATTGTGACACAGGGAGGGCAGAAGTCCCTGATCTCTCTTTGCTGTACCATTTATCATTTTATATATTTTTATCATGTCCCCTCTGATTCATCTGCTTTCCAAGGTAAACAATGTATACATTTGTGCAGTGAAGGCTCGTGAGGAATGTGTAGGTGTCAGAGAGGGCATATTTGTAAGCCAATGGGGTAGCACAGCCTAGCTTTAGTATTGCATATATAACAACACACACTAAACTCAGGCTATTGGAGACTGACTATTGCGTTGGGTAGCCAGAGATGGCAGAAATACCATGGGCTACTGAATTCAGAGATAAATCATTCTAAAGTATGTGAATCATGGTATGTCAGAGCAACATATAGCTACTGTGAGTAGCAATGTCAATAACAATGTGTGTTCCTCCAAGATAGGCTCTAATTTTGATAGCTTATCAGCAGGAGCAGCTTCATGCACATACACACCTTTCCATTATTAAAAGCTCTACTTTACATATGTCTTTCTCTTCCAGTGCAGGTCAAAATTCTCCAAATATCAACTGAGAAGTGTTCTGCCCTATTGTATCGAAATGCCAGAAATTAGAGTGCATTGTTTGAAATCGTCAGTTCCTCTATGCAATCACTTTAAGGTCCAGTTCATTCTCTAAACTCCCCCTTGGATCAAGATTTGACTTAGCAAATATACAGCTGCTTGAATGCCCATGTACTCCCTGCACTGCAAGAGCACTGTGTGCTGCTTTGCTCTGGGTTGAGTGCTTTGTTAAAATGGAGAAATTACAGGCAATTGTCAGACCCTGGCATTACTGGTGATGGCTATAGGATAGCAGTGCTAATGGAGATTTTCTGCTACCTCAAGTCTTGACAGAAATGTTGCTGGTAATTTTAGAAATCAGAACTGGATCTGTTTTAGTTGAAACACTCTCCCGCTTGCCCGTTCAAGGGTAGGATTTTCTTTCTTGCATAAACATGATTGCGTTCATGTTATGCAATTACTGGGCACACCTTTATGATCTGGAGGACATCTGTCAGAAAAATATGAATTGATTTACTCTATAATGATGAGGTGTAACAGTCAGTGACAGAATGGGGTTGTCTGACAAATCAAATGGAGTGTCACAGAATGTGTGTGCTCATATGTGGGACTAATCTAACCTTACCCGCCAAAGCCAGGTTGGGGAGAAAGAGGAGCACCACACAATTGGCAGTGGTACAAGATACTATGCCTTTCTAAGGCATGCAGTGTAATGGGTGCATGGTGGTGGGGGAAGGGAAGAGGAGGGCAGTAAGCAGTTGGACTTGCTACACTTTCCTAAAGCATAGCCTGCACCCCATCCGCTGTTCTCCTGCTAGTACTAGTAATGCATGAGAGGGAAGCCCTGGCCCCCAGCCTAGGCTTGCTGATCTGGAATCCTCAGTGCTACAGACAAGTACTAGCCACCACAACCTTGTGTTCCCTTATCCCCAGAACCTACAGCCAAATGATGGCTGCCTCCCTGTCAGAGCCCTACAAAGCCAAAGAGGCTCTCTGCAGCCCCTCTAGCTTTTAGCAGTGCTGTGTTGGCTTAATTTGGCTTTAAATGAGTTATCTGAATTTGCAGTGTTCAGATTTAAAACTAAGATCCTTATTAAAGAGGTTAGAGTTATAAGAGAAATCAGACCTAAAGTACCTATGCTGCCTACTAGTAGGGTTGCCAACTCTCTATTTGCAGAAAACTGAACACCCTTGCCCTGCCCCCCCGCCCTCGACCTGCCCCCTTCTCTGAAGCCCCACCCCCCACTTACTCCATCTCCCCTGCCTTCGTCACTGACTCTCCCCACCCTCGCTCACTCGCTCATTTTCACCATGCTGGGGCAGGGGGTTGGGGCATGAGGGCTCCGGCTGGGGGTGTGAGCTCTGGTGTGGGGCAAGGGATGATGGGTTTGGGGTGCAGGAGGAGGCTCCAGGCTGGGGCAAAGGGGTTCAGAGTGTGGGAGGGGCTCCTGGTTGGGATGTGGGAGAGGGTGAGGGTGTGGGAAGGGGGCCTCCAGCTGGGGGTGCAGGCTCTGGGGTGGAGCTGGGGATGAAGGGTTTGGGGTGTGGGAGGGGGCTCAGGGCTGGGGCAGAGGGTTGGGGCATGGGAGGCGGTGTGGGGTGCAGGCTCCATGAGGGAGTTTGTGTGTGGGAGGGGGTTCCAAGCTGGGAGAGGGGATTGGGGCATGGGAGGGGGTCCAGGGTGCAGACTCTGGGCAGCGCTTACCTCAGGCGGCTTCCAGAAAGCTGTCAGCATCCCCTTCCAGCTCCTAGGCAGAGGGACGGCCACATGGTGCCGCGCACTGCCCCTGTCCGTAGGCACCGCCCCTGCAGCTCCCATTAGCCACGGTTCCCAGCCAATGGGAGCTGTGGAGCCAGTGGTCTGGGCAGGGGCAGCACATGGAGCCCCAGTGGCCGCCCCTATGATTAGGAGCCCGAGGGAGATGACAGCAGCTTCCCAGGAGCCGTGCAAAGCCAGGCAGGTAGGGAGCCTGCCTTAGCCCCTTGCACCACTGACCGGACTTTTAATGGCCCAGTCAGCAGTGCTGACCAGACCCACCAGGGTCCTCCGGTCGAAAACTGGACACCTGGCAACCCTGCCTACTAGGTGTATAAGACACACAGATTTTCAGGACCAAGGTCTCCTTGCCATCCTCACCCTCTCAACAGCCCTTCGGAATTTTTGGCTGATGGTTTCATTGTTTGTCCTGCTCCTTTGTTGCTATTGTGCTAAAGCCCTAAATGGTTTTATTAAGCAGCCACCTCCTCCCTCTCCCTTCCCTGATGGTTACACCTCCAAACACAATACATCAATGCCAGAACAAGAAAACCAAGCTTTAAAGCACTTTAAGTGAGAAGTATTTATTCAAAGAGCTCAATGGATTGTTAAGTTTGTGTTTAAAAAGAGGCTTTTGAAACCTGACCAGTGAATAGGCTTTTACTGAGCTTATTGAGAATTATTTAATTTCATAAAAAACAACAAGGAGTCTGGTGGCACCTTAAAGACTAACAGGATTATTTGGGCATAAGCTTTCATGGGTAAAAAAAGCCACTTCTTCAGATGCAAGAAGATGCATCTGAAGAAGTGGAGCTTTTTACCCATGAAAGCTTATGCCCAAATAAATCTGTTGTCTTTAAGGTGCCACCAGATTCCTTGTTGTTTTTGTGGATACAGACTAACCCGGCTACCCCCTGATATTTAATTTCATGTGCTAGTTGTTATACTAGGAACTCCCTGCCCCCCTTCCTACACACCCAACCCCACAGATAAAATCATCCTGTTTGCAGAAGGGCAAGTGACAGCAACAGACCAACAAGGTATTTAAAAACATTACCTCCTTCTGAAACCCTATTTTAGATAAACCAAGAGGTTTTCTTTTAAATAAATCCCTTTGGAGTCTTGGTCTGCGTGAACTCTCTGATCTGGTTTCTCCATTCAACCCCATTAGCACACATCATTTGATGATGAGCACACACCAGATGACCACTGTATCAGCCATTACCTCTACCTCCTGTCTGGAAGTTACCTTGAGACATCTTGGTACAAATAATCTGATCTATAAACTGAACATGTGGTTGTTTTTGAAATCCTAACAGGCTTATTTCTTTAACAAGTAGCAAACTGTAATGTTCCTGGTACTTGGTTACTGGTGACTCTGCCTCTTTCCTCTTATCCCATGCCTATATTTTCCATGTCAAAGGAGGTTACAATTCTAACAACAGCTTCCATTTGTACATGCACAACATTGTGTGTGCGTACACACGTACTTGCATTTTGCATGTGCAAACACCTGTGCTCATGCTGAAAATCAGACTTCATGGAAATGTTGGAATTTGCATCCACAGCATCTATTGCATGCAGTCATTCACAAGTTCATGCATTATGCTTGCATGCAGGCAGATGTCAAACAACTTAGAGTGTGGGCTCAGTTGTCAGACTTCTAAAGTGCATGTAAGGTGTTTCCTCAGCAAAGTGGGTGTGATTTTGCACCCATATAAGTGGACGGCTTTTCAAAGAAGGCCCTCAAGGTATTTAGGAATGGCATAAGCAACGCTTGGTCCCTTTTCAGATTGCTGTGTGATTCTGCTGTCTGTGGAGGCTGGATCACTGCAATTACACTGGTTTGAACCAGTGGTGCAAGTAAGCCAGTACGGTCAGGTATGTGGTTCCATTAAGACATTTATTGCTGGTATGCCGTACCAGAAAGACACAGTTTCAGAACCGCAGGGCTCCCCTGGGAACCGTAGCAGCAAAAGGTGCAGACCGTGGGGCCGCCGCTCCCAGGAGCCAACACCCCGCGCCCGCAGCTCCTCCGGCGCGGCTGTACTGCCCCCAGCTGTGTCCCCAGCCCTGTCCTCTGGTGGGGCTGTACAGACCCCAGACAGGAGAGGCAGCTGTGTGGAAGGGCTGGGGGCGGGGTTGGGGGCAGTACAGCCGCGCCAGAGGAGGTGCCAACGGGGGGTGCTGGCTCCTGGGAGCAGCAGCCCCATGTTCTGCTCCTTTTGCCGCTGTGGTTCCTGGGAGAGCCCTGCGGTTCAGCAGATACTGATTTCTATCCACGGATATCCACATCGTGGGTATAAATTTGTATCCACGCAGGGATCTAGTCAGAGAACATTTTTTGTGGGGAGGGGAGCGGGAGCAGGGGACGGTACCATAGCAGCAAGAGTTCAAATCTACTTGCACCACTGCTTTGAACACTTTTTACTGGAACTCATTGCTCTTTTCCCTGTTTTGTGGCCTTTTTCCAACAATGTGATTCAGCCTCCTACGGCAGAGATAAGCAAAGTTATTTGGATAAAATAAGTACCTAGGTGAGTCTTTATCAAAATCTTGAACCCAAGATTTTTTATTTTGAGTTTTTGTTTTTTATTTGAACGTACTAAATGATATTTATGTTTCATTTTTGCAACCTGATTGTCTCCAGAAGTAGAAATACAGCAAGAGGCTGTTCGTGTAGTATTTCTAGTCTGACAAGAAGCAGGATGTGTAGGAGATCACCAAAGCCTGATATTGGAGTTAATTCCAAGTGCAGATAAGGCCTATGATCTACATTGCTGCATTTTATATATTTTTTCAATTAATAGGCTGAAGGGATGCTTGCTTGGCTCATGGCTCTCCTTTCATTTATCTTTTGCATGCCTTTTGCATTGTTCACTTGTGCAAGTCAAACAGTTCTGTCCCAGACCTACCTGGGATCCAGTGTCACAGACTAAAGGAGGCAGCTTCTACTTTATGCTAACTTCTTCCTTTGACCCCTCCTGGGAAGGTTTTTTTTATATCTTAGCTTAACAAAACTGGGGGAAAATGATGTGATGGTTGGCTTGTAAATTAAATCTAGCTTGACTGGGTTTCACACTCCTGTCTCCAGAGTAAAAAAGACTGTCTTTTTCATCCCAGTTTCCCGCCCCCCCTCCAACATTTCATTATGTAAGTCATAAACTAAATAGAAGAAATATGCATTATCTGTAATTGAATATGCAATAATATTATGCTATATCAGCACTTGAATGTGATTTGAAAAGGGTAATTAAATTACAGTAAATGTCTACAATCAATCACTCGGTACAAATGTATGTTTTAAAAAATCCCCGAAACAAGTAGATTAACACGTAGACTGCACTTGTAATGATCATTTATACTTAGGAGGCTGTTGCTCCTGCTAGGAGGTAAGGCAAGAATAAAGGGGAGAAAAAGCCCCGATGATTTAGGCCTCGTCTACACTAGAAAATTAGGTTGGTTTAACTACATTGGTCGGAGTGTGAAAAATCCACACCCCTGAGCAGTGAAGTTAAAGTGACCTAAGTGCCAGTGTAGACAGTGTTAGGTTGATGGAAGAATTCTTCTATCGCCTCTCAGGGAAGTGGATTACCTACACCAGTGGGAGAATCCCTCCCATCGGCAAAGGCAGTATCTACACTGAAGAGCTACTGTGACACAGCTGCAGAGGTGCCGCTGTAGCATTTCAAGTGTAGACAAGCCCTTAGATTGATAGATTTTGAGTCCAGAAGGAACAACTGATGATCATCTAGTCTGCATATCGCAGCCCGAAGAACCTCCGTCAATAATGGATAGGGCTTTGTGATTCTTCAAGAATAAACAACATCCCAAATGAAATAAGGCAGGGGCAGCTCTGGCAGACAGTCAGAGATTGATTATTATAGATGGATGTGGGTGTGCAAGGGAGAGGGACGACTCACGGAGCTTTCAGCTTCCTGCTACCACAGTCTAAATCTTGCCACTTCTTTCTGTGTAACATCTCGAAGAAACAGTCTTTCTTATCCATCCACACAGTGAAAACTCTCTGCCAGGCTCTCCTCATCTCGCATCTCAAAGAACTGCAACATCCTGCTCTCTGGTCTTGACAAACGCAATCTTGCCCTCCCATATGCATTAAGAATGCAGCAGCAAAGTTCATTTTCCTAACCTGTCACTTTGACCATGTGACCCGTCTCTTTCCATCCACCCAGCAGCCCCCTCCTTTATCTCATCAAACATAAGCGGCTTGTCTTCACTTTCAAGGCCCGTCACAGTCAATGCCCACCATACCAGCCATCTTGTGTTTGCTATTGAGATGTCAGTGCTTGCCTCCAATCAGCCCGTGATGCCAGCCTCCATCACCAACTTGTTAAATTTTCAAACAAGCACCTTAGTGGTTTTTCCCTTACTGCTCCTAGCGCATGGGAGGAGCTCTCCATAAACAGCCACAAAACTACCTAATTATCCTCTTTCAAATCCCTCCTCAAAACTCTCCTTCACCATGATGCCAACAAAAAACTTGACAACGGTTAGGCTGCTGGTCTGCTGAGACCACTGCAGATCGTGTTGACCAGTGTTGTCTCATTGTTTCCTCTCCATCTGTTGGCTCTCATCTAATAATTAGACTGTAAACTCTTTGAGGCATGGACTGTTTTCTTTGTTGTGTTTCATAGATTTCAAGGCCAGAAGGAACCACTGTGATCATCTAGTCTGACCTTTTCAATAACGCAGGCCATAGAACTTCCCCAAAATAATGTCTTTTGAATGCAAGGATTGGAATCATGGCAAGGCAATGATGAATCTGGTCCTGAGAGTAGATGAGGTGTATGAATGGTCACTGTTGTGTGTACTCCTGAAGGCATTGACAAGGTTTTCAAAAATGGGTGTCTAAAGTTAGGCTCCTAATCCGATATTTAGGGTCCTAAATAAGGACCTGATTTTAAAAGTGCTGAGCATCCAGGGGCTGGGAGCTAAAGACCTGGAGAGGGAGGATAATCTTGTAGTTCATAGACTTTAAGGCCACAAGGGACCATTCTGATGATCTAATCTGACCTTCTGCATAACACAGGCCATAGAATTTCACCAAGTGATTCCTGCATCAAGCCTATAATTACTAGTTAGGCTACAGTGGAAAGATAACCAGTCTTGATTTAAAGAATCCATGTGATGGAGAATCCACCACATTCCTAGACAAGTTGTTTCACTAGTCAATTACCCTCACTTAAAAATTCTAGTCTGAATTTGCCTACCTTCAGCTTGGATCTTTTTTTGCCTTCATCTGCTAGATTGGAGAGCTGTCTTCTTTCAGAAATCTTCTCCCTATGTAGGTGCTTACAGACCATAATGAAGTCATTTCTGCATCTTCTCCTTGAGAAGGACACTGTAGATCTTGGTTCAGTTCCTGGCTCTTCCACAGACTTTTCCTGTGTGACCTTGGTCAAGTCACTTAATCTCTTTCTGCCTCTATTTCTCACCTGTAAATTAGGGATAATAATACTTCCTTTTTTCCTATCCTTTGTCTGTCTTATTTATCTGGACTGTAAGCTCTTCCGGGCAGCAGACTGTCTCTCACTACATATTTGTACAGTATCTAGCACAATGGACCCCTGATTTTGGTTATGGCCTATACATATTACCATAACAAACATTAATAATAATAATTTGCACTAAACCCATTTCAGTTTGCTTACATTGTAAATGAGGGCCCACCTATTCCTGTACTAAAGGAAAGGAAAAGTAGCTGCAACCAGGTCATATCTATTGCATATCTATTGCATATTGCAATATGCAATATGCAATAGATATATGCAATATGCAATATGCATATTGCATATCTATTGCACTTTTTGCCCCTACCCAAAGTATAAATGTCATGTCCTACAGATGGATCAGATTGGGCACACACACAGGTGTTCTCAGTCTTCTCAGACTGTCAATGATCATCATACTTTTGGGGATGAACTGCTTCTAGATGAGATCTAAATAAAGGTGCCTGGATTTCAATCTTACCATGACGTACATATTTACCTCAGAGATTACACTCAGCCTTGAACATACAGTGATCTTATAATAAAGGTGTTTTCTTTTGTTTTGTTTGCTGAGTTTCTAGGGCAGTTGTCATCACTGAGTTCAGGTGGGCTTTCAAATATACCTATATGTCACTTTCCCTTTTAAAATTATGTATTAATCAAAGCACTGTTAGCCCATAGACAATATTTAAAAACAGCAAACTGAGATCATGGGAACTTAGTGACACAGGGATTGTTACTGGACTACTGTTTCCAAGAAAAATCCATTACTTTAGTCCTTCTTAGTTCTGCACCAAATATTTGTGATATCAAAAAATATTCCCTGTCCCCAGTCAGGATGAAAAGTCAAAGTCTTGAAAATTTGCCTGAACCAAAAATAAATACAAAATATTGAATTTGGATCATTCAAGGCATTTTGTTTAGATTTCTAGTCTGTGTTTACTAAATGTTCAAAATAAAGTAATTTTGACTCCAAAACTTCAAACTTTCCAGTTTGCCTGTTTTGAAACTTTTTTTTTTTCCAAAAAAACTTTTGAGTGTGGAGATTCATCATAACTGAATGGCTGCTTCTCAAACAGTTTCAACCAGTCAGCATTTTTCCGTGCAAAACAGCTGACAATTCCCTAACCAGCTCTAGCTGTTATACAGCCTCTAGGTGGCACTACATATCAGCATGGTTTCTGGGCTCATCCAATTTTTGTTTTCCACAAAGGTTTGTATCATCCATTCTGATTAGATGGAGAATTTTCAATATATCAGCTGTTGATGTCGCCATTTGAGGGTGTTGTCACCATTGGCTGCAAAGGCAAATGCTCACCTGTATAACAAGACTATCCCGCAAGTGAAAGAAAAATAAAGTCTTCAAGGCATGGAATATCTCAGAGATGTATTATGGGAAACCTGAGTCTAGACTTACAAGGCCAGAATGTTTTATAAAGTAGGGGCTTAGGTATATGTACAATATATGCCCAATCAGCATGCTAAACTCTATCCGTTGCATTTATAAATAGGTAACACTGCCTGCAAATAAATATTTGTAAACACAATTACACTACAGAAATTCACCTTTATTTCAGGTGACAGGGCCCTTTGTTTTTAACACCAAGGATCTAGGTTTTCTCCATGTGAGCAGAGATCCATAGTGTGTGTATATATTATGAACTCCTGGTCAGACTGATTCTTCTGCTGTCTTTCTTAGTCAGAAATGAACAAATAGTGACTAATCTTACAAATCTGGCTTGTATCTATTTGTGAATTGTCATGGAGTTACTTACAATTTTCTGGGATTTATTCATTATTGTAAGTTACTTGCCATTTTTGGTCTATGAACAGTTTACTGACAGTATTTGATACCTGAAATTTAATTCTGATTGGACACAGTAGTCACATGCTATTGTTTGTGTCCTCTGACTGGATAAGCATAATTCTTAAAATCCACTTTTCATTGTGAATATCTCCATTCATGAGTTCAAAATTCTCTTTCTACAAATATTCTCTATTATCCATGTGAAGTTTGCTGTTTCTAAAATTATTTCAGTTGGTAAACTGCTTTATTAGACTATTCACCAGAAGTAAATGCAAAATATGAAATATTTTACACTGCAAAAGTTGTGTGTTCTTAACTTTGGTTAGCTAATCCACATTAGCTAATTCAGATTTAATAGTGGTGGAGACAAAGCACCTCAGCTTTTCACTCAGGTTAGCAGCTCAAGTTAAAACCTATAGGGGAACCTGGGGTTGAATTTGAGCTCCTAACGCACTTTGCCATGTCTTCACTGCTATTTTAGCCCTAGTTTGCTAACCCAATTTAAAAAGACACTTTATTGGTAGTGTCCTATGCATGGAATTTGCATGAGCGTGAGTGTGGATGCTTGGGGCACGGAGACTGCTCTTGCAGCTCATTCCAGAGGTTCACACATTGTTATGTGCTTATAAGGTGTGACAGATTGGGTATAATGTCTGTACACATCCTTATCGAATTGTGACCTTCAACTGATTTTGGAATCACCATTTTCACGTCATACATTTTGAGTATGTAACTGTCACTGCCTACAGATGTCACAGACACCTGACACCTCCAGGAAGGGCTAACACAAAAGACATCACCTGTGATCATCTTCCAGTCAAAGGGGTCCACCCTTAGAATAGTGGTTTTGATACAGAGAGTGTCCATACTAAAGGAAACTGTTTGGACTGTACGGAAGCTGGGTCTTCTGAACCGAAAGGTGTTCTGAAGCTGATCAGAGGAGCAAAAACCTTATCTAAAGGCAGGATCTGCTCCAGGCTCCTTCTCCACAGCCGGCTATCCCTGGACAACAGAAGGACTGCAGGAGGCAGAAGGTAGGAGGGGCCTGACAGAAGGACTGGGTCTAAGGACTCGCAGAGGGGCGTGCACAGACTTGTGGGGAGAGCATATCAGCTATTGTTGTTTTGCCTTAAGTTCTGTAACCCCTGGACACTTTAAGGATGGAATTCACTTTGGATAAGAAACTCCTCTGCAAAGCCTATGTGCTTTACATTACCCGCCATGGAGTCCCTGCGGAATCGGAGCCCAAAGTGCCCACCGAGGTGAACCTCTTTGGGGAAGCATGCATAAACCAATAGAGAGCCTTGGAAGGTCTTAGCATGGGTTTGGGGGCATAGGGCAGTTGGAATGAGGAGTTCTGCATCCCATGGAAGTGTTCCAGATAGGTGGGCTAACCACAGGAATACACCTCAGAGGCCTAAAGCTAAAAACAGTGTCTGGACTCTGCCCAGACTCAGCTAGCTTGGGTTCATGGGTGATCCAAAGATTGAGTCGACTTACAACATGGTGGTGAGCAGCCACAAAGGAGACTCAGACTGGGCTATAACATGAGGTATAAAGGAAAACATGCTGCGCCTTAAAAACTGGTAACAGAAGGCCAAAGATGTGTAATTTTTTAAAGGATCACTGTGATTTGCTTCATCATCATGTCTCAGACCATGGCTATGCTTTCTTATGGCTGGTGCTCCACAGGCTGCCTCTGCTCAGTTTTGCATTATGGTCCACAGAATACCTAAAGCCTGCTACTGAGCACATGCCAGCAAGAAATTACTGCAGTCTGAGATCCACAGGAACTTTTATAGAGCATGACTGCCACTGTGCATTTCTCTAAAATGCATGGGATCACACTCAAGTACTAGGCTGGGATTCTAACCCTACCCTAACTCTGTCCTTTCATGTGTCTATTTCGGCCTTTCAGCATTTGTGCAGAAGAAAGAAGTAACTGAAGCTCAACATGGTGTGGCAAGAAATGCACCCCACGGAGTACTCTGAGCAGCTCAGCAATGCCCAGCACCTCTAATCCAGCATGCCTGTGGCTCACTTCTCTGCAGAGACATGTCTTGATTTATTACACTCTGATATAACAATCCCTAGTACATTCAAAACACTTGGAAGACTCCTACTCTGATAAAGAAGTGACACACAAGAGTATTGAAAAGACTGGTCCTTATTTCCTAGTCTGAGTCACAGGACATGAGTCAGGCTTACAAAAATCATAGTCCTGTCATAGGGCAGAGTTCAGTAAACACTAACTCCAGTGGCTACTGTGACACTGTCATGAAGTATGTTTAGATTTTGTTTTCAGCTCTTTGTGTGTGCACAGATCAGGTTCACCTAATTTGTGCAGGCACACTCGATATCTGTGAGCATACATTGGGGCATGTGCAAAAGTGTCCTACTGCCTCAGGTTGGAAATCTATCCGTACTTTTGTAAGTAGGTTCATGAGTTTTAGCTATGTAACCTCCACTGACTTTAATTAGAAACATGATGTTAATGCCTCACACTGAACTTTGGAAAAGTTAGGGGGAAATGGCCATTCAAGAATACATAAGCTGATATTTTTCAAAGATACAGTTCTTTTAGAAAGTGGCAGCTCTTGTTTCACATCTTCTGTAGTTGCAGCCATGTCAGGATATCTATGACAGATCTCACAATTTTTTAAATCTTATTTAATCTTTTTTTATTTTGGTTTAGTCTGGTACCTAATATAGACTTGTAACACTTGGATATGGGCTGTAGTTCTTAGGTAATCTTCTTCAGCGGCGGCCTGAAAGCCAAAGGATTATAGGGTTTAGTAAATAAAGCAACAGCCTTTCACCTGTCAGACAGATTGCTGCTTCAGTTTAATTAAGCCCCATGCCATGACTTTGCTTTTAAGTTGTAAGTTTGTAAAGGGAAATCATGCCTTACCAGTCTACTAGAATTATTTGAGGGGGTCAACAAACATGTGGACAAAGGCGATTCAGTGGATATAGCGTACTTGGACTTTCAGAAAGCCTTTGACAAGGTCTTTCAAGTCACATGATAAGAGGGAAGGTCCTCTCATGGATCAGTAACTGGTTAAAAGACAGAAAACAAAGGGTAGGAATAAACGGCCAGTTTTCAGAATGGAGAGAGGTAAATAGTGTCCCCCCAGAGATCTGTACTGGGACCAGTGCTGTTCAACATATTCATAAATGATCTAGAAAAAGGGATAAACAATGAAGTGGCCAAATTTGCAGATGATATAAAATTACTCAAGATAGTTAAGTCCAAAGCAGACTGCAAAGAGTTACAAAGGGATCTCACAAAACTGGGTGAATGAGCAACAAAATGGCAGATGAAATTCAATGTTGATAAATGCAAAGTAATGCACATTGGAAAACAAAATCCCAACTATACATACAAAATGATGGGGTCTAAATTAGCTGTTACCACTCAAGAAAGAGAGCTTGGAGTCATTGTGGAGAGTTTTCTGAAAATATCCTTTCAGTATGCAACAGCAGGCAAAAAGCAAACAGAATGTGTGGAACCATAAGGAAAGGGATAGATAATAAGAAATAAAATATCATGATGTCACTATACAAATCCATAGTATGCCCACACCTTGAATACTGCTTGCAGTTCTGGTCACTACATCTCAAAAAGATTGGAAAAGGTACAGAGAAGGGCAAAAAGAAAATAATGATTAAGGGTATGGAACTGCTTCTATCTGAGAAGAGATTAAAAAGACTGGGACTTTTCAGCTTGGAAAAGAGACGACTAAGGGAGGATATGACAGAGGTCTATAAAATCATGAGAAAGTGAATAGGGGAGTGTTATTTTCTTCTTCACACAGCACACAGTGTGTCAACCTGTGGAACTCATTGCCAGCAGATGTTGTGAAGGCCAAAACTATAACAGGGTTCAGACGAGAACTAGATAAGTTCCTGGGGATAAGTTCAACAATGGTTATTAGCCCAGATGGTCAGGGACACAGCCCCATGCTCTGGGTTTCTTTAGCCTCTGATTGCTTGAAGCTGGGAGTGGACAACAGGGGGTAGATGACTCAAAGATTGTATGTTCTGTTCCTTCCCTCTGAAGCATGTGTCATTGGCCACTGTTGGAAGACAGGATACTGGGCTAGATGGAGCATTGGTCTGACACAGTATGCCATTCTTACGTTATGTTCTTGTTCCTAAATAGACAGCAGTCCATCTCACTAAAAGCCACAGCACTGTATATTGTGGAAAACAAGAGCAAGGACCCTGCAGACAGAGAACTTGGAAATCAAATAGCAACCTAAAATAACCACTAACCTGCTTCTCCTCTCTTCCACACCGAAAGCAATTGTCTGCCACAAAGATATGTAAAGCGAGGGCGAGGGGGCGAGGGAGCGGGGAGGAAGATAGATCTAGCATAGATGGCAACACTGTATTTTACTGGGACTGTACTTGCAGTGTATTTGACCTTTTTTTTTTAATGGTCATTTGTTGCACTATGTTGAGTCTTCTGATTACAAGACACCTAACTGAAATTTGAAAAAGATGCAAGAGGGACAAAATGGATGAGGTAATTTTTTTTGAGGGGGGCAACTTCTGTTGGTGAGAGAAACAAGCTTTCAAGCCACACAAAGCTCTTTTTCAGGTCTGGGAAAGGTACTCCGAGGGTCAGAGCTACACACAAGGTAGAATAGATTGTTTAACATAAGTAGTTAGCACACATTGTAAGGTACAAAGAAAAGGAGGACTTGTGGCACCTTAGAGACTAACAAATTTATTTGAGCATAAGCTTTCGTGAGCTACAGCTCAGTTCATCAGATGCAAGGTACAGTGGCCCATAAACACCTCTGGAGTCACTTAATGCAACCGCAAATGTTCTTATTTATACATATAAACAGCTAATGTATTTTATCTTTGCTAGCAAGGGCTTCACCAGGCCACAAGTCCCAACTTCATGACTGTTCTGAAACTGAATCACCATGAACACTCTGCTGTCTTTCATCCCATATTTCACTTTCAGTGAATATATGACCAAGTAGAAAATCAAGATTCTGCCTAGAGCTGTGCTAACCCCCTCAGTTTTGATTTGTGAGAGTTTTGATGGGACACTGACAAGTTCATTTTGCATGATTTTGCAACCCCTTCCTTTTGCTTAGCCTTTCATGGTTGTATGAATTCGACATAAAATTCACACAAAACTGGCAAGTTCCATCTGTAGAGATTATGTTTAACAATGAATCACTAGCTACAGGTTCAATGGTTTGGAGCAAATCTTTCATCTAATTCCCTCTGACTATTGTCTAAAACCCAGAGCCAGACAAAAGACTGGGCAAATTATTCACAAGAACCTCATCCATTTTTCACAGCTGGCCCAAAATCCCAAAGAATTTCACCCTGTTTGGGGACTGCATATCCAACCCCAATTCCCAAAGGCAATAGGCCATTAAATGAATGTGCCTAACTTATTGCAGCTTAGTTACACTCGAGCTCTGATGAGAGTCTGCAGTGCTCAGTCCCTCGCCAAATGTATAGATCTTGATTACTGTTGCCAAGACCCCACCCATAGTGCCTATGACTGACTGGTGTGTTTCCTACCCTGCATGTACTACAAAGGATATATACCTAGTGTATCTGAGGCCCTTTTAAGTAACACAACCTTTGGTCAGAAGCTTTAAATAAAAAACATTAGCACCTCTTTTTAAAAAAAAGAAGGCTAAAATGAATATATGAGTCAGCTGAGTTTATAAGAAGAAACAATAGTGATCATTAAGGACAAAAAAAAAATGCCCTGACCTGGAGGTGTGAGGGAGGTGCTGTTGAGGGACAGTGAGTAGAGTGGACCTGTGGATCATTTAGCACTCAATAGTCCACAAGAGACTTTACAGAGTCAAAATATAGCACAGGATTGAATTTGATCTGTACACACGCTCTGCATGACTCCCTCACCACAGATACACAACCAAAGAGAAGGTTTCCTGACAGCTTTTGCAGCAAGTCCATGGAGATCTCTTGACAGTGGAATCATTGACAGGATTCAAAAATAAAAAAGACAGGGAAAGATATTCATCCAGAACTGATGGAGAAAGTAATAACGATACCACAACAATAATGCTTAGCATATATACAATGCAGTTCATCATCAAGGCATGTTACTTGCAGTAGCTAACCAGTCTTCTCTACAACCCTGTTAGGTAGACAGGTATTATTATTGCCATTTCACCAATGGGTAAACTGAGGTAGAGAGACAATTTGTATTTATTATTTTGAGAACCCAAAAGTTTAGTCGGCACTTGACAGAAAACAAGTGAAGAGGTAGTAATGCAATGATCAGTTACTAGCCCTCTGAAGGTAAAACCCACATAGGGGAAGATCTGACCTTGGGTTCATAACATTTGTGATGGAAGTTCTTCCCTCAGATACAGAATGAGAAACTGAGTCTTTGTGAGCTGCTGTTCTCTCTAGATCCTGATTTTTATTTATCACACCATGAGCTTCTTTACATAAAGAAATACATGAACACAAAATAAAGAGCAAACCAGCATTATGTCCTCCTTTTCCCTCTTCTAAGTATTAAACAATGTTGTGGGCAACATAAGAAACACATTTATTGCAAGTGACACAAAACCTATGCTACCTCCACTTGAGTCTTCCTTACTGGTTCATTTAGATTAGCCTGAGCAAGGAGTGCAGTTCTGCCTGGCACTTGCATAGGCCAGACAAGGTGTGTATGGAAGGGAAAGGAATGGATCCTCCTCTACTCCTCACTCTGTATGTGCCCAAGAGCCAGACGGGCCATATTTTACTAGAGTACCTGTCACTTCAGTCAAGGCTTAACATAGCAGAGAACTTCAACCCCATTGTCCCAAGCCTCCCTTCCCTTCATATCCTGGTCAAGAAGACCTAGTGCCACAAGCCTGCTCTCAGCACTCTACTTCCCCAGCAGACATATGCTAGTGATCCACACAGCACATAGTCTCATGAAATTCAGGTCTAAGTAGGGGGAAAGATGAGAAGGGGAATAGAAATAAGGAACTATTAAACTTAAAATGCAGGAGTAGGATGGATCTAGACACTCATCTTTCCAAAGCAGTGGTGAAAGTCATTCTGAAACTATTTCATACATACAATCTGAGGAACCCTTATCCTCCAGACAGACTACCCTACCCCCCCCAATCCACCTACCCTCTTGAAGGCCTTCTATGTTGCACACAAGGAATCTCTTCCTCTGGGCACCGTAGGGGTGCTGCAGCTGGGCAAAGTGCCTGCACTGAAAACTTAAGGAAATCTTCAAAACAGGCATTTCCTCCTGCAAACCTCTCTCTTCACCATGCTTTCCACTGATTCCCAGAGCAACTGCTCCAACTTCACAGCTTCACTGTGATAACCTCCTGGTATACTGGATAGAACTCTGCTCCTGAGCACTATAGGTGCTCCATAGCTGGGGAAAGTACCTTCCCTGCAGAATATAGATGAGCCTCAGCACAGACTCCTTATCCTGTAGGCCTCCCTTTCTGCCCCAAACTGTCTTCTGCTCCCCAGATCAATGCCCAAATCCATCTACCAGATCTGCACTCTGGACAGAACTTCACTATGGATAGACTATATCAACTGAACGTGAAGTGCAAGCAAATAAAGTTCTATGACATTGTTTTCTATATATTTCATTGTGGGACACATATGCATTAGCAGCAAACAATGCTAATGTATCATTCTTTATTATTGCTTTTGCTTTTAAAAAAATAGCCCTTCCTAGGATTATTTACCAATATAATGTTGACTTTGGATTTAGGTTGGATGTCAAACTTCTGTCAACATTTTGAAACAAACTTCTTTTTAAATATCTGTAATTCTAAACTGGTTTGTTCAATTTAATTCAAATGTTATCCAACCCCGCCCCCAAAAAACAGCCAAATAAAAACAAACCAAAAACCCTCCTTCATAGTCGGAAAACTTTATTTCAACTTTATAATAATGAAATCCTGGTTGCAGGAAGGTATAATAATGGAATCCTGATTTGAAATCAATTTTATAATAATGGAATCCTGGTTGCAGGAAGGTATAATAATCGAATCCTGATTTGAAATCAATTTTATAATAATGGAATCCTGGTTGTAGCATCAACTATGCGAAGACTGCCAGTCCTCCCAGAATGGGCTTTGGTGCAAACGTTATTCAGGGATTATAATGCACTGTTCCCTTTTTGTTTAAATCTGTGTGGGTGCATGTTTCACAGTTCCATGTTTGTGTGATTAGAGGAAAATCAAGGGATTAAGGTGCAGATGGATGGCATGGGTGTTGGATCATATCACCTTCTAATCAGTATTACCGTGCCACAGCTCAGTCCACAGTCAAACCTCTGATTCCATCACATGCAGTCACTATGGTAAGGAATCGGAGCTGGCAGAGACGTAGCTTTGGTTCTCTTTTCAGTGAGCATTTTCAGGAATTCAAACCTTAAAAACCTGTGCAGTTTGAGAGCTAGCCTCACCTTTCTTCTTCCAAAACAAGGTGCAAATGTACAATGGAATAGTATTTGGAAGCTCTGTTTCATTTTCTAAATGTTCATTATTTAAAGCTATACTTATCCTGGAGAATATATGCAGAAACACTGATTTTTAAAGAGATCTTGGCAAAGTTCATATTTTGGCCTTCATTATCAAATATTCTACCAGACAACCATTATCAGTAGAGGTTTGTATCAGAAACATTTCATATTTAAATGATCTTATACACTATATATTTGTGCATGTGTATATAGTGTACCTACACACAAAATCCTAATATAGACATAGATATGTATATATATTTAGATGAGCAGTCATACATAATTCTGTCTGTCCACTCACCTAGGGGCAATTTTTTGATACATGTGTAAAATATTCATTTTCTTTAATACACCTCCTCTTTATGGAAAGGGTAAGAGATTTTGTGCCTGACTTGATAGTTTACCGGTCACTATTTTGCAATATGTAGGTGACTATTTATGCACACATAGTTTAGATATATAAAACCTGGAGACATGTACCTATAACAGTCATACTCATATATTAATGACACTATTGTCTCCCATATGTAAATAGCAAAATTTGAGTTTTACATTCTGCCAGCTAGGATTGCTTCAGTGGTTACATAATTCTATAATCACTGCAGAAATACCAACTGTACGACTTCCCCTACAGTGGAGCTTTCCCTGTTTCAGCTGGTAATCCGTAAGCACACTGTAGACAGGATTTACGGTGATAGGTCACTTAGGGATCTCTTGCTTTACCTTCCCTTGGAGAGTTATCAGTCCAGCAAGCAACAATGCCCTTCCCCTTCTTGTCTACAGCACCTCTGATTAGAACACTTGCTGGAGCCATGGTAGCTCTTTGCTTGTGATAGAATACTGGGAGCCAGTATATGTTTCTGGAATACAGTAAGTGCCACAATACCTTCCTTTTTAGATAACTTGTCTGCCCACACAGCATGGCATTCAGCAACCAGTCTGGGCATTTTTAAAATCAGAGATCTTAACTGTGCCCTATGGACTTGGCCCTGAGAAGTATTGAGCATTTCAAAATCAGTGGAAGATAATCACCCTGCAGGGCAGAAATTCACAAACTGCTTTGGGAGCTTTTGGGATATAACTCTTGCGGCTGAGCACATGGCAGGAGACATTCAGTACCTCGCAGGATTGGATCCTTTATATAGGTATCATCACTTCACCTATCACAAAATGTAGTCTCTTCTGCTAGTGAGAGAGAGGGAAGGGGAGAAATCAGTGCCAGGGATCTGCCCACTGACCTCACCACAATGCAGAGCAGGCCAGCCACACAGGGAGGCATATGCTGCCCCTAACTAGGAAACATTTCAGTAGGCTGTTCTCCTTGCATGCCAGGAAGTTCCTAGCCATCCTGTGTGTCCTAAAAGCCATAGCAGAGCCCCCTATATTTGCATTAGCATATGCCTATACAAGACTACACTGTATAAACTTACAGTGTGCCATTTATTTAAAAGGGCAGCAATGCAGCTCTTTTAAACATGATTAGATATTCTGCATGGGAAACAAACAAAATGTTTGTATAGTGGATGGAAAACAATGGACAATAATAGTGTTCAGAAAGAAAGCACTCAGCATGGCAGCAATATTTACATAGCTAATGCAAAGTTGAGTAAGAAGCCCCAAACAACCCCCACAGCTGAACTTCCCCAGACTTTGAAATGCAGATTAAGAGCTGCGTTTTGCAGCTTGGGTCCATTAGAATTCCTGTGAGAGCAACCAACAAATGTACATCAAGCCTGCCTGAGCAGGGGTGAAAACCGAGCAAGGACCTTAGGATTCAGCCCACTGGCTACAAAAACAAATACCCACTACAGAAAGATGGCTCATGAGAATAAAATAATGACAAGAAATGGAAAGATCAACGGTCTGGGTTAAGCTGACAACTGAACCGTTGGATGAAAGATGGAGCAAATGGAATGAAGAGATCCAAAATAAATCACTGAAATGACTTCTGGGACACAGTCTGCAGTTAAGTTTTTCAAAGCAATTAAGAGTTTGGTTTATAAGCTGGAATATTGTCATTTATATTCTTGAAACCATCATCCATGATGGAACAGAAAAGTAAGTTGATTATGATCCATATTGGTTGTGGTTGGAAAACATCAAATGTGAATATTCAGACTACTTGAAGAGAATGTTTTTACATTGTTTGTTTTTCACTAAAGCAATGATCATGTAAAGAAAGAGCCTTAAAAAGGCCTATAAAGATGGCACTTGATAAACGGCCTGCAGTCCTATTTTCAAAAAAGAGTTTAACGTTGCATGATTCCTTAGTGCTGAAGCTCTGTGAGAGCCAGAACTGTCAGCCAGAGAATATTTCCTGAGGAAAGATGGTTTGAGGTAGGAGATAAAAATGGTGGCTGTTTGAATACAATGATCTGATATCAACATATTCAAAATATTGATGCACTAGGGTTGAAATGTTGCCATTTTCCAGAAGGAACTGTCTCCACCAGCAATTTGTCAGCATGCACTTCCTATCCACAGGACACTTAAACATTTCTTCAGATTACTAGCCTCCTATATCATGCAAAATATATCACCTTGCACCTGGAATAGTTGAACAAGTAGACCCATCTTAGACTCAGATCATGATATCATTTCTCACACTGAATAATATCTTACTCCACACTTAGCTCTAGTGACTCCAATGGGATATTTGTAGTGTAAGGTACCATTTCAGCATGAGTAAGGATATCAGAGCTGGAACTGGTGAAGGTAGGACATCCCCAGTCTGATTTTCTGCTTCTCACGTACCAATATGATGGGAATGCCACCAAATTGTGGCAGCTTACATTTGTTTACCAAGCACGATGCTGGTTCTCATGATAGTGACCTATCCTCCAGTGGTGTCCCCATCATTTGTACAGGGAATACCTGCTTACACAGGTAATATCTTATCTACTATTAAAAAAGTTTTAAAAAACTACATGCACTCAGTGTATCTCCAACTCTGAATGTGCAATCAGTCTTGCTGTGAGCCAAAAGAACCACTTCTTTCCTCAGTTTCCATACTTATTATTATAAATCACAGCTACAGCCTTGTAAAGTTTGCAGGGCTCTTTACAAAACAGAGAAAGACACCTTCCTTGCCCCCCAAAGAGCTTACAATCTAAAATAGACAAGAGAGACCAATTTTAAGGAATAGCTCAGGGATAGAGGCTGAGGCAATTTTTGCTGATGTAAAAAACAGAGGAAGGACTATTGGATGAAGTGGGTTTTAAGGAGAGATTCAAATGGGGAGGAGGTGGTACTTGGGGGAGTAGGGAGATAACATGATTAAAGAAACAAAATTGAGACTGTGAAAAGGACAAGAAGGAAGCAGTAAAGGTGAAAGGACTGGGAGCAGGTTGGGGAGCAAGAGAAGGAATGTGGGAAATGGTAGCAGATATGTAGCTGCGGGGCCATGCAGTGGAGGGCTTGGCAGACTCAGAAACTGGAATTTAATGTGATGAGACAGGAAGCTAATGAAAGCATTCAGGGAGGGTACATCTACACTGCACACTCCTTAGGGCCATGTGTAAAGTCTATACACTGCATGCCCCTCTACCACAGGTATAAATAGCAATGTAGATGGTGAGGCACTGCTTAAGTGAGTAGAGGAAAGACACACCTGCACCATGTGGATATGTACCGTACACAGCTCTCTACATACCCAAGTAGTGCCTTCTCCTTCTATGTTTAGCAGTGTAGTGTCCCACTGCCTCCCCACTGCCAGAGTCTTTCCCTGCCATAAAGAAAAACCCTGGCAGTGTGGAGGCAGTCGGGAAAGGCTCTGGCAATGGGAAGCAGTGGCGAAAGACTCCACTGGGTCCCAGAGGCTGGAGACCTTCCCTGCTGCAGGGAAAGGCTCTGGCAGCAGGGAAGCAGTGAGGGAAAGCTCCTGCAGATCCTTTCTCCTGAAGTCTTCCCCCCTGCCTACCCATGACAGAGCCATTCATTGTGGCATGCACTATACATACTCTACATGCTGCCACCAGTGGTGTGCAGAGTAGATGTAGTGTGCTATGGGGGATAGGTGGGGGCAATATGGTGAGACGAAGAGGATTTTAGCAGCAATGCTTCCAGAAGGGGAGAGGAGAGAGGCCAGACAGGAGGTTACTGTTGTCAAAGCCAGAGACAACCATGGTGTGGAGAAAAGCAATGATTTATTTATTTCCTGAGTTATTGCTGAAGGGCCTCATGGAAACTCTTTGTTTTAAAGGAAGATTGGTTAGGTGGTGCATGAAGGGAGTTCCGGCTAGAAGGGGAGGTAGAGAAGCAGCCTTGGAAATGAGACTGGGAAGCTACGAAAGGGTAGAACACAAACGGTGATAGGAGAAGTAGAAAGAAATGAGAGAAGATATGTAGGCAGGTGTAAAATGGTGCAGGGGCTTAAAAGGTGAAGACGTCAAGTCTGAACTTGATACGAAAGGCGAGAGGATGACTGTAGAGAGACGTGAAGGGAAGGTAATATAGCCAGAGTAGATAGAGAGGAAGATGATCCTAGTAGTGTTTTGTAGCATCTGGAGTGAAGTTACATTCAGGACTCACCTGGAAGGACAGTAGAAAGCTCATGAGTTACACTCAACTGGAAGAATGGTGACTGTTGTATTGGACCTCACAGGCACATTGAAGGGAGGGAGCAGAAGCAGGAAGAAAGGGGGCATCTACAGAGTTTCATGGACAAACAAAGGACACATCATATTGTTTACAACACTGTGTATCTTTGGGTTCCTATATTACATCACTTTCAGATGCATAACTCACAGTGACATCAACATGAGCATTGCTTATGCAGGGAGTCTGGTGCAGGGGCCTCCTAGAGAATCTTTCATCTGACCAGTTATTCCAGATGGTTAGCATTGCACAGCAACATTGCACAACAGTTTAAGACAGAAAGTGAGGGAGAATGTTTTATCCAATTCAGACTGCAGGTGGAATTTTGTATGAAGAATATAATTTCCTAAACTGGAATTTGGTCAAGGACCTTCAGTTAACATCCTTCTTTCAGAAAGGAAAAGAAAAGAAAAGAAAAGATGCCATCGGCATTTCAACAACAGTTAGTCAGAACCTGTTTTCTGCCTCATCTGTTTGACAGAACCCCCATCAGCACAGCACATCCCTAGAACTATGACTGGTTTCAGAGTAACAGCCGTGTTAGTCTGTATTCGCAAAAAGAAAAGGAGTATTTGTGGCACCTTAGAGAATAACTAATTTATTTGAGCATAAGCTTTCGTGAGCTCCAGCTCACTTCATCGGATGCATACTGTGGAAAATACAGAAGATGTTCTTATACATACAAACCATGAAAAAATGGGTGTTTACCACTACAAAAGGTTTTCTCTCCCCCCACTCCACTCTCCTGTTGGTAATAGCTTGTATAAATAGCTTGGTGATGTCAAGGAACTATGACTTGATCGGAATAACAGAGACTTGGTGGGATAACTCACATGACTGGAGTACTGTCATGAATGGTTATAAACTGTTCAGAAAGGACAGGCAGGGCAGAAAAGGTGGGGGAGTAGCACTGTATGTAAGGGAGCAGTATGACTGCTCAGAGCTCCGGTACGAAACTGCAGAAAAACCTGAGTGTCTCTGGATTAAGTTTAGAAGTGTGTGCAACAAGAGTGATGTAGTGGTGGGAGTCTGCTATAGACCACCGGACCAGGGGGATGAGGTAGATGAGGCTTTCTTCCGGCAGCTCACGGAAGCTACTAGATCGCATGCCCTGATTCTTATGGGTGACTTTAATTTTCCTGATATCTGCTGGGAGAGCAATACAGCGGTGCATAGACAATCCAGGAAGTTTTTGGAAAGTGTAGGGGACAATTTCCTGGCGCAAGTGCTAGAGGAGCCAACTAGGGGGGGCGCTTTTCTTGACCTGCTGCTCACAAACCGGGTAGAATTAGTGGGGGAAGCAAAAGTGGATGGGAATCTGGGAGGCAGTGACCATGAGTTGGTTGAGTTCAGGATCCTGACGCAGGGAAGAAAGGTAAGCAGCAGGATACGAACCCTGGACTTCAGGAAAGCAGACTTCGACTCCCTCAGGGAACGGATGGCCAGGATCCCCTTGGGGACTAACTTGAAGGGGAAAGGAGTCCAGGAGAGCTGGCTGTATTTCAAGGAATCCCTGTTGAGGTTACAGGGACAAACCATCCCGATGAGTCGAAAGAATAGTAAATATGGCAGGCGACCAGCTTGGCTTACTGGTGAAATCCTAGCGGATCTTAAACATAAAAAAGAGGCTTACAAGAAGTGGAAGGTTGGACATATGACCAGGGAAGAGTATAAAAATATCGCTCAGGCATGTAGGAATGATATCAGGAGGGCCAAATCGCACCTAGAGCTGCAGCTAGCCAGAGATGTCAAGAGTAACAAGAAGGGTTTCTTCAGGTATGTTGGCAACAAGAAGAAAGCCAAGGAAAGTGTGGGCCCCTTACTGAATGAGGGAGGCAACCTAGTGACAGAGGATGTGGAAAAAGCTAATGTACTCAATGCTTTTTTTGCCTCTGTTTTCACTAACAAGGTCAGCTCCCAGACTGCTGCGCTGGGCATCGCAAAATGGGGAAGAGATGGCCAGCCCTCTGTGGAGATAGAGGTGGTTAGGGACTATTTAGAAAAGCTGGACATGCACAAGTCCATGGGGCCGGACGAGTTGCATCCGAGAGTGCTGAAGGAATTGGCGGCTGTGATTGCAGAGCCATTGGCCATTATCTTTGAAAACTCGTGGCGAACGGGGGAAGTCCCGGATGACTGGAAAAAGGCTAATGTAGTGCCAATCTTTAAAAAAGGGAAGAAGGAGGATCCTGGGAACTACAGGCCAGTCAGCCTCACCTCAGTCCCTGGAAAAATCATGGAGCAGGTCCTCAAAGAATCAATCCTGAAGCACTTGCATGAGAGGAAAGTGATCAGGAACAGCCAGCATGGATTCACCAAGGGAAGGTCATGCCTGACTAATCTAATCGCCTTTTATGATGAGATTACTGGTTCTGTGGATGAAGGGAAAGCAGTGGATGTATTGTTTCTTGACTTTAGCAAAGCTTTTGACACGGTCTCCCACAGTATTCTTGTCAGCAAGTTAAGGAAGTATGGGCTGGAAGAATGCACTATAAGGTGGGTAGAAAGCTGGCTAGATTGTCGGGCTCAACGGGTAGTTATCAATGGTTCCATGTCTAGTTGGCAGCCGGTATCAAGTGGAGTGCCCCAAGGGTCGGTCCTGGGGCCGGTTTTGTTCAATATCTTCATAAATGATCTGGAGGATGGTGTGGATTGCACTCTCAGCAAATTTGCGGATGATACTAAACTGGGAGGAGTGGTAGATACGCTGGAGGGGAGGGATAGAATACAGAAGGACCTAGACAAATTGGAGGATTGGGCCAAAAGAAATCTGATGAGGTTCAATAAGGATAAGTGCAGGGTCCTGCACTTAGGACGGAAGAACCCAATGCACAGCTACAGACTAGGGACCGAATGGCTAGGCAGCAGTTCTGTGGAAAAGGACCTAGGGGTGACAGTGGACGAGAAGCTGGATATGAGTCAGCAGTGTGCCCTTGTTGCCAAGAAGGCCAATGGCATTTTGGGATACATAAGTAGGGGCATAGCGAGCAGATCGAGGGACATGATCGTTCCCCTCTATTCGACATTGGTGAGGCCTCATCTGGAGTACTGTGTCCAGTTTTGGGCCCCACACTTCAAGAAGGATGTGGATAAATTGGAGAGAGTCCAGCGAAGGGCAACAAAAATGATTAGGGGGCTGGAACACATGAGTTATGAGGAGAGGCTGAGGGAGCTGGGATTGTTTAGCCTGCAGAAGAGAAGAATGAGGGGGGATTTGATAGCTGCTTTCAACTACCTGAAAGGGGGTTCCAAAGAGGATGGCTCTAGACTGTTCTCAATGGTAGCAGATGACAGAAGGAGGAGTAATGGTCTCAAGCTGCAGTGGGGGAGGTTTAGATTGGATATTAGGAAAAACTTTTTCACTAAGAGGGTGGTGAAACACTGGAATGTGTTACCTAGGGAGGTGGTAGAATCCCCTTCCTTAGAGGTTTTTAAGGTCAGGCTTGACAAAGCCCTGGCTGGGATGATTTAACTGGGAATTGGTCCTGCTTTGAGCAGGGGGTTGGACTAGATGACCTTCTGGGGTCCCTTCCAACCCTTATATTCTATGATTCTATGATTCTATGAAAGTGATCACTCTCCTTACAATGTGTATGATAATCAAGGTGGGGCATTTCCAGCACAAATCCAGGGTTTAACAAGAACATCTGAGGAACGTGTATGTGTGTGTGTGTGTGTGTGTGTGTGTGTAGATAGGAAAAAACAAGGGGAAATAGGTTACCTTGCATAATGACTTAGCCACTCCCAGTCTCTATTCAAGCCTAAATTAATTGTATCCAATTTGCAAATGAATTCCAATTCAACAGTCTCTCGCTGGAGTCTGGTTTTGAAGTTTTTCTGTTGTAATATCACAACTTTCATGTCTGTAATCGCGTGACCAGAGAGATTGAAGTGTTCTCCGACTGGTTTATGAATGTTATAATTCTTGACATCTGATTTGTGTCCATTTATTCTTTTACGTAGAGACTGTCCAGTTTGACCAATGTACATGGCAGAGCGGCATTGCTGGCACATGATGGCATATATCACATTGGTAGATGTGCAGTTGAATTAGCCTCTGATAGTGTGACTGATGTTATTAGGCGCTGTGATGGTGTCCCCTGAATAGATATGTGGGCACAGTTGGCAACAGGCTTTGTTGCAAGGGTAGGTTCCTGGGTTAGTGGTTCTGTTGTGTGGTGAGTGGTTGCTGGTGAGTATTTGCTTCAGGTTGGGGGGCTGTCTGTAGGCAAGGACTGTCTCCCAAGATTTGTGAGAGTGTTGGGTCATCCTTCAGGATAGGTTGTAGATCCTTAATAATGCGTTGGAGGGGTTTTAGTTGGGGGCTGAAGGTGACGGCTAGTGGCGTTCTGTTATTTTCTTTGTTAGGCCTGTCCTGTAGTAGGTGACTTCTGGGAACTCTTCTGGCTCTATCAATCTGTTTCTTCACTTCCGCAGGTGGGTATTGTAGTTGTAAGAATGCTTGATAGAGATCTTGTAGGTGTTTGTCTCTGTCTGAGGGGTTGTAGCAAATGCGGTTGTATTGCAGAGCTTGGCTGTAGACGATGGATTGTGCGGTGTGATCAGGGTGAAAGCTGGAAGCATGTAGGTAGGAATAGTGGTCAGTAGGTTTCCGGTATAGGGTGGTGTTTATGTGACCATCGTTTATTAGCACTGTAGTGTCCAGGAAGTGGATCTCTTGTGTGGACTGGTCCAGGCTGAGGTTGATGGTGGGATGGAAATTGTTGAAATCATGGTGGAATTCCTCAAGGGCTTCTTTTCCATGGGTCCAGATGATGAAGATGTCATCAATATAGCGCAAGTAGAGTAGGGGCGTTAGGGGACGAGAGCTGAGGAAGCGTTGTTCTAAGTCAGCCATAAAAATGTTGGCATACTGTGGAGCCATGCGGGTACCCATAGCAGTGCCACTGATCTGAAGGTATACATTGTCCCCAAATGTAAAATAGTTATGGGTAAGAACAAAGTCACAAAGTTCAGCCACCAGGTTAGCCGTGACATTATCGGGGATAGTGTTCTTGACGGCTTGTAGTCCATCTCTGTGTGTGGAATGTTGGTGTAGAGGGCTTCTACATCCATAGTGGCCAGGATGGTGTTATCAGGAAGATCACCGATGGATTGTAGTTTTCTCAGGAAGTCAGTGGTGTCTCGAAGGTAGCTGGGAGTGCTGGTAGCGTAAGGGCTGAGGAGGGAGTCTACGTAGCCAGACAATCCTGCTGTCAGGGTGCCAATGCCTGAGATGATGGGGCGCCCAGGATTTCCAGGTTTATGGATCTTGGGTAGTAGATAGAATATCCCAGGTCGAGATTCCAGAGGTGTGTCTGTGTGGATTTGATCTTATGCTTTTTCAGGGAGTTTCTTGAGCAAATGCTGTAGTTTCTTTTGGTAACTCTCAGTGGGATCAGAGGGTAATGGCTTGTAGAAAGCGGTGTTGGAGAGCTGCCGAGCAGCCTCTTGTTCATATTCCGACCTATTCATGATGACAACAGCACCTCCTTTGTCAGCCTTTTTGATTATGCAAATTGGATACAATTAACTTAGGCTTGAATAGAGACTGGGAGTGGCTAAGTCATTATGCAAGGTAACATTTTTCCCCTTGTTTTTTCCTACCTACACCCCCCCCCCCAGACGTTCTTGTTAAACCCTGGATTTGTGCTGGAAATGGCCCACCTTGTTTATCATACATATTGTAAGGAGAGTGATCACTTTAGATAAGCTATTACCAACAGGAGAGTGGGTTTGTGTGTGTGGGAAAAAAGCGGGGGAGGGGGGAGAAAACCTGGATTTGTGCTGGAAATGGCCCACCTTGATTATCATACACATTGTAAGGAGAGTGATCACTTTAGATAAGCTATTACCAACAAGAGAGTGGGTTTGTGGGGGGAGTGGGGAGAAAACCTGGATTTGTGCTGGAAATGGCCCAACTTGATTATCATACACATTGTAAGGAGAGTGATCACTTTAGATAAGCTATTATCAGCAGGAGAGTGGGGTGGAGGGAGAGAAAACCTTTTGTAGTGGTAAACACCCATTTTTTCATGGTTTGTATGTATAAGAACATCTTCTGTATTTTCCACAGTATGCATTCGATGAAGTGAGCTGGAGCTCACAAAAGCTTATGCTCAAATAAATTGGTTAGTCTCTAAGGTGCCACAAGTACTCCTTTTCTTTTTGAGAACTATGACTGATAATTGACTCAGTAGTGAGTCAGGACCTGACCCTGAGAAATGTTGAGCATTTGATGTTAAGTGTAAATTCTCGGCACCTTTCAGGATTAGGCATCACTGATCTCACTTCCTACACTACCTAAGTTTTCTGTGGTGGTCTCCCATTCTGTTATTGACCAGGTATGCTTGGGAGAACTGACAGTGTCCTAGAGTGAACGCTGCAGAGCTGACAGTAGAATGCGGGTTGCTGAAGTGGTCTACAGGAAAGCTGTTCCAAATGCAGGAGTGACAGAGGGGAAGGCTCTTGTCCCAAGAGTAGTAGATTGTATGAAAGAAATGAATTCTGGTGCTAGATGAACAGAGGGAGTGAGGGTGCAACTAGATTGATTAACCACTTGTGAGGTAGGCTAGCTCGAGACCATGGTAAAGTTGAAAAACAAGAAAAGCAATTCTGAACAGCAATGGATGTGGTCTCTTGCTTAAGCAAGATGAAAAGCCCTCTCATGCAGTTCACAAGTGAAGGCAGAAGAGTTATCTCTTAGGCAGTAATTACAGTATTCCAGCCTGTAATTTTGCTTTGATCTGTTTATGAGATGTTCTGTGCTAAAATTAAATGCCACCACAAAGTCAAAATACAGTACATATGTGATAGCAGTTGAATGTATGCAGGCACCTCTTTTGTATCTGGCTCACACTACATGGTTCTATTGGATAAAACTAAAGTAAAATGCCTGAAAGCCTCTAAGGGTGTTCTTAAATAATACAGATGTATACAACCCTAAATATATGTTTACCTGAAAAGCTAGTCTTCAGAGAAGACAATATTAACATTCATATAAGCGTGGTGGCTTGGTGGGTTTTGAGTCACTGTTAAAAATCAGGCAAGGTAAGGATATAAGCCATAATTTGATATTTCCAGCACTCTGACAGTTGTACTGTAAATACTGGGCCTGATCCTGAGAGATGCCAAATACCAGCAACCCACTGGGAGCTACAAGCGCTCAGTACTTCTCAGGATCACACCATTAATGTTATCTAAAGCAGAGGAGTCTTTGTCACTAAGGTTTTATTTTATTATCTTTTAGAACACTCTTATCCACCTTGCATGAAAAAGGCAGGCCTTAAATAGTGCCCAGGAAAGTCATTTTATAATTTATACAGCACACAGCAAGAATGGAAAGGTCA
Source organism: Caretta caretta (assembly GCF_965140235.1). Classification (NCBI taxonomy): domain Eukaryota; kingdom Metazoa; phylum Chordata; order Testudines; family Cheloniidae; genus Caretta; species Caretta caretta. The sequence goes on from NC_134207.1 coordinate 46,573,763, forward strand.
CCTTCCCAGCAGCAGAACTGAACTGCTGTGTAAATTAATGTGCTAACAATCCCTGGGTGTCAGTAGCAAAAAAACAAACAAACAAATGAAAACCAAAAACAAAACAAAAACAAAAAAACACTTGAGGGGGCAGCTGGGCTAAGAACAAGTCAGGTGATATAACAATTTCCTAAATTGCCTTCCGTTGCAGTTTTGTGGCCAGGAGAGTTGGCAAATAGAGCCAGCTGTGGAAATCTGCACTGCTGAGGGAACTGGTGTAATACATCTGAGAGCAAGAAGGCTTCCATCCACATCTCTCTGCAAAGTCCTGGCTATCACAGTCCCTGCCCTTGGAATACCCTGGGCTGAATTTTTTGCCCTGACACAGTCTTCATGTTTTTATGGCCAGGTCAGTCATCTTCTCTGATCGGTTTCCCTCCTGCAGAGTAAGACAAGATACCCTTGTGCTTTGCCTGTCAATATATAAATACGGGTATTCTTAGGAACATGGAAGCTCTCCAGACTGAAAGGAACTCTGAATGGTCTATACTGATTACAACCTCCGATATTTCCCACAGCCTGTTTGACCTCTGTTGCCTACAGGAGGCACCTCAACCTAACTGATGCAGTTGCCTCTAGAATTTCTGGAGCAGTTAAATCTAGAAAAGAGTGTGGAGAAGGAAGGGGACAAAGATATTTCTCCCTCTACAGTAGGATCAGCCAAGTGACCTGAGATAGGCTCATGCTTGTTATCTCAATTGGCCACTTTTTTCCATATCTCCAGCAAGCACTTCCATAGGAATAGAATACACTGACCTTCCACTCTCAGAAGCTTTCATACCTGGGATAAGCTAGGCCTACCTAATTCTTGAGGGGAAAGCTAAGTTTTAGGTAAGAGAATATGCATTTAGGCAGTTGTTGTTTTAACTTTTTCCTCTCTTTTATGTTCCTATGAATAAATAAATAGCAGAGGGCAACCAGGAGCAAGATGGGGCAGAGCTACCAGAGATCCCAGTGGTCTTTGCTAAATACCTCAGATTGAGGAGTTTTTTATGGTTTCCTTTTAGAAAAAGAGATGTTTAAAGAGAAGAATGTGGCATCTGCTGTGAATCCCAAGAATTCTAATCTGAGAAATTGGGTTAAAAAGGATTATTTTGTATTTACCTGGAATTTCAGAAATATGAGGTGTTAAATAGGATAGCAGATTTGGGAGTTTTTCTGCATTCAAAACACTGTATAGGCCAATGAAGATTTCACATCTAAGGACCTTAGGAACTAATGCCAATCACTATTACCCTCTATGGGAAATGGATATATTTCTTTTAATTCTAAATGCTTTGGGATACTGAGAAAAGCTTTGCTCAGATCTAACTTTGCATGAGAGTTTCCTTTGAATACTACAAGTCCATCCAGGAAGAATGGCTGGGTGGTCATAAAATTGTAACAGGTTTCAGAGTAACAGCCGTGTTAGTCTGTATTCGCAAAAAGAAAAGGAGTACTTGTGGCACCTTAGAGACTAACCAATTTATTTGAGCATGAGCTTTCGTGAGCTACAGCTCACTTCATCAAATGCATACCGTGGAAACTGCAGCAGACTTTATATACACACAGAGATCATGAAACAATACCTCCTCCCACCCCACTGTCCTGCTGGTAATAGCTTATCTAAAGTGATCATCAAGTTGGGCATTGGATGGGCTATTACCAGCAGGAGAGTGAGTTTGTGTGTGGGGGGTGGAGGGTGAGAAAACCTGGATTTGTGCTGGAAATGGCCCAACTTGATGATCACTTTAGATAAGCTATTACCAGCAGGACAGTGGGGTGGGAGGAGGTATTGTTTCATGATCTCTGTGTGTATATAAAGTCTGCTGCAGTTTCCACGGTATGCATCCGATGAAGTGAGCTGTAGCTCACGAAAGCTCATGCTCAAATAAATTGGTTAGTCTCTAAAATTGTAACAGTTGCAGTTACAGATGTATGTGAAAAACATGGTGGTATCTGTATTATTTTTATATAAACGAGGAGTATTTCTGTCTATCTGATTACTACCTTGCCATCTGCTACATGGGTGCAAAGAGTAAACTCGGTTCTGGTTGGTTTTATACATCTGCAGGAAGGAAGAGAATAGTTTTAGATCACCCCTAATCACTGATATTTAAACTATACAGGTGTCAATTCCTTTGAAGGTATTCCCATCACAGTCTGATCAATAAATTGGCTGAATACTCTGGGATGGTAGGGGTGGGGACAAGGCTAATCCAAGTGAGCAAAATAAAGCAAAGAATTTGGAGGGGGAGTTTAAAGTCTCAGCCCTGAAGCTGAGAGGGAAACAGAAGGGAACAAGTGATTTCCGGGAATACACTGACCTTCCACTCTCAGAAGCTTTCATACCTGGGATAAGCTAGGCCTACCTAATTCTTGAGGGGAAAGCTAAGTTTTAGGTAAGAGAATATGCATTTAGGCAGTTGTTGTTTTAACTTTTTCCTCTCTTTTATGTTCCTATGAATAAATAAATAATACTTTGTTTTGAAGAAACAGTTCTGTGTCACTGCACATATCTGCTGGTCACAGCTCCTGGAGGAAGACTATAGTGAGGGCCAAACCCAGTTGGATCTGCTGAGAAAATACTGTTGGACCTGCTAAGGAAACAGTTTATAAATAGAAGTGCTGTAGTCTGGGGAGCTAGTCTGTGGATGGAAGATTTGTGGGATTCCACCCTGAGAGAAGTGAAAGCGCAGGGCCTGCCTCTTGGAAAGGTGCCCAGAGAGAGACTGAGTGAGGAGTCAAAGGCACAGCTCACCCAGAACCATGGCAATGTAAACCAAGGCAGTTACCCATAGAGAACTGAGGACGATGAGAAAGAGCCAAATTTCAGCCACCCTGAAATTTCAACATCTAAATAGAGCTGGGCAGGAAATGGTTCTCCCTCCCATAAAAGTTTTCAAGATTAAAAAAAATATTCGTGTCCAAATTGAGACAAAAAGTGGCTCTCAAAAAATTTTGCAGCACCTACTTCCTCAAAAATATTGGTTTGGGGCAATCAAAATTTAGATAATTTGGAAAGTTGTTTTATTTCAGTTTCAACCATTTAATTTTTTTTACTCTAATTAGCTTCCGTTTTAAAACGAAAAGCAGTTTTGAACTGGAAAATCAGAATTTTTCATTTTGAAAATATCAAAATGGCACATTTTGACAATTTCAAAACTTTTTTTTCAAAAATATTTTGAGTTGAGAAATTTATTGAAAACTACTCTTTCCCATGAAAGATTTTGATTTTGACAAATGGGTATTTTTGACCAAAAAAAAAAAAAATCATCAAGAAATTCCTGACCAGCTCTACAGCTAAGGGTTTGTGCATTCTGGGATAAATTAGACAGTCCTAGAGTTATGACAGTTCTTTGCTGAAGTGTTTATTTCATGCACAAAATGTCTGACACATCACACAAAAATAAAATATACCTTAAAACCCCACCAAGTATATAACATCATAAATAAGTCCCTCTGCTAGGGAAACAGGCTCTGGGTTATGCCTCACCAAATAAAATCCCAACAAGGAAAAATGCTCCTGTGGAAAATGCCTCTCTTGACAATATCCCTCCTAGCTCTCCCTCTCCCTGAGTTCCCAAAACAAGGCTTTTATAATAGCATGCAGAGCCCAAGCAGCCAAAAGGTGAACTAATCCCTCCTATAACCCCAGTTAAGCTCCACAAGATCCCTTATAAAATGAATACACAAAAAGGTTGTTGTGAAGAAGGTAGAGTTGCTACACACAACATTCCTGACACAAACGTACAAAAGCAAAGAGATGAAAAATTAAGCCATCTCACAGTGCATGCCTGCTACTTCTCCACCCACAAGTACGTACCATACTATTACCACAACTACTGTGTGCCACAGACCAAACTCTACCACCTTTACTCTGCTCCTCTTTCATCCTTCTGCAACCCCCCTTTAAAAGACTTTTTCCCCAAAGACGAGGAACTATGTCTCTTTAAGGATACTTGCTCATGTTGAGAGAGAATAGTCTGGTGAAATGTTGTGTGCAGAAGAGCAGTTAAAAGGAGTAATGGACGGCTGGCATCTCTAGGGCATGGAATTAAGGTTATGGTGTGTGGTGTATGGTTGTTGTGGTGATAGTAAGGTGTGTCCTTGTGGGTGAATGAAGAGAAGACATGTACCATTAGATGGCTTAACTTTTCATTTCCTTGATTTTGTGGGTGTGCATCAGGTGTATTATGCTTGTAGCACCCCTAACCGTTTCACAGCAAAGTTTCTGTATATTTATCTCCTATGTGGTTTTAAGGCTTAACTGGAGAGGGGTGTTGTTCAGATGGGGATGGACTCATCGAGCGGGTAGAAGTGCAGTTACGCATGAACATTCATGTTTCAGCATTTGCACATTACTCCTGAGGGAATTCTGCACCAAAAAAAATAAAAATTATGCACACAATATTTTAAAATTCTGTATATTTTATTTGTCAGTAAATAAATATGGAGGCTCCAGCATAGCAGTGGGGAGCACAGGCCACTGGCTGCACCGTGATGGGAGATCATCTGCTGGGGAGGGGTGTGTGACCATTTTGGCAGCTTCCCTATGCTTCACCATCAGAAAGTCATTTTTCTATGGGGAAGCAATAAAATCTGTGGGGGACACGAATTCTGCACCCATGCAGTGGTGCAGAATTCCCCCAGGAGTAGCACATGAACCCTTCTCTATTGCAGGATAAAATCTGTCAGAAAGCATAGCTCTAACAGAGAAGGTTTTATGTCCCCCTGGCCCCAATCAACCAATCAGGCTCATGTGCATCTAGCCACAGTCAGCAAACCTCCCATTAATTCGGTTTTTGTTCACTAGGCATAAAACATTCAGCTATAATGTGAAAAATGGCTAAACATAATGTACATTCAACACGGTTTTTAAAAACATATTGCACTTGATCTAATCAGGATCCACCTCTCTGCCAAGTTTGGTGCAGATAATGCTGATAAGAGATATCTGTCAACAATGAAAAGTAGTACTGCCAAGAAAAAACTTTAGCAAACACCCAAAATCAAATTTCCAATTAAAAATGTAAGAGAAACCAACCAAGAAATACATAGAAAATTAGAAGGGCATAAAACTAACCCTTTGTGAAATTTCACACTGAGTGGCCACCTACTTTTAGAGAAAACAGGAATGTATGCCCCATTTTAAGCCCAATTTAGAACGCAACCTTAACTGTAGAGTCGCTACAAGCATCTCCATACTAAATGTGGAGCCCCTGCTCATTCAGGTCCACTGGATGGCTACCCCTCCACAGCTTGTGACTGAAGGGTTCCAACTGCTTCCTTTGCTAGGGCCTGGGGAATATCTGTGTGTATTGGGAAAGTGAGGCCCCTCCTGTCACAAGACTGAAACTGAAATACAGTTTTAGCCCCTCTGACATCCGCTGCCAGGATAGAGTGGGAGGTTTTTGTTTCCTAAAATTGAGTACAGTACTAGGGCATGGTTTGGACAAAAAGCAGGTTGAATCCTTCTGCTAGAATGCAGTGACTATACATGCGTTTAAGGATTTGAACTTCTGTTGCCTGCTGAGCATAACTGAAAAATGACATTCATTTGTGTGTGAAAAATAGCTCTGTACACCTTATTCAACTTTAGGGCTGGACCTTGGTTGGCCTGAGCAAGTCCACAAAGTGGGGAGAGGGTGCACAAAGCTCCCTTCCATGCTACACATGCATAAAGGGCTGCCACAATCTCAATCCATGAGTCTGGGCCCAATTCTTCCCTGTCAATAAAAGTTACTCATGTCATGCTGGAGGAGATACCAACCTGTGAGTGCAAGGACCAGGGGACTGTCAATGTTACCAACAACACCAGACATTTCAAGGAGTGCCAGGAAGCGTGCAGGGCAAAGATATGTCTCTGTCCCCTTCTCTTCACGAGCAAAGATGGCAAGTGAAGGGGCAGAGGGCAGTTCAGATGAATGCAGACACTACTTCTGAGCGTGCTCTCTCCCAGCACCCTTGAAGTCATTCCACAGGCTATGGGTAACATTTTCAAAAGTGCATAAATGATTACGAGCCTCAGTCTCATTGAAAGTCAATGGATCAGGCTCTTACATCATTAGATGCTTTTGAAAATGTTGACCCATATGCCTTTGGGGAATGGAGCTGGCTTGCTTTGCCTCCAACCCTACCTCCAGTGCAAATATGCCTTGTAAAACCTGAGGCAGCCATTTTAGGGCTAGACAATACATTGTAAGTGAAAAATAAAGTGTATTCATAAAGTGTAATTCTGTGATGTCCATTCACCTGACTAGAATGTACGATGATAGGGCAATGACAAAAAAAGTGGACAACTTTTATTATTAAAATTTATCTGAAAATAACCTAGGTCAGCTTATTACAAGCAAGGGATCCTGTGACTATGTCAATCAATTGCCCTCTCCCATTTTGATTTTTTTTAATCTTATTTCATGGAAAAAGAACTACAATTACATTTGATAATTATCCTGGGGAACATCAGATATATATAATGTACCTAATTCCGAATCAGGAGATTAATTCTCTTCTTGACACCTAGGGGATGGAATTTATGCACCTAACTCTTCATAACATTAATTGCTCTGTTGCAAGTTGCAAGGTAAATCCTCTGTGTATAGAACAGAAAATAGATTTCTCACCGTCTTCAAATCAGATGCACACAAGATTAAATATAGTCAGGGAAAAACTCTCTCTCTGCCACACAGGGCTAGATTGTACCTGCTAGACATAGCTCAGAGAAAGGGACAGTGGAGAACTATACTGTTCCAGAGGGAGCACCATCAGGCATTCTGCTTCTGTGAATCATCTCAACATCTAGAACTCCCCAGCATGCCAGGAGAATATACCCACCACTACACCAGCATGCAAAGAGGATGCAGCCCACCCCTCACTGCATGCCAGCCTCCTTTGAGGGCCAGTGCAGGGGGTTATAGGGGAAGGCCTACTTCTCTTTGGGACCATGCATTTCTGGGGGATTAGAAAAAGGTGAGGAGTGGTCCTTTGAGCACAGGGAGTGCCATTTCTGCCTGGCCTTTATGTGGGCCTCATAAAGCTGGAAGAAGGCTCCTTATCTGGTGCAGCTTCCCCCACTGCACACCTGCACTAGAAGCAGGCAGAATCTGGACCATAGAGATTCATTTCTTATTTATGTTTGTTTGTTTGCAGCTATCTTAAAAGGGTTAATAAAGCAGACAGCCCCTGAGACCACACAATCAAAACAGTAGTGGAGATGGAAATGAGTGAATCAGGCACATTCCATCTATTCTGTTAGAAGTTTTAGTCAATGTCTCTATACACACCAGTTAAACAAACTGACAAACAAAGCCCAGGGAGAAGGACAGAGAGAGAGAGAGAGAGATCTATTTGTGGCACCTTAGAGACTAACAAATTTATTTGAGCATAAGCTTTCGTGAGCTACAGCCCACTTCATCGGATGCATTCTATTTGAGCATAAGCTTTCATGAGCTATAGCTCACTTCATCGGATGTGAATAAGACTAACAGGGCTGCTACTCTGAAAAGAGATCTATTTGTTTTTCACTTTGCAACAATGTTGCTGAAGCTCATCTCAGAAATAAAGTAATCAGCTACATAATTGAATAGCGTGTACAGATTTTTTTTTAACAGAAAATGAGTAGAGATTTTTGAGAGAGAGAGAAATAAGGAATCCATGAAAAGTTTTGAGACAAGTCAAGATTTGCTGCAATGTATAAAAAACGACAGCAAGGCAATTAAAGAGTTTGTTAAAAATAGCCTTCCCTTGGTACAGTAGAAGCAGCTCTTATTAGGACACGCTGTTACATTCCATAACCTTACAAAGAAACAACATTATCAAATAAAATGACCTGGTTTACTTTAATCTCAGCTAAAACTGTACCATCCACATGCCATGTTTAGGAATCAACCACACTGCATACTGTAGTTTGTGGGTAATTATGCAATCTGATGTAGTTGGAAGCCAGGGAACTGTATCCTTACCCAAGACAGAATTACAATGTTATCTGTTTATATAGAACAAAATGATCAAATAAATATTTCTAATCTTACTCTGGAGACTAGAACAAATGCTGTGGAAGGCAAGTATACTATTTGATGTCAAATCTTTCAGATTATGGAATAATGCTGAGTGTAAAGAATTTTTTTTAACAAGGCCTGTTGACCATTAACAATTATTTGAAATATCAAACAGACAGATTTTTCCAATTCAATATTCATCCACTTTAGGGAGAGCCAGTGTCAGACGTAATGATAAATTAATGGCAACTGCATGCAGGCTCTGGAGTTCACATCATTTTTATAGTACGAGGTCAGGAAAACTACCAAGGTTTTGCAGCAACCTCAGAACTGCAGTTATAAATTCTTTTTGTAAGGTAGCTGCAAAGTTCCTGAAACTTCTCAGCTAAGGGACAGATTTTCAAAGGCACAAATGACAGTTCGGATCCCAACTCCTAATGACTTTCAGTGGAAGTTAGGAGCCTAACTGTCATTTTGTGCCATTGAAAATCTCCCCCTAAACTATTACGGCCAAATTCTGCTTTGGTATATGAATATGTGACTCTCACTGAAATCAATATGAAACTTACCAGTGTATCCCATGATAGGAGCTGCACTTTATGTGGAACTGCCATTGCCCTTGCTGTCTGCCTCTACTGAGCTCTCAGGGGAATGTGAGCTAGTGGTACCCCGTCCATTTCAACTGGAATCTTATGAGGCGTTCTAGTGATTTTGGTCAGAGAAGAGTGTCTTACCTTTCAGCCAGGAGAAGCATAGTAAGAATGAGCACTACTCATAGGAAAACGGTGACACATATCTGCAATAAAAGGAAAAGAGAAATCTAAGTGTGTGACTCTCATTTTCCCATGCCTAAAGGCAAGAAAACAGTAAGTCACAAAAGCTTAGCGCTCACTTGGTGTAGTATATTATCATGCAAACATACTCAAATACAGCCAGCCTCTGATCAGCCTTTCTTGGAAGTGCATATGTAGGGAGGTGGGATACAAGGAGTTCCCCCACTATTTCAGACAGCCCTGCACAGGCTGGCTAGCCAGAATCCCACTGGGAAGTGCAGCCCCTATCACCCATACAGACACCCGTTGTTTCAGAGGTTGTGGGGAAGGAAGGGGTGATGGCCTCTATTCCTTTCACACTAACCATCCAAGTTGACTGTGCTTGTAGTGCAGAGTATACTACTTCCCCTTCAAGGCCAGCAGAGCGACCACTCTGTGCGCTCGAGGCAGTCATAGGAGGAATTCTGGCTGATTCCAAATATAGAAGTCAGAGCGTTCACATGCATTCTGAGATACAGCAGTCAGAGAGTTCATGTGCATTTACAGATGTTTGTCACAATAAAACCTCAGACCCATATGGGTGTTTCTGTATTCTGTGGAATCTGGCACAACTTCATGTTGCTGTAAAATAGGTAAGAAAATATCCGACTTCAGATCATCAAGGGAACCAATGGCTAGGATCTGCTTTTACTGATACTATAGAGTATTTCATATTGTCCACATCTAAAATACCATATTCAGAAATAAATTCTATCCCACATTCAGAAGAATGTAATTACTTGATACATATGCACACACAAACTCTGGGTTTACAAACCCTTGAAAAAGAGTCATGCTGAAATTATGAATACCTGGAATTACAGGGCCAGGCTGCACCATTCCAGCAGTACAGAGCAGCTGCCAAGGTAGCTTAAGCATTCTCCTCTGGAGGATTTCCCTTATGTAAGGAGAGTCCCCGGGTGGTATAGTGCCAGCAGAATGGTTTCATACCACAAGCTGTGCTGAGCACTGATGGGCCAACTGCCAGGATCTGGCTCATTATGGGTACCTGTGAACAGTTTCCTTCAATCTCCTTTGACAAACTATGTCATTTCTAGTCCACTGTGTCTTTTTATCAGGTTTTCTGGGAATATCAGTATGTAACTTGTTCTGCAGCCTCCTCCCTGCAGCAGGAGATATGTGAGCCATTCTGTTGCATGTCAGATTGCTTGGTAGTTCTTGAAGAAACCTGATAACACATGATTTCCTTCTAGGTCAGCAGTTTGCAAACTGTCTTTCAAACTCAATTACAATGGTTTATTTCCCCAGTGGCCTGAGGATCATAAATGGAAGAATGTCTGTATTTAATATTTCTCTCCTTCAGAAAGCCTTCATATTTCTTGGATAGGAACTGAGGTCTGTTGTCAGACTATGTCTCATCCATTTCCTTCACAAGTGAAAATTAACAAGGACTGTTATGAACGTAAGATGAGACTTTAACTCTCTGGGCCTAAGTCACCATTGTTCTGACACCAATGCAAAATGACTGCAAAAAGGGTGAGGAATACCACTCTGTTTATCCAGTAACATTTTATACCCGCTTTGCACAGGGGCAAATGGCTATGCAGAGAAGTGATGAATCAGGCCCAAGTGTGGCCATGTATTCGCTGAAGTAACCAATTAATATGCTAATGGCTGCTAATCACAACTGCCATATTAAGATCACACAATCCACACCCACAGTAAAATCACCTGTCACCTGCTGGTGTTCTGCCACCCCAGCAAGGAATGTGATTCCAAAGCACACAAACTAATGGAAAAACCACAGAATTCTTCCTTTTCCTGGGTTTAATCTTGTCCATATCAAAGTTCTCCTTTTTCCAGGGTACAGGCAACGCAACCCACTATCTCCTTGGGTTTTCCACCACCACCAGCCATACTCTTATTCATCCTGTTTCCTTTTAGTGGCAACTAGGCCCTGTAATTTAACCAGCTCTGGCTGTATTGCTGTGCCAGCTACTTAACCCTGCTGGTCTGATTCTCTGATCTACAGACCTGCCAAGAAACTTAGGTCATTGGCTTTGGTCCTACCTGGGCAACCATGGCCACGGGGGTCCTGGCATCAGGACAGGCAGTGTCCCACCGGTGAAAGAATCCTCCAGTGGTGTAGGAGAGCTGTGGCTACAACTGCTCCGACACCATCTTCTTTTCAGGAGCCCTGCCCTCCCGCCACCATCATGTAAGAAGCATGCCTGAGAAAAAGGGTGCCGAGCCAGGTTGTCCTTGTCCTCTGACGATCCCCAGCAGCCGAATAGCCCCTGGGGACTGTTGACGGTTGGCTTCGTTTAGCTGGCTTTAATATGGCTTTAATTTTCACAGGGAGACCAGCCTGGCTGTTGAGGATTGGGGGACTGCAAAGGTGAAAGCCACCTTTGTCCATGCCTCCCCAGTCTTACACCAAACACTGCTCATCTGGACTCTAGAATCTGGGTCAATGTCTTTGCCCCAAGGTGCACCAGGAGAAGCCAATGGGATTACCTGTGTGAGAAAATACCTTCTCATGTAAGTAAGGATTTGCAGCATCAGACCTTGAATTATGTGACAATGATAAAGAAATTAGTGCAATTTATTAGAAATTAGAGAAATTTATTCACAGACACACAAACACACACACACATGGTTTAATGGTATGGTCCAACTAGTTTCAAACATCTTTTTTGCAGATCTGAGAGCCATCAATTATCTTTGATTTAATGATTGTCTGTCACTGTCATAACAGTATGTTATGCCTGTAATGGGCTATGTTGCCATTAATTATTGAAATGCTATCCATTTAGTTAACAGGAGAAGACACTTTTCTGGTTAGTATTAAGGATGAGTTGAGCACTATGACCGTTTTACAGACTTATTCATATTCTCTTTACAAAGAGAAACAGATGTTTCAACTTCTGTATGTCTCAGTTGCACACCATGCACCTAATACTTCTGTATATATTTCACCAATGCAACTAATTCTATTTTTATCAATAATGAATACAAAGCACAGTCCTCTATTCTGGTCTGTAGAGGACAAATTGATTGGGGTCTAATATGTGTATTTGTGTTAAAATATTTCCAAAAGCTTTTTAAACACCCAAGGGAACCAATTTGTGGGCTAAAACAACATAGAATCTAATCTTCTCATGGTATTTCAGTGCACATATATTGGAAATACAATGAGGACACTAGTTCCTGTGTATTTTGCACTCATAAATGGCTTTCTAAGACATTATAAATGCTTGGTAAGAAGCAAACATGAATACCAAGCTTTACCAGAATGCTGTTGCTCCTGTGAACTAGAATGCACATCCCTATGTTTTGTGATGATTTGATCTAATAGTGAATTCAAGCAAATCAGACCCAGTAGGGGTAAAAATAGCTTTGTTTAAATTGTATTTTCACATATTGCATCATATTTCCGCCACCTATAATTTACTGTGAACAGAGAGGCTTTAATAAATACCCTATGTCTGCATAAACATAAATAATATGGAACTCCAATGACTAAAAATTCATTCATTTACAGAAACTAATCACAACTGTTGAGCAAACCATTTTCCAGAGAGCTGAAGAAAAATCCAGTGAAAGGTTTTAAAGCCACACACTAGCCACACGCAACCGGCTTTTTGGAAACCCTCCCATTTATTGTTCAACAAAATGAGGATGTACGGATGTCTCAAAAAGGGGACAATTTCTGCTTGCCTTTTTTAAAAGAGTAATCCACTGAAGCTATTGTGCCTAATTCTTCTCCCACCAGTATAATTCCATTCTTTTCATGGAGTTATTTCATGGAATGAACGAAAAATCACATAGGTTAGTTCCAATTCAGAGGTGATGTGCAAAGTGGTTTAAATCAGACTCCTTACATTAACATAGACTCCTCTAGATCTACTTCCTTGAGCTGGTCAACATTTTTTGTCAAAACATATTTTTCAATACAATTTTAAAATTGTAATGGCCAATTTTCATTTTGGTGACAATTTTCCGGGTTTGCCTGTTGACAACCAGAAATCATAATGTAACAATTTATCATAAACATTGTCATTTTTTCATTAAAAATATCATTTTTTTGGTTCTTGGTAAAAAATGTGAGGGTTTGGTTTTTGAAAACCACGCTTTATTTTTACCTGAAAAATGTTTTCAGAAGCAAACACTGTTTCAGTTTTTCATTTCCTGTTTGCATTCGAAAATATCCACAATCACTTTATAAAAAGAAGAAAAATGATTGAAAGCATCCTGTAAACAAATAATAGGCATTGTAGGGCCACTTACAGTAATGTTCTAATGTGTGTGGGAGTGAGATAGAACCTCTAAGCGGGATAGCAGTCATTGAGGGTATCGGAAGAAGTTGTACATTTCACCTACTTAGGGGCCCTGGACTTAGACTCCCTTCTGAATAGGGAGCAATGGAACCTTTTTTATAAGGAAAATAAGTACAATCTGAGCCAAGGCAAATGACTGTTATTTCTAGAAATCAGCAGAATAATTTCAGGTCAGCAAACCTAGCAGCAATGGCTGACTGCATTGCTCAACTAAGTTCCTATTGTCTCATTTCACTTTCTGAAAGCCGTGGAACACAGTTACATTGAATCATTGTTAGCACCTCTTCTCTTCAGAATCTGTTTAATAATGGAAATCTTTTAGGTACCCATGTTTCAAAGGGGTTTGCTTGTCGTCTTGTCTATTTATAATAGTGAGTTGTTTTGAAGTAAAAGTAAATCTAGACAATAAAGAGAGCATTGTAGGTATTTCTTAAGTAAATCAATAATAAGAGTGGCAGAAAGGTAAATATTAGTTAAGGGACCCTTTGGCAATAAAGCAATCATTTGCTTGATCACATACATAAATTAACTACAGACAATGGGAATGAAATGGTAAGGCTGCACAGTTAAATGAGAAAATGTCATGCAACAATAAAATGAAGAAATCAGCATTTCATTATATGCATTTTACTTTGGAAACAGTAATATATTGTATTATACTGCACCTTTTACAAGAAAATAGAAAATAATACACCTGTGTCACCGGGCTGACATAACATTGCTGTTGATACTCTACATTTCTGATTTTGTGTTTTTAACTTTACACCGATCCCATTTTTGCATTGAGTTGCATGCCTAACTCATTTGCATATTTGCAGAATTGAGGGCCGGCACAACATGATAGATTTTTGAAAAGTGCTTTGATGTTGTTCCTTCTCCACTCCTAGCTTTCTTCTGACTGTAAGGGTGGAATGATGGCCACGCAGAAGTCAATGAGTGGGGCAGGGTTGCTACTGACTTCAACAGAGTGAGGATTTCACCCTCAGTTCAAGGCAGAGACTGTGTCTTCCCAGAAGTTTGTACAGAACTTCAGATAGTTAGGGTACAAAATGTAAGCAGTTACTATAATAATAGAGACAGGAAAAGGGGCAGAGTTCCTATAGCTTCCTACAGCCCTCCTTACCTGAAGTCTGGCTATTACTGGATAGGTGCCTCTAGATTTATTTTAAAAATGTGAACATATAAATAAATAAACTAAGTATTTCACATTGGATATTTTTGGTGAGCATTTTTCAATGTTTACAGAAGTTTTCCTCCTTTATTCCCCCAGTCTAAGAGGCACAGCAATGACCTTTTCTGTGGAATAGCCAAGAAAAGCTGTACAATGCTCCCTCTGGTCCTGGGTGCCTAATGATGTTGCTCTGTCGATCAGCCGGTGGAGGGGATTATGTCATTCAAAAGCAATGCAAGCTCAGCAAAACTGAGCTTGGGACCCAAAACTGTACCCCCATATGGTGATGGTGCATTATTCTGCCACCAGGACACAAAGCCAGCCTTTACGTGTCAGTGTTGTTTACCCAGTAGAGATATTCACCACAGCAACCAATGCATCAATTAACATGCACCTAAAATGTATTATTCCATGTTTAGTTCTTGGAATCAACATAATCCACATTTTTATTGAAGAAAAAAAATTGAAACCCAAGGAACAGCAAGTGGTCTCTTTAAAAAAATTACAACTTTGTTCTAAATCCGTGGAAGAAAATTTGTTGTGTTCTAGTTTCTCTGGCTCATTAAGCCTAGAAATCTGATAACAGTCTTATCACCACAGGATAACGTTAAATTTTAAATAGGAACAAAATAAAGCATGCCCAGGAATATATTAACCTGTTATGTCCCCAAAATAAATGCACATACTTGCACTGAATGGGAATTTGCAAAAGATGTTGGGGAGATGTACAGGATACAAATAGGCTAATACATAAACATATGGACATGGCCTAAATGTTGATAGTGGATAAGAAAGAGACACTCATCCATTGTATAAACAAAATAAACACCGTCATCAGAACCAGTTTGCTTTCTGACATTGTTGTTAGCATTTTCAGGCTGAGAGGCAGAGACTATAGCTGCAAGTAATTCAAAGACCACAAATTCACATGCCACTGCCCTGGGCATCATACATAGAGACATGCAATGGTATGATTGTTTATTAAAAACAACAACAACAACAGAAAAAGTCACAGGATGCTATTTCCAACCATACTCATATGGCCACAGCAGTGTCAGGTGCCCCCATGTCCTAAGGTAAGTTCTGATGGGCATCACTGACACTGCTTCACCAAACACCTACCTCCTTTTCCTAGGTTGCCAGCATTTCTGTTTTGACTGCAAATCCATATTGGAAGAACGAAGCTATGAATGCCTTGCTGGACGCTGATAAACAATGTGGTAGTACAATGAGCCCTAAATATAAAGAAAGACATGAGGTAGATCACAATCCTACAATTCTAAAAATATAAAGGGCTAGTTAGTAGCTTTAACCCTAGCCCTGAGTAGGGAAGATCGTAGGAAGAGAGGCAGTCTCTCAGATACTTAGGGCCTAAGCCATATAGGGATTTATACACTAAAACACCTAAACTGCATCCAGAACCAAATATCCAGTTGGTACAGCTACCAAAGGGCTGGTGTATTGTGTACCCTCCAGCTAACACAACTCAGGAAGTGAGCATTTGAATGTTTATATGAACAGTTGTTTCCCAGCAGTCACAAAGGCATGGGTCATAGGATCTGAAAGAAAAGGTCATAAATGCATAGCTAAATACAGACAGAAAGAGACACTCTTGGCCATCAGTGCCACCTATGATTCCAGAAGAAGGAAAGGCCCCCCAAACTGAGAACCGCTTTGGTAGGAAGTGGACAAACGCTTGAATACTGGGGGGTGCAGAAACCATCACCTCAAGATCCTTCCTCACTCAACTACAATCACCTCCTTACTGTCCAGACTAAGCATTGGCCAGCTGGCTCTCATCCAAACCCCCACTTTCAGCTAGACATTGAAAAAGCAAAGACATCTCATTATCTGGGCTTGATGAAATTGAAATCTAGAGCTGAGTGCCATCCTTACACTAATAGAATTGCAGTCCAAGTCCCCTCACAATTTCCCCACATATGTATGGAGCAGGAGAAGGTAGCAAAACAGAGCTTCATGGAACCATGCTTCAGAGATCATATAGCAGAGATGAGCAGTTGCTCAAAACTTCCCCCATGCAATCTCTGCATGCAGCAAGAAAAGAACAAAGCTGCTGATGAATGATATGATCCCTCCCAGGGCCTATAGATGAATTAATAAAATCTCATAGTTGATGCTATATAAGGTTGCTGGCAGATACAAAAGAATCAGCATGGACACCACACTATTTTCCTTTGCTAGGAAGAGGCTATCATGCAATGAGACTAATGCAGTTATTTGCTATGCTATGCCAGGAGAGCTGGCTGGGGTCAAGGATATCTAAGGACTTCAGATGGCACCTTGTCACAAACGTCTCAATAATCTTCCCTGGAAAAGAGAAAGTTGCGGTTATGTTCCAGAAAGGGGAAGAGGCTGGAGCTTCCCCCAAACCTGGAAGATTCCTACTGTACTGAGGGAGTATGCATGGGGGGAATGACCCTGTAAATCAGATCATCTCAGTAAGAGGACATTGGCATGAGGAGGAGTGGGTCTAGGGGAGCTGGTAGGCTTCGTGGAGGTCTAGTTTAGCTGTGTTTTTGGTTTTCAAGGAGGACAGAAGTTGGGGACTAATGCTGTGCGAATAACTTTCAGTTCAAAATATACATTTAGTTTCATTTTGGGTTTGAAGAAAACATTTCATTTTGTTCTGCAGGGTTTTTTAACTTGCTGTAAAATGTTAAATGAAAAGGCATTTTGAATTAAAAAAATCAAAATGTTTCATTTAGAACATGTTGATTGGTCAACTCTGGCCTCTGATAGGCCCACGATGCCATCTTCCTTTGCCCACTTGTTGAATGTTCAAACAAGCATGACGGGGATGGATCACTTGATGATTACCTGTTCTGTTCATTCTCTCTGAAGCACCTGGCACTGGCCACTGTCAGAAAACAGGATACTGGACTAGATGGACCTTTGGTCTGACCCAGTGTGGCTATTCTTATGTTCCTATGTTCAAGCACCTTCTTGCTTCTGCTGCCCCTCAAGTTCGGGAGAAACTCCCTATAAACATCCACAAACTTAACTCATTATCCTCTTTCACATTCCTTCTTAACACTCTCCTTTGCATTGATACCCACAAAAAACTTGACAGCGGTTAGGCTGCTGCTGTGTTGAGACCACTGCCTATCATGCTGACCAGTATTGTCTCATTGTTTCCTTCCACTCCCTTATCTGTATGCATCTGTCATCTCTTGTCTTAGATTGTCAGCTCTTTGAGGCAAGGAATGCCTTTTAGCTCTGTGTTTATATAGCACCTAACACAATGGGGTCCTGGTCCGCGGCTGGGTCTTTTAGGTACTATGATAATACAAGCAATGCATCATAATATTAAGTTTTAATTTTTCCAAACAAAAAGTCTGTTTTCCCCCCCAACCAAAACAAATTCAACCCAAATTCATGAAATTCCTCAGTCAACCCAAATCTGCATTTTTTTGGAGGGAAAAAGATTTTGTGCCCAGCTCTCTTAGATGACTGTTGGAAATCAAGAGTGCAATCACAAGATAGATCCAGGGGATGTACCAGGTCATGGTGAGGAATGGGAGTTGCTGAGGTTTCCCATCTTAGAAGGCTATGCACCCAGTCTTCTGAATACTTATCAGATCAGACTTCTGACTCTTAGAGATCTCAGGCTGTTCTAAGGTGTACCAGGGGACTGGCTGAGCATGGAGCAGCCCAGGATCAAGAACTGCAATGGGCACCTTTACACCCTTCCTTCCTTAACTGTGGCAAGTGCTCCTTGGCCATAGTTGAGAAAATCTGTTAAAGCCCTTTATAGAAAAAGACAAGTTTGCTGTACTCTAGAAATTGGGGAGGGTGGGGAGAGAAAAGGACATAAGTAACTTCTTAAAGTCCTGTTCCCCCAGTCAGCATGTGGCAGACCTTCTTAGGGGCTACTCTCTTTCTCAGGTTACTGTGGCAAGGGAACCAATAATTCAGCAGCTACTTGATATCCTGACAAAGAATGTAGATAAAATTACCAACCATGGGGGGGAAATATGTCATTTACCGGGCAGCTCCAAAAGGCAGCAGGCCACCTTGAGGAACAATGCTTTACAGAGCTTCCAGCAGAGAGGCCTGGCTCCCCACCACTCCTAGTTCTGAGCTCTGCCTTAAAGGCACAATCAAGCCCTAAACTAGTTTCAACAAGAAGCCAAGCATGAAGCTACAGCGGGGATGAATTTGGCTCTACATAGCTTGACTGAACTGTGTGCAGATGGGAAATGCATGAATATTAGCATCAGAAACGCACTAAGAAGGCTGCCTCAGAAAACTTCCTTTGGTGTCACAGGACACCCATATCACATGCAGTACGTTCCCAAGTGTTTCACTTGGTCTTAAAATGATGACTGACAGGTCTTGAGGTTGAAGATCTGTGTGAATATCAAACACAAGGCTTTACTCCGAGTTTCCTGAATGTTTTGTCAGAGAGAGCACTGGAAAATGCTCAATCACTAGTTACCTAAGTCTTGAGGCCACTAATAGGGGTTACGCAGGACGTAAATAGTTGTGCAAAACCACTTCTTGTACAATTATGAGTCAGCCCTATTTTAAATATTGCATATACTATCTACTGATTCAGTTGTTATGCTTGCCCCTCATCAGACTAATCTCTCAAATTCCACAAGACTGAAGTGGATTGATGGTAGTGGGGCAGAAGAGAATCCTTACATTTACTTATTAACATCACAGATCCACAGGATCCTGCAGAGCCTTCTGGGAAATTTTACTGGGGTTACTGCAATTGCCCCCACTCTACCATTGACCATTTGACTTCATTTGATCCCCAAAACACAAAGAATCACTCCTTGATGATGGCTCACATACTGTATTGATCACAAAACCAAAGGTAGAGACACTCTGAGAAGGTGAAATTACATACAGGCAACTCAGCAGATTTAATGCTTGTGTTTGTGCTTTCTTCATTGAAGTTACCAGTTGTGCCTGCAAGAACTTTGTCACTGAGGGATCCAGTTCTGCACTGTTCAGTTTGTGGACACAAAGACCAAGCTGTCTGAAGAGGATGCATTAGTATTATTCTTTGCAGGACAACTTGCTATATAGCTGTCTTTTAAAGAGGAAGAAAATAAATTTTCATAAGAGTTCTTGGGTTTCCAATTGATGAAGAATGAAGAAATCCCTCCTCATGCCTGAGTAGAAGCCAGAATGAATAACTGAAGAGGATGAAGAGACAGTAATTACTGAATACTACCAAACTGAGATTTTCTGGAATTATTTATCTCAGATGACTTTGTTATGGGGCTCGGGGTGCAGTACAGACCAGTAAAGGATTGTGTCACCACTTGCTCTGTAACCCTGGGTACCTCACAATGCTTTGCTGCTGTAGCTCCAAATGTTGGATGCTCACAAGCAGCCTACAAGCATGCAGGTCACACTCTGTGTGTGTGTTAGACAGCCCTGCTTCAGCAGCTCTGACCCCAGCAGTCTGCCCACAGCCCCAGTCTGGTGGCAAGGTGACCCCAACACACTCCCTGTCCTAAATTTTACAAAAACCATGTGTACTGTAATGTCCAGCCCCTTCCTGGACAGTTCAGAGAAATGATAAGGTCCATTTTTCTCTAAAGGAAAAAAAAATGCACATAATAATTTATTAACTTTAATTAATTTATTAACACCTTTCCCTTTAAACACAGCACTGAGTTGGTTTTTAGTAAAAATAAAAGAAATTTATTAACAATAGGATATTGGTTAAATGATGCCACGTAAGAGGCATAATGTTAGAAAGGGGTACGAGTAAAACCAGAGCAAAAACACACATCTAAAAGTTGAAAGCTTAGTCTAGCAAGGTACAATCTTTGCATAAGCAGGTTTCTCACCTATATTCAAGTCCCAGAGACATTGATCCCCCTTTAATTGAAGGCTGTCTTTCTCAGCTTGCAAGAGCTCTGTGCCCTTGTCTCCAGTGGTGGATTACCGCACAGGCTGAGGGTGCCCATGCCCAGGGGGCCCAGCCAATTTAGGGACCCTGCAGAAGTGCTGGAACTCTGGTCCTGCCCCCTGCTCCTCCTCTCCCCTCAGCGACCTCTGTCTCCCTGCTCCTCCTCTTCCCCCTGAGGCCCTGCCCCTGGCCTGGCCAGAAGACGGAACCTGTGGTAGGGTGACCATACTCCTGCCCTTCAGATAGAGCTTGCCTGAATGCCCTCCCCCTCTCTCCCGTGTGTGACACAGAGCTGGCCCAAGCCTCTGTCCCCCCTGTGCGGGGCTAGCCTGAGCCACTCGCCCAAGCCCTGCTCCTTTCCTGTACAGGGTTGGCCTGAGCCCCACTGCTCACCCGCCCTCCCCCGCCAGCCTCTTTTTGGCAAAACTGGGCATTGGTCTTGTTTGCTCTTGCCATCTGGTGCAAAAAAAGTCAGGCTGTCTGGAGCTGAATTGAAGCAACTCAGACCTCACGTTTTGCTGTGCATGAATAGTTCAAGTTCTCTCCTGAATTTAGGACCTGTGAGTGAAACCCTGGGCCTACTGAAGTCAGTGGGGGTTTTGCCGTTACACTTCGATTTGGCCGAATTCACTCTGTTATTTTTGAGTTGGTTCTAGCAAAGTGAGTCTTCTCATCCATAGAGTTAAACCTTCGAGTTAAAACTGTCTTTTATGCCTTCCCATGTTTTTGCTGATACAAGTATAAAATATATTTTGCTGTGCATGAATAGTTCAAGTTCTCTCCTGAATTTAGGACCTGTGGGTGAAACCGTGGGCCTACTGAAGTCAGTGGGGGTTTTGCCGTTACACTTCAATTTGGCCAGAATTCACTCCGTTATTTTTGAGTGGGTTCTAGCAAAGTGACTCTTCTCATCCATAGAGTTAAACCTTCGAGTTAAAACTGTCTATGCCTTCCCATGTTTTTGCATATTAATGATCGGAGTTTTGTTATTTTGCATTAGATACCTTTGCCAACAATTATTCCAGAAACTCCCTCCGATCTTGTCTTATTCCAGCTCTTTACAGACCTCTCCCAAATATCTGGCTGAATCTGGCTCTATGTTTTCTCTTGCAAAAAATGCCTATAAATTTTAAGGAAAATTGGGACTCCAGTGTTAAACCTTACATGAAAGACAGCGCCCCCCATAGCACCGCACCACATAACTGGCAAAGGCAGTGGTTTGATACTGGATCAAGTCAAAAGTGTCACCTGTTGAATCACCAACACCACACTCTGTGCCTCCATGGATTTTCCTTGGAGAGCTTCTAGCTTAGTCCTATCATGCTAGACTCTGCACTACATGTAAAATCGGATGAGGTCACACTTGAGGAGATACGGCAGTGGGCACATTTCAGCATTTCTTTCTCCACTAAGCCTGATGAAAGCTGTAATGATCTACCAATCGTTAACTCGGTAGGAATCCTGCCTGTAACCTTTACAATCTTCATTGATGAAGTGAGGCCGAGTCTGCTGTCAGAAATCAAAGCCTGGGGGATGATCCATAGAATATATGAAATAATATATTGCAACAGAAACAGGCCAGTAAGAGCAAAAATCAGTAGCTGTGATACAATTGGGTTTATGGTGTTGAGGGATGGCCGTCTTCGGTCATCTTGGTTCATTTTTGTGGGGGGAGGGGAGAGGAACTAAGGGAAGTGCATTCATCTCTATACAATTTATTTGGTGACAAAATGAGAAGTCGATCAAATATTTAATATGTTGACCCAGGGAGCTGTAGCTGACAGATCAAGTGCTTTCACGTTAGATTCAAACATTCAGGAAACAACAGAAACAGCCAGCATACAACCAGTATTTCTGGCTAGACCTGAGGGGGAGTGCTGGCAGACAGCTTCTTTCCCTCCTTGAGCACCTGCCAAAAGAACACAGGGGGAATAAAATCCAGGGGAAAGCAGATAGAACGAATGCGTCAACTAGGACTTTTCATGTTCAGGGGCATGGCCAATCAGGCTGAAGGCATGTGCAAGGGAATATATCCTTGCTAGCATTTACCATCAAGGCCCAGGGAATCTGTGTCATTTTTGAAGACAGCAGTAAGTGCTGCTGCTGAGAGGGAATATGTTGACCCTCAGGGAGCAATCGGGGAGCATGCCAGTGAGGTGCTTTAACCACAAGACAAATCCTTCTTCCAGTAGTCCAGCCTGCATTTCAGCACAGTATAGAGTTAGGGGTCATTGGTAAATTCTGATCCAGGAGCAAGTTTGGATTTTGAACATCACCTAGGTTTGATGGTTGTCAAAAGCAGTCTTTGGGTCCTGCAAAACCCGTACCAGTTGGCCCCTTTGGTTTTGAGGAGGAATCAATAGCAGTATAGTAAGAGAGGCCCCTGTGCTGCTGATACAGATGGGGAACAAAGATGAATGTGGCATGTACAATAGCTGCATAGTGCCTCAGCTGTACGAGTCTTCTATCAGTTTTACCTGTAGATCCTTGGCCTACATGTAGTTTGGTAGCCCAATTCCTTCTACACCCCCAACTATCCCATAGTACAAGGCAAGGACAAGGAGTAGCTCTTCAAAAGCCACCTATCTATTTGGAGTAACTTCTCTCTTTCTCTGCAGGTTGGAGTGTAAGGTCCATGGTGAAGGTTAAAGGCAGTTAAATATCCAGAATCTCCTGCCAAGAGCATCTGGTAAGACCCCAAGCATACAGCAAGCTTTGCATTCACTAAGGCTCTTACAAATTCTGTTGATTAATTCATCAATTGATGCAGTAAGGACTCTCCTGCTAGAATAGTTTTACTTATAACTCTCAGATCACAGCAGATCTTGATTTGGCCTGATCCCATTCATACTGCTGCTATACTGGAAATCAATTGTGGAGCATCTAAGAACCATATTTTCATTCCTGGGGGACATGTAAAATCATGCCCGGGGCTCCATGGGACCATCGGGGTCCTGAACTTTATAACATGGTCTAGACCTCATGAGACCAGGCTTTCTCATGGTATTTAGGTACTGCTGCTGCCAGTTCTGTCTGAAACATATGCAGAGGCACCAAAAAATGAAGAAGATATGAAATGGGTAAGAATATAAAATACATTTTTCAAACTCTATTAAAGACTCAACTCAAATTTTGGGTGAAGGCTTCAGCTGGTACTGATCTTATCCCAAGTGCTTTGCCATACCTTACTTTTAACTTTTACTGGGCCTAAGCCAGAGACATGCTGACTATTTGAAAACCCCATTGATTTCTCTAGCATCTCTAAGTGCCCTGCACGTCTTCGGTCAGGTCCATATTGTGCAAGATTGAAAGTAAACAAAAGTTTGAGGGGATTTTTTGTAAAGAAGTGATTTTTCCATTCTGTATTCCCACTCTTTTTATTTTGTGTCTGTTTGGAAAGATAATCTTATTTCTTTTAGTCATGTCAATGACTCACTTTTTGTGGAAGAATAGCAATTTTGAGCCATTTTACACAGCTGGTGTCAGCTTTAGCTTAATAAGTCAGGAAGCACAAAAATAGAGAAATTCAAGCCCCAGAATGAATGACAGATAGCAATGGATGACTCCCCCACCTCCCCAGGAATGCAGCTCTTTCATATTATGCAATTATACACTAATGTGATTCAAAAAAGTGTTGCATGTGAAGTAAAGGAATGAACTTTCAGCTGGTTTTGGAAAAAAAAATCTTCATTGCTGAGTTTTGATTATGTTGTTGTTAGAGTGTAAAAAACACTGAGGCAGGGATTTGGGCTTTCTCTTTGTCCTGGGAAGTGCTTAGCACACTTCTGAGAGCTTGTTAGCCGACGGCCAAGGATGTTTGGTGAGGTGCCAGCTATGCCCGTTTATACCATCCGTGACTTTAACCGCTAGGACACACTGTCCCTTCGCGGCAGGCAGCCCGGGCTAGGCTGATGGATGCCCCAAGGTCCTAACCAACCGTGACTTTAACTGCTAGAGCTCAGAGCTCCTTCGCAGCGGGCAGCCAGGATTGACTGACAGGTGCCCCAAGAGTTTGCCCCCGTGGAGGTGGCACAACTCAACGCTAGGCTCTTAGTACTCTCACCTAATGGCCAGGCTTTAGAGCCAAAACGGGTGAGGTTCTTTAATTGTGTTGGCTGCTTTACAGTAAACCAGAGAAAACAAGTCAGGCTTAAGCACAAATGGTTACCAAAATTTATTAAGCTAGATTCTAATCATGTGGTTACAAAATTGCTAGTGCCTACTTATTTAAATGTAGAGATGTTACACACACAAACAAGTTACAAAACTGAAGCCACAATCCCAAAGAAAGAAAACAAAGTATAGAGCTCTATT
The DNA here is from genome assembly GCF_965140235.1 of Caretta caretta. Classification (NCBI taxonomy): domain Eukaryota; kingdom Metazoa; phylum Chordata; order Testudines; family Cheloniidae; genus Caretta; species Caretta caretta. Next base: position 46,598,275 of record NC_134207.1, read on the forward strand.
TCAAAATATGTGTACACTAAAGATAGGAGATCAGGTGTGGGTGCTTCTTACCCTCCTTGCATCTCTCGATTCCAGCGGTGCCAAGCCAGGATCGGTCACTCAATTCCGCGGAAAGACGAATAAGGGACAAGGCGTAGGGACCCTCTTAGCTGCAGAAGCCTTGGGAGGCTGTCACTTAACTGACCAGCAGATAGATAGTGAAAAGCACTCAGAAATCATGGTGCTGTAGGTCCCCTACTTATACCTCTGTACTCCTTTATTCTCTTTCTCCTTTCTTATGCCAAATTGGGGCTGGTCTGTCTGGGTGACGCCAGCTTTCGCAAGAGTAGTTTACACTTGCAAGGGAGAGAAACAATAAGTTTCGACTACTGGACATTTCTTTTATCAGGGTAAATATTTTCCCACCTAGGATGTTGGTGTGTGTGCATCACGCTATTTAGTAGGGGCTAAGAGCCATGTCTGTCACAGGGCCTCTGCCTGCTGTGAGCTTAATCGTTGTATATGTTCCCAGAGGCACATTGTAGCAGCACACCTGTGCTTTCACAGCTTCAAAGGCTGTGTTGGAATATATGTTAAGTGCCCTGTTCTGGCTTCCTCCTGTGTTTCCAGCAATGCTGGTCTGAGGAGCGGGGGGGGGCTGGCTGGCTGGCTACAGAGCTGTATAAATAACAAGTGCTAACTGTGAGGGCAGGTCTGCACTTAAAACGCTGCAATGGCGCAGCTGCACCACTGTAGTGTTTTAATGAAGACACTTTATGCTGACAGGAGAGAGCTCTCCTGTCCGTACTTAATCCACCAACCTGAGAGGTGTTAGCTATGTCGACGGGAGAAGCTCTCCCTCCAACATTGCGCTGCCTCCACTGGGGGTTAGGTCAGTATAACTTCGTCACTCAGAGGTGTGGATTTTTACATCCCTGAGCAATGTACTTATACCGATGTAAGTCTGGAGTGTAGACCAGACCTGAGTTTCTAGTGAGAGGCAGTTTTGTCTGCTGGTGAATTGAAAAGCCCTGGACTGACAGCGAACTGGTAATTGGATTCCCATCAGCATGGGTTAGTCCAGTCCGAACAGGATCACTGCTAAGGTAATTCATTCTCTGGGCTTCATCCAGCCTTTGGTCTCTCTGCTGAAATTGCCAACAAAGAAACCAGTTGTGACATTGGGTATCTTTATGGTGAGGACACTTTTCCATTAAGAAATGGGCTGAGATCACCAACTCACGTCATACTGGCTGCTGGGCAGCTATTAGAATGTAAAGATTTTTGGCCTTGGGTCAGATTTGATTCACTGACTTGAAAGTGAAAAGATCCATGTCCCATTACCTAGTCTCTGCATCTGCATGAAAAGCAGGTTCATTTTATACCAGGAAAATTGCGTTTGGCTTTACAAAAGCTGCCCTTGTGAATTACTGCAGTGGAAGAAAGGTTTGAAGGTCAGGGTAAAATGTGGTAAAAATAATTAATCAAAATTGTTTTAAATTGCTCTATTTTGTATAGCCCTTACATTTCTGTTTGTCTGTTAAAAACTGAAAGGAAGATGAACTGATATTCCTATTTAGTCTTTTTTTCACACTAGGGAGTGAATCAGAGTAGAATTGGGGGGTGGAGACTGTGATAAAATGCAAAGATAAGAGAGCAAAAGGAAAAGAAAGAACCACTTTTATGTCCTCCTACCTTGACCCCGTAAGAATATTTGGATTTAACACACTGGATAAATTCTATTCTATTCCATTTTAAATAAGGTCTTATACTTCATTCTTCACCATAGTATCTGAATCAATAAGGTCATCGGCCAATTTTATTTGTAAGCCACACTGGCTAGAATTGCATGGCTAGAACCCTAAAGCAAGCAGGCTTTGCCATGTATCTCCATAGATGCAGATCCCCCTCTACTTGCAGAACCCTTCCTTTACCAGTTCTAAATCATCTGGGCTGAGTTATGTGGCTGTTTTGTGCCGTGGCCAATTACCCCCAGAGACTTGGATAATTTGTTTCACTTGTGATGTCACAATGTCAGCTTGAATCTCCTGTAATGACCTAAGTTTGAAGGAGGGGAGGAAATCTCTGCTCTCCCTCTGTATTTTAACTCTCAAACAAAATAATACAAAGCTTCATGGCATCCACTTACTCCTCTATTGGGAAATCAGTCACCAGCACATCTTAGAAAGTGGGGCCCACGAAGTCAGACTCTGAACAGGTGCTTGAAGGGGCTAATAGATTAACAAACAGCAGCAGCCCATATTAGGTAAATAGGTATTTCCTCTGCATTCCTACTTAGGACAAAAAAACATTACAACACTAGGACAATCCCCTTAATTTATGCATAGGTGAAGTTATTTGGCCAGAATCAGAGATTTTCTTATGATAATTAAAAAAAAATAGGTGACAATAAAGGAAAGAGCCATACATTTACTGGGAAAGAAAACTAGATAGCAGTGGTCACTGGCCAGCACAGCCTCCTGCATTACACCATCTTCCACAGCAGTGTCTTTAGCCTGCCCTTCCTGCCTTCCGCTATACCTGAGATGTCTTTAACCTAACCTTTCTGTGTCACACTATACCTGCAGTGCCTTTCACTTAACTGTAGATACTGCAGCTGGGGTATTGTTACTGAAAAAAGAGAGCAGGAGGGGAAACAAAATGCCACCACATCAGTTTCCTAAACATAAACCTTGAAAACTTCCTCAATAGCGTAGTGTGCAACTTTCTGTTCAGAAGGTGAGATGGAAGTCAGCCATAGCTGTGAAGATTAAAAGGAATCAGGGACTTATCTTCTGTAACAGCTGTTGGCCTCCCAAAATCTTATGGCTAGAAGGGGACATAAATAACAGCATCCAGCTTCCCTATCGCTTTGTGCTGGTTTATTTCCAGAATCTAACAATTACTTTACACAGAGTGAGTGTGCGGGATAGGTGGAAGGTTACAGTATTTCACTGACAAATCCCTTAATAAGTTACTGCATTCCCCTCTGTCTTGGATCATTTTGCACCTTGCCCCAGTCACACACACTTCTGCTGTGGAACAAACTCTTAAAAGCTGGGAACAAATGAGAGTTTAAGGTCCCTGAGTTTCCATTTCCCATGGACATTACTATAAAACCAGATGCTATTGTCAGGCTAACCGCATAGTGAAGGGATATGGAACATTAAATATAGATTCAGTTAGCTCAATCAGAGAGAGAATTTCATGTTATCTGCCGCTAGGAAAAGTTTCATTTATGCTAGTGTATTGATTCAACTCTGATTCTATGATTCCTAATTGCGGAGTTTAACCCAAGTGCCAACACTAAATACAATAGCAACGTCTTAAAAAAGAATCAAGCAATTTCTTTTATTGAGTCATACTCTGCTGTTCATACAGAAGATCATAAACAAAACTCTCAATAAAATTCAAACAAGCCAGTGTTTCCAGTTTCCATCCACCTCCACCCTTTTTATCCTTTCCTTCAGCGAGCAGAACAGCATACAACCATCTCATCATCCCTTTTAAACATCCTGGATATTTTACCAGATCAAACACCCGGCTGCTCAGTTTCCAAAAGTTTCATGTGCCTCTTGACTCAGCACGTTCAGTGCCTGAGATGTGAACATGAATGGGGGAGAAAGACTATTTTGCAATACAGCAATCAGGTTTCAAACCCTTATACAGATCTTATATGATTCTGCAGATTTTCAGTGTAAATTTCTAGATGAGGCAATATTTCATTAAGATATATTTTAAAATGTAACATTTTTATGGGACAAACCCTGAGGTGTTTACTCAGGCAATACTCCTACTGAGTCTGTGGGCATTTTATCTGAATAAGGACTAAGTAGAAATTAAGATTCAGATCCTGTTCCAGGGATCTGTACAGTATAAGGATTTCACTCCAGGCCCAGTGTGCCCTTCCAGGCACAGCTGTTCCACTGGGACTTTGCTCAGAAAAGAATTGGAGAGTTTGGCGATGAGGTGAGAGGTGAAAAGGGAAGAGTGAGGGTCTGGTCATGCTCCATAGCACCATCCAGGGGTAGCCCAATGCTAATAATAATAGAAATTCTTTTTATATTACATTACCCAGGAATCCTAGTCAAGGATCAGGCCCCATTTTGCTAAATACTGTATAGTTAACAAGAAGACAGCCCCTGCCACAGACAGCTCACAATGTCCATGTCAGACAGGCTTCAACAGGTTGATAAATCTGAAAATGTGTGGAAGTCAATTGCAAGGTTAATGTTACACTAAAATAAACAAAGTTTAGCAGAATAGCAGAAGTCACAACTCTTCAGGTGCCTAATCAAGGCCAGGTGTTGCAGTTACAGGGCTATCTGCACCTATGTCCCCCCTGAGGGCACCCTTCAGGTATCAGACTTTTACCTCTCCAATGGTGGAACCACAATTTCCCCCTCTTAGACCAGCCCTCGGCTACAGTATCCTGTGTATCAACCACGCTTACCCAGCAAGTCTGACTGAGTTCAGGCATCTGTGGTTCTTCATTCAGGAGTCTATGACCAGTGGTATCCAGTGACAGAAGAACCTTCTTCAAACCAAAGTACTGTTTATGTTCATTGTAGGAACAAAGCATGAGAGAAAAAGAACTTTAACCATCAGCCAGTCTACTACATGCATGTCTCTTACCTAAATTCTTATCAACCCCTGTTGGCAGCCTAGGCAGGCCTAACTTCTTCAGACAACCCAGCAGGTGCTGGTGTCAGTTTGCTCCCCTCGAACAACTCCCCCTCTTAAGAGAGTGTTCTTTTTCAAACTGCTATATTCCTTTTGCTCTCCTGTGTTCCTGGGCCTTTTCCTATCCTGGCACTCTCCCTTAATAACCCTGCAGTGTTTGTGAAGAAATGGCGTATCCTGAGTCATTCTTTCCCTTCCTGGTTGGTTTTCCTTACAGCCCCCTATTAAACTAAACCAATATAGTAATATGGTAAACAACTCAATAGCCAGGTCAACATACTATATTCATTAGTTATTTCAGAGCCATTCCAGTTCCATCACATCGGGCAGGAGTGATTTGTAAGCATCATGACAATGGAATGAGAGTTAATGCTCGCTGAAGCAGTATTAACTATCCCGAGGTCCCTTATCTGACTGCTGTTGAGCAGCCTTAGGGCAATCCAGCTACGTTGTGTTGACAGAAGGATGGGAGGTAGCAGAGAGGGTCATGGGACTAGCATAAAAATCAGAAATATCATTGGCAGCTGGCTCTTACCTTGCCATACTTGAGGTCCTTTCCCTACAGATCCACTGGTGGGGAGATCTCACTCCTATATGACATCTGTAAGACTTTGAATTCCTCTCCTGTGAGTGAGTATCTCTGTGTGAAGGAGCAATCTGGGCCTAAGCAAGGAAGGACTTCAGGATTAGCCCCTTATCCTTTAGTTTAAACAGCTTTTGCCTTCATGTTCACTATGGAGCTATGCTTTTCTTTTCCATGTGCTAGGGAAAGTATTTATGGACGTATGGAAGCAGAAAGAGATTGTGGCAAGGAAACCAGGTACTTTTTCATGCAATAGTTATGTACTTCACTGCTAACGTAATCCTGATAACATTATTACATAGACACCAGTAAATGTTAGGTACTTACTAAGAACATTACTGAATTGACCAGACCTTTGATATACAAATCATATTTACCTCACTTTTAAGGCTCTCATGGTTATGATTGATCTATAAAAATATTTCTATTAAGATGCCACTTTTTAAATAATAATTTGCCTCCCAGCCCCAATGTCTACTGTAAATTCTCCAGAGCTGGAAATACAGTATATCTTGATGTTACAAGACACTCTTCACATTTTAAGTGCCAGATTGGCAGAGCAGGAGACGGAGAGCTTCCATTTATTAACAGAAGAAGGTTAGTCTCAGGGCAGACTTCCCTTAAACAGATCTGCCAGTTTCCCTCAACCCTGATTTAAATGGACCATCTCATAGCTCACAGGGATAGTTAAGCCTTTGTGTCTCTATTGAGACAGTCAACAACCAGGCCAATGACTGCCAGGTGGGGAAGTGGATTTTGTGATGTAGAGTTTTCTGCTCATAAGGAATTGAACAGAGACCAGAAATTTATTTCCAATAGGTCAAAAAATAGCCATCATTTGTTGTCAGATGTCACTGGTATGGTGCTCTGCTCTGTTCAATGTTGATAACAGTTGGCTGTGTGCGTGTGTTCCCTCTGCAGATTGCCAACACAATAGACCCCGAGAGAACCCCCAATGACCACAGGCTCTGATAAGGTACGAAGGCACCCGGCCAGGTTTATTGCCAAACGAAACAGTCTCTAGCTCCCCAGATCAGATGTCTACAGTTCTGCTAGTACATATGTGCTCCCTGACAATGGACACAGCTCAGTCAGTGGCGGGACGCTCCACTGCCCCCTAGGCTGGACAGAGACACCGCCCCAGGGATGCATTCTTATACACAGGTACAAACAAGTTACACATCATTCCTGACGTATTGAGGTGCAACCCCTCTACGTAGCAAGGTGCTGCCTTTCACCTTGTACATGTTGGTTTGAACAAAACAACTCTATCCATCATATTACCCTTTTGCCGCTGTCTTTAGGATGGGTCAGCCTGTTCCTTGTTATGTGTGTGGAATGTGTAAATCTCGGAGTATTCTGGTATCTCCAGTGTCCAGTACCTTTTAGGTATGTATATTTTTGCAACATCAGCCCTTTCCTTGCCAGCTTCTGTGAGCGGGGTCTGCCTCTGGTTCACAGCTTAACTTTGCTTTATGTTAGCAAAGTCTTGACCATTACTTTAGTTCAGGCCTTAGGCCTCATACCGGGCCTCTGATACAATGGTTTATGTTAACAGGGCCTCATCTTCCCACATCATTTTATACCATTTTTTTATCATTACTGCCAAGGGTTGGGTCTGAATCAGTTACCTAGAGATGAAAGGTTCTGTATATAAGAAGGTAAAACTTTTAGCAGGGAGACACATATATGCGGTTGGCGCCTCCTACCATTGATCTCTATTCTTTTTCATTTTTTAAATTTTCTCATACCAGGATGTTTTTATAGATAAACTATTTCCAGTTCTTATTGAAAAGCTGCACCAACTAGTGCAAAGACAACTGTTGAACTTTCCATTGGAGTAACTTTTGTTTCAGATCTTTTTCGTAATCAGATTGCTAGTGTATTTACTGCTTAGACGCTCTCCCCCGCCCTGCTGCTAATTGTCATACCACACAGCACTGAAACCTATGGAGGTGTTTATGTCTCCAAAAGCTCATAAAAGAAAACTGTAAGAGTATTCCTGCTGACTGTGCAGCAGGGACTCTAGAAAATAATTAGCTCTAATAGCACTGTCCAGACATTTTATATTTCCAAGTTAAAGAGCAAATGACCTAACTACAGAGATGCACAGGTGATTGAGATAAGGAAATAGTATTCTTTAACGGCTTTTTTCCAGGGTCTCATGCATTCAGCAAAAAGCACTTTGACACATACTAGTAATTAGTTGTAGAATTTTCTCTTTTAAGCCAAGTGTTGTGGCTATAGTCGTTTTGATTCTAGTAGTTAATTAGTTACTACTTTCCTGCTACATCTCCTGCCTTTTGGGGTCTCATGCTTATTAAACTCCCCATTATTTGGAGTCATTAAATCAAATTTGGATGTCTCTTTATAAAAGAAATTGCTTTACTTCAACCTCAGGTTAGTGGTCGTGATCAAGGCATCTCTGAGTGTTATTCCATGTTCTTCAGGAGATCAGCCTAGATGATCATAATGGTCCCTTCTGGTCTTAAAATCTAGGAATCTATTCTAACATTGTCACCGGTGCTTTACTTACAGTGTGTAGGGGAAATCATTGCCTTTGCATGGTGCTCCTATAGATGGATGGCCATTAATTAAAAATGTTGCAGAATTGATTAACTAATGATTCAGGCCAGTGCAACTGTTGTAATGTGTAAAATTCGCAGGGTATTTGCAAACTTTTCTAAAGCAAAACAAAATAAATTATGTACCACCGAAGAGGCAAAATGTATTTAATGACTTAAATTGCGCAAAATAAGTTTACAATATTTCCAGGTTACCACTGAATGGGTTTAATACATAATCCTAGAAGTACTTGACTAGCATTTTGTTCACAAATATTTTCCCGATAATGAACTGCCCTATTCATATGAGGGAGAGGTAAATCTTTTGCTCTCCCCATCACCTCCAGGGCTTCCATTAAGGGTGGGATTCAAAAGGGGAACTTAGATGCCTAACAGACATTTTAAGTGCCTATGTCCAACATTGAGGCACCACTGACATTCACAAAACCGCTGCTCAGTCTAACCCTGTAGGTGCCTAGGTTTCCATCATTAAAGTTCCCCTCGGTGCCTAAATTTCAGTGGATGAGCACACATACAGCTGCTTAAGTCCTGACACCCACCAGCAACTCTCCACCTTACTTATACCCAAACCTTAGTGGTATTCACAAATGAGACATTCCCCACCTAGGTTGCCTTCAGGGGCCAATCCAATAGATGCATTCAGAGCTTCTCTAAACTCACACAAAATGGCCAGAAGAATAGCCAGTATCATCCCTCTCTGCCCCCCTTATAACTTTTAGTCTAATCATTGGAGCATTTACCCAGGATGTGGGAATACACAGATTCTATTCCCCTCTCTGCCTGATACAAGGCAGGGATTTGAATATAGGTCTCCCATATCATGTGCCAGGAGAATGCCCTCACCACTGGCCTGTGGAGCAGGGCTCTCTGAGTCTATTCTGTTGAAGCTGTTCTCCTTTGCATAAATAATTGACTATTCATTGGAGCAGGGGGTACACTAGCCGATGGACTACAGAATCATTCTCACACACTCACTCACTCTCTCTGGACCAATGACTACTTGTAAATACGGCAAATTTTACCAGGGATGGATTTCAGTCATTTCAAAAATATCTGGTTTTGCAGGTAGCACTGAGATTTTCCAATCCAAAGTTATCTCCAGGCTGCCACGGTCATTCTGAGGTTGAATTTAGGTGCAGTCTCAAGATATAGAGAATACACATCTGTATGCATATTTCTACTGCTCGTTTGAAGTGTGTTTAATGATCCATGGCTTCAAACCTATAATTACTACAGAAGTCAACCCAAGTGCATACACATGGCATCAGGAATAGAAATCACGAATTTCATCTTCAAAATTCAGTCCTGTACCTGGTGAATTAAAGGAGCAACTTTGCTAACTCTCTCGGTAAACAGAAGTGATGCACATGAACAGGAGTGACACCCACCAGGCAGTGGGCAGCAGTGATAGCATGCACGCAAACTAGACCATCAGCTAAAGATTCCTGAACATTCAAAAAGGGACTTTTGGAAGAAATCTAAAATCTCCATAAACATTTTTAAACAATCGTCTCCCCTACCAACCATCCAAGACACTTTTGTCTCCAAATTCCAAATCACACAACATTCCTTTGAGTGATCCCTTGCGTCTGGTTTTGTTCATGCATCACAGCCACATATACATAAACAATGTGCCAACACACAATCCCATGTTCATATTTACCCAAGACTGTGGTTTGCTGCACACATGTAGTCAGCCTCTGAGCCTGCAAGAGGCATTGTTGCTAGTGTTGCCAAATCACTGCTGAATCTGACCTGTGCACTAAACTCAGACAATCACAGGACTGAAGATGAGCAAATCAAAAGTTTTAGAAAAGAAAACAATCCGCAATTGTTAAGCTGACCTTTAGTGCTCTGGTGCCTCTGGACCTGCCAGACGTAGGCCTCTCCTTGTCTGATAATGACATTTGCTTCTGGGAAAAATTGGAAACACTGCAACCCTCCTCTTCCACCTATCTACTAGGTTCCCTTCAGCGAGGGAGATTCAAGTGGCTTCCTCTCCTCCATTTTTTGCCAAAGATTTAGATTTCTTCTTACACTGTGGAATAAAGGTGAGTTGTGCACGGGTGCTGACAAGTGAGTCTGAACTGTATTTTCTAGCCCCAATCACCTGACATTGGCTAGGATTATAGAATGTTCATACCACGAGCATATGACAGCAGTTAGTGTCCATTGACTCCAGTAGCTACTGTCCTACCACCACTACATATGAATATCAGATATAAAAGCCCAGCCAAATCCAAGTCACATTTCAGCTTCTGGTATCTAATAATTAAATATCTGATCGATAGAATGATGGAGTGATTGATATGATGACATGCAATGTAACTGGTAAGGCTTGGAGGGGCTCTCTCCCCACCCTGATTCCCATCCCATGACCCAAACTCCATCAAGGAATAATGCACTACACCTTCAGTCTGATGTTTAATTCCTATCTACTCTATCAACACATTTCCCCTATAAAAATAGAACATAATTTTATCAGATTAAATGTTAAATTGTAACAATACTAAAAATACTTCCCAATAACTGAGGAAATTACAAGAGTGTACTGTGTGTAGGCTTTCATCCAGCAATAATATGCTATCGGCCTCAGGCTGATATCACAAGAGAATGTATACATATCCCTTTGTAATAACTAGAGTAACTGCTATGCCAAATATAAAGTCAGATCCTAAAGGAATTATAGAAGGTAATAACTGTGCTAACTAGGCCAGGTGCCTGCTGCCAGCCAGCCAGCCAGCCACAGGGGCTAGACTAGGAGAAAGTGTGTGTGTATGTGTGTATGGTGGGGTTGTTATTGTTGGGGAGTGTTTGGGGGCTGACAGGGAAAAAGTTAGATTTTTCCAGCTAGAACTGACAATTCAACTGAAATTCGGCTTCTTTATCTTTTTGAGAAACCGACAGAAATGGACTTTTGCTGATCACATGAGATAGGCTCAGCCAATCCAGACCGAGCAGCAGTACCATGTAATTTCTACCATCTGATTTGAGTCAAGTACCCCCACCTTTATCCCAACAAACCAGGCTCATATTCAAAATGAATGTAAACTCTAATTATCTGAATTTCAGAAGATCCCAAATGTAGATTCATCCCCCCCTCCTCAAATCCAAAATTCATATAGAAATGGATTTCATTTATCCGTAACTCCAGTTATCCAGATGTTTCAAATAATTAGAACTTAGCTGCGCACTACAAACAGCCTAGAAATGTTCACAGATATCCAGATAGAGTGGGGGAGGGAAATCTCAAATATGTTCTATGGAGAACTTGCAGCCATAAACACATTTTCAGTGAACCTTGGCTGCTTCAAGGATATGGTCAGTTGCTACTCCAGGTACAAATTTTAGATGGGGCCCTCTAATTTGCTTTAGGTTTGCGGATGCTCCTTACCTTAAGTGTAGTTGCTGGCATGGTTGTTCAATGAAATCTAGCAGCTGCTGCTGCTTTGGAGCCCCCAGTACAAGTGTACACCATGTAGTCTGTGGGCTTGACTCTGCTCTGACTTACCTGAGCTTTACACTGGTATAACTCTTTTGGTTTGACTGGAGTTACTCTATTTACTCTGGTGTGAGAACAGAATCAGGCCCTGGGTCTCCAGAGCAGCTGCATCTTTCATCTCTAAGAGCTATTCCAGTGAGTTAACAGCTGTGAATGACTCAGAGGATTTCAATGAAAGTACACTATCTTATTCTACTTCTAACCCAAAAAAGCTTATGCCCAAATAAATTTGTTAGTCTCTAAGGTACCACAAGGACTTCTCATTATTTTTGCTGATACAGACTAACACAGCTACCACTCTGAAACCCTACTCTACTTTGTTTTTCTTATTTTCTGAGGGAGGGAGTGCTCAGGTACCCAAAGGTAGACCCTCCATGGAACATAGTTGGAAGTAGGGTTGCGTTGCTACCTTTTGGTGGCTCACACCAGAAATGGACATAAGCCACAAAGTTGGATCCAAATCCTCTTTTTTAATACTTCAAAATTTGAGAATCTGTGGAACAGGATTTTCATTTGAGCCTCTCTTGACTTTGCAAAGCACTCAAAAGCACAGGAAGAAGATCCATAGTGTAAACCCTCTGGCTAGGGAGGAAAGAGCTCTCTACTCCCTCAGTTGGGGAAAAGGGAAATGTGTTAGCATGCACAGCTTCATTTGCTTAGGCTACTTATCCACAATTCCTCTAGAGGCACATGGGAAGTCATCGTATACATGAACCTGGATTTTAGAGAATAGTGGGCTCCCAGAGATGCTGTAGAGGTGAAAGAGCTGTTACCTTGTGGCAAAGAGCTCATTTCCAAACTGCCAGGACTGTACTCAAGAGTCGTAAGTGTTCTTGGTTCCCCTCCCGTGAAGACTTTGCTTCAAGAGACAGCACGGAAGACTCCATAGCAAGAGACAACTCAGATTGAGGACTTTGTTGCAAGAGCTACCACAGAGAATTCCATGGCAGGAGATGACATAGAGGACAGCAGCAGAGCTGAGTGGACTCCTGGGAGACCCTGTCTACTAAAATCTTGATAAAGCTGAATCACTGAACTGGGTGGTGGCACTTCCTGGGGGGATTAGGCAAGCAGCTCATTTGGGACTAGAAAGAGACCTGTAAAGAGGCACATAGACTGCTGCTAGCTGCAGGAATGGGGTTTGGTGGAGATGTGAAGTTGTGCAGCCAAAGGACTACCACCACTCACTGTTAGGTGGGAAGGGAGTTAGGTAGACTACTGCCAAAGTTACTGGAAGGAGGGTATTTTATTCTTTCTTTGCATATATATTCTGTGGCTGTGTTTTCCCAAGTTATGACTGTGTTCCCTTCCCCCAAATAAAGATTTATTTGTACATAGTCTCAGAGTGAGAGTGTGGAAGTTCTGCCTCTTAAAGGAACTCAGGGAGGATACATTAGATTTTCTAGGTTTCTGGGCAGTGGCTCAAGCTGGTCTAGTTATCTGTCAAAAAGTAGCCTAGGTATATTGATCCCGGCTCTTTTTTGCTGCCCTTAATCATGCAGCAAAAGGATTAGAATACTCCTAGCCTATCTAACTCAAGTAAGTTTGTATCTGGCACCCCAGTGAGTTTTGATAATTGAGCATTCAAAAATCATCAAAGCCACTAATTGATGCCATTCTGCTGTCAAGCTACTCTAACCCTTCTCCTCCCTTATTAAACCAACTGCTGTAAAACTAAGACTTGTTGCAGAGATAATAAGAACTAAAGACCTGACAATTTTATTTAATCTTCTAAGGAAAGACACAGTGCCTGGACATGCCAAAATGGCCCAATTAACCTCTGTCCAGCAGCACCTATGTTGGTATCTTAAATATAAAATGCAAACATTGGATGTGCTTTAATAAAGAGCACAGTTCAGTCCCCTTGCACAAATATCCATATTATAAAGATGACAAAAATGGTGATGCATGGACCTGTTTTTACAATCTCTTCTGTCTGGATCCCACTATCATGGAGCACTTTCAGGCCACCTATAAAAGCAGCAGAAAAAGTATAATTTGAAACTAACCCTTAGTCTAGGATAAGTTTGACTTTTGGATATAAATAGCAGCTAACCCCTGCTTAACCTAAATGTTCCTTTTACTTTAAACTAATTTAATTTAAGCAATAGGAGTGACAGTTATTTTTAATGGGCAGCAGCTGTTCATTAAAGTTATAATGACATTTAGATATCCTGGTGATAGGCACCTCAGAAATGCCATAGATGGATAGATATTCATTAATAGCCCAATTGGTCTGAACATAAAATTAGCTTGAAAATAGCCAGGTTACAAGCTTCTGGGTGTAATATGGAGGCCTGGAGATAGGAGTATTGCAGGAGATGCACATGTGCCAGTGAACGTGCAACTCTGAATGTGCTAGAATCCAGTTTAGAGTAGACACATTGCAGAAGGGATGTTCTTGATCTTTGGGGGAAAGGTGTCCACTGTACTGGATGAGTAATTAATAGACTTGGATGTGGCTACATATTCCATTTTGATAGCTGGAGGGAAACTGCTCCTGAAAGCCTGAAGCAAGTAAGAGGATTGTTTACACTGGAGCAGGAGGTGTAATGTTCAGCTTGGGTAGATATAACCTGCCTGGCTTTGATCAAGTTAGTGCTGTAAAAATAGAAACATAGCCATGGTTGTACAGGTGGCATGATGGGTTAGCACCTGAGTATGTACCTAGGATTTCAGATGGGATTGTACTCAGGATAGCTAGCCCATCCCACCACCCATGCACCTATTATTAGCATGCTAGCGTGTATATGTCTGCCTGAGCTAAAAATGATACCTTACAGCTCCAGTGTAGACATACCCTGAGAATCTTCCTGAGCAACAAGAAGATGAGCCCTATATAGTCATGGGATGCATCTGGAAAAAGACTACCACTGGTTTCCATATTGGTGAAAATATATATATTCACATTCCCATAAAGTTAGAAGTGCATTGAAGAGTGTACCTACAAATATTAACACAGTTTATGTATGTCTAAATAACGCTTTATTTTCTTAGGGTTCATCTACACTACAGGTTATGTTGGTATAACTTTTGTTGCTCAGGGATGTGAATAAGCCACCCCCCTGAGTGACATAAGTTATACCAACCTAAGTGCCGATGTGGACAGCACTATGTTGGCAGGAGTGCTTCTCCTGTCGACATAGCTACCGCCGCTCGCATCAGTGCAGCTGTGCCTTTGTAGTGCTTCTAGTGTAGACTAGCCCTTAGGGTCCAGGCCTTGTCCCACTGAAGCCACTGGGAGGTGGGGTTTTTTCAGTGCCTCAGTAGGATGAGGGTTCAGCCCATAAATCAGGGATTAGTCCAGGAAACAATTACCAAAATAAAAATAAAGTTTTAGACTCTTATTCTGAATCCTGCATTCAGCCCCTTTGACCACTAATTGCACACTAATTTCTTCCTACAGTCTTTATCTTGGGCCTCTTCCTCACCTAAAGTGCAGTTCTGCGCCGTAAAATTAGCATGGTCAGAACCATATTTATTATCTCTCAATGACCTCCATACTAACTGCGATCACTTTACAAGTAAAGAGGTGTTTTGTTTTTTCCTCCACTGGCCAGTCTTGAAAACTCAACATGGTCTCCGAGTCAAACTGGGCTCTTCCTTCCTTGCACATAATCAACAGTAATCAAGGTACTCCAGGCCAAATTAGGACCTCAGTTACACCTGTGGACCCCACTGTGTTCTAATTATGACTTCAGTGACACCTTTGCAACCCCACTGATAACAGCAGGGTTGCACAGTTGTTACTAACTGGAATTTAGAAAGCAATTCTGTTGCTGATATACTAAAAGGAATAGAATACAGCTCATTCCCTCTTTCGTGAGGTTGGCTATCTAGGGCTAGCAGGAGTAAAAATCAGCAAATATGTATTGGCATTAAAGTCAGCAGCTATGACTCTGAATATGTAGAAGATCTGTGAAGTATGAAAATGTCATTTCTACACAATAGCTTTTCAGAACAGAACTGTACTTTAATTAACAGCTCTGATTAATTAGAAGGAGCACACATAAGTACTGTTTTCTTTGTGCATCTCTCTTATTTTTCTGCTCTCTTAAATAAGTACTAACATAGCAGGAAATTCATTAGCAAACTCTTTGCTGTAAGTAATGCTTAACTTTAAAACAAATGTACTGGCATGAGAGTGTTTTGATTAATCTCCTCTTCATTAATTGAACACCTTGGCAACTGTGTAGTAAATTATGTATTGATGCAAACCAGCACAATTATACACAGCTGCATTTTTTAGATTCCAGTATTCTGACAACATTTAATTATCATTGAACAAACATTCATTATTTGTTTACATCAGGTCTGGACCTAAACTTGATCATTGCCAGACATATGTGCAGTTGTGGGAATACTGGCAATCTGGATGTCCATAGGGCTCCATTCCAGGGAAATAATCATTGGCTGGCCATAAAAAGCTCTGGCACATTTACAAACTGGACAGGGATGTACACTGTGTGACCTAAGAATTAGAAATGGAGAACATATGGGAATTGTTCCATCCACCAGAGCTGTTGGGAAAGTGCTGTAGAGATGTCCAGTACAGATTAAACTCTCCTAGTTTTCCATTTCATTACAAACCCAAAACCCTGACCACTTTTTCTCAGTTACGTATATATTTTATTGAACTTTGGCTGTGTCTCTAGCTGAGTTGAATAGTAAATTGGGCCCAATTTTTATGCTAACCTAGGCCAATTTGTGGGGTTTAGCGTAAGGGGGAAAACACTGTTTTTGTAAGCCTAAATTTTTATTAAACAGCAATACACAGATTAACATTTCTCTGAAGTGAGGATCTCACATCTGTGCGTAAGTCCACTGTCCCTATGGAAAATGTCCCTATGAGTGGAGTGCAAGGGGTACTGCGATGGGCCGGAAACGTGAGAGCAATGTGTGTGGGGAATTTGGGAATGGCAAGGAAGGCAGTTCTGCGTGGGCTTCAGAAAAATGAGTTCTTACTGGAGCTCCCCTCTCCTGCTTCAGGTATGCCAGAGCCGGTCTGCTGGGATTGGCTACATCCCTCCTGAGTCAAAAAGAGGTCCTGGCTTACCAGATAAGCCTGGTAGCTGTCCCACATTCTCCTCCAACTTGACTTCCGCATCCACTACTTCATCCTCAGGGCTGACTCCGCTGGCTGCTGCCTCCATTCCCCCGAAGTATCTGTGGGGGGACTTGGCAGTAGAGGTGGGGTCACCACCAATGATGGCGAGCAGCTCCTTATAGAAGCGGCATTTTTTCAGGGCCACACCAGAGCGATGGTTGGCCTCCCTTGCCTTCTGGTACGCCTGCCTTAGCTCCTTGATCTTAGCATGGCACAGCTGTGTGTCCCTATTGTGCCCCTTCTCATCCATGCCACGAGCAACCTGCTTGTGGGCGTCAAAGTTCCTACAGCTGAATAGGAGCTGTGACTGCACAGCCTTCTCTCCCCACAGACCCAACAGATCCAGCAACTCCAGTGTACTCCACATTGGAGCCTGTATGCTGAGGGAAGCCGGCATGTCAGCTGGGAAGATGTGATGTGAGCTCTCTGAGCCAAGCAAACAGGAAGTGGAATTTCAAAAATTCCTGGGCCTTTAAAGGGGAAGGGGCACATGTCTGTGTATCTGGCTGCAGGGCAACAGAGTAGAAACTGCTTACCAGAGCAGTCATGATGGGCATTGTGGGACACTCCTGGAGGCCACTTATGGTGACATAAGCAAGTGTAATGTCTGCACTGACATTGTGTGGCTCTAACATTGCCACAAAAAGCTCTATGCTGCTTTTTGAGGTGGTTTTATTATGTCGGCGTAGCAGGAGAGTTAAATCGGTGGGAGGAGCATTGTAGTGTGTACACCTCTGCTGTTTTGTTGATGAAACCTGACTTGTCAACAAAACTGTGTAGTGTAGATTAGGCCTTAGTGAAAAATGAAAACATCCCTGTGTATAGTTTGTACTTTTTAGTTTCTAAAGTACTTTAAGATCCTTGAGATAAGAATCCTTATATAAATATAAGATCAAAGAATTATCACTTTCCTTCTAGTTTGCCATTCGTTTCATTTTCCACTAGCATAGCATAAGCATAAGATTCACCTGTCACATCCTTTCATGCTAAAATGTACCCAGCTAGAACTGCTCTGCTCTGACCCCCTCTTCAGAAGTTCATTTCAATATGAACTTCCAAAGACAACAGAGAAACAGCTCACAGGTCACACCCAGCCACTGAGCAAAAATTGATCACAATGATTTTATCAGTTAATAGCTGATAAAAGAAAATGGAACTCCCACCCTAAATGGGACTCTTATTCTGCAGTTATTAAACATCAAACAAGGAGGAGCTAGAGGGGTCTGCTGTTGCTTCTTCAATTTCTGTTTCTGCTGTAGCTACTATGAGAGTGGGGTACTGTCCAGCAAAAAGAAAGAAAGAAAGAAAGAAAGAAAGAAAGAAAGAAAGAAAGAAAGAAAGAAAGAAAGAAAGAAAGAAAGAAAGAAAGAAAGCAGAAAAACCCCACCCCACTTGAAACACAGCACAGAAGGTCAAATTTTCAGAGCTAACAACATGAACATGTGCAGAAATTTACACAGAGCTCTTAAAAACATAAAAAACAGCATTTGTGAATCAAATAATCATATGAACAAACAGGTAGCTGTGTGAGCAACTAATTTTTACAGATAGGCTGGGGCACTGGAACAATTTGTATAGTGGGGGTTCTGAGAGCCATTGAACCAAACTGTACATCCTGTATATGATAGAAACCACCTCAAGCCAGAATGTGTGGCACCCCCAGCACCCTTAGTTCCAGCACCTCTGCATATAGGTATAGTGCCATGCACAAACCAAGTGCTCCCATAGCATTACCCTATGGAAATTTGTCCCAAGAGGCCAATGGTCCCTTTTCTTTCTCCACTGCCCTAACACAACTGCTGTAAAACCAAGACTTGTTACAGAGACAAGAACTAAAGAGCCATGCCCTTTATATAATCACTCAGTTAAGGAGAAAGGATTTCTGAGAGTGGTGACTCAAGATGAAAGCCTTTAGAAAACTCTGAGGGATTTCCCCTTTGCCCACAAGAATCACTGCAGTTGTTGGCTTGCTATTGAATTCAAAATCAAATATTGGCATATAGAGATAGGCTTGAATCAAATGCCTGGATCTGAACACCCCAAATTTTGGAACTAGATCCAGATCTAATCTTTGCCACTTGGGCAATCTCTATCCATGTGCTATATACTGCATGTGTGAAATTGTACTGATTCATCTCTATTAAATACTATCAGATCATGTATGTATGTACATATAGATCACACTATTGATCAATCTGCACTTACTTACAATGAGTGAGGATTCAGAAGGGCTTTATTAAAGAGAAAGTCCACAGCAACTGCAAGAAAAAAAAGACAATGTATTCACATTGTCCTTTCATCTCCTTTCCTTCTTAAGTTTCTATTCAAGGACAGTGGTGTTACATGCTAAGAAAGAAAGCATTCAGTACAACCCTTGCCAGTTTGGGATAATTGGTTCAGGTTATAAATAGCCAATCTAGTTGTTTAGGGGCTGTTCAGGAGTCAAGATAAGTTGCAAAAAATGGTTTCATGTTTGGTACCCACAGCAAACAGAAGTTGTTTTGTCTCATTATGTCTTCATTAATAGGACCTGCTGCTGCAAATCATTACTCACAGGATTAATTCTTATTCAGATGAGTAGCCCCACTGAAGTTGATGGGACTGCTTGTGGGCCTGATCCTGCATGCATGTAATCAAAGGGAGCTCTGCCATTGACTTCAATAGGACCGGAGCTCATGTTCACAAGCATTATTCACATAAGTGACAGTTGCAGGATCAGGCCAATATTGTGTTAGCACTTGATTCGGGAACACTTAGTCACATGACTAACTTCACTGCCTTTATGAAATTACATACATATATAAGGTATACAGGACTGTCATAAATATAAAGGGAAGGGTAAACCCCTTTGAAATCCCTCCTGGCCAGGGGAAAGCTCCTCTCACCTGTAAAGGGTTAAGAAGCTAAAGGTAACCTCGCTGGCACCTGACCAAAATGACCAATGAGGAGACAAGATACTTTCAAAAGCTGGGAGGAGGGAGAGAAACAAAGGGTCTGTATCTGTCTATATGCTGGTCTTTGTCTGGGATAGACCAGGAATGGAGTCTTAGAACTTTTAGTAAGTAATCTAGCTAGGTATGTGTTAGATTATGATTTCTTTAAATGGCTGAGAAAAGAATTGTGCTGAATAGAATAACTATTTCTGTCTGTGTATCTTTTTTGTAACTTAAGGTTTTGCCTAGAGGGGTTCTCTATGTTTTTGAATCTAATTACCCTGTAAGATATCTACCATCCTGATTTTACAGGGGGGATTTCTTCATTTCTATTTACTTCTATTTTTATTAAAAGTCTTCTTGTAAGAAACTGAATGCTTTTTCATTGTTCTCAGATCCAAGGGTTTGGGTCTGTGGTCACCTATGCAAATTGGTGAGGCTTTTTATCCAACATTTCCCAGGAAAGGGGGGGTGCAAGTGTTGGGAGGATTGTTCATTGTTCTTAAGATCCAAGGGTCTGGGTCTGTAGTCACCTAGGCAAATTGGTGAGGCTTTTTACCAAACCTTGTCCAGGAAGTGGGGTACAAGGTTTTGGGAAGTATTTTGGGGGGAAGGACGCGTCCAAACAGCTCTTCCCCAGTAACCAGTATTAGTTTGGTGGTGGTAGCGGCCAGTCCAAGGACAACGGGTGGAATATTTTGTACCTTGGGGAAGTTTTGACCTAAGCTGGTAAAGATAAGCTTAGGAGGTTTTTCATGTAGGTCCCCACATCTGTACCCTAGAGTTCAGAGTGGGGGAGGAACCTTGACAAGGACAAAGTCTTTCAGATTTGATCTTGCACTATTCAAGCCAATGGGAGTTTTTCCAGTGGCTAAAATGGGAGCAGGATGAAACTCTTAAAGATTAAGAATTTCAAACAATTTTTAAAGCAATGCACCTCACCTTCAAATAAGCTTTATTGCAATCTTGTCTACTAAGTATGAAGCACTTTCATTTTCTTAGCAATGCAGTGGGAACAAATCAAGAGATTGATGGTAAAATAAATAAAGCTCTGGGTTTTCCTTACAGTATATTGGTATTGAAGTTTCCTCACTACATTTCTTTTGTATGTATTTAAGAGTTTGATTAATTTTTTTCTAGTGTATAAACTCACAACATCTCTGAGGATGACATCCAAGTTATGAATCGTACAGACATATAATAAATGTATTGATTGAATTTATATTACCTAAACATAAAAAGAATAATATAGTATATGTTTTATGAAATGTTGCACATTATATATCTGTATGTGTAAATACAAGAATTATGTAGTATTTCAATAATAAATATTCATATGCATATATAAGAACAAGGACCATATATATTCTTTTAACCCCTTTAACTCATTAGCCAGGCAGATTGCTTTTTTTAGTTATAGTCTGAGGGAAAAGTTATACCCAAGGTGAATTTTGAAACAACTGTGTCACTCTGAAACTGATCCCTCAATGGTCCTTATCTGCAAACTATGGGATATTTGTTCCATTGAACGTCACAAGGATAAAATCGATCTAAAGTCTCATGTTAGCTATTGGCAACCACATAAGAGCATTACATCTGAGAACAGGCTTCACTTTATTGACCATAAAAGTAAACAATGTATCTTATCATTCTACTATTTAGGCAGCAAAATACTTTTAGATGAAAGCTTTCAAAGACTTTCCAGCCTATTAAGTATACCGTTGTCTCAACATGGGCTAGTACTTTACTTAATATAGTCCTCACAACAGACCTTATAAAATCCTGCCATGAGGTAAACAGATGTTCTGTCCAAGTAACTACTCAGTCAGAGTGCAAGAAATGAGATGTTATTTTTGAAAATGTTAAATGCCCATTTTCAAAACTGACTTAGGCACCTAAATACAGTTCAGGATCTGGGACAAAGTCACTTTTGAAAATGGTGTCTACATGGTGCCATTAAAGAGCTCTGAAAGGGTATGATTTGTAAAGCACTTTGATGTGCTGCACTCTAACTGCCCCATGTAGATCCTGCTGGCCAGCTCCAAAAAATAACTAGTTCATGTTAATGTAGTTCTGTTTGAAACTTGTTTGAAACATGACCATGTTAACACGAACTATGTACCTTTTAGAGCATGCCAGAGAACAGTTAGTGTGCTTTACAAATCACACCCCTCTGATACCTTTTGCCGTGCCATGTAAACAAGCCCTTCAACACTTTTGAAAATTTTATCCACAGTCTTAACTTTATTTTCATACTGCAATCATAGGACCAAATTATTTTTCTTGATCCAGCCCCTTTGATTTCTCTGTGATGCAAAGGGAGTGAAAAAATGATGGCTCTCTCCAGCTGAGGATTCTCTCAGAGTTGGAAATTTCCCAGATGTCATAGAGATGGCATACCCAGCTCCTGCACCAGGCCCCTGCAGCCCTGGCAATGGGAGCATGAGCAGGAAGAAAGGCATTGCTGGAGCACTATTGCTTTATATGTGTTCTTCAGTGGATAGTGGGTGCAGCCAGAAATATGGCTGATAAAGTCAGAGAGTTAAAGTCAACACTGGAGTAAGCTGGTGCAACTTTACTGGAGTGAATTTGATTTATGTAAATTAGACCTGTTAGGTCATTCAGTTCCATCCACACTGACACTGCAGGATTATTCTCTACTATATTTCCTACTGCTTTGTGCAGTCTGAAGAGTTAATTCTGTATCTTATGTCAATAATGAACTTTATATAACCTATCATAAAAGATGAGTCATTCTTTCCTCTATTTTAAACTTTCCAAGGATATTAAGTAAAAAATATGGATCTGGATAGCTTTAGGAGCCACATTTGGAAACACTAAGACCAATTTGTACCCACCAAATTTGTGTATGAGCTTGAGGCTGGATCCAAAGTTCATTGAAGTCAAAGGGATTCTTTCCATTTACCTAAATTGGCTTTAATTCAGACTCTCACTGCACATGCGACATACATATAGATGCATTTAAAATGGGTAAGCACTTATACTTGTTTGCATGTGAAAGAGGAAATGTGGAATTTGTGGGAAATCGAGTACTTACACCAATTTTGAAGGCACATTTCTTTTGGATACCAGAGTCTCAAACTTTGATTCTATGGATCTTAAATCAGCAAATGCCAAGAGACTGAAAGTTATAGTTAATAATACATCCCTGATTCTTGCTCTTTTTATTTTTTACAACATGAGTGAAAAATGGAGAGTCAGCCCTAATTATGAATTTCAGTGCTTTCGTTAGGTTAAAATCAGACCTTTCTGTAGAAGCGGGGCTTTTATTGTATGTATTTATTTTTTGCTACTCGATTAATAGGAAAGGAAAAAAGTATGTAGCCACCCCAAATATAAATTGTACATTCACAAATTCATATTTAAAGGTGAACTAAAATGCAATAAATAAATAATTGAGCTGTTTAAGATGTCAAATCATTAGCCAACATGCGTAGACTTAAATAACACAATAATAATTTAAATTACCAATCAATTCAGTTTGAAACCTTGGCTGTGGCTGAGGGGCATATGGTGTAACTCAGGAGGAGAGGCACCAAGGTAGCCTTAGTGTTCTACCACAGTCCTGGGTCTGCTATGCACTGAGCTCCGCCCACCCACCCCCTCCAATCCAATGCAAGTGAGAGCTCTGAAGACTGCTCTAATGTATGCTATCTGACAATGGCCTCAACACAAACTACTTCCCCCCTAGCCACACCCCAGTGCCAGCTGCAGGAAGAAGGGTGGCATGGGAGTCATCACACTGGCTTTACAGTCCCACAGGATCTCCTTACCCTGGGGCTGCTTTGTGCCAATGGGGCAGTGGGCACAGCACAGATGAGCATCAGGATAAAAATATTTGGAGTTTGTTTCTAAGGGAGTGATAACCCTTGAGTTTTGTGAACGGTCAGTGACAGAGTAGTGTGATCTGGTTTCCATCAGATGATGGATCTAATTCCGGAGCACCTGAGGAACAGGAGTTGCACAGAGCTGGTTGAAAAACAGTATTTTCCATTAAAATTATTGTAAGAAACAAAAAAAAAACTTTTGGAAACTTTGTATGAAAAAATGTCAGGCTTTGTTTCTTGGTTTGGTTGTTTTGAAAAACCATCAAACCAACAACTTCTCAGTTGTGTGTGGGTTTTTTTGTTTTCAAATGCAGAAAACAGGGGCATCCATAGCCGTACACCAATTACTCAGCGTTGGGCCCACCCAATGGCAGTGGCACCGGGGTGGCAGGGCCAAAATTGAGTGTGTGATGTCATGACCTGGTGCATAGGAGCCACAGCAGTGCAGAGGTTTGCCGCCCCCCTATCATGACTGGGGAGCCGGGGGCCAAACCTGAGTGGGGTGGCTCGTGCTGTTCCTCCTTGCTGCTGCTGTGAGACCCTCTCCTGCATCAGGGCTCCTCCGGCCTCGCCCCACTTCTAGCAGTCTGTGTCCCCTCTGCTCTGCCTGCAGGACTCACTCAATGACAGCCTTGAGACCTGCTACAAATACAGGGAGCTGAAGGGAATGCCCATATAGGAGAGGAGGCTGGGAGAGACATGGTAGGGAGCCCTGGGATATACCACGTGATAGTGTTCTGGGGGGCTCCCTGACTGAAAATGCTCCAGTTCTGTTTTTCATCCCTGAAAATAGAAGATTATGAAAGAAATAAAAATGTGCATCTAGAAAATTATCATTTTTAGTCAACAAGCTGCTGGGTAGGTGAAAGGTGAGGATGCGGAAGCTAGGAATAAAACCAACAGCATGGATAAATCTACGCTCCTTGAAATCTGATTGAAAACAGTGGGCATTGTGTTAGGGGGCTTATTCCTTCACCCACTTACTTCCCTGGTCCTTCTCGCATGAACAGAGAGCAACAATACCCGAAGTCCAAAGGTGCAAACAATTCGATGTTTATTGGGGTGAACTTCCAGCAAGCATGATTCCAGTTTCCTTCCTTAGTGTTAGGATATAGATATTCAGGCCTGTCTGTAAAGGCCTATACTCTAAGAATTTAGGTGTATTCTTATCACTTGGCTAGTTATAGAGGTATAAAAGAAAGAATCAAAATCACTGTCTGCCAGTGTAATGTCCTTCTCTTACTGAGACAGTCTGAGGCCCTGTTCTTAGGCTCAGGCCTTTGGCTAAGCAACAGAGGCAGCCATAAGCTGGGAAGTGACTGGCCACCTCCTCACATTCCAAACTAGTCACATTGAAATAAGGTGCTATTAGGCTGTTAGGAATACAGTCCTGCCCTGATAGTGCCTATTGCCTCCAGAGAAAGGGAAGTGCCTAGAAGATGTAAAAGGAAACTTAGTTTGATGGCATCCTGCCTGGCAAGAACTCACTTATCAATAGCTGAGAAGTGAAATCCTCACTTCTGTATTGTTTTGTCATTATAGTTCCCACTTTGCCATTGTTTGTATAATCTCTGTCTGGTTCTGTGATTGTTTCTGTCTGCTGTATAATTATTTTTGCTGGGTGTAAACTAATTAAGGTGGTGGGATATAATTGGTTAAATAATCATGTTACAATATGTTAGGATTGGTTAGTTAAATTTCAGTAAAATGATTGGTTAACGTATAGCTAAGCAGAACTCAAGTTTCACTAGATAGTCTGCAGTCAATCAGGAAGTGAGTGGGTGTGTGTGTGGGGGGAAATGGGAACAGGGAATGGGGGTGGGGAAATTGGAATCATGTTTTGCTAAAGGGGGAAAAGGGAACAGGGACACAGGTGTAAGGCTCTGTGGTGTCAGAGCTGGGAAGGAGGATACTAAGGAAGGAAACTGGAATCATGCTTGCTGGAAGTTCACCCCAATAAACATCAAATTGTTTGCACCTTTGGACTTCGGGTATTGTTGCTCTCTGTTCATGCGAGAAGGACCAGGGAAGTAAGTGGGTGAAGGAATAAGCCCCCTAACACATTGCAGGAAGTGCAAACCAGGGCAGGGTTTAATACACAATATACATTCTAAGAACTACATTTTCAGATCTTACAAAAACACTTCAGCATTGTCAATGAAATGCACTGAAGTAATTGTGCCTGTCTCCATGTCACATCTCTAAGTATTTTTACTCTACAATATATAATACTAGCAAGTGAGAATACAAGTGATCACTTCTTAGCCATTTTGTCTTACAGTTTAAGATGAAAACAATGAACTTTGCACACAGGTCTCTAAAAGACAAGCACACTGCATCTACAGGATCTGGTATACTTGGGAAATTTTAGGTACTAACTAAAATAGAAATCTATATTTAGGCTCTGTTACTTCATGCTTGGTTAATCTGGAGAGTATGTCTGGGAGAGCAACTGGTGTTAACCAGTCTGATAGGGTGCTGCCTGCAGCACTACAAACTTGTTAACCTAGCGTTTAAAATAGGTCTTGCACACTCTCTCAGATTAATCATGACTAGCTTTACCCTGTATTGCCCATTCTCCTTCCCTCCCCTATTACTCATGTTGGGAAGAATGAGATGCTGCTACAAATGGCTCCGTTTTGATAAAGTCCCTCATTAAGAATTGTATCTAGACAATAGGAAGAGCAATGTATGACTCACATCATCACAGATGGGTCATTTTATACACTGGCAAGACTGAGGGCTGGGGCTCAATTAAGTTAAACGGACCACAGCCCCAGTTCACTTAGGCACCCACTTTTGGTATTTTCTTTACTGTAGTTACACATATGCATTGGAGCTCAGTAGAGATAGGTACACCAGCTTGTTGTAGTTAAGATCATAGAATCATAGAATCATAGAATATAAGGGTTGGAAGGGACCCCAGAAGGTCATCTAGTCCAACCCCCTGCTCGAAGCAGGACCAAATCCCAGTTAAATCATCCCAGCCAGGGCTTTGTCAAGCCTGACCTTAAAAACCTCTAAGGAAGGAGATTCTACCACCTCCCTAGGTAACGCATTCCAGTGTTTCACCACCCTCTTAGTGAAAAAGTTTTTCCTAATATCCAATCTAAACCTCCCCCACTGCAACTTGAGACCATTATTCCTCGTTCTGTCATCTGCTACCATTGAGAACAGTCTAGAGCCATCCTCTTTGGAACCCCCTTTCAGGTAGTTGAAAGCAGCTATCAAATCCCCCCTCATTCTTCTCTTCTGCAGGCTAAACAATCCCAGCTCCCTCAGCCTCTCCTCATAGCTCATGTGTTCCAGACCCCTAATCATTTTTGTTGCCCTTCGCTGGACTCTCTCCAATTTATCCACATCCTTCTTGAAGTGTGGGGCCCAAAACTGAACACAGTACTCCAGATGAGGCCTCACCAATGTCGAATAGAGGGGAACGATCACGTCCCTCGATCTGCTCGCTATGCCCCTACTTATACATCCCAAAATGCCATTGGCCTTCTTGGCAACAAGGGCACACTGCTGACTCATATCCAGCTTCTCGTCCACTGTCACCCCTAGGTCCTTTTCCGCAGAACTGCTGCCTAGCCATTCGGTCCCTAGTCTGTAGCTGTGCATTGGGTTCTTCCGTCCTAAGTGCAGGACCCTGCACTTATCCTTATTGAACCTCATCAGATTTCTTTTGGCCCAATCCTCCAATTTGTCTAGGTCCTTCTGTATCCTATCCCTCCCCTCCAGCGTATCTACCACTCCTCCCAGTTTAGTATCATCCGCAAATTTGCTGAGAGTGCAATCCACACCATCCTCCAGATCATTTATGAAGATATTGAACAAAACCGGCCCCAGGACCGACCCTTGGGGCACTCCACTTGATACCGGCTGCCAACTAGACATGGAACCATTGATAACTACCCGTTGAGCCCGACAATCTAGCCAGCTTTCTACCCACCTTATAGTGCATTCATCCAGCCCATACTTCCTTAACTTGCTGACAAGAATACTGTGGGAGACCGTGTCAAAAGCTTTGCTAAAGTCAAGAAACAATACATCCACTGCTTTCCCTTCATCCACAGAACCAGTAATCTCATCATAAAAGGCGATTAGATTAGTCAGGCATGACCTTCCCTTGGTGAATCCATGCTGGCTGTTCCTGATCACTTTCCTCTCATGCAAGTGCTTCAGGATTGATTCTTTGAGGACCTGCTCCATGATTTTTCCAGGGACTGAGGTGAGGCTGACTGGCCTGTAGTTCCCAGGATCCTCCTTCTTCCCTTTTTTAAAGATTGGCACTACATTAGCCTTTTTCCAGATCACTGTTTAGGTATGGCCTGGATTGAGAGACCGGCTTGGGCTGCTTTCAACATACAGGAAAATGTCTGCACTCTGCCAGTCTGCAATTATAGCTCATGCTATAAATGGCCACTGAACATTTTGCATTCCGAGCGAGAGGACTGCCTGTTCTGCCTGCAGGACAAAACCAGCCCTTCATGAATTGAGACCAAATATCTGTAACTTCCATTGACTTTAATGAGACTTGTAGGTAACTCAGTGCTTCTGAAAAAGTCAGGCTGCTTTTATGTAGGTTCCTAAGTGTAGATTTAGAAGTCTGACTTTAAGCACCTAGGTTTGAAAATTTCATGCACTGTGCAAACCCAGTAAATGGGTATATTATACCCTCTAACATTAAATCCTGTTAGGGTTGCCAACAGGTTGAGCAGGAGTAAAGAAATATTTGAAGAAGTCAAGTACAAATATTGCATTTAATTTGCTTTTCAGGTTTTTTAATTACAACTCTGGTTCAAAGCACTGAAATTGGTACCGGGCATTCATTTAGTTTAAGTTCTTGAATAACTTAATCAACATAATAAATCCTCAAAGACTTTAGTATCACTGCATCAGTGATAAATAACTGATAAGAGACATTTCAAAGATTGAAAGAAATTAGTATTTTAGCTTTCTTGGAATTCAGGCTATAGCTAATTTGATTAGGTAAAAGAATTAGCTCATCAAGGAGAAGGCTGAAGATGTTTTCTTGATTTTTGGACCCATCTCTCTCCATTGAGCAGTCTTTTTTTAATTCATTTATTTCAATCGTACATGAAACCAGGACATTTTGTAGTTCAAGTGAACATACAGTCCTAATTTCATAGGCCTCACAACCCTCCTGTTCCTGTCCTCAGGCCGCAATTTCTTTGTGATGGAAAATAATTTCTCCACATAAACCTTGCTTACTGGTATGAGTGGAACTAAGATCAGAATGGCCTCTGGCACTATCGCTGTTCTTCCAGTCAGAAGCTGGAAGGTAAGGAGCTGGTGACCAGCCTACTGCCCTCAGCCCAGGGAGCAGACAGCTACGCTCATAGGCTCCCTGGATGCACTGATTTGAGTTGTAGAGTGCTACCTGTTCTATGTAAAAGAGGCAGACAGAACGGGGCAAGTGTGCTCCACTCAACCAAGATTGCCACATCACTGCCCTTCTAAAAAGCGTATTTTTCAGTATCTGCAAAGACATTGCATAAATGATTAATGCTGTTACCATTTAATGGGAGAAAGAAAAACAATTTTCCATGAATTAGGGATATTTGAATATCCCAACAAGATCTGTAAAGGAAAAAGGCCATTGACTAAAGACAATCACAAAACATTCAGGACAATTGCAGCCTTAACTCTTATCCACTATGAAAAAGTCCTTGTCTACACTCTGTTTTAAGTGTGAATGGAATCACTCCAATTGCACTCAGGTCATCTGGTGCACTGGGGTCTCATGGTGTCCTATCCTATAGGGCATCCTCAAGATGCAAACCTCAGGTCCATTTTAGGTTCACAGAAATGAGGATGATATTACTGTTTATTTCTACTTCCCATATTCCCTTATAGCTATGCTGAGGGAGAATCTTCAGTGCTTGGGATTTTCCCTCTAAAAAAATTACTACCATTAAGAGAGCATATGCTAAATTTGTCATATCAAAAATCCTGTCAGCCCTCCCACCATGTGCGTCCCTTTGAAGGCTCCTCTCCTTTACTGGTTTTTATCTGCTTTGTTTATCAGTTTTAAGGTAGGTTGACCTTGAAGCTGAATGAGTGGACATAGGTCCCAGCTGTGTATTAGGGCTGGGATCAGGGTCTTTGTGCTGGGATCAGGTGGGATACAAGGAGAGAGCAAGTAGGCTCATACATAATGACATCATGTGACAGTGGCCATTTTTAGTATTCATTAGCTAACCTTATTTTCCAAATTAGATGTATAAGAATACAAAACCTAGCC
Organism: Caretta caretta; assembly: GCF_965140235.1. NCBI lineage: Eukaryota > Metazoa > Chordata > Testudines > Cheloniidae > Caretta > Caretta caretta. The sequence continues at coordinate 46,627,760 of NC_134207.1, forward strand.
AAATGGTGCATCAGCAGCATTTTTTAATGTTCTTGCTTTGTCCTCCTTAATTTAAATTTAGATAGACCTTTTTAAAAAAATAATAAGCACTTGGTTACTTTCTAACTCTGCTTCTAGTTGGTTAAAATTTGGTACTTCCATTTTCTGGGGCTCATTCTTCCCACCATCTAATGCTTAACTGAGGAAAAAGTGAAAGAGGAGAAGGGAATAAAGTCAGTTTTATTTGAAACATTAAATATTTCCAATTAGTGAACTGAACTAGTGCACCAATACTGTACAGGCTGGTGATTTTTTTGCTGGCATGTATTGTATTGATATCATAAGCAGTACTACAAGAATGATCTTTCCATCCAGATATATCTTAATAAATCTTGGATTCTCCTGATACTTTGATGGATGAGTGTTCAGCTAGTTTTGACTTCAGTTCTGGGTTTATTTGTTTTTATGGCTTCTGACATGGGAAATGACTCCAATCTTGGATTTTCAAATGTGGTTGCATGTCTTGCATGCATGACATGTGGTTGCATGTCAAGTGATTGTTGGGGAAAGGGTTTGAGGCATTGGCCTTATGACATGCTCTCTTGTCCTGTACAGACCTCACATGCTACTCCTCAAAAGCGGATGTGGCCTTATGGCCCAAACATTTCCATCTGGGTCTGTCCAGTGCAACAATTTCCATGTTCAAATTTCAATCTTGAATGCTTTGAGGTTGGCCTTCAAGATGTCTTCCTATCTAAGGATAGGTTGACCCTTAGAGTGGGTTCCCATGCTCAGCTAGATATAGAGCAACACTTTCAGTATATGGGAAACCTTCATGAGGACCACATTTCCAACCCAGTGAAGTTGAGTCCTGATGAGCATAATCTCAATGCCAGGGATTTACACCTCTCAACAACTTCAGTATTGGGATCTTATCCTGCCATTTGATGTTACAGATGCATCTTAGGCAGGGAAGGTGGAAGCTTTTCAGCTGTTTGATGTGGTATCAGTAGAGTGTTCATGTCTTGCAACCTTAAAGGAGTGAGGTGAGTACAACAGCATGGTAAACTTTTATCTTAGTTCTGAGACAGACTCCATGCTCTCTCCAAAGCCTCCCTTTTCCAGGCACTGAATGATCTCATCATCCAGCATGGCATTGCTGGAAAGTATGCTACCCAGATAGCAGAATTTCCTGACCGTGCTGAGGGCTGGGATTATGGTGCTAGTGATGCCGGTGATCTGGTGCTGACCTCTGTCTTTTTTAGGCTGATTGTGAAACCAAAGCATTTTGAGTCATAGGCAAAGCGGTCCAGAATAAGCTGAATCTCCTTGAAAGTGTGTGCAATGAGGGCACAGTCATCAGCAAACAGGAGCTCTCTTAATAGCTGTTTGATTAATTTAGTGTGGGCCTGAGTTGCTGTAGACTAAATAGACCTCCATCCAATCTAAACCGGATCTGTATGCCTCTGTCAAAGTGCTGGAATGTGAACAAGAGCATGGCTGAAAGGACAATGGCAAAAAGCCATTACACATCCTCGTTTGGTGCCGTTAGTGACAGCGGAGGCTTCTCATAAGTCACCACACTCCATCACCCAGGACATCATGTCATTGTAAAATGAGTGGATGACAGCAATCATCTTCTCTGGGCAGCCAAATTTATGAAAGAGTTTCCATAGGCCCTCACATGTCAAAGGCCTTGGTCAGGTCAACAAACCCCATGTATAGGTCCTTGTTCTGTTCATGAGCCTTCTCTTGTATTTGTCCAGCTGCGAAGATCACATACATGATGCAATAGTCAGCACAAAATCCACACTGTGACTCTAGCTACACCAAGTCCACTAGATGAGAGACAAGCCTGTTGGGGACAACCCATGAAAGAATCTTCCCCACTAAAGACAGCAGTGAGATTTTGTGATGGTTGTCACAGCTAGATATGTTTCCCTTTCTTTTGTATTGATGGACTATGAAAGCATCCTTATATTGCTGGGGCATGGTACCCTGTTCCCATATAGTCTTGAAAAGTCTGGAGATTTTCCTAACCAGGTGGGCACATCCACATGTGTACACTTCAGGTGGAATGCCACTGGGGCCTGGAGGCTTCCTGTAGATAGTTCTATGATGGCCTTAGTAACCTTGGCTAAAGAAGGATCCATGGACAGCTCCTCCAGGACAGGATGCTGGGAGTGAGTTGACAGCTTAGTCGGACATAGTGGATTGACATTTCAGGAGACTATCAAAGTGCTCTGCCTTTGAGAATATAATTTTTGTTTGTGAGTAGCCAGCTATCATCTGTTGTGAGGAAAGGGGCTGTACCACTGGATTTTGGGCCAGATATAATACAGAGACCTTCGTAGAAGAATTTCATGTCTGCTTGTCAGCTACTTCCTGCAGTTCTGCAGCCTTCTGCTCCCACCAGTCGTTCTTCATTACCCTTAATCAGGTTTGTAGTGTATGTTTGGCCTGAAGGTACCTGAGCATTCTTTGCTGCTCATTTCTTGTCCAAGATGTAGGATTTGTGTGTGTAGAGCATGGTCTCCAAGAGTTGGTCTATCTCAGGGACATTCTCATCAAACCAGTCGGTGTTTTTGCCTGTCGCTGGCTCCTGGTGTTGTCTTTTGAGGGGTCTTTGCTGCTCCTGACTGGACCTCCTTAGCTTGCCTTTTGTCAAGGCAATTCTTGGACCCTCACCTCTAATTAAGTCTAGTAGTCTACTTCAGTCTCCTGGCTATGTTCATGGAGGCAAACCGGTGCAGGGGTGTCATCTCTTTGCTGCCCCAGGCCTTTATGCCTCCCTTTCCGTCTCTGTACTCTCCTCTTTATAGCAAGTATTGTTTCCTCTAGTGGCTGCAGCTGTGAGTGCCTGCCTTCATGATTGGCAGCTCTGGCCACTGCCTGGGGATGTAATCCAGCATATGCCACTGTTTTGACCTAGGATGCATCCATGTTGTCTTATTTTGTTGGCCTGTTGGAAGACTGTGTTGGTGATAGTGAGATTGAACTGAGCATACTTAGAGAGAAGTAGTTGGCCATTGGAGTTTGACCTTCCAATGCCATGAAGGCCTAGCACCCTGTTCTACATGTGAGAGTCAGCTGCCACATAAGCATAAAGTCTTCAAGGACAATGACTTTGTCATGGTGTGGCAGACCTCTGATAACCCTGCTGAAATTCTCATAAAACACCTTCTAGATCTCGCCTGTACAAGTCGGTGTTGGTGCGTAGCCACTGATAATGGTGGTGTATTGGTCTCTGGACAAGTTTATGCAGAGCACCACAAGTCAAAGTCATTGACTCCCTTGGTGAGTGAGTCAAGCTTGCAGGCAATCTCCCACCATACGGCAAACCCTACCCCCGACTGTTTGGCTCATCCTTGACCTTGCCAATCCAGTAGTATGTGTAGCTTGCTCCCACATCTTCAAGGTGGGACTCATCAGTGAGTCTGGTTTCACTGAGGGCAGCAATGTCTATATTATACCTCTTCAGTGTTTTGGCATTAAGGGCTGTTCTAAATTCTGGTCTTTGGTCATTGTCAAAAAGTGGTATTTTCCACTTCATGCATCCGATGAAGTGAGCTGTAGCTCACGAAAGCTTATGCTCAAATAAATTTGTTAGTCTCTAAGGTGCCACAAGTACGCCTGTTCTTTTTGAGGATACAGACTAGCACGGCTGCTACTCTAAAGAGTTCTGACTTTCCATGACCCAAATGTCAGTCTGTGAATCTATGTTTTATTTCAACTGCTGAGTTCGATGACCAGCCAGAAGTGGTAGCCTGACAGTTACAGAAAGGGCAGGCTGTGTTTAGGGTTCCTTTACAATCCCCTTTCCTTGGACTGGAGAGAACAGCGCTATGCCTAAAAGGGCCTGCTCTATCACCTCAGGAGGATAAGACCTCCATATTTACCAGGTCTATGGAGAATGACCATCACCCTAAGGTCTGTCTGTGTGAAACGTTGTAAATAAGGACTGCTGGAAGCATCCTCTACCTGTTCCTGTCACCTCTTCCCCATTGCCCCAGGACTGTGATAAATTCATTGGGTGAGATGAGCTAAATGAGTTGAATAAGTTGATTGAACAACCTGCACTCTGAGTGGATTTAATTGAGTGAGATTTGTGCAGAGCCTTTTTCATTCTCTTGCCCAACCAGGTGTTGATGCGCAGGTGCAGTAGATGCCACAATCACGGCAGCGAGCATAGGTGTGGGATTTGTATTTGGAGCTGTCCTCCTAGATGAGATGCCGGCTTGAGCTAAAGAGCCTCATCTACCCCTGGGTGTAATGATTGGCCAGTGACTGTGTATATAATACAGGGTGCCCTTATATGCCATCACAAGAAATGCTTCATCTCCATCCTCGCTGTTATCATCCTATTTGTTATAACTAAATTTCACATCATCTGCCAATGAAGATTTCATGGTGACACTGGCAAGGAGGATGAGGTTTAGGGGTTACTCACACTTTCTAGGGTGTGACTTCAAGACTAGTGGAGGGCAGGAGCTTCTCACTCTTCCCATATAGACCTGTGGAGTTCTGCCCACTGCCCACTTAATAAATAGGTAATAAAGATAAAGATCTTTATGAGTTTGAAAATCAGGTTTTCGAGGCTAAAGTTGTAAGCTGATAACAAGTTGGCCAGCTTGCACTGTAGCATTGTGAAAGCCTAATGCTTAGCTTCTATTTGTTTTAACTTACTACCTGCATTTTTCCATTCTCTAAGCATTGTAAATGTCAATTCTTTCCATAAGCACACAAGGCTGTGTCCTGATCTTTGCTCACAAAGATTCTAGTTCTGCCATCAGTTCTGCACTGTAACTCTCCATATTTTTATTGGAAACCTTGTACAGTTTTACAAAGTGTTTATATTATCAGCTGTTTCAGGGAAGATATATGATCATGAACTCCAGATTAGGCAGGTAAAATGGATAAGATTTTCAAATAGTTTGTTTTATAAATGCTTATAAATGTAAAATTTGCAACTCCCAGGCAGCCACTGCTGCTAGCTGATGATGAAGTCATCCCCAGTAGCTGCTTAGGAATAGCTGTCAGTTCTCTACAAAAGCTATTCAAACTTGGGTGATTAGCCAAAAGGATCCCTCATGAATAGAGCCAGGTTTCTCTGTTCTGAACTGGAACTTAAGTGATATGGAGTCAATAATTTACATTTTACAGAAAATTAAACAATTTCAATGGATCATAGACATTAGCGATGGGGGGAATGCCTACTTGTTCATCCAGTCTAGCCTCCAAGTTTGGCTTTTTATTTGATTGATGAAAAATACCCTCTTAATTTTTCAGGGGTGGAGGGGGGGCAGTGGGGAAGAATGTGGTGGAGAAAATGCACAAAAAGCTACAGGAGAATGCTATAGGCAGTATAAATAAATCTCTGAACTCTTAAACAGCTCACATAATTAGGAGGATAAATATTATATAGAGAAGCTACTCTCCTCTTCACATGCACACTTACCAGCCACTAATCTTAAATGAGGGACAAACATATGGAGACTAGACCTTAAAAATAGATGCAGTCTCTTCCTGCATCCAGGGAATAATAAATTGGAGCCAGGTAGCCGCACCACATAACATTACATACAATAAAACCAATATTGCACTTGCTCCTTTCATATAAGAAAAAGGAGCATTGATCCTGCAGTCATCTCCACATGGACTGAAATTTATGCCCACAGAGAACCCCACTAAAGTTAGTGAGGCTGTTAAAGTTAAAGGTACACATATGCAGATCAGATTGTATGTTTGAGGTCTTAGTTTGTAAAGTAACCACCCATCCCCAAATACTAAGGTGAAATCTTGTCCCCACTACTATCCGTTATGCTGGGTAAAAGGGCCAGAGCTGTATAAAAGTGCTCTAACAGCTCCAGATTTGGTTGTGGGAGATTTCCCTTTAGCTGCTGCCTTAATGCAGGTTTAAGCCCCATTTGCACTGTTGAGAATTACCAGGGCCAGGAATCTGGCTCAATGTAGCTAGAACTTTGATTTCACTGGTTACTTCTTCGGGAACAATTGGCCTTACTGGAGCATCCAAGTTCTGAGGGCCTGATCCAAAGTCTACTGAAGTAAATGGTAGTCTCTTACTTGAGTTCAGTGGTTTTGGATCAGGCCTTGAATGATTTTAAGAAAGACTTGTGATGTTGGTGTGTGAGACATTCTGGTATCTTTCCCTATCTGGAAAATGTGTTCCTACCTATAATGCCAAGCAAATGCAACAATCAAACATGTAGTAAAAATTGAACATTAGTGTTAATAATAATTTTATAATCAAATATTAAGGACATACAGTGCCAAATTTCCATTGACTTCAATGAGAGCAGGAACTGGTCTTTAATAATGGATGGTTATAATTAATTTTAAAGCACAATTAATCCTATTGAAGACCACACATCAAGAGTCTCATGAAACTGTCACTCCTAGAATGACTTTGCATAATAAAAACATAATGTTAATTTGTATCATCGTTTTCTGTGAACATTGATATAAAAATTATAAACTTAAGATATTCTTGTTTGCACTCTCACAGCACAATGCCATCCTGCACAATACTTGTGCTATAAGGATCCTGGGGAACATAATTATTGCTCAAGAAAGTATTCATTATAGCAAAGTTATAGAGTACGAAAGTCTTTTAATAGGTAGTCTCAACCCCTAGTGAATAATGGAAAAACTTGGGTTATCTAATTTCAAATTCCCTTATTACAGTTATAGGTCAAACTCATGTGACTTCAAAGCAATGAAATTACATGACAGGAGGCTCAGTAAAGTGTAATATGGAAAAAACAATAACTAAAAGCAAACAACATTAAAAGGTTCACAGGTTCATCTTCCAACACCATTGAACTTAAAACTAGCTCAGCACAATGACATAAATCCAGCTATAATAAAAGTCTCAGTTACCATGCACTATTACTCAGCAAACTGGATTCCCTGTATTGACAGAAATCTGTGTGATCAGCTGGAGTGCCCAATCTATCAGCCTTTATACAGCAAAAACTCTAATTGATTTTAATGGAATTCAGTAGTGGTTTTGATTGAAGTATGCAGGATTGGGCTCCTAAATCTATTTACTTTTTCAGTATAAAATCCCAATAATTGCAATTCAATTCTAAGGTCTATTCTCCATATGTGTGGCTCTCATTTAAGATTAGTGGCTGGTAAGTGTGCATGTCAATAGGAGAGTAGCTCCTCTACATAATAATTTCTCCCACAAATTATACGAGCTGTTTAAGAATGAAGAGCTTTATTTACATTGCCTGTAGCATTCTCCAGTAGCTTTCTGTGCACTTCCTCCCCGACCTTCACCCGCGCCCCCCCGCCCCACCTGCTGTCCCTCCTCCAAAAATTTAAGAGAGTATTTACTCAGCATAAGGGACTATAGTGGGAACAAAGATCCCAACTTAGTATTTGGAGATTGGTAATTATTTTACAAACTAAGATCCCAAACATGCAATCTGATCTGCATAGGTGGACCTTTAACTTTAACAGCTTCCCTAACTTTAGTGGGGCTCTCTGTGGGCATAAGTTTATGTCCATGCAGAGCCGATTGCAGGATCAATGCCCTTTTTCTTATATGAAAGGAGAAAGTACAGTATTGGGTTTATGGTATTTAAGGTTATGTGGTGGGCCTACCGGGCTCAAATTTATTATTCCCTGGACACAAGGTGAGTCTGCATCTATTTTTCTTTCCTACTGGCTCAAGAGATATTGAAGCCTTATAATTTGGTTAATGTGTTATCCACCCTTTCAATAAATAAGTAAAAAGGCTTACCCATGATCCAGTCATTAATACTTATTTCGAGGATTAGCATAAAGTTAATTGTCTTCTAAAAATAGTCCAGCAATTTCTCCTTTATGACCCTTTATGATAGTTCATGTTTCCAAGATATCTTTAAAGTGTTGTTGTTTGTAAGTGTTGTAAGATCTTAAGAGAGATATTTTATGGAGGAGTTCTAATGCCTTTTTCCATACTGAAAGGTAAGTAGAAAATGCCAGGGATTAACTTTTTCAATTGTTTATTATTTATTTAATGGTTGTCTTCAGAAAGACAAGATGACAGCAACCCTGAAACAGGCTGTGGTTAGACTCTAGCTCAAGTAACTGACCATCATTAAGTTTCAAATCTTCTTTTTTTCAGGGAAGGTAGTAGAAAAGATGGTGATGAAGAAATTCCAGTCACACACACAGACCACAGATTTCTTCTCCCTTTAGAACTGGATATAGCACAAAGGCATTGGCTGACCCTCCTCCTAGCAATGCCTTTTTTTGTGTGTCAGTCAGGCCTAATATTATTTTGTTGTTTATTTCTTGTTTTTCTCTGTGGGATATTATAGGTTGGATCAGTATTATATCAAGGTCAAGACATTTTTGAGCCATTTTGATTTCCTCATGTCTTAATAACCCATCTAATGAACCTTGGGAAATTAGTTATAGATGCTGCAAAGACATGTAAAACAAAAGTCAAAGGGAACAGTTTTCAGAAAACCCATACTCTGAAAATTATTCATCCAAACTCTTCTGTGAACATTTATGACTAACAAATATAGTCAGAGAAAATTAGGATCACTTCACAAGCAATTCACTAATTATGGACCGTGGCTAAAATAATAAATTTTGAGCCAGATTCTCAGCTGACTTCATTGTAGCTATTCTGACTTACACAAGCTGTGGATCTGGCTCATTATCTATAATGAGAAGCCCAACTAGCTCTCGCTAAAATGAACTACAAAGGCTACGGTTTCTAGTTTATTAATCAATTGATGTTCGTACAGCACTTAGAAAGTATAAATGCTAGGGCTCTGATCTAGAGTCCACTGAATTCAGTGGAAAGCTTCCTATTAAATGCCTATTAACTAGATCAGACCCTGTATATACTTGTATTATAAGCCAGACTTCAATTTAGTCACGGAGGTCATGGAAGTCACAGAATCCATGACTTCCAGTGACCTCCGTGACTTCAGCCTGCAGTGGTCAGGAGCTGCAGGGTTCCCACACTGCGCATGGGGGCAGAGAGCTGTTGCATACCCCGCCACCTGTGGCACCTTGGAACCCGAGGAGCTGCCAGAGGTGGCGGGGGAACCCCCAAGCTCCCAGCCCTCGGGGGCAGCAGGAGAACCCCCAAACTCCTGGCCACCGGGGGCAGTAGGGGCCCCCAGAGCTGCCGGTGGTGGGGGAACTGCTGAGCTCCTGGCCACCTCAGGCAGTGGGGGAACCCCCAAGCTCCCGGCCACTGCGGGCCCCCAGAGCTGCAGGCAGCAGGGGTATCTCACAGCTCCAGGCAGGCGGCAGGGATACCCCATAGCTCCCAGCCACCACGGGCAGCAGAGGAACCCCACATCTCCCATCCGACATGGCCCCTGGAGCTGTGGATGGTGAGGGTACCCCACAGCTCCTGGGCTGCCACGGGAGGTTGGGGCACCCCACAGCTTCCGGCCCCCACAGGCAGCAGGGTACTCCGCAGCCCACAGCCCCTGCACAGCTGCCCCACTTCAGGCGGTGTAGGGACCTGTAGATCCCCATTTTGTCATGGATATTTTTAGTAAAAGTGCCTATGACCTGTCCGCGACTTTTACTAAAAATATCTGTGACAAAATCTTTATTTTTAAGATCTTTTTAAGTTCTTTCTCTTTGTGAATGGAAGTTAATATCTTCTTAGAACTGAGAAGACCACCTTCTAATTTGGGCTTTACATAAGTAGAGTCCAGTTGCATTAATTTGAATGGTGGCTTGGAAATTCATTAAGCATGAAAATGTGGAGCACAGTTAATTACACAAGTGATTATTTTTGCATGTAAATGTCTTCTACTTTTACTTTAATGTGCAGAGGTGCTTTAAGTGCAACAACGAGGGACCATAAACCTGTTCACCTCTTCATATTATTTTACAGGGGCACATAAATGCTTTGTACACAGTACTGATTTTGGAAGTGTTAACATTATGAGAAGACAACATGATTTTTAAGATCCAGAGTATGGTACTTACACATATTTGTGTACATTACTAGGAGGAAGTACATATTTTAAAAGTTCCAGTGAGATTTTTTTTTAAGCCTCTGGCCACCAATGATCTACGTGTAACATTTTGTTCTAGGCACTTTCAAAATGTAAATAATATTAAAGCACCGTCACATTTAAAATCCTTCCCACCCTCATGATTAAGGATGATTAAGACTACGAGTCAGTCATGGAGGTCATGGATTCTGAGATTTTATGTGACCTCTATGACTTCAGCCCCAGGTGGTAGGGCTCTGACTGTCAGCCCTAAGCAATAGGACTTTATCTTCCATGATTTATTGTTTATTGTCCTCGTCCTGTCCTGACTTTTACTAAAAATACCTGTGCCAAAATCTTAGCCTTAAGGATGATATAGCCCTCTTCTAGAGTCAGACTTTCAGATCAAAGATTAATAAGAGACACAGAAGTTGATGTGCCAATTCAAAACAGAGCACAGCAAGTAGCAGGCCAATGTAAGATGCAAGTAAGAAGTCTGAATACATGGGTTCAGTACTCAATTTCCACTAGTTCATGCAGCTGAAAGATGAAATTCTGCACTGTACAGTGAAATTCAATATATTTGGCAAGTATAAAACGTTACTTTATTGGTAGAGACCTGTTTATGTAAAAAATTATGAAAATGCCAGTTACATTTTTGTAGCCTTCTAGTGCCCTGTCCTCACTCTAGCACCTCACTGTTTTTTTGGTACCTTGTTTGGTCACAGAAACCCTGACAAACTTGACCCACTGCTTTGATCCCCGCACTAACATTACTGCTCTGTGTGCTTGGTCCTGATACTGACACTCTCCTCAATTCTACATTCTATTGCTGTCACTGTTTCCTTGTGGAAACCCTAGAAAGTTTAGATCTGTATTTGAAGTCAAGAAAAGAGCAAACCACAAAAGGTTCAGAATGATGCCATATCACAGGTCATTTCTTAATTAATCTGAGCCATCCACAGCTTAAAATTTTCATTGGTGGGAGCTTGATATAACCATGATTTTTTTCATGTGTCAAAATATAAGAGCATGACTGCAATTAAATATAGTCAGTGATTTTGTTTGGTTAGTATATTGCAAATCTATAATGATCACTATGATCTTAAATGTATTTCAGACATTTTGTACTTATAACAAATAAGATGTTGAACTAAATAAATTAATTACCATATTCCCAGATCCTTCACCTTGCCAATAAGTATTATTTAAATGTACACTACCCACAACATGCTGGGCACTTTAAAGAATACAGACATGTTCCCTGCTCTGAAGAGCTTACATTCTAACAAGGGAGACCTAACAAAAGAAAACTGCACACAGTAAGTGGGGAAAGAGGAGAATGGAAACATTTGGGGCACAAATAGTCACATGATAATGTATGTGTTATGCACACATGTTGTTTCATAATATTTACAAAATCCCAGCCACCCAATCCATTAAAATCCTGCCCAGGGAAAATTGCCCCTTTAACTCTCATCCTCTGAGACTATCCAGGTCCCTTGACCATGGCCCCTGCTCTTATTCTCCACCAATAAACCACCTTTGTCCTCACACCACATGACAGCCCCAAATATGTAATCCTGAAAGCATCACCCACACTTATACATTACTCCTGATATCTGAAGCTCCCAGGTCCACAGGAAGTTTGGATTCCCCACCCATATCAAGCTGCCCACTGACCAGAGAATTGGTAATATCCTGTCTGCCGATCAGACAATTGGCAACATATCTATGGCAGAGTCAGCTCCAGGAGATAGTCAGGAGGATCCTGCCTCATCTGAGGCTAGGGGTGATGGGAGAGGGCTGCTGGGGCCTGTTGCTACTTGCAGCGGGCATCCCAGGTGTGCAGGACCACAGAGTGAAATAACTTTTCCCAGTGGGGACAGAACCACCCTATGGTTACAGTAACAGGTTGCCAGGTGAGGGAAAGAGAGGACCTCAGCGGGGCTGCTCTACTCCCTGCTTGCCAACCCACTGCAGCAGCTCCAGGAGAAATTCTTGCTCCTCAGCTCATAATAGCTGCTGGGGTCCTTTCCCTCACTGGTGTCTGGATTTTAAGTGGGAAGGGGCTCAGCTGGGAGATCTCCTCCAACCCTGACGGAAGAGGAGCAGCAGCTGAGGCATTCTCATGTTGTGTCTATCCCAAGCCCACCCCATGGCATCTGAGCACATCCGTGGTTCCAAAGAGTTTTGTCTGAGTGTAAAGACAAACCCTGGTTTGTAGCTCTCTACCTGTGTCACCATTACCTGGGGACCTGCCTCCCTTGAAACTTTCCCAAAGGGCATTGTTGACTGTTTGTCTTTACAGAGCCTTTCATTCCCGTGTACACCACACCTCAAGCTGGCGGGGTGGGGGGGGGGGAGCATGTTCATACATAACCCACAGCTGCCCCAGTTCCAGCAGCAGCATACATTGAATGAGCCTCCCTGGCAAAACTTATCACCGAAAACCGCTCCCCAGCCCTATGTGTGTGGTAGCGTCAACTCTCTGCCGCTGGCATAGCTCGGGTCGCCAGGGACCATCAGAGACGCGGGGGGGGGGGGGGGGGGGGGGGGGAGACCAGGACTGTCTCAGGGCCCCGAGAGCTCCCTTTGCTCGGGGACCTGCAGCTTTCCAGCTGGCCCGGCTGCTTGGGGTGGGTTTTCGCCGACGTTGGCCCCAGGAGCCGGGAGAAGGGCCCCAGCCGGGGCACGCGCCCACCTGGCAGCGAGCAAGCGCTGGTGGGGCAGCCTCGCCCCGCGAGAGGCGGAGGAGGGAGGCGGGGAGAGGGGAGGAGGGAGGCGGGCAGGAGCGGGGTGGGGGGGGGGGGGCGGCCAGCGGGGGGCGTGGCCCAGCCGAGCCAGACTCGATAAATAGAGAGCGCGGTGCCGGCAGCCCGGTCAGCACCGCGGACAGCAGCGCCCTGCCCCAGCCCCAGACGCCGCCGCCGCCGCCGCCCTCCAGCCCGCTCGCCAGCCCGCCCTCCAGCCCGCTCGCCAGCCCGCTCGCCCTCCGCCGCACGCGCCATGGCCGCGGAGACTCACCTGCAAGGAGTCGAGATCTCAGCCGCGCAGTTTTTCGAGATCTGGAATCACTACGACTCTGATGGTGACTATATTTCATTGCAACCCCCCCCCCCCCGCCCGCCCCCCCGCAAGCCCCGAGCCGGCGGGGGCCTCGGGCACCCCCGTGTCCCACACACCCCTCCCGGCAGGCTCCGCTGCAAACTTTCCCCCAGCACAAGCCATAACTTTCCCCAGCGAGCCCGGAGCTCCAGCCCCTCGCGAAGCAGGCGGCCCGGCTGGGGCTGGGGCTGGGGCTGGGGCTATGCACTCGCGCCCAACCTTCTTTGCCTAGGGCTCGCGCGCCTTTAGCAGGGCACCTTTCAGGCTCCCGTAAGTGGATTCAAGCGTCAATGCCTCCAGCCGCAGCTAGGATGCCGCTGTTTTCTCTTCAGTAACTTTGCATGTAGATGCCTCTGGAGGCGGGAGGGGTGGCAGGAGGCTGAGCCTAAGTTAGCAGATCAAACAACCAAAAAGCCACCGATTTTTAAACACGAGGTTTGTGAATGTCCTTTCCAGCAGCTGGAAGGGAGCAAATCAAAGGGTTCTGGAACACTAACCCTAACTCTTTGTGTTGTAGGCAATGGGTACCTGGATGGGAAAGAGCTGCTGAACTTCATCCAGGAGCTTCAGCAGGCACGAAAGAAGGCAGGATTGGTAGGTTAATGTTTCCTCCTGCTTTATTTCATCTTAATGAAGAATTTTCTTGAGCAGATTTCAGCGACTGGGTCTTTTCTATCCTTAGGGCCATCAAATGTTCAGTCACTTAGCTGGTCAGGCAAAGGCAACGTTTAGAAATTGACACAAGTCAAGTAGGATGCTCAGCCACTTTGGGAAGTGTGGGGAAAAGGGGTACCTGACCAGATACAAGATAATATTTAGATTCCACCTTGGTACTAATGCAGATGATTCTTCTGGCAATGTTAAAAAGTAAGAGTCCAGAAAAATATGGAACTGGCATATTATATAATATAGATTTAAAGCAAGACTTCTATCTTTGCCTCACTCAATTATCTACCAATATTTTTAAAGACCTAATTTTTCATGAGCTGGACTCATTTTTAACTCCTTCTTTAATGGGAAGTGTGTCAGTTTATCTGCATTTCTGCCCCTTGGTGGTCAATAAACAGATCTGCAGATCATTCTTAACTATTTATTTGCACTTCATTGGATTTATGAAAGAGGAAAATCAATACTAAATCTTGATAATCAAAACTGTACAAGAGAACAGAGAAATTATCTAGAGAATATTAAAATGTGGACAAATCGAAATGCATATTGGAGTTTAATTTGTAACAATTATAAATTCAGCACTTTCTTAAGCAAGAGAGAAAAGTTTTAAAGTAAAATACTATTAATTTTTTAACATTCTGAAAAAATAAAACCAAATGTATCTAGATAAAGATATTAGTTTAAGTACATAGTGACACTTCCTTACTGAACAAATAACTCCTAAAAGAATCAGAAAATAAAATAGACCACTTGGCAGCACACTGAAATATATAGCACAGTATAATGAAGCCTACTTAAATCCACTCTAAAAGATAGTTCTAAAAGCATATAAGATAAAAGTGCACTAACTAGCTGACCTGTGGGAGGGGGGAGAGGGGGGGAAGAGGTTATAAATTCATATAGGGCTACATCAAAATTAAGAAATAAATGTTAGCTTTTGGACAATGAATTATTGTCTTTGTTTGGGTCTTCCTGTTAAAGGCTGGAGAACAAATGTGTACCAGTATTTTTATTTGTTTTGTGGAAAGTAACATCTTCCTATTAGCTTCATGAGTTAATATGCAGCTGGAAATCTGTCATCTGTAATATTACATATAAAATTACATACACACTCTAGATTCCTAAACTTTTTTTATTGCTGTCACTGTAGAATTAATGTCCAAAAGCATAGGTAAATTTGATTACTGAAAATTGTGAGATTGCAATTTCTAGAGGAAAAGGATATGTATAATCTTAGTTTCTTTCCACAAGGAGAGTGAGGCAAGTAAATTACATTTAAAAGGGGGTGGGAAGAGAAGGTAAGAAAAGCTTATTTTAATTCTTTAATTGGAACTAAATATTTTTAACATATTGAGATGGCAGTAACCATAATAATAAATATGTTCTAAATACAGTCTCGAACATCATCTTTTAACTGGGTTTACTGATGAATTGTACTTTTAAAAATAGTCCTAACGTAATGCTCAATGGATCAAAGATTCAGAGGTTTTACAACAGGAAAATGTCATTTTAAACTCATCTTCACATTTCTCCAGAGGCAATTAGTGTCATAATAAGTCATCTTCTACCTAAAAAATTAGTGTTCACAAAGTAATGTATAAGGTGCTTGTAGGATTATTGTTGTCTCCCACCCACTTTACCATTTATGCCTTTTTAATAGACTCTGCCTGCACACACTGTTATATTTTGAAAGTGCTTAGGTGTTTAATTAACTTTTCCTTTGTCATTGCTCTGGTACAAGCTTATTTCTGGAATATTCTGCCGAAAAGACCAATCTACAGTAACAACACTGAACTTCAGTACTCTCATTGGATCATCTAGAGATTCTTGACATCTTGATCCCTAAAGTCTTTTCTGGATTATGGATATGTGCCATCAGGGGTTTCAAATCTAAGCTGATTCTTGGATTTGGAGTGTCATTTGCCAAACAGTCATCTCACTAGTTCACCTATCTTGCCTCACTGGATAACTAATTCAGTGGCTTTGAATTTTTTGCTCTTTTGCCAGAAGGGACACAATGAGAAGATAATGGATGTTATATGTGATTTCTGTGGCTGAGCTGCCCTTTCCCCTCCTCCCCCATAAGCTTCTCTCATCATTTGCATCTGCATTTCAGATAGTTTCTCTTGCTCTGTACTTTTGGAATATTCAATTATGTATTCTTCATAGCTGGATTATACTTCAGTCATGCTACATGCCTTATAAAATCTCACTGATTTCAGTCTTTGAACAAGATGGCTTAGCATTTCTCAGTGCTCTTCCCAGCTTCTGAACTGTCCTAATTGTTTTGTCATTACCTAACAGCTATATGATTTTTTTAATTAATCAAATGACTATTGTGAAGTCCATCCTTTTGCTTTCTATTACTTCCAAAGAGCAGTAACATGCAATTTGATGCATGTTATTTCTGTCTCATGTCATACTGTCAGAAGGAGGTTACATTTGCAACGTTGTGTTTGAACTATTTTTGGTGACATTTCATATTTTCCAACACCACTCCACCACATTACAGTATGTGAAATACAAAGTTGATCTTTCACAAAGGCTAAAATAAATAATTCTTTGGCAAAAAATAAAATCACAATTTTTAATCCCAAAAATATACGCTTAACCTCTTTTGGCCTACATTATACTTGGTATGTTCTCTCTCTTGTTTCACTTTTGCCAATTGCCAAGAGAGAAAATGTGTGGGGAAGTGGTTACCAAAGGGGTTCCCAGCTCTCCTACTGTCTCGTTGGGTGACTTTGGGGAAGTTTTTCAACATCTGTTCCTTGATTTATCCTTATGTAAAATGAGAACAATATTTACCTACTTGACAGAGATAGTGACTTCATGTTCATAAGTGCAATGATACTGGTGTTACTATTGCACCATTCATCCCATGATTTCAAATCACTTTACAAAAACTAATGTGTATATAACGCCTCTGAGTCAGGTAAATTATCTCCATTTTAAAAAGGGGAAATTGAGATACAGAGAGGTCAAGTTACTTGTCTATGGTAACAGAGCAGCAAGTCCATGGTGGAACCAAGATTAGAACTGGTTGAATACTGGATAAAATTATTTGTCGCATAATATATCCAACAAATATGTTATTCAAAGGATATTATTCAATCAGTTATATAACTGATAAAATTCAAACATGTATTAAGTGAATATTTTTTTAGATGAATGACATTCTATTTTTTCAGATTGTAAGCGGTGACGGTGCCTCTTCATATGATTGTACAGTACTTTACATACTGTGGGTGCTATTAGAAACAAAAAATATCAAAATATTTAATCAGGGCTAATTAGAATCCAGATATCTAGACTTTCAGGCCTGGACCTCAATCACTAGGCAAATACTTCTTCACTTTGAGATCCTTGTGTGAAAGGTGACATTGAAGGGCAAAGTATTAATAATCATGTCTTAATAACAACAATTGCAAATTACTAACCACAACAGATGACTCTGAAACAAAGAGGACATTGGGCCGTGATTTGCTTTGTCATAAACACTTACATGTAATGCGTTTTAGCAATTTCTAGTAATACAAATTTTGGGCACAATCTAGTGAATTTGACTCAGACAAAATTCCTAACAATTGCAGTGAGAGTTTCTCCTAAGAAAGGACTGTAAGACTAGACTCTTCATAACATTTTGATACCTTTGATAACTTTGATAACTTTCATTTTGATAACTATGAGATATTGTTTATACTACAGATCTAAACCCTGATCCTGCATGAGGATCTATTAGCATAGATCCTTGGACTCATGAAGAGCCCAAAAGAAATCAAATGGGCTCCTCAAAGGTGAAGGAGTCTATACTAGTGAATCTGAGTCAGACCGATCCTTGGTGCGACTCCACCGCCATATCTTAAAGAGAAGCTGTCATTTTGAGACAAGTGCATGGTGGGAGCAAACATATATATCAAAAGCACTTTGACATTGGCCTTGTGGATTTACCTTGTTATTCAGGATTGCTTTATATGTTTCAATAAGGGATTACTCTCTCAAAGCCCAGCCTCTCCTTACATTTGTTCTGGCAATGAAGTTATAGTCCTGCTTTTATGACATCATAAACAGTGAACAATACAAATGGCTGATGTACAAATTCCACTTGTATGACTTCATTGTGAGATCTGTTTGGAGTCTGGTCAAAAGAGGATAAAATCCTCATTCAAATGAAAGTAACATATTAAAATATGTGAAAGGTAAATATTTTGGTGTTCCAATGTGTTCTGTAAAATTTTCCCCCCTGTGAAAGATTTAAGCTTGTCTCAGATTTATTCATTTAAAAATGAAAACTCTGGAAAAACTGAATAGTAATCAACAGTGAAATTTCATTGCCATTTGATTAAACAAAGGAACAGTAAGACCCACCTTCCAGCAGATTTGTCTTTACATGTGAATGTTCTCATTTTGAAAGGTAAAATAGAAGATCTGAATATCTAATGGTCAGATTCCGCCACTCATTCCTATCAAGTAATATCTTACTGCTCAAGCAGTCACGGTCATTGCAACAGTATAATCAAAGTAAAGCATTACTCAGCATAAGACCGGCAGAATCTAGGCTCTAACTAGGTTTTTATATATTACCTGGTAGTTACTCATTGGTGTTGAAATACTTAGCAGGTATTTCTACATGTCTTACAAATAACAATTCCATTATTGTGAATTTCTAGGAATTAACACCTGAAATGAAAGCTTTTGTGGACCAGTATGGGAAAAGTACTGATGGAAAAATAGGAATAGTAGAGGTAAGCTAGTTTCTTTATTTCAGGCTCAGTCATGTTTATATGCACAGAATGCTCTTAGTATAGTAATACAAAGATAACTTGAACATAATCTATAAATATATATATATATATATATTGTCTTGTATTTGCTATAACACAGACTTCTTTCCCCATCTCAGGATCTTTAGTATTTTTTTTCACTGAGGCATTAGTGGAAAACAAAATATTTCTTTCTCCTCAGACATTTCATTTGACTCCACTGAACATTACAGGCTTACATCAATAGAAATAAAGGAGACCATCATTATAGTTTTCCTGTAATGCAACTGAAGTCTGCATCATTTCAGGAAATTCAAGTTATTAAAAACACTGATGTGCTGGAATATTGTGAACTGTTTTATGCTGAGTTATTCTGGAATTTGATTTTGCATTGGCCCTCAAGTCCTGTAGTGGGTGTAAAGTACAATTCAGTGTAAATTGGCTAAGAATCTGATTTCCTTCCCTCTCCTCCTTTGTAATCATTGTACATAGTGGTTTATTATTTCTAATTAATGCATATGGTAAGGACAGAGGGGAAGGCTAAAATCTTGTTGACATTTTCAGCAATGTTTTTTGACAATCCAGTAAGTGAGCGATTTTGATTACTTATGAATTCCTTTATTGAACACAGTCACAGAAACTGTAAGCAGAAAACTTTTGTTTGCAAAAGTTAGAAACGCCTGCCACCTGAATTGCCCTGGGTTATATGGTTCTCATGCTTTTCCATTGTGTAGACCACTCTATGAGAACGAGGGACACTCATGGAACCACTTCCCTTTCCAATCCCCACTACTTGTTTCTCAGTGTTTAATTCTACAGATCAAAAGGAAGGTATCCATGGGTTGGTGTACAGTTTGTGAACCACGGTTTTAGGACCAGATTCATGACTCATTGAAGTCAATGGGAGTTTTGCCATTGAATTCAAAGAGATCAGGATTTAACCCTTAGAAAAGACAATCACGTTCCCAGTTTGATTATCAGAAAAATATGTCTGAACAATTTATAAAGAGCTCCTTGGAAACATGCTATTACTGCAACATTTCTATTGTTACTGACTTAGCTACAGCTATTTAGAATTGATATACTGAGCGGAATATACAACCACCAATGAGATTTACAATATAAAATATCCTATTACCAGTACATATAAATTATTACCTTGGAATATATGCTCTTCTTTAGGTGTAATTCCCATATGTAACTTCCACATACTTGCTAAAATATTCATGTCACTTAGTCTAAACGTACATGAATAAGCGAACCGTGACTGAATTTGTTAATTTCTTACTATATTTAAGGTTAAACTGACTAAATTTTGACCAAACTTTTGATTCATCATCAGATTGAAAATTCTGCAAGTAGGAAAAGTTAGTATAGGCATATCTTTCTTTTTCTGATAAATAGATTATTAGTATATGAAATTAAACAGGCCAGTTTAAATACTTGTTTTTTAATAGAAGCATGCCTTTTTTGTTTCAAGTACACATGACAGCAGACTGTCACATGAAGCATGTACAGGCACTTCCTGAAGTAGTCTACTGGTTAGACAAGGCAACTGGGCGTTGTATCTCCTGAGTACTATTTTTGGGTCTGTGACTAACTTATTATGTGACATTGGCCAAGTCCCGTAGGGCCTGATCTTGTAAGGTGCTGAACACCTACAGCTAGAGTGCTGAGCACCATCAACACTGACTGAGGTCAATGGGTGCTGAGTACATTTAGCAATTAGCTGGAGGGCCTCAGCACCCTGGAAGGTTGGGATCTTAACCTGAGTACTACTTAACCTACATCATTGTATCAGTGTGAAGCTGAATTGTTTATAAAGTGCTGTGAGATCTCAGATGAAAGGTGCTGTATGTGGAAAGTGTTATAATAATCTTACAGATGATCAGTTAGACTTTGTTTTCCTGACCCTTTAAATTTTCTAATTTAAAATGCCTAATGTTTCCAAAATGAATTCAGCTCATTTACATGCCATATTACGAAGTCTCCCCACTCCAAAGTTCATGTAGAGTCGATGAACCATGCTTTTTTTAGTATAAATAAATGCGGCACTCAGTCACTCAATCACCATAACACATGGCACCTGAAGATTTTTAAAAATATCCCAATTAATAATTATTCCTCAGGGAAGATCTATTAAAGAGGAGTCCTGAATGGCTTAAAGTAATGCATTTTCAGCTCTGCTGACCAGATTAAGTGAAGCCTTAAAGTGCAGATACTGTCTTTGGCAGTACATTGCTGCAGTGAGTTCTCCAGCTTTTAAACAGTTTCCCCCGGCTAAATGTAGAATCTGACACATCTCTTACTCTCTTTTATAAGATACTCCCTCCCATTCCCCATCCCAATATTTGGTCTGGTCAGTGCTTTCACTGACATGTAGATCTTAAAGTCCAAGCTTTTTACATCTCAGGACTGCAGTTATTCCATATCCAAGTGATTTAAATGCTTATTCCTGTGAAGCAAAATAGCTACTTACCATACTGAAAATGCTTTTCTCCCACTTCCAGATTAAAATTTTAAGACAAATATATTGAAGCATGTAAATCAGGTGCTTTAAGGAAAGGGTTAAATATCAGAAAGTGAGATCCATTCAGAGAGTGATTTCTAGAAAACTGTTCATGCTGGTCTGTTTTAAATATTGTAGCTCCTTTTCCAATTCGGTAACAATCCCCTTCTTTCTTTAACAAGTTCATAATGAGAGGTAGAGGGTCAAGCTAGTCTCAGCAGAAGCATCTCTCCAACCATGTTCTATTACTCCTAAAACAGAGAGAGCTGCCATATTCACCATAAAAATAGCAGGAGCTCACACTACAGTCACAAACTGGTTTTGTGTCCTTTGAGTCTGCCATTGTAAGTGAAGGCTTGTGAAATTTCATACTCCTGTTTAAACATCCTCATGAGCTACTGCTACTTTTATATTCTAGACATTGACACCAGGCTTCCAGGTTTACTCTCTTTATGAGTCAGTCAAATCTGCTCCATTTACAAGTAAAAAGATGGTATGCCTAACTACTAACCCTGCCAACTCAACGAGTAATAATTCTGCAGCTGGAACTTCATTAATGCTGTTGATGCAAGAATCAAAAGAATCTAGCTCCCTCTCCCCCACAGTATTGGTCCTACAACGCTAAAAGGAGCAAAATAAATCAAATAAGGAAAATTTACTTTGTCAAAAATCTAGGCAAATATGATTTAATACTGAGTTATCAAATGAGACAGTTCACTTATCTATAAAACACTAATACAGAGAAAATGGTATCATATATATTTCTCTCAGGCCTATGTGGAAGTTATACATCTGCATAAAGGAGAGTAAAACTTAAAGTAATATTTTATTGGCAGCGGTAATATATTTTGTATCTTAAATGTAGCTTAGTACTGGTAGTTGGTTGTTCTTTGGAAAGTTAGTGAATTCTGAAAGGATGATTCTATCAGTTAACTGTACCTACCAGTAAGTCACAATGGGAATGTTGCAATGGCAGCATGTTTCTCCTTTAAACTGTACGCATTAAATATCTTCTGATTGTGAAACTGGAAACTTGTCTATGTGATTGAAGGTTAGATCCCAGTCCCATTGAAATCAGTAGAAGGAATTCCTTTTGCTCTAAATGAGCTTAAGATATAAACCTAGAAATAAGTTCTCAAACTGTGGTCCATGGACACCTTCCTGTTGTTCTGCAGAATGAAACAAGTAATGTTACAGTCACTGAACGCTACAAAAGGGACCAACCTGTGCCCCATTTACATAGTCATTTTTTACCATAACTACACTAATGGAAGACATTCTTCCTTGTGGAAATGAATATTGCTTATGCCAGTTAAGTCCCGACATTAAGGGACAACTTGCAGCAATTAGCTACTGGCTCAAGTAAGGTGTGGTGTGGAAACTGATCATCCCAAGGGGAGCTTGGGGAGATGTGCCTTAGGGAAGCCCAAATCCCTCTCTGAACAAGCCAGGGAACAGGCTACACTATTCTTTTGGGCTCCTTGGGCTCTCTCATCAACCATGCTTGGCCTGTCACGATCTGGCCCTCAAATAGGTACAGCCTTAAATATACATTGAGGGCAAATTTGCATGAACAGACAAACTAACAAAGAAAAATATATTTTAAAAATGCTACAGTTGTGAGAGAAACAAAACAAGGAATACAGTATTAGGAGATGTTAGCTGCACTACAGCCAGCCACCAACCTAATTCATCCACTATTATATAAATAGTACCTCTGACACTGAACAGGGTAGCACTCTTATCACTTGGTAGGGATAAGCGTGCACAACCTAACTGGTATTTTGTTCCACCAGTCATAACCTACAGTATGTGAAAAATCTCTAATTCATGACAAAGTGCCTACACACTCTCGGACATATGTAGACATCTGTACCATAGCTGCTGAATAAATAAGGATGACTTTATCTCTAGCAAATATGGTAGCTTCAGATAGCTGATAGGTTTACCTATACTGAGTATAAATAGCAATACTGAAAATCTGGAATTTGTTACATACTTATGAAGATTTGCAAAAAACTAATGTCTAAATACAGATATCGGAGCCTAATTTAGGCACCTAGGTGGCCTGATTTTTCAGAATTGCCAACCACCCACCAGCTTCCATTGGCATATGCAAGATGCAGTACTTCAGTGGGAGCTGCTGGGTGTGCAGTGCTTCTGAGGCCATTTACTTGAATGCCTGATTGTGGATTTAGGAGCCTAACTTCAGGCCACCATTTCTATAACTCCCATCTCTACAATTAGACAATGACTTAACATCCAGTAGTACTGCCAGGGCTGTGCTGTGCTAAACTAACTTTTCTTGACAATAACTGGAAGCCCTTGTAGAGGCTGAATATTTTATGGTCTTATACCTAAAGATCTGAAATTACTATGCTGGTTATACTCTTAAAAATACCTGTATAATAACCACGTCTGTATCAACGTGCACCACTGCCCACTGTCAAAGTGCAATAATCCCATAGCGCACTGACATCAACAAAGTGAATGAAAGTGGTGTTTTACGTCTGATGTCACAATCGCTCCATTGGGAGAGGTGAAGGAGGAGACCTTCGGGGAGGGGAAGGAAATTCCAGGTCTTTGAACTTTTCCCATGTGCTAATACTAAAGAAACAGGTCACACATCCATATCTATTACACACACACGTATGTATGCACACTCAGTTTTTACCTATCAAGGAATCGAATTTTGAACATTTGAGTCAGAAACAGAGTAGCACCCATGTTAGTCTGTATCCGCAAAAAGAAAAGGAGTACTTGTGGCACCTTAGACTAACGAATTTGTTAGTCTCTAAGGTGCCACAAGTACTCATTTTCTTTTTGAGTCAGAAACCTCATTTTACATTGATTAGATTTAGTATTCAGCAATTTAGCAAAATCTCTCAAGATGCACTTTGCTATGCTTGATAGTCTATACCAATTGCTCTATTCTTGCAAGTCAAATGAGTGATGTGCATTTTAAATTGTATCAACATTTAACAAATATAACTGAGTTTTTGCAGTGGTAATTTTTGAAATACAGATGTTCTATTTCCATCTCATTGAAACATGTTAAAAGACACCTATCGAGTCTGGGACAGGAGTTGCAGGCAGCTATGGTCCCACTGGAATCCAGCAACAAAGCCCCAGTTTTGCAATCCTAATTCATTGCAGTGAATTGAGATTGAAATAGGGATGGAGATAAGATCTGAAATGCACAAAAAAGAACAGAATTTTGAATCCAGTCTTGGACCAGGCTACAAGGAGGTGGCACCTGTTACTGCTGTTTTTACAAATGGATGCATTTAAGAAGAATTTTAACACCAAAAGGAAGGTGTCTGCCTTCCCCTTCTTCTGTACCTACATTTTCAAATTTCTTCTCTTTTCCATTTCTTCTCCCCTGTTTCCCTATTTTAATTAGAGCTGGTCAACATTTTTTTCAAACAAAAAGGTTTTTTGTTCAAAACCAGATTTTTTTATAATTTTGCCCCCCCCCCCCAAAAGATTAACAATTTTTTCCTTTGGAAAAAGTCTTTTTCAGATTTTAAATGATAGAAAACACTTTCCAAACCATCATCAAGTTTTCATTTTCCAAAACCTGGGTTTCCAGTAAATGAAAATTTTCAATAATTATTTTAATAAAACTAAACATTTTTGAAAAATGAAAATGGTCCTTTTCAACTACTTCAAAAGGAAAACCACTTCACTATTATTTGTGGAAACAGATTTTCATCAGGTTTTGAGTTTTAAGGGCATGTTCCTTGAAGTCAATGGAATGGGTTGAAGGGCTGAGTCCCCCTCACCTTGCTGTTCTGGTTCTTGAATTGGCTTTTCCTCAGCAAGGTCTCATGTTTGGGGCTGACAAATGGCTGTGGTTCCAGGATGGATTTCCATCTTACATATTTTCTTTCCTTGTTCTCACTTCTCTCCTCTTTTCCTCATTGGTTTCTCTGCTTGCCTTGCTGCACCTTTGCCTTCTCCCTTTCACTATCCTTCTCAGCCTTTTCCCTTACTCAGTACCCGCATCTCCATACAGTTCTCCTTCACCCTTGCTCTCTGTATCCACCATGGTTCTCTGCATCTTGCTCCCTTCACTCTCAACATTCTCCCCCCTTTGGTCTCTCTTTCACTCTCTTATGCACTTAAGCTTTTACCACACTTTGTAACCCTGCATTTGTGAATGTGAGGTGCCTCTCACCCTTTCTCTAGGCCTGCTGGTTCACTCCTTTCCCTCTGATCTTCATTTGTGTCTGCTCTTGAGGAACATATCAAAAGCAGGGAGCCAAAGGCCACTGAGAGGCATGCTCCCCATTCTAATGTACAGGAGATACTCCAGCAAATGGCACGTGGCTCCTTGGGTCATCATGGAGAGTACTGATTACCAAGAGAAGAAAGGAGAGCTGATCAGGGTTGTACAGCACTCACCTCAAGAGCAAAATAGGGAAGGCATCTCTGATTTCTATTAATGAAGGGGACAGGTGGGCCTGTTTGTGAGTGGGTTAGAGAGCCACTGAGAAAGCAACATTACTCTACATGTTGGAACAATATGGAACAACCTTTAAGGACCTGATTCTGTGTGAATCTGCACAGTGAGCAGATGAAAAATTGGGGCTTGAGAAGCTGATCCAAAGACCACTGAAGTCAGTGGGAGTTTCCTAATGGCTTCAATGGCATCAGAGTAGGCTCCAGATTAAATGTAACCACCTATTCGACAGCTGGGAATAAGAGCACACAATTCAAATCTTACCTGGAGAGTAAGACAATGTAATGACTATATTTGTAAAGCTCCCCGACACACAACTGAGGTTCTTGGTGTGTGCTGTGAGACACTTTATAATACAACTAAACAGCCAACTAACGGGAATTGAAAACAATTTTAGACTTGTCACTAGAGCCCCACTAAGGAGGTTATCTGTTCTCAAAGAAGCAGTTGGAGTTTTATAACAAACTTTAAACTTGCTTTAAATCTGTTACAGCTTGCTCAGATATTACCTACAGAAGAGAACTTCCTATTGTTCTTTAGGTGCCAGCAGCTAAAGTCAAGTGAAGAATTCATGCAGGTACTGTACCCCATTTTTCCTTTGATAAAGTCATCCAGGTCTAGATTTCAAATACACAGATACATAAATAAACCTCTTTCATTTACTAATTGCAGACCTGGCGAAAATATGACACTGACCATAGTGGCTTCATTGAGACTGAAGAACTTAAGGTAAATTGATGTTTATGTGTATTTCACAATCACTATATAGATGTGTGTGTATTACACGACAGTACTGATATATATGGCTGTTGAAATGTAAAACACAACTGGCAAGTGATAGAAACTGATGTTTCTATCACAGATAAATTGAAGTGTGATTTCTATTCTGATAAATGACTCTAAAAATGGCACTTAGAGCAGATCCATGTTTGTCCCCCAGTGATTGCCAAATAACAAGTGCTCAGTTTAGAAGTAAAAAGATGTTTTTAAACTAACCACCCTACAAATGTAGCTAGGACGTGAGAGCTAAAGTGGGTTCTTTCTCCTAGCTGCATCACTGCCATTACTAAACACTCTGTGGTCCAGTTTAAGCCCTCAGTAGTACCTGTGCAATCCTGTTGTTGCCATACTAACCCCTGTTCAACACAACTGCAATCCCATTGTCCACACTCTGTTTGCATAGGAGTGACTGATGGGAACTTAGCACATTTGATGCGTAAGAAATAACAGCATCCAGTTTGTTCTATTAGCTGTGTCAGCTCTGCAGTTTACCGGAGTAAAAAGCAGCCCATTCTTATTCTTGTCACTAAAGCTAACAGATACGGTTTGACTCTGAATATACATGGGGAGCAAGTCTGAGTGGGAAAGTATCTTTTGTACATCACCATTTTTCTATGTAGAACTGCACTTCAAGTGGTGCAGATTGTCAGCTGGTGCAACCTGTCATAGCTCCCCAGGATCTCAGCTGAGGACCCGGCCCTGTGTACACATTGATTGAGACCAATTGTCTTGTTCAGATGCAGAATTCCAGACAAGAACTCCACATACATTAACCAAAGCATTAAAAAGTCAAATTGTCTGAAATCCTTAGTAGTGCTTTATAAAAGCAAAACTTGCCTCATAAATCCATGTAGCCAAATTGTCTTTTTTTCCCCATCCTCTTTGACCTGCTGTGGTAGTGCAAAAGAGATGAAGCATGTCTGTCTGTCTGTATCTCCTCTGCTGAGGATTCCCACCTCACAGAAGAGACGTCGGTTGGCATGACCAGCTCCTATGCCCCTGGTATACAAGTGGCTACCCCCTCCCACCCACAGTCCCACATACAGGTGTGTCAAAAGGGAGGTGAGGTCAAGAAACTGGTACACATTGTACTTTAGCAACCCCCAGTTGTTGGACAGTCCCTTGAGGACTGTTTCCAGAGAGTATAGTTTAGACCAACCAATAAAGGCTGGGCTAATGAACAACCAGAAAATCTTAAATGGCTCCCTGATGGCTCCCCAACTCTGCTGTGCTGTGCAAATCTCATATGCATCAGAAAATCTGGATCATTTTCATCCTTTCAGAACTATATACTGTAGCTTGTTTTTTTAACGTAGTGATCAATAAAATACTTCTCTTGGCAGGTATGAAAATATTAGTATGCATTTGCTGTAACTGGTTTTACTCCCTGCATAACTATTTTAAAGCACATATGATCTAAAATGTTTCCATGAAATCTGTTCACAACATTTCTGCTATCACTTTAGTAGATAGCACAGGTACAGAGAGGCCTGATGAGAAAATCTACAGTATGGTGGTGACAATAGGGCTATCATACTTGTCTTTCAAGTTCAGGGGCATTATGCATACGTGATTGGGAGGGGAGATGGCTCAAGAAGAAATTCCTATTGTAAAATGTGGTCCAAACTGTGAAAAAAGCAACTCCAACACATCAGATAAAGAGGTTATAAACCAGCTTGATGTGTTCTTCCCTGAAAATTGATAGGCATGCACAGTTCTCAAGACTTGCAGACTCCTTGCTTAATAAATTAAGATTTTTTTTAATGTCACTTATCTAGGACAGTTGTTCAAACTAATCAGTGGGGAAAACAAAACTTCATTCTTTAGAGTAAAAGTAGCTGTTGTTGAAGGTCAGGAAGAAATCTTGCCAGTTCCTCCCAAACTAGCAAAATGGGCAAAATGCATTTGCAATATATCTGTGTGAAGGAGCAAGAAGGTTTCACCTTCACCTGAAGCATCAGGTCACTGCTGTAGGCAGGAAAGTAGACTGGATTAATCATTAATCTTTTCTTTAAAACTATTCCTATATTTCAAGCAGTGACTAGGAATCCAAGTTTTCCTACGGGTCTCAAGGTTAATTAATGTAGTTTACTGTTAAAATTAATTAGCACACAGTATAGCTGGATGCCAATCTACTTTTCCAGACTTCTGTATAGTACAACAAAAGGCATATTATGCACAAAGCTCTGTGGGGATCTTTTTAAAAATAAAGTGTTGCAGTATACTTGGTCTAGTTAAAAGAATTTTTGTTGTCAGATATACCTGATATGAAAATAAGTAGTAGTTTCCATGTTTATTTTACATTTCAGTAGTAAATATGTAAAAGTAGAATTTCCCAGACTGTCTCTAGACTGAAATTGGAGTACAATAAGGAAAGTAACTATTCTGTAATCCTTTTGGCTTTCGGGCAAATATTCACCTGTGCTTACTTTACTTTCACAGAGTTTTTTGAAAGATTTACTACAGAAAGCAAATAAGAAGATTGATGATTCCAAGCTAACAGAATACACAGAAATAATGGTAAGATTATTCAGACATTTCATCCATAAAAGCACAATACTGTGCACATGTATGGCCACTAACTTCTCATTTAAAGACTTGAATGAGAACCAGTTTGGATTCCTATTGTGCAAAATAAGACATCACACCTTAGAAATCATCATCCGAGCTAAGGAGGCATATCAGGTAATTCTGTAGCTATGTCACCTTCGGCTGTGATCTGTAAATTTAGCCCTGTTGGGCCTAATATAAGTATGGGAAACCTTCAAGGAAATTTAACTGTTGTTGACAAACCAACACCACAGCATGGTGCTAAGGAGAACTTTTCCACCAAAGGTTCTTTCCTGTCAGGTAAGATTAAAAACTGAAGCTCTGAACACTTAAAGATCCCATGGCACTTGTCATAAGAATAAGCAGATTAACCTGTACCTGAGCCAAATTCCAATTTGACTGATTATATTCGACCTACCCATTACTTTTTAGTTTATTTCATTTCTTGTCCTGCACTGTTGTGCTGTTTGGTGCTACATTTCATCCTAGATTTGGCTGCATCTTGGTGATGAGTGAAGCAGTTCTTTGTGTAAGCTGCAAAGGCCAAGGGCAGTGGGATAGTTCTGGATGAAAGGCTCTACACCTCAGCTTTAAGTTATTGCATGATTTAGTGTTGGGCACAAGGAAAGAAAAGACTGCCCAAAATATAAATGCTGGTATGCATTCATTAAATAATTAAAAACAAAGATCACTCTAGTATTTTTAATTCCATGGTATAGAATCTGATGACCATCTAAAATGATCTATAGAGTCTATGATATAGGCACATTTGTTTGGCATATATTTATTACTTTTCTCTAAGTGTCCCTTGCATACCGCTGATGGAACAGTAGTGCACACAAGTAGCAGTGGGGTTTACTCCATCCTCTCCGAGGAAGGGCCCAGAATCTCTGGTAACCATTTACCATGCTTCTTTGACCTTTAGAACCCTAAGGACACATATGCCTGTTCTTAAACTTCTCAGGTAGGGAATGGAAGCAGAATATATTCTTCCCCCTGCTATGCCTCCTTCTGTTCCTCTTCCTGCCCTTTCCTCATAGCTTCTAAAGGAATCTTACCCTACATTTGTGACCTCTCTCCCAATAGATACCAAAATATGCCTCAATCCTCCTTTTCTATGAATAGGCAAGGAACATACCTGCTAGTCTTCAAGTACAGAATGCTAAATGGTTTTGGTTTTTTTGCCAGTTCTACACTTTTTTACTGCCTTCCTTGTGCCCTATGCTAGTGTGAGAAGGGGAACCTGATAGCAGGGCAAGCCTCCTAGGCAGGTGGGATAGAACAGGCTCTGCTTCAGTCCTAGCCAGGCCCATCCTTAAACATAGCCAGATTCTCCCTCCCCTCTAACTCCTGAACATAGGACTCTCTAGTGGCCTCCATGCAACTGTCAGTGAGATTTGTGTGTTCCAGAGACTGGGAAGAAGAAAATTCCCTGTTTTAAGAATGGCCAAAGTTGTGATTTTTTTTTCTCTTTTGCTTTGCCAGCAACTTTGTTTCACCCTAAAACATTTTAGGGATTTAACATTTCAGGCTGAAATGCCTCAAACTGACCCCAACTATGAGAGACGTTAATTAAGACAAATATCTAGTGATTCAGTTTTCTTATGGTAAGCTAGAGGTCTAGAAATCTCATGATGGATTAGTTGTAGAAAGTGTTACACGCTGGAGAAATAAATCTCACATCCTTAACCTTCATGCACTGCAGTTTTTTATGACTCTTTAGCCCAGATTGTGCCCTACATTTGGACCTCCGCAGGTTGAAAGTTATAAAGAATTAACACTATAAATAAGTGATAAAGGTGATGATATGCTATCTCCTCAAAAATTAGAAGGGAAAAACTAATGAACAGAAAACATAAAAGGAGTTAAGAACACTTACCAGTTAGAAAAAGGGAGAGGCATATAACAACCAGACATAAAATAGCCACATTAGGGCTGCAACTGCTTGCCTCTGCCAAATTTAAAGCACCCTTCCCCTTAAAGGTACGCTAGGAAGAAGTTCCTATAAAGGGTGGGGAGGATTAGAAGGAGCCAGGTGGTCACACTGGAATGTATGGGTTCACAAACAGTCACTTCTCTATACTATCTCTGTATCACTAATTTGTTTTTTTAGGCAAAACTGTGCTTTTTCCTGCAGCATGAATTTTGTATTTAAAGGGGTCCAAACAAACTGATACAGGTGTCTGATTCTACCCCCAAACACTGTACATCTAAAGTTACTGTAATTGAAACTAAAGGGGTGGGGGAGAGAAGGGAGAAACCCTCTGTTTTCAGTTACACCCCCACAACTCTTTATACAGTAAGTTTTCCTTGATGCTTTTTCTCAATCTTTCACGTAGCAAGAGGGAAATAACATCTAAAAATAGGAACATGCAATTGTACAGTGACAGGGAGAGGAAGTCACAGGCAGCCTAATACCTCAAAGTCCTGCTAACTAAATTTTAAAAGGTCTTAATTTCAAGTTAGCCATGTCTCTTAAGAGATTAGAGGCAATGCAATTTGCTGACTTTTCACTGTATCTGTGATACATTAAATATTACATTTTAGACAGGAAACCAATTTCTAATACACAACAGGATCCTGGAAAATAGTTTAAAATAGTATATAATACTTTGTTAAATCACATTAACATATATATTTCTATTACATGACAACTCATTTCGATGGAAGTTACTTAGATATAGTTCTTGTATAAAATTAATTAACTACATGTCAATAGTGGAGACCTTTTGTTATTAACACTTAAGTGTTTATAGGGCTTTAAAGCTGGGAATAAGCTAAACATGAGACATTAAGTCAGTCCTGTTTTCATTCTGTAAATGAGATTAATTTATTAGCTACTTAATTCACTTGTAATACATCACAAGCTAAAATTTTTCTTGAAGTGCATGGCATGAGGCAGATTCTGATATCATTTACGTGTGTGTAGACTTGACAACCAACTGAATAAGGATTATAAATGTGGTCGTCTTTTACATGAAGATAGTACATCTAGATGGAATTTAGAACACCCCAACCTACGTTCGAAGATTTAATTCTAGCTACTGTTTATTAGATTTTAAACTGAATTATGTTGTTTTATAAGCAGCTTTATGTATAATAAGTATTAAATCATGACTCAAGACCAAATATACTATTCAGTAACTTTAAAAAAAAAGGCTATAATTTTTGGTCTAAATCTTTATTCAATAGACAACAACCATATGGCACTGGATCTTGATCTGAGTTTAAAATAATGTTTAAATGGGTTCAGTAAAGGATGTTGGATATCATGGCTATAGCTTATGTGCCATTTGTGAGGGGCCAAATTCTGACCTCAGTTATAGAGGTGTCAGTTTGGAGTATCCCTATTCAAATCAGTTGAGTTACAAACAAGACCCTTCATGGGTCTTTAAACTCCTTTGACATTGTAGACCACACATAAAACAATCAGAATTCAGCAGTACAAAATGTAGCCACAGTTGAATTCAGTTGTAGTGATTACTGTGTATATTATATTGGTCATTAGGCAGAGAGATTAGAGGACTATGTATATTGCTACTGCTGCAGCTGTTTGAGTCCCTGCTTTATATCGACCAAGTGAGGTATTTGGTTGTAGTAACTGAAGTGGACGCAATTTCTTTTCTTTGATGTTTTCAAAGATAGAAAGGTGAGAAACCCTTTCCTTAAAGCCCTTTGGCTGTGGACAATGGGTGTTGCATCTTGTGGGGGGGACAATAAGAACCTGAGTGACCTGTCAGGATTTAAAAATACTTAAGTGGGCCTTGCTCGGTTTCTGCAAGACGGACATTTTGATACCATGCACATCTCTGATTTGGGAAGTTCACTGTTAAACGAAGCTGGATTTAGTGAACATTTCAACACAACTACCAGAGTTGCGCAAACAGTTCCTTACCAAGATTTTTTTATAGTAGAATAACTAGTTATCAATTTGTGTTCAATAATTTGTAACCTTGCTCACAGCAAATATACCACACAACAAACATGAGTTTATTGAATCAGGTTCCTATAGTATATTTAATTAGTACCTTCCCATTGCTTTTAGATTTCCCAAATACTTTATTTCTTTGCTGCACGGACCAATACTTTAATAATAAATATCTACATTTATTTCAGCTGAAGATGTTTGATTCAAACAATGATGGAAAGCTGGAACTTACTGAAATGGCCAGGTATGTTTTTATACCTAGATCATCTAAGTAGTGCATGTCAGTTGCCATTATGGGAAAAAAAATTGTTTGAACTCTCATTTTTATCTTCAAAGTTTACTCCCAGTGCAGGAAAACTTTCTTCTTCAATTTAAGGTATGTAGCTTTACATTCTGAAGTTTGAACATATAACACTATATATTATTCTTTTAACTCTTGGCTTTTTTTTATTTTAGAGTGTCAAAATGTGTGGGAAAGAGTTCAATAAAGCTTTTGAGCTGTATGATCAAGTAAGTGATCTGAAAAATACTATAAAACTCGCCTTTTATGAACTGATTGAATACTCTTTGAGATCACTTATTTTCTGAATTAGGGAAAAATAAATTAGGTGTAATGCTACAGTAGCCAAAATGAAAAATAAATGCTCCAAAATAAACCTTGATATTAATATTTTTCAGGATGGCAATGGATACATAGATGAAAACGAATTAGATGCATTACTGAAAGATCTGTGTGAAAAAAACAAAAAGGTAATTCTAGAGTTTTTCTTCACGATTAGTTTAAATTGGGATTTAAAATTCACCCGATTACAATAGAGCTGCTAAATCATAATTCCTGAAGTGCAGGACAATTACAAATCTTGGCAGAAGTAGAAATGTAAATCCTTAACTAAGTGAGCAACAACATTATAAACTGGCTTCAGAAACAGTGATCATCATCAATCTAGTGTGCCTGGATGTGAATTGTATTCAAGCACTTGAACAAATGGTACTGTTGGGCGGGCAGGCACCAGACAGATTCCCCCCACCCCAAATCTCTATCATTGGCAACTGTAGTTGGCTACTAAACTGGATTATAAAGCATTATCTGTTCTTTACATAGGACTTAGACATTAACAACCTGGCAACATATAAGAAAAACATCATGGCCTTGTCTGATGGAGGAAAGCTTTACCGAACAGAACTTGCTCTTATTCTCTGTGCCGAGCAGGATTAGAGACATCCTGTCACTTCAATTTAACTAGTGATATACGGTTTCAACACAATAACTGTGCACTATAAGGGAGTAGCCTGTACTTTCTTTTACATCTGTAAATTTAAACCGCATATAGATAATTAGCCATGATGTGTGGCACATTCTTTTCAGTCTGTTTCTATACTGTTTGTAATGTACAGTTTTTGTAATTATAAGATTGATAAAGAGAATGTGTCTGTTTGGGCCAGTCTGTATATTCAAGAAGAAACTAAAAGATTTTTTTGCTTTCATAAACACGGCTGGAGAAAAATTTTACATTTTGCTGAGACTGTTTTGTTCATCATATCCTTTGACACTTGCAACACTTCTGTTCAATGATACATATTAAGTAAAAGCCCAAAGAGCTCTTTCAGTGTATGACTAAATACGGGTTTTTAAATGCAGAATGTAAAAATGCTGTTTTCAAGTAGGAATGATGACCAGGGCTATTTGAACTGAAAGATTTACCAAGCTGGTAAGAAATATTTTCAGTAGTCAGACTACCTACTTGCAAATCTATGCTCCTTGCAGTTTTGCAGTTAATGAGGAGAGCTTATGAATGTATGGCATACAGACATAACATCTATAAACAGCAGATGTCTGGAACAGCTACCAGTGCTGCTGTTCACAAACATGTTTTCCATTTAGTTGTTTAATTTCACTAAATTTAAACAAGGTGATAAGCACCTAAGAAATACAAGAGACAGAACTTCTTGACAAACCTTTAATCTGTTTTGGAAACCTGGCTAAACTACAGATAGGATAATTAATACACACACTTGCATAATACAATAAGTGTAACTCATGAAAACTGCTGTGTCAGACTGACAATCCATTTTCTAAACTATTTGCACATACTGCAGGTTAAAATTATTCTAGTAAACTGCTGTTTTTAAATCATTCTGTGTAACCTATAATTAAATTTAATATACTAAGACTATTCGTGTCTAGTTTGTCTACTTCCTGGATTTTCTGAGCAAGTAGAAAACAAGGAAATAATTTGTTTTAAGTGTGCTTCCTGCATCTTACACTAAATTTCTAATGGAGAAAATTATTGGAATTAAACTAAAAAACAATCCATTTCTCAAAGTACTAATTCAACACCAAGTCTAGTAGTTTACATATCAGACTCTAAATTAGATTACTCTGCAGGGGAATATTTTTTTTTAAAGCAGAAAGCACACTATAATTGCTCCTGTCTTTTTTCTGATTGTGCTCTGTAGGTGTGGGTCTCCTTTTACTTACACCAGTTTTATGCCAGCATAACTCCACAGACTTCCGTGGAGTTACTCCCAATTTATAGTGGTGTGAGAAGAGAATTAGGTCTATGTCTTAATGTCAATCAACCTAAGCTGCCTCTACTTAAAGTGCGTTGTTTCAGAAGCAATCCCAGCTCAATAGATTATTTTATTAGCTGGACACAATGCCTAAAATGCATCCACAGTAACTTATCTAACAGGGGCAAATCGGTTTAATTAGATACAAGTGGTCTCAAGCAGCAAGTGTACTGGGTACTCTCCGATCTTGAGATAGATGTAAGTAGAAGATAGAAGGAGGAGGCAACAGAGTGATTCTTAGGGGAAAAAAAGTAACGCACTAAGTTGTTTAGAGTCAGATCAAAACAGGTCAATGACAACCTCACTCCAGGCACAGTGATCTGATTACTCAGCTTCTGGTTCACCTCTTTTCTCTATGCAATGTAAAGTATAATTGTGTATTTTAAGTGAAGGAACAGTGAATAAATTATCTGCCTCTAGGCTTAACACACACACACACACACACACACACACACATATATATATATATATGATTAAAGTGAATTGTGGATAGATTTTGTGCACATGAAGCAATGGATTTTGCCTTATTTTAACACTTAAAAGTAAAGGTGAAAACATCTTGCGCTGTAATAGTATCTGTGATTTAAAGTGACTGTTTGGTACAATAATTAGACAAAGATGAGGTAGTTAAATTGTTTTGATAGAAAGATATCATCTAAAGTTGAATCTGGCTTCCAGAACACAAGAAAAGTTGCCTATCAAAGATTTGTTCCAAAGTCTCACTTCTACCATTCCTATTAAAACCAGCTGCCTTGTGGTACTGTACAGAATATATAAAGAAGATTTGAGTCCTCTACATGTGCATTGTTTCTTAAATCATGCATAACAAGCCCATATTTCTACTGAAGTATAGCAATTAAAAAAGACAGGCTAACAACAACGTGTCTTATATTAATACAATGTCAAGTCTAGCAAATATAGTAAGTCAGGATCACTGTAAAAACGCCTGCTTTTTAAAACATCTACACCTCCCTGGAATTGTTCCTCCAAGTCTGGCACCTGAGAGGTGCTGAAGACAACAGGAGTTGGTGATGGTCAAACTCTAAGGTTGCTTATTCTGGGAGATATCTGGTGGCAGCAGAAAGATCATACTGGAAGAATAATAGACAGCTAAAATATTAATTATACCTGCAGCTCCTGTATACTGTATTCAGACTCTATAAAGAAACCTATATAGAGGTAGTTAAACAGGAAATAATATATTTTAGTTACTAAAATGTTTAATTACTCACTCATTAACAAAATAATCTACTAAAATGTAACACTATACAATATGCAAGCAAATGTGCTATGTAAGATGAGTATAATATTTTGGAGTTTAAATATATACATTTTACAAAATATGCTGTTACAATGGAGACCTCACCACACTATCTGCTACTAAATCGACTGAGAAGACCATTGTCTATGTGCATTTTAAAGTATATAGTTTAGTGAAGTGTAAAACAGCAAAGTTCTATTGTACTTTAGAAAAAAAAAGTTGTCTTCATTACCTTTATGGCTGACACTTCAATTATATGCATTATAAATAAATTCCTTACTTACTGAATTGATCTAACTAATTAAAGCTAGGCAGTGCCAAAACACTCCCCAACCTTGGCCTACAACACATGATATTCACAACATGAGGTCCCTCAGGAATCTCCTAAACAGAAATTGTTAACAATGCACAATTGACATCTGTGACAAAGGACCACTACCCGGAGTAAAGAAAAACAAAGCTTTTCACGGGCAACCTAATAAGGATTTGAACATAGAGCTTGAAGGGAGAGATTTATGCATTCATTCACTGTTGCACATAGGCCTGACATGTTCTGTTTTGAGGGAGAAGTTGGCTGAGGTAATATCTTTTATTGGATCAACTTCTGTTGGTGAGAAAGACAACTTTCAAGTTTACACAGAGCTCTTCCGCAGGTGGAACAGATTGTTTAGCAGAAGTAGTTAACACATATTTCAAGGGCCCATTCAAGGTGAGGAGATCCATTAACACCTGTCCAGTCAGAGAGGGAGAAAAAGGGCATCTGGGCAGGGAGGGGTTGTTAGTGGGTTATAGATTGTTGTAATAAGTAATAAAGCCAGTGTCTCCATTCACTGGATGATTTTTAGTGTCTAGCAAAGTTATGAATTTATGCTTTCAGGCCTAGGTGGTGGAATTAAGGGTGCTGGTGATGGGGCCACACCCCCAGCATGGGTGGCAGGTATCATAAGCCTCCCCGACCCAGGCCATGGCCCTGCCCATGTTGCACTCCGAGGCCCAGCCCTCACTCTTCACCTGAAGGCCACTGAAAATTTAAAAATGTTTATAGCAGCAACTCTCACACTGTGCAAAGGTCAAATATAGATCAGTACACTGTTTGCCAATGCTGCTTTCTTAGTAAGATGTGCTTAATATAACAAGACAAGATCCAATTTTTCAAGATCCAATTTAACTGACAAAAACTGTATTTAAGTTTTTGTCAGTTAAAGGGTTGATTTCATTAGGCAAAACTAACTTTGTGTGATGAGAACTTATGCACTGCATTGTTACTAGAAATCAGTACATCTTCCATCCTAAGCATTTTTTAGCGATACACACTGAAATAACATTCTTCTTAGGTGCCTAAAAGGCGGCTCAGAAATCCATAGTTAAGCATCTAAATATAAGTGGCCTGATTTTCAAAAGTGCTGAGCTCCTTCAAATCCCCCTGAAATCAACAATTGCTCTACACCTTGAAAATCAGGCCAATGTATTAAAACATCAAGAATGGTTTTATTTTACTGGATTATGGTAGCACGGTAGTATTTTATTTAAGTCAGTTTAACAGTGTAAAAGCAGGGATACGAGTTACAGCACATTGTTCAGCAAAACAGCTACATGACCCAATTCTACAGGAAAGAGAACACTCAATTCAGAATTAGAAACCATCTGTATGCAAAAATGCTAGTTAATACCAGCATGAGATGCAAGCTGGGGTTAAAAAGTCAGTTTACAAATTACCTTCCACTTCAACCTTTGTATTTATTAAAGTGCTGTCAGTGCGTATCAGGATGTAAAGAAGAAAGAGGAAGACACAATCTCTGTCCAAAGAGTTTAGAATCTAAAATGAACAGACAGACCTCAAAAATAGAAATATCATACAAAAGCGAGGCAGATTCTCAGACTGGTACACCACCACCAATGGTCTTAGCAGAACTTGTGTTGTTCTAAAGGAGAGAATTCCTATAGGCAACAAAAGGTAAACAGCAACTGTAATATCACAGTGAGGAACAGTCCAGGTCAGCTCTATTCCGTCTTCAATAGTAACTGCAAAATTATTCTGCACTCCCTGTTTCTCCACATAAAATATCTGAAATGGGTTTAATATATTGTAGAGTCTTATTTATGTGCACGCTGAACAATGCAATACAATACATTTCACTTTTACAGAGCATCTTTAATGCACAGAATTATAAAAGGTTCATCAAGACAGCAAATCACCTACTAAAGCAAAAAGGAAAAACTTCATGATACAGTTGGAGACCAGATTTAATTCTGGCTTGAAGAGCGATGATATGTAGTCATTTGCATGGTCTCTCCACGTTGAGGATGAGTTCATCCTGAGTTCACAGGATTGATCATACAATTCACTGATGTGATAGCTACTGTCCCCTAGAAACATGATTTTACTTCAAAAAGTAGCTGTAACTTCACATCCAAGGGAGCTTGTCCGTCTCTGCAGCTCCCACTAGCTCCTTTCCTCTTCTCCAGTACTCCCAATGCTCGTTACCTTCCTTTCTTGCTTGTTTGCAGGGCTGGTTCAAGGAAATCTGGGGCCCCTAACAAAGTCGTTCAATTAGGTCCCCAGCTAAAAGGCCCAAGGTCCAGCATATGACCTGATCAAAATTCCTATGCCATACTAGACATGGAGGGAGGGCTACATGAGTCCCAGAGGAAGCAGGGAATAGGCACTGTATCCAGAACTGATGTGTACACTTGTGGAGAGAGTTAAAAACACAGTGGATAGAGATTTCTTGTTAAACAGGAAGAAAGTCTGGGGGCCTGTGATGTGCCTGAGCTCTAATATAGGAGAAAGCATCCTGCTTTTATGGGCATAAGCCCTAGTTACAATCCCACAGAACACTTGGCAATAAGCGATTTGTGTTCCACACCATGCGGCACTGGAACATTGGCAGTAGATATCACACAAGCAGTAGTGCCCTCTCACCATACCCTCATCCCCTCACACCCCCTGAGGCTGCAGATTTGGCAGCACTGCCTGTATTAACCCTGCTTCCCTCCCACATACCACTGATCTTTCCTACCCCAGAACCCTCCATTACAGACTACTCAACATAGACCAGAACAGCACCGGTTTGTGAAGGCAAGTGCTGTGCAAGCTTTCCACAAAGCTTTGCCAATGCAGTCCTCAGTCCTGACTTACAAGTCTCCTTTTCTAGTTTTAATAAAAATTCCTCCTAAGCAGACATGCCTAGTCATGCAGAAAATGTGTCACTAGTACTCAGCTCTTCCCTGGAGACTGCACCTTGATGCAGTGAGAAGGCTTGTATGTGCCAATGAGAACTCTAGCAGCATGAGTTTGGACTCCTCGTAGAGCCACCCAAGCCAGACAGGTCAAAGGGCAGAGATCAGACAAAAAGCAATCCACTGAGCCTTCAGGTTGAGTGAAAGGCCAACAACCTATTCTCATAAAAAAGTTATGGAAATACAAGGTAGCCATTCCATCAAATAGCACGATAGACAGGAATGGTGGAGCCTTGTTCCTGCCCTAAGTGATATCAGACAATGAGTAAAGGATTCAGAATCACAATTGCACCGAAGGAGCTACTAGTCTCTCTTTTCAAGAGCATTTACTCAAAACTTTTGAGGGAGCAAAAATATATATAAAGAAAATATATATGTATTCAGGAAGGCAAACCCAGTCTTCAATGCAATTTTTAACATCAATTACAACAGATGCAACACAGACTGAAAAATGTCAGCAAAATCAAGATTGTAACTAGTATTCAGTCTTTAACTTCTGTGTGAGATGTACCTTAGTACTCCCTACTCATTTACACTCTTCCTCCCAACAACAGTATTAGGCTCCAATTCTGCAAAGACTTATGTATGTTCCATTGACTCCTCACGGTAGTAAAGCAAAGCACGTGTAAGTGTTTACAGGATCAGGAACTAATACTGGAGTGCAAAGCTTACATCTTAATTTTGTAGTTTTCATCAGTTTATCTTCTATCTTTTCAATAAAATATTCCAGAAACATTACTGGAACTGAAATGATAATTAAAAAATATGCAAATATCTGAACTGAGAAAAAATGTTGAAATACAGGTTTGTCTACATGATGTTTTAATGTGTGCCAGCTGGGATGTAAATTCTAGCACACATCAGTATGTCATGTACTAACTGGCCTATATGGATCCTGCTAGCACGCACTAAAGCAGTGGCCCCCAACCTTTCTGTTGCAATAGCATATTCATGTTCCCGCGGCGGCATTTCGGCGGCGACGCTTCTTGGCGTTGCCACTTTCGGCGGCATTTTGGCAGCTGGTTGTCCGGCGGCCGCGCTTCTCGGCAGCGGTTTGTACGGCGGAAGCGCTCCCTTATCAGTAGGTGGGAGCACACAAATGCCCGGGCGGGTGCCATGGAGCCTGCAGGGACCACTGCACTAAAGGCTCCCTACTCCCTGAAAACATAGTACTGTTTGAAATGGGACTATGTTAATGGAGACTGGGGAACTTTTAGTGTGCGCCAGCCAGGTCCCACATGGACCAGTCAGTGCTGGTGCACTCTGGACACGCTGGTGCACACTAGAATTTACACCCCAACTGGTGCATGCTATCACACCATGTAGACCAGCCCACATTAAAACAAGAAGAGAAGTGGAACTAATTCTACAGCATGGCATAGATATTTTTACTCAAAGCTGTAGAATATTTTACGTACCTAATCAGAAGACTTCATTTGCCTATGGGAACAAAACAGTCAAATTAAGGGGTAAGTATAAATGACTCATTCAAAACATATTCCAATTTAAAAATGTTTTATTAGAATTGCCAATAAAATGTTTAACAAGATTATTTCTTAATATGTGTGTGATTTACAGCTAATGGTACTTTTCCAGTGATACTTTCTGTAAGGAAGATAAGACGAGTATTTTAAGAGCCTTTTGTTTTCCTGATTAATGCTTCCATTATATCCCACTGCTCATTGGTAACCTACATAATATAAGAAGAAATAGCATTTCACTTGGGTCTGCATACAATTTTATATAAATTTTTAAGTATGTTTGTATGTAAATAGCATGCATGTAACTTATTACCTTTTTCAGGTCATTGAACTCTCCAGCCATAGAAACATATTCTCCACCATCCATTCTAATAACCTAGGGGAAAAGGAAGCAATGCACTTAAAATTGGTGCTTTTTTATTAAGTTCCTGTATCATTAGCATTCTCATATATCAGGGTTTGGAAACATCAACCTCAACTTGTACAAATTCAGACTAAAAAATACACTCAGAATAAATGAATGCAACACTTCTTATAAGAAGCTCTGTGCTTTAAAACCAGTAGCTAGAGTGAAGTATAATTAAGGCTAAGAGTTTGTCACGGATATTTAGGGTAACCAGATGTCCCGATTTTATAGGGACAGTCCTGATTTTTGGGGACTTTGTTTTATATAGGTACCTATTACTCTCCACCCCGTCCCGATTTTTCACACTTGCTGGCTGGTCACCCTACGGATATTTTTAGTAAAAGTCATGGAGAGGTCACGAGCAATAAAGAAAAATTCACGGAAGCTGTGACCTGT
Source organism: Caretta caretta (assembly GCF_965140235.1). Lineage (NCBI taxonomy): Eukaryota > Metazoa > Chordata > Testudines > Cheloniidae > Caretta > Caretta caretta. Next base: position 46,669,855 of record NC_134207.1, read on the forward strand.
CCGTGACTTTTACTACAAATATCCCTGACAAAATGGTGATCTGTGGGTCCCCACACCACGTGCAACGGGGCAGCTGTGCAGTGGCTAGGAGCTCCGGGGGCCCCCACTGCAGGTTGGGTGTTGGAGCTCCAGGATCCCCAGCACCCCACAGCTGGGAACTGTGGGGACTGAGCCGCCTGCAGCTTCGGGGGTCCCCTGCCATCTGCGGGGGCTGGGAGCTCTGGGATACCCCCACAGCCCTGAGGGCCTGCTGCGGCCAGAAGCTTGGGGGTTCCCCTGCTACTCCTGGGGGCGGGGAGATGCAGGGTGCTCCCACTGCCAGCAATTCCAGAGGCCTCCACCGCCTGCCACGGCTGGGAGCTCAGGAGTTCTCCCGCCGCCCACAGCTCCAGGGGCCCACACCGCAGCCAGGAGCTCAGGGGTTCCCCCGCTGCCAGGGGTGGCTGGGAGTTGCAGGAGTTCCCCCGCCACCTGGGACGTCTTGGAGCTCTGGGGGCTGCCAGCGGCGGCAGGTGTACACCGCTGCTCCCGGCCCCCATGGGCAGCTCCCAAGCGCCACAGGCTGAAGTCATGGAGGTCACTGGAAGTCACGGATTTGTGACTTCGCGACCTCCGCTACTAAATCATAGCCTTAAATATAATCAACTGACTAGGTTAAAAATGAACCTAAAGTTTTCAAATTAGCAATTTCTTTTGCTAAGTTCTCAAATATGCTACAGCACCTAAAGCTTCTTTAAAAATTCTCAACACCACTCAGAACATCATCTATAAGCTTAATACTGGTGACAGCATGAACTAGAATAACGAAAACTTACTGCTCCAGTCACCCAACTTGCATATTCACTACAGAGGTATGTGGCAAGATTTGCAATTTCTTCTACAGTTCCCAGACGGCCACAGGGAATCCTCCCAATCATTTCTTTATCAAATGTACCTGTTGGGTCAAGACGACTAAAAGCACCCTACAGAATTAAAAAAAACAACAACAACAACATTCAGCAAAATGTTCTGAGTAACTAGAAAATAAATTCAAACTAAGATTTGATTTCTGGTATCAGACTTAATACACAAGTTAACAGTTAGTAGGAGTGTTGTGACAATCCCATGCTTATTGGGGGCTGGGTGAAGAGAGAACAGGAGACAAAGGTCAAATTCTGGGGTAAATTCAGTCAACCAGTTACACCAGAATTTAACAAAGCAGTTCATGGTGTTCAGCAGTGACCCTTCTACACGATTAGAAAGCAGTAAAGAGAGGCTCTAGTAAGCGTCTTGTGCACTTTTTCTGAAAACGTGCAGGATAAAGCTTTGAGAAAAACAAAAATGCCGCAGAGCTACTAAAGAAATGTAAAAAGAAAAGGAGTACTTGTGGCACCTTAGAGACTAACCAATTTATTAGTCTCTAAGGTGCCACAAGTACTCCTTTTCTTTTTGCGAATACAGACTAACACGGCTGTTCCTCTGAAACCTGTCATTATGTAAATAAATGTAGAGGAAACTTAAACGAAACCAAAAATCATACATAGCACAGAATAACGAAACTGAAAAGCAAGCATCCTTTAATCTGGTTGAATAGGAACAACGAACAGAATAAATCTAGATAGCTTTGGGCTTTAAAGTGCATTTGAATATCTGGGGACAGTGCAAGACATGGCTGAGCCTGGGGAGAAAAACCTCACTCAAATGGAATCTTTTACTAACACGAATAAACTTTACTGAGCAAAATCAGAAACCTAAGAAAACATAATTGAAGTCAATGCAAGCACAGTGCTATTTAGTAAAACACATCAGTAAAATAGTAATATATAGTAACATAACTGCTTAATGATCTTATTTTTTAAAATACCAGGTTGTATATCTAATAACTTGGCACTGACAAAGGACTTTTCTTTTCCTCCTATGGTTACTTAAAACAGTGTTTCCCAAAGTGTGGGCCCCTTCCCCTAGGACAAGTGCGGGTAGAATAAAGATAGGCCTCTCCATTGTTCTCCAGCATATCAGCTTTCATTAAAAAAGTAAGTCTCCAGCTATTACAGTTGCAGAGAATCTTGAAAACTTGACTCACAAGCACCTGATGCAGCAATGCCTACCTTAGTTCGTAGAGAGCCTGAACAATACCCCGAAGCATGAGCTGCCCCACTAACTCAGATACAATGATAATAGTTAATGTAAAGTATTTAATTATTCAGGGTTTATTATGAAGGTCTACAAAATCTACTCTAAGTGACAACAGGGGTGGGTTTATTTCCCTTACTTCTGCTTGAGAAGCAAAGCCAAAATTGCCCATGAGGGCATCTAAGCCCACTTGAGAGGAAGCCAAGGCCAAGACCTGTGCTTAACATAGTCAATGAGTGTGAAACTGTATTTTAGAGAAAAAAATTAATGTCAACACTTAGCACATGCAACTAGAACTAAAAACTGCTGTGAAGTGACTTGACAATTAATGTTTTATTTCAGTTTTAAATAATAAAATAATTTGTATTCATTGATTTAACATCCCATATTGACTAGGGAGTTGCACACGTTGTTGTATCTGTAGGCCAAGCACACTGTACTCACCTGGGGCTCCTTGCATTGCTCCATTACCCCTACAAGCTCCATGTTTGTCAACCTCCCATACCCCTCTAGTTCAGGGACTCCCTGCAAATCCCCCACTCCATCATTCATGCCAAAGGCTGTGTGTGCCCCCCATGTCTCCCTTCACCCATATCACTGTCTCCCATGCCAGGGGCTCTATGCCTCCCCTATTCTCTCCCTCTTCTATGCTTTCCCTTTCCCCCTTCCTTTCAATACCAGGGTTCCCCCTGTTCTCCTCCCTGCCACCCAATCACCAGGACTTCTGTGAACCTCCCCATTTCCCCCACCACTCTTATTTCTTTTCTTTCTGTCTGGGACATAAGTCATTCAGGATGTCAACATTTTTAAACTGTACTGGGAGGATCAGCAGAGCTGAGATGGTGGGTATTATTATGCTGGAAGGCATTAAGGGTTGTCATAAACCAGTTCTTTGATATATACACAATTGTAAAGGAAGTTGAAGCTGCTGGGTCTGCTAACCAGATGCCAGGGGCCCGTGTGTCCTCCAATTTCCTCCTTCCACTTTTCCTATTTTCACCAAAATCAATAGGGTTCTACCCATTGATGCCTACAACATTCCCTGAAATTTTAGAATTGATTGGATGTGGTATTCAAAAGAATTACAAACAAATGCCACAGAATTTATTGTAAAGCCTTGCTTTCCTCAGACAAATATGTCATTTCTTAAAATAAAAAATGAAAGACCTGTTTAAAAATACCATTTAATTTCATTTAACTAAAATTCTCAAAAGAGAGTAAACCTTAGACAACCCTCAGAGGAGTTGGAGAGGCATGAAGTTCCATTTTCCTTTATTGGGAGAAGGGAGGCTCAGCTTTTAAAAGTTTGGGAAAATACTATCCTGAAGCATTTACAATTACTCTCATTTCACAGATGGAGAAAATAAACTACTGAGAGTATAAGCGACTTGCTCAATGTTGCACAACACTGTTGGATCACTGAAGAAACCAAGTTTGGTCTTATCTATACCAAAAGGGTTATAGTAAGAGATATGCTATATTAAAGCACGTTTGCATGACATAACATATGTAGACTTGGAATGATTAGATTTTTATTGGTAAATGTCGATGTGTGTCTGTGATGGGGTGGCTCAATCAGCTAATTAGGCTTCAAACAGGGGAGCTTTTGGCTGCAGGCAGCTAATTCGGAACAGGCTCACCTGTGTACAAACACGCGAAGCCTATAAAGCCAGGAAGCTGTCACAAGATAGGGACAGCTGCTGAGAAAGGATAGTCACTCCCTGGGAAAAGGTTTTTTGGAGCTGGTACACCCAGAGAGAGAAAAGGGGAACCAGAGTGTAGGAAGCAGTCCAGAGATGGAACAGTAAGGACATAGAGAGGAAGCCCAGAACTGCTGAGCTGAAGGTCCCTGGACTGGAACTTGGAGTAGAGGGCAGGCCCGGTTCCCCTTCTAGCTACTGAGGGAGTGGCACCGGGGCCGTGAATGAGAACACTGCCAAGTGACCAGGAGGAGACGCTAGACTGGCAGTGATTGGAGCACCTCATGACAATATCAATTTCACTGTACACACACAAACTGATTAAAATATATTTCCATCAAATATCAAAATTTACAGATAGGCAAAGTAAAAGAAATGCTGCTTGATAACTCACTGGAGTTTGATTTAAGACTATTTATTTTGTATATTTTGATATGACGACAATTTGTGTTAACAGTTATAAAGCTTTAACTTTTTAAATCTCAACATCTAATGTCATTAAATAATTATTGTATGACTGCCGTAAGTTCCTACAATTGTGAAAATTTGAGAAAAAAATAAGAAGCCGAAAAACCATAATTTTGTGCAACTGTGAAAATATAAATGAATACAAATATATAAAATGCTTTAAAATAAACATTAATATTTTCCATCAAAATTATAACAAAAATAAAAATCAATTTCTGCCAGGCCTAAGCACATGTAAAGTCATGTCTCACTTTTTAATAATAGAAATGTACCTTTGTTCTTATTGGACCTGGTTGGATCACATTGAATCTCATGCCATATCTACCCCATTCAGCTGCAAGAGACCTAAAAATTCATTAATAGAACGCATAAATATTTCAAACAGCATGTTGTCTAATGTTATTCAGGATGTAATTTAGAAACAATTCTGGGAAGTATATGTGTCAAATTTATAAACACTTAACATTTGAATCCTGACCTAGGTTCTCAGATTTTTTTGAAATATTTTTACTTTTTTTTGTTATTGGATTTGAATCTTCTCACACATGGATCTCATGTTACATTGAATTAGCCAACTGACGAATACAGTAACACCAATTTGAAGTATATATTGCATATAAAGCATACCTTAATGACAATCATTGGTACTTAGGTACCTATCTCACTTAGGCACTTTAGAAAATCCCACCAGTATACACTTGTGGCAGTCTTCAATATAATTCTCAAACCAAGTGTTCTAGGAAAAATAAGATAACCAAACCCCAACTTCTAATATGTTTTACAAAGCAGAGTAAGAAATGCAGTTTTCCTTTTATGAACAATATCGTCTTTGCACATGCTGTTTCTTTAAAGGTGCTAAAACATCTGTTGTGGTAAATGAATAAGGTGGCTAGTCTTTGAAATACACCCTTTTAAGTCATACTCAACTTCTATGAAAAAAGTGTAAAAGAACAAAGCAAAAGTGTCCCTTATTTGCTTTCTAGAGAAATAATCATACCTGACCTACTTATATTTTCAAAATTTCCATTTGATTGTCTCTACTGAAGTGTACGGGCTGAACTGTCTGTTAGTATCTTCTATTCCAGGGGTCTCAAACATGTGGCCTGTGGGCCGCATGTGGCCCACAAGGTTATTTCCTGCAGCCCGCCAAGCTCCCTGCACCCCCCCAGAGTTATTTCCTGCTGCCACCGCCAAGCTCCCCTCCCCCCCGCGTCCAGGTTCCTCTGCCTACCTCCAGGCACTTCCTGCCGCCAAACAGCTGTTTGGCAGCGCTTAGCACTTTCCAGGAGGGAGGGGGAGGAGCAGGGAGCCGTGCACTCAGAGGACGAGGTGGCAGAGAAGAGGTGGGGCAGGGGCAGGGATTTGGGGTGGGGACTTTGGGGAAGGGGTGGGAAGAGGCGGGGCACGGGTGGAGTGAGGCTGAGGCCAGGGCAGGGGATTTGTACCTTTATATGAAAAAGGTGTCAGTGATGCGACCCTCGGGCCAACATACTAGTCCTCATGCTGATCTATTCCCATATAGCTGCTAATCACAGATGTATTTGTTTGGGGAATGAATGTGGATAACTGTGTAATGCTATTAAAAGAATTATTGCAGATAGTCCTGATAAAAATTTAAGCAGCAGAATTCCATGGAATTGAGTAAACTTCTATTTACTGATCTTTTTGCTCTAGTAAGATGGCAAAAGTAATACAACTTAAATTCTTCTTTCCATGAGAAGCTGTGATAGTAGCAACTGCTTTCTTGTTACATAAAATGGAAGCTAAGGAGTTCATTCATGATCCAGTCAAATAGCTAATTTTGCCAGACTGACAAGATGTGGATAAAGAACCGATCAGCCCAGTCTGGGAAATGTGAAGATAAAGCACTGGTATGCTCAACTACTCACTTGCACATTGCATCTACCCCAGCTTTGGCAGAGGCACTTGGTGATACAAATCCAGACCCACTCTCCGCATAGATAGTTGTAATAGCCAAGAATGCTGCCCCTGTAAGATGCAAGAAGACAACATTTTTAAACATGCAGGATGAGCTACAAATCTTAAAATCAACGTAAGTATCAGAACAGTACTGGTGTTTGCATCATCTGTTTTCAGGGATTTAACTTTCAGCTGTAAAAATGAACTCAAACAAGTTTGGCTCCAGCTGTTCTTTTCACTTTCGATTCTCCCTGTCCCTGAAATGAAAGAGTTATTCCATATATATATATATTTCCATATATAAAAATTCTTTTTCTTGGTGGTACTATAAACCCCAATACTGCATTTGGAATTGTGCAAATAGGTCCTTGCACCTATAGAGTCCCTCTGACACTGAAATTATACCAAGAAACCCTTTCTAGTGTACACAAGGCATGAGCCAGATACTATTCTCATGATACTTCTTGAGGCCCAGGCCTTTAGGATATTTCTATACTGCAATTAGAGCTGTAATTTCCAACTTGGGTAGATGTACACATGCTAGCTTTGCTTGCGGTAGTGTTCTATAACCAGTGATATAGCTGCGATGGCATAGGCAACTGCTTGGGCTAGCTGCCTGAGTACAATCCAATCCAAGATCCTAGAGATGTCCTCAGGCGGCTAGCTCGAGCCACTGCTAGTGCTGCTGTGGCTGCACTGCTATTTTTAGTTTAATGAAAGCTAGCGTGGGTGCCTTCTCAAGATGGGAATTACACCTCCATCTGCAGTGCAGGCATACCCCCAGTTCTCAGGCAGCTATTTTTGCTCCAGCTTCCATCAGTTCCCCACACTTCCTGGCTGAAAGGGCAGGACATAAAACATCAATGTGAACAATTATTAATTTCAGCATAGTCTTAAATTATTACGAATTGCAGTAGGGGGCTTGAGGTTGAAACTGAAGTTTATTCTAGTGCCCAGAGATCTCTTTTCTTAGCAGGTTACAGTAACTCATACTACAACAGAAAATATGCCAAAGTTAATCTTGACAATTGTACTAAATCTTGCTATTAGTGCCATAATGAGGTCTCCTAACAAAGACTGTTTTTATAAAATACATTCAGTTAGAATAGCAATTATCAACATAAATGAAGTACTTTTTGTGATGTAATATTTTTGTTTGTTTGTTCACTCACTTTCTTTTGTAATACTCAGTAACTCAAAATAGCTTACCCAATCATTAGTGCGTACCTACTGTAGTTGGGGGGAGGAAGGAGGGAAGGGGGGCGGATAAAATATTAGCTATAAGTCCCTGGTAAAGAGACCACTAGTTCCTTATGCTAGTGAATGTAAAACTAAAATATTAAAAAAAAATACTATAGGTAGAATAATGATTTTAATTAGAACTGTTGCCCAATGGACATCACAAACATTTTATGTCTTGGGGATAGCCCACATACAAAGTCAAAGTAAAGTAACTCAATTAAACATTTATGTTGAGAAAAATTCACAGGAGAATTAAAATAAAAAACCATTAGCCTTAGAGAAATAAAATTCTCCATACAGAGACTCTGAACAGAAAAACAGACCAAAAAAACCCCAAACTAACTTTAAAATCTATTTCGATGTGGATATAAATTATTCGTAATTAGTAGACTTACAAGGAATAGGTTTATTAAATGCATGTTAAGTAAAACCAGGTGCCCCCAGCTTAGAAGCAGCAAAACTGATATTTACCAGGTATTGTTAAGGCTCATCTATGTTTTATTTATATGTATTTCAGTTCACTCTTACAAGGTGTATGTGTAAATGTATCAGTTAATTAAAAGGCATTATTTAATTGTTTTCACTATCTCGTGTTAAAATTTAAAATAATGTTTAAATGAAGAGGCAATGGACTGGCAGATTACTAATAGTAATTTGTATTACAGTAACACTTAGATGCCCCAACAGAGATTGGGGCCCCCCACTCTGCTAGGAAGAATACAAATGCACAGTAAGACACTTCCTGCAACAAAGAGCTTAAAAGCTAAACAAACTGTGTACTATTTATAAAAATAGTTTTAACGTAGATCACATTTTGGACCTAAAATACATGTCAGTGTCTCTGTAACAACAGCTGTGATGTATGCTAGCATACTATTATTAAATATTTGTTTATAGTAGCACTCACAATGTACTATGTGCATCCCAAACATTCAAGAAAGAATGGTCCCTGCTCCAAGGAGCTCATATCGTAAGGAGAGGCAAGTAGACACGGGTTAGGGGAAGGGAAACAACAAATAGGGAATTTTAAAAAATATAAATGAGATTCACTGAAGGCAGCATGGCAGAAGTGGGTCTCTCAGAGGGCCTTAAACGTGAACAGGCCTTGCATGAGAGTGCCATGAAGAAGAAAGCACGACTGTGAAAGACGATAAACTGGTGGCCAAGGCTGTGAACACTATTAGAGTGGAGAGGGAAGGTAGAGGGATGCCATGAAACTTAATAAGGATATGTAGAGATGGAAAGAATTACATGGAGCTTTGAAGAAAGAGGCAAGAAGCTTAAATTTAATGGGATATGAGATGGGGAGCCAGGAAAGATAACTGAAAAGGACATTGACAAGTTCCTATTGTGAGACAAGGAAGCTGACTTTAATGGCTGCAATGTGTATTGACTAAAGGGAAGCAAGGTATATGTTTGGAAGACCAGAAAAGACGCTACTGCAGTAAAATAGTAAAATACTGCAGTAAAACAACACTTAGGTACTAATATCTTCTTCCTACTCAGCATCTAAGATCCATCCCAACAGAGATTTGTCTGTTGGGATGGATCTTAGATGCTGAGTAGGAAGAAGATATTAGTACCTAAGTGTTATTGGACTGACTGTACATTTCCAGAATGCATTGCATGTGGCACATGAAAATACCATTTGACCAGAGACCATAACATACTCTAAAGTGTCTATACACAGCTTTGAAACTTTAAACTAGTCATCAACATACAGCAATGGCAAAGCAAATTCAAAGCATCGTGGACACTTTTTGGAGTAAAGTTGTACTACGTTGTCATAAAGACTGCAATCTCAATAAATATGACCATATTAGCATTTTTTGTAATTATGATAGTAACAGATTTTTGTTCAGGTAAAATATAGGAACAAGCCTATATACATGCTATTACTTTTCATGCTCTAGATAGGACTTCTTGCACTTCTATATTTTTCCTATATCGTTCTGGAATAAATGTAGGTTTTGGATAATAGAGGACGAGATTACATTACAGTTGCAAGATGAGATGGCTCACATATGTAAAGTGAACTACTCAATATTCATGTACAGTGAAGAGACTATGAATTTTCATTATAATTATCACAAAAATAACGGAAGATGATGTAACTCATTCTTGAATTAAGTCTATACTCTACTAGCAATTTACTATTTTAAATGTTCCCAAGGAAAAATCCCATAGAAATTAAAATACCTTATTCCCAAGGATTCCCTGAAGCACAAAGAGGCAGTTATACGCAGATTCGTTAAAAAGATCATAATGAAGCTCATAATGATATACAGCAAAATATATGAAGAGATGATTTTAAAACTACAATCTAATGAGCAGTAAATATGGTTTCAGGTATGAAAGAAAGAGCCTGACACAGTGATTGTACAATAATTAAGAACATATTTGGCAAAGTTTATTATTAGAAAGGAAACACTTTTTGCTGCTTTTACATAATTGCAGACTGTGTTAAAGCAACAAAAATCTGAAACCTTAGAATGAACGAGTCCATCTGATCAGGCAGCTAGAGAAATGCAATACAAATAGGCTTTGCAGAATTCAATTTTTATTGTTTATATTTAACAGATGATATCAATGTTTATTTTCAAGCATTTTTTATTTTTATCAATTGAAATGTTCACTGTTGTGTGAAATCATGGGTTTAATGCTTTTTTTTCCAATTTTTATTTTTTAAATTTTCTCAGTTGTGGGAAATTATGGGGTGTGATCAGACAATTTTTTTTAGTGACAGTAGATACTGAGATTCAAAAAGTTAACACTTCATATAAGTCTTAACACAAATTGTCAACGTCACATGTCAAAATATACTGAGTAAATATAATAAATCAAATTCTTAAGTTCTCAATCAGCATTTTTCTTACTTCGCCTATGCGCAAATTTCTGTCACCACTGACGGAACTACTTTTTTTGTTGGTTTGTGTGCGTACAGTGAAATCGACGTTTACCAAAATGTACCTATTAAAAAGCTAATCTTTCTAAATACAAGTCAGGACAATTCTAGGCTCTTATCTAGTGTGAGCTATTGACTCAAATGTGTGACCGTGTGCCTTAATAAATCTGGAAAAGTAGTAATAAAAAAGGGACCATATGGAAAACCATACCCAAGAACTTGCACTGCTGCTAGCCAAAGAGCAGGAAAGGAAGATTTATTTTTTTTCATTTTATAAATTAGCAAAGCAGTGTGCCAGAATAAAAATAGAGCTTTCTACATACATCTGCCAGTTATTATATACTGGCATATAACATTTTCCCCTAAGACAAATGAAAAAAAATTGGTTATGTTGTCGCCTACTCAGGCACTATATATTTGAATGTCCACTGGAACAGAATTACCAATTAGTCCAATTTTCAGAGTTACCGTCAGACACTCTGTCAAGTACTTTAGGATCAAAATGTGAATTTAGGAAAAATGAGAAACAAAAGCTAATATTAAATATTTTCGTAATTTAAAAATATTGCTTGAAGTTAAACATTAACCTCTAGTATTTGCCATCAAAACATCACAGCCTGGAACTTGAAAAATGACTGGAAACAGAATAGAAAGAAGACTGAAACCAATACGTCTACTTTTATTGGTGAAGTACAGGGAAATTCAAAAAGTCTTCAAATGTAGTGAAAAGCAATATTTAGATGTTTGCAGTTCTTTTACTTTAAATAAATCTAAGGTGCTGATAGTAACATTAATGGTATTTTTTTGGGGGAAAAAATAACCTAGCATGATTTTTAACCTAACTGAATCCATTTAAATGAATGCCACATAGTTCATTGCTTAATTAAAGGAAAATGGAGAAAGGACACAGGAGATGAGTTATAGCACTATTTGTAATTTAAAGAAAAGTCTTATTTTTAATAATTTACAGATAAGGTCCAAATCCTGCAATCAGATTTATGTAGGCAGCCTCATTCACTTTGGATTTGATTGCAGGATCAGGTCCTAAAATAAAATGATGGATTCTGCAAGGTAGTGCTGTGTTGTAAAGATATTTGCACTATACAAAAGTTTCTTCTTGCAAACCTGTACAGCAATACAACTCATTTACCAAAATGTTTATTTAAAGCATCAAAACTTGCTATTGTACACAAGTTTTAAAGCAAGGACAGTAAATGGTAATGAGATGTCACAATCCTCAGGCACTGTTTAGCTTTAAGTGTAACTTACCTTTTTGTACTTTAATTAGTTCCTTTCCAATTTCTAGAGTTACAAAGGCAGTACCATTAAGAACAATATCAACTATTGTTTTCCAAGCATTAGCAGAAAGACGTTCAGTAGGAGAAACAAAGTTTCCAGCTGCATTGTTTATCACAACCTAAAACAAGAGAAGACAAGCCTAAAAAGTTATACAGAAATTACCATATATACTCGTTCATAAGCTGAATTTTTTTGGTAAAAAAGTGACGCATCAAAGAGCGGGGGTCGGCTTATAAACGGGTCTACACCAAAATCTGCTGATTTTAAACTCTATGAAACCATTGAATTGAATATTTAATACACTGTCATTTTGTTTACCTGGAGCGCCTGCAGGCAGGGAGGAACTGAGGGTTCCTCATGGCCGCGGTTTGCTGTTCCCAGCCACTTCCCGCAGCTCCCATTGGCTGGGAACGGCGAACCGTGGCCACAGGGAACTGAGGGGCTCCATGCCTGCAGGCGCTCCAGGTAAACAAAACGTCCCAACCCGCCAGCGGCTTACCCTGACAGGCCGGGAGCCAAAGTCTGCCGACCCATTTATTGATGTCAATACTGCAGCCTTTTAAAGTTGCAAAGGCTTTGTTTAGTGGACTAGATTGGCTTGAAAGGAATCCTAAAAGAGCAGTAATTTGATCTCTTCATGCATTTCTACCAATGGACCTCATAAGTCTCGAGCCAATATGAAAATATAACGTGCAGAATCGATGGAATCTCTAATAAAACTGAAACAGCCTATTATCCCCACAGACATGCCAATCTATAGGGCTGTTTTGAAATAAACAAACAAGAATAATAATTTGACAGTGATAAAGCAGGTGACATTCCTGTATAAAGTCCTACAAAATCTATAACTACTATAATAATAATAATCTATTTTCATACTAGTATTTAAAATGAACAGTGAAATCAAAAGAAAAAGGTCTACTTATCACGCAGTGTTCAAACTTAAAGTTGTTGAATATACAGAAGCAAACAATAATTGCGCCGCTGCTCGCGAATTCTGTATCAATGAGAAGTAAGAGAATGGCGAAAAAATAAAACACTAAAAGACATGCCAAGAAGCAAGAAAAAATGTCCAACGAGGTGCGCTTCATTTCCTGAGCTGGAGAAAGATCTCAATAATTGGGTTGTTGAATGTTGACAAAATGGGTACATTGTCACTAGAACTGGAATTCGTCTGCGTGCTCTGCAAATGTCGAAAGATGACAAATACAAATCAAGTTTCAGAGTAGCAGCCGTGTTAGTCTGTATCCGCAAAAAGAAAAGGAGTACTTGTGGCACCTTAGAGACTAATAAATTTGTTAGCCTCTAAGGTTCCACAAGTACTCCTTTTCTTTTTGCAAATACAAGTCAGTAAAGCCATCAATGTTTGTTGCATCAGCGGGTTGGTGTACTCACTTCATGAACCACCATAGTGTCTGTCTTTGTCAGCTAACAAAGATAGCGCAAAAGCTGCTGAGAGATCTGGAAGAAAAAATCTAATCTTTCCAAAGGTTTATTATAAAATATTGAAAAATATGCATTTGAACTGTCACAAATAGGAAATATGGACGAAACACCGATGACATTCGGTCTCCCGAGCAACAGAATGGTAATCGGTGTTGGTGAAAACACAGTTTTAATTAAAACCACTGGCCATGAAAAAATCCATTTTACGGTCGTTTTATTGTGTTTGGCAAATGGATCAAAGCTCCCTCCTGTTGTTTTTTTAAAAAAACTTTGCCTAAAAACATGAAATTTCCTGCTGGTGTCATCGTACGTGCACACGAAAAGGGATGGATGGATGAAAGTGGGACTACTGAATGGCTGGAAAAAAAAGTGTGGAATAAGAGACCAGGAGCACTTTTCAAGAAACCTGCTATGCTCGTTTGGGACATGTTCAGGGCACGCAAGACGGATGAGGTGAAAAATGTGCCCAAAAATATGAAAACTACTTTGGCTGTAATACCTGGAGGCTTAACTTCAGTTCTACAACCGCTTGATGTCTGCCTGAACAAATCCTATAAAGACAGGCCATGCAAAATATGGTCTGAATGGATGTGCTCAGGCATGGCGAAGCTGACAAAAGGCGGAACTCTTATGAAGCCCGAAATCAATCTAGTCACCAAGTGGATCAAGGACGCATGGGTGTCCATTCCCTCGGAAATGATAGAAAAATCATTTAGGAAATGCTGTATCAGCAACGCATTCAATGGGTCAGAAGATGATGCCATGTTTGAAGATGACACAACAGAGGCTGATGATGAGAAGGAATCTGAGTCTGAAGATGACACTGCCGACATCTACGATGACAATGCAGGTGCAGCTGTGACTGAAGTTGAGTTTAATGAACTGTTTGGTGAATCAGAGACTGATTCAGACTTTGAAGGATTTTAAGACTTTTTAAAGTCTTTGTTCTAACTTACTTGTTACATATTTGTTCAGTTATTACATATCGTTACATATTATAACAGGTTTTTCGTTGGATTACATTAAAATAATTCTAGCAAAACTTTTGAGTGTTTCTTGTGATGCCAACTTTTAAAATATAGCAGGCGTTGGCAAACTTTGGCTCCCGGCCCACCAGGGTAGGCTGCTGGCAGGTCAGGACGTTTTGTTTACTTGGGGCATCTGCAGGCACAGAGCTCCTCAGCGTCCAGTGGCCGCAGTTTGCCGTTCCCAGCCAATTGGGGCTGCAGGAAGTGGCGCTACTGGGAGCTGAGGGCTCCATGCTTGTGAATGTTCCAGGTAAACAAAACGTCCCGACCCTCCATCGGCTTACCCTGATGGGCCAGGAGCCAAAGTTTGACAACCCTTGAAATATAGGGTCTGCTTATGAAAGTGTCATACAGTTTTTACTATTTTTTACCTATCCATCTTGGGGGGTCGGCTTATAAACAAATGGGCTAATGAACAAGTATATACGGTAGTTCACCATAGCACTTAAGAAAAGGAGTACTTGTGGCACCTTAGAGACTAACCAATTTATTTAGTCTCTAAGGTGCCACAAGTACTCCTTTTCTTTTTGCGAATACAGACTAACACGGCTGTTCCTCTGAAACATAGCACTTAAGAGGTATAAGAAACCTTTTGGCATTGCTAGACACAGAAGTAAAAATCTTCCTATCAAATGAAGTACAGTTTAGACAGACAGGAAATAATCCATCATAAACTGCAGAGGAGGGCCACCATATAGACTCTGGCCATTAGGCTACGCAGCCCTGACTAAGGAGGGGCAGCCATATTGACCCTGGCCACTAGGCCATGTAGCCCTGCAGAAGGGGGCAGCCATTTTGACTCCAGCCATTAGGCCATACTGCTCTGAGGCTAGGGTGGTCATTTGGACTCTGCCACAGGGCTATAACAGCCTTCCCCCGTCCCCAAAGTATGACGCGGTGTTCCAGCCCCACAACATTCTCCCATAGTGAATACCGGAGAGAAAGCTATTCTGGACAGGTAACTTGGTAGAGTTTTAGGTGGTGAAACTCAGGGATCTTTACTAATAGTTCAAACAACCACCTACATATCTAATATTTCCTAAGTTGCTAATATCAGTGTTCAATGATCCTGACTGTTATATCCCATTGAGGACAAGTGGGTATAAAAGAATAAATGTTTTAAACAGACTCACTGTCAAGTGGTTTTGTAACATATGGTACTGAAACAGGATACAGAACTCCAAGAAAGTGAAAAAAATGTATATATTCTCTTCACATGGCTTCTGGTGGGATTTTTTCCTGACTTCTAGCCCATGCTGTCTCCCTCCTCCACTTTACCCCATTTTTGTCCTCTGACCTCTCCTTTACATCCCCTACTCTGTTCTCTTGCCAAGTTATTGCCTTCCTTCCTTCCTTGGGCTTTTGTTATCTCTCTCCCCCAAGTTCTGCCCTCTGATGGCCCTATACACTGCATTAAGCTATACTGGCAAAAGCACAGTTTTGCCAGTTTAAGCTGTGTCCACACTTGAAGTGCTTTGATATGGAATACCACTACAGCTACACTGGCAAAGCCCTTTTAAGTGCCAGCCTGACATATGTGCCCTGTCTCCCAAAACTGAACAGGCTAGTTCTCCTACAACTCTAACCACCTTGGGACCTGTCTACTTGAGACACTGCCCATCTCCCTCTTCCATAATGCGACAGCTGGATACCTCTGGACTTAAAAGAGAGGGACTGGGGGTAAAGAGTCCTATGTGAGAAGCCCTTCGCTTTGGAACCAGCTCCCTTAGCTTTGGTCCAAAATAGCCTTATTTGTTCACCTTCTGGGCACAGGGAAAGGCTTATCTTTTTACTCTGGCTATATGGAAGTTGACATTTTGTGAGTAGAGTTCTGATTTGTTTAGCTGACAGTGAGTTGCTGAGGACTGTGTGCAGGTTATTGGAGAGTGTTTACCTGCTAGGTTTAATCGGTAATTTCTTTACATGTTAGTTTTCAAAATAGGTACCTTTTTTGTATATTTTGTATACACCAAAAAAAAAAAAAAAAAGGCAAGGAAGGAAGAGAGAGAGACTTATTTCTGCTTTTAATTTGGAAGACATTCTGATAGTAATGTGACAGTTGTCATAAGTACAGAGATAAATAAAATAATTCCTGTAGGGCTTCACTCTGCTCGCTTTACTCACACAAGTAATTCCACTCGAATAGCAATGGAACTTTTTGAATGGGTAAGGGGACAGGATTTGGTCCATTTGGCTACTGAACCATTCAATAGCTACACAAAACCAGCTAGATACTATGGGGATAGGCACTGTAGAAAACTAGGATAAACAGATAAAACACTAGTTTTGTGCTGCACTACTGCTGTATTAGTAGCTGTCTTTTTCCTGCAGGTCTCTGTATGCAGAGCTGCTTTTCTACCATATATCACTTTTGTTCCCACATACTACTCAGGGTATTTTCACTGAAGATTGAAGTCCTTGCCTCATAACTATCATACTTACATCAGGATGTCCTGCCACCTTGATTAATTCAGCAACAGCATTCTTAACTGAAGCTGGGTCTCTCACATCACACTGGATTGTATGAACCTATATATTAATGGAGAAAAAGGCAATTGTAAGACTTTATAAAAGTATCACTCATGATATAAAGAATAAAAAAAAATTCTTTAAAATTCATTAAAAAATATAAAAATACAAACTTATCCATAAACTTACCTTGTTTCCTGTTTTAGAAGAAATCTCTTCTGCAGTTTGTTTCAAAACATCGATCTTCCTAGAAATAATTATAAATTTTAGCATGACTTGAGTTTCCACTAAATGCATCTATGTTACAAATCATTACACTTTGAAACATTAAAATCTTTCTATGAATGCCATTTGTGTGTTGGTGATTTTAGTGCAAAATTTACCTTTGAAATAAACATAATTTAGGGCCTTGGTATTTCAATTCAGTTTCTGAAAAAAGCTCTTTCAAGTAAAATGGAGCTTTAAAGAAATTCCAAGTTATGTCCAACAAAGTAATCTTCTCTCATTTTCAGCTAAAAGCAACTCCGATGGGACTTAAAAAAAAAAAAAGAGATACTGTTGATAGTAAAACACAGCAGGTGATATTTAACAAAAAATGCCTTCATCCTGGGCACAATGAAATTTAGCAAAGACAAATTTAAGGTGCTACCCTTAGGGAAGAAAAACCAAATGCAAAAATATAGAACAGGGGATAACTGGCTTGGCAGTAGCACTGCTGAGAAGGATCTGGGATGGTGGATCACAACAATGCAATGCTGCTGCAAAAAAAGCAAATGCAGTTTTAGGTTGCATTAACAGAGGCATAACATGCAAATCACGGGAGGTGATAGTAATGCTCTACTTAGCACTGGTTAAGCCTCAAATGGAGTACTGTGTCCAATTTTGGTCATTAATGGATAGAAAGGATGTAGAGAAACTGGAAAGGATCCAGAGGCAAATGACAAAGATGATCAAAGGAATGGAATGTAAACCATATGAGCAAAGACTGAAGGAACTGGGTATGTATAGTTTGGAAAAGTGGAGATTAAGGAGGGACATGACAGTGATCTTCAAATACTCGAAAGGCTGCCATAAAAAAGATGGGAAAAGTTATTCTCTTGCCACAGAGGGCAGGACTAGAGGCAATAGGTTCAAACTACAGCATAGCAGATTTAGATTAAATCTCAGGAAAAACTTCCTAACTGTAAGAAGAGTAGGACAATGAACAGACTGCCTAGGGAGGTTGTGGAAGCTCCTTCATTAGACTTTTCAAAAGGAGGCTGGATAGCCATCTGTCTTGGATGATTTAGACAACACAAATCCTGCATAACACATTTGACACCTAAACAGCATACTGGCAGGGTGTTAGAGTGGATGGTTCTATGATACTAAGTATTTTATTTGGGGCTGTCAATTAACCACAGTTAACGCCGGAGATTAACTGAAAACAAAATTAACACATTAATTTCTTTAACACGTTAATCACATACCTTTGGGCAGGGAGGGAGGCATCAGCAGCGGCCCCAGCTCAGAGCATCGGGTGGGCTGAAGGGGAGTGGGCTCCAGTCCAGAGCTCTGAAGGGGAGGGGGCGGGTGTGGCGGTTGGGCGGGAGCCCCGTGCCGTGAGAGCGGCTGAAGCCCAGTTCCTGACTGGGGCTGGAGGCTGGAGCCTGGAGCCCCGACATGGGATTCGAGCCTGGAGCCCTGCACCTTGAGGGGGGTGGGGGGGGCTGAAGCCCAGAGCCCTCAAGCCTATTTTTGAAAATACAGAAAATCTAAAAAATATTTAAATAAATGGTATTCTATTATTGTTTAGCAGTGCGATTAAAACTGCAATGAATCACAATTAATTTTTTTAATCTCGCAAATAGTCACAATTTTTTTAATCGTTTGAGAGCCCTAATTTTATTACTTTTTATATATTCACTTATTTTTTGGGGGGAAAATATTAAGGAAAGGCCTACCAAGTGTTATAAGTACGGTATTTGATTTGTTATTTGGAAGAGCTTCACAGGTTGTTTATGTTAACTTGATGGATGAGATTAATTGCTCTTATGCTGGAAATCAGTAGAAATCCTGATGGTTAAAAGAAATATTGGCTATAGGAAATAATAAAAAAAAAAAACTTGATAAGAAAGATAATTCTAATGATAAAATCATAATGGCCATTGCTGTCCATTTAAAAAGAAATTTGACTTATTTTGTAAGCATCTAGAGGATAATAGCCAACGTGAATTTGTCAAGAACAAATCATGCCAAACCAACTACATTTCCTTTTTTGACAGGGTTATTGGCCTAATAGATAAGGGTGAAGCTGCAATGTGATATATCTTTATTTTAATAAGAGTTTTGATAGTCCCACATGACATTCTCCTAAACAAACTATGGAAATATAGTCAAATGAAATAAATATAAGGTAGATGCACAACTGGTTAAAAGACTGTATTCAAAGCAGGGTGGATAAAAATCAATTATTTAAAAAAAAATAGAAAAAAATTGTTTCTTAATTTAAAATCAGATTTTTTTGATAAAATGCTTTTTGAGGAAAAACCTAAAGATAGTTTTAATAAGGTACATAATAGCTCAAAGATATCTCATCATAGAATAGGGATTATAAATTCTAATTCTATATTCATGTAATGTTTAAGAAAAGTTTGAGTTCCAACAGTTCATGGATTAAGAACCCAATCTTATGGGATTCCAGGGGCTTCTGGAATTATTGAGGTTAATCTTTCTATCTACCCAATGGGATTCAGTGCTCAGTCTAGAAGATACAATCAGAGATGCTTAGTTTTGCAGTTCTCAAACTGTTGATTTGTGTCTCCAGAGATAACATGCTTGTTAACAGCAAAATTTTTTTAAATAAAGAAATCATATATAGAGGTGAGAAATAACAGACCTCAAACCTATTGTCCCTCAGCAAATTTGTGTACACTGTGTCAATTCCTTACCTCTCTCTAGAAGTGCAAAGTTTCAAAAAGTTCAATGAACTGTTGGGGGCGGAATAGATCTGGAGAAGGAGCAGAAGACTGGAGATAAATGTGAGTAGGGAGGGACAGGCAGTAGAAACAAAAGTGAAACTGTATGAGCACCATATTCCAGAAGACTTGAGATCTTTCTGAGTATAGCCTTCATTGATTTGAGATCTACCATACCATTCTCTCACTAGAAGGGGAAACCTATAATGGCAGCAGGCTGTAAGAGAGACCCAGTTTGGGAATATTTTAATGAAGTTCCTCTATCAGTGGGTAAGACAGGCATGCATGCAAAATGCAAACAGTGCAACAAAGAAATGCAAGGCCTGGTTGCCCGAATGAAACAACATCATGAGAAGTGTTCCTTCTCAGGAAGAAGCTGCGTTGAAGAGGATGCAGGAACTTCAGGTTGGTTAACTTTTTTATTTCATACTTCTTTCTTAAGGACTGCCTGTCTTCCTTCTGGACTATTCTTGAATTCTCATGTTTGAGCAAAAAAATATAGTTGTTACTCTATGGTACTATCACTTTAGATGCAGTTGTGATAAAAAACAAATAGCTGAAATAGGCAGATCTTCCTTTTACAATTTCACCTTTAAAGTAGTACTGAGTGTCAGTGAATGCAATGAGTAATACTAAATAAGCAGTATGGAAATAATAATTAAATAACTGCATTGACTTATTTTGTTTAGGAGAATCCATCCTCAACATACAGGATTCTGAAGACTATCCACCTTCAAGATCATTATCATTTCCTATCATTTCAGAGTTATCTGCCAATGATAGCATTTTAGTCACATCGTGTATGTCACATAGCCACAGTATGGAGCCATAGCCTCTAGCAAAAAAAAAAAATCTCCATCATTCAGAAACTATCATAGATAAATCTGTGATAAGAACCAGCAGATTACAAAAAGAAGTAATTGATGAAAAAATTGCCCAGTCTGTTTATGCAACAAACTCTCCTTTCCGTATGATTGAGAACCCACACTTCAGTAACATGGTTCAGTCATTAAGACCAGGATACAGTCCACCCAACGGAGCAGATGTTGCAGGCAAATTGCTGGATAAAGTGTATGAAAGAGAAATTGAGAAATTAAATGCAAATTCAAAAGGTCCAGAGGGTGAAATTGTTAACCTGAGTCTTGATGGGAGCAACAATGTCCACAATGATCCTGTTGTACATGCTTGTGTGACAACTGAAGAAGGGAATGTCTTCCTTACAGAAACAATTGATACATCAGGAAATGCACACACAGCAGAATACTTACAAGAAGTAGCAGTAAAAGCTATAACAAACTGTGGGGAAAAAAATTCAAACGTCTAGTACGCAGTTTGGTCACAGACAATGCTGCAAATGTATCCAAGATGAGAAGAAATTATTCAGAAGAGAGTCCCAAGCTAATAACATACGGTTGCAGTAGTCATTTGATGCACCTCCAAGCCAAAGACTTCAGTGTTCCAGAAATAAAGGCTAATGTTGTTGAAATTGCAAAAGACTTCCCTAACAACCACTTTGCAGCAGCTGCTCTGAAAAAAGTGGGAGAAACCAAGCTAACCCACCCACAAGACGTGCGATGGAACTCAGTAGTGGACTGGTTTGAGCACTATATGAAGAACTGGCCTAATCAGATGACAGTTTGTGAACAAAATTGTGAAAAAATAGATGGCACTGTCACAGCCAAAATTCTCAACATTGGGCTTAAGATAAATGCTGAACACATGCTGAGTATCCTGAAGCCTATTTCTGTAGCCTTGAACAAAATTCAGGGAAATAGCTGTTTTATTGCTGATGCTGCTGAAATTCGGAAGGAACTGAGTGAGATCTTAAAAAGAGAAATACACAATGACAGAGTTAAATTACAAGCATTAAAAAAATGAATGGGACAAGCACTATCTCCAGCTCATTCTCTTTCAAATATTCTCAATACTCGGTACAAGGGTCAAACCTTAACTGCTGAAGAAGAGGAGTTGCCTATGACATGGACATCCAGCAATCATCCCTCCATAATGCCAACTATAATAAATTTCAAAGCTAAGGGTGAACCATTCAAGAAATATATGTTTGCTGATGACATTTTAAAGAAAGTCACACAAGTGAATTGGTGGAAGTCACTTAAGCACTTGCATGCAGAGACTGTTGAAGTGGATAATCTCACTTTTAACAGCAGTAGCTTCTTCTGCCGGTGCAGAAAGAGTATTTTCTTTATTTGGACTAATTCATTCCAAACTGAGAAATCGTTTGGGACCTGAAAAAGCAGGAAAGCTTGTTTTTCTTTTCCAGATTATGAACAAACAGGACAATGAAGGTGAAGACGACTGAAATAGCTGCAGAAGCCAATATTTTAAGTTTCTCATGGTGGCCTGGCTGACATAGTCAATTTAATTTTTCTTCTTTTTTTTTTTTTAAATATTTCATTCAACTATTTTAGTTAAAAACAATGTTAACAAAAACAAACCTGATTTTAAAAAACTTGAACGTTTAACTAAATTAAAAAATTCATATGCTTGTTTTGTTAAAATATGTTTTCTGTTGAAGGAAAAAACGCGTAACACTGGTTTAGTTAAATAAAACAATTTAAATGTCTGTCTGGTGATATTCTCCTCCTAATATAGCATGGCAAGAAAATCCTCCAAATATTAATGATTAACCTGTTGAATTGGAGATAGTTCACCTCCCAAAGACTTCATAAATATCTGCTTCAATTACCTTTGGTAAATGAAATAACCAATCATTCATTTTCCGATATAGCTGTAAAATTAATCTGAAAAGTTTTCAAAATAAATCACTTTAAAAATGTATCATGTGTACCTTCTAAAAATGAAACCTACATCTATCTTGGAGTTGTGAAGAATATGTATTAAGGTTATAACAACCAGCAAGAATGCATTTTTATGTAGAAATCCATGATTAAATCGAGTCTTCCTGACTAGTGATCTAAATCAAATCCACCCTGATTCAAAGAGTAGTTATCAATAGTTTGCTGTCACACTGGGGGGACATATCGAGTGGAGGTCCTGAAAAGGTCTGTCCTGAGTCTGGTACTAGTCAATATCATAGAATATCAGGGTTGGAAGGGACCTCAGGAGGTCATCTAGTCCAACCCCCTGCTCAAAACAGGAGCTATCCCCAATTTTTGCCCCAGATCCCTAAATAGCCCCCTCAAGGATTGAACTCACAACCCTGGGTTTGGCAGGCTCAAACCACTGAGCTATCCGTCCCCCCATTAATTTTCATTAAAGATTTGGATAATGGAGTAAAGAGTATGTTTATAAAATATGTAGATGATACCAGGTTGGAAGCATTGCTAGCAGTTTAGAGGACAGGATTAGAATTCAAAATGACGGACAAATTGGAGAATTGGTCTCAAATCAACAAGAAGAAATTCAATAAAGACAAGTGCAAAGTACTACACTTAGGAAAGACAAATCAAGTGCATAACTATAAAATGGGGAATAACTGGCTAGGCAGTAGTACAGATGTAAAAGATCTAGCATTTATAGTAGATCACAAATGTAATGATAGTTAATGTGATGCAGTTGCAAATGAGGCCAATATCAACCAAAGGAGAGCAACAAAACTGATAAAAGGCTTAGAAAACCTGACCTACGAAGAAAGGTTAAAAAAACTGGGCATATTTAGTCTTGAGTTAAGAAGACTGAGTAAGGACCTGATAACAGCCTTCAAGTATGCTAAGGACTGTTTTAAAGAGGATGGTGATCAATTATTCTCCATGTCCACTGAAGGAACAGGCAAAATCTGCAGCAAGGGAGATTTATATTAGATATTAGGAAAAACTTTCTAACCATAAAGGATACTTAAGCACTGGAGTAGGTTTCCAAGGGAAGATGTGGAATCCCTGTCATTGGAAAATTTTAAGAACAGGCTGGACAAACACCCATCAGGGATGGACTAGGTATACTTGGTCCTACCTTAGTGCAGGAGGCTGGACTAGATGACCTCTCGAGGTCCCTTCCTGTCTACATTTTTATTTTTTGCCTCTCTTCTCCCAACCCATTGAGTTTGCAATAGAGGTGAAGTATACCTGGCTTTTTTTTTGTTTTACTATACTTCCTTTTTGTGGACCATCATGACTTTCTTCTCATTGAAGGCTATGCAGCAGTCAAGCACAAGACATTACAGGTCTTACATAAATACTAACAATTTTAAATGTAATATTTATTTGTGTATATTTCGGAGCAGCTTTTTAAAATTTAGCACATCAGATTATAATTAAAATGGTACTGCAGGTTAAGAGCCAGATTTAAATTACATGTCTGTAGCTATGAATAAAAAAAATGTATCTTTATGTATTGTTTACGAAGGAACAGGGAAGCAGATCAATGCAGCTTTCAATACTAAATTTTAAAAGATTTTTCAGGTTTGATTATTAGTATTTACCTGCTTGATATAACACATTCGGCACCTAAACTGGACAGAGCTGTTGTCATTCCTTTGCCAAGCCCAGTACCTCCACCAGTAACAAAAGCCACTTTTCCTTGAAAGGCATTTGGTGGTAACATCATTTTTTGAAGAGGTGGAAAGAAGCTAGTTTGTGGTGCATTGTTACTTTGACTTAATATATTTGATCCATGACTGAAAAACTGAAACAAAAAAATAAAATTATTTATTACTGCTTACATACATGGATTCCCACAACGATCATAAGAAAATTAAGTTTTCAGTCTTGGAATTATAATAATAAATATTTTCACAATTGACAAAAATTCACTGTAAGCAATAATTGTATATTTATTGCATCACACTATACGTGAATACTTTTAAACAAATATGAATATTAAAGTAATTTTAATTGTTAGGCTAAGTTAATAGACTGCGGTAATTTCCTCTACATTTTCAAATGAAATAAATGTTTTTCAACAGTTAAGTGATTTTTGTTCTTTTGAACATTGTGCCCAGTCCTGCAATAATTACTCACGTATGCCCCAGTCCTACATTGGGATTAATTAGTGTGGACCCATCAGCTGTCTGTAGATCCCAAAGCAGGAGTGATGCTTTAGACCCTGATCCTGCTGCAAAGACTTCTGCATGCGCTTAACTATATGCGTTGTGAGTAGCTTCACTAAGTCAGCAGGACTACCCGTAGTATGTAAAGATAAGCACATGTATAAGTCTGCAAAATTGGGGCCTGCAGTAGTAGCTACCCAAGGCCTTGATCCTGCACCACTGAAGTAAATGGAATTTTCATTATTGGCTTCAACTGGAACAGGATCAAGCCCCATACAACTAATCCCACTGGTTAATGGAACTACTTGTATGGGTAAGGCTTTTATGACTAGAACATTTATTATAGGTGAAGTAGGTATCCCTGCCTATTATTAAAGTTGTCTGACACATACCATTATAACACCCTGTTTTGAGTTGCTTAAAATTTTGCCAGTTTTAACAGTTTGAGCTAAAAATTTCAATGCTGGGGTCTGCTTCAAGCAAAAGGTTTTTGTAAACTTTCAGCCAAAACAGTTCAACCATTTCTGAGAATGAGACTAGGAGAAAATATGATTTTTAACATTAGAGCAGGGACTTGAAATTTTGCAGGGGAGTGGCCTTTGTGTCAGGGATGTGCTTTTTGCAACCCCTGTGCAAATTTGGCCAAGTTATAAGCCCACGAAAAATCACAGTTCACACGTGCTCAGTAGAGACTTGAAAGAGCTTAACTTAGGCCTGGTCTACACTCGGGGATGGCGGGGGGGGGGAAATCGATCTAAGTTACGCAACTTCAGCTACGTGAATAACGTAGCTGAAGTAGACGTACTTAGATTGACTTACCGTGGTGTCTTCACAGCAGTGAGTCGACTGCTGGTGCTCCCCCGTCGACTCCGCCTGCGCCTCTCACGGCAGTGGAGTACAGGAGTTGACAGGCGATTTATCGCGTCTAGACTAGATGCGATAAATCGACCCACGCTGGATCTATTGCTGGGTAGTGACCCTATCCGAGGGCTAGCGTAGACATACCCTATCTGAAGATTCCATCCTCGCTAAGCATGCTCCCTCCCCTCACAGCTCCCACATTTTACTGGACTGTAAATGCACCAGCCCCACACAACAACTGAATATGCTCCATCCCTTCACAGATTCTGCATGTGACTGGTCTGTGCATGAACCAATCCCCTGGAGCAACTGAGCATGCTTCAGCCTAGGCTGCAGGAGCAAAGCTGGACTTCTCCTGTAATGGCTGCTTCCAGCAGCTAGGGTGGGACTGCAGGGCACCAAAACTGAGAGCAGGCAGCCTGCTGGCACTCAAGTGGCATGGAGGAAGAAGCCATCTGATTCAAATGCAGAGGGGACAAGAACACATCTAAGTAATTATGGAGGACAGCTGTGGGAACAGATTCAGAGAAGGAGCCTGAGTCAGGAGACTAGGACTGGAGGTTGCCCGCGGGTGTAGGCTAGGACTGGTTGGGGAAGGAGGCAAGGAGCCA
This sequence comes from Caretta caretta, assembly GCF_965140235.1. NCBI lineage: Eukaryota > Metazoa > Chordata > Testudines > Cheloniidae > Caretta > Caretta caretta. The sequence goes on from NC_134207.1 coordinate 46,695,839, forward strand.
GGGAGAGAAATGGGGTTGGGAGAATACAGAGAACCGTCGGGGCGGAGGGGCATGCGTAGAAACTGAGATCAGATGAAGAGCCAGTAGGGGGAGACTGGCAGGGAAAGGAGACAGGTGGAGACAGGGAATCGGGGGGAGGGGAGGACGACGGGCAACCTAAGGCCATATCATAATTAAAGCTAAGATTTTGTCATGTGCATTTTTAGTAAAAGTCATGGACAGGACGCAGGCAATAAACAATAAGTCATGGAAGCCTGAGCCCCGACGCCTGAGGGCCGAAAGCCCGAGCCCCGGCAGCCAAAGTTGCAGAGGTCATGTAAAATCAGAGAATCTGTGATGAACGTGACTAACTCATAGCCTTAATCATAATGCATATGCACAAGATTGCATAGGAAACCTTAATTCTGGCATTTCAAACTTTTGCAACCTAAATAATGTCCTTTTAACATATTTTTTTCAAGTAATTTGTATAACAAAGTATGTATTGTAAATACTTGTAGATTTTTAAAATTAATCATCACTAAGGAAATAAATGATGACTGACCGTCTTCTATGCATGTAGATTTCCAGTTTTCAAGATGAAAATTAAAGAAATTAAATTCTTGTTCTTGTATAAATATCATGTTCATTATTAAATTACATTAAAACTGGTTAATTTTAATAAATGAATATTTTTTAAAACCCTCAAATACTCAGTTTTTTAAAATATAAAAATCAAAACAGTTTAAATTAGAAAATTAATTCTTGTGCTGAACCTCATGTTATCCATGGCAACGCTTAACGCTTCAGTAACCAACAAACATCAATTAAAATGGACTATGGTTATAACTGCACTTCAGTAATATGAATCCACTTTACAGTGATACTCAGAAGTCCCAAATCAGGATTGGGGACCCTTTATGCGAGACCCTATACTATGCCCAATAATCTCCTGAATTTCAAGCCTCTGCATTGGAGTAGATAAGAGAAACATGGCCAGGGTTATGCCAGTCTTATGTAACCCAGATGGCAGGAAAACTATCAAGGGGAGGTTGAAATGGTGTAAGTTGCCTGCTATCTCCCTATCACAGGGAGCATGAAGAACGTCAACTGGGGCTCAGGTTAGCCTTAAAATTGCGTGGTGCTGGCCAATGGGGACAGAACCACATTGGTTGCTCCTGGACCTACAAATGGAAACTAAAATTGCCCTCTCAATTAGTCCATGTCAGAGGTTAGATGACAGCTGTAACCTGCGTCAGCAGCAATGCTTTCAAGACTTTCCGTAAGACTGGTTCTGACCAGGGCAGATAAAAATCAATTATTTTTTTGTATTTAAATCGGATTTTTGGATAAAATGCTTTTTGAGGAAAAAGCAATCTAAAGATAGTTTTAATTAAGATACATTATAGCTCAAAGATATCTCATCATGGAATAGGGATTATAAACTCTAATTCTATTCTATATTCATGTAATGTTTAAGAAAAGTTTTGTAAATGAGTTCCAATAGTTCATGGATTAGGGACCCAATCTTATGGAGGTTCCAGGGGCTTCTGTGTAGATTATTTAGATTAATCTATCTACCCATTGGGACTCAGTGCTCAGTCTAGAAGATACCATCAGAGATGTTTAGTTTTGCAGTTTTCAAACTGTGGATTTGTGTCTCCAGAGATAACATGCTTGTAAACAGCAAAAATGTTTTTAAATAAATAATATATAGAGGTGAGAAATAGTTAAATAAAACAATTTAAATGTCCGTCTGGTGATGTTCTCCTCCTAATACATCATGGCAAGAAAATCCTCCAAATATTAATATGATCAACCTGTTGAATTGGAGATAGGTTCACTCCCGATGACTTCATAAATATCTGCTTCAATTACCTTTGGTAAATGAAATAACCAAACAATCTTTCATTTTCCGATATAGCTGTAAAACTAATATGAAACGTTTTCAAAATAAATCACTTTAAAAATATATAGTGTGTACCTTCTAAAAGGTGAAACCTACATCTATCTCTGAGTTGTGAAGAATATGTATGAAAGTTATAACAACCAGAAATCCATGAATAAATCGAGTCTTTTAAATCGAGGCACTTTAAATCATGATTTAAATAAAATCCACCCTGGTTCTGACCAGAAGAAAAAGTGTCTTTACTTGGTTATAAAGTTGTTTTAAAGAAAAAGGAAATCTTACATTCCTGAAGTGAACCTGGTAATTGAAGTAACAAGTAAAAAAGAACATAGTGAGGCATAGAAAAGAATTCAACACTATAAAGAGAGTCTGTGGCAGAAAATGTCTGCACACTTATCATGAAAATCTAGATTACATACTAAAGTAAATACTCTGGGACAGTTTGCAGTCTGCCTGGTAAATAATATAAAAATTTAGAACTCCTCCACAGCAGAGCTTGTGGAAATATTTTTGTAATTATATAAGTTAATGTTTTGCTTTTTCAGTTAGCTGTTTACTAGTTGTTTATTTTGGCATGGTATTTTTCTCTTTTTTCCCCCCCATACACAATGAATTGACCAAACTACAATAATCTTTTCCCATATCAAAGACAGTTTTACTATCTGATTGCCATCCACCACCAGAACTTTTCATGAAGATAATAAAAGTCAAATGCTTTTTTGCATAGAATGACATTTTCACCACTCACTTCTCAATCCGAAGAGTCTGCAACCTGCATCAGAGCCGAACACCAAAAAATCATCTTATCTCATTGGAAAGATCACGCACATTCAGGAAGCCTTCTCAAATGGCCTGGATCCACTCCACCTATCACCACCTGCATTCCTAGAGTTCGGTATATTCACTCATCGAGAAGTTCGGACATTACATGAGTGTCAACCTGAAACTTGTGAATCCAACCCATGATCTTCCTGGCTTGTGAAAGAGCCAACATCAACTAGTACCATCCCTGACTGAAATAAGTCAATGTCTCATTCAGAAAAGGAATCTTTCCTTCCTACGTCAAACACGCAACAGTCCAACCAACACTGAAGAAACCTACCCTGGACACATCAGTTCTAGCCAACTACTGCCCAGCGTTAAATCTCCCACCCCCCCAAGCAAACTCACAGAGAAGCTAGCTAAAGGCCAACTACAACCTCATCTAATTGAAGCTAATATTCTAGACACAGCACAATCTGGATTCAGGCCAGGCCATGGAACTGAAATTGCTTTAGCGGCACTGATCTCCTGTCAATGGAAAGGACAGAACATCTATTCTCATCCTATAGGACCTCTCTGCAGAATTCAACATTGTTGACAATAAGATACTCCTGTCTCACCTTAGAGGGGTGGCAGAAGTCCAGGGTAATGCACTAAAACAGTTTAAATCCTTCTTGGAGGGACACATCCAATGAGTACGGATAGGAAACTGCACCTCCACTGAGCATAGCAGAGGTGATGCTAGTGAGCAAAAGAAAATATTTTCAAGAGTTTTCAGCCATGGTGAAGTCTCCTTTGGTTGAAGGTATATACCCACCATTGCTCAATTCAGTCTGATGTTTAGGAGTACTTTTAGATTGCTTGCTGATACTAAATTTTCACATAGCAGCATTCACAAATAACATTTTCTTGCCATCTCCAGTTGGTTGTGTCCCATTCTGGTGGACAATGACCTGGCCTCAGTTATTCATACTTTCATGATCTCTTGGCTGGATTACGGCAATGAATAATACCTGGGCATGAAACCTCCAGTGCTCAGGAAACTCCTGCTATAGAAAGCTGTAATACATCTGCTCAGTAATATAGGCTACTACAAATAAATTAAAACCTATACTACCCTTAAAATCTCAAATCGAGTTCAAGGTTTCAGACCTTATCTTCAAGACACTCCATGATTTGGGCCCAGGATATCTCCAAGATGAAGACTGTGGTCAACAACTTCACTCCTCTGACACAATGGAACTCTCTACAAAGAAGATAAAGCTCGTTTGTGTGAGACACGTAACTTTCTTGGGGGCCAGACTGAGACTGTGGAATGAACTCCCCCCAGGAACTAAGGACCATCACAAACCTCACCACATTTCTTTGACCTTGCCTAAGCTAACATAAATACATAGCAACATGTATATTAAAAACATCCTAGTAAAATAAGACTCTCCACTGTATGCATTTCTCCCTCTGGGGAGCACACACAATACATGGCAGATGGTAGTTACATCACTAAATGCACCACTGGAAAGTGATCAGATACTACTGTGATGAGGAGTGTGGCACACAAACCCATATATAATATAATGTTCTTGGAAAATCTTCATTTTCAGTATATATTACAATGTAGCGAAGGGTTCATTGTAGCGGCACTCACAGCAATATACTATGCATTACATTACATTCGCGTTCTCTCATCTGACTTTTGTGGTTTCTCAACTTCAGGAAGACCAATTACAGACCTGATTATTCTCTTGTCCATTCCACTCAACAACAAATGGTAAGCATATGCCCTCTTATTCCATAGACAAATGTACTTAATATTTATCCATTATCTCTAATATTACTCCTGGGGAATTCTGCGCGAAAAAATTAAAACTGCCCAGTCCATCACCCCCCCCCCCCCACCCAAACGGTGATTTACATCTCTACTGGCTGCTCTGGGGACCCAAACTAACCTGCCTGCACCTCCAGGGAGGGATGTGTGACCAGTCCTGTGTCTTCCCTTTGCTTCCCTGTCAGAAGTCATAATTTTCTATGGGGAAGGAAAGAAATCTGCAGAGGACATTAATTCTGTGAACGAACTGTGACACAGAATTCCCCCAGGAGTATAACATGTAAGGGATTTGTTCACTTTTAAACCGATGTTTAAAGGGAGAGACACAGATGGGTTTGTTTCACGATCTGTAGGTTTCATATAAAACAGGTTTTATGAAACCTAGTACTATAGGAATGTTTTAGAAATAGTGCTTAAAATATTATCAAAAATGGGTATGCTTGAATTTGAATATTCCACATTTTCCACCTACATATTTTTACAATCCAAAGAGTGCAGCATTGGGCTAATGTAAAATCATTAATAAGTGAAAATAACTGGTTTATTTCTATATTCTGAATACAGAACAAAAAAAATCATGAATGATTAAAAGTATTTTATTTTTATACAGACATTAATAACAATCTAAAATAATACTTTCTTGCTAATGTTACTAATTTTTTATTTGTAATAGATCCTTTTAAATATAAGCTCCCAATATGATTTGAAGAAGCCAGTTTGGGCCATTTACACTATACAGAAGTTGTCAACTAAAATATATTAGAGAAATTCAAGAAACTCAGATCAAGATTTTGTTCAGAATCAATTGAGAATCAATAAGAATTTCCCAGACCACGTGTTTTCTGAAGCACCAAAATCCTGGTAATCAGAGCTGTAACAGAATAACCCCGTACACAGACTTATTTTTTATATTTTTTCTAATCAATACCAGATTTTCATCGGAGGCACTGTCAATTCTTAAACTTTTTCTGGAAGAAATTATTTCAAAAATAATGCTAGCAAAGGCTCTTTTTTTCTTTCCTTATGAACTCCACAGCTTTAAAACGCTCATATTGTCTACCTCACAAACTACCTTCAATTACCACTTTTCTCATTTCCTTTTATATATCTTGGTTACAAAAAGCTAAGTGAGATGCTCAAAACCTAACCTAATATATATACCCTAGGAACAGAACATAAGAAGTGACATTTTGACCATGAATCTTTTTCCAGGCTGAAGGAAAGAGAAATAAAACTAGACTAGTTGAATTTTAAAAAGGAATTTCAGAGAAAATGTGAAGATGGGAAAATGAAAGGCAAGTAGACTGGGAGAAAACAAAACTGGGAGAGTGGGCACATTCAGAACACAGGTTTAATATACTTTGGCCACATCCAGGCTTGCCAGCCAAACAGAAAGAGTAATTGGTTTGATGGTTTCAGAATCTCAGCTCCCAACCAAATGTATATGGGACTTTCAAGTCTTACTGGGCCCAATTTTTAGAACTGCTCCATGCAAGCCCACATACAATTGCAGTAACTGCTTATGTCCAAAAGGTCAGTTATACATCGATGTAGTTACTTATGAATGCTAGCACCACGTGAAATCAGGAGCCCAGGATTTTTATTCCACGCCTGCTACTGACTCATTATATGACCATTAGCAAGTAACTTAATGTCTGTATCTCAGCCGTACAGTCTTTAAAATAGAAATAATCCACCTTGGTAAAGTGCATTGAAAGAGTAAAATTACTATTTGCTTGATAAATTGACAAATCACGTGTACACATTTGCCACAAAATAAAATAATAAACGTATTTTTCTTTCTTTACTTAAATGCAGTAATACATTTATGGTTTTAAAACTATGTGCAGAATTTTTAGGGGATACATAGACTCATAGGCACTTTTATATAACTGTTCTATAGAGATCTGATTGGTTCTTCAAGTGAGACTTGCAAGCAAGGCTAACAAAGAAAAAACAGCTAAATTAAAAGAGGGCAGGATGCATGAGCAGCTGTATATTTTCCTCAGCAGGCAGTGATCGATCTATCAGGGATCGATTTATCACGTCTAGTGTAGACACAATAAATCAATCCCCGATCGCTCTGCCGTCAACTCCGGAACTCCACCATGGCAAGAGGCGGAAGTGGAGTCGACCAGGGAGCGGCAGCCGTCGATCCTGCGCTGCAAGGATGTGAAGTAAGTGATTCTAAGTCGACATCGACTTCAGCTACGCTATTCTCATAACTGAAGTTGCGAATCTTAGATCGATCCCCAGTGTAGACCAGGCCTTAGTCAAGAGCTGGCCTTACCTATTCTGATCTTGCAAGATACTTAGCACATTACAGAAGGGGCTGAGCAGTTACAGCACAGACCCTCTGTGAATGGACAGCTGATCTGGAGAGTCAAAGGATAACACAGCGTCCCAGGTACAACACTGGAATTCTAACTGTGGCACAGAAACAAATTAGAGTCAAAAGAGTAAAGGACTGAACACAGCAGCAAAAAATATGTATAAGTGAAAGTCAGACAAACATACAGCTGATTTCTGGGGGCAGGAGAACAGAACGGGCTCATTATAGGACAAGAGCAGCAAAGTTGTTCAGAGGAGTCACAGTAGTGGGAATTGTCACAAACCACAACGAAAAAAATCTAATACTCAGTTCTATGTCGGGACACGGGTGCCAGCCGCTAGCGTAGAGGCGCTGCAATTGTATACACCATAATTTGCATGCAGATAGCCCATTTTCAAACTGAGGAAAACTGCACTGATACAAGTCACTTTTTACATGGGTGCATGCAATGTTGTCTACATTAAGTAGTTTCCACCAGTGTGCAACAACATCAGTACAAAAACAACCCACATGTAAACATGGGTTAGGGATCAAACTAAACTGAAAACATGCCCAGGAACAAGCTAAAAATAAACTAGGTAACTGAAGGAGGAGGGGAGAGAAATCATAACATTACTCCCACTTGTAGGAATAACACAGCAAGTCTTCTCTGACCCGTAAGTGCTGTGTCTGGACAAAACTCTTCCAAAACACGGTCTGCAAAGGTACCATAAGTAAACAGACCAATTTATTTTGTTGCTCTGACTGTAAAATGTAAGCTATTTTAGTTAAACTGTATTGAACAGTACTGCTCCCAAGACCAAAGGTTGGTAAAAGGCTTGCTGTGCACCTACAATATTTATCCAGCTAGAGAAGGGAAGGTTCCACTGAATGCTTGGGGGGAGGAGGATAGAAATTACACCATTATGTATGGTGAGGTGAAGGTGACTCTGCCTAAAGAAGTTATACTGGGTATGTAGATTTCAGAGTAGCAGCCTAGTTAGTCTGTATCCGCAAAAAGAAAAAGGAGTACTTGTGGCACCTTAGAGACTAACCAATTCATTTGAGCATAAGCTTTCGTGAGAAACAGCTCACTTCATTGGATGCATGGCTTTCACTGTGTTCCTAGAGGAGAGAGGGGAGAAACAGAGTGGGCTTCCAGTGTTGTTAACTCTAAAAATTTTATTACAAGTTTCATGATATCTGTTGGCATTTTTTCTAAAGCCCTAGCTACTGAAATAAAGACATTACATGAGAATCCCAACTTTAATTAAAAAGTAAATTTCTAGCCCTCAAGGTGACAGAGGAAAACTTGAAACAATTAAGCAAGTGCATCCTAAAGACTAAGAAATCAAAAGATAAATAAAAATAAACCACAACTGATTTAAAATGTCATTATTATAAGTAAATCTCATGATTATTTTAAACACTTGGTGGGGCAGGCAATGCTGAATGTCACTGTATTTTACAGGAGCAAGGGTTAGCACTGCATCCAGAGGGAGGGGAGATGAGATGGGTTATGCTGGTTCCTGGAATAGTTACATTGTGAGCCCTGTGGGGAAGGAAACTGGAAGATGGGAATGGGTCACCTCATGCCTCAGCCATAATGGCAGCATGCGTGTGCCAGAAGACAGTAAGGGTACACTGTTCCCTAGCTATGGGGGTACCATGTGTGTGCCAGCGGAGGGGGCGTTACACGCCGGGCCCGGGCCCGGGGGGCCGCCCGGGGGTGCGGGACCGGACACGCCGGGCCCGGGGGGCCGCCCGGGGGTGCGGGACCGGACACGCCGGGCCCGGGCCCGGGGGGCCGCCCGGGGGTGCGGGACCGGACACGCCGGGCCCGGGCCCGGGGGGCCGCCCGGGGGTGCGGGACCGGACACGCCGGGCCCGGGCCCGGGGGGCCGCCCGGGGGTGCGGGACCGGACACGCCGGGCCCGGGCCCGGGGGGCCGCCCGGGGGTGCGGGACCGGACACGCCGGGCCCGGGCCCGGGGGGCCGCCCGGGGGTGCGGGACCGGACACGCCGGGCCCGGGCCCGGGGGGCCGCCCGGGGGTGCGGGACCGGACACGCCGGGCCCGGGCCCGGGGGGCCGCCCGGGGGTGCGGGACCGGACACGCCGGGCCCGGGCCCGGGGGGCCGCCCGGGGGTGCGGGACCGGACACGCCGGGCCCGGGCCCGGGGGGCCGCCCGGGGGTGCGGGACCGGACACGCCGGGCCCGGGCCCGGGGGGCCGCCCGGGGGTGCGGGACCGGACACGCCGGGCCCGGGCCCGGGGGGCCGCCCGGGGGTGCGGGACCGGACACGCCGGGCCCGGGCCCGGGGGGCCGCCCGGGGGTGCGGGACCGGACACGCCGGGCCCGGGCCCGGGGGGCCGCCCGGGGGTGCGGGACCGGACACGCCGGGCCCGGGCCCGGGGGGCCGCCCGGGGGTGCGGGACCGGACACGCCGGGCCCGGGCCCGGGGGGCCGCCCGGGGGTGCGGGACCGGACACGCCGGGCCCGGGCCCGGGGGGCCGCCCGGGGGTGCGGGACCGGACACGCCGGGCCCGGGCCCGGGGGGCCGCCCGGGGGTGCGGGACCGGACACGCCGGGCCCGGGCCCGGGGGGCCGCCCGGGGGTGCGGGACCGGACACGCCGGGCCCGGGCCCGGGGGGCCGCCCGGGGGTGCGGGACCGGACACGCCGGGCCCGGGCCCGGGGGGCCGCCCGGGGGTGCGGGACCGGACACGCCGGGCCCGGGCCCGGGGGGCCGCCCGGGGGTGCGGGACCGGACACGCCGGGCCCGGGCCCGGGGGGCCGCCCGGGGGTGCGGGACCGGACACGCCGGGCCCGGGCCCGGGGGGCCGCCCGGGGGTGCGGGACCGGACACGCCGGGCCCGGGCCCGGGGGGCCGCCCGGGGGTGCGGGACCGGACACGCCGGGCCCGGGCCCGGGGGGCCGCCCGGGGGTGCGGGACCGGACACGCCGGGCCCGGGCCCGGGGGGCCGCCCGGGGGTGCGGGACCGGACACGCCGGGCCCGGGCCCGGGGGGCCGCCCGGGGGTGCGGGACCGGACACGCCGGGCCCGGGCCCGGGGGGCCGCCCGGGGGTGCGGGACCGGACACGCCGGGCCCGGGCCCGGGGGGCCGCCCGGGGGTGCGGGACCGGACACGCCGGGCCCGGGCCCGGGGGGCCGCCCGGGGGTGCGGGACCGGACACGCCGGGCCCGGGCCCGGGGGGCCGCCCGGGGGTGCGGGACCGGACACGCCGGGCCCGGGCCCGGGGGGCCGCCCGGGGGTGCGGGACCGGACACGCCGGGCCCGGGCCCGGGGGGCCGCCCGGGGGTGCGGGACCGGACACGCCGGGCCCGGGCCCGGGGGGCCGCCCGGGGGTGCGGGACCGGACACGCCGGGCCCGGGCCCGGGGGGCCGCCCGGGGGTGCGGGACCGGACACGCCGGGCCCGGGCCCGGGGGGCCGCCCGGGGGTGCGGGACCGGACACGCCGGGCCCGGGCCCGGGGGGCCGCCCGGGGGTGCGGGACCGGACACGCCGGGCCCGGGCCCGGGGGGCCGCCCGGGGGTGCGGGACCGGACACGCCGGGCCCGGGCCCGGGGGGCCGCCCGGGGGTGCGGGACCGGACACGCCGGGCCCGGGCCCGGGGGGCCGCCCGGGGGTGCGGGACCGGACACGCCGGGCCCGGGCCCGGGGGGCCGCCCGGGGGTGCGGGACCGGACACGCCGGGCCCGGGCCCGGGGGGCCGCCCGGGGGTGCGGGACCGGACACGCCGGGCCCGGGCCCGGGGGGCCGCCCGGGGGTGCGGGACCGGACACGCCGGGCCCGGGCCCGGGGGGCCGCCCGGGGGTGCGGGACCGGACACGCCGGGCCCGGGCCCGGGGGGCCGCCCGGGGGTGCGGGACCGGACACGCCGGGCCCGGGCCCGGGGGGCCGCCCGGGGGTGCGGGACCGGACACGCCGGGCCCGGGCCCGGGGGGCCGCCCGGGGGTGCGGGACCGGACACGCCGGGCCCGGGCCCGGGGGGCCGCCCGGGGGTGCGGGACCGGACACGCCGGGCCCGGGCCCGGGGGGCCGCCCGGGGGTGCGGGACCGGACACGCCGGGCCCGGGCCCGGGGGGCCGCCCGGGGGTGCGGGACCGGACACGCCGGGCCCGGGCCCGGGGGGCCGCCCGGGGGTGCGGGACCGGACACGCCGGGCCCGGGCGGCCGCCCGGGGGTGCGGGACCGGACACGCCGGGCCCGGGCGGCCGCCCGGGGGTGCGGGACCGGACACGCCGGGCCCGGGCGGCCGCCCGGGGGTGCGGGACCGGACACGCCGGGCCCGGGCCCGGGCGGCCGCCCGGGGGTGCGGGACCGGACACGCCGGGCCCGGGCCCGGGGGGCCGCCCGGGGGTGCGGGACCGGACACGCCGGGCCCGGGCCAGGGGGGCCGCCCGGGGGTGCGGGACCGGACACGCCGGGCCCGGGCCAGGGGGGCCGCCCGGGGGTGCGGGACGAAGGGGGGGGGGGGACCGGACACGGCGGGCCCGGGCCAAAGGGGCAGCCCGGGGGTGCGGGACGAAGGGGGGGGGGGGACCGGACACGATGGGCCCGGGCCAGGGGGGCAGCCCGGGGGTGCGGGACGAAGGGGGGGGGGACCGGACACGATGGGGCCCGGGGGGCAGCCCGGAGGTGCGAGACGAAGGGGGGGGACCGGACACGCCGGGGCCCGGGCCAGGGGGGCAGCCCGGAGGTGCGGGACGAAGAGGGGGGGACCGGACACGCCGGGGCCCGGGCCAGGGGGGCAGCCCGGAGGTGCGGGACGAAGAGGGGGGGACCGGACACGCCGGGGCCCGGGCCAGGGGGGCAGCCCGGAGGTGCGGGACGAAGAGGGGGGGACCGGACACGCCGGGGCCCGGGCCAGGGGGGCAGCCCGGGGGTGCGGGACGAAGAGGGGGGACCGGACACGCCGGGCCCGGGCCCGGGCGGCAGCCCGGGGGTGCGGGACGAAGAGGGGGGACCGGACACGCCGGGCCCGGGCGGCAGCCCAGGGGTGCGGGACGAAGAGGGGGGACCGGACACGCCGGGCCCGGGCCCGGCGGCAGCCCGGGGGTGCGGGACGAAGTGGGGGGACCGGATACGCCGGGCCCGGGCGGCAGCCCGGGGGTGCGGGACGAAGTGGGGGGACCGGACACGCCGGGCCCGGGCCCGGGCGGCAGCCCGGGGGTGCGGGACGAAGGGGGGGGGACCGGACACGCCGGGCCCGGGCCCGGGCGGCAGCCCGGGGGTGCGGGACGAAGGGGGGGGGACCGGACACGCCGGGCCCGGGCCAGGGGGGCAGCCCGGGGGTGCGGGACGAAGGGGGGGACCGGACACGCCGGGCCCGGGCCAGGGGGGCAGCCCGGGGGTGCGGGACGAAGGGGGGGACCGGACACGCCGGGCCCGGGGGCAGCCTGGGGGTGCGGGACGAAGGGGGGGACCGGACACGCCGGGCCCGGGGGACAGCCTGGGGGTGCGGGACGAAGGAGGGGGACCGGACACGCCGGGCCCGGGCCAGGGGGGCAGCCTGGGGGTGCAGGACGAGGGGGGGATACGCTGTACTCCGGTAGAGGCGCGGGGTGATACGGGCCAGCTGGGTCGACAGGGAGGGAGGGGCGGAACAGCGACTCCCCGGCCGGCCGGCAGCTCCGCAGGGGCTGGGAGGGGGGCGCCTTACCCGCGTCGTGGGAAGGAAGCGCGCGGCCGCACCACCCCAGAGGCCGCACCACCCCGCCCGGAGCGCCATGGCCACCGCGCTGCCGCTCCCCCGGCCTCCGCCAAACTACCAGACTTCGGCCCCGCTCCTCGCTGGGACCGACGGCGCATGTGGTAAAGGCGGGGCTTGAGCTCTGCCCTGGCCCCGCCCCCTCTGGTCTCCTGTCTCCTGCGGGGGCGGGGGCAAGGAGGGAGAGCCGCTTGCTTGCTCGCACCAGGGCGGAGCTTCCCCTCGCTGGGGCTGCGCGCGCCTCACTCACCCGAAGCCCCCACCCCAAAGCCGCTTCGGGGTCGCGGGGACTGGCCGCGCACGCCCGTTTTTACCCCTCACCCATAATTCTTATTCATTGGTTAAATGTTGTTACCCATTTAAGCGCCCGCGGTGCCCAAGTAGCTGGCAGGAGCCTGAGCCAGTTGGATCAGCCTCGTGTTTGCCTGTCTGGCCACTCCCAACCCTGTCCACACACAGACACGATTCTCGGATATAGGCACAGGCTGAGCCTCAGCCTGCGGTGACCTGTTCTCCTTCCACCCCTGCAGCAGTGGATATTTTGGTGGGGCAGCCAAAGTGGCTCCTTTTCCTCTGAATAGCTGATTTCTAGAGCCCAGTGCGGATACAAAATCAATATCTGTATCTGATCCATGATCTGCAGCAACATGGTACTGTGCATGGAAATAAAGTGGATATCCGCCGATTTGCAGGGCCCTATTGATTTCATCCAGACAGACGTAGTACCGTCTCTTGCTCCCACCCATTGTAAGGGGCAGAATTTGCTGACAAGAAAGCCAATTGATTGTCCTGCACGACGGGTGTGCAGTGTTGTAGCAGCCTTGTTGGTTCCAGGCTATGAGAGAGAGAGAGAGAAGATGGGGAAGGTAATATCTTTTATTGGACCTGTCAAGGTTCCTTCCCCACTCTGAACTCTAGGGTACAGATGTGGGGACCTGCATGAAAACCGTCTAAGCTTATTTTTACTAGCTTATGTTGAAACTTCCCCAAGGTACAAACTCTTTTCCTTTTTCCCTTGGACTTTTATTGCTGCCACCACCAAACGTCTAACAGATATATAACCGGGAAAGAGCCCGATTGGAAACGTCTTTCCCCCCCAAAATCCTCCCCAAACCCTACACCCCCTTTCCTGGAGAAGGCTTGATAAAAATCCTCACCAATTTGCATAGGTGAACACAGACCCAAACCCTTGGATCTTAAGAACAATGAAAAAAACAATCAGTTTCTTAAAGAAGAATTTTAATAGAAGAAAAAGTAAAAGAATCACCTCTGTAAAATCAGGATGGTAAATACCTTACACGGTAATTAGATTCAAAACATAGAGAATCCCTCTAGGCAAAACCTTAAGTTACAAAAAGACACAAAAACAGGAATATCCATTCCATTCAGCACAGCTTATTTTCTCAGCCATTTAAACAAACAGAATCTAACGCATATCTAGCTAGATTACTTACTAAGTTCTAAGACTCCATTCCTGTTCTGTTCCCGGCAAAAGCATCACACAGACAGAGAGACTTTGTTTCTCCCTCCCTCCAGCTTTTGAAAGTATCTTGTCTCCTCATTGGTCATTTTGGTCAGGTGCCAGCGAGGTTATCTTAGCTTCTTAACCCTTTACAAGTGAAAGGGTTTTTCCTCTGGCCAGGAGGGATTTTAAAGGTGTTTACCCTTCCCTTTATATTTATGACAGGACCAACTTCTGTTAGTGAGAGAGAGACAAGTTTTTGAGCTTACACATAGCTCATCTTCTTCCAGTAAAAAATATCTCACCTACCTTGTATCTCTCATATTAAACTTGAGTAGGCAGTAAGAAAACATTGGGTCAGTTCTCACAGGAGACTATCAGTGCCTCCCTGAGATCATGCAAGTTGTCAGGGGTTCTCAATCTTGCCAACTTTTTACCTGTTTCACATCAGTTATTGAGAAAAATAACTGGGAAGGTTATGGCAAATCAATTTTTTTAGAATCTGGGATTCTCAAATCTCCTTGACCCTACTCAGTCTGGGTATGTTAAAGAAAGTGCATTTGCTGATCTAATCACAGAAAAAGATAAGGTATCCACACTTGTTCCTTTAAATATGTCACCTATATTTGATACCATTGACTATGGGCTGATCTACACTAGAAAATTTGATCAACCCAACTGCATAACTCAGGGACGTGAAAAATACACTCCCCTGAACAATGTAGTTAAACCAACCTAAATCCCTGTGTAGACAGCACTAGATTGATGGAAGAATTCTTCGATTGACCTGGTTACCGCGCCTTGGAGAGATGGATTACCTATGCCTATGGCAGAATGTCAGCATAGGTAGTGTCTGCACTGAAGTGCTACAGTGCTACTTAAGGGTTTCAAGGGTAGACGAGCCCTATATGTTGGAATAAGGGTTAATTGAATCATTCTTCAGTGGCTCTACTCCTTTCTTTCAAGTCAAATGCTGTAATTGTACTTGCAAGAATCAAGGAGTCCCACCCTATTGTGAAGTATAGGTGAGCTAGAATGCATTGCAATGGACAAAGACCTTGATATAATTAGCATTATGGAAACTTGGTGGCATGACAAAAAGTAACAGGATACTGTAATACTTGGTTACAAACTATACATGAATGCCAGGCTAAGCCAAAGATGTATGGGAGGAGTGCTCTATCTAAAGGATTCCATAAAATCTAGAGAATTAAAAAGAGAGGGCCACTCACTATGCATCCATTCTATATGGGTACAAATCCCAAGCTGTAAACATATTAGTACAGGTCTACTACTAGCCCCTAGATCAAGAAAAGGAAAAGCCTAGAGAAACAATTTCTTGGGACACTTCAGTGATTGTTTCTTGGAGCAGCTAGTTCTAGAGTTAATTCAAGAAGCGACAGTAGCTGAGCCACGAACAGTGATCACACAATAATTAGATCCAACATCCAAGGAGCAAATAGGGTACCCAAAAGTGAAAAACAAGGTAGCCTGTTTCCTCTTGTTTTTTCCTACCCCCCCCCCCCAGATGTTCTGGTTTAACTTGGATTTAAACTTGGAGAGTGGTCAGTTTAGATGAGCTATTACCAGCAGGAGAGTGAGTTTGTGTGTGTATGGGGGTGGGGGGGATGTGAGAAAACCTGGATCTATGCAGGAAATAGCCCGACTTGACTATGTAAAGAGTTGTCACTTTGGATGGGCTATCACCAGCAGGAGAGTGAATTTGTGTGGGGGGGTGGAGGGTGAGAAAACCTGGATTTGTGCTGGAAATGGCCCACCTGTTGATCACTTTAGATAAGCTATTACCAGCAGGACAG
The DNA here is from genome assembly GCF_965140235.1 of Caretta caretta. Lineage (NCBI taxonomy): Eukaryota > Metazoa > Chordata > Testudines > Cheloniidae > Caretta > Caretta caretta. The sequence continues at coordinate 46,711,639 of NC_134207.1, forward strand.
TGGGGTGGGAGGAGGTATTGTTTCATATTCTCTGTGTGTATATAAAGTCTGCTGCAGTTTCCACGGTAAACATCTGATGAAGTGAGCTGTAGCTCACGGTCAAATAAATTGGTTAGTCTCTAAGGTGCCACAAGTACTCCTTTTCTTTTTGCAAAAGTGACACAGTGACACCAAATTTCAGAAAGGAGATTTCAAAAAAATGAAGTCAGTCAAAAAAGTCCTTGAAGTTAAAACTAAAGAAAGTAAAATACTTAAAAAACAAACAAAGAAACAAAAAATAGAGTCTCAGTAGCCCAGGAGTAAACTAATATTACTAAACGGGAAAGTTTAAGAGACTATTCAAGCCAAACAGATATCCTTCTAAATTTGGATATCTGAACCTAGTGAAGCCAATAAACAGCAGCATAAATCATAGCAAGCCACAACTAAGAGGACAAGAAGGATTTTGAGGAGTAAACAGCTAAAGGTGTAAAAACAAACAACAAATGATTCTTTAAATATAGCAAAAGTAGGAAGCCTCTGAAAGTGGATCACAATGGCTTAAAGCCATTGAGGAAGATCAAAACCACTGGGATAAAATCATTCCAATACTAACCTATTCTCCGCTTGTAAGAATCAAATCATCTGGGACGGATGTGATTCTTATAAAAGGAGTGCACTATACTTTGTTGATATTCCCCTGTAATGGCTGTCAGTCTGTCCTACCCCCAAGACTACATGTCTGTGCCTAGTAATGACAGTTGGCAGGATGTTCTTCCATAGGACCTCAGATCTGGGAACACAACGTCCTCTCCAGCTCCCTGATAGTTGAGTTTGTTACTCAGAATGTGCTGCAAGGCTCATCTTTCCCCCCTGTAATGTTGCCTGTAAGGTGTTTGGTAGAGCTGGTAGAGATGGGACTCTGAGGATAGTCTCTGTGTGTGTTTGTGCACATGCAGGGTAGGTGGGGTTATTAATTTCTATTATATTTATGTAGATGTTGGGTTGATTTGGTTTGCGGAAACTGAAATGTCAATATATAAGGATTATCAAGGCTGCCCAATGCATTGGATGGAAGCTCTGGTATTGTTTATAAACATTCACATTAAAAAAAAATTGTTAGGCTGGTATTGTGATCAGGATGCCTCACTGCTAGGAACTAGACAGGAACTCCAACCTCATTGCATATGTGCTATCAGAGACCCAGTCAGACACTAGCTAATGGATGCAATTCAAACTAGTGTCCCAGAGCAGAGGAGAAAGGATCCATGCCCAGACCTCTGAGCCCCTCTCATAAGTGTTTTAATAGTAATAATCATATTCGAAATTCCAATACTTAATTCAAAGAATCATTTATAGCAAGTCTCTTTATAACTCTGAATAAGGTAGGTGAGCTGGAAGCAGTGCAGCGTCCCCTCCTTCCCCCCACGACTGTCCTGACCTTGAGCTGGCAACAGTGCAGTTGCTGATTGATGAGAGTACGTTATGTGTTACTGTACCACCAACCACGCCCGGACTCCCAGCTGGCAACAGTGCAGCCTCCCCTACCCCCACCCATACTCTGGCTGGCCGCAGTGCAACCTCTTCCGCCCCCACCTGCGTCCGTCCAGTCGCCGCGCCTGCGCGCAGTCAGCCGGCCGAAGTAGCCGTTATTCCCCTCCCAGGCGACAGGTGGCGCTGCAAGCCCCGTGCCTCAGCGAGTCTTGGTTCTCTCCGCGCGGGAGCGCGCCCCGGGACACGGCCGCGGATTGCGGACCGGACGGTGCCAGCTGAGGAGGTCGGAGGTCTCCCCCGCCTGGGGATGTGGAAGCTGGTGCCAGCGGCAGGGCCCGCGCCTGCCCCAGGTAAGGGCTGGCAGCAATGCCGTGTTCCCTACCCCCCAGCCCCGTGGCCTCTGGGCTCCTGTCCGCTCCCACCTGGCCCCGCTGCCCGGTGGGATCCGTACTGGGACCGAGGCCGGCGGGCACGTTGCCTGAGGGTGGGGCAATGGGGTGGCGCCGATTCAGGGGTCCTGGGGCGGGGGGCAGTGCCGGGAACAACCCCCTCAGTCATAGGTGCCAGACCTAGGGGTGCACGAGCACCCCTTGCGTTCAAGTGGTTTCCATCATAGACAGGCTTTTCAGTTTGGTTCTGGGGCTTTCAGCACCCCCAGGATACAAATTGTTTCTGCATTTGTTTCTTACAATTCAGTGCATCAGGGTGAGCGGCCCGCGGGGCTTCCAGCTGCGAGCTTCTGGTGCACTGCAGAATCAGCGTCTGTGTCCCCTTTAAATAAGGATTTTAAGTTGGGTCTAATCTGGATGGTCTCCTAACCGTACCAGCGCGTGATTTTGTAACCTAAACGATAGCATGTGGCCATGAGTTCGACAGGCTAAATGTGTCTCCTTTAAAAACATAGTTTACTCATTTTAATGTGATTGCGTTTTCAGTTTTGTTCAGTGCCCCCTTTATTATGTGAAGGTGTGTATAGGAGTGAATGTAGAAACATACCTTTTACTTCTATTTGTTTTCTCTTTGCTGTTTATTCTATGACCCCTCTTATGTCTCATCTTTAAATATGCAATGTAATTATTACCTCACCCACCTTGTCTCTTTCATCGCTAAATAGTTACTCTTGAGGTTTTTTAATATGAAATTCTTTTTGTGCCTTTGATCATTTTCATCACTTCTTTGAAGCCTTTTTTTTTTTTTTGACATGACGTGACCAGAACTGATCACAATATTCTAAATGGAGTTGTGCTATTGATTTATGTAATATTTCCAGTTGTTATTTTCTGTCATTCTTTATGCAGGTTAACAGTTCGTTTGTATTTATGATTGCTGCTGTGCGTTTGGGGGAGGTTTTCCTTGATTTGTCCACAATGAGTCTTTTTGTTTGGGTTTGTAAAGTTAATTTAGAACCCTGTATTTTGTATGAGTGGTTCAAATTTATTCCTTCCAATATGTGTTACTTTGTATGTGTCAACAATAAACTTTCTCTGCCATCCACCTTTGTCAGGGCCCTCTGGACTTCCTTAATCATCTATATACTTGCCCATCCAAAATAACTTCTTAGTTACTTTGACCATCTTAAATTTTGCCTCCTTGCATTTCTTCCACTTTTCCGCTTCATTAATATATTAAATAACATCAGCAACATATAGCTAGTGTATGCCAACTGCCAGAATTATTCTTTTTAACCACTGTGTCATTTGAGTCTGCTCTGAGCAGGAACTTTACCTGGGCTACAATGACAGTGCAAGAATTTGATTAAAACTTATGTAGAACACAGTCTTGTGGCCTCAGTTATACTGCTTAGTTAGCTGATAGTTTAACTGAGGGCAGCAATTGTATTTACAAGAAAGAAGTTTTACTTCATGTTATACAGTGAAATAGGCTGGGTAAATTTCTTCAGTTGAATTAAAATATGAAAAGGTTTTGGGGAGAAAAAATACTTTACATTTTTAAATAAATTCTTGAAGAAAACAGTCCGTCCTCTTTCCTCACTATGATCTGACTTTAATTGCTTGAAAAAGATATCAAGTAGATGGAGGAATGTAGGCTCCAGAAACGTCAAGTTGCAGAACACATGCAGCCTGGGTAGCTGCAGTGCCTGTGTGTAGTGCAACTGTCTTTCTTGCATGCCTCATCCCTAACCTGGCTAGGGTATTTTTCAAGGGATCATTTATTCTTCATGCCTGTTCATTCTTTGATTTCTTGACCAAGGTCTGGTTTGCACTAGAAAGTTTTGCTGGCATAGTTATGTCAGTTAGAAGTCTGGAAAAAGAATCATGCCCTTAACCCTTAACTGACCTAGCCATGCTAATAAAAACTACTGTAGATTTTATTCAGGGAACAGGTATAAACCATACTGGCAAAAGAACTCCTCTAGAGTTATTTGCTATACCAACAAGTGTAGACTGGGACTTAAATTGCCAATGAAGGAGACAATTAGAATCTGCTTTGGTGATGGTACATGTGTTGTGAAAACTTGCCACTAGGAATGAGACTGAAACCAAATTAATTTAATTTAGGTTCCCCAGAAAATTGTTAAACTTCAAGTCCTTGGTAATTCACTGATGTAATTAAAACTTGGCATTCTAACTTTGATTATGGAAGAATGTAATGATATTAGGAAACTTAAAATTGCAGAGGAAAGAAAGACTTGTCTTTAATTTGGACACATTCTGACTCAAATCCTATAGGATTGATCCTTGGAACTATATGGCCTTGAGGTCAGCTATGTTCTTTAGCCCTATCAATTGAGTCCTTAGCAGTTCAGATCTTACATTTCATTGCACTGAAGGGTTTTGGATGTGAGATGCTCTGCAATCTTCCAGAAACCAATAAAATACATTTATAAGGTACTGTCATTCCCAAATTGGCAGTCTTAAAAGTATCTAGAGAATAAATATAGGGGTCTCTCATTTTCTCAGTTGCACCTGTGCAACTTCAATATGAATGCATACATGCAGGTGTTGGGCTGATTAGGTGCAGTTTTGGCACTGGCAAGTCACTTCACTTCTTTTCCTTAGTTTCATTGTCTGTACAATTTGGGCTTCATCTTTTCTGTCAGGCTCCAGTTGGAAGGTGATTGACATGATGGAGGTCTCAGAGTAACAGCTTTGTTAGTCTGTATTCACAAAAAGAAAAGGAGTACTTGTGGCACCTTAGAGACTAACCAATTTATTTGAGCATAAGCTTTCGTGAGCTACAGCTCACTTCATCGGATGCATACTGTACAGTCTAAATTGGTTAGTCTCTAAGGTGCCACAAGTACTCCTTTTCTTTTTATGATGGAGGTCCTCATTCTTGAAGGAAGAATCTTCATTTTCTTGGCTACTATCACATATAGAAGGGAGGGTTTCTACTCTCTCAATCTCTTTTTTGGGGTCCACCTCCCCTATGAACAATGTCAGTGCCTACAACTGAAATATTCTTTTTCTCTTAAGTGCCTGTTAGTAATCCTGTTTATTTAAATATCACTATAGCAAGTCTCATTTTTAGGATCTTGTAACCTGACCATAAAAAATTGTTCCCCATTGAAATGTGACACAATGTCAGACTGAGAGTGAACATTTAAAATAATAATGAAGACCATACTTCTGTATATCCTTGCTCATGTGAGTAATCAGTGGTTCACAGTCATGCTGGAAGGGCATAACGAGTGGGGTCCCGCACGGATCAGTTCTGGGTCCAGTTCTGTTCAATATCTTCATCAGTGATTTAGATAATGGCATAGAGAGCACACTTATAAAGTTTGTGGATGATACCAAGCTGGGAGGGGTTGCAAGTGCTTTGGAGGATAGAATTAAAATTCAAAATGATCTGGACAAACTGGAGAAATGGTCTGAAGTAAATAGGATGAAATTCAATAAGGACAAATGCAAAGTACCCTACTTAGGAAGGAACAGTCAGTTGCACACATACAAAATGGGAAATGACTGCCTAGGAAGGAGTACCGCGGAAAGGGATCTGGGAGTCATAGTGGATCACAAGCTAAATATGAGTCAACAGTATAACGCTGTTGGGAGGAAAAAAAGCGAACATCATTCTGGGATGTATTATCAGGAGTATTGTAAGCAAGACACGAGAAGTAATTCTTCAGTTCTACTCTGCGCCGATTAGGCCTCAACTGGATTATGGTGTCCAGTTCTGGGCACCACATTTCAGCAAAGATGTGGACAAATTGGAAAAAGTCCAGAGAAGAGCAACAAAAATTATTAAAGATCTAGAAAACATGACCTATGAGGGAAGATTGAAAAAACTGGGTTTGTTTAGTCTGGAGAAGAGAAGACTGAGAGGGGACATAACAATTTTCAAGGATATAAAAGGTTGTTACAAGGAGGAGGAAGGAGAAAAATTGTTCTTAACCACTGAGGATAGGACAAGAAGCTTAAATTGCAGCGAGGGCGGTTTAGGTTTGACATTAGGAAAAACTTCCTAACTGTCAGAGTGGTTAAGCACTGGAATAAAGTGCCCACGGAGGTTGTGAAATCTCCATCATTGGGGATTTTTAAGAGCAGGTTGGACAAACACCTATCGGGGATGGTCTAGATAATATTTAATCCTGCCACAAGTGCAGGGGACTGGACTAGATGACCTCTCAAGGTCCCTTCCAGTTCTATAATTCTGTGATTCTAAGTGCTGCTGCTTTTAGTTTCCCAAGCCACCCCAGAGTAAGTGTGTTTGAGTTAATTTTAATACTGGCAACAGGGTTCTAAGTAGTGCAGTGAAACTGAGTAGAATCTTTTTAGTAATTCTGCTGCTTAGGGAAGTGATGAGCAGCAGCAGAGGCACTGTTATTGTTATTATATTCAGAAAGACAGCACTGCACAGCTATTCATATTTGAAAGTTACCTGCTCAGGGCTATAAAGTGACTCTTTCCTTAAATGAAAGCTTGTGTTCTGTAGAAATTGGTGCTTTACCTCTTTATTCACCCACCTTGATCAGGAAAAGTTTCTTTCTACTGGCAAATAGGTGAACATGTTTTTCATGTTCACTCAAAATGTATGCGATTGTGCCATCATGTTGTCTAGATTACAAATGCCAAGAGTGGAATATAACAGTCAGTCAAAGTGGAGTGGATATTTACCAGCTATGATCTGATTTCTCTTGTAGATCATCCAGCATTCAATTAAAAAGTTGTAGGATTTTTTCATCTGAATCTCTTTTGTATGTTGTCTTTCTGAGTAATATTCTGGAATAGCAGTATGTTATACTTTTTCCTTCACATAAAACTTAATGGTTCCCAAAAGTGGTACTGTACATTTCCTGTAAGCAGTACTGCAAGTTGTTTTTAGTTAGCACTGTGATGCACTTCATTCTCTGGAAGATTGCCGTAGAACTATTAACTACTTTTTCCCTCACAACAGTGAGTCTAGCTCAAGTGTGCAGAAGCCAGTGAGAAAGAAAAAATGTAGCTGTAAAATAGAATTGCACTTCCAATCCTGCCCAATACATCTAGGACAAGGAGTAATGGTCTCAAGTTGCAGTGGGGGAGGTTTAGGTTGGATATTAGGAAAAACTTTTTCACTAGGAGGATGGTGAAACACTGGAATGCGTTGCCTAGGGAGGTGGTAGAATCTCCTTCCTTAGAAGTTTTTAAGGTCAGGCTTGACAAAGCCCTGGCTGGGATGATTTAATTGGGGATGGGTCCTGCTTTTGAGCAGGGGGTTGGACTAGATGACCTACTGGGGTCCCTTCCAACCCTGGTATTCTATGATTCTATGATTACAGGACTGAGTTTGGTATATATTAACAAAAGCTTTTAAATGGCTCACAAGTACTTATGTTTTTCTGCTGTTAAATATTTGTAAATTTTGTTGTTCTCAGGAGAGCCATATCGACTTTTGGTTGGTACTGAATATGTTGTTGGACGCAAGAACTGTGCAATTTTAATTCAGGATGATCAGTCAATAAGTCGAAGTCATGCAGTTCTGACTGTCACCCACCCTGAAACTAACCTTGTAAGTATCCACTTTACTAATTATGGCTATATGACCTAAAACTGACTGGGTTTAGGGATACTCCCCCACCTTTAATATATGCTCTTCAATCTGAAATCATTTCCAGTCTTATTCCAACAAACCTACATTTTACGGTGGCAGTAGACTCATGCTGTCTTTTTCTTGAATATTTCTAAGGGCTTCTCTACACAGGGAAATTGACTGACAAAATTATACTGCTGTAATAATATCGGTATAATTCCCCCTGTGGATACTCTTATGCCCACATGGGGAGTTATATTGGTGTAATTATGTCAGTAAATTTCCCCATATAGACAGGCCTCATAAGGTTTGGTATTGATTGTGACTCACTTCACTTTCTGTATTCCAAGCTTGTGTCTTTAGGTATGTCTACACAGCAATTAGACACCTGTGGCTGGCCCATGGCAGCCAGCTCGGGCTGTGGGGCTTGTTTCATTGCTGTGTAGACTTCCAGGCTTGGGCTGGAGCCCGAGCTCTAGGACCCTGCAAGGTGGGAGCCCAAGCCTGGAAGTGTACACAGCAAAGGAACAGCCCTGCAGCCCGAGCCCCATGAGCTCGAGTCAGCTGGACAGGCCAGCCGTGGGTTTTTCTTTGCTATGTCTTTGTAGACATAACCTTTATGGCCACACAGGTTTAACTTCCGCTGACTTCTTGAGGTAGTTGAGTCTCACTTATGTAACTGAGCAAAATTTGATACGGTTTGTTCCACACAGAAACATTTTTCTTGTTATTTCCCATGATTAATATAATCCGTATGTAAATTACATACCAACATTACAATGCCCGGGGGGATTGTAAAGAGTAAAAATGATCAATTAAGGTATTTGAATGTGAATATTCAATTAAGTTTATGGTTTGTGTATTTGGTAACTATCACATTGGTGACATATCACATATGTAAAACATTGCACAGCAACCTTAGAATGGCTTTCTGTAATTTGACGCACAATAGTGGACCCTAGCTGTAGCACAGAGGCCCACTAAAGTCAGCAGGGCTCTGTATGTATGCAGGGTCCACCTGCATGCGTTGAGTTGCAGAACTAGGGCTTTAATTCTGACCCACACAAATACTTATGAATATCTACAAACTCTAAAGGTAATAGAATAGCTATATAAATTTCTCCATAGCTTCTAGACTGGTCACAGAGAAGGCAAAAAATGAGCAATGTTACACAAAGATTTACTAAAAAGTAAATCTGTAGTGGTAGGAAATGCACCCCAACATCACTCTGAGCTATAATAGCACATCCTGATATTGGTACATGGGTACAGATGCATTGGTATCATGACTACCATATAACAAAAGGCAGAGGTAGTGAATTATAGTAAAACAAAGTTGAATGCAAAAAATACTACTTCTCTTAAGTAGTTATGGAGATTTTTTTCTCAATTGTTTGTAATGGAAAGGAGGTGATAAACTTTGAACTGCATAGCTAACATTTGTCTCAATATACTGTATATTTTTAAGACAGAAATATGAATATCTCATAAGTGTTTTCATTTTATACATCTGCTGCTGCTTGTTCTGTAACAATATAAGATAATTTTCTGAGTACCTATTTATATTCATTTTCAGAGTCAAGCTCTCTCAGTCCCTGAATTAATAATAAAAGACACCTCTAAGTATGGCACCTCTGTTAATGGAGAAAAAGTTTTGAATGGTACTTCCAGAACTCTGAAGTCTGGTGATAGAGTCAATTTTGGAGTCTTTGAAAGCAAGTTCAGGTGAGAACTAGTTGGATTTATTCTGAAATGCTGAAATAAAATTGCAGCTGTCAGGGTGTACTTAAGGAGGTAAAAGAATAGAGAAAGTAGTGATAAATTTCTGTAAAGAAGGAAAATAAAGTGATATGTGTTCAACCTTCAAGTAGAAGGTTCTTCCTGTGAATTGACATTGAAACCTTTTGTGGTAAAAGATTAGCCCATAAGTGACTCTGCATCATAAGCATTAAGTGTCCTAAAATTAGCCTAAACAAAGAATGAAAACCCTATTTAAGAAAACTGTTCCTAAAACATCCATGACCATTTACAAAAGGAATAAAATTTGGGGGCATGAGATGAAATTTGGCAGAGTCTCCTTCCGCTGTCAGTGATGTGGAGAGAAAGGAACTAAGGAAGCTGCAGAGCTGCACTCTTACACAGCCTTTGATTTAAGAGGTAAGGCAGTGATTTTCCTCATAAATATACAGTGATACTCAAGGAAGAAATAAAGTAACTGATAACTTTTTTTTTAATGACTGTTAAATCAGTGTTAAAGGAGGTTGGAAGCTGACTTTGTCTCTTAAATTGGGCTCCTACTCTGACTCATTGCTACCAGTGTCATTAGTTTGTAGCAGAACAGCACTCTTTAGTTCTTATAACAATAAGCTACTTTAGTGTATCGCATTTAGCAAATATATTTGAAACATGTTTCAGAAACTAATATCACAGAACCATATTCAATCATGACTTTAGCACCAAAAAGTGGAACAATTTTAAGCCAAAGAACAATGTACAGTACACTCTTGGAAAATAGAATCATAGGACTAGAAGGGACCTCGAGAGATCATCTAGTCCAGTCCCCTGCACTCAAGGCAGAACTATGTAATAACTAGACCATCCTTGACAGCTGTTTGTCTAACCTGCTATTAAAAATCTCCAATGATGGAAATTCAACACCTCCCAAAGCAGGGGCGAACAAACTTTTTGGCTCGAGGGCCATATCGGGATTGCGAAACTATATGGAGGGCCGGGTAGGGAAGGCTGTGCCTCCCCAAACAGCGTGGCCCCCTTCCCCTATCCGCCCCCTCCCACTTCCTGCCCCCTGATTGCCCGCTTCAGAACTCCCGACCCATCCAACCCCCCATGCTCCTTGTCCCCTGACTCCCCCCGCCCCTGGGACCCCTGCCCCTAATGCCCCCGGGATCCCACCCCTATCCAATCCCCCCCTGCTCCCAGTCCTCTGACTGCCCCGACTCCTATCTACACCTCTATCCTCACAGGCCCCCCGGGACTCCCACGCCTATCCAACCCCCCCTGCATTCCCTGACTACCTCCCCCAGAACCTCCGCCCCATCCATCCAATCTCTGCTCCCTGTCCCCTGACAGCCCCCCCAGGACCCCTTGCCCCTTATCCAACCCCCCCGCTCCCCACCCCCTTACCATGCTGCTCAGAGCAGCAGGACTAGCAGCTGCACCGCCTGGCCAGAGCCAGCCATGCTGCCCGCGCGGCGGCGTAGCTGCGGCAGAGGGGGAAGGGTGGGGGAGGGGCCGGGGGCTAGCCTCCCTGGCCGGGAGCTCAGGGGCTGGACAGGAAGGTCCTGCGGACCGTAGTTTGCCCGTCTCTGTCCCAGAGCAATTTATTCCAGTGCTTAACCACCCTGACAGTTAAGAAGTTTTTCCGAATGGCCAACCTAAACCTCCCTTGCTGCAATTTAAGACCCTTACTTGTCCTATCCTCAGAGGTTGAGGAGAATAATTTTTAAGAAAATAACTTATTACTGTAGAGTAAGCATAAGTTAGTAGCAGTAATCAACACCTCAGTATTCAAAATATAAAACTTTCAAGAGATGTCTTAGCACAAAGGTTCCCAAGCACTTTTTTGCTGTGACCCCCATGGGTGTCACACAACAGCCTTACCAACTCCCATTTATCTGAGGCAGCAAGTGACTCAGGAAAGAGGGCGGCTCATGCCCAGGTTGAAAGTAGGACTCCGCTGCCTCCGTCTTTGGAGGAGTCCATGGCAGCATGTCACAGAGAGGGTGAGGATGCCTAGGATCCAGCTGGCTCCGTCTTTGGAGGAGTCCATGGCAGCATGTCACAGAGAGGATGCGGAGGCCTAGGATCCAGCTGGCTCCGTCTTTGGAGGAGTCTATGGCAGCATGTCACAGAGACGGTGAGGAGGCCTGGTCCTATCTCCCCCCTGCCCTCAGTCCTTCAAGCTCCTGAGGGTTTAACATATGTGGAGCTGCGGCTGGCCAGGTGTCCTAGACAGGGTAGCAGGGAGGAGAGCACTCAGGGAGTTCTCAGTAATCTGTAAGGGGAGGAGGGGAGAGCAGTAAGCTGCTGCAAGGGCTGCAAGTCCTGCCCCTGAGGACTCCCTGTGTGCTCTCCCAGCTACTGTCCTGTCCTTGCCTAGACACCCGGCTGGCCATGGTCCTATACCCCAGCTTGTTTCCCCCTCCCCCCAATAACCTTTTTGTGCTCTTCACCCCCCTTCCAGTTTGAAAACAAATGACTTAGCATACAGGGGCCTGTTGGTTTTATCTCAGTTTATAAAGATTTGGAAGAGCTCTTTTCATATGCCATAGCCCTGTACTATGGATTGTGCCACATGTGTAGTAGTGCATCATTCTGCATAATTCCCAGCACAATATCCAATCGTTCGACCTCTCCAGTTTCTAATGATAACCATTGCTGGCTATTGATAATATTTTTTCTCATGACTGGATGTCATTGTTCCATTAATATATGCAACTAAGCTACATAAGAAATTCGTGCAGCTTGACATATCTGCCCTTTTTTGATACAAAGGACAGAGGGAACTAGAAACTAGGAACATCTTCATGCAAAAATTTGCTAATTCATTCTCCCTCTCTTGCCATAGAAGGAGGAGGAAGATTAGCCCTTAAACTAGCTAATATATCAAGATATTCAGAGAGACAAGGTAGGTAAGGTAGTACCTTTTATTGGACCAACTTCTGGTGATGGAAGGGACAAGCTTATATTACTTCATCTACCTTGTCTTTCTTATATCCTGGGACCAACAAAGCTGCAACACTGCAAACGACATTCAGAGACACAGCCACATTTGTGTAACAATCTTGTATCTCTCTAATACAGCGGTGGGCAAGCTATGGCCTGCGGGCCAGATCCGGCCCCTCAGGGCTTTGGATCCAGCCAGCGGGATTGCCACCCTGTGGCGCCATGGGCCCTGCTCCACTCCGGGAAGCAGCCAGCACCACGTCCCTGAGGCCCCTGGGGGAAGGGGGGCAGAGGGCTGATTGCGCTGCCCTTGCCTGTGGGTACCTTCCCCGAAGCTCCCATTCCTGGCCAATGGGAGCTTCGGGGGAGGTACCCACAGGCAAGGGGAGCGCACTCAGCCCTCTGTCCCCCACTCCCCCAGGGGCCTCAAGGATGTGGTGACGGCCGCTTCCTGGAGCGGCATGGGGCTGGGGCCTGGGCAGGCAGGGAGCCTGCCCTGGCCCCGGTGTCCACCGCTGCCACCCCCGAGCCGGTCCAGGTTAGTGGACCTGGGCTGGTGCCCGCACCCTAAACCCCTCCTTCACCCTGCACCCCAACCCCCTGCCCTGAGCCCCCTGCTTGTACGCCAACCCCCTGCCCTGAGCCCCCGCCACACCCCGCACACCTCCTGCACCCCAACCCCCTGCCCTGAGCCCCTCCTGCACTCCCTCCCTGCACCACTGCCCCCTCCCACACTCCACACTCCTTCCTGCACCCCAACCCCCTGCCCCAGCCCTAAATTCATGGCCCTGCATGCAAATCCCCCACCCAGATGTGGCCCTCGGGCCGAAGAGTTTGCCCACCCCTGCTCTAATAGCTATTAGCCTTCCAGCTGTCAGGAGCAGACATACTAAGAATTCCTCTCCCCACACTGCAGAACTCTACTGCTTTCTTCTCTCCCTCAGGAAAGTTAATGCTGACAGGATCCACAATAATTTGCCTGCAAAAATCCTAGCATTTTGAAGATGGAGATATATTTCTTGTGGCATTGGGACTTCCTTTCTACCTTCCTTCCAATCCTCCTCCCAGTTCCAGGGTTTTATCTTCCTACTGTGGAGGCAGTGGTGCTGGAATAATTTTTATAGTCGGGGTGCTGAGAGCCATTGAACGAAACTGTAAACCCTTTATATAATGGAAATCACTTCAAGCCGGGGTGCTGCAGCACCTCTAGCGCCAGCACCAATGAGGGGATAAAGCCCTTACAGTACTATATGATTCTTTAATAGAGCAGCAGAGGGGGAAATTGAGTCAAAGCCAAAGAAGAAAGTGTGGGTTTCTCAGGCTAGATTTAAGGGATGGGAGACTTGATGAGGAAGAGCGATGCAGATTCAGATTAGAGGAGCTGTATAGAAGGATTTTTTTACACTAACAGGAGAGAGAGGAAGCGGTGCTGGAAATGTAAAGGGAATGGACAGAAAATTGAACTTGTAACAAATTTAAAAAAAAATATATTTCACACTTAATGGGAATGAAGGGTTCTTAACCAGTGTAAATTTAAACTTAGGGTGAACAAAATTAGTACATTCTTTAAAACAGTGACTTTCAACCTTTCCAGACCACTGTACCTCTTTCAGGAGTCTGATTTGTCTTGTGAACCCCTAAATTTCACCTCACTTAAAAACTATTTGCTTACAAAATCAGACACAAAAATATAAGTGACACAGCACACTATTACTGCAAATGTGCTTACTTTCTCATTTTTACCATATCGTTATAAAATAAATCAATTGGGATATAAATATTGTACTTATATTTCAGTGTATAGTATATAGAGCAGTATAAACAAGTAATTGTATGAAATTTTAATTTGTACTGACTGCTAGTACATTTTATGTAGCCTGTTGTAAAACTAGGCAAATATCTAGATGAGTCGATGTACCCCCTGGAAGACTTCTGTGTACCCCCGGGGTACAAGTACCCTGGTTGAGAACCACTGCTTTAAAAGAAGCAACATCTATTTTAACTTGAATTTTACTTTGACATTTGTTAGTTATGTATGTATTTTCTTTAATCAACTGTCCTATTCAGTATACTTGACATATTTTGTTGATGCTATTAGACCTTAAAAGATCCAGATAAATTTCCTTCCTGAACTTCCAGTCTCCTTGTCTTCAGGGTAGCCAATTAGGAGGGCTGCCTTGGAGTAAGGATTCCCAGGGCTTTCAGGCTCCCCCAGCTCCTTGGCAGTGGGAACCTTTGGAGTTTCTGCTCCCTGAACTGCCTGACTTCCAGACTCCCTGGGCTGCCCAGCTTGCTGCCTGCGGGGGCTCCAGACAGGAATGTTTCAGACAGGAATTCCAGGTTTCAGACAGCTCCGTCTGCCTATAATGTTTCACTTCAACTGTTTAGACTAGGACTGTTGATTAATCGCAGTTAACTTACATGATTAACTCAAAACAATTTATTGCAGTTTAAAAAATTGCAATTAATCACAGTTTTAATCGCACCATTAAATAGAATACCAATTGAAATTTATTATAAATATTTTTGTATGTTTTTCTACATTTTCAACTATATTGATTTCAATTCTAACACAGAATACAAAGTATACAGTGCTCACTTTATATAACTTTTATTACAAATATACTGTAAAAATGATAAAGAAATAGCATTTTTCAATTCACCTCACACAAGTACAGGAGTGCAGTGCAATCTCTATCGTGAAAGTGCAATTTTACAAATGTAAATTTTTTTTGTTATGTAACTGCACTCAAAACCAAAACCATGTAAAACTTCAGAGCCTACAAGTCCATTCGGTCTTACTTCTTGTTCAGCCAATTGCTAAGACAAACAAGTTTGTTTACATTTACAGGAGATAATGCTGCCCTCTTCTTATTTACAATGTCACCTAAAAGTGAGAGCAGGCGTTTGCATGGCACTTTTGTCGCTGGCCTTGCAAGATATTTGCTTGCCAGATATGCTAAACATTCGTATGCCCCTGTATGCTTTGGACACCATTCCAGAGGACATGCTTCCATGCTGGTGACGCTTGTTTAAAAAAAAAAAATAAACGTTTTAATTAAATTTGGGACTGAACTCCTTAGGGGAGAATTTTGTCTCCTGCTCTGTTTTACCCAAATTCTGCCAGATATTTCATGTTAGAGCAGTCTCGGATAATGACCGAGCACTTTCATTATAATAATACTTTCACTGCAGATTTGACAAAATGCAAAGAAGGTACCAACGTGAGCTTTCTAAAGATAGCTACAGCTCTGGATCCAAGGTTTAAGAATCTGAAGTGCCTTCCAAAATCTGAGAGGGACGATGTGTGGAGCGTGCTTTTAGAAGTCTTAAAAGAGCAACACTCCATGGCGGAAACTACCAAAACACCAAAAAAGAAAATCAACCCTCTGCTGGTGGCATCTGACTCAGATGATGAAAATGAACATGCATGGGTCTGCACTGCTTTGGATCGTTATTGAGCAGACATGGACACACGTGTTCTGATATGGTGGTTGAAACATGAAGGGACATAGGACTCTTTATTACATCTGGCACGTAAATATCTTGTAACGCAGGCTACAACAGTACCATGCGAATGCCTGTTCTCACTTTCAGGTGACATTGTAAACAAGATGCAGGCAGCATTATCACCTGCAAATGTAAACAAATTTGTTTGAGCAATTGGCTGAACAAGAAGTAGGAGTGAGTGGACTTGTAGACTCTAAAGTTTTACATTGTTTTATTTTTGAATGCAGTTATTTTTTGTACATAATTCTACATTTGTAAGTTCAACTTTCATGATAAAGAGATTGCACTACAGTACTTGTAATGGGGGAATTGAAAAATGCTATTTCTTTTGTTTTTTAACAGTGCAAATATTTTGTAATAAAAAACAAATATAAAGTGATCACTGTACACTTTGTATTCTGTGTTCTTCTTGAAATCAGTATATTTGAAAATGTAGAAGACATCCAAAAAGATTTACATAAATGGTATTCTGTTATTGTTTAACAGCATGATTAATTTTTTTAATCGCATGATTAATCACAATTTTTTTTAATCGCTTGACAGCCCTAATTTAGACAATTCTCTTCTGTAACTTGTTCCTTGCAGAGTAGAATATGAACCTTTGATTGTCTGCTCCTCGTGTTTAGAGGTTTCTGGGAAAACTGCTTTAAATCAAGCTATTCTGCAGCTTGGAGGCCTTGTTGTGAATGATTGGTCAGAAGAATGTACTCATCTTGTCATGATATCAGTGAAAGTTACTGTTAAGGTAGGTTGAATTTCTGTATGTTAATACATTTTGTGACTTCAATATGAAAATGTATGGGCTGAAATCTTAGCACGCTGTTGAAGTCAGTGGCAAAACTCTCCTTGACTTTAGTGAGGCCAGGTTTACACCCAGGAAAATGATTGTTTTCAAGTAAAGAGTCCTTAAAAACTCAATATGAACACTTAACTAAAATCAGAAGAGTCTGAACTGTTTAGCAGTTAAACTATTTTGCAATTGTCCACTTTTGTGCATGATGTATTTTTCTGGGCTTTATTTTTTCTGTTTGCTATGGTATTTGAAAATGCAAAAGAAGCAGACCACTTAAGTAGGAATCAGAGGAACATAGGAGTTACTATATCATACTCTTAGGGTTGCAGTCCATAACATTCATTATCCTTAATGTCTGATAGAAGCCAGAACTGGATACTTTAGAGGAAGTGCAAGAAACCCTGTAGTAAATGGTTATGGAATAATCCGGCCGTGGGGGCGGTGGCGGGGGGAAGGGGAGAGTTTCCTCCTAACTTGTAGTTAGAGGTTAGTTTCTATCCTCAAACATGAGAATTTAGGTCCTTTCTAGTTTGTATGAAAATCCTATGTAATGTAACTCTGGATGCTTTCATTAGACGTTTGGATAAGACCATGCTACACTACAAAGTTTGGCTGACTCAGGTTACTTTGGCATAAAGCTATTGTATTTGCATACACTCGTATGTTTGTATATTTGGCTCTTTGCATCTGTACTGTGTGTACTCACAAGGAGTGCTTGTGTTGATGCATAGTGCAATGCGCCATAGTTAGGTATCCCAGGGTGCAACTTGCCGCTGTCCAGCACACTGTCTTTTGGCACATTTTGGCAATGCATGGTGGGGCAGAAATGAGTTGTGCAGGGGTGACTGGGAACAAAGGGTGAAGTTCCCAGCATGCAACTGTCTCCATCCCATAATGTCATCCGTATACCATAATTTTTGAGCCTTTAAAAATCCTGCAAACCCGTGTATCCCTTCTTGCTCTCCGCCATCTCTGACAGAAGATGCACTGCTCTGCACAGTTGTCATGTGTGTTGCAAACACAGGATGCACAGTCTTCTGCTATTGTATTTGCAGAGCTTCAAGAAGAACTGCATCAGTGGGGAACATGATGATTTTGTGGAGGACAAATTGCTGTGGGAAATAGAGAGAAAAAATTCAGGGTTATTCAGAGCAGCTGCAAATGGTGAAGCACTACCCTGGGCCTGAGAAATGAGTCCTGACTGGTGGGATTGCCTCATAATGCAGGTTTGGGATGAGAGCAGTGACTGCAACTTTTGGATGTGCAAGGCCACATTCCTGGATCTGTATGCCGACGTTACCCCAATCCTCCCTCTCATAGACACCGGACGAGAGCTGCACTTACCATGGAGAAATGAGTGGTGACTGCACTGTGGAAACTTGCAACACCAGATTGATTTCCCATTCACTGGTAGCATTTTGGAGTTGGAAAATCCACTGGGCTATTATGAGACAAGTGTGCAGGGCCATTAATTGTCTCCTATTATGCAGGACCGTGACTCTCGGCAACATGCAGGACATAGTGAATGGATTTTCAGCAAGGGAGTTCCCAAACTGCAGTGAAGTGATAGGTAGTATGAATATCCCTATTTTGGCACCAGCCCAACTTGCCCCAGAGTATTTCAACAGAAAGGGCTACTTTTCCATGGTTATGCAAGCATTGTTGGATTATTGGGACACTTCACTGACATCAGTCTTGGCTGGTAAAGGAAGGACATGATGTTTGTCTCTTTAAGAACACAGGACTGTTCAGAAAGCTGCAATCAGGGACTTTCTTTCATGGCTGGCGGATTACCATTGGTGATATTGATGAGTAGTGATCCTGAGGGATTCAGCCTACTCCTTGCTCCCATGGCTCATGAAGCAATGTACCAGCCATTTCAACAGCACCAAGGCAAAGATTCAACTACATGTATAACTATTAAACTGTTAATAACTATTTATAACTATTAAACTGTTTATCTGTGATCCTATGAGTTCTGTCACACTGTACAAGAACAAGTAAGTGGGTACTTTCGGTGCTGCTAGACATTCTGCAGCATATATTATGAATTAATAAAGATGAATTATTTCCCGAGGAATAGAATTTTGAGTAACAGAACCAGCGCATAGAAAAATCTCTGCAATTTAAAAGCAAATACATTAAAAACTTAATAAATGAATGGAACAGAACTTAACAAGGGGAAAGAACATTTATGTTCATTTTAGTTACACTGACCTCTGAGAGCCACAGTTCCTGTATGTGTATGTGAAGCTGTGGTTGTACTGAGGGTCCCCTGGTGTGGAGTGGTAGGGGGAGCTGCTGCGGCCATTTGGAATGTTGAGGGGGATATATGCAGTTACTGTACTGGAATTCTCCATGGACTGCAAAGGGAGGTGAGCCTATTGTTGAACCTCTAGGCCCACAAGAGTCTGCAGCATCTGTATTTGCTGACAGTGAAGCCCCATTATGTCCTGGTGCATCTCCCTCTGCATTTCCTGATGGGCCTCCTGGGTCTGTCTCCTGTCCGCTCTTTCCTTCTCCAGTCTGAAATACTCACCCTCCAGCCCCATGCAGCACTGCCTTGCAGGATCTCGCTAAACACGTTATCTGGAGTCCTCTTGTTTTTTCTCCTTGTCTGACTCGGATGTTTTGCAGGTGCGGAGGGGGCTGCAGCAGCTGCAGATAAAACAGAGGTACCATTGTTAGTATAGTAACAATGAAAAACAAAAGTTAAAGGTTCAGAACTCCCTTCCTTTGCTCTCCTAAAGTTTCACATACGATATGCTTGTTGACACTTCTGCTTCAGAGAGCTTTTGTGCAGTACCACTAACAGTACCAGCCGGGGTGAGGATGGCCTTCAAGGGATGAGGAAAATGAGGAAGACGTTGCTCAGTTGCATGAAATTGAGTATAGGGCTATGGCACTGAATGCTGGCACCATTTTCCACGAGGTGGGGGTGATTGTTAACTGTTATCCTGAGGGTAACAAAGGAAGAGAGATCACAGCTGCTCATGGCATCTTGAAGTTGCCTGGGTCTGTATGCTGCTAGCCTGTTTACTGCAGTGGTGCCTGCCAAAGTTATTGCTGACTGGTGTGGGGAAGTGTCTTGCTGCGGAGGAAGAAATAAGGCTGCCATCACTAGAAACCTTGGGAGGAGGATTGCAGAGTACCTCCATGAAAGTTTCATTTGGTTCCCTCAGGAGGATTCAAAGGATATCTCTGTGTACATAAATAAATTGCTCCACATGACACATACTCCAACTCTCCTCATCTCACTCTTCTGGGGAATGAAAAGCAGATAACAATGCTACCTCTTTGTTATACCATTACTACTTTTAGTATGAGTAAATTAATGAAAAATTGATAACTGTGAATGAGTGTAATGGGAAATACATTTATACACTTACCTGACGATCTTTCCCTGGCATCAGATTTACCCATGCTTGACCTCCAGGACTGACTTTGCAGTGGAGTCTCAAACAGGTCCTGGCTTGCAGCACAGCTGGACCCCCTGGTCAGATGTTCCCTATCCTCATCCTTGCTGTTTGCACCGGGGCATGTAGCTCTGGCTCCTCAGAAGTATCCATGGCGGTGGAGACTTCACCAAATATGGCATGCAGTTCTTTGTCAAAGTGGCAGCTCTGTGGCTTGGCTTTGAATTGACCGTTGGGTTCCCTGGCAGTCTTTTTTTGAAACTGGCAAATTGCCGGCACTACTATGATGGATCTTGCGCTTTCTCTGCTGTTTCTTCTGTTTCCAGTTCAGGGGAAGGTGGCACCGTTTCTTTCCCCTGAACTGGGGTATTAACTGCCCCACTAGTGTCCTAGAGGAGGGGAGTGGAGAGGGAGGGACCTGGGCCCGCCCTCTAGTCTGGGTCCCAGCCCAGGGGCCCTAGGGATAGTAGTAAACCACTTGAACGAGCGGTTCCTTCCCCTGGGCTACTTCCCTCTCCTGCCCTTGAGCTTGTGGGGCTTCCTACCTTCCCTCTGCACAAATCAGGTGTCCTTTTACCTAGGGTCTTGGTCTTATTAGCCCACTGCAGCGCTTCCCTCCAAACTGCTTTCTGCTTCAACACCAATCCACTCTGCTTCAGCTCCTCCTCTTGTCTGATTGAAGCAGGGTTTTTTTATCATGTGACTGGCTTCAGTTGCTCTAATTGACTTCAGGTGCTTTAATTAATCTATAGCAAACTTTCTTCCCTCTACAGGGAATAAAACTCCCTTCTATTTGTGTCAATGGAGCGTGTCCTCAGTTGGTGCTCTAGCACCAACAGAGAGAGCAGTGCACTCTGGGTAGCTATCCCACTGTGCAAATCACCACCGTCTCCTTCTAGGAATTCTGGGATTGCAGTACATTACGGGGGTGGGCTCACTGTCCCATGATGCAGTTTTCTCCGTCCTATAATTCCAAGGGCCTTCGACTACGTTTCACGCCATTTTTTAAACTGTCCTTGTAAACTTTTCAGCCACCATCTCTGCCTGAAAGCATGGATCCTACACTGCTCACCAGTCTTGTGATAAACATTACGAACACAATGCGGCTGATTCTTCAGTATGTCATGACCTAAGAAACTGAACTGGAATCCATGGTGCCTGTCCCGCTGTGTTCTGTGGAAAGAAACAATTCAAGATTGATGTTCGCATTCACGGAACAGCTGCACATGGTGGAGCGTTGCTGCTGGGCTCTGGAAACAAGCACCAAGTGGTGGATTCGGATTGTGAAGATGTGAAATTGACCAATTTTAAAGCTGTCTGGCCGTGAAATTGATAAAAATAGATGTGAATTTGTTATGGCCTTATCCATAAGCTTTATCATCGCTCCCAACCCTCTATTATCCGCTCCTGCCCCGTCTTCTTTCTGGCTATCCATTTCTGGTTTTTCATTTATTGTCTCTGTTCTCGCTATTTGCCTGATCTGACGATTGCAGCACTTCACAAACATGTCCTCCTTTCTCCTCGTTCGCCTCCGTATCTGACGGAGGCACTCCGCTGGTGTGTAGAAGCTGGCCCTCAAGGGCACATCTGCAGAAGCAAAAGAAACAATACACAGAGTCATTATTGTTTGTGCACTCAGCGTCTTCAATTAAAAGTTACATATATGTCTTTCTCACTTTCCTTTGGCAAGCATGCAGCACAGTCAAACATTAAACATGGGGAGTTCGGACCGCGGGTGGTGGTGCAAGATGGGACAACGGGTCTGGGTAGTTTCAGAAGGGGATCAGTACAAGTGCCTAGGGACAATCTTATGAATACTAAAAAGGAGGAGGAGTACTTGTCACCTTAGAGACTAACAAAACTGAAATCGCACTACTGAGGGTAACCGAAGATGCAAGGGTGCATCTCCTGCATGCGTACGGCTTCAGACCAGGTCTGTATGCTTCTTGCCTTTGTGCTGTTTTACTTACTCCAGAAGTAATTGCTGATTGGCACTGCAAAGTTTCCTATAACGGGAAAAGAAACAAAGCAGCTCTGCTAAGGAACCACTGGCAGAGAATTGCAGAGTATCTGCAGGAAAGTTTCCTAGAGATCTCTACGGAGGATTCCTGGGAGATCTCAGTGTGCATTAACCAACTTTTCTGCAGGGCCCCCACTGCGTAGCCACACAAGGGAATTGAAGCAGATGCAAACAGTATCTAGTGTTGTTAATTTCGATCCCTTCTCCCACATGCACCATGTAACAAAATAAAGAACATCTCTACATCATATGACCGTGCACTATCAAAAAACAAAGACTACTTACCAATTCAGGCATGCCACAGCTGGACTGCTGGGACAGGCTACACCCTTCCAGAATCAAAAAGAGGTATTGGCTCACCTTGCCAACAGATGAGCCTGTTGCCTGTCCAACCTCCTCATCCACTATTTTTGTCCTTGGGGTTGACTCCGCTGGCCACTGCCTCCATTCCCCCCAAAGTATCCATGGGGCTCCTGGCAATAAAGGATAAGTTGCTGCGAGGATGTCGTGCAGCTCCTTGTAGAAATAGCATGTTTTCAGTGCCGCACCAGAACAACGGTTGGCCTCCCTTGCCCTCTGGAACGCCTGCCTGAGCTCCTTGATTTTAGCATGGCCCTGCTGTTTGTCCCTTTTATGCCCCTTCTTATCCATGCCACGAGCAACCTGCTTGTAGGTGTCAGAGTTCCTACAGCTGGATTGGAGCTGTGATTGCACAGTCTTCCCTCCCCACAGACCCAACAGATTCAACAACTTTGGTATACTCCAGGTGGGAGCGCATCTGCTGCAGAAAGCCATCATGGTCAGCTGGGAAGATGCAATGTGAGCTGTCCATGCTGAGCAAACAGGAAGTGGAATTTCAAGTATTCTCAGAGCTTTAAAGGCGGAGGGGTGTATGCCTGTGCACCTGACTGCAGAGCAGCAGAGTAGAAACTGCTTACCAGAGTGAGCATGATGGGCATTGTGGGACACCTCCTGGAGGCCACTTAGAATGACATAAGCAAACGCAGTGTCTACAACGTTGTTGCAAAAAGCTGTATGCTGCTTGTCGGGGTGGTTTTATTAAATCGGCATAGCAGGAGAGTTAAATTGGTGGGAGGACCATTGTTGTGTTTACACCTCCACTGCTTTGTCAGTGAAACCTAACTTTTGTCTATAAGACTGTAGTGTAGACAAGGCCTTAGGGTATGTCTACACTACGGAATAAGGTCGAATTTATAGAAGTCGGTTTTTTAGAAATCGGTTTTATAAATTCGAGTGTGTGTGTCCCCACAGAAAATGCTCTAAGTGCATTAAGTGCATTAACTCGGCGGAGAGCTTCCACAGTACCGAGGCAAGCGTCGACTTCCGGAGCGTTGCACTGTGGGTAGCTATCCCACAGTTCCCGCAGTCTCCGCTGCCCATTGGAATTCTGGGTTGAGATCCCAATGCCTGATGGGGCTAAAACATTGTCGCGGGTGGTTCTGGGTACATATCGTCAGCCCCCCGTTCCCTCCCTCCCCCCGTGAAAGCAAGGGCAGACAATCGTTCCGCGCCTTTTTTCTGTGCGGACGCCATACCACGGCAAGCATGGAGCCCGCTCAGCTCACTTTGGCAATTAGGAGCACATTAACCACCACACGCATTATCCAGCAGTATATGCAGCACCAGAACATGGCAACGCGATACCGGGCGAGGAGGCGACGTCAGCGCGGTCCCGTGAATGATCAGGACATGGACACAGATTTCTCTGAAAGCATGGGCCCTGACAATGCATGCATCATGGTGCTAATGGGGCAGGTTCATGCTGTGGAACGCCGATTCTGGGCTCGGGAAACAAGCACAGACTGGTGGGACTGCATAGTGTTGCAGGTCTGGGACGATTCCCAGTGGCTACGAAACTTTCGCGTGCGTAAGGGCACTTTCATGGAACTTTGTGACTTGCTTTCCCCTGCCCTGAAGCGCATGAATACCAAGATGAGAGCAGCCCTCACAGTTGAGAAGCGAGTGGCGATAGCCCTGTGGAAGCTTGCAACGCCAGACAGCTACCGGTCAGTTGGGAATCAATTTGGAGTGGGCAAATCTACTGTGGGGGCTGCTGTGATGCAAGTAGCCCACGCAATCAAAGATCTGCTGATATCAAGGGTAGTGACCCTGGGAAATGTGCAGGTCATAGTGCATGGCTTTGCTGCAATGGGATTCCCTAACTGTGGTGGGGCTATAGACGGAACCCATATCCCTATCTTGGCACCGGAGCACCAAGCCGCCGAGTACATAAACCGCAAGGGGTACTTTTCGATAGTGCTGCAAGCTCTGGTGGATCACAAGGGACGTTTCACCAACATCAACGTGGGATGGCCGGGAAAGGTGCATGATGCTCGCATCTTCAGGAACTCTGGTCTGTTTCAAAAGCTGCAGGAAGGGACTTTATTCCCAGACCAGAAAATAACTGTTGGGGATGTTGAAATGCCTATATGTATCCTTGGGGACCCAGCCTACCCCTTAATGCCATGGCTCATGAAGCCATACACAGGCAGCCTGGACAGTAGTCAGGAGCTGTTCAACTACAGGCTGAGCAAGTGCAGAATGGTGGTAGAATGTGCATTTGGACGTTTAAAGGCGCGCTGGCGCAGTTTACTGACTCGCTTAGACCTCAGCGAAACCAATATTCCCACTGTTATTACTGCTTGCTGTGTGCTCCACAATATCTGTGAGAGTAAGGGGGAGACGTTTATGGCGGGGTGGGAGGTTGAGGCAAATCGCCTGGCTGCTGGTTACGCGCAGCCAGACACCAGGGCGGTTAGAAGAGCACAGGAGGGCGCGGTACGCATCAGAGAAGCTTTGAAAACCAGTTTCATGACTGGCCAGGCTACGGTGTGAAAGTTCTGTTTGTTTCTCCTTGATGAACCCCCCCGCCCCTTGGTTCACTCTACTTCCCTGTAAGCTAACCACCCTCCCCTCCTCCCTTCGATCACCGCTTGCAGAGCCAATAAAGTCATTGTTGCTTCACATTCATGCATTCGTTATTCATTCATCACACAAATAGGGGGATGACTACCAAGGTATCCCAGGAGGGGTGGTGGAGGAGGGAAGGAAAATGCCACACAGCACTTTAAGCACAGCACTTTAAAAGTTTACAACTTTAAAATTTATTGAATGACAGCCTTCTTTTTTTTGGGCAATCCTCTGTGGTGGAGTGGCTGGTTGGCCGGAGGCCCCCCCACCGCGTTCTTGGGCGTCTGGGTGTGGAGGCTATGGAACTTGGGGAGGAGGGCGGTTGGTTACAGAGGGGCTGCAGTGGCAGTCTGTGCTCCAGCTGCCTTTGCTGCAGCTCAACCATACACTGGAGCATACTGGTTTGGTCCTGCAGCAGCCTCAGCATTGAATCCTGCCTCCTCTCATCACGCTGCCGCCACATTTGAGCTTCAGCCCTGTCTTCAGCCCGCCACTTACTCTCTTCAGCCCTCCACCTCTCCTCCCGGTCATTTTGTGCTTTCCTGCACTCTGACATTATTTGCCTCCACGCATTCGTCTGTGCTCTGTCAGTGTGGGAGGACAGCATGAGCTTGGAGAACATTTCATCGCGAGTGCGTTTTTTTTTCTTTCTAAGCTTCACTAGCCTCTGGGAAGGAGAAGATCCTGTGATCATTGAAACACATGCAGCTGGTGGAGAAAAAAAAAGGGACAGCGGTATTTAAAAAGACACATTTTATAAAACAGTCGCTACACTCTTTCAGGGTAAACCTTGCTGTTAACATTACATACATAGCACATGTGCTTTCTTTACAAGGTCGCATTTTGCCTCCTCCCACCGCGTGAACGGATTTTGGTTGAATGCCAGCAAACATACACTGCAATGCTTTGTTCTACAGTGATTCCCGAGTACGTGTTACTGGCCTGGAGTGGTAAAGTGTCCTACCATGAAGGACGAAATAAGGCTGCCCTCCCCAGAAACCTTTTGCAAAGGCAGAACCGCAAATGCCAGGGCAAAGTAATCCTTTCACATGCTTGCTTTTAAACCATGTATAGCATTTTAAAAGGTACACTCACCAGAGGTCCCTTCTCCGCCTGCTGAGTCCAGGAGGCAGCCTTGGGTGGGTTCGGGGGGTACTGGCTCCAGGTCTAGGGTGAGAAACAGTTCCTGGCTGTCGGGAAAACCGGTTTCTCCGCTTGCTTGCTGTGAGCTATCTACAACCTCCTCATCATCATCTTCTTCGTCCCCAAAACCTACTTCCGTATTGCCTCCATCTCCATTGAAGGAGTCAAACAACACGGCTGAGGTAGTGGTGGCTGAACCCCCTAAAATGGCATGCAGCTCATCATAGAAGCGGCATGTTTGGGGCTCTGACCCAGAGCGGCTGTTCGCCTCTCTGGTTTTCTGGTAGGCTTGCCTCAGCTCCTTAAGTTTAACGCGGCACTGCTTCGGGTCCCTGTTATGGCCTCTGTCCTTCATGCCCTGGGAGATTTTCAGAAAGGTTTTGGCATTTCGAAAACTGGAACGGAGTTCTGATAGCACGGATTCCTCTCCCCATATAGCGATCAGATCCCGTACCTCCCGTTCGGTCCATGCTGGAGCTCTTTTGCGATTCTGGGACTCCATCATGGTCACCTGTGCTGATGAGCTCTGCATGGTCACCTGCAGCTTGCCACGCTGGCCAAACAGGAAATGAGATTCAAAAGTTCGCGGTTCTTTTCCTGTCTACCTGGCCAGTGCATCTGAGTAGCGCTGTCCAGAGCGGTCAGAATGGAGCACTCTGGGATAGCTCCCGGAGGCCAATACCATCGAATTGTGTCCACAGTACCCCAAATTCGAGCTGGCAACGTCGATTTAAGCGCTAATCCACTTGTCAGGGGTGGAGTAAGGAAATCGATTTTAAGAGCCCTTTAAGTCGAAATAAAGGGTTTCATTGTGTGGACGGGTGCAGGTTTAAATCGATTTAACGCTGCTAAATTCGACCTAAAGTCCTAGTGTAGACCAGGGCTTAGAAATTTCAAACAACTACATAGAAAAGAGATGTTAGCAGTCATTTTACCTGCAATTTGATATCTAAATATTCTATTTTGTAAATTTGCATGTATGGCTCTTCTGTGGCGAAATAAGTCTGTTTGTATAGCATCACTGATATTCCTTTTTCTAATTTTTTTTAAAGATTGCTCGCTGGTAGGTTAGTAATAAAAAGGGTATTCCATTTAATGGCTTTTGTCAACATAATTCCAATGATAAAGAATAAGTGGGTGTAAGAACAAAACTTTTTTTTGTTTGTTTACATTAGCCCGAGTAGAATGATCATGCACTTAGGTAACACACATTCCACATTTGAGACCTTATATAAATATTAGATTTCAATACTGTTTTTTGTGTGACAGCATATTGTGCTTGAATTGTTAAGTGTGGTAATGAATCTTCCTTCTTTTCAGACTATATGCGCTTTGATTTGCAATCGACCAATTATAAAGCCAGAGTACTTTGTGGAATGTATCAGAGCCATTCAATCCAAACAGCAGTTGCCAAAACTGGAAAGGTAAATGGCATGTTTTCAGTACAACAAAGTTGCATTTAACTGGGTTTTTGTTTAATTTAATACTTACATTACTTGCGGGCTAGATAATCATCTTTTCACATTTTTGTTTTTCAGCACCTATTTTCTGAAGTTATACCATTATATTACAGATAAATACTTATTTACTCCTATCATGAGAAGCCCCATAAGCTTGTCCTGTTTAGCTGTAACTGCCATGTCTTATTGCATATGCAATAGTCTGTATTATTCAGCACCTCAGGATATTCTGACATCTACTTGTTGTAACATATGCATTTATATGGCACATAACTACCTGATAAAAGAGATAAATTAATGTATAATAGCATTGTTCTAGTTATGTCTTCCAGAGTATGGAGAGGTTTTTACCTTTTTTTTATTAAAAGTCCTAATTCCAACTAATATAAAGAAGCTGTGATCAATTCAGTATTTTTTTGTAATTCACCTTCTTGCCCTGTGGAAAGAAGTAAAGTGTAGCACCAAAGAAAGTTTTGATTGCAATAATTTGAGTTGCAGCAGACTGCTTAATTTGAAACATTTTACATTCTGGTAATATTCTTGCCTGGAACCCGGAGGAGTTAAAAATCTTAATATATAAATGTGAGTTCTTGGTGTTCATTAGCTGCTTAGAGATGCTACTAGCTCTACCTAGGCCTCATTTTCAGAGGTTGCCATAGAGATCTCTATGGTAATATAGTCAAAGCAGCATGTATACTCTTTTGGGAATAGATACATGAAAAATCTAATTGTCTTGTTTTAAAATAATTATATAAAGCTTATCTCAATTTGAAAACTTATTCTTTCACCATTTTTTCAATTTGTAAGACTAGGTTCATTTTAAGCTTTGGTCATTAACAGAAATAGCCCAAATATGTTCAGTTGCCTGAAATATCAAATTTTTGTGCTTTTGTCTGAAGTTAAAATAAGATTAATACGCCACTAGATAACAAGGGCTAGGTCATGATCTCATATGGAAGAATCACTTTTTATCTTATGTAACCAGATGATGTGCCTGTGGAGTACCTCATTTTACAAGATCAACAGGGCGCGTACTTGGCTGTATCACATGACTACCCAATGCAAATTACACTTAGTTCATGCCAGTGCATCTGAGATTGTCATTTGGTCATGTATATTTCACGTTGTTAGAAATTTAAGAACATAGTGTCAGACTAGAAAAGACTAATGGTCCATTTTAGTCTGCTCTCGTACCTCTGCCTTCAGCTGATATCAAATGCTTCAGACAAAAAGCATTACGCACTTCATGGCTTATTTACACAGAAGTTATTCTGGAATAAGGTAGGGTATGAATTTAAAGTGCTGTAGTTATTCTAGAACAGTTCCACATATGGATGCTCTTATAAACCTTTTTTCTTTGTTAAGTTTAATCTTAAACGGGCAATAACTCTGAATCATGAAGATGAATAGATCTTGTAATTTTATGCTAGCTAGTGTAACTGTAGGTGCTGTTCTTCTATTACTAATTTTTACCTAATATGTTTGCCTCATTAATAGTCTGTCATTAAACATCATAAGTGGAAGGGGTGTTAGTTACCTTTGATATGCTTTGAAATTAAAGACAATATAAAATAAAGTCAAAACAATACATGGAAGTGGTTAGGATTTATGATATAAGAAAAATAAGGTATGCTGAGTTCTAACATGCTTATTGGAAGAAGATCCTTGAGAAGCCATCTTTCATTTTCTATAGTTAAGCAATCCTGTTTTTCCTTCATATATTCTTTTAAATTTGTGAGTAATGGACTCAAGATTAAATCACTGGGAGGGTAAGGTGGGGGTGGAGGGATTGGGGTTTTTGTTTTGGGTTTTCTTTGATTGTCTCAGATAAATGGAGACTGTTTTAGATGTTGAAGGGCTCCTGGAAAGCCAGGAAGAGAGGTTTAATTTTTGCCTTAATATGTCTGAAGCTAATCATTATTGTAATGTTTTAAAGAAAAATTGCTGTTAAATCAAACAATTCTCAATGGAGTATAGCATCATTGAAGAAGCATTATAGTAAACTTATGTGAACTTGCAGTTTGTATGTAAGAACTGTGTTTTGAAAATTGCTAAGAATACTTTGTCAGAGTAATACAAGTATTTCTGGACCAGTAAACTTTTCAAAGTATTAGTTCTGGACTGGTGGCCAGAGAAGAATTTATTGCAGTAGTTACTGGCCATCCCTATCTTTTTAAAATTTAATGGCACATCAAGACCAGTCATTATTCAGAATAATTAGTTCATTTCCTTTTAAGTTACAAAAGATTAAAAAACAAAGATACTTGATACCTGAGAATTTTTCCTTCTCACTCCTACAACTGAATAGCTATGAAAGCTTAAGAGAGCTAAATTATGACCAAGATACTGTAGTACTCTGACCTAGAGCAGAACTTTTCTTCTTTTTAAAAACAGTGGTGACAGATCTGTATGCTACAGACCTTCCAGGAGATCTGGTGATGTTGACCAAGATCACTAAGTTGCTACATGAGAAGAAATCCGTTGATAGTGTAAACTGTGATTAGTGTATCGTAGAATATCAGGGTTGGAAGGGACCTCAGGAGGTCATCTAGTCCAACCCCCTGCTCAAAGCAGGAGCTATCCCCAATTTTTGCCCCAGATCCCTAAATGGCCCCCTCAAGGATTGAGCTCTCAACCATGGGTTTAGCAGGCCAATGCTCAAACCACTGAGCTATCCCTCCCCTGTACATTAGATATACATTAATGGTACTCCATTATCTAGCTGTAAAGCTACTGTTAATGTGTGTTGCCACTGCATCTGCTTCTGAAAATCAGGGTGCATAATGACCATTCTAACTACAGATGTGCTAAAAGGTGACAATATAATTGAACATTAAATGCTTCCTAAAATAGAATTTGACGGATATTTTCTCTTCCTAACATTTTTGTTAACTGTTAAAGCCCCCAGTGGAATTGAACTTCACTAAACATGATTGACACTGAAGTGTATCTATCATTTAGCTTTCAAAGAGATACCTATGCATCAAGCAGATGAGACAGCTCATATAATAAACAGATCTATATTTAAAATAATTACAGTATCTCAGAATGGATGATCCTTAAGATGTAATTTTCAGGGAGCTATTATAAACTTACTTAGCAGCTGCTTGTGTTAAATCTCCAAAAACTCTTTTAATTTTCACAAATAATATATCTGCTTCCTTCCTACACCTCAAAAAAGACGGAGGAGGGGGATTTGGCTGTATATATTAATTAATGTTCTTAGGCAGTGCCAAAGGCCCTGTGGGAGAAACACTTTTCCACTGATCGTTAGGCTAGGAAAAATCAGAATGTTCAGAAGCTGGAGTCTATCAGAAAGCCAGCATGAGTGAAATTACATCAGGTACTCCTGAGGAAATTCTGCTTCAAAAAATTAAAAAATTCTGTGCGCAATATTTTAAAATTCTTCAAAATTCTGCAAATTTTGTCAGCAAATATGGAGGCTCCTGCATGGCAGTGGGGAGCACCCTGCAGTCATTCCCCCCACCCCCTAATGACACGGGTTTGGTGTTGAGGCTACACTTTACCCTGACACAGTGCAAGGGCTCGGTGTACCTCAGAAACACCCCGGGGCCCTGCCCCTCTATACCAGGTGTGGGCAGGCAGGCTCAGCCTGGCAGGATCCAAAGGTGGAGGAGCTTAGTGTGGAGGGACCCAGGTGGGAGTGAGAGGGTTCTGTGTGGGGCAGTCTGGGTGTGGGTGGCTCAGTTGGGGGTCTGGGTGTGGGGGGGAATCTGTGGGCATCCAGGTGTAGCTGGTTGGGGCTCAGCAGGGGAGGTCCGGGGAGAAATCAGCGGGGCTGGGGGAGTGGGGCATGCTGGATTGGGGGGTCCAGGTGCAGCTGGTTCGGGCTCTGTGGCGTGGGTTCTGGGAGCAGGGATGGTGTGGTCCAGATGCAGTGGGATGGGACTCGTTGGGGTGGGGGGTTGAGTGTGGGGAGATCAGCGAGGAGTGGTCTGAGTATAGGGGTAGGGTGTGATGGGTTCCCCTGTGGTGCCACCTGGAACTGGGGTACACTGAGCCCTCTGACCCACCAGCCTGGGCTCCCTCTCACACTGTGCTGCTGTGACAAGTTGAAAAGTCCTCCAAGCTTGCACTTTCACCAGCATTCACAGAGGTAGGGACACACCCAGCTGCAGTCACACGCAGGCTCTCTAACCACCAGCCTCCCAGCCGAGGACCCCAGAGCAGTACTGGCCTTCCCTGGTCATATCTGGCGAGTATATTAATTTAACACCCGATCTGCCTCTTCCTCAATATGAAGAGGACCGTGCACACTTGTGGTAACCAAGCTGAGGTTTTCCCCAGACACCTTAGTCAAACACACTCTGGTTTGGATTAAAATATAAAATGAGTTTATTAACTACAAAGGATAGATTTTTTAAGTGATTATAAGTGATAGCAAACAGATCAAAGCAGATTACCTAGTAAATAAACAAAACCTCAAACTGAGCTTAACACACTGGATAAAGTAGGATATGAATTAGCAAATTTTCACCTTGAGCGATAAACAGGATGTCAGATTCTTAAGGCACAAGCTGCCTTGGTTTTGCAGCTTGGGTTTCCCAGGTTGTCATACACAGGCTAGAAATCCCTTTAGCCTGGGACCATCACTTCCCTCTCAGGTGTTTCAAGGTGTGGTGTTGTAGGGAGAGTGAAGTACCATCATGATGTCATTTCCCCCTTTTATATCTTCTTCCCACTTGCTGGAAAGCTCTTTTGCTGTGACCTGGGTCAAACAGTTCCCATTGTGTAGTACTATCTCTGTGAGGTTTCTGTTCTTCACAGTTCCTGGGGTAATCCTTGTGCTTGTGTGCATTTCCTCAATAAGCCATTCACATTGTTTGGCCTTTTTACTGTTGTACCTGAAAGGCTACTTGTGAGTGTTTTCAACCTCACAACATGTTTCAGTAACACATACATAACCAAACTTCATAACTTCACATATGATAACACATACAATCCAATGAGATATTACTGTCTAGCAGATCAAGACTTTTAGAATGATACCTCACAAGGCATACTTTGTACAAAATATATCCTAATTACATGACATTGGTGAGTATTGGCGTGCCAGGGTGTCACGTGGGGGTCCAGATGCAGGGAGTCGGTGGGGGAGCAGCTCCCATACAGTGACCCCTCCCCGTGTGGCTGAGGAACAATGGGGGCAGGAAGTATGGGGGGGGGTGCGGAGCTTTCTGCATCCAGCGAAGGTTTCTGGGAGTGGATCTGACCTGACCTTGGCTGCTCCATTCAGGGGAAGAGTAAATCCCATTTTCCCCAGCCCAGCTGGAACTATTTGCTGAGTCCGGTAGTAGGTAGGAGCCACCAGCCGGGGCATCGCACACTCCCCTCCCCCCAGCAGTGATTTACCTCTTGCCAGCTGCTCTGGGTGCCCAAAACAACACCCCTGTGGTGCTGGGGAAGGGCGTGTGACCGCTCTTGCAGCTTCCCTTTGCTTCCCTGTCAGAGAGTTATTTTTCTGTGAGGAAGCAAAGAAATCTGCAGGGAACATGGATTCTGCATGCATGCAGTGGTGCAGAATTCCCCCAGGAGTAATTTAGGCTAAAAGGGAAGGGGAAAAAACCAGAACTGACTTGTAATTAAAAATCCCAGTTCATTAGTCAACTCGTGTCTTACCTGAAGATGAAAATGAAAATTTGCCACTTACCTCACTTTCTTTGTAAATTCCGGCCAATGGCAGGAAAACAGGAAAGTACCCCCACAAAGTCCATTACTCTACTAAATTCTGTTTCTGTTCAGTTAGTTGTGTTCTGTGCTACACTTGGCAATTTGTTCTGCAAACCTACTACTCCTGATCTATATAAATTCTAAACTCTCTCTTCTAATACAGGGCTTTCAAGAAGTGACATATGAGTAGAATATAAACCCAAATCTACTTCACTATGCTGTGCACATGCATGTGTGGAATAACTGCTATTGATTGATCTGTGCTTTGTTCTGTCATTCTCTGATATGAGGCCCTGATGCCGCAAATACCTACGTTTTGGAGCTTAAACTGTAAGCATGTGAGTAGTCCTACTGAAGACAATGGGACCACTTGTGCTTAAAGTTGAGCACAAGCTAAAATGTTTCCAGGATTAGGACCTAAATTGTAGATTTTTGGGGGCAGTAGTCATGTGTCTATCTGTACTAGCATTCCACTAGACTCTGTAAAATAAATATGCTGAATCCAGTTTATCCATTGGGCCACTGAAAAACTGTTTTTCTGCTCTACATGTTAATGTGAGAAGCATCTTTTATCACCGGCCAGAACAGGGGAAATGGGTAGTTCTTCAAGATGTGCCCCTGTGGGTGCTCCTCGTTAGGTGAATCTGCACCCCTACGCTTGTAATCTAAGATTTTCAGTAGCAGTGTCTGGTTGCATCACACATGTACTGTCTCCGTCTCGTGCCAACTCTGGTGGTTACATAGTGTTTTGCGTACCCCTGCCCCAGTTCCTTCTCTACCACCCTTGGCTTGAAATGGAGCATTTGGCAGCGCCTCTGAGATTTATCTTTAGCCTATCTTAACTTTTGAATACTAGTTAGTTAATTAGTAGTTAGTTTACTACCCTAAATCTTCCCTGTTTGTTCTTAAAATTTCTTGTAACTTAGGAATTTAGTATAGTATAGTTACCCTCCCTCATGGGAGAAACACTATTCTAACGGAACCCCCCCACCCTCAGGCATCGGTTCCCAAAGGCAGCATCTGACAGTTTCCCTGCCACCCTCTCAGAGGAAGAACACTTTGCCAAAAAGGTAACAAAGAAATGGACTTCGACCTCCCCTCCTCAGGAATCAGACAAAAAGAGATGTTCCCCGACCTGTCAGACCCCATCGTTGCTGACCACACCAAGACCACCCACCTCTGAGATAGCGGGACCATCTGGTACCATGTGAGCCAAAGACCCTAAGCAGGCTGGCTTGGAAAAAGGCACTAAAGGGAAACCTACCATCCCTGCCTCAGTACTGCTGGAACCACTCTCAGATGTGGCACTGAGCAGCTCCACAGTGCTTCAGTCTGTGGTGCCACCTTCTGCCTCCACTGCACATAAAGCACAACCCTCAGCACCAACAACCACGATAAAGACATCGGTACTGCCGACAATACCCTCCTCAGTACCGCTGCAGTTTCTCCACCATAAAGATCTTTTGGCATCCTTGGCACCAGAATCTCCTCTCTTCGGTACCGACCTTACTCCAGCACGCTTGGTACCATGCCAACTTACTGCATTACCCAGATCAGCTCCTCCTTTATCCAGTGAGGAAGATGATGAAGGGAAAAAGTACTCCTCCCATCATTCCTCGCCTATCCACACAGCTACCAAACTGGGTCCACCAGAACATCATGAATACCACCCCAGACTGAAACTCAAGGATGGTACAGACACCCAGGGATGCCACCACTAATGCCATTCCCACACCACAGTGGCCTCACTGGGACCCATGGGCAGCATACCAACAACACTATATGAAGCCTCCCAGTTCATACAGAGAGAGGGTGAGACATTCTCCATCACCCTCTGTACCTGGACCCGCTGAACCTTCAGAAGAGGCAGTTGAAGAACTGGAGGAGAGTTTGGACCAAGACTTCACCCCAGCAACCAATTTTTCATCCTCCTCTCCAGATGATGCCATTATGCCTCCACCACCCACAATGGGGGACAACTTGAAACAGTTCCAGGAACTGTTTAAGAGGATTGAGGTATCATTAGAGATTCTGTTGGAGGAAGTTGTGGACATCCTCCAGACTTCAACTTCTTCCAAGACTTCCCTACCAATAAACAAGGCTCTCATGGACCCAGCCTAGACAGGGGCAACAATTCCACCAACCTATAAAAGGGCGGATAAAACATATTACGTTCCTTCCAAGGGAATGGAATTTTGTTCTCACATCCCACACCAAACACTCTGGTGGTAGTGGTGTGAATGAAAGGGGCAGACAACATCACTTGAGAACCATCCCATATCATAGGGACTGTAAGCAGTTAAACTTTTTTGGATGTAAAGCCTGCTCGTCAGCAACCCTACAGTTCAGGATTGCCAATTATGAGGCATTGGTGGCCAAACAAAACTACACAAATTATTCAAAAATGTCTGAAATTTATTCATTTGCTACTTGAGGACAACAAAGAGCAATTCAAAGCAACCACCTCGGAAGGCCACCTTCTTGCTCGAACAGCCTTACAAGCCGCACTGGACTCAGAAGACACGGCAGCACATTCCATCGCAATGACCATAGTCATGTGATGAGCTTCCTGACACCACCTCTCTGGGTTCCCCAAAGAGATACAATATACCACCGAGGATCTTTCATTGGAGGGCTCAAAGCTGTTCTCAGCCAAGACAGATGACTCGTTCCACAAATTAAAGGACTCCAGGGCAACCTTCAGATCCTTGGGCATTTACACACCTACTCAAAAGAAAAAACGGGAAGTATTACTTAGTGCAAAGAGCAAGATTCGTGCCCTACACCCAACTTCAGAGGCAATATGACCTGCAAAGGTGGAGGCAGAGACCTACTAGATGGAGACTACTCCCTTCTCAGCCTTCGACATCCCAACAACCTCCCTCCTAAACAACAGTTTTGAGGGTTTGGTCGAGGACCTCCCATATCTTCTGCGCTGGAACCATCTGACACCATTCACCCATTCAGAGACCATCTGACTCTATTCCACCCAGTGTAGCAAAACAT
The DNA here is from genome assembly GCF_965140235.1 of Caretta caretta. Lineage (NCBI taxonomy): Eukaryota > Metazoa > Chordata > Testudines > Cheloniidae > Caretta > Caretta caretta. The sequence goes on from NC_134207.1 coordinate 46,747,741, forward strand.
CACGTCAGACAAATGGCTGCTAGAGATTAAGACTGGTTATTACATTCAATTTACCTCTATCCCCCATCCACCCTCCTTCCCCATCCCTCTTCAGGGACGCTTCTCACAAACATCTACTACAACAGGAGGTAAACGTCTCATATGCCTGGGGAATGTGGAACCAGTACCGGCACAACACAGAGGGAAGAGTTTCTGTTCCCATTACTTTCTAACCCAGAAAATAACCAGAGGATGGAGGCCCATTCTTAACTTAAGAAGACTCATCAAATTAGTGAAGACCCAGCGATTCAGGATGGTCATGCTAGCAGTGATAATTCCAGCACTAGAAACAGGACTAGTTCTCAGCTCTCGACCTCCAGGATGCACATTTCCACATAACGATGCATCCCTCACATAGGAGGTTTTGGTAGATTTGTTCTGGGCAAAGATCACTACCAATACAAAGTACTTCCTTCCGGCTTGTCTATGGCTTCATGGGTACTGAAAGTCCTCACAGTGGTGGCGGCTCACCTCTGCAGACAATGGATCATAATATTCCCCTATTTGGATGACTGCTTTCTCAAAGCCTCGACTCAAGAAGAGAGCCGAGAAGCTACCCAAAGCACAGCAGCTCTCTTTCACACAGCTGGATCTACAGATAAACCAATAAAAATCAACATTCACACCTGTGCAGAGATTGGAATTCATCAGGGCTACCTCCACTCTCTGGAAGCTATAGCCTGTCTGCCCCAGCACAGATTTACCACTAGTCAACCTAATTGCTATAATGCAAGCTATCACACAGACATTGGCCAGGACCTGCCTCCGACTATGAGGCCATATGTCAGCAAACACATTTGTTGTCAAGCATGCCAGACTACACGTGATGCCTGCCAGGCTGTCTCAGGACAGTATATATTCCACACACAAACACGCGTCTTACAATGCCAAGCAAAGTGAAAAACTGTCTACATTGGGGGACTCAACCACACAATATCTGTACAGGAGTTCCCTTCGCACCCCCTTCGTCCCCCGCACACATCAGTGATACTTATAACAGATGCCTCTCTGCTAAGTTGCGGGGCACACCTGTGCAACCATACGATTAAAGGGCATTGGTCCCCATTGGAAGCAACATTACACATAAATCTACTTGCGCTTCGGGCAGTCTGCAATGCATGCTCATGCTTTCTACCCATGATCAGAGACAAAGCCATAAAGATGCTGATGGATAGCATCGCTTGTATGTTTTCTATAAAGTGCCAAGGAGGGGCACGGTCACACTTCCTATGCACAGAAGTTATGCAATGTATTGGTGCATCTGCCACAACGTCGACATCTCAGCCACCTACCTACCAGAATGCCAAAACACCATAGCAGATGCACTGAGCAGAACCTTTTCACAAGACCATGAGAGGGAAATGAACACTGCTGAACATATTCAGATGCTGGGGGTTCCCAACTATAGACCTCTTTGCAACAACCCACAACACGAAGTGCCCATACTTCTGCTCCAGAGCAGGACTGGGACCTGTTCTCTTGGCAATGCCTGTTGCTGCAAATGCAAATACACATCTACTGTATGCTTTTCCTCTGATCCCTCTCCTAGCCAGGATCATAAATACAGTAAGGACTGACAACTCCTGAGTCCTCTTGATAGCTCCCACATAGTCCAGATAAATAAATGTAGTTTTCCTTACTGCTTAAAGATTGTTTCGTGCCCACCATGCACTCCACTTCATCTCCTGTCTCAGGGTGCAGGCTGGTCTACGACCTGAACCTAGCAAGACTCCACCTGAAGGCATGGCTACCCCATGGTTCCAAGACAGTGAAATGACCTTTTTAGAGGGGTAAGGAACTTTCTTTTAAACAGCAGAAGGTCTACATAATATACCTACCTTCACAAATAGAAAAGATTTCATACATTGTGCCAGAATAGCAAACAATGGCAACCACTTTTCCTCTACCAATGGTATTGGATTACATACTGGAACTCAAGAAATCAGCTCTTTCAATGAACTGGATCAGAGTATACCTTGTGGCAATCACGGCATTCCACCATCAAGTGGACGAGTTCTAATCTTTGCTCACCCTACCACCAAAGGTTTCCTCAACAGTCTCTGCCACCTCTACCCTAAAATGTGATCCCCCATTCCATCATGGGACCTCAGTCTGGTGCTGTGGTGCATTATGGGGCCCCCTTTTGAATGACTGGTGACAGGCTCACTTCTCAATGCCTTCCTTGTCATTATCACATCCACCCGAAGAGTGGGAGAACTGGGACCTTCATGGTACACCCCCCATACACAATATTTTTCACAAATTTACCCTATGACCACACCCCAAGTTTCTACCTAAAATAGTTTAGTCATTCCATTTGAATCAACCCATCCATATCCCATCATTCTTCCCAAAACCTCATGGGAACAAACAAGAAGCAATGCTTCATACCCTGGACGTCCAAAGGACGCTAGCATTTTACATTGAAAGGACAGAGTCTTTTAGAAAGTCACCAAAGTTATTTCTTTCCATCATGGAACAATCTAAGGGAGACACCATATCCAAAGGCTGTCAAAATGGATCTCCACCTGCATTGGCTTTTGCTATCGCTAACAACAGATACAAACTCTGTGGAAGAACCACACACACTCCACCAGAGCTTTGTCTACATTGATAGCCTTCTTCAATAATGTGTCCATTGTGGACATCTGCAGAGTAGCAACTTGCGCCTCTGCCCATACATTCACACAGCACTATGTCATATAGCTGGACTCGACATCAGACGCTATACTGGGACTTTTATCATCTGCCCAGACTGCAACTCTGAAGCCCCTCCCTTCCAGAGAGGGGCACTGCTCTACAGTCATTTAAAGTGGAGCACCCACATGGACACTCCTCGAAAGAGAGGAGGTTACTCACACTGTGCAGTAACTGAGGTTCTTTGAGATGGTTGTCCCTGTGGGTGCTCCACTGCCCACCTTTCTCCCCTCTACTTTGGAGTTTTTATGTTAGAAACTGTGATTGAGAAGGGGGGGTTGGTCACACAATTCTGTGTAACTCCCGGAGGTGGCACGAGATGGGGACAGCACATGTGTGACCCAACCAGGTGTTGCTACTAAAAATATCTGATTACAAGTGCGAGGGCGCAGATTCACCTAAAGTGGAGCACCGTCGTGGACACCCATCTCAAAGAACCTCAGTTACTGCACAGGGTGAATAAACTTCTTTTTGTTTTGCTTAATGAAAATGTGTGTGTGTGTGTGTGTGTGTGTGTATGCACATATTGCTGTTTAAAGATGTGTAGCACAGTCAGTGTTAGTACGTGCTTTTCATCTCTTCAAATACATGTACCTTATCCCTGTTTAGAAGAACCACTTGTAGTAGTGAGTAGGTTGTGCAGGAATCCTTGAGATATGGGCTTCTGCTGAGATTGCTGCTGCCTCAAACTACTGATCCAGAATTGAGAGGTTCCATATACGGTTATATAGCCTTTGAAAGATCCAGTCCCTCCTTTCCCCATTTTATAAGTAGTTATAACAGTAGTAAAGAATTACAATATATTTTGATGTCCTGCCTTCAAAGATTTCTTTTGAAATAAACAAAGTAGAAATAAATTGCAGTAAAAGCTGCATAAGACATATAAATGTGAATTTTATAACTTTGTTTCCCCCCTCATTGTAGTTTTTATCCTCCAGTTGATGAGCCTGCTATTGGCCCTGAAAAATTGGATCTGTCTATGCGTCATGAAAGAAAAATGATCTTCAGAGGCAAAACCTTTCTGTTCCTAAGTGCTAAACAGGTAACTGGTCTCTAGGTTGCAAAGATGTACAAGAAGACAATATTGATCAAAGTATTTAAAAGATACTTTGAAACAGAAAATGTATGAAATTAGTTTTGTTTGTAATAATGCACCAGTTAGAACTGAAATGTAACACCTTGTATGTTGATAGTGTATTTAAACTCCACTCATTCAGAAGGTATGTAATAGGGAGTGAAACTTTTGTGGGGGCCTGCCACAGATGTTCAAGCATCTGTGAAACCTGATCTTGATTTTGAGACGTTGTCCTACCCCATCAACAGAAATTGGACCTCAGCCTTTCAATCTGTGTATTTTACTCACTTTCATTTAAAACATCGAGTCATCTCCCTTACCTACGGAAACTATCCACGAATGTCTGATTCCAACTGTCATGCTCTGAAAGTCCACAGACCTCTGAGATTAGAAAAGCAATTGTGCTCGCCAGTTTTATATCAAGTTGATCTGCTGTGGAGTATCCTAAAACTATAGCACCTTTACCCATATGAACTACTGGACAGTCTCTGTTTAAAGAGAGGGATCTCTGCTTGCAGAAGCCTGGATAAAAAGCTGCATTTTGTAACCGTTTTAGTTGAATACATACACAGCTGAAATCTGTACTTGAAGAGTAGGATTAACCTATTCCATTTAGGTTGGTCACTAAAAATGCCTTCTGTTGGGTGTGAAAAACTAATTTTTTGGTTTTGTATCGCAAACCTGGGTGAGTGAGTTTAAAGGCTAATATCTTAATTGCTCCCAGATGTTGCCTACCTGTGCTATTGTAGATATGTGCCTCTTACTTTTTTAAACAAATGAGAAATATAAATGTTCATGGCACTTTACAGACATAAGACCCTACCTTTTACCTCAGGATCTTAGTCAGAGACTCTAGTCCTGCAAAGGAATCTGCAAGTGTAAATCATTACCCCATGTGGATTCTCACTGAAATAACTGAATTCTGCACAGGAAAGAAAAGTCTGCATTTGCAGATCTCTTCACAGGATCAGGGCCCAGTTTGAGACAAGGTATAATGAGAGAAATACTGATGAACACATGATGGCAGCTGGCGGGGAGGTGCGCAGGAATCAGAAAACTTGCAATGGTCTCTTTTGATATTGTCTCTACGATGCCAAACATACTTAATAGAGATTTGAATAATCACTTGCACTAGTAGCATAAGCTCGTGTACGTAAGCACATTACTCCTGGGGGAATTCTGTGCCACTGCCCAGGGCAGAATTTTGCAGAAATTAACGTGCGCACAGAATTTCCTTTCCCCCGCAAAAATGGGCTGCAGTTTTGCTGGCCGCCATTAGGGGCTGCTGGACCCAGCAGAGCCCAACTCGCACACAGAAGACACTGCCGGAGGGGAGGGGGAGAAAGTTAGAGGGTTCCTGGCAGCTGCAGTTCCCAGCATGCCCTGAGGGAAGGAGATGGGGTGTGCAGGAAACTCCATGCGAGCCTGGGACCAAGCATCAGGCTGTTTCTCCCTCTGGATCCCTGGCCGGGAGGAGGCCGCTGTCTCGCCTGGGAGGGCCACAGCTGGGCTCGGGGTGTCTGGAGGGGTTTGGGTGTATTGGCTGGAGGAGGCACTGTGGCTGAGCTTGCGGGGGAGAGGTTGTGGGTGTCTGGGATCCCGACTAGGCTCGGGGATGTGGTGGAGGGGCAGAGAAACAGGAATTGTGTTGTCATAGGGGTTTCCTTAACTCTCTAGTCCTGGGGGAATTTTTGTGTGTGTCTGTATTGTTACAGTCATACTTGCTGACAGGTATTTTTAAATAAATTACCAAAATAATATAAACTGGTGTGATTATGTAAAGTTATTTTGACAAATACAATCTACAGAATTTTCCAAAATTTTAAAATGTGGGCGGAATTTTAAATTTTTTGGTGCAGAATACCCCCAGGAGTAGCACATGTGCATTTTACTTAAAGCTGGCTGAAACTCAGGATTTCCAATTTGCGAGAAATTGCAAATTTTGAAATTTGGTTTTGTTCTCTCACTAACAGAAGATCCAGAAGAAAATTCATTTTGGGAACACTGTCACATGGTATGTTCCCTGGGGCCTGGCAGCTGCTGACTGAAAGGAACGTTCTTGACAGTTGCAACACCCGCTGTTGGGTACTATTCACTAGCAGTGGTGAAACTGACATGAGTGTCTATTTCAGTCAATAGCTGCCAGGTCTCCCAGACTATGTCTACAAGGGGGATTAAAAGGGGATTAAAAAACTTGCAGCTGACCTGGGTCAGCTGACTTGGGCTTGGGCTCCGGGGCTAAAAAATCGCTGTGTAGATGTTGGCAGTCCAAACCCAGATGTCTGCACATCAATTTTTAGCCCCATGAGCCTGAGTCAGATGACCTGGGCAGCTTCAGCTGTGCCATGGGTCTCTTATCTCTGTGTAGACGTACCCTCAGGGTCTGCAGCTCCAGGGCAGACAGACCATGCCCACTGCCTCGGGACTGGGTACCCCAGTGCTTCAGGGTTCCCAGGGCTGATGGTTTGTCAATCTGAACCATTTTCTCGAAACAATTTGGGTTTGACGAACAGGCATTTTCCAACAAAATTCTTCATCAGAAAATTTCCAACTGGGTCTAGATTTACTCAAATTAATATAGTTCTGATTCTAGAATAGATTCTGATATATTCAATATTACTGTTGTTTCAGTAAAAAAGAAAACTAATGGATCTGACTAAATTTAATCTGTTCATTAAATTGCATTTTCTTTCTTGATTTTTAGCATAAGAAACTGAGTCCAGCAATTATTCTTGGAGGGGGAGAAGCAAAAGTGTTGCAAGAAAGAAGAAAAGAAACTGCTTTACTGGTAGCTCCTGAAGTCTGTGTCATTGATGCAGAATTAACTAACTCGCAGGTCCCAGTATCTGACTCAGTGAGAAATTGGATTAATTCCATTATGACTGTGTTACAAAGGTGAAATATATTCTTTTACTTCAATAGATATTTCAGAATTTTAGTATAGTAATTTGGGTTAATTCTTTGTGTACGGATTAAAGATGGGATTTTTTTTTGGAGAGTGTGTTTATTTATATTGCTCAAGAGTCTTACAATAATTTGATGAAATATTGACTAAAACTTTTTGGGGAGGAAAGGATTGTGGTCTTCATAGAGAATTTTGTGTAAGAACATCCAAATGTACCACAGTTAATTGGACTTTGTTCAGTTAAAATGTCTGTTTACTTTTTCCCTTGACCAACTATTTTCTGTCTACAATATAAAAAGGAAAGTCAAGTCCTTTTTTCGTTCTGCCATTTTAAAAAAAAAAGCTATGAATAAAAGGATTGTGAAAAATAGAAGAGAGAATCTATTGGTTAAAGAAACACAAGTGCATTTCTCAACAGATGAATAGGAACTACTTTCCAAATAAACTCTTACCGAATACAAATAAGATCCCAGGAGCAGAGGCTGTGTCATATGTTTTATAGAGGATAACATTGGTAATAATTATGATAAAAAAAACTTTAACTGAACCTAATAGGTTAATAGTATTTAGGCCCACAGATCACCCACGTAGGAAAGAAAACTAGAGAACCTGTCTTGTTTCACGGGAGGCTGTGTGCATGGAAGAGAGGTGCCTCCATAGAAGTCACATCTTGTCAGAAGCACTTGTCTTTCATATTATTTTTCTACTCTCCTCCTGCCCAGTGAATTAGAGGACACTTTATGGGGAAGCACATTAGTTTGACGAAGTGTCCAAATCTGAACTGATTGAGGTAAGGAAGGGAAAGGCGCACTGTCAAGATTACTAGGACTAAAAATGGACCTGCAGTGGCAGTGGGACATTGAAGTTCTCACCTACAAGGCTCATACATTAACATTCTTTCCCTTAAGCCTGCTGTTGGTGCATGAAGCATTTTGTATTGTATGATGGGATTTCTGCCATTTGCCACTCCATCTTTGAACATGTTTTGAGAAGCACATGTTTGGATAAAAGAACAGAGTATTTGGATATAAAAGCTGATGATCTTTGGTACTTAATTTTCTAAAACTGTTTTATTTTTACTAGCAATAATCTCAGAGCCATTCCAGAAGCAGAAATTGGATTAGCAGTTATCTTCATGTCTATGGAAAGATATTGCAACCCTCAAAACCAGCCTGGCATAGGTAATTTTATAAACTTTGTTACTCTGCTGGGGGGAGGGGAAGAAGGAAGGTATTTTATTTTTTGTTAGTAGTATTTATTATTTGTATTACCATAGAACCTAAGAGTCCTAGTCATGGCTGATTATCTTAGTTTAAGCAAAGGAGGCAACATATGTCTTTGTATACAAAAGGGACAAGTAATAGCTAGTGGCCGTTCTCTTTTCAGGCCTACATATGTTTTTAAAATAAATGTTCTTTTCTTTTTTCCATATAGTATTTTTTGCTTTAATGTTTTTATAATTCTTGCACCGAAGATAATCATATTTATAGATGGAAAGAAAAAAGCAGAGACTGACTTAAAATCAGATATATTGTGCAGTGAATATACAAAAATGTATTAAAAGAGTGTTTTGAAATCCACATTTTTAAATGGCACACAGGAACAACATGTATGTAAATCTGCTTATTCCATGCTATCCTGGACCCTTGGAATGAGAACAGTACTGCAAAACAGATGAAGGATGAACAGCAGAAAGTAAAAATAATAAAAATAATAAGAAATGAATGGATTTATAATGCAGTTCCTTATTTGCACTTAAAGGCATTAATCTTTTAAAAAATCTAAAATAAAAATTCAGAACAGTAATAGTTTAGTTGGCCTGAAAATATAATAGGGAAAGGTCTAGACTTCACAGGTTTGGTTTTTGGTGTTTTGTTTCCAAGTATTAGCATAAGAACAGCCATGCTGGGTCAGATCAATGGTCCATCTAGCCCAGTATCCTGTCTCTGACAGTCGCCAGTGTCACATGCTTTTGGCGATTGGAGGTTTAGGAACACCCAGAGCATGAGGTTTCATCCCTAACCATCTTAGCTAATAGCCATTGAGGGACCTATCCTTCATGAATTATTATTTTTGAACCAATTTATACTCTCATATATTGCATTGTATTCACCAATGCAATAAGAGTCTAAATCTATGTGAACAGATCTTAAGTTTTTCCTGTTTTCCAAACGTGTTTGTTTTTTTGGGAGGGGTGGGGGGCAGGGCATCAAGTCTGGGACATGGTTTAAGGGATTAAAATAGTATGTGCTTTGTATCATGTTAATAACCTTAGCTGTATTTACAGGTTTAAATTACATGCTTTTGTATGTAATTTTTAAATTAAGCAATAAGTCCTAAAATGATGGGTATTTCTGGTTCATTGGTGTATATTTTGAGTGCATTCAGGCAACGAGACTGAAGGGTGAGGGTGAAATCCTGTCCCCACTGAAATCAGTGTGATTTTTGTCATTTGCTTCAGTGGGGCCAAAGATTTCATCCCACGTGCCTTGCACCAGATAATGCATCAGTAACCCCTGCTGATGAGGCTTGTTGATTCTTACATGTGTTGAAAAATGCACAAAAGTCAGTTTAAAGAAATAAGCTAGTTTTGGAAAAAACAAACAAACCAATATTCCTTGACGATGAAACAGGAAGTTCATGAGGGAAAGCGGGGTACACAGAACTGGCACAGCCCAATAGGATTTGTTGGTTGATTGTAATGTTTCTTTAAAAACAACAACCACCTGTCTCTGGACATATGTGCATAAATTATATTACAAACCATACAAAATAAGTTGACTAGTATTAAAAAAACCTAATGAGACTTGTCCCATAGTCAATTATGTAAGTAGAGAGAGACAGTCTTCATCCCATCAGGCAAATGCTTGAATAAATGGACTTTGTTCCAGGCCATGAAGGTCATCACACTCACAATCTAATGGAGGAAGCAATTCCAGAATTCAAATGTCACTAAAAGCTATCTTACCCAAACATTCAGTACCATGCACTGTAAGTAAGCATGAGTCAACTTGTTTTTCACAGCAGTACAAAGCAAAACAAAGTGTAGCCACTCACTAAAGAGACCTGTGCGTGATTATAAACAGCTCAGTGTGCAATGGCAGCAAATCACCACTCTCTCTTCCACCTCACCCTACCCCACACACACACAAAAAGAGGAGGATATAGAAGAAAAAATACTGAAAATATAATACCATTATATAAAATTGAAGATATACTCCCACCTTGAGTACTGTGTTTAATTCTGGTTATCTCATCAGAAAAAAGGTACAGCAGAAATGTGGGCAACAAAAATGATTTAGAGACTTGGAAGACTGCATATGTGAAAAGATTATAAAGATTAGTACTGATTCATTCACCGAAGAGGTGATTAAGTGAGGACGCGATAGAGTGAAGTAACAAATGAGATTCACTATGTAAACTGCGTGCTCCTTATTACTGTCTCATGTGAAACAATAAAGGGACATCTGATCAAAACAAGAAGCAAAAAATTTAAAACTAAATAAAGGCAAACAATTAGTAGGATTCAAAAAAGGATTTAATATTTATATGGATAAGGTAAACATCCACATTTATGTTTGCATAAAAATGTTTAAGGATTATAAACCATCCTGCTTCATGGTGTAAGTCAATCAATGATCGACGGGGGTTAGGAATAAATTTCTCCTTTAGCTGGTGTATTCTGTCATAGGATCCCTTCTTGCACTTTAGATGCAAGTTAAATAGTAGTAATCCTGAGTTCCATAAATACCCTGAAAAAATAACTACCATATAATCAGTTTAGATTTCTTGTTTTTTGAATGTTGTGTTTTATGATATGCACTGCTGGGTCTTGTGCTGCACCAATGACAGTTTAATATTAAAGTATTTATTATATTGATGAGAATACTGTGGACCAGAATCCTACAGTCCATCATTACTCAAACAAAGCTTTCATTGACTTTAATTTCAGTGGGATTTTTGACCAAGAAAGAGTCCTAGGATTTCGTTCTTGAAGTTCATTGAATCATAGAAGATTAGGGTTGGAAGAGACCTCAGGATGTCACCTAGTCCAACTCCCTGCTCAAAGCAGGACCAACCCCAACTAAATCATTCCAGCCACGGCTTTGTCAGCCAGGCCTTAAAAACCTCTAAGGATGAGATTCCACCACCTCTCTAGGTAACACATTCCAGGGCTTCACCACCCTCCTAGTGAACTAGTTTTTCCTAATATCCAACCTAGACCTCCTGCATTGCAACTTGAGACCATTGCTTCTTGTTTTGTCATCTGCCACCACTGAGAACAACCTAACTCCATCCTCTTTGGAACCCGTATTCAGGTAGTTGAAGGCTGCTATCAAATCCCCCCTCATTCTTCTCTTCTGCAGACTAAATAATCCCAGTTCCTTCAGCCTCTCCTCGTAAGTCATGTGCCCCAACCCCCTAATCATTTTCATTTCCCTCCGCTGGACTCGCTCTAATTTTTCCACATCCTTTCTGTATTGGGGTGCCCAAAACTGGATGCAATACTCCAGATGTGGCCTCACCAGTGCTGAATAGAGGGGAATAATCACTTCCCTCCATCTGCTGGCAATGCTCCTACTAATGCAGCCCAATATGCCATTAACCTTCTTGGCAACTAAGGCACACGGTTGACTCATATCCAGCTTCTCGTTCACTGTAATCCCCAGGTCCTTTTTTGCAGAACTGCTGCTTAGCCAGTCGGTCCTCAGCCTGTAGTGCTTGGGATTCTTCCCTCCTGAGTGCAGACTCTGCACTTGTCCTTGTTGAACTTCATCAGATTTCTTTTGGTCCAATCAGTCTAGGTCACGCTGGACCCTATCCCTACCCTCCAGTGTATCTACTTCTCCCCACCAGTTTAGTGTAATCCACGATCTTGCTGAGGGTGCAATTCATCCCATCATCCAGATCATTAATGAAGAGGTTAAACAAAACCGGCCCCAGGACTGACCCCTGGGAAACTCCACTTGATACTGGCTGCCAAGTAGACATTGAGCCGTTGATCACTACCCGTTGAGCCCGATGATCTAGCCAGCTTTCCATCTACCTTATAGTCCATTCATCCAATCCATACGTTTTTTAACTTGCTGGCAAGAAAACTGTTGGAGATTGCATCAAAAGCTTTGCTAAAGTCAAGATCTATCACATCCACCGCTTTCCCCATATCCACAGAGTCCGTTATCTCATCATATCAGGTATGACTTGCCGTTGGTGAATCCATGTTGACTGTTCCTGATCATCTTCCTCTCCTCCAAGTGCTTCAAAATGGATTCCTTGAGGATTCCTCCATGATTTTTCCAGGGCCTGAGGTGAGGTGAGGCTGACCAATCTGTAGTTCCCCAGATTCTCCATCTTCCTTTTTTAAAAGATGGGCCATATATTCACCTTTTTCCAGTCGTCCAGGACCTGCCCCGATTGCCATGAGTTTTCAAAGATAATGGCCAATGCCTTTGCAATCTCATCAGTCGACTCCCTCAGATACATTAGATCTAGACCCATGGACTTGTGCATGTCCAGCTTTTCTAAATAGTTCTTAACCTGTTCTTTCACCGCTGAGGGCTGCTCACCTCTTCCCCATACTGTGCTGCCCAGTGCAGCAATCTGGGAGCTGACCTTGTCTGTGAAGACTGAGGCAAAAAAAGCATTGAGTACTTGAGCTTTTTCCACATCATCTGTCACTAGGTTGCCTCCCCCATTCAGTAAGGGTCCCACACTTTCCCTGACCACCTTCTTGTTGGTAACATATCTGTAGAAACCCTTCTTGTTACCCTTCACATCCCTGGCTAGCTGCAACTCCAATTGTGCTTTGGCCTTCCTGATTACACCCTGCATGCTCGAGCTGTATTTTTATACTCCTCCCTAGTCATCTGTCCAAGTTTCCACTTCTTGTAAGCTTCCTTTTTATGTTTAAGCTCACTGAAGATTTCTCTGTTAAGCCAAGCTGGTTGCCTGCCATATTTGCTATTCTTTCCGCAATTCAGGATGGTTTGTTCCTGCACCCTCAATAAGGCTTCTGTAAAATACAGCCAGCTCTCCTGGACTCCTTTTCCCCCTCATATTAGCCTCCTGGGACATCCTGCCCATCAGTTACCTGCGGGAGTCAAAGTCTGCTTTTTTGAAGTCCAGGGTCTGTATTCTGCTGCTCTCCTTTCTTCCTTTTGTCAGGATCCTGAACTCGACCATCTCATGGTCACTGTTGCCCAGGTTGCCACCCAATTCTACTTCCCCTACCAACTCTTCCCTGTTTGTGAGCAGCAGGTCAAGAGGAGCACAACCCCTAGTTGGTTCCTCCAGCATTTGCACCAGGAAGTTGTCCCCAACAGTCTCCCAAAACTTCCTGGATTGTCTGTGCACTGCTGTATTGCTCTTCCAGCAGATGTCAGGGTGATTGAAGTCCCCCATGAGAACTAGGGCCTGTGATCTGGAAACTTCTGTTAGTTGTCCGAAGAAAGCCTCGTCTGCCTCATCCTCCTGGTCTGATGGTCTATTGCAGATGCCCACCATGACATCACCCTTGTTGCTCTCTCCTCTAAACTTAATCCAAAGACTCTCAACAGGCTTTTCTGCAGTTTCATACTGGAGCTCTGAGCAATCGTACTGCTCTCTTACATACAGTGCAACTCCTCCACCTTTTCTCCCCTGCTTGTCCTTCCTGAACAGTTTATACCCATCCATGACAGTGCTCCAGTAATGCCAGTTACCCCACCAAGTCTCTGTTATTCAACCACATCATAGTTCCTTGACTGTGCCAGGACGTCCGTTCTTCCTGCTTGTTTCCCAGGCTTCTTGCGTTCATGTAGAGGCACCTAAGATAGCTAGCCGATTGTTCTATTTTCTCAATGTGAATCAGGAGGCCTCCCCTGTTGCACCCTCCTCCTTGTGTTTCCTCCCAGTATCCCACTTCCCCACTTACCTCTGGGCTTAGGTCACCATCCCCTGGTGAGCCTAGTTTAAAGCCCTCCTCACTAGGTTAGCAAGTCTGCCTGCGAAGATGCTCTTCCCTCTCTTCGTTAGGTGGATCCCATCTCTTCCTAGCAATCCTTCTTTCTGGAACAACATTCCATGGGTTGGAGAATCCAGAGCCCTCTTTCCAACACCACCTGCGTAACCATGCATTTACTTCCACAATTCGATGGTCCCTACCTGGGCCTTTTCCTTCAATAGGGAGGATGGACGAGAACATGACTTGTGCCTGAAATTCATTTATTCTTCTTCCCAGAGCCACGTAGTCTGAACCACTGAAGGTTATCCTTGGTAGTATCATTGGTGCCCACGTGGAGAAGTAGGGAGAGGTAATGGTGCGAGGCTTGATCAGTCTCCTCAGACGCTTGGTCACATCCTGAATTCTAGCTCCAGGCAAGCAGCACGCTGCCTGGAGTTGTATGTTAACTATTGAATCTCTGTGAATTTATAATTAAAATCAGTTAACAGTAATAGTACTGTAATAATGGCTTATACATACACAGAGCCACCGGAAGACTGCTAACTTTTTAATTGTTCCGTATGTTCAACTTGCAGCTAAACAGCTGGTTAGTCCAGGATCAGCTATTCCGCATCCAACCCTTTCTCAGAGTTCGACTGTAGATGAGACCATAATGCCTGTTACTACAAGTGATAACACAGCATATGTAGCTGACACAGAAGCAGAAGAACTGATGGACACATGGTAAAGTACACATTGAAATAGTTTCCTAAGTTGATGTCTATAAATAAGGCTGCTACCATGTCAGAGGAAATTTGAGCCAGTTATAGACTTGCCATAGTCAGTGGGGCTCAACATTTTATGTGGCACTCCCTAACTTGCAATAGTAAACTGTGGTCAGTATCCCGGTGGTCCATCTTCTGCCTTGAAGTGATAGGGTATAGCAAGAAAGCCAGCTGGGGCATCAGGTCTGACAGTAGAAGATGCAATTGGTGATGCAGCAGATCTGATTGGCTCTTTTAACCATGTTCAGAATTATAAAGCAATTTCATAATTATCTAGATAATTTAGTCATATTAATAGCAGGTATTAATATTAATTTATATAGCTTCCATAAGTGTTCATTGTATACCACAGGTACAGCTGTATTACTGTGGTGCTCTGTAATGTGTATGCTGTTTCTGCAATGACTGCCTGTGTGTTTACTGAGTATTTTTTCTCCCTTTTGTGTAGTATGGAGATAAGCGGAGAGAAGAGAGAGAAAACTCCCGAAATGGATCGCAGAGACAAAATGTATTCACAGAATATAACCACTGTGAAGGAGACTCCCAGCTCTAGTGGCAATGTAAATACAGGGACAGTATTACCCAAGATGCATAAAACACCTGGGGTTGACCAAAAAAGTCAACCCCTCTCACCCTCTAAAATTTTAGGAGTTAATAGAAATAGAGAGAGAGCTTCACAGCAAGAGTCTAACTCCATTAAAAATTATTTCCAGGCAGCTCCAAAGAAAAGGTATGTTCACGGAAATTCTTTTTTTCTGGGTATTTTTCATATTGTCAGATGGTGCTATTTTTGTTTTAGAAAGTAATTTGTTTTAGTTCAAGGGGCATACATTTTATTCCCAATGTAGATTTTACTACCTCCTTAAGAAATTGAATTCCTCTGTTCATTTTTTTTATTTTAAACTGGCCATTTCTAGGTATCTGTTTCTCCAAACAGAAAAGTGTATGCTAAGGTTGCTCAGATTCAAATCCCAACACCAATAATGAAAAATGCAGAAAATCATAAGTTGAGGCATATAAATAAAGATTGCCTTAACTCCCACTTACATTATGCAACGCTCATACAGCTGGTTCATCTCTGTAACAAACTCCCACGGACATCCAACATATAGCCAAGCACAGTGCACACAACCAAGTACTCTAATCACTTAAGCAACATTACAAAATCAAAATGAAGAAAATCATCACTTGTGGATTTTTGGATTCATATTCAGTCATTGTGCATTGTTCACTTACTGAGTTTATCACGTTAACAGGTTTCTTTGTTTCTTTCTGGCTAAGGGAAAGGATTGAAGAGGGAGAAACATCTGTACCTAAACTGGCAAAGATGGAGGAAAAGTCATCTCATCTTTCCAGTCAAACCCAACCCACAACTTCCTTGATGTGGAAAAGTAAAGTGGAACACACTCAAAAGGAACAATATACCTTGGACCTGAAAACAAACCTTTCACCTGTAGACACAAGCCTAAAGCTTGCAATAGAAAGTAGCAAATCAGAGAAAGATAAAACTGTTACTAAAAATGTTTCCAGTGAAAAGCCTGCATCAAAGAAAAGAAAAGAATTAGGTGGTTTAGCTGAGGATGCAGCTACACTAGAGCTTGTGTTTGGGAGCAAAGAGCTGGATTGGGAAGCTGAAATGGGGGATCATGATGAGGAGCATGGAGCCAATATGCAGAAAAAAAGACGTTTGGAAACCAAGGGGAAAAGGATTGAAGAAGAAAATGTAATTCAAGAAGAAGCCAATAGGATATTGGTAAGTAACGTTCTTTATTAATCACTTGTTATGGACCTGATTCTGCAAGTTGCAGTGTCATTGGAGGAGCCTGTGCAGCAGCATCTTACAAGATTAGACTGTTAGCACAGAGACAAATACAGCTTAAGAACAGATACCAGCTTTGAGCAATTTGAATGCATTGTATTAGCTCTTATGCCATTATAAACGAGCAGTAGGTGTAGTTTGGGGATTTTATGTAAATATTGTGATGGATGAGTTAAAATATAGACTTCCTGGCTCTCCAGAAGTCACTATCCTGTATCAGAGTAACAGCCATGTTAGTCTGTATTCGCAAAAAGAAAAGGAGTACTTGTGGCACCTTAGAGACTAACCAATTTATTTGAGCGTAAGCTTTCGTGAGCTTCCGATGAAGTGAGCTGTAGCTCACGAAAGCTTATGCTCAAATAAATTGGTTAGTCTCTAAGGTGCCACAAGTACTCCTTTTCTTTTCACTATCCTGTAGTATTTTTAGAGTTTATTTCCCCAGATGAAGGCACTTTATAACTTTAAACTGGCATCAGTTATTTATGCTTCATGCTTGCTTTCTGAAGCTGTCAATTTGCTCTTGTTAAAGAAATATAGTCTTTATAAGCAGAACAGCCAAACCTTTTCCTGTCCTGAAGAGAAGGTTTTTTAGTACAGTGTGCAGTTATTGTTGTTAACTGTTATGCTCCTGAATTCCCAGGAGAAACTGTGTCAAGCTCCTTTCCAGCTGCAGAATTTCTGTACCTGTGTGTTGGGCGTCAGCAAGATGATATATTGTCAGATCATTATGTGTTCTTAGCGTTCTCGCCTAATATCTCTCAAATAGCTAAGCCTCATATGTGAAACTGAGACACTAGGCTGCATAGACAGAAGTCTGGTCTGATATGGGGTTAATTTCTTAAATATTTTTCTTAAACTATAAGTATATTGCAGCTTAAATATTTTAGCCAACCTTATGGGTTTAGAAAAGTTTATGAACTGTAAGTGATGAGTATCTGAAACATTTTGGTTGAATGTAAACGGCTATTGTGACTTCTCTCTTTTTCCCCCTTTGGAAATATTTCTCTGTTTGCCACAGAGATTCTTTCCTAAAATAAAGCACTGTCCCATTTTTTTTCCAAACATGCTCTTCTGTATGCTGACTCCATATATCAGTCTTTGTTGGGCTGCCACAGTAAATCAGCCACACTTTTATTCACAATAGTAAATTAACTAATGTTGCTCGCCAATGAAAACTCCTTTTCTAGAGGTACATTCTGAAGTTTTGAAAGCATGCCACTTGGAAAAGCCAAGAATGTGTCAACAAAACTGGTCCCAGATTAGCATGCTGTGACCGTTAGCTAAACAACAGATATTGGACACACAGGTTATACAACTTTTTTTATCTTCAGATTGCAGAAAGAAACCAGAGTTTTAAATGTTCTTATTTCACATTTATACAGCACCATAAATTTACACAAAACTTGTAGAAATGTAAAACTGTTCTTACTTAGGTGACCAGATAGCAAGTGTGAAAAATCGTGACATTTTTTTTTTCTCCAGGGGGAAGGAGAAGGAAATATAGTTGCATATATAAGACAGCCCCTAATATCGGAAAACTGGTTGCCCTAGTTTTTACCCCAAAGAGTGTATAATCAAAGTTAGACAATGTGAGTGATGACAGCAGGCAAACGGAGGAATAAGGGTTATAACAAATAAGGGCTGACATGATTGATTGTGTGGTTATGAGCTTGTGATTACTGACTCTTTAAAATTTGAGAATGAAGTAAAGTCCTAGAGGAAGACTAGAAGGCACTGGCTGTTTGGTCTAATTAAAAATAAGTTACTTGGAGGAGGACAGGAGAAGATGCTTGGGAGAAGGATATTATTACAAGCATAGGGGACAAGTGTGTGTATTTGGAGGTGTTAAGGGAGCAAGGATTAGGTTTAATTGACATGGTGGTAAAAACACCACAAATTGCTGAAGCTTAATCTACACTAGTGGGAAAATTACCTAGTGTAGACCTGGCCTAAGTGCGGTAAAAATAATAATGGGATTTTTTCTTTGCATCAGATAACTTTCCACATTATACAGTAAAGAATCCCCTCACTTCACCTATATTGTGGAACCGAAAATTACTTGTTTGTTGAAATAAAGGAAGCTGATGACATTCACCTGAAAGAGAGCACTTCTCAAGACTCTTTAGACATAACGCACTTATAGTAACTAAAGAATTTATTATAAGCTTAATTCTTCATGTGGTAGACAAGTTCTTGCCTGATAACTGTGGCCTGGAATCCTTCTTTGTTTGTGTCCCTTTTCAGAGGTCAGATAAATGTTTTTGCACACATTCTGGAATCTGAGGTTGCAGATCTGGAATCTGAGGTCTGATTTGTACTGAGATTCTGGTCATGTGGCTGAGGTAAAAGTGTAGACAAGACTTTAGTTTTCTGGTGTGAAAGAACATATTTGGTATTGAGCCAAAAACGACAGGGGACTTCTGATAAAAGAAAAAATTTTAATCTAATCTGACCACTTGGGCCACTGCAAGTAAACAATTTAGAAAACACTGAGTTGATACTAGCACCTTCCCCACTGGATTTTTTCATAACAAACACCACTTGTGACGTCAACACACTTTTATAGCAGAAAACGAAAAGCCTTAGAGGAAGTTATTAGTTATTGAGCAAAATTGTGATGTGTAGTAGTCTGCTCTCCCTTCTTTAACTACAGGCTGTGAGGAGACTAGCCTTGATCCTAATCAAGATTGCTCCCAAATTGACACTTACATCTAGTTATTTCCTGACCATGAGCTCTGGGATATAATTTAAAATAGAAAACTAATAGTTTCATTCATACCTGAAAACTTACAGTGATTTTCATAATCCTTACTGGTAGGATTTTAGGAATAATGAATTTTTAAGGAAAAACACTTTGTTTTCTTATACTAAAAAAAGTAATCTGAACAAACCAGGGACAGTGGTTTTATGAGAACAACGCATTGTTAAAGTATATGTCCAGGGTATTTTTTTTTAAACATGTGATCATAATTTACAGTTACAATGACTGCTCTTTAAAATTGTTTGGTCAAACAGCAAGAAAACGAACTTGGCACTGTTCCAACTTCAAAGAAGAAAATTGAGATTAAGCAGGAATCATCAGTTTTGGTAAGAAACTAGTCAATGTAAGGAATACCTAGCATTAGTTAATACTGAGAAATGTGAAGGAAATGTACCAGTTTTTTGCTTTTAAAACTAAGTTCATATGTGTGCAGTAGACATAGGAGGGTTTGATGAATGAGGGCTTATTTAAACATAAAAATTGTACCACTTTTTAACTATATCAGTATATAGTCAAAGATGTACAGGTACACCACCAACTTCTCTTGTGTGGATTCAGTTACACTGGTATAAAAGTGCTTATCCCATATAGATTATTACCATAGGGGAAGGGAGATAAATACACCAGTAGAAGTCATCTTTATATTGGATATATATTGTAACTGTGTCCATAATAGGGCTTTCACTGGCATAAAATTATCACAGTAGAATAAATCACACCCTTAACTAAAATATTATTATTAATCGTGTTTATTATGGTAATCATATGCCAAGAATAAGCCCTCCTTGTGCTAGGCACTGTACAAATAGTAGTGGAGTTCCTGTCCCAAAGAGTTTGTAATCTGAATAGACCAGACAGACACAGGGTGGGGGAAGGGGTATAACACACAAGCAAAGTAAAAATATGATGGCAGCAAATGTCATATTGGTTCCATAATTTTGAGGGGTTGGAAGATCAGCTAAATGGGGGTCGGGGGGAATGAAGGAAGAAAGGGCACTGAAAGAAAGAGGGGGTAAGGGGGACAGGGCAGGGGAGAAGAAGTTAAGAGAGCAGGTATGGAGTGAAGATGACATGAAGAGATTGAGAGGGCAGCCAATCAGCACAGGGCAGAGAAAGTCCAGTCCAAACCGTAGAAGGTTCTCTGAATGTCCAAAGGTCCCTGATTTGGCTGCTTCTGCAGCTGCTCCTATGGGCTGGAGTCTCTGGGTACATCTACACAGCAGCTGGAGATTAATTTCAAACTCGGGTAGATGTACACACGATAGCTGTGATCAAGCTAGTTTGCTAAAAATAGCAGTGCAGCCAGCATCACAAACTACGTGCCAGAATACAGTCCCATCTGAGACCCTAAGTACGTATTCAGTTGACTAGTCCAGTGGTGTGAAAACTTTTCCAGTCGCCCACCCCCTTACCATTAGAGGAATCTGTTTGTCCCCGTCTCCTCACAAGGTGGGTGGCCCGCTGAGGTGAGTCTGGGTGGAGGTGGCTCTCTCTCCCCACCTCCTTCCATGGGGGCTGGCCCAGGCCCCACTGCATGGAGCTGGCACAAGCTGCCTGGCATTGCCACTTGCCCCCCGAATGTTCCTCTGGGTGTGCCCCACAGTTTGCCTAGCCCATGATGTTGTCCACACTGCAGTGGTTACGCTGTTATTTTTAGCATGCTAGCTTGATCAAAGCTAGTGCTTGTACATCTACCTGAGCTGGGAACTACATCTCCAGCTGCAGTGTAGACCCAAACCCAAACCTGGTTCCTTCCTGCAGTTTCCCCCCCAAAACCACACGGCAAGGAGAGGAACCACCTGGGTCTGAGTTTCCCTGGAGTGGGGATAACACTTAAGTTTAGACCAGGCCTTACTTTACTAGAAATCTAGTTTTAAATTTTAAGCTTTATCTAGACTGTTCTGAGCTAATATCTGCCTTCCATTTCTAACCCGTCAAGTGTACATTCTTTGATCTCTTAAAATAGGCTCTTAGTTTACTGAACAACTTGAAGTTCTCCTTTCCCCTTTTTCCTCTCACAAGAACACTGACAGACTTCAAGATGTCTCCAGCAATCTGCCCAGCAGACTCTTGTTGACTGAATTTAGATCACTGGTTGTTAGCCATCCAAGGCCAAATAGTCTTGTTGCTGCACAAATCGATTACGAGCAACTGAACAACTTTAAGAAATTCAAAAAGGTGAGTGCATATTTTAAACTGCCACAAGATGGCACTGTTTGAAATAGCTATGTAAGTGCTGCCATAATACAAAAGAAATGTTATTAGATGAAAGGCATTCTTAGAGATTCTACTTCCACTTATATTTTATTAACTTGCTGTCACCATTGTGGTGAAGAGCAAAATACTGTGGCTATTTTTGTATTAATTTATCAGACAGATACCAGAGAAGGTTACCTTCCACCCAGAGGCAACCCATGGGGGGGCATGCGGAGTCACGTGCTCCCCATATTCGCTCCTTGGCTTGTACTGAGCACCTTCACATGGACTGAGCATGCTCAGTAGCAGTACTGAAGCTGGCTGCCCTCACTTGCGTCCCTGTCCCTCCATCAGCAGGCACAGGCCATCTCTGCTCCCACCACATGATTACCTAGAGACCTGTGTTCTTTCTGGAGGCTTGTGCAGTTCTTACTCAGGCTGATTCATTAAATGATACTGTGATCTTGAACAGTATCATAACGTCAGGTTGTATCTCTTCTTAGGCTTACTGTGTCACTTTCAAATAACATATTGAGAACATATATTGGCTTGAAGTTTTACATTTTGAAAATTTGGATTTCTAAAACATACTACTAAAATGCATGTCTTATAAAACTAAAATCAATTGGGTTCTGAAAGTGACTTTTACAAAACTTTGTGTTCATTGTAGGAATATAGCTTCAGCCCAGAATTTAAAGAGAAAGTGGAGTGTAATCTAAGATATGCAATACATTACATTTAAGTAAAAAATTTAAATGCCTTTAAATGGACATGGTCATCTTGAAAATCACATTTGTATGAAAATATTGTACCTACCATAGTTCCAAGTGGCATTTTAAAATTGTTTAATAGGACATGCAGTATCTTTGAAAGTATCATCCTTTCTGTTTTGCTGGATTCTGCATTACAAATTCTTCTCTACATCAGACTGGATTAGAAACTTAAAATATCAGTTTCTCTTGTTTTCAAAACGCATTTTAAATGTATTAGCTTATTAATTTAACAAATGAAAATATAACTTGTCTTTCTTTTGGGGGAGAGTTGGCAGTTTGCAGGTGGTGTGCTATTTAAGTGGAACTGTTCATTGCATAGATACTGTTAGACAGACTGGATGAAAGGTGTTCTGCCACTGCGAATTTACTAGAGGTGGCTACTCTGGTCTTACAAGGTTGTCAGCCTGCACTATAACAGCAAAAGTTTCTTGTCCAACAGGTACCTTATCCTGGAGCAGGACAACTTCCACACATTATTGGAGGATCAGATCTAATAGGTCACCATGCCAAAAAGAATTCACAGTTGGAAGAATGGTTAAGGCAGGAAATGGAGGTAAGGAATTCTTTCCAGGCAACAAAACAACTGTGGTCCTTCCCAAGAATAGGGCAACTCTGTACTAAAAGTTGAGCCTATGTGCGGAATGAATCTGCCACTTAACACATCCAAAAAGATGTTAGGGATGTGACCCAAATAAACGAAAGGGGTTCATTGACAAGGCTGACTACTGATTCTTTTGGATAAATTTGATATGTAATATTAATAAAATGTTTAATAACATTTTAAAATCTGTTCAGACTGTTAGTACAGAGGAGACTGCTGTAAAGTAAAAGGCACTGACCTAGGAGAAAGTGATTTTCATGACTGAGTGAAATAAACATTTTATTGAAGCTCAGCCCTGCATGAATTCTGAGTATGGCAGTGAAAATGTTTACATTAACAAGCTCAGCGACCTCAGCTTTCAAGGCGCTCAGTGCAGCACTGCTGATGGTCTGCTCACAGACTAGAATGCAGTTGATATTCAGATGAAAAATATGTATGAGATGTGAATGTTGTAATCAGGAGACTGAAGGTTGTGTTTTTCACTATAGAACATCCTGCCATTTGTATGTAATTTATATGTTGCTGTAGCAGTTCTCAACTTTTTAATTTTGTGTGCTGCTTCTTAAAAAAAGCTCCTCTCATGGGCCACATCCCATCCCAATCTCCCACTCCAGGTTCCATATCTTTCCTGTGGTATCAGTATTACTTGGTTAATTGGAAAGGTAATAAGACAGTACAAAGGAGAGAACGTGATAGGTGGGACTTCTTGATTTTTTTACTCCATTCCTACTTTTGTATTTGCTGTTTATTTCCTCTGCCTGATTTGATTTTACCAGTTGATTTCAGCACTAGATCTTATCTTGCAGTATAGCACTGCATAATCTCTCCTGGCCACTTTGCAATTTGCCATCTTGTGTGCTTGTTATCCTAATTTGGCATCCACCACAAATTTACTCATTGTTGAATTTCTATGAGAAGGACATGAGCCGCAGAGCAGGGAGGTTCTGACTCTTTTTTCCCTCTCACCCTCTAGCTCATGATTAATTTTAGCCTTTGGAAGACCTAAAATTAATCATAACCCAGATTCCAATTAACAAAGTATTGCCGCTTGAAAACAGACATAGATGCTTTACTCCCATGACAGAAGCAACTCCGGTTAGAAGAGGTCAGCAAACCACAGTTTGAGAGTGTGCTGTTATGCAAATTTTTCAAAGTAGTTTAGAATATCGTTTGCGTAAAAAGATACCGTGCAGGATGTTGGCCTAACCCTGAGAGATGCTAAAGATCTGCAGCTTGTATTGTCTTTAGTTGTGGATGTTCAGCACTTCTCTGGCTCAACTCTTAAAATTTTATAGCAACACAAGGGATCAAACTCAGAGGACAGTTTAAAATGGTGAAATTTGCAGCTTCTTTTGCCCCTTCCTTTTTCGCCACCAAAGCGTACATGTTACACTTACACAGTATAGATTTTAACGTAGACTCACAACATACCACTTACACACCCCTATAACTCATCACCTGTATTAGACTAGACTTAATTACTCAAATTCAAAGTTGGTGCAGTACAAACTCAGTTGCTGAAGGATGATAGCACTGCATGAAAAAGCTCCGTAGTAGGAAGGTATAGGTAGTTGTAAACTGAAGTAGGTCATCCATTACTTTAACTTGCATCTCCTTGGCATAAGTGATGTTAACTCACAGCTACTTGACCGTGTGTAAAGGAGTCTGCCTTCACACCACCGCTGAACTAGTTCCAGAGTTTAAAACTAATTGTGACAAAACTCAAAATTTTGACCAACTAATAGGTTTCTGCTTGTTGCAGTTTTAGTTAGACATTCCTGTTTTTGAAAGTTCCGTTATGACAAGTAATGTAAAGGCCTGGATATTTTCCCCTCCCTTTCATTTTTGTCTGACACACAGGACAGCTACACTGTGCAGTTAGCTGGGGTAATTGCCACCTGGGTCTGAGCATTTGAGTTAGCCTAGCCTGAGTATGAGCATTCCCACAACAAAGCTGTTCCTCTGTTACTGTGTCCTCATTATTTCTGCTCTCATCCATACATGTCTGGGGGCATAGCCAATGGTCTTTTGATGCAGAAACTCTCTAATATTCTTTCCCAGTAAATTGTGGGAGAACGTCTCGGTCCTTTGGAGGAAATTGTGGGAAAGGGTTTTGTAGGACTTTCAGCCCTCAACTGATCTTGCCTGCACCTTCAGGGCAAAGTAGGCAAGTTCTAGCTTGAGCTAAACAACCGATCTGGCTTTAATCCATACCTCTACCCATGCACGCAAGCATAAATTCAAAGTCCAAATAAACACTTGCTTGAGGGTTTTGTATGTGGATGAGTGGTTTGGGCAAAAACATGTAACAGCAAGGGCTAAAACTACAGTGAAGACATACCCATAGGTGTCCGATCATTTTTCAGATTGGTTTCTGTAACTGTGGCCTACTTTAAGAATTGAAAACCATAATCTGACATTCCTGTAAAACGCATTGTATGTGAGGTATTCACAGAAAGATGTCTCAGTACAGGACTATTGTGTTAGTATGAACAATATTGAAGAGATTTACTTTATTTTGTCAGGAACAGAATCGGCATGCAAGAGAGGAATCACTTGCTGATGATCTCTTTAGGTAAGGAATTTTTTTGTTAGTGCTTTTAAAAGATCTGATATGTTATATATCACTGACTTCTTTTCTGGACAAATTTCAGTTTTCTAATTAAACCATGATGGCTAATGCTCCATTGGCTGTCTCCTTTCTTGATACCACTTCTGAGTAGAATGTGTCCAAATTGACATCCTCTTCTACTCTTTCCTAACTCTCTTTATACCTTAAACTTCATCAGTTCCTGGGCTGTACATAACTCCTTTTAATGTAACATTCAAAACTACTAGTCTTATTGGTAATTAGAGCCTTCTCAGATAGAATTGCTGCCGCTTCATCTCCCTCTTATAAACACCACTTTAGCCTATAATTCCAGGAACCGGGGCATTAAGTTTGAATCAAGAATCACTTTCCTATTTGTGAGGATGCAGCTTTCCTTCCTGCCATCAGAGTTTGCCAGTGCCTGTCTCCCTATTGGTTGGAAGGTTTTGCTCTGGCTGAACCAGAGACTCCCCTTTCCTGCATAAACAAAACTTGTCCAAAATAAAAACAGATTGCTTGGGTTATTGTGCTGTAATCAGAGTATGGGGGGGACCCTCTGCACTTTTCACAGAGGGGCTCTCACCTTTACACACAGGGATCCTAAATGGGCCTTTGCCCCATTCATTTCCAGGCTTCAGCCCTTTCTCCATGAAAAGATCAGTACTGCGCTTCCCTTGTTTCCTTTTTGGTAGAAGACTGTCAGCAGGTCCTGCCATCTTCCCACTCTCTCTCTCTCTCCAGAATAAAGCAGGCCTTTTTATACCCAGCATGCTGTTAGAAGCCTACAGTTCCCATGGTTCTGTGGCTCCTGACAGGACTACAAGTCACAGAATCCCTCTGTTTGGGGCAGGGCCCAAGCCACAGGAGTGAGGTGACACCTCTTATCCTGGCTCAAGACATTGATATGCTGCTGTATCTTGTACACTTCTAAATCTACCCTGTGTAAAACACCTTCTCTTTCATAAACCTTCTTTACCAGTTTTCTGCTGATAACCTCATTTTACTTTTACTTCTCCTTCCCTGTCTGCCTTCTTTAGCGAGGACATTAGATTCTTCTTCCACACCATTCTTTGACCAGTTCGTTCTCTGCCTCTCTACATCTTCTTTTCCTAGGCATGTGACTCCTAACCTAATCTCTAATAATAAACAAAAATGGAAGCCCACCCTGAGGCAGTCTTTCTCTTTATTCAGTTTTTCTCTTTAAAAGTCACTGTATTGTTCTGTGCCGTTCCAACCTTTGCAAATTGTATGATATGTATTGTAAACTATATAGTTTACTTGTATGTGTATGTATAGATTGTAACGTGGAATGAAGTTCTGTAATTATTGCTAGAGCTCTTTTTTTCAGTAATCACAAGAGTCACTCTAACAAGTTGATTGTTTAGAAAGAATTAATTTTTCATTGCTCCTTAAACCTGCTACTGTTGGAACTTTTAACTAGGGGTGGAAGAACCCAGAAAAATTCCAGCTCTGATTGTTTAATTCTACAGTTGAAAAAATTATGCAAAAATCACAGTTTGCAGAATCCAAACTCCTCTGTAAAAAAGAATAGAAATGCCAGGGCAGTAGAATATGATATGAGTGGGGCCCTAACAAATTCACAGCCGTGAAATCTGGTCTTTTGTGTGCTTTTACCCTGTACTATACAGATTTCATGGGGAAAATCAGTGTTTCTCAAATCATAGAATCATAGAATATCAGGGTTGGAAGGGACCCCAGAAGGCCATCTAGTCCAACCCCCTGCTCGAAGCAGGACCAATTCCCAGTTAAATCATCCCAGCCAGGGCTTTGTCAAGCCTGACCTTAAAAACCTCTAAGGAAGGAGATTCTACCACCTCCCTAGGTAACGCATTCCAGTGTTTCACCACCCTCTTAGTGAAAAAGTTTTTCCTAATATCCAATCTAAACCTCCCCCACTGCAACTTGAGACCATTACTCCTCGTTCTGTCATCTGCTACCATTGAGAACAGTCTAGAGCCATCCTCTTTGGAACCCCCTTTCAGGTAGTTGAAAGCAGCTATCAAATCCCCCCTCATTCTTCTCTTCTGCAGGCTAAACAATCCCAGTTCCCTCAGCCTCTCCTCATAAGTCATGTGTTCCAGACCCCTAATCATTTTTGTTGCCCTTCGCTGGACTCTCTCCAATTTATCCACATCCTTCTTGTAGTGTGTGGCCCAAAACTGGACACAGTACTCCAGATGAGGCCTCACCAATGTCGAATAGAGGGGAACGATCACGTCCCTCGATCTGCTCGCTATGCCCCTACTTATACATCCCAAAATGCCATTGGCCTTCTTGGCAACAAGGGCACACTGCTGACTCATATCCAGCTTCTCGTCCACTGTCACCCCTAGGTCCTTTTCCGCAGAACTGCTGCCTAGCCATTCGGTCCCTAGTCTGTAGCGGTGCATTGGATTCTTCCATCCTAAGTGCAGTACCCTGCACTTATCCTTATTGAACCTCATCAGATTTCTTTTGGCCCAATCCTCCAATTTGTCTAGGTCCTTCTGTATCCTATCCCTCCCCTCCAGCGTATCAACCACTTCTCCCAGTTTAGTATCATCCGCTGAGAGTGCAATCCACACCATCCTCCAGATCATTTATGAAGATATTGAACAAAACCGGCCCCAGGACCGACCCAAATTGGGAGTTGTGGGGGGGCGGGTCACAAGATTATTTTAGGGGGGTTGCGGTGTTGCTGCCTTTACTTCTGCACTGCCTTTAGAGCTCGGCGGCCGGAGAAAGGCAGCTGTTGGACGGACACCAAGCTCCGAAGGCAGCGCCTCGCCAGAAGCAGCGCAGAAGTAAGGGTGGCAATACCATACCAGGCCCCCCTTACTTCTGCGCGGCTGCTGATGGTGCTACTACCTTCAGAGCTGGGCTCCTGGCCAGCAGCCACCGGTCTCCAGATGCCCAGCTCTGAAGGCAGTACCACCATCAGCAGCAGTGCAGAGGTAAGGGTAGCAGTACTGCGACCCCCCCCTCCCCCTCCTTTTTGGGTCAGGACCCCTACAATTACAGCAGGGTGAAATTTCAGTTTTAAATAGCTGAAATCATGAAATTTACGATTTTTTAAATCCTTTGTCTGTGAAATTGACCAAAATGGACCCTGAATTTGGTAGGGCCCAGGATGTGAGATTAAATCTTGTGCTTAGTCTACAAGTATTATTGCAAAACTGAATTAAAGAATGCTGCTTACCATAGAATGTTTGTTGTGAAGTGGTAGTAATAAGAGCACAAATCTCAAAGAATGCCACCATTTTTATCATCAAACATGCTGGAATACATTTGTTGTTGCCTTTAAACACCCTTCACCATAGAATTCTACCTAGGCTCCAATTTATTTTCATGCTGCTTTTGATATTTAGTTTTAATATTTACTGTATTTATGTAAATCTTTTGTGTGGTGGAAACTTGTAACACAAACATTTCAATTTTAGACACGCTGCAACCTGCTGCTACTGGACATATCCTGATCATGGCCTTGATCCTGCATGACTTCAGTGGGAGCAGGTTCAGTGTCATGTAGTATTAGCAGCTGCAGGTTTCTGTGAGAATAGCATTTGAAGATGTGTTCAGCAGAATCAGTCAAGCAGCACTCAGAGATCAAGGCTAGCTGGAAAGAAAAGCTCCACTCCACAGAGCATGCCAGGTCTTGTCTCACACTTCGTAGTTTCTGTGGTCTGAATTCATTGCACATGCCCAGGGCTCCTTGCATCTCTCCATTCCATCCCAGGAGCTCGCTGTGTTCCATCTCTTTCTTTCAGGGACTCCCTGTAATCCTCTCCCTCATTTTGTGGCCTCTGCATGCTCCTCCCACCCCAATACCATATGCTAGCGTTTCTGTGTACTCTCTAGCTACCACATCTGGTCCACCTGTCAAAGACTCTGCACCTTCTTCCCACTCACCCTTTTTTTTTTTTTTTTTTTTTTCCTGTCTGGGAGTTAATAGTTTGTAGTGTTGTACCCATCTTAGGAGATAATAGATCATTCACAATGTCAACATGTTAAACTCTCTTGGGAGGATGGACAGAGATGAGGGGTGCGATTGATGTTATGCTGAACAGTGGCTGCAGTCAGCCAGTTTGACCTCTAGAGAATTACAGAAGTGGTTGAAGTTGCTGGGTCTAATAACCATATGCAAGGGCCTCTGAGTGTCACCCATTTTTCCTTCCCAATTTTCACCATGCTCAATAGGCCCATTGCTGCCTAGAACATTCCCTGGGAGTTTGGAATTGATCGGATGCAGCAGTCAAACAATTACAGCATTATATTCATGTGTACCTCATCAGGAGCACTAAATTCCCCAATAGCAACTATGTAGTATTGCCAACTTCCAGAGATGAAACATCGAGTCAGACCTTCAAAAATCATGACTTTATTTTTAAAAAAAAATTATATTGCATATTTTAGGTCAGTCTCTTGATCCCCAGGGTGTGTGCATGTGACAATTAGTGTTGTCCACTCTCCCACCTGTACGGGATAAGGTGATTTTGGCCCTGCTGCAGGAGCTCTCACCACCACATCTGCCTGTCTCCTGCTCAGCAGTTAATCCTGTCCTCCAGTCCCCAATCAGTTCTCTCCCCTCCCAACCCCCCCAATTCAGTCCTCCAGTCCCCATCAACACCACCTCTGTCAGTTCAGCACCTGTACCCCAGCAACCCCCACCACCCTCAGTTCACCCTCCCAGCACTCACCCCATCTGCTCAGAACCCACCATCAATACAGTGTCCCCACCCTCCTCACCTCTGCTCTTCAGGGTTCTTCACCCTCTCCAGGCCTGGGAGGCTGCAGTGGGATCCCTTCTCCCCTGGTAGGGGAGCAACTGCCCTGGCCGTGGCTGACAGGATTTCTAAGTAAAATTAAGCCTCACTTTTAGAACTCCCAAATGGCAGGAGGTTTTTTGTTTTTTTCCAGTTGATTCAGTTGCTTATTTGAGGGTTGGCCCTCCCCCTTCTTTATGTCCCAGCGTACAGCTACACTAGAACAGAGGTTCTCAAATTTCATTGCACTGTAACGGCCTTCTGACAACAAAAATTACACGACCCCAAGAAGGGGGACTGAAGCCTAAGGGGGTTGAAGCCGAAGCCAAAGCCAGAGGGCTTTCAGCCCTGGATGGTGGGAGCTGTAACCTGAGCCCTGCCACACAGGGCTGAAGCTGAAGCCTGATCCACACTGCCCAGGGCTGAAGCCTTCAGGCTTCAGCTTCAGTCCCGGGCAGTGGGGCTTGGGCTTCAGCCGGGGTCTGAGCAAGTCTAATGCCAGCCCTGGTGACCCTATTAAAATGGGGTCCTGACCTATAGTTTGAGAACCGCTGCACTAGACAGTTTGTACTCTCTACTAGTGTAGCCATTCTTAAGCTGACAGGCAATAGGTCTCCTGTCAGCTTTACTACTCCAGCCGAGCGATGGTAGTTATGTCAGCAGGAGAAGCTCTTCCATTGACATAGCATTATCCACACCAGCGCTTATGTCAGTGTAACTTACGTTGCTCAGGGGGGTGATTTATTCACCCCCTCGAGTGCCATAAATCATGCCAACGTTAGCTGTCGTGTAAATAAAAGATATTATGTCACCCACCTTGTCTCTCTAACATCCTGGGACCAACACAGCTACAACACTCCTGCATACAGCATTATAGCCAGCCAGACAAGCAGAGAAATGCCATCAGGTTGAGCATAGGGCTATGTCTTCACTGGCAACTGAATGACAAAACTTGTGTCTTTCAGAGGTATTAAACCCCTCTCCCCCCCGCCCCAAAGACAAAAGTTTTGTCGACGACAAATGCTGGTGTGAACAGTGCTTTGGTGGCAGGGGAGCCGACAAACAGCGGCTACACTGCGGGCCTTTAGGCAACATGGATGTAGCAACAGCCCTGTAGCTAAAAGTGGCGTAGTGCAGAAATAGTCAAACATCCTGCTTCACTCAGCCAGAAGGTATATGCAGTATCTTTAGTTTCCCTATCTGAGGGAACTAGAAGTAGCTGTGGGACTTGAATTGCCATCAGTTATGTCTAATTTAAACAAAATGTGATTTTTTTTTTAAAAAAAAGCCTGTACGCTATTACAGAACACATTTGTAATTCACCAGCTGAACTAGTGATTTGCAGTATAAAGAATTATAGCATATTCAAACATGTAAGGAGCCTTTCCAAATTTTTAGTGTATTAACAGGATGCATTCTGTGATAGTTATTCACAGTTCATTGTTTCCCCAAAAAGGATAAATGAGTTGCCAAGAAACAGCAATGACCTGTAATACATTTCAAGTTAAGTGGTGATGTAAATTGGGTCGCAAGTTGTGACATTTTCCTGTCTGAGAGAGAAAAGAAAGCGGAGTAAATAGAATCCGATTTAAGGGAAGTAAAACTGTCTGATCATTTGGTTGTGGCTGTAACCTATTTATCTGTGAAAACAAAGCAGGTTAGAAGTAAAGAAGGGGTTTTTGTGTGTGTTTTGGGCTGGGGGTGGGAGGCAGGCCTGGAGAGAAAAAAGGACAGGGTTTGAATTCAAAGTATAAACACATTCCTGGGCACTAGTTAATCTTTTTGTACCCTATCAAAAAAGTTCATTAAAAGATCAAGTGATAGGAAGGAGCTGGAGAAGAATCAAGTGTGGGAGGAGAAGTGGAAGGGATTGGTAAATGCTTCCCTGAACTGAGCTGTACCATATGACATGGTCACTGTCGGTAACTTCATTGTTATTGAGAGGAAGTCCTTTCAGTATTAGCCTATGAAAATTCTTGCAGCAAGAAATAGCTTTCATGGTGAAATGTGTCTACAGATTTTCATTTGATTGCAATATTAAAGCATCTAAAAATCCCAGAAGGTAGTAAGTTACCTTTAACAAAAACTACTCACAAATTCTAGAAATGGCACACAGTTCAGGTGTAACTCTCTTTATTTTACTGGCAATAAAAAACAGTGCTGCAAGAGGCTGAACGTCCTCAACATCTGTTGACTTAGGTGGGAGTAGAGGGTACTCCTGACCCTATCAGAAAAGGAAATGTCAACTTTTAACTGTTTAAATCAAACATTTTAGCTTTGAATATCTGAAATAAATAGTTGGTATCTGTTTACTTATAACATTTCCCCCCCCCCCCCTCTTACTGCAGATATGATCCTAATGTGAAAAGGAGAAGATAAATTCAAGAGAATTTACAATGAACCTACAGCAAAATCTTGATACCCTGGTTGCTGGTTCCAGTGTACAATATATATGGGAAGTCTAAATTACCTGTAAGAGTTGTTTTAAGTCCTGCTTTTATTAAAGGAAAACAGAACCAGTTTTACATTGTTGTGGCATTTAGAGAGTCCACATTTCTGGTTTCAAGACTTTAAACTCATTTGCTTTAAAGCAGTGCTATAGTACAACTTTCTAGATATTTACGGCTTCACTTCAAGCTTTCTTCTGTTGGTTTGAGATACACTTCTGCTATTACTCTATTAATAGTAATAGAATAGTAATACACTTCTGCTATTACTCTATTGTTCTGAAAAAAGACCCGGTTAATTTGTTTAGCTTTTTGTATAACAGTAATAATTTGCTGTACAATAGGGCTCAAAGCACAAATACATAAACTACATAAAACAGACATGGTGGGGGGCAGTAACCTCATTTTCTGACTCTGAATAAGTTGAGCAGTCTTCAGAACGCTGCTGCCATCCACAGACCTCTTAAGTTTCTTTGAATACATCTAATGCTGTGCACCATGTGAATAAAAAGTTAACCAGACCTGTTAACCACAAGTCAAATCATGGCTAGCAGGTTCTAGATGAGCTTTCCTTCACCTGGTGTGGAGAGAGATTTTATTCTGAGCATACTAACAACAATGCTGTT
Organism: Caretta caretta; assembly: GCF_965140235.1. Classification (NCBI taxonomy): domain Eukaryota; kingdom Metazoa; phylum Chordata; order Testudines; family Cheloniidae; genus Caretta; species Caretta caretta. The sequence continues at coordinate 46,780,740 of NC_134207.1, forward strand.
TACCAGTTGGATAACATAGGTGTCAGAATAAAATCCCTGTCTATAGTGGGCAAGAAAGTTTTAGAATTCTGCCCTCCACAATGATACTTACTGCTGTGGCTACTATTTCAAACCTAATATGGACAGAGTCATAGGTAACATTTAAAATAAAACCTTGCATCACATTAAAAGAGGCTTACAAAATTTCACTTTAAATAACAGAGCCAGTTCTGTTGCAGAAATGCATACAGGTGCTGAAGTTAAGTTACCTTAAGTTTAAGGGGAATTTGTTTGTTTGTTTTAAACCACTGTAGGTAGTTTACAGTGTTGTTGTAGCCATGAGAGGTGGGGGTGAGGTAATCTCTTTCACCAACAGAAGTTGGTCCAATAAAAGACAAGCTTTTGAGCTACACAAAGTTTTGCTTCTTTCCCAGAGTTCTGTGTAGCTCAAAACCTTGTCTCTTACCAACAGACATTGGTCCAATAAGAGAAATTCCATGTGTTAGCAAGATGGTTACTGCCACCTTGAAATGATCAATGTACGTTACAGCTGTTGTATGTAGCCAGCTATCAAACATACATTTATTTTTACATGGCAAGTAGTCAGAGGTTTTTTTTAAACACCCAGATACTGCTTTTTCGTAACAGGCTTGATCTAGATTCCAATATATAACTTTGTCAGCAATAGTCAGTGCTCTCACAAGAGTGGCAGTTATGTGATGAGCCATTATGAATACAGTATACCCTACGAGTCTGGCTCTTAGATCTCTCATTCACTGGTTGGGGTGAAGGCCTAACATAAATCCTTGACTTCTCAAATTGTTAAACAGTCTGCTGCTATTTTCAAAGTTGGTGTCTTCAAAGCTGAGGAGAGCCTGAGCTTTTCAGTATTGGCATGTACCAAATTAATAAGTGAAGTTACTGTACTGTTTTATAATGAAAATATTCATTTTAAACAAAACTTTAATGAAATCAGATCACCTCAAATATCCATTTTTAAACTTTCATCATTTGTTCTGTTCCAGTAGGAATAAGAGTTGTATCAATGAGTTTGAAATAATACAAAGAATCAAAACCTGCTTACCTATTTATTGGGACCATTTGTGTTAAGTCATCATAGGCACTAGGAATCTTTTCAAAACCCACTTCACCTCTATTTCTATAATCTCAGTAAGCACTACTAACAAATTAAAAGTATATAATGTATAGGCTCTAGTGCTTCAAGTTAAAGCACTTGTTAAGGGAACTATTCCCATGTGTAAATGTACTCATATGTGGCCGCAGTATTTGGCTTATAAAGACGACACAGCTCTTTCACATGGTGAGGAAAAAGGTACGTGATGAAATTGAGAAGGCTTTTTTTTTTTTTACACACACATCTCCATCATTCACAAATGGCTTGCACACATCTTCCTCAGGACAGATACAGCTCAAGCACGTTGAAGAGAATACTAAGAATTGCTCAACCTGCCAGTAGCTCTGCATGTTCAGGGAGCCTGATTTTACTGATTTATTTTGTGGCTGTAATGAGCATTCATCCCTTTTTCTATTCCTCTTCTGGGAAAGTTTCCTTCTGCACAGGTTACTTATCTTCGAATGAGGAGAAATGCCATTTCTTGACTCCTTGTCCAAACAGAAAGGGGCTCTGTCCAAGAAAAATAAGCAGAAGTCCTCCAAAAGCCACAAGACGACAACTTCATTCTCTGTATGGGAAGGGGGATGCTTGTGAACCAAGGAAGAGAGAGAATAATTATTCTTGACAAAGTTGAGGTGATGAAGAAAAGGTTATCAGTGGGAGCAGTGGTAGTCAGGATATCTCAGCTCTGCCCCTGACCTGCTAGGGGACCTTGGTCAAGTCCATTCATTGCTCTGTGCCTCGGTTTCCCTACCTGTGAAACAGGGCTAATGGCCCAGATTCACAAAGGCATTTAGATACCTCAGTCCAAAATTTTAGGCACCATTGGTATTCTGCAAAGGCCCCAGTCACCTGCCATCTAACCTAGTAGGAGCCTAAATGCTGACACCACATTGTGGATTGGACTCCTAACTCAAGTTGAGCTCCAAAGCAGGATTCTCAAAGCTATCTTGCTACCAGGGCCTGATCCCATAGGCTCTGAGCACACTTAAGACCTGATACCTGTCACTAAAGACAACTGGAAGCATGCATAATTCAGAGCAGGAACTTGAAGCCAGGTGAATGCCCTAACCACCAGGCTATAGGTTATTCTGAAGTGAGTCTCAATCTCTCATGTCAAGAGCTGTTCTTGTATAAATAAATATTCATTAGGTCACAGAGAGAGACTGACTATAGCCCATTGGTAAGGGCACTCACTTGGGATGTGGGAGACTCAGATTCAAGTCCCTGCTCCAATGAATATTTAATTACATATACAGTAGAACTGCTCCAATAGGAGAGAGTCCTAGCCCAGCAGTTACTCACCTGGGAAGCGGGATGTGCTCTGGAGCAGTTTTTTGAACGCAGTTCTCCCACATCCTAGGTGAGTGCTTCGATGACCAGCAGACAGTGCGTCATCAAAAAATTTCAAAACTGTTTGTGCTCTCCCCCATCCCTCCTCAGGCAGTCTAGTGCTTGTGCTGCACTTCCCCTCCACCTCTCCATGCGGTCTGGCAGGTATCTCAGGTCTTAGACATGATCGCCAGCAGGCCCTTCTCACCCACTTGCTACCACTAAGGTTTCTTGGCTGTTCTCTAGCCTTTTCATCTGCTCCCGGGACCCCATCCCATCCCACTTCTCACCCTCTTTGGCTCCATTCTCACTTTTCTTCCCTGCACAATATAAGCATCCTTTAGTCTCCATCTTAAACACCACAACCTTGACCTCACTTGCCTTTCCAATTATTGCCCAAACTCCCAAACTGAGTCAACCGCATTTTCAATCATTTCCTGAAATACCCATCTTCTACCCTCTTCATTCCACTGTCTTCTTCCTGGACAAAGGAAGCTTCTGCTCCATCTTCACTCTCCTTTTGACACTTTATGACCATCTAGTATTTGAAATCGTGTTAGCCATTGGCTTCCATGGCTCTCCTTTGCTACTATGTTTATTCCCTTCAGCATGTTGTTTGCTGGGTCTTTCTTCCCCTTCCCCTCTCTTTCAGTAGCTGTTTTCCACATATCTGTCCTTTGTGCTCCACAGCCTGGATGAAATGTCTAGGCAATCTTACCCACTTTCATAGGCTCTGACCACCATCTTTGTGCTTATGACTCAAATATGTGCCTCACTACTCAGGACCTATTCCACATCTTGGCTCAGTAGTACTCAACCAGCGGTACGTATGCCCCTGTCGGTACTCAGAGGTATTCAGGAGGTACATCAACTCATCTAGATATTTGCCTAGTTTTACAACAGGCTACATAAAAAGCATTAGTGAAGTCAGTACAAACTAAAATGTCAGAATTATTTGTTTATACTGCTCTGTACAATATACACTGAAATGTTAGTACAATATTTATATTCCAATTTTATAATTGTATGTTAGAAATGAGAAAGTGAGCAATTTTTCAGTAATAGTGTGCAGTGACACTTTGTATTTTTATGTCTGATTTTGTAAGCACGTAGTTTGTAAGTGAGATGAAACTTGGGGTTATGCAAGACAAATCAGACTCTTAAAGGGGTATAGTAGTCTGGAAAGATTGAGAATCACTGTCTTGGCTGATCTGGTAACTTAAATTGAACATGGCAAAGACCGAGCTCCATTGTTCCTGCCAACATCCAAGACTTTCGACACTTCCCTCTCTGAACCCTTGTAATCAAGCTGTATTCAAATCTTGAAATTTCTGCATTTCAATATCTTTAAGAACCAACCTTTTCCTTGTTCAGATTGTCAAACCTCTTGTTTAATCTCATATCATGACTTGACTATTGGAACCACCTCCTCTCTAACTTTAACTACACCCACCTTGGGTCCATTCAGAACACTGCTGCCAAGCTGTTTCCTAGTTGATCCTGGCCCTATGTTTCAAATCCTTCCTCTGGCTCCCCTTTTTCCACTATATTGAAGACAAACATTTGGTCCTTACCTTCAAAGCCCTTATCTATGTAGGTGCTTTTGAAAATTTTACCCCTCGTCTTTCATCTCTGCCTTAACCACTCTCAAGCATCATCAACACCAACTGGCTCCACAGGCAATCAATAAGCCAAATGGAATGGGTCTTCTACTCCAGACAGAGCTAGCGCAGCCCCAGGCAGACCTGTCTGCAAGCTGACAAAAAGCTAAAGGGATTAATATTTTTCCAGAGAGAACTCAGATTCCTCTGGGATACATATTCTGTCACATCAGTGGTCACAATCTTTGCTATGCATTTTCCACATTCCTCCAAGACACAACACAGTACAAAAATAAAGGTGGATGGGACAGTAATTCTAGTAGCATATATCAGCTATGGTAGCCCTCCTTTTTGGTCTCACGGCTTCCCCTCTGACCTGGGCTTAATATTTCTCCCTCTGTCTCTAAGCTGTTATCTGACTTGAGATATTCTGGACAAATTATCTTTACATTGCACTCATCTAGAAAGAAAGTCTTGGCACAAAGAAATTTTTCTAAGGGGAGGAATAAAGAATAGCCCCAGGGATGCTGGCTACTATTCAACTGTTGCATGAAGATCTGTCCATAGGTCTCAGCTTTAACTCCTTGAAGGTGCAACTTTCTGCCCTCAGTGTTTTAAATCCAGATCTTCCTTGGCCTCTATCATCCTCAAACTTGCCAAACCTCTTAAAGCCCTTCTCACAATTTCCCCTGCAAGGACCAGAATGACATCTTCAAGACCATTACTTGGACTCCATTTGAATGCTAATGTCAACAAAGCCTTGCTTTCTGTCAAAACATATTTCAGTTGCCATCACTTTAGAGTCCCAGATAGTATAGCTCTTTCAAGTAAGACACTTTTTCCTCTTTCAGGAAGGCAAAACAGTTCTTAAACAGTCTCCCAGTTTTATTCCAAATGCTCCTTCTCTCCCCAGTTGAGGTAATGTGCTCCCATTTGTCAGCTCAGTTCAAAAACAGCCACAAGTAGTACCGAGAAACTCTTCCACGTTGTTTTTTGTTCTAAATACAAAGTTTAACAAGTCTTTTGCAGCTTCAGGAACCAGATGGATTCACTGTTACATAGTAGAAAATGCAAGGCTTCCAGAAATGCAGCATCCAAAGACATCTAGGCTTATTTGCATGGAGCATGGCCACATGCTGGTCAGAACTTCAGCCTTAGTAGGGAGAGCGATGTAAGGCTGCACTATAGTAGTCTCTCCACTTTTGCCAGATCTACAAACTCAGTTTGCAAGCATCTGCAGAGACCTCCTTCAGGAGGGCGATACTCCTGTCTCTGGTCCCAATTTAAACCCTCCAGGGTCATAGGGGAATCTTTCCTAGGTCATCTTTCCTACTTTCTCTCCCTATTGTTCCTCACTGCTCATTTCTTGCCATCAGTGAAGACCATCAAGAAGAATGCCAATTGTCTTTCTTCCAGTTATGATTACACTAAATCATCCTATCCAGCTGTATTCAGTTTACTTATCTTAGAGCAGGTTCCCAGTAAATAGATTCCATTTTCTCCCCTTAGGGTGACAGGTCTAAAAAAAACAAACAAAACTAATCTCAAAGCTGGGTTGAACGATTACATTTAGGATTTAAATTTTCTACAACTTCGGATGAACTCTTCTAGTGGGTTGCCAGGTGAGTAGGTCCAGCATTCCCTTCAAAGCACATGAACTGCTACTGGTCTGCAGAGAAAGAGGGTGCAATTCAGTCAGGATTAGTGGGCACAACATTTATAATGTAACACACCAACCTGTGGAACTCAGTGCCTTAGGTGAACACCTTGGTAAGATTCAAGAGAAGATTACGTATTGTAGCTGAATAAAGAATTCTGCAATTACTCTCTAGTATAAAAGCTTTAGCCACATGTCAGACCTCACGTTTCAAGTTATAAGCCAATCTGCTAGACCCCAAAAGAAACTCTCCCCATGGTTTATTATTACACAAGTGCCTTTCTTTAAACAATTACCACTGTTAAACAGGCACGTAGTAAGTGCACCATTAGTCAGGTCTGGTATGGCAATTCTGAGGTTGAACTCCAAGATACTTTCAGGGATCAAATTATTTTAAAAACTTCATGGCTATAATTTAGCCTGGCGATATACTCAGTATTGCTTTGGATTATAACCTATTTCTGAACCAAAGGCAACCATAAAAATATAAATTGCATTGCTA